>NC_091634.1:50955321-52155321 GCF_027580195.1 Bos mutus | reverse complement strand
GCAAGAGAGGATGGGGGCTGGGGGAGGCGGGAGCAGCTGCCAAAGGCAGGCTGGTGTTCAGGAACACGCACGAGCAAAGGAAGGACAGTGGGGAGTTTGAACCAGGATGGAGGATCTCAAAAGCCAGACAAGTGCTGATTTTTTTTTTCTCTTTAATTGAGAAAACTGATATTATTTTTTAATACCAGTATTGTTATTTAAGGGCTTCCCTGGTGGCTCAGATGGTAAAAAAAAAAAAATCTGCCTGCCACTCAGGAAACGCAGGTTCAATCCCTGGGTGGGGAAGATCCCCTGGAAAGGAAATGACAACCCACTCCAGTGTTCGTGCCTGGAAAATTCCATGGACAGCAGAGCCTGGTGGGCTATGGTCCATGGGGTTGCAAAGTGTTGGACATGACTGAGCGACTAACACACTTTATTGTTATTTAAACAGAAAAAAAAAAAAACAGGCTAACTTTGAAATAATGATTTCTTCTTTTTTTTTCAGGGATGAAGAGAATTTTTAAAACACCCAAGCCTATTAATTAGCACATTTATTACACATTGTTTTCCCCTGGAGATCATTTAAATTGATTTACTTTTTGTCCTGTGATGGTGACTACAACCAGATCCCAGCCATTCCCAACTGCAGTTCTATGCAATGAGCCTTTTGATATTCATTAATCACATAATCAGTGGGTAAACAAGTTATTCAAAATGACATTAACTCTGCCGTGTTCTGCCAAGTAAGTAATATTTGTCCCCACATGGCATAAATCTGCCTGTCCAGTCCTTCCCTCCCAAGACAGTCCCTGTTACCACATTATTCGCGTGGTTCCTTTGACTCAGCTGATTTATTATTGTAGGGTGATGATGAAGGTTGCTTCTGAAAGGGAGAGCCTGTTAATGTCTTCCTGGCCCAATCCCCCCTGGGTGGAGTTTTGCCAACAACTGCATTTTTGAGCTGGGAGGTGACATAACCCAGCTGGGCACAACACACAAGCCGCCTTTGCCACCACTCCCATCTCCCATTGCCCGCAGCTCCGAGCCCCGGGGTCTGTCCTGGACCCCTACCCCGTGCTGCCCCTCCCCTTGTGTGGTCTCACCGCTGAGCACGAGTGTGGACCAAGAGGCGAATCGAGGGGCCACTCCACCTTTCCAAGCCTCAGTTTCCCCACCCGGCGAATGAGAGTTGGTCACAGTGGAATGAACTGGGAAGAGAGCCAAGCCTTGTGCCTGGATCTTCGTGGTCATCGGCAGTGGTGGTGGCTGTTATCAGCCCTGGCTGCTCTCAGCTTGTTGTCTCTTTCCATCTCCCTGGCTCCCTGCCCCATGGGGTCTCCCACAAAGAAGATGCCCAACAAACCAGCGTTGAATGGAAAATGAATAAATGATAGAATCTTCTCTTCACAGGAGTGGGTTAGAGCAGGGGTCCCCGACATCCAGGATCTCATGCCTGATGATCTGAGGTGGAGCTGATGTAATAACAATAGAAATAAAGTGCACAATACATGTAATGTGCTTGAATCATCCCCAAACCATCCCCTGTCCCCCATCTGAGGAAAAACTGTCTTCCATGAAATCGATCCCTGGAGCCAGAAAGGTTGGGGACCATTGGGTTAGACAGAAAGAACAGAAACCCTGTTCCAAAATATGGCTCTGGAAGAGGTTTTGAAATTTTCCATTTTACTATGAGCTCTTTTTGTTGTTGTTGTTGCTGACCTGTAGAAGCATTCTAAAAGACCTAGAGAGGGACTTCCCTGCTGGTCTAGTGGCTAAGACTCTGAGCTCCCAATGCAGAGGGCCCAGGTTCAAACCCTGGTCAGGGAACTAGATTCCACATCCTTCAAATAAAAGACCCTGCGTGCCACAGCAAAGACTGAAGATCCTGCAGACTGCAACTGAGACCCAGTGCAGCCAAATAAGTCGATCAGTATTTGAATAATAAAAGACCTAGAGAATGTGGATCAAACCACACCTGAGCTCCTTGTGGATTGTCAGTCATAAGAACCAACAAAGTCTCCTTTTCTTTGTCTGTTTGACTGATGAAGTCTGAGTTTCCTGTCCTTGGAAATAAAACATCTCTAACTGATGTTTGTGGATGTGTCCTAAAAATGTACGTGTTTATTCAGATGATCTCCCAAATAAACTGCCTGCCTGTAAATCCTTGCCTCAGGGTCTCCTTCTGGGGGAACCCAAACATCTGGGAGGACCAAGACAGAACTCCTCAGAGCAGGTGCCCCATATGGCTCCTCCCATCACCACTCTGCCCTCTTTCCTCCTAGGCTCTGCTCGTCCTGTTTATTTATTTATTTTTGGCTGTGGTGGGTCTTTGTTGCTGCCCACTGGCCTCTCTTTTGGGGGCACACAAGCTTACTTCCTGTGGCATGTGGGATCTTAGTTCCCAGACCAGGGATGAAACCCACGTCCCCTGCATTGGAAGGCGGATTCGTAACCACTGGACCACCAGGGAAGTCCCCTGTCCTGTTAGTTTCCTTCTTAACTGACCTGTGGTCTGCCTCCCTCCCCTGATCATCCCCTCCAGCCACATGTCTGGGAGCATCTGTCTTGCTGACAGAACAATGCCTGGCCCAAGGCAGGCATTTAAGAAACAATGCCCTAGAAGCTAACCATTGCCCTTCTGACTTCTGACTTGGCCTCCATCCAGAGATAGGTGAGCTTGACCCATGCCACCCATCACCTGGGGGACCCTCCCATTTCCTCCTACAGCCCGAGGTCAGCCCGAGGTCAGTCTATGAGGCTAGACCTGCCCCAACACACCAGAGAAGCCACTTGTCATGTCTCAGTATTGTTTAATGTTTCTCTAGGAGTTGCAGGGGTGGGGGAGCCCCAGAAGCTTAGTTAGGAAGGCGCAGGTGAAATTGCTGAGTTCTCCAGGGGATCTTATTTCAAGCCAGTCATTGACTGAGTACAATGGAAGCCTTTGGAACAGCAAGATTGGCTAATTTTAGCTCAGGGTGCCCAAATTCATTCTTTTTCCTTTTGTCCCGCATACAGGAAAGGTGACTTAGGAAAGTCACGCGCCTTCTCCGTGTGTGACCTGGAGCTGGCAGCCGGGAAGGTGGGGCTGCTCTGGACGGCCTGGGAGCCTCAGAGCCGGTGAGGAGAGCACGTCCCTTTGTTTGTTTTATTTTTAACCAACACTGTGTTCTGGGAGGTGCCCCTTGGTTAGATGTCAAATGATGGATGAGCCCAGTGCTGGGCGAGGGTCAGGAAGCACAGAGCTGCAAGCGCTGCAAGCGCTGCCTGCCAGTCCTGGCTTTGTCGCCTCTGACTGTGTGACTTGTCCTATCATATCCCTTCCCTGGGCCTCCGTGTCCACACCCGAGAAAGGGGCAGGTTGGACACAGCGACCGTAAAGATCATTTAGCCCTGAGAATGTGTGCGCCAGGCGGCTCCCAGGCTGGCAGAGTCAGAGGGCGAGGGACGGTCCCCTCCTCCTGGCAGCAGGGGAGAGAGCAGACCTGCTCTGAGCCTGGGGATGAGGTCACCTGCCAGGCGGACCCTCTCTCCACCTCACCGAGTCGCTGGGTGGTCCTTCTAGCATGTTCTATGGGGGCTGCCTGGGAGCTGGGGTTCTTTTCCTCATTTGAATTCCTTTGGGCTGGTCAGCACTCCCCAGCTCTCTTGTTCCACTCCCCTGCCAGCATTTCCCAGGTCACCTCCCATAATAAAGGGCTCATATGTCACCCCTGGATGTGATTCCCAGAGAATAACACAACTTCTGGCCAGAAAAGCACAGCCTCAATCTAAACATGAGGAGACACAAGGGGATGGGTGCAAAATGAGGCACATTCTGCTGGAAAAGGGCGATGAAACTCACCCTGAATTTCCATACCATCTATGACAAATGAAAGCTGTGGAAAGATCTGGACTACAGGAAGCTAGAGATAGGACAAGGAAATGCAACATCCAAGCCTACCCTGGACCCTGTCCCAGACGGGAAAGTCTATGAAGGATATTATTAGGTCAGTCGACAAAGCTGGACCGGACGCTAGATTAGATTAAAATATTGCATCCAGGTTGAATGTGCTGACATTGGTTAACTGCCTCGTGGCTTTATAAGAGAATGTCCTTATTCTTAGGATCTACACAGCATTTTGGGTCTCCTTGGGCTCTCCATCTTAAAATGAAGGAGTTGGTTTCCCTCAGAGCTTCTGTCTTTTTATTTGAGGGGAGGAGTTGTAGATTCCTTTGAGAGCCTGATGAAATCATTGGACACTGCACTCTGAAATGCACAAGACATACACATGCTTTGTTGAGGGTCAACACCAGAGATTTCCAAACCCCTTGTGGAAACTCTTGGCTGGGAACCCTTGGACCCATGGTGTTCTGATAGGCTTTTCAGTTACCATCTTCTTAAGTTCTGAGAGCAAAGTGCCACGATATAGTCATCTGCCCTCAAAGGGTCCAGAAAAGCACCCTACGTATAGATAATAATAAAAAAAAATAGAGCAAATGATATAACAAATGGGGCTAAATGTTTCTTAAAAGGTGTATTGGAGTCTTCTGTGTACTATTTTTGTATTTGCAACTTCTTTTGGTGAGTTTCCCAAATAAAATGTTAAAAAATCAATTGCCCCGTGCCCAGTAACCATTCAACAAGTGAAGCCCATCATGAGCATTTCAACAAGAAGCAGAGGGAGAGAGTTTAAGCCCTTAGAGGGAAGTGGGCGGGGGGAGGCTGAGCCGTGCAGCCAGGCACTGGATGTGAGATGCCCAGGTGGACAGGTAGGAACGTGGTGGGCAGCTTGTGGGCAGAGATCTCCGTGAATTCCTATTCAAACTTGAACTACCTGTGGTTTTTGCTAAGGAAGCAGTTCTGCGGATAGTCAGGGGCCGTGGTGAGCGTTTCTTTCTCAGCTCTCTCTCGGTTTCTTACCTGCCCCCACCCCCCATCATATAAACAGTTGCAATGAACTTCCCAGAATCACAGACTGTCCACGCTGGGAGAAAACAACAGTCTCCTCCACCATATCCATGGGATCAATGAGAGAAAGAAAGCCCAGTGGAATTGATTTCCATGTCCATGTTATACGAAGGGTAAGAGCTGGTGCTGAGAGGCCCCAAGACGACTCTCCTTACCCTGCTCAGGGTACGTGGCAACGTGTTACAATCTTGTTTTGAATAGTTTCTTTGCGGTCTCAAGCACTGTGTCAGATGAACCTAAGAGCTGATATACTATTAACAGAGTGTTCTGCTGGGAATCAGGATACTCGGATCTAACTAAATGAACCGGCTTTGTGGCCTTGGGTAGGTGGCTTTCCCATTCTGAGCCTTGGTCGCTCCATCTTAAAATGCAGAAGTCGATTTACTTCTTGTCCTTTTTCAGGGGTCATGGATTCCCTCGAGGGTTGATAAATGTCACTGGACCCTTGTTCAAAGCTGTGCATTTTGAGATGTACATAATCTCAAGAGGTTCACAGATACCCCATGGTAACCACCTGCTTAGACTGTCTTCTGATGGGCCTTCCAGTCCTAAAAGCCATGAAAACAGAATCAGTGAGTCAAGCCCCACCTGCTGGATGTTGAAGAATTAACCTATCCATCCTCAAGTCATGTGGGCTCAACTCTGGCTAGAGAGGTGTTGAATCAATATTTTAAAGTTGCCTCTGGGAGCCACATGGAAGTGACTTGAAGCAAAAGGCCCTTTGCTCTTTGCCTTCAGCTGGAAAATTTCAACTTTTGGCTGCAGTCATGCCCATTGGCCTCCAAGAAAAACAAGCCCTTCTGGGAATCGCGAGACTCTTTTCAGCCAATGGGGATGAAGAGACTGCCTAGCAACCTGCTGGTCACCCCCATTCTACCCAATCAGCATGAAGGAAAGGCAGCTCTGCCAAGCTAGACTAACGCAAGATCAGTCCCCAGGGGACATGGAAGGGAGAGACAAATAGAGCTTTTAATTAAGCCCCACTTGCGAGCAATCAATTCAAATTTTCCGCTTCTAATTTGGTAAAGAATTTCCACCAGGCATGTACTGAGACACGGTAGAGGCTCATGTTGGTGATGGGCTCAACTGTTTTTCTTTTAATCTTGGCACATTTTCTTTTGGATGCCGAAGTATGGGAAACAGGAAAAGAGGGAGGCCTTGGTGGGAGCCAGTCACAGAATGGGCTGAGTGGAAGTGAGGGGTTTTTGCCCCAGGTTTGCAGCACAAAAAAGTCTCCAATCAGAAGAGGAGGAGGACCTGGGACTTCCCTAACAGTCCAGGGAGATTCCCTGCTTCTAATGAGAAGGGTGAGGGTTTGATCCCTGGTCGGGGAACTAAGATCCCACATGCTGCACAGTGGCCAAAAATTTAGTAAGAGAAAAGAAGAAAAAGAGGGAGTATCAATTTGGAGCCTGATATGGGTCGTAGGCTGTTCCAGGTCTGGGGTGAGCTTGCCCCACAGAGGGGACATGACTAAAATGGGGGAGGGTGTCTAGAAATTTGCACATTCTTTTAAAAATCATTATTTGCAAATGCTGTGCCTTGGAACAGCAGCAGCCCTGAGGATCTTCGTGGGACCCCAAGTGGAAAACCACAGATTTAGCCCAGCCCCTGAAACTGACAGAGAGGGATGGGGCTAAAGTCATGGGTGGCTTTTCTGAAGGGCAAGACTTTTCCTTATGTGACTGGCCACTGTGCTGTGCTGTGCTTAGTCACTCAGTCATTTCTGACTCTTTGCGACCCCATGGACTATAGCCCACCAGGCTCCTCTGTCTATGGGGATTCTCCAGGCAAGAATACTGGAGTGGGTTACCATGCCCTCCTCCAGGGGATCTTCCTAACCCAGGGATCGAACCCAAGTCTCTTGCACTGTAGGCAGATTCTTTGAGCCATCAGGGAAGCCCAAGAATACTGGAGTGGGTAGCCTATCCCTTCTCCAGGGGATCTTTCTGACCCAGAAATCAAACCGGGGTCTCCTGCATTGCAGGGAGATTCTTTACCAGCTGAGCTACCAGGGAAGCCCTGACTGGCCACTCAGCCACCATGCAGAGTGTCTATTTGGTGAAATGTCACCTTGGGAAGGACTAGGGAGTGCCCTGCTGATTCTTGGGGGGCTAGAGGAATGGGGGGACATGTATGCCCATCAGCTGAGATGGCACTCAGAGCAATCAAAGGGAATGAGGACTCCCCATGAGGTCAAGGCCAGCTTGAAGCTAGATGCTGGTGTAGATGGCCCCCTGCCCAAGCCACCTGTGGTTAAACTGACCCTGGCATTGCAGTCAGGGGGAAGCATATGCCCAGCACATAGTAGGCCTGCACTAAATACTAGTGAAATGAAGTTTGGTTGTCCCCGTCGATGAAATGCTTACACGTGAACTACATTAGATCCAGAGGTCCACAACCTCCTCTCCATCATCCATTTGCAACCTTGTGCTCTTTCTTAGCAGATTTACAGCCCATGGCACATAGCAATGCATGGCGGAGCCACTGGTGGGAGGTCACTGGCATCTCCCAGGTGTGCTCAGCTGGGAAACAAAAGATGAGACTTCAGGACCTGGCACCACCTGTACAATTAATGACATGGGGGAGGTAGGCGCTTGCAGCTTGCCTGAACTGCTCAATTGTTCCCTGTTCCAAACTGGCCCTCCAGAAGCCCATCCCATCATCTTCACCCACACTGCAGTCCATTCACATCGCCCCTTCCTCCAGCATCTCCAATGTCTCCTCTGCATCTGCTGAAAAGTCCAAGTCCTCTACACAGCATCTTATTCCGGCCCACCTTTCCAGCTTTGTTTTCCAAAACAACCCTTTGCATCCACCCCCTCCTGTGTCTCTGTGAAGCCCTCCATGAGCTGACTGCCCAGAGCTCACTGGTCCTTCTCCTCTGCTCAGGATGCACTGCTATCTCCAAAGACTTGGTCCAACCTCTGCGTCCTATGCTGGATGCAAAGGGCCAAGCATGTTAATGAATGAAACCTAACCCTAAGCAAATGAATTTGTTTAAATATAGGCCAAAGAAGGTCTTATGAGCTGGCATCAAGGGATCTGGGGAGCAGGCAGGGGGTGCAGACACTAAGGCTGCCCTTGTTTCTATGCTGCATCTCTGGTGGTTTAGCTGAGAGTGGAAAGCCGAGGTCCCAAAAGGGCTAAAGGAACCAGCAGCAGGAATGGTTCTCTCAAGGGACAATTGGGTGCCCTAAAGAGTTAGCTTCTGTCAAAGCCAAGGACTGAATAATTGGAGAAGGTCCCACCAAGAGCCCAGGAGGGCTTGCTGTGCCAGCAAGTGGGGCTCCTGCCCAGGTCCCAGGCACGTCAGGAGGGATGGCGGGCCCTCAGCCCCCACTGTGGGGTTTAACACAGATGCAGTTCTGCCTTCTTGGCTAAGGGCTTCCAGAGCTGGGCAGAGGCAGATGCATTAGGAAAATGCCATGGGTGGTGTGAGCAATGGGAGAGTACACTGACCCCGGCTGGAACCACTGGTAGGGCTGGGTGGAGAGATCTGATCAGAAGGGTTTGCAGGGACTGACCCCTCCAGTTCCTGGTGGTGCGTTGGCCCAGGAAAGAGGGTCTTAGGGGAGGAATGGAATTCTGTAGGTTCAGTTCTGTGGGCGTCTGGAATCCAGCCTGGGATGTTGAAGACTGCTGGCAAGGAAGGGAGACAGACCTAACCCAGCGAAATTGGATGTGCTCAGCAAGGGGCAGGGAGAGAGGAAATGGCAAGTGACATGGATAAGGCCAGCCCGGAACACTGTGCCCAGGAGGGTCAAGAATCACCTGACCAAACATCCTTGGCCTTGAGCCCCTCCCAGCTTTGGGGGTGAGCCCCCAAGCTCTACAAACACACTCCTGGAGGATCCAGGCGCTGGTGTTCTCCAGCTCATGTCAGCCGAGGGCCATGCGCTGAAGGTCTGGCATCTTCGGGGGAGGATTTTGAGTTAAATGTATGCGATGGGCAAGGCAGGGCCCTCCAGGCTCAGGTCACTGACGTCCCTCAGGAGTTCGTGTTCGCTGGCCGTGGCCGCGTTCTGCAGGCGGCGGAGGCGGGCCTGCAGCTCCTCCTGCTCCTTCTTGAGCTCCAGGTAGGAGTGCGAGAAGGTGTGGAAGATGGACGTGGCCGGGAAGGCCATGATGAGAATGCCGCTCAGGATGCTGCTGAGGGCCACCATCTGGCCCGGCACACTGCTGGGTACCATGTCTCCATAGCCCACTGTTGTCATGGAGATGACGGCCCACCAATAGGAGGCCGGGATGCTAGTGAACTCCAGGACCCGCCCGGACTCATTCTCAGCCACGTAGACCAGAGGAGAGAAGAGAGTGATGGCCACGCACAGGAAGAGAAGGAGCAGGCCGAACTCGCGCGTGCAGCGGCGCACCGTGAGGCCCAGCGTCTGCAGCCCCAGCGAGTGGCGTGCCAGGCGCATCACGTAGAGGATGCGGAGAGCCCGCAGCACGCGCAGCGCCAGCCCCACCTTCTCCAGGTACGAGCTCCCGCCCGGCCGCTCGCCGTCCTCCTGGGGCTCGTCGGACACGGCGAGGGACACGTAGTAGGGGAAGATGGCCAGGATGTCGATGATGTTCAGGGGCCCTTGGAAGAACTGGCACTTGTTCTGGGCCTGGACAAACCGCAGGCAGAACTCGAGGGAAAACCAGGCCACGCAGACGGTCTCCACGATGAAAATGTAGTAGCATTTCTGCGAGCACTCCCCCTGGAAAGGAGAGGAAACGCAGGGTAGAGAGACGAAGCACCGGAAATGGCAAGAGAACCATGCTGGAAAGCATTTCTAGAGCTCTGTACTGATATTGAGACTGATTTCATATACACAGATTCCATAGGTACAGTCTGTACTAAAAATGCTATGCTGAGTCTATACTAAATATATTTCCTCTATATTTCATATATTAACTACATTATTAATATATGAATACATACTACTACATATTAATATTTAGTAATAATGTATTAATATTTAGAATACATGTTATATTTATATATGTCATAATAGATTGATATAATATATGTGTGCTAAGTCACTTCAGTCATGTCTGACTCTTAGGGACCCTATGTACTATAGCTGACCAGGCTCCTGTGTTCATGGGATTCTCCAGGCAAGAATACTGGAGTGGCTTGCCATGCCCTCCTCCAGGGATCTTCTGGACCCAGGGATTGAACCTGTGTTTCCTGCAACTCCTGAATTGCAGGCAGATTCTTTACTACTGGGCCACCTGAGAAGCCCATTATACTATATATTAAACATTTAAATATATATTCTCTATATATTCTTTGTGTAGTATATAGTCTTTATATTCTATCTATCCATCTATCATTAATCTGTATCTCTATATCAATGGAGCTCTGTTTTAGACTCTTAGTCATCCGCCAGAACTCCCTTTTTATTGTAGTTCTCAAGTTGCAGCTGGGCGCATGGCCAGTTAGATCAGAAACCACCTGATCTAGCTTCCCCTGCAGCTAAGTGTGGCCAAATGACCAAGTCCCTACCCACAGAATGTAAATAGAGGTGACGCGCCACACTTCCAGTTCCAGGACTTTAGTGGTGGGTGTGAGTTCTTGCCCTCTTTCTCCTGTTCCTGTGAGCTGGGACTACCCAGCCTGCCCTGCAACCCAGCTTAGAACCAGCAGACTGGACCGATGCTCCAGGAAGGATAAGCATCATCGTGGGAAAAACTTGGGTCTCAGAATGAGAGCGGCCCACTCTCCTTGGCCCCTCTTTGGGTGAGAGAGAAACCAGTGTCTATTGTGTTGAAGGGCTTCCCTGGTGGCTCAGATGGTAAAGAATCTGCCTGCAATGAGGGATACCTGGGTTCGATCCCTGGGTTGGGAAGATCCTCTGGAGGAAGGCATGACAACCTACTCCAGTATTTACCTGGAGAATCCCATGGACAGAGGAGCCTGGAGGGCTACAGTCCATGGGGTCATAAAGAGTCGGACACGACTGAGCAACTAAGCACATTGTGTTGAAAGCCATTCTCTCGTGGAGCCTCTTGTTTACAGCAGCCAACTTTCTCCTTTACCAACATGAGCAGCTCTGTGTACCAGGTGCTGATCTGGTGCTGAGCCTGCGCCCTGGAGCCTGTGCTCCACAATTAGAGAAGCCACTGCAATGAGAAGCCTGTGCACCGCAACTATGAATAGAGAGTAGCCCCTACTCGCTGCAGCTGGAGAAAAGCCCGTGTAGCAATGAAAGACCCAGCGCAGCCACAAATAAATACATAAAGTTACCTTAAAAAAAACTCATGGAGGGCTCACCTTGTGCCAGGTCCCATGCTAGACTTTGGAGGTAAAGGGCCAGAGAAGCAGCTGTGGTTTCTGGGGGCTTGGAGGCTAGGGGTGGGTGGGTGGGGAGGGCAGAGGATGCCACCATTCCCAGTACAGCCCTGTGATGCAAATTGCAACTGTTTCCTTCCCAAGAGATCCCAGCCAGGTGGGGCTCCTGTGGCTTCCTCTCTGTGTCATTCACACCCCTACCCCTGCCCCCAACAGAGACTTCCGCTAGTCCTTTTGCCACTCAAAGTGTGTCCTGGAACCAAAAGCATAAGCCTCCCTGGGAGCTGCAGAATCTGCATTTTAACAATAATTTATGCACACAATAAGGTTGGAGAAGCTCTGTTTCTAGTCTCGTGGTTCTCAGCCTTAACTGTGCGTGATAGAATCACCTTGGGGACTTTGAAAAATCTGATGTCCAGGCTGGGACATCTAGGTTTGAGCCTGAGTGGCAGAACTTTCCAGAAGCCCCATCAATGATTCTCATGTGAAGCCAGAGTTGAGAACCTGACTCTACATATTACGACTATATGTGTATCATCTATATCTCCCTCTTGGTCTGCATCTACCTCTGCATTATCTCCATCTCCATCTATGTCTGGATCTCTGGCATCTGTATCCATGAGGGAATGAATGGCTGAAGCCAGTTGACTAAGAGAAAAGCAACACATTGACAACTGTGGTTTTCTTTGTATTAAAAACCCCTGAGGTGGAAAAAGGAATTATTTCCAGTGCCTGGGCTCAGGGGAATGCTAAATTGAAATGTTCTTTTTGTCTGACCTTTGGAGGGAAAAGGGGGCTGGACTGTCCTGATCTCTATTCACCGGTCCTGAGTGGGGTAGCTCTCTCCCCTGCCCTCCCTGATCCAAGAGGTGGGAGTTGGTGGGGGTGCGGTTGCAGGCGTGGAGTCCCGAGTGTCTATGACTCAGGTTCACTTCCACCTACTTAGGCAAATCCTTCATCCCCCCTGGACCGTTGTTTCTCTGCCCCTGGAGAGCTGTGACCAGTGGGAATAATGCAGGAGAGGTAGTTAGCAGGCTGCCACTGCTGCCGGTGCATGAAACACTGCAGCTGCCTGTACAAGACAACCACGGGTCGCAGGCATGGTCTGCCCACTCAGCTGAAGGGTGACCATACCTTCTCCTATCCTGAATTCTACGAGAAGTGGAGGAAATTCTCCAGAACACAAGAGTTCTTTGCCATGACTGCCTGGGGTTTGCTTCGGGGTTCTGCAAAGTTCAGAAGTTTTGGATCCCGATTCCCCAGTCCTGCTATGAACTTGCTCTGTGACCTTTCAGTAGTCACTACCCCTTGATAGTGACTCTACCTCATGATAAAGAGGGTGGGACAGAATCGGCATTTCTCAAAGCCAATTCATAACCCCTGCGGCAGAATCCCCTGGAGTGCTTGTTACAAACGTGGGTTCTGGGGCTCCCATCACAAAATCAAAGGCCTGGAGGGTGGCCCAGGAATCTGCATTTTGGCAAGGCCTCCTGTTGACTCAGAGGCACCTGGAAGTTTTTCAGACTCTGGGCCAGATTCTCTCTATAAGGCCCCTTTCATCGCTGACATTTGGGGAGTTTTCCCTTTGGGGTAAGAGCGTCGGGTGGCCTGGGAGTAATCTCCCCAGACCAGTGACCCTGTAGTTCAGGAAGGTGACTCCTGGGAGGCAGAGAAGGCTCTGTGGGCCCTCCTCCCTCTGCCTCTGGTGCCAGCTTTTGGATATTCCAGGCATGAACCACCCACCTCCCGCCGGCCACCTCCCTGCACTGCAGCAAGTAAGTGCTGTGTGGAGTCACCCCTGCATTGCTGCTCAGCTCTGCATCCTAAACCAACCTCCCAGCACTGGTCCTCAGAGAAATGCCCTACGAGCAGCCGGTGTTGGGGTGGTAGGGATTTACGGGGCTTGAGCTGAGAAAATGATTTCCAGGCCAGTCAATATCTGAGGAAAACTAGAACAGAAGGAAAGGACAAAGTCACCTTCTCTGAGGAGGTTTTTGGTTGTATTCTGCAGGTAGGATGGACCACTCATCCTGGTTTGCCCAGAACTTTCCAGATTGAGCAACAGAAAGTTCCAGGTCACCAGAAAGTCCCCCCTCAGTCCTGGGCAAACTAGGGTGCTTGGTCACCCTCGTGGGGGCACTTGTCCCTGGTGGGAATGAGGGTGCTCTGATTCCCTCCTGCAATGAAGAGAAACAGGAGCAGCCCTGGGAAGGCTGGAGGGGTGAACGGTATGACAACATGATGGATGTCACAGGCAGATGAGGGGTGATGTTTCCATCCGGGTGAAGTCCAAGAGCAGGCAAAGCTCACAGGAGGTGTACAGAATCACAGCAACAGCAGCCGCCTCTGGCTGGGATAGGGAAGACTACAGAGGAACATGAATGAACATCCTGGGGTGATGGGAATATTCCATGCCCGCCAGGGCTGTGGGTGACATGGGCGTGCCCCCTTTGTTACATCCAGCAGCTAAGACTAGTGCATTTCAATGTATGTAAATTTCTCCCATAAAACTGGAAAATAACAATAAAACGCACGATGCTAAACAATTGGAGGTGGGAGGGGCTGGAGAGAGAGAACCCGAGTGGCAGGCTCTCGACCGTCTGGAAGGCTGAGTCATGGCTAGTAATTAGGGGTTTGTTAGATTATTCTATTTACTCTGCAAATGCCCCAAATTTTCCATCATGAAAAGATTTTTTTTTTTTTTAATCAGAGTTGGAAATCAAAAGCACAATGAGATACCACTCCACCCTCACCAGGACAGCTGTGATTATAAGGACAAAAAGTAAGTGTCAGGGGATTAGTAGGTACAAACTACTAGGTATAAAATAAATAAGGTACAAGGATGTGATATACAGCACAAAGAATACAGCTGGCATTTTATAACAATATCTTTAAATTGAGTATAAGGGAGAAAAATGTCGAATCACTCTGTTGTACCCCTAGAACTAATATACAGTAAAGCCGTAATACTTGGATAAAAACAAACAAGTGTTGCTGAGGCTGTGGAGAAATTAGAATCCACCCCCAAACATTGCTGGTGGGACTATAAAGTGGTCCAGCTGTTGTGGAAAACAGGTGGGTGGTCCCTTGAGAACTTAAACATACATTTGCTGTATGACTAAGCAATTTTGCTGCCAAGTGTATACTTCAAGGAACTGAAAACCCACATGCACACAAAAAAACTTGTACATGAAGATTCGGAGCAGTGTGACTGATAACAGCCCAAAAGTGGAAAGAAATGAAATGCTCAACAACAGATGAATGAATAAACAAAATATGGTCTGTCCATACGACGGAATACTACTCAGCCACGAAAAGGAGGTCTGGCATGTGCTACAAAGCTGATGGACTTTGAAAACCTTATGCTCAATGGAAGAAGCCAACGTAAGAGACCATATATTGTATTATTCTGTGTCTATAAAGTGCCATGGGAAGGACTGATGCTGAAGCTGAAGCTCCAATACTTTGGTTATCTCATGTGAAGAACTGGCTCATTGGAAAAGACCCTGATGCTGGGAAAGATTGAAGGCAGGAGGAGAAGGGGATGACAGGGGATGAGATGGTTGGATGGCATTACCGACCTGATGGACATGAGTTTGAGCAAATTCCAGGAGTTGGTGATGGACAGGGAAGCCTGGCGTGCTGCAGTCCATGGGGTCACAAAGAGTCGGACATGACTGAGGGACTGAACTGAATAAAGTGCCCAGAAAAGGCAAATTCATGAAGATAGAAAGTACATTCACAGTCACCTGGGGCTGGTGGATAGTAGAGGGGAATGGGGAGTAACCAGAAGTATGCGCAAGTTTGCCTTTTAGGGTGATAAAAATGTTCTGGAATTAGTGGGGATGGTTGCACAACTGCATACTAAAAATGTCATTGATTTGTGCACCTTAAAAGGATGAACATTAGATGGTATATTATATCACAATAAAAAAGAAATCCGAGTTTGAGTGGCTGCATCAGTTCAGGCAAGGTGGAGTGGGTGGCCCACAGTCTTGCTCTGTCTTTCCCCAAAGCTCCAGAGTGGAGCTGCTCTGAAGGGCTTTGGGGTCAGGGGGCGGACGGGGCTTTCTGAGGACAGAGCCACTGTCCCTGAGGGACCATCTGGACAGGCTGTCCGGCAGACGGCTGCAGGTACAGCCAGGGCCAGTTCTAGAAGTTCCATCTGGGGGGACTCGGGGCCAGAGCCTTGACCTTGCAGCCTCCCTTGCACCCTTTGTCTCTCATAGCAACACCTGCCAGCTCCCCTTTGGGAATGCAGCCAGTCTGACCCTCTTAGCTCAGTGCTGGTCTCACGGCTCCATTCAGCATTTTCACCTCCCTCCCTTTTCTTCCTCCTGGCCATGAATTCCATCATTTGTGCCTCTGGTCCTAGTCTCGGGGTGCTGGTGGTGCTGACTCATGCCTTGCGAAAGCCAGGTCTCTCTCTGCCACCCTCCTCTCCTTTGGGCCTCTTCCATGGTCTTCTCCCTCCCCCTCCCCACCTTGAACCAAAACCCTGCGAGCTCTGAGGAGGGTGTGGAGCAAGCAG
The DNA here is from genome assembly GCF_027580195.1 of Bos mutus. Classification (NCBI taxonomy): domain Eukaryota; kingdom Metazoa; phylum Chordata; class Mammalia; order Artiodactyla; family Bovidae; genus Bos; species Bos mutus. The sequence continues at coordinate 52,139,577 of NC_091634.1, read as the reverse complement.
GGGCGGGTTAGGAATTGAACCCCCCAGACACCAGGGGAGCATGGTGAGGCAGGAGGGACAGCATGAAGCATGTACTCAGGAGAGGGGGCCCCCATCCAGGAAATGGGGATTGGTGCTTGTTGGGTGAGATATTAGGGAGACTCAGCTAGGGCTGAGGACCCCCAAACTCCCCAAAGCAAGTTAAGAAGACTTTTCTAAAGCCATCACCAAACGTCACTGAACACAGAGAAGCTACAGAGAGGGGGCAGTACTATACAGAGCTGATTCATGGTCCAAGAAAGGAGGACCAAGGAGGAGGAGATGCTGGATCCAGCGGGAGGCTTTTTATCCAAGGTGGGGGAGGGGGTGCCTGCAGCCCAAAAGGTGAGTTGCAAGCACAGCAGGAGAGAATTCTTCCAGCAAGGGACCCCAGGGGATCCACCTGATCTTTAAAAATCTCTATGCCTTCCTTCCCAGTCCCCGTGAGAGTGGGGGCACAGCACAGGGCAGAGGGGGTGGGAGACGCAGAGCCCCGAGGTCCTACCCTCAGCCCCCTGGTGGCTCCGCCCCCACCCAGTGCGCTTTGCAGAGCTGCTATCCAGAGTGTGTCCCTTCTCAACATCCCCGAAGTCCCAAGCAAGCCTCTGGGGGGAAGTGGAAGCTAAAACGAGGGCAGGGGGGTGGGGGTTGGGAGGATGTGAGAGCACATGCCTATGCGTATCCCCTGAGGTCCTGAGAGCTGGGAGAGAGCTTGAGGAGCAAAGCAGATGCGCTCGTGGGAGGGGCCTGAGCGGGTCCCAGAGGTGGGGGAAAACAGCCAGTGCTGGCTCTGTGCCCACACAGGAGAACTAGACCATTGGTCCTAGGGCTCCGTCCGAGCAGGTGTGCCATTATCCTCATCTGCAGGTGAAGAAATAGAGGCACAGAGACAAAGGGGGGCAGAGCCGGGTAGCAGAAAGGAGGGAAGAAGGGGTCAAGACGAAAGGAGCAAGAGTTCAGCTGTAGCTGCCCAGTGACCTCCCGCTTCCTCCAGAGGGAGGGCAAGGTGTTCTGACCAGCAGAGATGCTGGGCAGGGGCTATTCGTACAGGGCACTAGGGCTGCATGGCAGCATTGACAACCATGGCAGAGGATTCGGGCAGAGGGAAGCAAAGAATCTGAGGAACTGATCATCGGACGGATGGACAAACGCACTGTGACATTTACAGACAGTGGAATGTTATGCGGCCCTTAAAAGCAGTGCAGTACCGACACAAGCTACGACAGAGATGAACCTTGAACGCATTATATGGAGTGAATGAAGCCAGAAACAAAAGGCCACATATTGTAGGATTCCATTATAAGAAATGTCTAGAACAGGAAAATCCGCGGAGATGGAAAGCAGCCAGGTGGTTGCCAGTGGCTGTGGGTGGAGGTGGGGAGTGGCTGCCTGATTGGCCCAGGAACTTAAAAGGAACGTTTTTTTTTAAAAAAGAAATATATTGGAATTTGATAGAGGTGTTGGCTGCACAGCATTATGAATTCTGCTAAATGCCGCTGAATTGTTCACTTTAAGATGGTTAATTTTACGTTATGTGAACTTTAAAAATGGAGCTGGGATGTTCAGAATACAAGCTCCAGGAAAGTGAGGAATTTGTCTGATCTGCAGCATCTAGACGAGTGGATTTAGTTGGCACTCAGTGACTGTTGATGAATGAATAAAAAGATAAATGTGATGACTTCCTATTAAGTAGCACCAGATAAGTGAATAATGATGATGACTAATATTTCTGAGCACTTCTTAAGTGTTGGTATTGTTCCAATCATGTTATATGAATATTACTCTTTTAATTCTCACCATAATCCCCTGAGGAAAGGCCTAACAGCATCCCCATTTTACAGATAAGGAAACTGAGGCTCAAAGAAGGTAAGTGACTTTCTCGAGATCACTGAGCTCATGAGGGGTGAAACCAAGATTCAAACCCAGGAGCGTTAGCAGAAGGGTCTGTCATGAGGGGGTCAGATTTTGGAGCCAGGTGGAGGTGAGCTCAAATCCTGGCTGTGCCACTTTCTTCCTTTGGGCTTAGGAAAGTGATAAAACTTCCCTGAGCCTCAGTTTCCTTTCCGGCAAAATGGTTGTAGCTACAGTATCCATTTCCTTAAGCTGTTACAAAGATTAAGTCCATCCTGTCCAATGCCAGCCTCCTGAAGGGCACTTAATAAGCATCAGTTCTCTCATTCCTTTGGGGCTGAGCTCCGCCAGGGAACCCAGCGAAGTCCACATACTTCCGGAGGGGCTTTAGGTACTTGGCTTGGTCCTTCCTGTCCATCTACTTCCTCCCTCTTCCATTTTAATTTGCAATCTTGGGCACAGAACTTGCTGCTCAACTGCCAAGTTTACTTAAGGGATATTGCTGTAAGAAGCTAGAAGGAAAAGGGAAGGAAAGTGCTTTCTTTGCGTGTGTGCTGATTCTCCATCCCAGGGTGACACCTTCTCTATGTTTGATGGAGGAGTTCTATGGGTCACGTCCCCTTGGGACAACAACTTGGGCCCCCACACCTCCCGGGCACTGCCTGTCCCCAGGAGCAGCTGCCCAGCTTTGCAGCCGGGGCTGAATCTGCTTTCAGACTGATGTCCCAGAGGCCAAATACAAAATACCAGGCATGAGTGGCCGAGAAAGAACATCATCTTTTTATGTAAATGTAACGGCATGGTTTGAAAGAACAAAGCCTGTCTGGTCCTCAGCCTCCAGGCTCTCTGAATTACCATCAGAACAGCGAAATACACACACTTTTTTTTTTTTTGGAGGGCAGGGCCTTGCGGCCCCTCTCTAGGCAGAACACCCAGTGGTGGCTTCCCAGTGGCATGGAGCTTGCAACTGGACTGGGAACACCACCTCTCTCATTCCACGAGTAGAAACGGCTTCTACAGGATTCTCACTCACCTCTAATTGAATTTTCCAGGTCCCTGTCACACCAATCTGGGTTCATACTCTGGGTAATTTTAAAAGCATTAGGCTTTGTAAAGAGCTTGTCTCTCTGCACAGTCTAAATCCTGGCTCCCTGAAAATCCCTAAGAGGAACAAGCTTGTGAAAAATCCAGGGGTCCTTCTTTAGCAACTAGGATCCAGGGCAACCTTGGAGCATAGGAGATTGAGGCTCCTTACTTTGTCCTAATCTTTCAACTGCAGTGTCCACACCTAAATATTTCAGTGAACAAGCAAATTCTTAAATCACATAATTTTGTGCTAAAGAATGAAAAAACAAAAGTCCATGATTAGAGCTACAGTTCTCTCTATGGGAAAAAAGCTGTCTGAAAGTCAAAACATTTTGGTTGATTTGCTTTATAACAAAACATGTATAGATTGGGCAAGATATTTTATTCAACAAATATTTATTGAGAGCCTGCTCAGTGTGAAGCACTGACTGGTTCTACATCTATGTCCTCTCTATCTGGAAACTTCTCTGATCGTCCCTGGAATCCATGTTTAAGGGAAGAGAACTTAGGTCAACTGACATTGGTTATAAGCCATCCACAGCCTGCATAACTTTATGTATATGTTTTAATGATCGGGTCTCTCTCTCTGCTGTAATGTAAGCTCCGTGAGTCAGGTGATGGGGAGCCATGGAGGATTATAGAGCAACATTTTCACTTAGGAAACAGTCCAATTCTCAGTTTGAAGCTCTCTAATAACCTTCCCAACAAAATGCTAGGTTTTTAACTCACATTTCAGACCATCTGGCCCCTTGGGGTATGTGGTGGGGGTGGGGAGGAGGGTTATCTCACAGCTTCCTGGAAAGACAGGGCCTGCTAAGTCACTTCAGTTATGTCCAACTCTCTGTGACCCCATAGACTGTAGCCCACCAGGCTCCTCTGTCCGTGGGATTCTCCAGGTGAGAATACTGGAGTGGGTTGCCATGCCCTCCTCCAGGGGATCTTCCCAACCCAGGGATCGAACCCACATCTCTTATAGCTCCTGCATTGGCAGACAGTTCTTTACCACTGAGCTACCAGAGAGGGCGGGAGTGGGTAAGCAAATGTTTCTGCTCAGGCCTCTTGGGGCAGGGTCACTTATAGATTGACTCTTCATGTCCCTGGAGGGAGGGACCTTCTGGGAGGGTCAGGAATGAGGGCTGAGGATCCCTTCTGTCATCAGCATCTTCGCTAGATTACTCCGAAGAAGCTAAGTGCCCTGAGCCTTAGTTTATTCCTCTGACAATGGAATGTCAGAGCTGAGATGCCCATGAGAAGGTTGGCTTAAGGAGGTAGGGAATCTGAACCTGGTCTAGTGCTCAGCGCAGAATAGCTGCTCAGTTAACACACGATGGGTGCACTGAGTGTGTGAACCTTCACAGTGATGTCAGGTGTCTCATGGAGGAGGAAACTGAGGCTCAGAGAGGTTGGAGCGATTCTCTCGGCTCACAGAGCTAGGAGAGGCACGGCTGGGCCAGCTCTGCCCATTAAGACCACAATGTCCAGCGTTTGCTCTCAGGGGCAGGGCCCCTCCTGACTTTCATGGGTCCCCTTCATGTGCTTCTTTCTCAAAAAACAAAAAATATATAAAATATCTTTTACAACTGCCTTGTTCTGAAATTGAACACAGTCCACACTGGATCATATTCATTTCTTGCCTTCTGTCTGAAAAGACATGAAAACGTTTTCGTGGGCCCCCCAGTCCCACGGGTCCCGGGCACCCGCGCCTGATGGAGCGATGGACTACTCACCTTGTCCTCCTCCGCCCTCAGGTCGGGCATAGTGCTGACGCACAGGCTGACGGCCGTGGTGGCCACGAAGAGGATGGACAAACAAGCGAAGACCTTCCCGGGGAGCCCAGACTGCGGGTTCTCCACCATCTCGCGCAGCCGGCTCATGAAGAGCCCCCAGCGGGACGTGTGCACGGTGGGCCTCCCGGCCTCCCGCTGCCGCTGCAGGGCCTCCTCTTGGCGCAGCTCGGCCAGGTCGTCCAGCTTCCGCAGCAGCGTCCGCAAGCAGCACTTCTCCAGGTTGGCTTCTTCGATGCCCCAGTAGGTCAGCTCCTCCTGGAAGGACAGCACGCACATCTCCCGCAGGAGGACCAGCTTGCCGGCAGCCAGGAAGCTCACGATCACCCCGAAAGCGCTGGGGCTCCGGTCGAAGAAGAACTCCTGGTTGTCCTCGTCGTAATCGTCGCAGAGCTGCGCAATCTCCTCCTGGCTCCGGCAGAAGCGGAGTTTGCTCAGGCGGCTCAGCGGGAACTCGTCCAGCGTGCTCCATGGAAGCAGGTACCGCCGGCCTCCAACGTTGACCAGCATCTCCTTCTTCAGGTCCGCAGTCGGGGAGGCGTCCAGCGCGCCCACCTTCCGGGCCCTGCGGTAGTAAATGCCTTTGATGGATGGCGGCTCCACGGGGCCCGACAAGAAGGGACTCAAAGGGCTGCAGGAGCGAAAGTGATGGTGTCCTGCATGCAGGCCCCTATCTCGGGAAGGCATGGATATTGCGGAAGAAGTCCTGGTGCCCGAAGGGACAAGAGCAAGAGAAGGAAGGAGCCATCAGTCGCAGGGCAGAGTCCTAGACCGCATCGCCTCATGTCTGCTTTCCTGCACCTGCATCCTTTATCCTTTTTTAATCTTTCATCCAGCACAGATTTACTGAGCACCTACTATGCACCTGGGATCTATCAGTGTGGAAAAGGACATGATGACATCCTTCTCTGGTGGAGCATTTATTTATATCTCAGAAGAATCTCCCTGGAACAGGCATTAGGTGGACTGGGACTCCAGGAGCTCAGTCCTGAGCTGGACAGGTCAGAGCTGTGTCACTTCCAGACTGTGTGATCTTGGGCCTGTAGCTTAACCTGTCTGTTCTCAGCATCCTTATGCCAATGACAAGACTCACCCAACCTTGCAAAGTACAGTTATTGAAAATAGAGCTTAAGAGTGTAAAAGATTCTCAAGTTCACTGCCGGGTTGTAAACCCTTACAGACTGCCATCCCAGCTGGGTTTCTTAGCCTCTCTGAACCCTTTGCTTCACTTGCTCAGCTGGGGCAGCTTGGATGCCCACCTCCTTGGGCACAGTGAGGGTTAAGGCAATAACACATATGAGGTGTATATTAAGCACCCTTCTAGATGCTTCTGACATGCCAGGCACTGATTCACATGCCTCTCCTATGATAAATCATCTCAACAACCCCCTGAGGTAGACATTAATATCTCCATTTTACAGATGAGGAAACTGAGGCCCAGAAAAGTTAAGTAACGGGCAACTGTGCTTGGCACAGCATCTGACTCCCAGGAGAAGCTCCACAACCATTGCCTCAGCCCTCTTTCTTGCCTTCCCACTTAGAGGACTTTGCTGTCAATGACAGTGCTCCTCCGTGTTCATGGGCTGCTTGTCTCGGCCACCTTGCTGTGTGACCTTGCATCAGTTACTCCCCCTCTCTGGGCTTTGGTCTTGTCATCTGTGAAATGAAGGCGCCTCTAATGGTCTTTCCGTTTCAGACCTGTGTGGGACGCTTGACTTAGAGGAAGGATTTCAGATTTAGCCCATGCATTAAAGAAAGTCATCACCACAATATTTCTCATCCTCTGCCTCCCACAACCGTTTTCTGTGCTATTCATTCTAGCCAGAGCTGCTTCCGAAGCATCTATAACCTTACATTCCAAGAAGCACTCCAATCAAGAGGAAAACTCAGCGGCTGAATGGAAATAAAAGTTTTCTCAATTTCAGAGCCAGTTGGATTCCAGCAGGCAGCGAAGAGTTGAATCACAGCCTATGCATTTCACACTTGCTCAGTACACAATGGTCTGTTATTCTGCGTGCATTACTTCATTTACAATGTACGGCCAGAAAACGATGAGCAGCCTGCGGAGAAAAGAGTATTTTGAAATCAAGGGAGCCTTCCCAAGCGTTCTTGTTTTCCCAGTGAAAAAGCCAGAGCTTGAGAGCTGAAGTGACTCGTCCAAGGTCACATGGTGAGTCCCAGTGCAACCCGGGACTTGTCTCCCGGTAGGGTCTCTTTCTAGAACCCCCCCAAACTTTCCTTTCTTCATTCATTGCACAAACCTAACTTTGTAATCCACTGCCCCCCAGGAAGACCCGGCACACAAACCTCCTTCCAGAGCGTGGGAAAGGTACTCACTCAAAGCAGCGTTTTGGAAGGGATGTTTAAGAGCATCCGGTATACCCCCCACCCCCGCAGCAAATACTAACTTCTTCCCCTGAAGTTTAACTCACCCTCCTGTCTCAGGGAGCCTATTTCCAGCTGTCTCTCTGCCGGGCAAGGCAAAGGGAGCCCATGTCTCGATGCCCAGGGAAGAGACGGGTTTGTGGTGAAGATGAAGGGGAAGAAAAGAAAAATCCCAACACAGCAGTTTCTGGCTGAGTTAGTTTTCAACCTTTCTTCCCTTGCCTCCTTCAGAAACCAGAAGTCCATTCATTCTGAATCTCTCTCTCCAGCAGCTGCAGAAAAGCCCAAGAGGAGTGGGATGGGTTGTTGTTGTTTTTGAAAGGACCTAGAAGCCCCTTTCCCTGTGAGAGGTGAGGGTCTGAGGGGTTTGTGATGGGAGGGAGCCGGGCCAGCTGTCCTGCTTCAGCGGCAGGCTCTGCACTGAGTCCCACGGGGACAGCCAGTGTGGTCCTGCAAGAGAAGGGGGGGCGGGAATGGGAAGGGCTTAGAAATAATCTCTCCATCAGCCAGGCAGCAGGCAGGAACAGCAGCCGCTGCTCTGCCAACCGCCTGGAAGGCAAGGAGGGCTGTCATCCCTCCCCGCCAAGGAGGAGCAGAACTCGGAAGGGGTGGAGGGCAGCCAGGGACTGGGGCATCTGCCTTTATCTGTCCCTGGGCTCCTGGGGATGTGTTGATGATGGGGAGGTGCCCAGGAAGAGGCTCCAAGAGGAACTTTTTCTGCTTTTAACCAGCCCAGGCCTGGGACAGGTTCCGGGAAACCCAGCATCTGAGCACTGGGTGGGAGTCCTAGAGGCTGTGTGACGGGTCAGGACCAGGAGTGAGCTCGGAGTCATACATACCTGGCTCCCTGGCTCCCATGTGAGTGGCTGGGTGACCTTGGGCAGGCGAGCGTCAGTTTCCTTACCTGTAAAAAATATGTGAAGGAGAGGGGGTTTGGCCACAAGGCACATGGCAGGCTCCTTCTGTGGGTTTGGCTGCACACTCAGGGGAAAGAGGAAGAGGCTCAGTCCTGGGGCCTGTGTCCTGGTTTCAACTCTGTACTACCTTGCTGTGCGTCCTTGGTCGGTGACTTCACCTCTCTGGGCCTCAGTTTTCTCACTGGTCAAACGAGGACAGTCGAAACGGTGATGGCTAAAATTGCAACAGCATCTTCTCATGTAGGCGGTCAGTGTACACCGGCTCTTCTTAATTTTCTTAAGAGGTTCTGAGGCCCGGTCTCTTGGCTTCCAGAGGGGAGTTGTTATTATCAGCTCCATTCTGCAGATGAAACCCGGAGGTCCAAGGAGGAGGCTTGCTCAAGGTTACTTGCTGGCTGGAATGTGCACTGAACAGTGACTGAGTTCTGTGCAAGGATCTGGGATTGAGGAAGTCCAAGCTGGAGTCTTCCGAAGCTACTTGGAGGGGGTGGCAGGAGCAGGGTGGGGACCCCGGGGGCTCTCTGCGGCCCGGGCAGTGGAGGAATCCAAGCAGGAGCAGAGGAACTGATGGGATAGAGGCAGGGTAGCAGTTTTCAAATGGTATTGCCCCAAATCCAAGGGTTCTACCCAAAAGGCTGGAATTGGGGGAGTGACGAAGGGGAGGGCGGGGCATGAGATCCTGCCTCACCATGGCAACTTCAGTTGGGTCGGTTTCCCACAGTGAGTCCGTAAGTGTAACCCAAATTAATACTGTGGCCCCACAAGGCCCAGTCCCCACACTCGGCCCACTCTGAGACCCCGGGGTGCCTGTTAGTGATGGAGATGCTCCTCCCCCTTCCTCTGACCCTCTCCATCCCAGTCCTTTTAGACCCCACGGCTGCTCCAGAGCCTCTCAGACCAGATTCCAAAATCATCTTTCCAGCTTCTGCTGGCTTTCCCCCCTCCTCTCTCTCTCTCTGTCTCCCCACCTCCCCCAGCTCATCACTACTTGTCTTGATTTAACATCTCTGGCCAAATCTTCCCCAACCTGTTCCCCTACCTCTCAGTTCTCTTTGGATCTGAAGTGCATGTGTTCCAGTCAAGAATTTACCACTTCTGGGACTTTCCTGGTGGTCCAGTGGTTAAGAGCCCCTGCTTTCAGTGCAGGGGGTGTGGATTCGATCCTTGGTCGGGGAACTAAGATCCCATATGCCGTGTGGTGTGGCCAATTTTTTTTTTTAATTAAGAAAAAAAAAAAAATAATAAAAAAAAAGAAAAGAAAAAGAATTTACCACTAACCTGCTGGGTGACCATCAGCAAGTTTCTTAACCTCTCTGGGCCTCAATTCCCTCACCTGTGAAATAAAGATGACAGCACCGACTTATTGGTTTGTTATGAGTACTGGACAAGTCAGTTTATGTTTACAAGGCAGAGCACGAAGAAGAAGAGTGTCTGGGACCAAGCAACTCCATGTAAGTGCTTGCTGTTATTATGATTATTACCTTAACAAGTCACCTGCAAGAAACCCCAAAAGGGCAGAAAGAGCCTGAGCTCTCAAGGCCAGCCTGTGGCAGGCCAGTGCTCTTGCCACAGCCCCAGTGCCGTCTCTCAACACTGTCTTTTTGTCCAGGCCATAGGGCCTTTGCCTTTAGCCTGGTGTCCTGGCCCAGGGCATTCACTGAGTCTTTCCACAGGACTTGGTAAAGTCCTGATCCCCATTTAACTTAAAGCCACTGCCTTCCTACCCACAGTATTCCCCCTTGTGCATACTTGACCTCAGCTACCCAGGGAACGTAGCCCAGCCCCCATCCCATCCCTTTCCAACCTCCGGGAATCTGGGATACAGGACAGCCTATGCCAGCACATCCTTGCTGTCTTCTGAAAGACTGCCACCTGCCATATTTTTGTGAAGAAGGGATGGCCCGTGACCATGCATGAGTCTCCTAGGGCTGCTATAAGAAAACACACAGACGTAGTAGCTTAAAAGAATGCAACTGTGTTATCTTGTATCTCTGGAAGCCAGAAGTGCCAAATGGATGTTAGGAGCTAACATCAACACATTATCAGGGTTGCGTTCCTGCTGGAGTTTCTAGGGGAGAATCTGTTTCCAGTCCCGGGGGGAGCCCACATTCCTTGGCTGGTGGCTGCATTACTCTGACCTCTGCTTCTGTCCCCCTTCCCTGAGCCCCCTGCCTCCCTCTTATAAGGACCCTCATGATTACCTCGAGCCTGCTGGATAATCCAGGATAATCTTCGGATTTTCAGATCCTTAACTCAATCATATCTACAAAGTTCCTCTTGCCAAGTCTGTAACATATTTGCAGGTCCCAGGGATTAAGATGTAGATATCTTTAAGCCCAGCAAGACCCATTTTGGACTTTTGACCTCCAGCACTGTGACATAATGTGTGCCGTTTCAAGCTGCCAATTTTGTGGCATTTATTACAGGAGCAACAGCAAACTAATACAAACCCTAACTGGGGGAGGGGCGGGCAGGCAACAAACCAGGTATCAGAGATACTCACAATTTGTTGAGGGAAAGGTCCTTTCTTGTCCACACAGCCAGGCCTACCAGTACCTGCTTCCAGAAGTTAAGATCCATCCATCCATGTAACATATGCTTACTGAGATCTACTCTGCCACAGCGGTTGCTCACTTGCTGTGTGACTTTGGGCAAATCATTTTCCCTCTCTGTGCCTCGGGAAAGATTGGGTAATGATAGTCCTTACCTCACAGGGTGATTATGAGGTGTGAATGAGTAAATGCATGGGAAGTGCTGACTTCAGAACCTGACGTACGGTAAGTGCTCAATGAGAAATTATTTCCATCATCTCCGTTATCTATAATTACAGGAGCTCAAGTCTCCTGATAACAGAGCGTGAGAAGAGCAGATCCCATGGTGTTGCGAGTGAGCAGAGGAGGCAAATAAACGGTGGTGGGCTGTTAAGTGGTAATAACTGACTTTCTGGTGGGGGTGTGGGGAAATGCTGGTTGGTAGCATTTGCCTATTACTGTGGTGTCAATACTCCTATCATGAGACTTCATGCTGACAACAGAACATCTTGGCTCTTCTAAGCCTGTGCCGCTTTGCTCCGTGCATCACAGCACACACAGCTCACCAGGTGGCCAGGGACACGCTCCCCAAGCAGGACCCCCTGTTAAGCCTTGATGGGCAGGTGGTGAGTTTATGATGCAAGAGAGCAGACAGACAGGTGGGAACGAAAAATTATGGGATTCTCTACCTTGCCGAGGGCTACAGACTTTTCGCTGGCCTGGGGGAGCCATTGGTGATGAAAGCTGGGGTTCTCCACACTGGAATGTTCTAGCATCACTCTCGTGAGGTTGTAAAGACTCCAATGACTGGACCACGTCAGTGAAATCAGAACTTCCAGGGTTTATATGCATTTTTCACAGCCCGCAGTAGCTCACTCAGATGCTTCTGGAGGCAGTGTAAACTGACTCTTTTGTTTTTGTCTTTTGTTTCATTTCGGTTTTGACTGGCTTGCTGGATATTAGTTCCCCGACCAGGGATTGAACTCATACAGCCCGTCAGTGAAAGAGTGGAGTTCTAACCACTGGATCACCAGGGAATTCCCCTCATATGACCCTTTCAAAGGGCAAGTTGGGACTGTTGACCAAAATAAGAAATTTGAATGCCCTCTGGCCCCGCGTCATATGTCTAAGAATTTATTCTGCACATATGCTTGTATATGTCTGCAAAGACGGTATAAAGATATTCATCACAGCATAGTCTGTGATTGCAGCAGATTGGAAATGACTGAAATATTCCTCATTAGGGGGTTGGTTAATAAATGGTGGTCATAAAGGCAAGAAAAAACTCCATCTGTTAGAAAGAAGCAGAATCTATACGTACTGACATGAAAGGGCCAGAAAGACAGGTAAAGTGCAGAGTGCAGATCATTTTCAAAGCACTAGTTTGTTTGAGGTAGACAAGAAGGGTGTGTGTGTGTGTGTGTGTGTGTGTTGAATAGAAAATGGGTAAAACTTAGAAATTGGGGTTGCCTCTGGGACAGATTGAGGGCAGGAGGAGAAGGGGGCGACAGAGGATGAGATGGTTGGATGGTATCACCGACTCAATGGACATGAGTTTGAGCAAACTGGGGGAGATAGTGAAGGACAGGGGAGCCTGGCATGCTGCAGTCCATGGGGTGGCACAGAGTCAGACATGACTGAGTGACTGAACAACAACCGAGGAGGGAACCCCCGGGTTTGGGGAAGGGGTGAAATAGAGGGGAAATTTCCTTTTCTCTATATCATTTTGTACTGTTTGATTTTTAAAAACCATGGATGTGTATTGATTCAAAAAAACTTCTTCTTAAAATTAAAGTAATAGGCATCTTGGTGCCAGCGGGAGGAGGAGCCATCTGAGAAGAAGGAGATCATTTATCAGCACCCCCAACCCCCACCAATGGAGTGACCAGATCAAGGTCTTTATGCCCCTGGGGTCATTCAGCATGACCTCATTGGGGAAACTGAGGCAACCAAGTAATGTTTATTAAGGACTTGAAGTAAAAGCACACTCTGATCATATCCCACATTCTGAGAGTCCCAAAGTCAAGGTGCCTCCAGAAGCCAAGAGGGATGACATGAGGCAGGTTGGGTGGGGATTGTGGGGGAACCAAAACATCAGTCACAGACGTGGAATGTGGGTCCCATATTGTGGGATCTTTACACTTTGAAGGGAGAGCTGTAACCCTGATTTTTATGCTAACTCTCTCACGTTCTGAATGTTGCCAACTCATGAGAAATTTATAAAGTGCCAGCAGATATGTGCATATCTGCTGACCCGGCAATTCCGCTCCTAGGTGTATGCCCATGAGGACCGTGCACATATGCTCACCAGAAGGCATGGGTTAGGAGGCTTGTCACAGCGCTGCTGTAACAGCAGCAAATCGCAACCCCCACTAACAGGAGAGTGCGTAAACAAACCATGTGTGTTCCCACAGTGAAATACCACAGGGCAACAAGGATGCACACACCACAACCATCTGCAACAACACGGAAGAGTCTCACAGCCATTATGCTGAGTGAATGGAGCCAGACACAAATGAGCAGCTACAGTGAGACTCAACAGCAGGCAAGACTAACCCACGGTAATAAAAGTCTGGAAAATGATTGCCTCTGGGGGTGCATAGCGGGTTCTGGGGGCTAATTACAGTGCGTTAAACCCATGCAAGCAATGTGTGTACTTTAGTATGCATGTTGTGTTTAATTTTTATCAGTTTAAAAAAAAAAACAAACAAACCATGGAGGGCCAAATAAGACATGTCAGTGGGCTGGATTCAACCTTGGGCTCCAGTTAGGACCAGACTGTCACAGCAAATGGCTTTGGAGTGGCCAGGTTTTCAAAGCCACTCTAGCCACAGAACCTCTGTTTTTTTGTCAGTCACCCCTGAACCCTGCAGTTAACGCCCAGCTCTGTCTCTTCTTCAACCAGCCTCCCTCCCCCATCCTCGTGGGATTCTGAGGAAAACTAGAGAAAATTCAGCATGGAAGGCTTACCTTTTCCCTCCCACCTCCCTTTTACCTTTCTTTTTTGAAAGGAAGATGATTGGACTAATGACAGCTGCTTCAGCTTTCTGTTTTAAAACATGGCTCAAGATGTAATTATCCCCAGAGAAAGATGCAAGCTCTTCTGGAAAGCGAGTCTGCCCTCAGGCAGTTTGCTGAAGTTGTGGGGACAGTTTCTGCTACAAAGCAAGCACGTGCCATTGCTTCTGAATGCCAGGCAGCTGAGTCCTTTCACTTGGAGGAGGAATCGCTCCCCCTCCCCTCAAGGAGACAAGATGTTTTATATATTTTGATTGGGAGATTACAGAACAGAACACATGCTAGGGTCTCAGCTCCCCCCACCCTCCAGGTGCTTGTAACTTTTTATTATGACATTTTAAAAACAAGCAGAAAAATTGCTAGACCGGTACAATGAACATCTCTATTCCCTGCCTAGGCTCATAACTGCTAGTATTTGGTCATATTGACTTTATATATGAATATATATATATTTTTTCTGAAACACTGCAAAATGAACTACAGACACTGTGGCAATTCACGTTGAATTCTTCAACATAGACAGTCAGAAAAATAATTTTATACATAATCAAAAAACTCATCATCACACCAAACACAATTAGTAAGAATTAACAAAAATTCCCTAACATCAGCTGATAGTCTGTAATCAAATGTCCATCTCCAAAATGTCTTTTATAGTGTTTTTTCAGACCAACATCCAATGAAAGATCACATGGCATTGGTGGATTATGTTTCTTTACTGTTTCAATTTCCAACAGTGTTCTGTTCTCCCTGCTCCTTGTCCCAACCCCCCATGACACTGGTTTTTTAAAGTGATCAGGCCAGTTGTTGGTGTAAACTGTTTGCTTCTCTTTCTAGATTTACCGCATGGTTGCCAGGTGACCTTCTCCCCCTACTCTTTCTGGAAATTAGGTCTAAAGGATTGATAACATTTGGGTTAAACAGTTTGGGCAAAAATGCTTTATAGGTTAGTTCCAGATGCTTGGTGCACCACCAGGGACGATGCCAAGACGTGGGGTGAGTGGTCGGCACAGCCAGTCAGACGAGGCTAGAAAGGCAAACAGGAGTCAGAGAGAACACGGCTTTGAATGCTGGGTTGGCACTTGGATCTTAATCAAAAGGCCTTCCAGTTATTAAAAAAAAAAAAAAAAAAAAATCAGGAAGAATATGACCAGATCTGACCTGTGGTAGGATGCAAAGACCAGATGAAGAAAAAGATGAGGCAGGGACCCCAGTTAGGACACCACGGAAAGAGGGCAGGAGGCAGAGGGCAAGGACCCGAACAGAGTAAGCGGGCAGATCTAGACGAGATTCAGGAGGAGGTTGGCAGGAGGTGCTTGGGGAGTGGAGGAGTGGGAGGAGGCTACAGTGACCCCGAAATTTCCCGTTGGGTGACGAGCAGATGGTGGGGGAGGGGGCTGTAGCCCAGCTAGAAAGCGATGGAGAAGTTTAGGGGAGAGAGGATGTCAGCTGGAGCTTGCTAGTTAAGGGCGCCCAGGTGCAGGTGTTTGGGAATTTGGGTCCAGAGCCCCGTGAGTCTCGTCAGACGCCCCCCACCTCCTAGGAAGCTGAGTCTCGTCAGATGCCCCCCCACCTCCCAGGAAGCGGAAGTGGCCCCTGGAATGGAGGACGGGAGGCAGGTGAGGGGTGATCCAGCAGGCCAGGCTGGCTTGAATTTCCTCTGGGTTCCAGGAGATGGGAGGGAGGACGCAGAGCAGCTAGGGAGCCTGGGAGGCCTGGGCCTTCGAGGGAAAGTTCCCGGATAAGAAGCCGGAAGTGAGTAGGGATTGGCCTTGAAGGGAGCGGAAGCGGGCTGGAACTGTGAACTCCCTGCCTGGTCACGGGGTCATGGCCAGATTTTCCTCCTGCCAAGAGAACCCCCGGGAGAGCCTGAGGACCACCCCCCGGCCCCCGAGGGCATTGTATGGGGACAGAGGCCCTTACGGAGTTCCCCGGGGACTCTGAACAACAAGCAGCCTGGCTGAGTCTGTGTGGCTTGGCCAACAAAAGGACCTCGGGGGTCGCCGCCCATCGTCAGGCCGCAGGTTACGTCCTGTAAAGGGGTGAAGGGGGGAGTCTTAGAGGGCCTCTCCTGCACCCCCAACCCCCCGGGAACATTGGAACTTGCATAGCTGCCCCTAAGACGCGTGCTCCAAAGCCTCCACAGAGAAAGATGCTGTTCCAGGTTTGTTCGGGGGTCACAGGCCAAGCGGGCTCTCTCTCCCACTCTGAAGTGAGAAGGGTCTCTGCTAGACGGGGTCGGGAGTTGCCTGTGAGGCCCCCCAACTTCTTGCTCCCCGTTGCACCCTTTATTTGACAGGCCAGCTCTCCACCCTCTGTGGTTGGGGAGCTCTGCCTGGTACCCACTGGGCTCTTGGGTACCTGGCAGGACAGCCAGGTAGCTATGCAGAGGGGAATGGGCTGGAGTTTTGGTCGGGTCCACAGCGCGTGGTGCGTTCTCCCCAGCGTCATGCTGCAGGGGTGAAAATGCCAATGGCAGGAGCTGAGAACTGGGAGCCCAGGAGGCCCCTGTTGGCAGTTGGGAGCCTCCAGGGTGGACACAGGGAGGGAGAGAAGCAGGCCCACGGTCTGGTGGTCTGACCTTAGGAGGCCTCCTCTCCTGGAAACTCCAGCTTCTGAAGTGTGCCCAACCCCGCCCTACATCAAAGATATTCTTTGCTTTGTGCAAAACCATTATTGTGGTTTGGCAATATTTTGACAGGAAGGAGCTTGTTGATTTTAGGATGGGTCTGACTCCTTGGTGTGCTCTGTACGTGATTCAGATAGGCGTCTTCAAAACGGACAAGAAAGACTCAGGTTGGTTTGTTTGTTTTGGCTTTTTACTTTATTCATTTTTTAAAAAAATGGATAATTGCTTTACAGTCTTCTGTTGGTTTCTGCTGTACAGTGACGTGAATCAGCTGTAAGTATACATATATCCCCTCCTTCTCCAGCCTCCCCTCCCACCTTCCCTCCACTCCACCCTGACAGACTGGGGTTGATGTGCTGAAATATTTTGGGTGTGACTGGTCAGTGAGCAGATACAAATGTTAAGCATCAAAATCTATATTCATAGCAATTGTCTTTTCCTCATGATTTGGAGGCTTTGTTTTCACAACTGTGGATGTTTTAGTTGGTGTATGAGAACCTTGAGGGTCCAGGAGCCTTGGGGGCCAGAAGGTTCTAGTTGAACAGGGGAGTTGGGGGAGAACTTGGGGCCTAGGAGAAGGACTGGGAGCCCAAGGTCTCTGGGAGGACAGTGGCAGAGGGAAGGCAAAAACTCACGTCCAAGTTCAGGATGTCAGGATAGGAGCAGTTTTAGAGGAGGGAGTCCCAGTGTTCCAAGGACAAATGGCGATGTGAGGTCATGGTGGCAAGGTGCTCCCAGGACTCTCAGTAGGAAGATGACGAAAAGCTTGAGAGACAGGCAGATGGATGCCTCTGGGTCCTTTCAATATCACACCACAGCCTCGACCAACAGGCCAGCCCGGGAGTTATTTATATTTAATTCTCTAAGGAACCTTGCCTTTGTTCGACTTTCTTATTACTATTCATTAGGGTCCAGATTCTGAAGTGAACATTCTAACCGGCAAATTTGTGTCTGGTAGAGATGAATATGATTTCTCTCTGCTAGCAAAGAAACCCACGAGGATGTGGTTGCCTTGCCCTGCAGAAGGCTCACTGGTTTTGTTTCTCACCCAGCAATCTTATCTCGATGCTCTCAGGTACCTGTAAACACTAGGTCCTCAGGTACTTCATGGATGTGCTTCACAGTCCCCTTGTTAATGAACACAATAGGTTTTCTATACGTGTTCATTCTATATTGCTACAAAAGCCTTTTTAAAAAACTTATCGAAAGTTATGTTTTGATGCCCTTCCCTAGCCAAACTTGCCTGCCGGAGCCCCAGGCATGGTAGGCCCAGGGAGCTGTTGGGACCTTTAGGGAATTTTTGGTTTTGTGCTGCCTTGATGCAAGCGGAGAAGCCCAGAACTCAGCTCAAAGTTTGTTTAGGTTGATCTGTATTTCCAGTTACCAAATTTTGTTCCAGGACTCCATTGCCATGAAACAAACCATCTCAAACTTAGTGTCATAAGATAATGAGCACTTAGTTTTTTTAGATTAATTCTTACTGGAGTGTAGTTGATTTACAACGTTGGGTTAGTTCAGGTGTACCGCAAAGTGAAACAGCTATTCATATACATACCGCTGTTTTTTAGATTCTTTTCCCATACAGATCATTACAGAATATTGGATAGAGTTCCTTATGCTCTACAGTAGGTTTTCTTTTTCCCCTCAGATGTTTACCTTTTTTTATGAAAAAACTTAAACCCATAAAAATTCCAATATGCAAACATAAGCAGTTGTATAATGAACCAGCATTTACCCATTACACATTAACAATTAACAACTATAATTTACAGTAGCTTCTAATTACTTATCTATTTTATATGTAGTAGTGTGTATATGTCAGTCCTGGTCCCCCAATTTATTTGTCCCCCAACCCCCAAGAACACTTTATTATGCATAGGAATGAATCATGGATTCTGTGGGTCAGGAATTTGGATGCAGGACTATTGTAGGATTAGATAAGACAATACATGTATCCAGCATAAAATAAGCAGTCAAGGTTCAAAAGTATTCTTAGTGGTATTATTGCTAGTAACTTTATAAAAAAGATAACTGATCAAAGGTTATGCAGTTGTACAAAAAAGGCAAATTATAGAATCACAGAGAAAGTTTAAAAAAGAAAATAACTGGGTCTTGATTGCTTCTGATGTCCTCACAACAGCATCTTATGTTTAAGTGTGTGTGTGTTTTATCGCTAGGGAAAAAATCTCATAATTTGCTCTCATGCCTTTTAAGAGCTGTTTGCTCCAGACATATTCTGCCTTCCTGGAGATTTTGAAAATCTAGGGCAGTGATTTTCCTTAGAGGGGAGTGAGAAGGTCACTAGAAAACTGTGCTGTCCCGGGGATCTTCAATATTCTAGAACAAGCACTCAGTTGGGCAAGGTTGAGAAGCTAAAAGCAATAAAATAATTGACCTGATGAAAAAAAAACAAAACACTGCAGAAGCATTGTTCTCTGCTGGAACACAAAAACATTTGTTATCCTAAAAAGAAATGTTTCTTTGACTGGCTTTGCTGTCAGCAGAAATTTTGCCTTTTGTGCCCAGTACCCTTCCTAGCTAGATAAACAGGAAGGACAGACAGAACTATCAGTTGTGTATTTAGAGCAGGTCTGCTTGGGCAGACAGCGCTGCGGAGCGGGGTGATGGTCCACTTACCCAGTCAACGTGACACACAGACCCCGGCAGTCTGGGTCTCGGGAGCAGGGCTGGCCTGGGTCTGATGTGCTAAGATTGTGTCTTGCTCTGTCGCAGAGGGTAAAGTTGGGTTGGAGCTGGAATTTTGTCAGTTTTGTTCCCGGCATAAGGACTGGCATGGAATGGCCATACAATGGCATTGGTTGGATGGATAAACAGAGGAATTAAGTGGAGTTGGAGACATTTCCTGACCCCTGAGCTTCTGGGCGTGTGCTTGGGAGCCATGTGCCTGCATGCTTCATCACGTCCGACTCTTTGCAGCTCCATGGACTGCAACCTCCTCTGCAACAGCCAAGCTCCTCTGTGCATTGGAATTTTCCAGGCAAGAGTGCTGGAATGGGTTGCCATTTCCTACTCCAGGAGATCTTTTTGACCCAGGGATCAAAGCCACGTCTCCTACATTGGCAGGCAGAGTCCTTATCACTGAGCCACCTGGGAGCCATGACCGGAATCCAAAGAAAAGGACACATTTTGGTCATTTTTCTGCACTCCATGTAGGGTTTACCTGGCTGACAATAAGAGTATTTATTAAGACCCACCATCTCTTCCCTAGAAATGCGGTGCTGGCATTGCCGAAAATAATATTTATTTTATTTCAAAAAATTTTCCATGTTTTCTAAATTTTCTAGAATGAGCATGTGTTGTTTTCATATACTCATACAAAATTTACGACTGTGTACAAGGAAGCCAAGTGCACATTCTCCTCTTAACAAAGAATCACTGTTCTTACTTTCTTGTGACTATTTCTGGATCCTTTTTGACACATTTTTCATTATATGCTAGAAGGCTTGTTGCACACTCTTTTTCGTGACTTCAGTTAGCCCCAACAGCAGCTTCGAGATGAGGGCTTTTCATACTGTCTTTTTACAAATATGGCAGCAGAAGCTCAGAGAGGTTAAGCAACTTGTCTGAGGCCACACAGCAGTCAGGGGCTTGAGGGTCTGACATCAGAGTCCATGCCCTTAAGCACCCTTCTATACTGTTTCATCCTTGGAAACATAATATAGAAAAATTAATTTGCAAGTGTATTTTTTGTGATTTAAAAGGCAGATTCTTTTTTTTTTTTTTTTAATGGGTAAAAGTAAGGATGACAGCTGGCTGATAGGTGCAGAGGACCTGGTGACTTTTCCTGCAGACCTGGCCCAGGTGCGTTCAGAGTCCTAGCTCCAACAGTCCAGGGATGCCCAAGAGGCTAAAGGGCAGAGGAATGGCTCTGCCTTAAGTCTTGAACCCCGTGTCCTCTCTGTCTCCTGGAAGTCTTCCCAGAGGGTCAGCAACCACTTTGATACCATCAGGATCTATTCTCCAAGCCATGAGCATAGCATTTCATTTCTCTGTGGTAAGAATTTAATTGCTTTCAGTTGTACCATCTTACTCCAGCTGCAGGTGTTGAGAGCTTTGAAGATTAAAGTATGCAGAGATATTAATTATTTAAGGAAAAGCATTTGAACTTGAGACAGAATAAACGTAAATTTAAAAAGCAAGAGGTCCAAATTGTCGAATACTGCTGGCGCACACTTCCTGCTTGACAAAAATGTAGCTGACACGTTGCATGATGCTTTATAATTTACTAACTTTCACAGCGTAGTTAAGTCTTATGTGATTTGGGAGGTCTTGGATATGATTGCATCACTCCATTCTCACGGATAAGGATGTCAAGACCCAGAGAGGCTGAGCACCTGGCCCAGGGTCACACAGCTTCATAGAAGACCAGAACAGGAATTTGACCCCAAGTTTAAAGTTTTTGTGGTTTTTAGGTCCACTATTCCTTTGGGGCTGGTTCAGTACAAAAATATATTCATTCCAATAGAAAGCATTCAGTGAGCCTCTTTTTGAATCTAGCTTTTTCTATGCATGATGCATTGATATGAGGTTGAGAAACAACCATTTGCAGATGTATTTAGAAATAAAAATAATCCCATGGTGTCACTGGGGATGCTTAAGCGACCAGAAATTACGCAGAAGACTTGCTATTGCCTTGGGTGGAACGTGGACTCTTAGTTATGGAATCGGTCGATGGTGACAGCACCATAATGAGGCCGTTGAATGAGTACCCAGCAGCCTGATTCCAATCCTTGTGTGTGTGGGGAAGCCAGATTTCCATTTGCACTTAAAATCATCAAGCCCCATTGTCTTCCCAGCTCAAAGTTATTAAACGCCTGGGGTTGATGTAATTTTTAGAGGATGTGATGGTAACTGTTGCTTAATGGGGTAAAATTTGTGATTGTGGTTAAGCATTAAGCATTGGGTAATTGGACAGGCCCAAGCAGAAACCCCAGCTCGGCCTCCTCCCAGCATCACTCAGGTGGAAGGCGTCACTTCCCGAGCTAAGGCTCTATCCCCTTGTCGCCTCAATGGGATAAGGGTAGTGTCTCCAACATAGCAGTGTCGTGCGTGGAGGCTTGCCAGGTGCCTCCTGGGTTCATGGCAAGCAATCAGTAAACATTGTTGCCAAGGGTAGTGGCCTTGTGGGTGTGTGCATGTACATGCATGTCTTTTAAGGCCCTGAGAATGGCTAGAAATGGGATCTCAGGGACCTGACTTCTCATTTCCATGGAGTGCACTGATGATTCTAAAATCTGGGCAAGTTGTTTACCTTCTTTGTGCTTCCCCGTCTATGAAATGGACTTAACCTA
Organism: Bos mutus; assembly: GCF_027580195.1. NCBI lineage: Eukaryota > Metazoa > Chordata > Mammalia > Artiodactyla > Bovidae > Bos > Bos mutus. The sequence continues at coordinate 52,118,046 of NC_091634.1, read as the reverse complement.
GATTATCTGTACATTTCCTATCTATGTAAGATATTCTTAGAGTCTGTACTCCTTGTGCCAGTTTATACAGATGATAAAGCCTTGCTGGTGGAGAAGGAGCTGGTCACCAGCATGGATTGGCTGGAAGGGAATGAGAGACAATAGGGCGTGTTGGGGACTGTGGTGAACTTGGGCAGGTGAGTCCCGTTCAAAGGGGTCACCACCACTCAGAAACAGCTGCCTGCTGCCGCGTGGGAGGATGGACTCCACATAGCCAGACTTCCTTGTTTATTCACAACCGGCCAGAACATAGATTTTTAACACAGAACTTTTGTAATTTTTGAATGCTGACAGCTAATTTTAAAAAAATGTCAGTACCTGACATCCCAAAGAAAACTGTCTGAATGTCCGATTCAGACTTGGCCCATGTTAGTGGCCTGTGGACCAGCCACATCTCCAGGCCAGCGCAATCCCCAGGCAAGATCACTCTGAGGACCGGGTGATCTTTTCTTTTAGTGTTTTCTTTTAACATGAAGACCCAGATGATAGTCTTGCTGACACCAAGAAGGAGATGGAAAAGGTCCCTGTTCTTGAAATGGCTCACCTGTTTTCAGCTCTCTGGGCTCAATGTGGTTGATTATATCACCCTACAGGGCTGCTCTTCTGGGAAAGGGCTTCAGGGGAGCCCCCTAAGTCTTCCTCAACCCCTCGATTTGCACCATTTATGGTGGAGACTCAGACCTCCTTGCACCCACAGAGGGTCTCCCACCTCAATCTGTTACCATACATTTTTTCATGGTACAGATGAACTTCAGAGTTCTTTGAAGTGTTTCTTTAAAAATTTTATATAAATACAAATATATCTGTCAATTACATAGATAAAAATATGCATATCCTAAAGTTTACTATTTGAACCATTTTCAAGTGTTAAAGAATTTAAGAAGTGGTTTTAAAAAATTTTACGTTCTGTAAAATCAAGTATGTTCACATTATTGTGTGACCATCACCACCATCCATCTCCAGACTTTTTTCACTTGTGAAACTGAAACTCTGTCCCCATGAAATGGTACCTCCCACTTTGCCCTCCCCCAGCCACTGGCACCCACCAATGGACTTTCTGTCTCTATGAATTTGACTACCCTGAGTACCTCTTGTGAGTGGAATTGTATAGTGTTTGTCCTTTTGTATCTGGCTTCTTTCACTTAAAACATTGTCTTCAAGGTTCATCCACGCTGCAGCATGTGTCAGAATTTCCTTTTTAAAGGCTGCATGATATTGCATTGTATGTATGTATGTATGTATATGCCACATTTTGCTTATTCATTTGTCCATTGATGGACACTTAGGTTGGTCTTTTGGCTGTTGTGAACAGTGCCACTACACACAGGGGTGTGTAAATATCAGTTCATTTTTGGTACTTTTGGATATATACCCAGATGCGGAATTGATGGATGATGTAGTAATTCCGTGTTTAATTTTTTGAGAAACCTCCCTACTGTTTTCCAAAGCAGCTGCAATATTTTACATTATTTCCAGCAGTGTACAAGGGTTCCCATTTCTCCGTATCCTCACCAACACTTGCTGTTTTCTGGTTTTTGACTTTTAAAATTTAATATTAGCCATGTTAATGGATGTAGTGGGCAGCTTTTTTTAAGAGCTCAGAATAAGGGGAAGAGGATAAAACATGAGGAGCCTGCAAGGTAGAAAGTCCTTAAGAAGAAGTGGTGTGAAGGGCTCCATCACGTGCAACGAGTGCTCCAGAGCCACACCGTCCAGTGAACGCGAGCAGAAGCCCAGTGTCTCTACTGCATGTGCTCATGTCAAGTGCTTGGTTGCACATGTAGTGGCTGCTATCTTGGACAGTGCAGATCTAGAACATTCCATCATCACAAGTTCTGTTGACTGGCTCATGCTGCTATGACATTCACAAAAAAGTGTGTACACAAATATATCTCATTTTGATGTTCAGGACTCCAGTCCTGGCCCTGGTTGGTGACTTGATCGAAGTTATGTAGCATCTGGGTAGCAGAATTGAAAAGGGAGTCCCTCTGATTCCTGCTCCAGTGTCCCCTGTTCCCTTCCACTTACCATAAGGTCATACAGTAGTACATGGAGGGCAGGTTTGGGTGGGTGGAGGAGAGGGAGTTGATGGTAAAGGGTGCTGGCCCCACAGCATTTCCCAGGATTTTTTAGAGATGAGTAGGCTGTGCTTTTATTTTTGTATGTGTTCTGCTAATATTTCTTGTCTAGTGGTTTATTAAAAGTACTGGACCTAGCTCCTAGCATTATATCACCTTCATGGCCTGGTGGTTCTGACAGCCTTTGGCTTTAATCAGCTTCCTGACGGTAGTGAGCTCAGGAGATTCCATGACCTCGTGTAGCCAATTCTCTCCTCTTCCACAGTAATATCATGTCAGCTGGGCGCATGGCTACGCTCAATAAAGACTACATTTCCCAGCCTCTCTTGCAGCTAGCTGTGGTCATGTGACCAAGTTCTGGCCAATGGGCTGTCAGTGGAAGGCCAACCTGGCAGCATCTGGGGATCTATTTTAAGAGCTGGCTGGCAGGCCTGTGCCCTCTGCTTCTCCCTTATCCCTTTTTCATACTGCTGTCTGCAGCTGTCACTTTGGTTCCTGAGGACAAGGTTGAATGTTAGGGATGGAGGAGAGGAGCAGAGCCACCACACAGCCCTGAACTGCTGACGTTTGGCCTTTTATGCGAAAGTGAACCAAGCTGCTCTCTAGGTTAAGTCACGTTATTTTCAGCCACTGTTACTTGCAGGCAAAACCATTTCTAACTGATGAACTTGGTGATGACAGTGGCTGACTGTATGTCAGGCCCTCTCTGTAAACCATTAACCCTCAGAACAGCCTTAATAAAATGGGGATTCTCAGTGGGGATGACTTGCCGCCACGGGGACATTACACACTCTCTGGAGACATTTTTGATGGTCCTGACTGTGTTGGGGTGGGGTGCTACTGATATCCCTTGGGTCAAGGCCAAGGGTGCTGCCTGACATCCTACAGTACACAGAACAGTCCGCCCCACAAGAATGATCTGGTTCCATAGATCAATAGTACTGAGGTTGTAATGCTCTGTTTTTTGTTTTGCTTTGTTACATATAAGAAAATTGAAGCCAAAGGGCATAAACCGCTTGCCTGTGGTGACACAACATGTAAGTGACAGAGTTGAGATTCAAAACCTGGCAGTCTCAGTGCAGAGGTGCGGCTTGGTGTGCACCATGAGGGGCAAGGCATGGATCCACTGAACACACCCCACCAACCACCCTGTATGGTCCCCCCTCATCTCCAGGAGCCCAGCAGCTCCTGGCTCTACCACTCACTGAAAGAGTGGCCCTGAGCTGGTCACCTCCCCTCTGGGCACCTCCGTTTCTTCTACTATATTGGTGGGGGATTGTAAAGCCCTCATGCCTGTTGCAAGTATTGGTGAGCCCAAGGCAACACCTCTGCAGCGGTACTCTGACCAATCAGAATGGGCTTGCCCAATATAGCACCTCCCCTGACCAATCAGAATGGACTTGAGTGTAAGTCCCAGAGGCTCCAGTTGTGCAGGACAAGCCCTTTAGTTGCCAGACTGTGGAGATTTCAAGGGGGCAGGGATTTTGGAGGCTGGAATGGAGGGCACTTGGGCATTGAAGGGGGGATACTGTTTGCTAATTGGTATGGAAAGAGTTCAAGACTTCAGCAACCCACACAGTTATTCTGTTACTGCCAGCCACAAGTCAGCATGAGTAGGAGATGTAGAAATCACTCAGGTTGGGAGGGAACCCAGCCTCATTTGTAAGAATGAGTCTGAAGAGCTGGTCTCCTTTATTCTCCCAAGTTATTCCGCCCATCCTGGGTTTAAGCAATCAAAGTACACCCACCATTCAGATGAAGGATTAAAGGTGAGAGGTGACTGCCCGATGAGCTCTGCCTAAGATCAGGAACTTCGCTTGTGATATAATTCCTTTCATTCCCACAGTTGTCCTGGGAAGCAGGAAAGGGGTGATGGTTATTATTTGCTCCCATTTTAAAGATGAGGAAACTGAGCCCCAGAGAAACTTGGTACTGCTTCCAGGATTTTGTAGCTGGTAAGCGATTTCAGGAGTTTATTCATACAACCACTCAGTTGAAGGCAAGGAGTAGGATTTGGAGGCCTGTGGCCATCTCCAGTTTATGCAGAGGGGAACTTTTAACACTCAGAAAGAAACGGGAAGGATCTGGCCTCAAGTGCATTCGGGTTGCTGAGTTCGCTCAGTTGGCCTCAGCACCTAAGTTCACCAGGGCCTCAGACTGACGTATCCCGTTTCTGTTTCCTGCTGCCTTCCTCACCTTGACCCCTCGGACCCCCTTTGCACTCCCAGAGTGGCTCCCTGTCAGCACCAGCCCAGGGTCCTCCTGCCCCGTCCTTCACACTCCCTAGCACATTTGAGCCACCTCTGGATTAGGAAGGCACTAATGATTTGATATCTTAGTCTGGGATTTAATTGACCTTTTAGCTAAGTTGGAAAAATTCCCTCTCTCAAATAGCTCTTTTATCTCCCGGCCCCTGCCACCACTTTAATTATACTAAGTCCTCATCAGATGCCTCAAATGAAAGAGGGGAAAAAAGGCAAGAAGACAGGACGCTGGGACAGGCTGAGTTTCATTTCTAGACCATTTGGAACTCAGTTGCTTGTTATCACCCTCTGAATCACTAGCTTTTACCTGGAGATTAAAAGGTATCCCCTGAGACTACTTGAAATGAACAATAAGGCGTACAGGAGCTTAATCTTCTCAATGGTCATGAAGCCTGGGTTTTATGGGACATTGCCTCCTCCAGCTTCCAATTTCCCATCTCAGGCCATCCATTCCCTTGGCAAAAATGGTGCCCTGGGAAAATTCACACCTCCACAAAGTGGTTAATGGTGCGTGTGACAGTTTCAAAACCATAACTAGAATGACATGTTCCCAACATTAAATTAACCTTCGGTGGAAGGACACCACTGACTAGACTTGGAACTTTTGAGTTCCAGATGCCCTCAGGGCGAATACTTCTGTTCCATTCATCCGTCCGTCCATCCACCCCTTCCTTCCTTCCTCTCTCTTTCAATAAAATTGAATACCTTTAAAGTTTTTGCTTTTAATACAAATTATAAATCTTAAAACTTTAACATCTGTATTTTTCATAAAATTGGAAAAGCCACAAGTTGAAACAACCTACTAATATATAATTCAAGAACAATTATATAGAGAGAACACATGTTTAATACAACTCTTTTATAACCAGTGTGGTGTCACAGAACCCAGACATGCAATTTCTTAGGGTTTGAAGGAGTCTAACAGGGCTTGATCTTCTGAGGGCTGATACAACTTAGCTGTATGAGTTTTGGATTAAGAAACATCAGTGCTAATCAAATGTTTATCTTTATCTTTAGCTGTCCGTATTTACCGACCTCTGAGAGTTGATGATGGACAGGGAAGCCTGGTGTGCTGCAGTCCTGGTGTGCTGCAGTCCATGGAGTTGCAAAGAGTTGGACGTGACTGAGAGACTGAACTGATTTACCAACCGGGATGGGTTTTGATGAAAGGTGATGGACCCAGGGTGAGAAAACCTGGGTTTTCTCTGCAGTGGCTGCAGCAATTCTAACTGGTGTCTAATAAACACTCATAAGCCAGGCACTCTGCTGACTGCTTTCCAGGCTTTATTTTACTTAGTCCACCCCACGACTCAATGTAAGAGATGCTATTACTGCCCCATCTTACAGATGAAGACGTTGAGGTTTGGGGGCCAGGAACTTGCCCACAAACTTGCCCACCTGGCTTCCCAGGTGGCACTATTGGTAAAGAACACGCCTGCCAATGCAGGAGACTCAAGAGAGGTGGGTTCGATCCCTGAGTCAGGAAGATCCCCTGGAGGAGGAAATGGCAACCCCCTCCAGTATTCTTGCCGGGAGAGTCCTATGGACAGAGGAGCCTGAGAGGCTCCGGTCTCAGTTCAGTCGCTCAGTCGTGTCTGACTCTTTGCAACCCCATGAATCGCAGCATGCCAGGCCTCCCTGTCCATCACCATCTCCCGGAGTTCACTCAAACTCACGTCCATCGAGTCGGTGATGCCATCCAGCCATCTCATCCTCTGTTGTCCCCTTTCCCTCCTGCCCCCAATCCCGCCCAGCATCAGAGTCTTTTCCAATGAGTCAACTCTTCGCATGAGGTGGCCAAAGTACTGGAGTTTCAGCTTTAGCATCATTCCTTCCAAAGAAATCCCAGGGCTGATCTCCTTCAGAATGGACTGGTTGGACCTCCTTGCAGTCCAAGGGACTCTCAAGAGTCTTCTCCAACACCACAGTTCCAAAGCATCTATTCTTTGGCTCTCAGCTTTCTTCACAGTCCAACTCTCACATCCATACATGACCACTGGAAAAACCATAGCCTTGACTAGACGGACCTTTGTTGGCAAAGTAATGTCTCTGCTTTTGAATATGCTATCTAGGTTGGTCATAACTTTCCTTCCAAGGAGTAAGCGTCAGTCTATAGGGTTGCAAAGAGTCGGGCACGACTGAAGCGACTTAGCACACAGGCACGCAACTTGCCCACAAATAGGCATGCTGCTATTACATTGCTTTGTAACCTTGGACCATTTGTTAGTGAAATTCTTACATCGTTGTTCAGTCACTAAGTCGTGTCTGACTCCTGGCAACCCCATGGACTACAGCACACCAGGCTCAGCTGTCCTTGGCTATCTCCCAGAGTTTGCTCAAACTCCTGTCCATTGAGTCAGTGATGCTATCTAACCATCTCATTCTCTGTTGCCCCCTTCTCCTCCTGCCCTCGATCTTTCCCAACATCAGGGTTTTTCCAGTGAGTTAGCTCCTTGCATCAAATGGCCAAAGTATTGGAACTTCAACTTCCGCAGCAGTTCTTCCAATGACTATTCAGGGTTGATTTCCTTTAGGATTGACTGGTTTGATCTTGCAGTCCAAGGGACTTCTCCAGCAGCACAATTTGAAAACATCAGTTCTTCAGCGCTCAGCCTTCTTTATAGTCCAACTTTCACATCCGTACATGACTACTGGAAAAGCTATAGGACCTTTGTTGGCAAAGTGATGTCTCTGCTTTTTAATACGCTGTCTAGGTTTGTCATAGCTTTATATGGCTCTAAAAATGTAGGTCAGACTTTGACCTTGGCAGCTCCCAGGCAGAGTATAGCCTGCAGGAGAGTTTTGGGTTGGCCTTCACTGCGTTATTAAAACAATGTGAATGACGTAGAGTTTGGAAGAGTTAGTTTGGGAAACAGCAGTATCTGCTACACTGAACTCAGCCACCGTAGGGCCTGGCAATTCCACTCCTAACTTTTCCCGGAAGATGGTGAATACCGCTGCCAACCAAAAACTTGCAGACCAGAAGAGTGTCCCTGGCAGCTCCATTTGGAGTAGCCCAAACATGAAACTATCCAAATGCCTGTCCGCATGGGTATATTGATTCCTCTCTTGTCATATGGTAGAAAATTCTACACCAGTAAAGATGACCGACCCTCTGTATGTCAGTATGAATCTCACAAGTACCTTTGAATGAAAGAAATTAGGCATGAAAGAATATACACTGATAGATTGCTTTCATAGAAAGGACTAGAAAGGCAAAGCTAACCTTCTCTGATGGAAGTCAGAATTGAGGTTACCTTTTCAGAATGAGAGAAGGTAGTCATGTGATCAGTGAGATGGAGCGTGGGAAGGGGTTTGGGTTGCTGGCAGGGTCCCCGACTTCTCTGAGTGGTGGTTACATGAGTCCATTTGCTTTGTGGAAATTGATGAATCTCGGTGCTCTTTTTTTTTTTTTTTAACGTAAGCCTATAATTTTTTGAAGCAGCTTTATTTGAGATATGTTACATATCTAAAATCCACCCGTGTACAGTGTAAAATTCACTGGTTTTAGTACGTTCACAGAGTTGTGCAGCCGCCGCCACGTCTGATTTTGAAGCATTCTCATCTACTCCAGCAGAAAGCTGGTACTGCCTGCCCTCATTCCCTGTGTACCCCCCACTCTCAGCCCGAGGCAGCCAATAATCTACTGTATGAGTTACACACTCTGTTTTATTGACTCTTTAAACATTAAGGTATAGTTGATTTTCAATGTTGTGTTTCAGGTGTATAGAAAAATGACTCAGTTATGTTGTGTATGTATATATGTATAAAATATGTATGTTCTTTTTCAGATTCTTTTCCATTATAGGTTATGATAACATACTGAATTTAGTTACCTGGGCTATACATTAGGTCCTTGTTGGTTACCTATTTTTACATATAGTAGTGTGTATCTGTTAATCTCAAACCTCTAATTTGTCTCCCAACCCGTACCTTTCCTGTTTGGTAACCATCAGTTTGTCTGTGAGTGTTTCTATTTTGTAAGTATGTTCATCTGTATCGTATTTTAAATTCCACACATAAGTGATCTCAGATGATATTTGTCTTGGTCTGACTTACTTCACTTAGTATGCTAATCTCTGGGTCCATCCATGTTGATGCAGATGGCAGTATTTTGTTCTTTTTATGGCTGAGCAATACTCCATTGTATATGTGTACCACATCTTCTCTATCCATCATCTGTCAGTGGGCATTTAGGTAGGTCCCCTGTCTCGGCTGTCCTAAATAGTGCTGCTATGAACATTGGGGCACATGTATCTTTTTGATTTCAGAGTATATGCCCAGAAGTGGGATTGCTGGATCATATAGTAGTTCTATTTTGAATTTTTTAAGGAACCTCCTTCCTATTTTCCATAGTGACTGCACCAAGTCACATTCCCACCAGTAGCGTAGGGGGATTCCCTTTTCTCTACACCCTCTCCAGCATTTATTATCTGTAGAGGGTTTTATACTGTAAAGCATGTATACAGTTATATTTCAATGAAAGCATTGCTGAAGTAGCCAATGTACCTGGCAGGAACGCACTGAGCCCCTAACTCCTGTGGTCTTACACTCGCCTGTCCTGTACATTTACATCCCCTGCCTGTGTCCTGCAGGCATTCAAATCCGTGACTTCGGGAACAGACAGTCTTGAGAGTGTTTTCCAACTGGATTATCTCTTGTTTCTCATTTCTTCTGCCTGAGAGCAGGTCTGGGTCACATCATCCTTTAATTTAGACGACACAGGGGAGATGTGTTTGACCGCTAGATGTTGAAGTGGGTCAGGTTGCTCTGTGTTCACATCAAGGCCCTCCCCGGACAGCAGGTGCCCATCTGGAGACTCCTTCACTGACTTCTCTGACTCTACTGCCCCAGGCTTGTTGCTCTGGATGAGAGAGAGACGTCAGTCCCTGTCCCCTCCCCGATGTGCCAGGTCAATAGGACGGGAACCCAGTACCAGGCTGGTCTCAGAAGGACAAGACAGCGGAGGGAGCAGAGAGCTGCATGTCTGGGCCATGGGAGGATATGAGAGCGGCGTGGACTTGAGTCCCAGTGGGTGGGGAAGAAAAGTCAGAAGGGACAGGTTGTTCCCTTGGCTGGTCCGAAATTGGCAACCAACCACTGACCATCTTCCTTTGCAACAGATATGGAAGGTAGAAACTCCCTTCCCCATTTCTCAGGTGGGGAAACTGAGGCTGCTAAGATGAACCAGGTGGCTCAGTGGTAAAGAATCTGTCTGCCAATGCAGGAGATTCAGATTTGATTTCTAGGTTGGAAAGATCCCCTGGAGAAGGAGATGTCAACCCACTCCAGTATTTCTTGCCTGGGAAATTTCATGGACAGAGGAACCTGGCGGGTTGCCGTCTATGGGGTCACAAAGAGTCACGCTGAGTGATTGAGTACACACACACACACACACACACACACAAAAGAAACCAAGCCAGGGACTTAAGACTGCAATGATTTGTGATTTTCCCACAATTCCACAGCTGGGGTGCAGCTGGATGGTTCTCCTGGTCTCCCCTGAGCCCAACTGTGCAGCCTGGAGCTTGGCAGGGAGCTCAGCTGCAGCTGTAGCCTCCAAGGTGCCCTCATTTGCTGGGGCTTCTCTCCGCAGAGCCCCTCTTTGGGAGGTAGTCTAGCCTGAACCTCTTCAGAGCATGGCAGTCAGGCTCTGAGAGAGAGGGTGAGAGCTGCCAGTCTTCTTACGACCTAGGCTCACTGCATGCCTAGTCACTGCAGACCAAGCCACAGAGCGACCAAAGGTGAACGGAACAGGCACCACTACTGGGTGTTGGGAGTGGCACATGCTTGCACAGTTGGGAGGGTTTCCTGGTGGCCTGATTCGCCCGTGTCTTTCACAGAAGGGATTTGTGGTGCAGATGTTAGGGGCTGTACTTGGAGTACCGGCTGGGTGGGAGCCCAGAGAGGGAACAGTGAACTTTGGCTGGGGCAAGGGGGAAGAGAGAAGGCTTTCTGGAGGATGTGGGACCTTGTCTTGGTTGGCTCTTTAGTGCCATGATTGAAAGGGGGGGCTCTGGAGTCAGACTGCCTGGGTTCACATCCCAGTTTCAGTTGCCAAGAGCTTGAACCAATCACTTGAGCTCTCTGCCTCAATTTCCTCATCTGTGAAATGGGCATAACAGTCATCTTTGCTTCATAACCCAACAGGGTATTTCTGTAGAGCTCTCAGGACTGTGTCCAGCACATAGTGAGTGCTCAGATGTTAGCTGCCCTTGCTGTTACTGTGATTAACGTCCCGGTGATAATGTGACATTGACGGTGTGGAGGATTATCCAGACTAAGAGGTATAGGAATGAGGGTGCTAAGCAGAGAGAGCAGTCTCTCTTCAATCCAAGAGCTGAGAGAACCTGATGCCCAGAAAGAATGGAAAGGAAGCCTGTATAGCAGATGGGCAGAATTTGGGGGGATGGTGGTCAGAGGCTGGAGAGGTAGGCAGGGGTAGACCAGCTAGCCTTTGTGAGGCAAAGAAAGGATTTGTGGATTTTATTTTAAGGGTAGCAGAGGCCCATTGAAGTAGGGGCCTGATGCTCTGTTGTGGTCTGGCTTCAGTGGTAGGGGTGAGCAGCGGGAGCAAGGCTGGGGTGGGTCAGTGAGTGTGGGGGCCTCTGGGTCATCCATGGCAGAGGGAAGGGGCGGGGGCCTGGTGGTGGCAGAGAGGGTGGTCGATTGGGAGGGCTTGAACGCTGCAGGAGCAGGAGTGGCTGACACTCAGCATTTGACGGGACGCGAAGGATGGAGGAGAGGGTGGCATCCTGGGTGCCTCCTGAGTCTCTGGTCTGGGGGTCGGGATGGATCCTCTGAGGACCACCTTAGGCAGGGGATGATGATGGCTTCAGTTGTGAAGATGCTGTGCTTGCAGGACCAGTGGAGCCTCCATGCCCTGACATGTGAGCTTCTGTTGATAGAAGGAAGGACATGTAGATGGAGAGAAGAGATGCCTGTGTGCGGGGTCAGGAGGACAACGTGCGCTCTCAGGCTGCGGCCTCAGGCTCTGTCCTCAGACTGGAGAGGAATTCCGATGATGGCTACACAGGGGGCTTAAGGCACAGGAGCACAAGGAGGATGAGAAATGAGGCTGGAGAGTTATGCCAGGACCACTGCGAAGGACTCGGAGTGCCCTGGAATTTGCACGTGTGTTGAGAGCCGCAGATTACCCGCTGAGGGCTTTAAGCAGAGAAATGATGTGAGAAAATCTTTTTTTGTTGTTGTTTGGAAGGAAGCCAAAGCGCAGAGGGACCCCCACTGGTGGTGGGAGAAATTAATTCTAATGCTTTGAACCCAGATTATCAAGCCCTGTAATAAAGCCGCTAAGTCAATACTGGATGTGGGGAGCCAGGCATCAGGTGGGGAACTCATTAAATATAGATATTTGCCCATGAGTTAAGACGATTACGGAGTCTGGTTCCAAGGATTAGAGGCGCAAACAGCCTGTTAACTTCTGTCCCTTGGCAACAGAAGTCCTCGTCAGAAAGGTGTCGAGCAGCTGGGCCCCCCTTCAAACACAGAAGGGAGTTATTTAGCATCAGCACTCTCTAGCCAGATTAATCCGGCAGCCACCTCATGGAGATTTCACATCTTTCCTTCCTTCCATCCATCTGCTCTTCTTCTACACCATTCACTCATCATCCCAGCCATTCCTCCTCCTAGCTTTCCTTCCCTCTATATCTTTCCTTTCCCTTGTCCTCCTCTCATCAACCCATCCCTTTCTCCCATCCATCCACCCAATCTTCCAACCACCTATCTGTTCCAGTCAGCTCTTCCGTTTTCCCTTTCATATGCCACTTTCCCACCCATCCGTCCTTCTACCCAGCCACCATCCATCCAGCCACACTTCCTTGCCTTCACCCACTCATTATCCTATCCACTCATCCTTCCATCTTTCCTCCCATCCACCTAGCCTTCCCACCCAAATAGATGTTTATGCACCCACCCATATTTTCATCCACCCACCAATCTGTCATCTGTCATCCTTCCATCCAAATATCTATCCCATGATGCTTCCATCCTTCTGTCCGTCTTTCCATCCACCCATTCCCCTTCCACCATCCTTCTGTCTTTCTTTCATCCACCGGTCTTCATCCATCCATGTATCTCCATCCATAAGTATTTGGATGCCTACTGTACTTCAGGTTCTGTGCTAGGCACTGGGGAGTGACCAGCACACAGGATAGACAAGGTCTCTTCTCTCATGCAGCTGACCTTCTTGAGCAGGAGACAGGTAGTAAACAAAGGTAAAAAGAGAGTGATGGATGCTGGAGACATCCTGGACATCCTTGATAGGGCTATGAGATTGACTGGATGACTGCTTTCGATAGAGTAATTGGGAAGACCTGTCTCTCTGAGAAGGTGATATTTGAGCTGCAACCTGAATGGTCAGGGAACAAACATGCACACTTTGTTTTGGTGGTGGGAGGAGAGCATTCTAGATGCAGAGAGTAGCAAATGCAAAGGTTTGGTCCACGAATGAGTTTGGTGTGTTTGAGGGACAGCGGTGGGGCTGGGAAGGGAGAGGCCAGCAGACAGCAGAGGGTGATGAGCTGCAGGAGGATGGGGCCGGGTCCCAGAACCCTGGGCGTCAAGCTGAGAAGTACAGAGAGCGGTCACCCCTGGGGAGAGTGACCCGAGCTCACCACGTGAGTGTCTCCAGCCCATCTTCCCTGCCTTTGTCCTGTATCATTTTCTTACTGCTGCTCTAACACGCTACCTCAAATTAGTGGCTTAAAGCAACACAAATGTATTATCTTACAGTTCTGATGGTCACACGTCTGAAGAGGGTTGTACGGAGTTAAGCCAAGGTGAAACAAACACACTGGGCGTCCTGTTGCAGAATTCACTGTTACCTCTTGGCAACGCATTAGGAATGTTTTCCAAGTCAGTAAGCAGACCAGTGCCCCGTTTTAATAGCATGTGGAATCCCAGTGTCTAAATATATCTCATTCTGTTAACCGAGGGGACATTTGTCCCCCCACCCCATTCTCATGCTTTGCAATGATGCACAGTGTGGTGCTGGGCTCCCTTGAACAGGTGTCTTGCTCAGTTCGTCTTTGTTGCTGTTTGCTTAGCATTCAGGCAGAGGGACTAAAGTCAGACCAGTTAGTCTTCCTTTACTGCAAAACACCCAGTTTCTTTCCCCAGCAGTGGCAGGCTGCTTCCAGCAGGGGGTGTCGTGAGTCAGTCCTACAACTGTCCTTGACACCTGGTATTCGCTTCATAATTAATGATAGGTTCCAGTCCCCGCAGAGTAGTGCCCGGGCCTCTAACTTTTTCAGGGTCTGTTGGCAACTCTGAAATCTGTTGGAGATTTCAGATGTCTCCCTCCTCCCTTCTTTCCTTCTTTCGGTCTCTTTCTTTCTGAAGATTCAATTATGCTCACTTCCTTTACGCATCCTGGACCACTTTTCTGAGACTTCTATTAGACACGTTTATCAAGAACTGGAGATGTCACTTGTCGATTGCTGGAGGGCTGAGACAAGTGTGAAGGGGCATCGCTGGAAGCAAACTACTGGTGCTTGCCTCTGCGGGGTCCTTGCTCAGTAAGCAGACGACACTGGAGGCAGGTAATAGGAAAGATGCTCTGGTCGAGGGAGGGGGCTCATGGCTCTCGGGGGGAGGGCCTGAGAGCCTCATGCATTTGTCCTCCAAGGAACTGCCGCCACCTCCTTTCCCCAGCGCTGGGAGGTCTGGGCTCTGACACTGGACAGTGGCATTTAGCTAGAAGCAGGGAAGGGCACTGGGGAGAAGGCAGGACACCAGGAAGCCACGTTGCCAAGCGTGTATCTGGGCTGCTTGGGCATCAGACACAGGGCACACACTGGGATTTCACCAAGAAGATGCTCAGAGAGGATCCAGATTCCTATGCAGTCCCTGGGGAGCAGAGCAGAGTGTGTGGACACTTCTATAAGCCTCCAGGGGGGAAAGTTCTCCTGGGCTGGCCCAGGGTGACCCAGGGTGCAGGAGCTGGGCATTGTGTTGAAGGGGAGTCTTTGGGTCAGGGAAGCTGGGGCCTGTGTGACTCTAGGTACTCATGTGTATGTTGGGGGTGGGAGATCTGTGTCTTGGACCATCAGGTGATTTGGGACTCATCTCCATGTTCACGTGTCAGGGCAGCAAATGGCAGAGCCTGGGTGACAGTGTTCTGATTATGATGGAGCCATCTCAGCCCTTGACTGGCTGGATGACCCTGGGGAAGCTACCTCTGAGCCTCGGCTTCCCTATCGGTGACATGAGGCTGATGGTAGTACCTGCCTCGTAGAGTTATCATATGCATTGAGCATCTTCTTGGCTTAGAGTAAGACTATGTAAGTGAGATTGTTGTTATTGTTATGCTTCCATGGTGGCTCAAAGAGTATAGAATCCGCCTGTAATGCAGGAGACCCAGGTTCAATTCCTGGGTTGGGAAGATCCCTTGGAGAAGGAAATGGCAACCCACTCCATTATTCTTGCCTGGAGAGTCCCATGGACAGAGGAGCTACAGTCCGTGGGGTTGCAGAATCGGACACGACTGAGGGACTGATACTATAGTTATCACTGTCCACACCATGTACACAGAGGTCACAAATTCCCTGTCCCAGACGGTGAAACCGCCAAGAATAAGGGGTGTGGGTAGCAGTGGGTCACAGGTTCTCTGTCACCCTGGGACGCTTGGCTGCTGCCTAGGCCCCCTATTGGGCTGGGTGTCGGGCACCTGCTCTGCACAGACCCCTTCATGTCGAAAGCTTTCAGCTTTGGTCAAGAGTGTGGCTGGTTCCTCTGACATTGACGCATATCTCTCTGTGTCCCAGACGTGCTCATCAGTCATTCACTCCCATCTCATTTCCTATCCTTCTGGCTGATCCGCGGGCGCGTGAGATCATTCCCCAGCTTTTTTTTTTTTTTTTCCAGTTGCCTTTTGTGATGTCCCCAGATCACAGGTGCCATGAAAGTCAGTTATTTAGACCAGCTTTCCAATCTTCTATGATGAGATCACCATGTTTGACATGTAATAAAGGCACTGACTGTGTGTTATATTCTATACAAAGGCTTTATATTCTTTTAAAAGTTCGCGCATCAGTCCTATGGGGCAGAGGCCATTATTGTGCCACTTGATGGTGAGGTGTGTGTCAGAGTGTGGATGCATTTGTGCTCCAGGGGACATTTCTGGGAAGTGGAAGAGCTGGGATTTGAACCCAGGGCCATGGTCTTAGTAATAGGTGATCATTGTAGACAAATTGGAAACTATAGTAATAAAGGGGCTAAAATGAAATCCACCCAAATTCTACCATCCAGGGGAAGCCACCATGAGCATTCTTTTTGTTTTGGCTACGATAGTCCCTCTTTTATTTCTAGTTATCATAATATTTTTGTCGTATTGATTTTTCTTCATGAGTCTCATTTGAGACTTGTCAATTTTACTGATCCTTTTAAAGAACAAATTATAGTGTCATTAATTTTCTTAATTTTATGTTTTTAATTTTATTAATGTAACCTTTTCTGTTTATTTTTATGACTGACCCTCTCTTCCTCTTGCTTTAGGTTAACTTTGTTCTTTTTTTTCTAATTTCTATAGATAGAAACAAATTATTAACTTGAGATGTTTCTTTTATTCTAAGTGTTATAAATATGCCTCTAAGCACTGCTTTAGCTACATAGTACAAGTTTTGATATGTGGTATTTTCATTTTTATTTGTGTCATAGTTCTTAAGATCTCATCTTTGACTTATGGATTAATTAGAAGTGTTATTTAATGTCCAGGTGTTTGAGGATATTTCTTTTGTCTTTGTTTCATTTATTCCTATTTTAATTCCATTATGGTCAGAGAGCATACTTTGTATGATTTGATGCCTTTTCAATGTGTTAGGGTTTATTTTGTGATCTAATGTATGGTTTATTTTGGTGAAAGCCCTATCTGCACTTGATAAGAATGTGTATTCTTCTGTTACTGAATGGAGTGTTGTATAATGTCTTTGTCGTTTACTTTCCAAGCTGTGTCCAACTCTTTTGCAACCCCATGAACAGTAGTAGCCTGCCAGGCTCCTCTGTCCGTGGGATTCTTCAGACAGGAATACTGGAGTGGGTTGCCGTTCCCGTCTCCACACCAAGTGTGTTTGTGGCGGGAGATCCAAGGCTGTGAATGGTGTCACGGTTTGTCCCGCTTGGGGCCTCCTTCCTGCCCCCCTGATGTCCCACACGTCACTGTGGCTTGGTGGAGCTGGGCGGCCCCAACACCACAACTCTGGAACCCACCCCCTATCTGTTTGCATTTGTTAATATGCTTGGGGAGTCTTTGTTATATTAGGTTCAAAGAAGAGGGACCAGAGTCTTTGGGAGGAAGAGCTGTCCCAGAGAACAGAGAGCCTGAATTGCCTGAGGGGTCGAGGACAAACAAGCCTGGTATGTGGTCCCTGGCCTCACAACAAGCCTTCTCTCCAAGAGAACTCAGAACCTGAACTTGGAGTTAGCACAACTGGACAAAATTTCCTAACTGAATGTCCTGATACGCAAGGCAGAGCCGTGAAGTCCCACATAGCATGGCTGAGAAGCTGTTTCTTGGTTTTGTACCACAGAATAGAAACCCTTTGGCAAGTCAGTTACGTTATGATGCTTATAGCAAACCAAGCAGGTGCTCGCCTCAGGGCCTTTGCACCTGCTTTGTCCACTGCCTGGAAAATGCCTTGACCTTCTGTCCATACAGGTGATTCATTTTCATCACTGATCTTGGCTAGGATGTCACCTGCTCACACAGGCCTTCCCTGCCCACCTCTGTATTTATCCGTCTCATTCCCCCTGCTCATGATTGCTTTATTGTCTTCATAGCGCCCGCCACCCTGAGATAGTCTTGTTCATTCATTGATTTCTTGTTCTGATAGGTGGAGCAACACTCCCTCTCCCCTTATTACAATGCAGGCTCCCCAGGCCTACAGGAATACCTGGTACACAGTAGATGCTCAGTAAAAACGTTTAACAAATGAATGGAAAATTTCTGCCGCATGGGTTCAGTCAGCTTTTGATCCAGTTAGAGGAAGCAAAAGAGGAGGAAAGGCAGGCATTGTGTGTGTGTGTGTGTGTGTGTAGGGAACGGGGCTGTTCTCTAGTGACTGCCTGTCTCCCTGGACTTGGTGGGTCTGTTTCCCCTGGAGCCATCCTCCTCTCCTGCTGTGGGGACTCTACAGGGGACTAATTCCAGTGGACAGTCCACCCCCAGCTGTCATGTCACCGGGCTCCGCCAATGGGAGGCCCTGATAGAGGGCAGGAGGGCAGGAGGCAGAGGCGGGGGAGAGGGGTTTCTCCCATCTCTACACTGGGAGCAGGGCCCTGAGCAGTGGCTGTCTCCTCTGTGGTTCCGGCATCACCAGGCATCATCCTCCTGTGACCGGCATCCAATCTCCATATCATCCCCCACCGGGGGGTGGGGCAGCAGCGTCTTGCTGCTGTTTGTCTCCAGGTCACCTCACTGTCTTTTGTTTGGCTTCTCAGCCCTCCCGTAGCTTGTGTGACCAAGTCCTGGCATTAATCCACCTGCTTTAATGTGTATCATTGTTTCTGTCTTCCTGTGGTACAAAAAGCCATGCGTCTGTAATAAGAAAAATAGTTGAATAAGAGCCAGAAAAGTGGCTGAGGGCTGACTTTTGAGGAATGGATGCAGAAAAAGAGCAGGACAGGGGCCCCGAGCAGGGCTGTCACCTTTCCCTCCCGCCAGCCAGGGCTGGGACCCTGCATGCCCAGCCAGGCAGAAATCGCCTTCTAAATGTCTCTTCCCATTGCACAGTGATTTATGGTGGGACGGCATGTTTCTGCCAAGTGATAGATTCATGTGCACCAGGCACTGCTTAATAAGAGGCAAGGATTCTTTCCTTCACTTCTTTTTTCACCCTGCTGTCAAGCTAGAGCATTCTCCAAGGTCCCTGTGGGGAAGGGCAGGATGCCCTGCTGTGTCCACGTTGACCACTTCCCACCAAGTGGTCTGTATCACTGACCCCCCAGGAAGGGCGAGGCAGAGGAAGGAAGGAGGGGTTTGCGTGGAGTCACCATGGAGGTTTTGACAGTGGTGTCCCTATGGCCGAATGGAGCCCCACCAGGTTTCCTCTATCTCTCAGGGGCCTCCTGGCTCTAGGGGGCTGCTGGCTGTCAGGCAGATCCGTGTCCTCAGCTCCTGGGGGAGGCTAGATGTCTGCAGAAAGACCTGGCTCAGCCTGCGCTGAGGCTCCTCCCCTGCCAGGGCAGCACCATCACGCCTCCGAGAAGCAGGCTGGCCAAGTACCCAGGCAGACCTGGGTTCACATCCTGCTCCTGCCAGTTGGAATCGGGCAAGTATCTTCGCCTCACAGCCTCAGTTTCCTCTTCTGCTGAGTGGGATAACATTGTAGGAGCTGCCTCAGAGGGCTGGTGGGAGGATTAAGGACAGGCCTACATAAAGTGCCTAGTACAAAGTATGTCGCATAGTAGGTATGTGCCTACTCAAGAAATGTGAGTCCCTACTCTTTCCCCTGTAGCTTCTGCTTTCATAGATGCTCATCGGCCATATTAGACAGAAGCTTGGTTTATATCCGTCAGGTTGTATGCAGCAGTCACTAACAAAAAGCTCCAACTCTCCTGGCTTAACCCTAAGGAAGATTAGCTTGTCCCCTGTAATAAGCCCAGAGGTAGGACAACTCCAAGACTGACTAAATTCAACAGCTCAAAAATGTTCCCAAGAATTCAGGGTTGTTCTCTTATTCCCATGCAACTATTTCAGTGTTGGCCTCACTCTCTGATCAGCTCCCCTTGTTGCGGCAAAGTGGCTGCTACAGATCCTGGCGCTGCAACCTGACTGAATAAAGTTTAGACGCACAGATTGATCACCACTTTTCCACAGGTCCCTGGGTGTGAGGACCACTTTCCCAGAAGCACCACCCCTGACTTCTCCTCATACCTCATTGGCCCAGATCAGATGACAGACCCATTCCTGAGCCAATCACCAGTAGGGGTTGGGTGGTACTATATGATTGGCTCCAGCCAATCATCCAGGTGGTCAGAGCTGTAAGGGGATCATCCACCCTCATCACCGTGACTGATCTTAAAAATCCTGCTCCCACCATCTTTTTCTCCAGTTCCTCCCCTCATTTCAGGATACAGGAAGAGCCTGCTTCTCACCCCTTCTGCTGCTGCTACTGCTGCTAAGTCGCTTCAGTTGTGTCCGACTCTGTGCGACCCCATAGACGGCAGCCCACCAGGGTCCCCCGTCCCTGGGATTCTCAAGGCAAGAACACTGGAGTGGGTTGCCATTTCCTTCTCCAATGTATGAAAATGAGAAGTGAAAGTGAAGTCGCTCAGTCGTGCCGGACCCCTTCACAATTTTACCTCCCAGCAGGATGGGGCCAGAGGTAGGTGGCCCCTTCGCGGAAGACTTCCCACCTTGTTGCTCCTCACCACCGCTGGTTTAGTTAGCCCCTGGACTCTACTCCTCCCCATGTCTGGTTTAGACGTCATCCCCTGGACGCTGCTCCTCCCCACCCGCTCCGAAAGGAATTCCCTATCCCACAAGGTACCCCGCAGTCACTGCCTCAGACTTTGGGTCATTTCAGCACGTAGCACAATTTACCTGCTTTCTTGGTCTGTGTCTTCCCACTGGACCATCCCCTTCGTGATAGAGGGGATCTCCCTCACTTTATCCAGTCACTGTATGTCACAGGACACAGAGATCCTGATGGCCCCAGGAAAGCACAAGATAAGGCTGGTGTGTACAAACGTGGGAAGCATTTGCTTCCCAGGAAAGTTAAGCCTTTGCTTGAGGAAAGGATTGTGAAATCTCCAGCTCACCTCCCAGGCCTTATATCAGCAAAAGGGAGTGTTCTGACGTCTAGCTTTTCTGGAGTCAGAGTTGGGTTTTTTTTTTTTTTTCCTTCATTAAAAAAAAAAAAGAATTACATCCTTGGCATTTAAATAGCATCTTGGATGATTTCACCCGGCTTAGGTTTTGTGAAGCCCCCATCAGCGGCATCGTGGATTGTCTGGCCTTGACCCACGAGGTTGACTGAGTTGAGTGATCGACCAAAAGAAGCAGCTACTTGCTTGTCTTGGCAGCTGAGCTGAGTCCTTGGGATCATTGCTGAACTGTTGAATTTAGCTACCCCCTTGCCCTGGTATAGGATACAGGCACAGATAAATAGAATCTGTTTCTGTCTTTTTTTTTTTTTGGCCATGCTATGTGGTTTGTGGGATCTTAGTTCCCCCTAAAGGGGCTCAAGTTTATCCAGCCAGGTCAGGGGACTTGGTGCTTGGTGGCTAGTGACTTGGGTCACTGGCTGGTATTGTGCTCAGTTGCTTAATTGTGTCCGATTCTGTGCAACCCACCGCCCCGCCCCCCCCGCCCTGCCCCGGCCCAAGACTGGAACCTGCCAGTCTCCTCTGTCCCTGGAATTTTCCAGGCAAGAGTACTGGAATGGGTTGCCAGTACTAGAACCAGGAGGCTGGTTCCTGCTCCAGGGGATCTTCCCAACCCAGGGGTTGAGCCCATATCTCCTGCATCCCCTGCATTGGGAGGCAGGTTCTCTACTACCGGCACCACTTGGGAAGCCCCATGCTGGCATTAAGATGGTCCCGCAAAGCCATCTGGGCCGCAGCCCTGGAAGAGGGCTGTGGGAGTATCCATTTAACTGATTGGTGGGTGTTCACCAAGCCCCTACTATGTGCCAGCTGCACAGGAGGAAAGAAAGAATAAACCAAAAACTATAGACAGACACCAGCCTGGCTCTGAGGGTGCTGACTGTCGATCAGGAGAGTCAGGCGTGGTAAGAAAGAATCGTACCTTCCACCATCGGGTGGTGTGGGTCCTGGCAGGCAGAGGTACACGGGGACATGAAAGCCTGCTCTAGGGGAACTGAACTGGTCTGGAACGTTTCCAGGACGAAGGGGCTGTTTCACTGAGAGCTGAGGCTTAACGAGGTTACTCAGCAGGGCCTTCGCTGGCGGTCCAATGGTTAGGACTCCGAGCTTTCATTGCCGAGGCCCAAGTTTGATCCCTGGTCAGGGAACTAAGATCCCACAAGCCACATTGTTGTTCAGTCACTCAGTTGTGTCTGACTTGGTGGCCTCATGGACTGCAGCACACCAGGCTTTCCTGTCCTGCACTAACTCCTGGAGTCTACCCAAACTCATGTCCATCTAGTCAGTGATGCCATCCAACCATCTCATCCTCTGTCACCTGCTTCTCCTCTTGCTCTCAATCTTTCCCAGCATCAGGGTCTTTTCCAATGAATCGGCTCTTCTCATCAGGTGGCCAAAGTATTGGAGCTTCATCATTAGTCCTTCCAATGAATATTCAGGACTGATTTCCTTTAGGATGGTCTGGTTTGATCTCTTTGCAGTCCAAGGGACTCTCAAGAGTCTTCTAGAGCACAGCAGTTCGAAAGCATCAATTCTTTGGCGCTCAGCTTTCTTTATGGTCCAACTCTCACATCTGTACATGACTACTGGGAAAACTATAGCTTTGACTATACAGACCTTTGTTCAAGCCACATAGCACAGCAAAATAAATAAATAAATAAAAATAATTTACTCAGCCAAGAAAACCAGGAAGAACGTTGGGAAGTGGAACTAGCATATGCAAAGGCCCTGTGACTTAGGTGCATGGTGAATATGTGTGTTTATGTGTAGGGAAAGGCTGGCATGTGGCAACAGAGAGAGGCAGGAGGGAATCTGTTGGGACAACAGCCCTGAAGGTCAGGGTGGGGACTGGTCGGGGGAGAGGCCAAGTTTGTCAGGGCTCCTGACCCTGGCTCTTCATTAGAATCAGCTGGGGAACTTTGGAAACCACTGGGTTCTGATTCCCTTGACCTGGGCTGGACCCATGTGTGGATGTGATTGACAGCCCCTCCCGTGGGTGATGCTCCCATGCAGCCAGGTGGAGAAAGGCCAGTCCAGACTGGAAGGCCCTGGGGAGTGTGTTTTCATCCACATCCCAACAGGACCGTGGCAAGGCCTTCAGCTCAGGAGGGGCAGTGGGGAGGGGTTTCATGAGCAGAGGTACGCTGGGGGAGAAAGACAAACAAGCAGCAGAGAGAGAAGCGCTGCTTTGAGGGTGAGTCCAGGTCCTGTGGGCAAAATCACGAGAAGCTGGCAGCGACCTGGCCCAGCAGCTAGAGAGAGGCTGAGCCCACTGCTGGAACTGGTCCCAGTCTCAGCTGTGGGAGGAAGGGGTCGCAAGGCAGCCAGCCTCCCCGCATAACCTTTCCATCCGAGTGCCCCTTCGTGAAAGGGGGACTGCTGCTTTCACTGTTGAAAGGGGACCTGCTGCTTGAAAGGGGACCTTGCCCCGCAGCCATCCTGAATGGCAAAAGAAAGCAAGGGTGCTCCCAGTGGCCAGAACGAGGGTCAGTTCCCGGGGAGTCTGGTCCCAGACCAGTCACTCTGGGGCGTGGGAGGAGGGGAGCAGCAGAGAGACGTGGGGAGTTTCTTGGCTGGAGAGCAGAGTCAAGGAGGGAGAGGGACGCTGAGTGGAGGTCAGGGACAGGGCGGCTGGGTGAAGTGAGCTCAGGGCCGGGGTCTCCAAGGACGGGCGGCCAGGGGACATCTGCTGTCATTCACCAGCTGGAATGGAGCAGGGCGGGCTCTGCTTCAGGCCAGCTGAGCAGCCTTTCCCAGCGGCCCTCCCTCCTCTTGCAGAGGACACTGCTGAGACCCGGCACCTCCTACACAGACTCACCTATCGTCTCTGTTTAATTCTGGCTTGGAGGGCGCAAAACCTTGCCCAACATCACACAGCAGTATTTGGGCCCAGGGTCATCTTCAGGCACACAGCTTGGGGCCTACTAGACTTTTATGGGCCCAGAAAGGTGTGTTAAATTCTCTTAAAATCAAAGGAAGTAGGGACTTCCCTCTCAGTCCAGTTAAGACTCTGCACTCCCAATGCAGGGGTCACAGTTTCAACTGTTAAGCAGGAAACTAAGGTCCCGCATGCCACACAGTTCAGCCAAAAAAAACCCAAAGAAAATAAAAAGAACATATTCCAGCTTGGTGATGGACAGGGAGGCCTGGCGTGCTGCGATTCATGGGGTTGCAAAGAGTCAGACACGACTGAGCGACTGAACTGAACTGATATTCCGGTTGGATTATATTTATCTTTTTATCAGTGCAGTCATAAAAGATTATGTTTATTATTATTCTTTTTTAGTAGAGGAAAGGCCCAGGAAGGCAAAAGCACCAAGGGCACATGGAACAGCGTGACTGTTCGGATGCTAGCACCACTTCACCACTGGGTACGGGCCAGCCCAGGCTCTTCTCCTGCCCTGCCCTCTTCCTGGGCAGCAGTGCGTTCTGACCCCATCAGTCCGCATCTCAAGCCCATTCTCTGTCCAGCCCCATCCTTCACTTCTCAGGTGTGTGGCCACTTCCTGGGAGACCTCTGCTGGCTTCTGTGACTAGGTCACAGCGCCTCCCCCCGCAGCCCATCTGCCCATGTTGCAGTTTAGCTCCTCTGGACACACAGTGCAATGGTTTTGAGCCCAGACTTTGAAAGCAAATGTCTGAGTTGCAGTCCCAGGTCTGCCAGTTATCAACCATCCACAGTTTGGCTTGTGAAAAGGAGGAGAGTGAAAAAGTTGACTTAAAACTCAACATTCAGAAAACTAAAATCATGGCATCCAGTCCCATCACTTCATGGCAAATAGATGGGGAAACAATGGGAACAGTGAGAGACTTTATTTTGGGGGGCTTTCAAAATCACTACAGATGGTGACTTCAGCCATGACACTTGCTCCTTCAAAGAAAAGCTATGACCAACCTAGACAGCATATTAAAAAGCAGAGACATTACTTTGTCAACAAAGGTCCATCTAATCAAAGCTATGGTTTTTCCATTAGTCATGTATGGATGTGAGAGTTGGACTATAAAGAAAGCTGAGCACCAAAGAATTGATGCTTTTGAACTGTGGTGTTAGAGAAGACTCTTGAGAGTCCCTTGGACTGCAAGGAGTCCAACCAGTCCATCCTGAAGGAAATCAGTCCTGAATATTCATTGGAAGGACTGATGCTGAAGCTGAAACTCCAATACTTTGGCCACCTGATGCAAAGAACTGACTCATTTGAAAAGACCCTGATACCGGGAAAGATTGAAGGCAGGAGGAGAAAGGGACGACAAAGGATGAGATGGTTAGATGGCATTACCAACTTGATGGACATGAGTTTGAATAAACTCTGGGAGTTGGTGATGGACAGGGAGGCCTCGTATGCTGCAATCCATGGGGTTGCAAAGAGTCAGACACGACTGAGCAACTGAACTGAACAATTTGGCAGTTTGTTCATTTCTCTGACCCTTAGTTTTCCTGTCTGTAAAATGGGGATAGTAAGAGTACTGACCTAACATAATTTTGGTAGATTAAATGAGTGAATATTTTTAAAGCACTCCACTGTATGTTTGAGACTCAGTCTCCTTATGTGTAAAATGGGATGATAATAGCTATTTAATAGAGTTGTGATAGGTTAAATGAATTTTTTTTTTATGCACTCGAAACTGTGCCTGGCACCAAAAAGTACCATCAAAGTGTTTTTTAAAAACACTGATTAATATCTGACTCCTCCACTTGTTAAGCCCTGTAAAAGCAGGGGCTAGGCCTGGTTTTATTCTTGCCAGTCTGGCACATAGTAGGTGTTCAAATGTTGGAACAAACTGAATGTTCTCTGTTCTTACTTTTTATGTTTCTGTGTTTCTTTCTGCTGGAAGTCACTCACACTTTAGTATAAAGTATGAATTTAATACCCCCTGTCCCTTTTCTGACTTATTTGCCGGATTGGTTCACTGTGGAAGAAATGTTCTGCCTTTTAGGGGAAGGAATCACTGCCTTGGTGATCTGGTGGGGAAGCTTATGGGGGTTGGAAGGGCAGGATTTCCTCCTAGACCCTGTAACCATGGGCCATATCCTTTGCTCCTTAGAGAGCATGCACTTGCGCCCTCTGTATTTTTAAGGGAGCTATTTTCCTGTCTTTCTGGAGGAGGAAAGTGGTTGGCGGTGGCTGTCAGACCCTTGCTGGCAGGCCTCTCCAGCTGGCCCCTGGCAGCAGAGAAGATGAAAGGCCTCGCCAGCTCCAAGGCTTTCCCAGAGGAAACCTCGCCCACAGTTCTGCAGGAAGTCACACTCCGGCTTGATGAGTCCCAGGAGGGCAGCCCACTAAGCTCAGGATCACGTCCAGGTCTCCAGAGCTCAGATCAGCCAGGAGGACCTCCGCCACTTGGAACATAAAGTTCTGAGGCTTGGCAGGAATAGGGGAGGAGCCGCCCGCCCTGACATCCTGAGGGGCCCCCTCGGCCCCAGCTGGGAGCATCCAGGCTGGCTGTCAGGCCAGGACCCTGCCTCACCCTGATCAAAGGAAAGCACTGCGTTCCCGGGGGGATTTGTACCATGTTTATTTCTCGTCTCAGAGCCCTTTCTCCTTCCACACGAAACCCACAGGGCCACTGTGTTCCCAGAATAGTCGCCCTTGTGGTAAAGGCTTGGGGAAGAGCATTTTCACAAGTTAACAATTGCAAGACATTAACTGATGGGATACTGCTTGGCATCCTGGGTCCCCGTGGCCTGAATCCAGCTGAGGAATTGATAGCTCAGTTGAAGAACATTTATTGAACACCTGTTGTATGCCAGGCCCTGGGAGATGTCCTGAGGGGATGCCTGAGAGGTCAGCCATGAAGGGGAGCTTTGGGAAACATGCCTGACTTTTGGGACCATCTCTTCATCTATAGATGCCCTTGTGGAGTCGTCACGATGATGAGTTACTCTGTGCATCTGGCCAGTGCCTCCTGGGTGCTGATGCAGCCTGGCATTGTGCAGGGCACCGGGTACATTCAGTAAGAGAGATGCGGGGACTTGACCTTGAGAGCCTACATCCCACTCCAGGGTGTAGGAACTTCCCACTGTCACTGATGAGTGACCACAAACTCCATGTCTCAGATGAGAGAATTGAGGAGCAGTCAGCACCCCACAGACCGAGGCTGAGCAGGGACCCGGCCCAGGGGCATCTAAGCCCAGAACTGCCCCTGGTGGCGTCACAGTGATCAGACAGGGCAGATGTGGAGCCCCAGCCCTGCCACCGCTGCCTGACCTCAGGCAAGTGTCGTACCTCTACTGCTGCATCTGTAAAATGGACATCGTAGCAATGCCTGTCCTGGGGTTGCTGAGAAGAGGTGATAGAGTACGAAGTTTGTGAAATATGGAGTTGTGTATAAAACACACACAAGCTGACATTTATAGCACCGTTAGGATGTCCGTGAAGTGCTTTACTTGCACAAATGCACAGAACTCTCCCAAGAGACCCATGACGTATGAGTAACAGTCCACATGCCCACACTGGAGAGGAGGTTTCCAGGGTTCAAGGGCACTCTCCCCTCAGCCATGTGCTCCGCTGGGCCCCGTTCAGCAACAAGTCTTACAAAGAAGTTTTGTGGGCAGAAGAGTTTGTCAGACCAGCCTCGAGTTTGGACAGAGTAGCAGCCAGAAGCCCCCAACCCATCCCCTGTGTGCCCACCCCCACCCGGCCCCAGCCAGCCCCCAAAGCCAGCACCTCTTCTGGGGAGGGGACTGCCCAGCCTGCAAGGAAGTGCTCATTATCCCTGTGTGACAGGGCCACTCCCAGCCACGTCTCCAAGCAGCGTGATGCCCTCGTCTGCTGCCGCTGCCTTCTGAGCCGCCTCGGCTGCAGACGTCTGGCGGGGAGTCTCTGGGGCCAGATGGAATAGGGCAAGCTAAAAATAACCTGGCGGGCGGCCCCCACCAGGGGATGGGGGTGGGGGCCTGGGCTGGGCGCGGACACATGATCCCAGGGACCTGGCCAAGTGGAGCCGAGAAACTCTCCAGCAGCCTGAGCACGCTTCTGCTCCCCATTCTAGGACCCACCGGCTGGAGCACCCCTCTCCTCTGACCATCCAGGAAGAAACACCTCGAACCAGCTGCAGTATGGGCAGCGGCCAGAGAAAGGTCAGCTGGACTCTGTGCTTCCTGCTTCTGCTGCTCCTTGAAGCCACTTCCACCAAGAACCTCTGGAAGCGGGCATTGCCCTCGAGGCTGGCGGAGAGGGCCCGTGTAAGTGCCCAGGTAGGGGGGTGCTGGGGGCCGGGGGGAGCCCACATGCGGGCAGGCCAGGGCAGGCGTCTTTATCTGAATCATGCCAAAGTCGGGTGGGCAGGCAGACGGACCTCACAGCCCTCAAAAGGCTCCGTGCCTGGAAATAGGGAAGCCAGGGGCCCCTAAAAACACACGGGGGGACAGCAATGGGCTTTCCTTATCCAAGGTTACTTTCTCCTGACAAACAGCACCTAATTTAAGAGTCCAAGGACTTAAAACTGAGTGTTGTTTCTCAGCAATCAATAACCAAATGTCGATAGGATGCAATTATGCTTCCGTGTGCTTCCTGACTGACTCAGTAAACACTTGGTGGAAACTGCTCTGGGCCAGGCTCAGTGTATGGTCCTATGGGTACAACACAGAGACAGCCAGCAGCTCCTGCCCTTAAGGATGGCCTCATTGAATAGGGTGAGCGGCTGGGTAACATGTGACAGCCATACAGAGGGATGGCACACCATGACCAGAGGTGAGAAGCATGGGCCTTGCAGCCCTGAGTTTGGATCTGTACTCTTGCTCACAGGCTGTGTGACTTCAGGTAAGTTGTTTGACATCTCTGAGCACCAGTGATCTCGTCTGAGAAAGACTGTGCATTCCTTTCAGTTTGTTCAAACAAATAGGCAGTTAGATGGCCACTGTTTACCCAGGTTGCCCTAGACTGTAAGGATGCCAACTTGTATCCCCAAGCCTTGGGAGTGTTACCCCCACAGGCCTGGGGTTGCAGAGAATGAATGAGAAGCTAAAGGGAAATGTATCCAAGCACATCTGATTTTCCTGTGTAGGTCTGTGGGTATACCGGCGTCATCGTTCCAACAGCATTTGTAGCTCTGTGTCTTTGTATCCCACGTTGGTAATTCTCCCACTATTTCACACTCTATTTTTATTCTGTTTGTTATATTGATCTGTGATCAGTGATCTTTGATGTGACTATTGTGAAATGATTGCGACTCACTGAAGGCTCAGAGGACAGTTAGCATTTCTCAGCAATAGGGCATTTTTGTGATTAATGTGTGTACATTGTGTGTTTTTTAGATGTAATGCTGTTACACACTTAATATGCTGTGGCATAATGTAAACGTAACTTGTAGGCGTGCTGGGAAACCAAAACATTGATGGAATTGGCTTTACTGTGGTGGTCTGAGACCACACCCACAGGATCTCTGATGTCGTATCTGCCGACAAGCGTTGAGAAGGTAAATAATGCAGGAAAGGGACTAGGAGAGAGACTAAGGCTGGGGGAGGATGTCATTTTAGGTTCCCTGCCCCAAAAGGGAGCACAGAGGCATAGAAGGTTCAGGAAGATCTACTAACACTCTCAGCCTAAGGGTGAAGAGTGAATGACTCCATATCCATCAAACACAGCACATACTGAGTGGTCCGTGTAATGTGGTGACTTCCGCTCAAATAATTATGAAATTGGTTGCTGTTTGGCTCCCCAGTGGGAATGTAGGTTCTTCACAGTAGGGCCTGATTCTGTCTCCCTCAGTGCAGTGTTCTTGGTGCCTTGCCAGGTGCCTGCCATGAAGAAGGCATCCCATATATCCTTGTGGGTAAATTATGGGCAAATACAAAGGAAGGCCAGAAGAATATGTACAGCTCTGTGCCAGGGGAGTCAGGGAAGGTTTTCCACTGTTGGGGGTATTCAACCCAGGGCTTTGAAGGATGAATAGGAGTTTTCCAGGCAGAGAAGAGGGAAAAGGGAAAGTTTAATGATGCCAGGCATGGTACGATGTATGAAGCTGTACTGAGGCTAATCTCAGCCTCCAGGGCTCACACTTTTACAGGTCAGGCAGGAGGCCATGTGGGTGTATAAAAGCGTAGTAGCAAGTGAAATGATGGTAGGTGTTTGGAGGGAGGAGAGTCAACCCTTGTCAGATTGGGCTCTCCTGTGCTCTTCACTGGCCCAGCAGGCCGATTTAGGCCACAAAGTATCTAGTTCTCTGGTTCTAGGACCACAGAAAAAATTTCTGGTACATCACCTGGTCTCATTTCCACCTTGACCCAGAGCATCACAGGAGCCAATGCCATGACATCTCACAA
Source organism: Bos mutus (assembly GCF_027580195.1). Taxonomy (NCBI): domain Eukaryota; kingdom Metazoa; phylum Chordata; class Mammalia; order Artiodactyla; family Bovidae; genus Bos; species Bos mutus. The sequence goes on along the minus strand of NC_091634.1, from coordinate 52,088,560 downwards.
GGAGGAATGAGGAGGCTGGGAAGATTGGGGGCAGTGTGCACTGGGGTGGGGGAAGTCTCTAAGAACACATGCCTGGCTGGGCTTCGGGAACCAAATTACTTAGCCACTGTTTATCAGAATGTAGGTGCTTTGAGTGTGTACTCACTGGATTGAAACTCTCCCCTGTTGTCAACAGATATCTGCTTCCCTCCCCAGCTCCAGGGCACAGAAGAGATTTGTGCCAAGAATGTACCTTGGAGAGAGCCCCTGGGGAAAGACAGGCTGTTGACTGGTGACTCAATGGGTAGGGAGACTGAGCAGGGCACCAGGCCCAGGAATTTATCTCAGTGACATCTCTAATGAGCTGTGCAGTCTTGGGCTGCTCGCTGCCCCTCTCTGGGCCTCAGGTCATTACTTGGGAAATGGAAGGCAGAGGATAAGATGACCTCCAGGACCCTTTCAGTTCTGATTCTAATTTCCATGCAAATGTCCATCAGGGAATTTAGGAATGATAGGAAGCAGCCCCTGCATATTCAGGGGCCAGACTTCCCACGTGGCCCCCACTGCCCCACCTAAGCTGGGTCGGCTCTTCAGCTGTGGCTTCTGGGGCAGGTCGGGGCAAGGGAGGCGGGCCTCCAGGTGTATGTGGAGCCCGCTCGCGCCGCTCCAGAGTTAAACAGAGCCCTTATTAAAAACTAGGCCGCATAAACTTGTGTGATTTACCTGAAAAAGAAAGGGAGTCCTCCTGATCAGAAGCATATTGCTTTCTAATTATCTTGCTACATCTTAACCACGCTCCCTGCTCTCAAGATTATTTGTGTCTGTAGCACCTATGAGGTAGAAATACCATCCATCAGGAGCTTTTACACATCTCTTCTCCACTCCTCATTCAGCAGTCTCACACTGGTGGCTTAAAATCAGCCCCGGTGGGAGTATTTACACTGTGGAAACTGGCAGTAGACTGTATGTGGAGACCTGGGTGTTAAACCTGGACCAGTGTGGCTGCCAGCATCCTGCATCCTGGCTCCTCCCCTTCCTGAAGCCCCGCCCCTTGGCAGAGTGGGCAGAGTGGGTCCGGGGAATTTCCTGGACACTATGCATTTTCCTACTGTAGACACAGTGCCAGAGAGGAAGACAGGGGAGGCCCTTTCGGAGGCTCGTAAGAAGAAGGCTTGTCCTGTGTGAGCCTCCGTTGCCTTGCCTGCAGCCTGGGAGACAGCGGTGCTGCTTTGCAGTCCAGAGGAAAGACCACAGGAGCCTCCAGCTCAGGTCCTGGCAGGGGAATACCACTCTCTATGCACTAGTGAAAATAAAGACAGAGCCAGATATTTACGAGGCTAGATAAGATGGAATAGGCCAGGGAGTGGAATGTTTATCAATAGCCCAAGAGCCTTTCTGGGATGCTCAGGGTCTGTTCGGTGGAGCTGGTGTTTTGAGCTTTGCTTGCCTGGCATTTGATGAAAGTCATAAGAACAATCCTTCCTACGTGTCAGGCCAGGTGTTCACCCTGCGTTCTATCTCAGGATCGTCTGAGCAGATCCCCCAGATGGGACTCACTGTAGCCGCCATGGCAGCCTGGTGGCCTGATGATCTCTATGTGTCACTGTGGCTATAGGTCTGTTTAGTCTCCTAAGCTCCCATCTGGGGCAACTGGAAATGGAGACAGAACTCTAGTCATGGTAACCAAAGCAGAAGCAGCCCAGGTGTCCACAAGCTCAGAAAGGATCGACAAAATGGGGTCCATCCACCCAGTGAAACATTATTCAGCCATAAAAAAGAATGACGTACCGGGACATGCTCCAGCATGGATGAAACCTGGAAACCTTATGTTCAGTGATACATGCCAGTCAGGGGACTCCCCTGGTGGTCCAGTGGTTAAGACTTCGCCTTCCAGTGCAAGAGGGTGTGGGTTCGATCCCTGGTCAGGGAACTAAGATCTCACATGCCTCATGGCCAAAAAAACCAAAAGATAAAACAGAAAAAATATTGTAACAAATTCAATAAAGACTTTAAAAACGGTCTAGATCAAAAAAAGATGCCAGTCAGAAAATACCACATAGCCTGTGACCTATTGATATTTATGAAATGTCCAGAAAAGGCAACTTCATAGGGACAGAAAGTAAATTAGAGGTGGCCAGGGGCTGGGGCTGGGGTAGGGATTAGGAAGTACTGCTTACTGAGAATAGAATTTTTTCAGAAACTAACATAGTTATAAGTTAACTATACTTAAAAGTATACTTCAACTAAAAAAAGAAAAGAATGATGTAAACCTTTTAGAAATATAGAGGTAAGTGGTTGCACAGTATTGTGAATTTAGCGCTACAGAATTGTGCACTTCAAAATGGTGAAAGTGGCAAATTTTACGTTGTATGCATCTTACCATGATAATTAAAAAAAAAAAAAAAAATGGGAACCTGAGGGATTCCCTGGCAGTCCGGTGGTTAGGACTTGGCACTTTCACTGGTTGAGGAACTAAGATCTTGGAAGCTGTGCAACGTGGCCAAAAAACAAACAAAACCCCTCAAATACCTAAGGTACTTCTTAGGGATTCTGTGAAGGTCTCCTGGCCAGGTTTGTCTTAGTTTCGTGGTTCCTCCTCAGAGGAGCCTTCCCTGGTCCCGGAGTCCCCTGTTTATGTCTCCCTTACAAGTTTTCTTAATTTCTCAACTTCTCCTTCATAACATTTAGCTCGCGTATTATCATCTGCATGATTTCTTTTTTTTTATTCTGGCTTTGTTTCATTTCTCATTACTTGCTTGCACAGACAAAAGGAAAGCGATTTGCTTGCTTCCTCTGTGTGATGTTGGTGGTGTCCGTCGCTTGTCCTGGAGCTGAGCCATGTGAAGGCAGGGCGAGTGTTTTCTGGTTCAGGTTAGCTCTCCTTGCATTCACCCAGTGCCTGGCACATAGTAGGCCTGAGAGCTATGAATTTACCATGAAATGAATGAATTGCACTAAAAATTACATTTCTAGAGCATAAGAGAAGGGGTGGAAAGTTCTAGAAGACTCTCAGGTACCCAGCAGGGCTCAGTGAACACACCAGCTGGAGGAGTTGGCCGAGTTTGCGGCCCTGCTCTGGACGTGCCCTGAGATGGCTTGTCCTGGGGTGAGATCCCGGGTTTCTGACCTCCCAGAGGAAGTCCTGTGAGCCTCACACCAGACTCTGCTCCCGGAGCCCGTGTGTCAGGAAATGGCATTCAGCACACACTGAACTCTCATCCCACCATTCCAGGGAGAGACGTATTTTTAGATCTTTGACGTCCAAATTCCAGAGGAAGAGCGAGTAAAGCTTGGAGGAAAATTGGCTTTCTTCCTGCACCCAGCAAACCAGTCCATCCTGGGATGCATTTTTATTGGTCAGGCCATTAAGTCTCTGGAACATTCCAAAGAAGGGTAACGCTCTCGCAGGGATCAGAGCGTCGGGGGCGGGTTGTGTGTGGAGGGAGGGATGTGGTAAACTGGGGCAGCTCTGGAGACTGGATTCTTTCTCCTTAAATGGAGATGGTTTCAGTTTTTCCCCCAATTATAAAAACAATGATGTTGACTGTGCAAGACATTCAGACAATACAGAAAGTCACGAATAAGTAAAAATGGTCTAAGTTCTCCAGAACGCAAGCTCTGTTGATATCTTGGTATATGTGTGTGTGCCTAGACTTTTTCATGAAGTGCTTATACTCAGCACACGTTTTTTTAAACAATATTTTGCTCGTGTTGTTTAAATTTTTTTTATTGAGATGAAGTTCACACACTGTAAAGTCAGCCACATAAGAGCGAACCATTCAGTGGCATTTGGTGCATTTGCAATGTTGCACAACCACCACCTTTTTCTAGTTCGAAAGTATTTCCATCACCCCAAAAGGAAGCCCCTCCTTTTGAGGGGCTGCTCCCCACTCCCCTCTGCATCCCTGCTCCCCTCTGCATCCCCGCTGCCTGGCAACCACCAATCTGCTTCCTGTCTACAAAAATTTCCCTGTTTTGGACATTTCGTACAAATATCATATTTGTATGTGGAATTTGTGTCTGGCTTATCATTCATGTTGTTTTGTACCTTGCATTTTTCATCAAATGATGTAAGGTGAATGGCTTCCCGGTGGCTCAGCAGTAAAGAATCCACCTGCAATGCAGGAGACACAGGAGATGCTGGTCTCATCCCTGGGTCAGGAAGATCCCCTGGAAAAGAAATGGCAATCCACTCCAGTTTTCTTGCCTGGAAAATCCCATGGACAGAGGAGCCTGGTGGGCTACAGCATATGGGGTTACAAAGAGTCAGACACAACTGAGTGACTGAGCATGCACTCATGGTGAATATGTTAATATGATGGATCCGTGTTCTCTCTTCAAAGACTTCTGTGGTGTTCCAGCGGATTCGCCATTATATATTTATCCAGCCTCCTTTGGTTGGACATCCAGACATGTGCTTCAGTGGACTCGTGGAATTGGGCTTCTCTCTGAAGCAGTCCAGAATTGATTTTTCCCTACCCGATTCCTGAAGGAATCGGAAAAAGAATGGCTTTGCAAATATACAGAGGCTTCCAAAAATATCCCCCCAAGGAATGAAGAAAAGAATAGCTACCAAATCAAAACCTTAAGGGAACTGTCTTTACCCACGCAAGGCATGCAGCGCTGGGATGTTCCCTTCCGAGCTGTACCGTAGGAACTCTGAAGCAGGCTCGCTGTGCTATCCCCTAGCAGGGATGAAAAGAAAAGATGGAGGACATGAGTTGTCTGGGGTATTTGTGAAGGATGTTGTCAGTCTGGAGTGAGCTGAGATTTGACATGCTGTTATTTTCAGCTGAGTGGCAACGGAGGGGAAGGCTGGCTAGGGCTGCAGAGAGCAGGGGCCAGGGTGAGTTCTTTCCAAAAGGTGTGCCTGGGGGAGGAAGTTACATACCTATATCCAGAGCTGGGGCTGGTCCACAGGCGGGCAGGAGGCAGGACCATATGAGAGAGGGGGACCCCAAGGCGACAAAGCAGGAGGAATCTCAGAGATTAGGAAGCAGCTCCCCAGGCCCAGGCTCCTGGGACAGGAATTTGCCAGAGTCAGACCCAGGTTTGAATCTTGCCTCTGCTGCTGGCCAGCTGTTTGACCTGGGGCAAGTGCCTTCAGTGTTTCTGGGTCTGTTTCCTCATCAGTAAAGTGGGTGAATCACAGCCATGACCTTAGAGGACTGTGCTGAGAATTCAGTGAAATTCAGTACCTGTTGACCTAGCACGGCATTGGCTCACAGTGGGAGCTTAATAAATGCCACCTGCTCTGCCGTGATTAGGAAAGCTGCTGCTGCTGCTGCTAAGTCGCTTCAGTCGTGTCCGACTCTGTGCGACCCCAGAGACGGCAGCCCACTAGGCCTCCCCGTTCCTGGGATTCTCCAGGCAAGAACACCGGAGTGGGTTGCCGTTTCCTTCTCCAATGCATGAAAGTGAAAAGTGAAAGTGAAGTTGCTCAGTCGTGTCCGACTCTTCGCAACCCCATGGACTGCAGCCTACCAGGTTCTTCCGTCCATGGGATTTTCCAGGCAAAAGTACTGGAGTCGGGTGCCATTGCCTTCTCCGGATTAGGAAAGCAGACTGGCCCAAGTTCAGAGCCTGGCGCTCTCCATATGGTATATGTGCCTCGGTTTTCTCACCTCCACGGTGGGGACACAGGTAACCAGAGGGGAGCGATGGACGCCGCCTCTGGGGACCCTCAGAGAACAGTGCTGGGGCGGCTACTTCCTCTGAGGAACTCTGCCAGTCTGCCCCTGCCCCCATCCTCCTCAGAAATGACGGCATTGCTGCAGGAGGGTTTCTTGTTTAAGCGTCTTCAGATCCCAGTTACTAGCAGATCTTGAACTCCTTGGAGGCAGGGACCAGCTCAGAGGTTTCTTTTGCATCTGCCTCAGCATCACGCCTAGAGCTTCATCGTGTGTGAAGCTCTTGTGAGTGAATCGAGGGCGGGGAGGAGGGAGGAAGGAAGCAAGGAAGACCAACACGAAAGGAATAATAAAACCAAGGGATCAGCATTACTGATCTTACCCACTCCCTCTGCAAACCCCTGCAGCAGGCACTTACTTCTGGGCCCATTTCGTAGGTGAGGAAACAGGCTCACAGAGGTCATTTTCCTTACACAGCTTCAGGGGTCCAAGCCAGACTCATCTGGCTCCCATGCCTGAGCTCAAATCCGTGACTGTTCGTGAGGTCACGGCCATGGCGCCATCCGCCTTGGTACACTTGAATGTGGGACACAGCTCTGAAGTTCTTGCCCCAAAGGAAGAAGAGGCTCCAAGGCGAGGGGTCTGGGGTCTTGGCAAGCCTTTGGCACTGAGGCCACTGACCCCAGGTTTATATTTTGGATGCTTTACTCTGACTTTAGAAGGGAGGCATGTAATACTTGGGCTCACGACCCTTCTCTGCCTATGGCCTTGGGCAAACCTTTAATTCTCTGAGCACCAGGGACGTGCCCCCACTGGACTCACTATGCGGATGCCAGGGAAAAGGTGCAAAATTAAACAAACATGAAGGGACACCGCCCACGCAGGGCCCACATGCAGGCTGAACGTGCAGGAGGCTGCTTGGCACGTGGTGAACCGCCGCTTGGTGTTGCCCATCTCTGGCACACCTCCATCATCCTCATGGTCACAGTTCCCATCAACCGCAAGGAAGATGAACGGAGCATGGGCTCTCCGCCACGCACAGTCAGAGGTGCTGCGGACACAGGTGGGAAGAAGACAGAGTTCCGAGGAGAGCACGTTGTAGGGGAGAAAAAACGCCACATTGGTCAATGCGCAGTCCCCCCAAGGGTGACAGAGGGTTTGGAGCTACGTCAGGCAGGCCGCGGGGAACGAGGGTCGCCAGCTAAGGGCATGTAGAGCAGATACCTGCACTGTGTCAGGGCCAGAGCTGGGCAGGCATCTTGTGCAAAGGCCCAGAGGTGAGACCTCAGAGGCGCCAGGGCACTAGCCAGGAATGAGCGAGAGGGCAGGAGGACAGGAGGGAGGCCAGAGAAGTGAAGGGGCAGGGCCGTGGGACCAGCTGGGGTCTGACCTTTAGCCGGCAGACTCTGGCCTTTAACCTTTAACCCTCTGGGGGCTGGGAAGGTAATCTATTTCTTTGATTAAAGTCTGTTCTTTCTCTTCCTAATCCTTTGTTTAGGACCCTCTGTGAGCATCACCTTGCTTGACATGAAATATTTTTCAAAACATTTAATCCTTTAATCTGGGCCCCTCCGTGAAATCGGTTCTTTATCACCCAGGGCCATCTGTTGTTCAGGCCTCACCATAAATCACTTGGGCGATTTGACTTCTAAGGTGCTTATCTCTTTTGTTCTCTCCCAATTCCGAGAAGCGACATCTGAGTTTTCCTCAGAGAGCCCTGGCACATCTAAACTGGATCTCTCAATGTGCCCCCCACCCCACCCCTGTCCTGTTGGGGGCTGCCCTTAGGAAGTCACCCACCTGGGAGGCATCGGAGGTGGGGGAAAGCATGTCCCGTCTGATCTCCGGGTTCTGTTAAATTTCATAAATGAGGCTCAATGTGAAAACAGGCTGGGCGGAAAAGCCGGCAGTCCCTTGCCAGTCACACTCAGCATCCCTGCTCGCCCTTCCCAGGGAGGCCAGGGCAGCTGTCACCTCTGATTAGGATTCCAGTGGCGGGGCCCCAACATGGGTCCAGGGTCGCTCATTCTGAAGAAAATGAACTGGGAGTTGTTGGCGTGGGATGATGTGTATTTCGTGTAGCTTGGAAATTATTCCTGAGGATAGGGAATTGGTGGGGTGGGGCGGCCGAGCAGGTGGTGGCAGAAAGGCTGAACCAGGGCTGGAAGATCCAAAAGTTATAAGGTTGCCCCTTTTGTTTGTTTGGGCTTTGTTTCTGCCAGATGTTGGCTTTGTATTCTTTTTTTTCTTTTATTTGCTTTGCACAGATTAAGTGGTTTAGAAAAGGGAGAAAAGATTAATTCTCTGGATACAAAGTACTCCACTTAAATAAGCAACAAGGGTATACAGCACAGGAAATTACATTCTGTATCTTTTAATAATGTATCATTTGAATCAGCCATAAATAACTGAATCACTTTGCCATGTACCTGAAGCTAACACAATATTGGAAATCAACTATACTTCTATATATTTTTTTAAAGATGATTCTCTGGGTGAAGGGGGGCAGACACCCCACCCTCCCCGGGCCTTACCCCCCCCCACCACACTTGGTCACTGTTACCTTCCCCACCTGGCCCTCAGTCTTAGCCCCTGTGGGTCCCTGGGAAGTAGTTTGAAAACCACTGGTCTTTGTGACCCCCCCACCACCCATTGGTAGATGCAGCTATTCAGAACCTATTCTTGGTGATCTGACGCCCCCTACGGGGCACTGGGAGCAGCACATGGGGTTTGCAGCCACCAACTGGCTCGGAAACCTGGTGGCTCAGGTAAAGAATTTGCCTGCAGTTCAGGAAACCCAGATTCAATACCTGGGTCAGGAAGATCCTGGAGAAGGAAATGATTACCCACTCCAGTATTCTTGCCTGGAGAATCCCAAGGACAGAGAAACCTGGTGGGCTACAGCCCATGGGGTTGCAAACAGTCGGACATGACTGAATGACTGACACACAGTAGCTGCAGGGGAGGGACGTTCAGACAGCCTTGACCTTTGAGGGCATATGCCATTGTGTAGCTTGCCTTTATTTATTTTACTTAACATAAAGTTTTTCCTGTTAAGTATTTCTACTTGTAAACTTTTAATTGTCTTTAAATTGAAAAAAAAAAAAATAAGTGTGTTCATGGCAATATATATATTGCAATAAGAAGAAAAAAGTGTTGACAATAGGAAAAATCTCCCTCAACTTCAGAACCTAATTCTTCTCTCCAGAGGTAATCTTTGACAACAGTTGCTTGTGTATTCTTGTATATCCTTCCAAAGATGTTCTAGGCCTGTATAAATATATGCATATTACATGTGTGTGCATACGTATATTTTAAAACATAGGTGCAGAGCATACAAATTGTTCTACACTTTAGTTTTCTTTACAAGCCACCATATCTTGGGGGATTGCTCATAAGCAGGTTTTAGTGGCTATATGCTATTGTAGTCTGCAGCAGTACATTATTTACTTGTACAAAGGGCAGAATTTTGAAATATATATATGTTGGGGGATTGGAGGATCAGTAGTTACAGTGTTTTAGGTGGGAAGAGTAGTTCAGACAATAGCAGGTGGTGGGGCAATCCAGGGTGTTTTTTTCACAATGATTTACTCTAACTGTGTGTGCATGAGTGTGTGCACGTGTGTGTAGGCATGTGTAAGACCTGCCCTCCAAACACCCTACCCTCAAATCCAGAAACCAAACAGTGCTTCCTGCACAGATGGCGTCTGGTGTCACAGGGATCCAGAGTGGCTTACCTGGCATGACTTCAGCTCTCCCAATCCCACCTCTAAAATGCTTGTTTTATTGGCCGGATGTGTCCATACTTCTTACATGTTAAATAATATATCATATTATTCACTTTTCCTGGAAACATAGTGCCTAAACGTGGGAAAATCCTGAGTCAGATTCCATTAAAATGCACTATGGAGCCAGCACGTAGATCAAGAAGCAGAACAGGGCCACTGTGTGTGCTCCTGTGACATTGGGGTTTCCTTTTCTTTTTTTTGCTCAGTATTATGTTTGTGAGTTTTATCCAAGTTGTCTGTTGTGTGAATTTATTCATTTTGTGTGTGATTTGTAAATTCTCAAAGTTCTATATAAACATATGGATGGATGATAAGTATATATGTATATACAGAAATTACATGTGTACATATCTATGTGTATGTATATATGTACATATATACCCTTTTATATGTAAATATATACAAATCTGTATATACATAAATACATCAGGATAGATGCTTGGTTAACATACTTCTCCAGATGCATTCATCTTTTGGCTGCTGCTGGGCTCACCATCAGTGAGCCCCACAGTTTGGGGCTCTTACAAAGAGAAACAGCATCTTTTCACGGTCAGAGCAACCTTCAGAGGATGGTTCTGCCAATGCCAGGACGCATTGGCTCAGAGAGGCCCAGCTATTCGACCGAGGCGCAAAGCACCCAGCACATCCCACTGATGCGCCTTCTCCCCGTAGGCGGAGGAGGTAGGCGGCTCCCGGCAGCCCCGCGCAGACCGCTGCCCACCGCCCCCGCGCTCGCTGCCCCCCGGTGCCTGCCAGGCTGCACGCTGCCAGGCCGACTCGGAGTGCCCGCGACACCGGCGCTGCTGCTACAACGGCTGCGCCTACGCTTGTCTGGAGGCCGTGCCGCCCCCGCCAGGTAGGATCACCCGGGCTGGGTGGGGTCGGGGGCGGGGAAATGGGCAGGGGAGGGAGCGGGGTTGGGGGGCCGGCGCCGCCGGGTAGCTGTCCTGCCTGGTGCTGCCTGCCTGCAGGAACAACTGGGCTTAAACCTGGGCCACCTAGGAAATGGGAACATAGCGCTCCTGAGGCAAGTATCCAGCTGCATGCAGTGAGCGCCTGCTGTATGCGGGGCTCACCTCTGCCAGCGGAGAACTACAGTCCAGAGGACACCCATTCCAGGGAAAATGTTTCCTCTTATGAAGCTGGGGGAGATTGCTCGTTAAAAAATCCAGATTTCCAGCTTTTCTTAAAAATACTGGCCCGCATTCCCTGGGCCACCATCTGCTGCAGCCTCAGGTGCTCCTACATGGCAGGGGGACCCCTCTAGTTTTCCAGAGACCCCACCAGGACCACCCAGTTCACTCATGAGGCCTGGTGCTGGGGGTATTTGAGATGGAGACCTGACACCTTAGCGATCCAGGGGAGGACGCAGACTCCTGGGTTCAGATCTGCTGGCCAGCTGGTGACAGCCTTAAATCCCCACCTGCAAAGCAGGAATGAGAACGCTCGGCTTCCAGCGAGTGCCAAGTCCCGAAGTGTTTGCTCAGCCCCACGTGGGGCTAGGAGCAGGGAATCAATACATGTTCGTTGAATCCTAATGGGAATCTCCTGAGAGTTCTCAGGGCATCATCTTTGGAGGGAGGTATTTCAGATCCCTTCTGGAGCGCTTGGGGAAGGGAGGGGTAGAAAGGGGGCCTGGGGGGATGGGGAGGGGGGTGGGGTCTCCACTGACTGGGGAAAACGTGCCCTGAGTGGGTAGGACGAGGGTAGGCAGGCGGTTTCTCTCCGTTCTGCTTGGGGCTGAGCCTTTGGAGCACAGAAGTCTGGTAGGACTGCACTGTCAGCAAGAGGCTCTGGTTCCCGTGGGCCTTCATTAGTAACCCCCTAACCCCCAGGCCTGCCAAAGCCAAGGTAAGAATGAACACACTCAGTTTTATTCAGGGTGAGGTCACAGGGATGACAAGGGACTCGGCACCCTTAATAATGCTCATAATTACGATCGGTGCTGCCTTTAAGCACTGCCTCTTGGCCAGGCTGGCTCCTACAGGGCCTCTTACAAGAAGGACAAAATGGCACCCCTCCTGGTGGCCGAAGCACATAAAGTATGCCTGTCTGGTTGGGCAAGTCTAAAAGATGTCCCCTCCTTTGGGCTGAGACAGGGTATAGGCACTCTAGCCTTACTTGCTGCCTAGAACAGGCAGTGCACAAACTGAATAACTGTCCATGACATTCCAAATAGCCTTTCCTTGCACTATGTCATTTAATGCTCACACACTCCCATGGAGTGGAGAGACCATTATCAGCCCTGTTTTATAGCTGAAGATACTGGAGCTCAGAGAAGCTCAGTACCTTGCCCAGACTCACCCAGCAGGCAGAACTGGAGCTTCAGTTTAGTCTTCTGACAATGGGGAAGTGTCCACTGCCTTAGGCTCTGAGTGTAGGAATGTGGGGCCTCTGGGCCCGTTTGTGGAAACCAGTCTTTCCCCCAGATACCCACATAGCTCACTTCCTGACCCTCTCAGATCTCAGTCCAGAGGTGATCTCTTTCTCAGGGGAGTTGTCGTTGTTCAGTTGCTAAGTTGTGTCCGACTGTTTGCGACCCAATGGACCGCAGCACGCCAGGTTTCACTGTCCTTCACCATCTCCCGGAGTTTGCTCAGATTCATGTCCATTGAGTCAGTGATGCTGTCTAGCCATCTCATCCTCTGCCACCCTTTTCTCCTTTGGCCTTCACTCTTTCCCAGCGTCATGGACTGCAGCCTGCAAGGCTCCTCTGTCCACAGAAATCTCCAGATGAGAGTATTGGATCAGGTTGACATTCTGTTCTCCAAGGGATCTTCCTGCCCCAGGGATTGGCCCCCATCTCCCGCATTGCAGGACTCTTTATCATCTGAACCACCAGGGAAGCCCCTCAGGGTAGTTTCCCTCTCTGTGATCATCTTTACTCTGGCCTTACGGCTCTCCTCTGGTTCCTTACTGCCTAGTGGGTTAAGCTTTCTTTACGGCTCAGTCTAAAATATTATACTTCATTTGTCTCCTGATTGTTCCCCCGACTTGAAGGTCAGCCCCATGAGGCAGGAAGTTTGATTTGTTTCAGTCATGGCTGTATCCCCACCATGTAAAAGTTACTCAGTGAAGGATGGACGAATCAGTGCAAGCCTGGCTCTCACTGGCCAGCAGGAAGAGTCGGCAAAGTATTAGTCATAATAATTGTAACAGTAATGTTTAGCACACGTTGTCTCGCCCTTGGCACTCTTGACCTTTGGGTTTGGATAATTCTAATTGGGGTGAGGAGTGAGGGGCTGACCTGGGTGTTGTGTTCATGGGATGTTGAGTGGCACCCCTGGCCTCTCCCCACTAGATGGCAGTAGTAGCCCCACCCCCACACTGGGACAGCCAAAAACAGTCTCTGGACTTCACTAGATGTTTCATCCGGGAGCACAAACGCTCCACATTAAGAACTGCTTGTCTAACATGACTAAGCAGCTTATACACTTCCTTGCAGCCTGCTTGTAAGTTCCCTTTCCCTCCAGAGCAGAACCTGAGATAACGTCTTGGGTGGAGGGAGTTTATCTAGTAGGTGATCCCAGAAAGTTCTAGTTGGAGAGCAGAGAGGCAAGGCCCCGGGCTTCCAAGCCTTAAAGGTCTGCACATTTATGGGAGGCCTTGACCAAATTTCAGTATTCCAAAAAGTATGTCAAAGTGTGGGCTTCTGTGGCAACTCAGCTATAAAGAATCTGCCTGCAAGGCAGGAGATGTGGGTTTGACCCCTGGGTTGGGAAGATTCCCTGGAGGAGGAAATGGCAACCCACTCCAATACTCTTGCCTGGAGAATCCCGTGGACACAGGAGCTTGGTGGGCTACAGTCCACGGTGTCACAAAGAATCAGACGTGACTGAGCACGCAGCACACACATAGTTGAGTGTGTATGTTCCCCTGCATAGGGTACATTAATACATTTTCTGTTTAGTGAAAAACAGCATTGAAAATATATTTTCTAACATTAAGCCTGAGGTGATGGGAAAAAGGAGGGAAGAAACAGAAGGCTGGAAATAGAGCTCTGGAACCATGACACCTCTCTCATTTGGAAGTTGCAAACAGCTGGTCTGGTCTGTTGTTTCCATTTTTACACCAAGAACAACCATCTTATAACCATATTGTACTCTTTTAAAGAAAAAGCTAACCAGCATTTTCACCAGTTTCCATCTCCGTGCTCTCAAAGCCACTAGGCAGCACATCAGTCTCTTTATTTTGCCATGTTTTGGAGTCAGAATAAAGCAGCGGCCATAAGCAAATGTGATCCCAGACCAGTTGTATTTGATCTCCAAAGCACTTTTTAAAAAAAATTAATTGCCAACATTTAAAACCGAGTTTATCTTTTAAAAAAAAAAAAAAAATACAGACTTAAAAGTTTAAGAAAAAGAAAAAGCCACTCAGTGGTTAAGAGTCCAGCTTCCAATGCAGTGGACATTGTTTTGATTCCTGCTCAGGGAACTAAGATCCCCATGAGGCAGCTAAGCTCTCACATCACAGCTGTCGAGCCTGTGCACTCTGGAGCCTGCGTGCTGCAGTGAAGCCCCATGTACCGCAACCAAGACTCAGTGAAGCCAAATAAATAGTATTTAAAGCAGCTACAACACCCAGAGGCTCTGAGAACATGGGGAATGGTTGGCCAGAGCTGGCCAACTGCTGACCCGTTGAGGCAGAACACTCTCCAGTTGGCCATGGTCCTGCCTGGCCTGCTTTCTTCCTTTATGTTACTTCTCTGTCCCCAGAGACATTTGGGTTTTCAATCCCTGTTTGGGGGTTGGAAGACCTTCCAGTCTACTACATGGTCACTCTTCCTGTTAAAAAATGCATTGGTTAGAGAACAGGCCATAAGGCTGTAACTAAAAGATCCATAATGCAAGGGGCCCAGCCTATTAAATATTTCCTTCTCCCTTGGTTAAAAGGCCAGAGTTGACAGATGGTCCATAGCAGGCAGGTGGCTCTGCTCCACAGTCACCCAGGGACCCAGGTTCCCTCTGTCTTGTTGCTCCACGTGATCTAAGTGGGCCCCAGACTGCAGGTTTCAGGAAAGAGAGGGAAGGGGACAGACAGGCATCAATGCAAGGGCAAGACAGAAAGCTGCATCATCACCTCTGCTCACATCCCATTGGCCAGAACTCGGTTTGCATGGCCATACCTAGCCACAGGAACTGCTGGGAAATGTAGTCTCCAGCTTGGCTATCCGATGCCTAGTTGAAACTCAAAAATCTGTTACTAAAGGGAAGAGGTGAATTTTTTTCGGGAGAACCACGTTGTTTTGTCTCTCCTTTGGGAGGGTCAGTGTTTCTTCATGAGATGTGAGTTCCCCCATTCCCAGAGGCTGGGGCATTTCTTGGCTGCCTGAAGAGGGCATTGACATAACCATGCATTATCTTATCAGTTTTAGACTGGCTAGTACAGCCGAAACCTCGATGGCTTGGGGGCAATGGCTGGCTCCTGGATGGCCCTGAGGAGGTGTTGCAAGGTACCTGCGGGGTGACGCCCAACCCGACAGCACAGCCAGGGTTCCCCCTTCTCAGGCTGCCCCCAGAAAACTGAAAACCAGGGGCAGCCTCTGCTCTAGGAGGCTGCTTGTCCTCAGATACCCAGCCCTCTTGAACTGTCCCCACCCCCATAGAAGAGTGTGACTGGGGCTTGGCCAGGCTCTCAGAATCCCCAGAACACCATAGGGTTCGACTGTCCCTGGGACTGGGGCCTCCTCACTGGGTGGAGAATTCGGAGGGAGGCGGGTGGGGTTTTCAGAGCCTTAAAATCACCACGTGGGTCCATTGTTCCCTGCCCACGAGGCCTCCTTGGGGGCGGGGGTGGTGGAGGACAGTTTCTGAAAGGGACGACAGGCAGGCCTGGGGTCTGGGCCACTGCGGGGGTGTGGGTGTGAGTGAACAGCTGGCTGTGTGCCACCGTGCTTTGTGGCTCTGCACACATACACGTGCACCACGTGGCCATTAGGGAGTGCGGCTGTTCGTGGAGCCCAGTGGCAGTGCTGTGGCTGTGTGTCTGAGTACTTGTGCAGCTGTGTCATGAAGATGTGTGTGACTATAGATGTGAATGTGTATGTGCAGGATGTGTTTGTATGTGTGTGCGTGCGGATACAGCTAATATGTATGTGTGTTTGTGTGTTAGGACTTGTGGGGTGGTGCAACTGTATATTTATATTGGGATTTTGGTGTGTAAGCATATGTATATATGTGACTGTAAACATGAACACATGTGTTTCAAGGTGTGCAGGTGAACATACATTATGTGTGTCATAATGCATGTGAGGGCATGTTTGGGGTCATTTGACTTTGAGCTGCCCCCGTGTGCATGTGTGTGTTTGTGTGTGTGCGCGCAGAGACCCCAGGCACAGCCTGGCATCTGGGTTGCAGACGAGAGGCGGCCCCTCTGCTCCGCTGGGGGCCACCCCTGAGCACCCCCATGTGTCCCCCCGCCCCGCAGCAGAGGCCTGCAGCACCACCGAGGATGGGGCCGAGCCGCTCCTCTGCCCCTCAGGCTACGAGTGCCACATCCTGAGCCCGGGCGACCTGGCTGCGGGCATCCCCAACCGGGGGCAGTGTGTCAAGCAGCGCAAGCCGGCAGGTGAGTGCGGACCCAAGCCCCACCTAGCTCTCCCCGGAAATCCCCCATGGGAGACCCGTCCCAGAGGAAAGCCTGGCCTCTGAGCCTGTCCCCACCCTCCCCCATCTCCCCCCACGGCCCTGCTCCAGGCCACCCCTCCCTCCTCATCTGCACAGGGTGAGGGCAAAGCCCAGCTCGCCACCGCCTGCCTGGCTCACCTTGGGGTCAGTTGTTTCAGATCTCTGAGCCTCAATTTCCTTATGTGTAAAATGACATCACTTCATGTTGGGTTATGGGGTGATGGAAATCACATGTGTGAAGCCAGAGCCGAGACAAGAGGTAAGAGGCGCTCAGTAAACACTGGATAATTTACTTCTATTAATATCTATCTATCCATTATAAACTGCACAGTATTTGAGTTGTCCGAGAACCCTTAACTTCCCCCTGCTAGGACCCGACTTAATTAATCTTTGTCTTTGGAGACAAGTCAATAAATAGTTTGGTGAAGGGCCTGAGTAGCGTGGCTTTAGTTTGCATGCTTTTCTCTGGGGTGAGGGGCATGGAAGACAGAGCAGAGGGGCGCTGCTGGGGGTACCTAAAGCCACTCCTGCCTCATGCAAGGTGTAAGGTTGAGAAGTTAGGCATGGAATTTGCCAGGACTATGTGCAAGGGAAGAATCGGGCAACCTTGTCAAAATTGAGCTCATCACCCCCACTTCAGCATCCCTCAGCCCTAATAGCTGAGGACAGCACCTCAGTCAAGATCAGGATAGTCACAGTGACCCTGTTGGCCCAGAGAACCCACCACATGCATTTTCTGCGGAAGCATTTTCCCTCTGATTTGAGAATTTTCTTTCTCTGAGGTGTTCCTGGAAAGATGTAGATGTTAAATCTCTTCTACATTTAGCAGTATCATCATTGCAAATAATAAAATTATGAGGCCATGCGACTGTTTCAAGGTATCTTTGTTCCCAGAATTCTGAGCTCCATTCAAAAAAAAAAAAAAGTTGCATGTAAAAGGTTCATAACCAACCGGAAATCTGAGATTTCTCCTTCATCCCACTTGCTGTTAGGCATATGAGTGGGTTCTCCAGCCAGAGTGGCCACTTAGCCCCTCTCTGCTGCGTGTGGCATGTAGCCCAGCCTCTTGAGGTCTCACTTTCCTTATCTATAAGCTGGGCTAATAATAGTTAAGCTAGGACTTCGCTGGTGGTCCAGTGGTTAGGACTCCATGCTTCTGATGCAGGGGGTGCAGGTTTGAGATCCCTGGTCTGGGAACTAAAATCCCACGTGTTGCGAGGCACAGCCCCCCCGCCCCCCCAAAAAATAGTTAAGCTACTTCACAGACTCTTTGAAGAGCCAGTGAGTTAATCCATGTAAACCACGTCTGTAGTTTCTCAAGCATAGATCTGAATCCGTTCTGTTCACCCCACTGCCGTCTGTAGACACCACAGGTAGACCGGGCCCCCCACCATCCTCAGTTGCTCAGCCCCAAGGACAGGCCAGCCTGTAGGAGCCTGCTGGAAGGAGCAGCCTTTTCCAGAAGAGAGCTGGTAGGGGCAAGGGCTGGGGGCCAGGGGGGCGGGCAAGTCAGGAGTCCTCTGAGCTGAAATGTCATTTTTATAACCGGAAAGACCTGGAATTACCAGGCCTTTCTTATTGCCTGATCGCGCTCATTCAGTTACGTGATCTCCAAGACCAGGGTCAGTCAAACAAGTTCAGACCGGTTCTTGAGGAATCAGACCAATTCAAAGAAGACCACTTGGAGGTTGGAGATAAGCAAAGGGACGTTCAGGTGACTGTACAGATGGTGCCTGAGGTTGACAGAGGCCCCCGTGGGTGCTCCCCTGATCTCAGTGCAGGCCTGCAAGGGGAGAAGTATGACCACAAGCAGTGTCGAGTGTGGTTAAGACTGTAGGCCACACGGCATGTATTAAATGAACCCTAAAAACGTATTCCAGTACAGTCACATGCACTCAGTCATGTCCGACTCTCTGTGACCCCATGGACTATAGCCTGCCAGGCTCCTCTGTCCATGGGATTTTCCAGGCAAGAATACTGGAGTGGGTTGCCATTTCCTTCTCCAGGGGATCTTGCTGACCCAGGGATGGATCGAACCCGTGTCTCCTCCATTGGCAGGCGAGTTCTTTACCACTGTACCACATGGGAAGCCCCTCCAGTATACAGTAGATGCAGATAAATACCACTTACATGAGGTACTTAGAATCATTGAATTCATAGAGTCAGAAAGTACACTGGTGGATGCCAGGGGCCAGGGGTGGGGGTGGTATGGGAGCAGGGATGAGGAGTTAGTATCTAATGGGGACAGAGTTCAAGGAGGAGAAAAATTCGGGAGACGAGGATGATGGTGAGGGCTGCACAACAGTGTGAATGTACTTAGTGCCACTGAGCCGTACAGTTGCTGCTGCTGCTGCTAAGTCGCTTCAGTCGTGTCCGACTCTGCGACCCCATAGACGGAAGCCCACCAGGCTCCCCCGCCCCTGGGATTCTCCAGGCAAGAACACTGGAGTGGGTTGCCATTTCCTTCTCCAATGCATGAAAGTGAGAAGTGAAAGTGAAGTTGCTCAGTCTTGTCTGACTCTTAGCGACCCCATGGACTGCAGCCCACCAGACTCCTCCATCCATGGGATTTTCCAGGCAAGAGTACTGGAGTGGGGTGCCATTGCCTTCTCCGGAGCCGTACAGTTAAATATGGTTAAGTTGTATGTTTTATAGTATGTGGCTTTTACTACAATAAAAAAGCATTAAAAAAATAAAATATTTTCTGAAATTAGAAAAAAAAAGCACTGTAAAAAAAAAAAAAAAAAAAGACTGCAGGCCACTGAAATGGGGCTCAAACCCTGTGGCTTTCTTCCTAGATGACCTTGGGCAACTAATCTAACTTTTCTTAGCTTCAGTTTCTTCATCTGTAAAATGGAGCAATTGGGGGTCCCCATAGTAAGTACTGAACTGAACTGATAGTAAGTGCTTCTTGGGGTGGTGATGAGGCTTGGACTAGAGAATACTTCTAAAGCCCTCAGGTCAGCGCCTGACAGAGTAGGTCCTCAACAAATATGCGCTGGGGTCACCTGTCTTCAGGAAGAGGGCTGAGCCTATCCACCTGTTCCCCGCTCAGAGGAATGATCAGAGCCTTCTGGATGGAAATGTAAATGAAATTTCCCCTCATCTTGTCCCCGGAGGGCCTTCACTTAGCAATAATTGTTGGTAAAATTGTACAGGACTTGGGAAACATCTTAAATTCCAACAACGTCCCTTGGAGCGACGGTCTCGGGGAGGAGCGGGGCACTCCCATCCCAGGGTAACCTAGGAAGATGCCTTTGGTTTTAAGGTTTTTTTTTTTTCTTTTTTTAAAAAAGACATATCTTTGAAGTAATTTCTGACTTACTGAACAGTGGCAAGGACAGTCCCTTGGACCCTCCACCATCATTCATTAGTCGTGACTGTTCCTTTCATCGCACTTCTCTGCTCTCCCCCCAGCCCACACCTTCCCTCTGTATAAATCTGCATAGGTATTTGGGGGCAGTACCAGAGAATAAATCACACCTCTCATGCCCACACCCAAGATGCAAGTCTCTGCTGAGAGCTGGCTGCTGCAGGGGGCTGAGGGCCTTTCTGCGCTCAGTCTGGACCCTGACACTGGAGGAGTTCATGTCTTTCTTGAGAGGAAAATGAACATGGACGCAGGCAGCAGATCTGATTTCTCAGAGAGCAGAGTTGGGGTCCTCAGTGCGTATGTTATTATTGCAATAAAGAAAATTATTTTATTTTATTACTGAAGTCTGGTTAATTTACAATGTTGTTAGTTTCAGGTGTACAGCACAGTGATTCAGATATACACGTGTATATTTTATATATATATATATATATATGTATATGTATATTTTCTTGTTCAGGTTGTTTTCCTTATAGATTTATTATTGGCTTGTCCAAAATATTCATTTGGGTTTTTCTGTAACATCTCAAGGAAAAGCCTGGACTAATGTTTTGGCCAACCCAATACAAAGTGTTGAGCAGGGCTCCTTGTACCACACAGTAGGTCCTTGCTGGTTATCTATTTTATATAGAGAGGTATGTACATGTTAACCCTAAGCTCCTAATTTATACCCCCTCCCCAGTACATCTTCTGAGTGCCTTCCATGCCACTCCGAGGCTGATGGGCCTCCACGCTCCCCTCTGACAAGATGACTTCACTGATGCTGCCTGAGGATGACGTGGTCACGCAGTCCTGAGCAGGGGCTCAAATCAGTTGATTTCTTTTGTTAAAGGGACAGTTTTGGTAAACACACCCAGCGTGAAGAGGGCATCTATTTCTGCACAGATCAGTGTCCTTCCCTTGGCATCAGGAACTAGAATCCATTCCCAGGGAGACGGGAGGAGCAGGAATGTTTCAGAGAGCCTCGGGCCTGGAAAAAAATTGTCATTTGCTTGGAAAATTGTTGTAAATAGTAGTCATTGAGATAGCTGATAAGCTGTCTGCCAGGAGCTGTGGATCGGCCTTTGGTTCTGTCGCCCTGAACAGTGAATGTCGGTGCTGGCCCTGAACACCCTGATGATGGTTAGAATGTCCACAGAACAGAACGATTTTTATTGAGATATGATTGGAGTATTAGTTCCAAGTACACAAATGTGATTGACCTGGTAGCCATCAGACAAGGCTCACGGGTGGAAGGGGAGGGGTGAGCTAACCAATGCCAGTTAAGTGAACCATCTGTATGAGCTGGCCAGATTTCTCCACTCTGCCACGTTGCATTTCCCCAACTCCTACCAGAGAGTGTTTCACTGCCGTGATGCGGGGGGACTCTGAAAGAGGGTGGGGTGGTTGACAATCAGCAATGGGTATTAGGTGGTAGGGATTCTTAGTAATTTAAGACAAATAAAATTACCGAGTTGACCACTTTTTACACACGAAAGTGGCTGTTTTGTGTGGTTCCTGATAATCTTTGTTGCAAGCCTATGTTTCCAATGAAAGCATTTCTCTTAATCCTCATGATAACTTAAGACGTATTGATTTTACCGCATTTCCTGGTGAGAAAACTGAGGCTCCAAGTGGGTTAGTGAGCAGTGGAGTGAAGTTTCATAACTGAGTTGTTTTGTTTGCAGTAATGACTTTCAAGTCTCTTTTGAACAGACTCAAAAACTGCTGTTTGCTTTCCTTGTGAATGTATTGTGTAATGACATTTGCTGAACAATATTTTGGAATTTGCTTCTAGTTCATCTCTTAAGAGAGTGGTTCTCAAACTTTATATTACAAAAAATACTGAGGGACATCCCTGGTGGTCCAGTGGTTAAGACTCTGCACTGCCACTTCAGGGAGTGTGGGTTTGATCCCTGGTCAAGGAACTAAGAGCCTACATGCCGTGTGGCACGGCCAAATCAACACCAACAACTTAATTTTTAAAAATACTGAGAACCCCACAGAGCCTTGTGTGGGTTTTGGCTATGGATATTTACCATATTCAAAAGTAAAGCTGAGACATTCCAAATATTTGGCTGATTCATGTTGATACAGGGCTTCCCTGGTAGCTTAGCTGGTAAAGAATCCACCTGCTATGCAGGAAACCCCGGTTCAATTCGTGGGTTGGGAAGATTCCCCTGGAGAAGGGAACAACTACCCATTCCAGTATTCTGGCCTGGAGAATTCCATGGACTGTATCGTCTAGGGGGTCACACAGAGTCCAACACGACTGAGTGACTTCAACAGACAAAACACACACAACACATGTCGATATATGGCAAAAACCACCTCAATATTGTAATTACCCTCCAATTAAAATAATTGACTTTTTTAAAAAGTGACAATGATAAACTCACTATGGGGTGAACAGCAATAGTATTTTTCTTAAAATGGCTCTGTTTTCCAGCATACACACAAAGTGGGCAGAGTGGCATGGTTTCACATATTTGCAGTTGGAATACGTGTATTCAGAGGACTGGATCTTCATGTCTGCACCTGCATTTGATGGGCTGCAGTGTCACACGTAACATAGCTTCTGAAAAATTCTACCATACACTTGTGAGAGAATGAGAGTGAAACACACAAGTCATTTCTTAGCACTGTTATGAAAATAGTTTTGACCTCATAAACTCCCTGAAAGGAGCTTAATCCTCTCATTTCTTTTCCAGATGGTCGATTCTTACGACAGAAATTTTACAAAGAATATCCAGGTAGGAGAAGGCCCATTCTTTCCTTGCAGAGGGTACTAAAAATGGTGGTGGGCGTTTCTGGTGTGAGGAAGAGAAAGAAGCCCTGTGGGCTGTCCTGAGAGCTCCAGTCTGAAGCTGCTATGAAGGAAAATGACTGTATTCCACCTGGTGGTTCTCATGCCCTCAGCTGGCCCTTTGGGGATAAGATGCTAGGAGGCTAAGATGCTTCTGTTGTGCAAAATCTCTCCTCCAACCTGAGCAGTCCTCCTCGCAGGTGGGAGCCACTCCAGGCTGTAGGCTGGGACTGGGGCAGCGGCTCAGGGATGGCTTATAGGAGACAAAGTGGGAACTAGGTTTGGGGAATAAAGGAAACACCCTGTTGTCTGATGGTGGGCAAGAGGACTTACAGAAAACACAGCTTCATGCTAAACCTCAGAATGTAGGACTCGATGTACAAAAGCTCCTCCTACTTTCATTCAGGGAATTGAAACATGTGGTTGACACCATCTTTCCAGCCAGTCATCCGTCAAGTTATCCACTGATCCATCCATTCATGCCATCATCCGTCCATCCAGTCTTCCACCCATCCAACCATCCAGTCTTCCATTCAACCATCCAGTCCTCCTTCCATCTTTCCATCCATCCATCCAGTGTTCTATCCATCCAGTCTTCTATCCAGTCCATCCATCCATCCAGTGTTCTATCCCTCCAGTCTTCCATCCATCCATCCAGTGTTCTATCCCTCCAGTCTTCCATCCATCCATCCAGTGTTCTATCCCTCCAGTCTTCCATCCATCCATCCATCCAGTCTTCCATTCATCCAACCACCCAGTCTTCCATCCAACTATCCAGTCTTCCTTCTATCTTTCCATCCATTCATCCTATCTTCTATCCATCCAGTCTTCCATCCATCTACCCATCCATCCATCCTATCTTCCACTCATCCATGCATCCATCCTTCTATCCATTCAGTCTTCCATCCATCCATCCAACCATCCAGTCTTCCATCCAGCCATCCAGTCTTCCTTCCATCTTTCCATCCATCCATCCCATCTTCTATCTATCCAGTCTTCCATCCATTCACCCATCCATTCATCCTGTCTTCCACTCATCCATCCATCCATTCCATCCTGTCTTCCCTGTACTCATCCATCCAGTCATCCATTCTTCCTGTCTATCCCCATCCAGGTCTTCCATCCTCCCATCCATCCATCCAGTCTTCCATCCATCCACCTAGCCATTCATCCTGTATTCCACTCTCCATCCATCCATCCATCCAGTCTTCTATCCATCCACTCTTCCATCCACCCACCCATCCATTTCCATCCTGTCTTCCACTCATTCATTCATCCATCCATCTGGTCTTCCATCCATCCTTCTATCCATCCATCCATCCAGTCTTCCATCCATCCACCCATCCATTTCCATCCTGTCTTCCATTCCATCCATCTGGTCTTCCATCCATCCTTCTATCCATCCATCCATCCAGTCCTCCATCCATCCATCCATCCAGTCTTCCATCCATCCACCCATCCATCTGGTCCAGTCTTCCATCCACCCCCACCCATCCTGTCTTCATTCATCCATCCATCTGTCTTCCATCCATCCTCCACCCATCCATCCACCCCTTCCGCCCATCCATCCTCTCTCCATCCACCCATCCATCCAGCCCATCCATCCTCCATCTGCCCATCCACCCAGTATCCGTTTCCATCCTGTCAATCATCCATCCATGTGTTCTTCCATTCATCTACTATCTATTTCTCTAAGAATTGACAGCACATATTTATGAAGGGAAGGGGACGACAGAGGATGAAATGGTTGGATGGCATCACCAACTCAATGGACATGAGTCTGAGCAAGCTCCGGGAGTTGGTGATGGACAGGGAAGCCTGGCGGGCTGCAGTCCATGGGGTCGCAAAGAGTCGGACACAACCGAGCAAATGAACAAACTCTCTATTCTGTGCTAGAGGTTGAGGCTACATTTGTGAATATGGCAGATCCAGTCCATGGCCTCACGCAGCTAATATCAAGCAGGAGATCACAAAATGAATAAAGTCCAAGTGGTTATTTTGTGACTGCAGTGATCAGGACCACTGAGGTCACATTCAGGACACCATGAAAATAGACTGGAATGTCAGGGAAGGCTTCCTGAAGAGGGGACATTGAAGCCCAGTATGAACAATAAGAAACAATGGGCAGAGGATCAGCAGATGTGAGAATCGTGAGGTTGAAGCAACTTGACCATCACAGCAGCCAAGCACGTCATGAGCACAGGGTGGGGGCAGGGGGCAGGCAGGGAAATGTCAGGAGTGAGGGCAGACTACATAGGTGGGGGGCCCTAGGGAGGAGGGGGGAATGGCTGCAGGTGGGGACCAGGGGACCTCATTTGGGGGAGAGGAGGGGTCAGAGCCAGGCTGAGGCGTTTAGAGTTAGTTTGGCCGCTGAGCTGTGAGCACCTGAGCAGGAATCCACACACCTGCCCTGACCGCCTGATTCTTTCCGCAGAGGGCGCCTCCAAGTATGTGGCAGAACACGGACAAGGACAGCAGAGGCACTTTCAATAACGTGACAGCGGTGGGTAAGTGGGAGGTGTGATCAGTCAGTGACAGCAGGTGGCTTTGGGCAACCAGGTGTCTGAGGTAGCTTTCATGACAAAGTTGACCGATAGGAGAGCAAGAAAAGGGTTGACCTGTGGGAAGAATGTGAAAATGCCCCTGTAATTTCCAAGTGAACACGTGAGCGCCTTGGGTGTAACCAGCAGTAGAAGTTTCTAGAGCCTGTGACTCTGAACCCGAGGACCTGTCTAGGCTGTGACTGACTTTGTGCTCCTTGGTGATCAGCAGACACGCCCTCTGCCACCACGGGAACTTGGTCGTCTGTCCCCCTCCCTCTGCCGCGCAGTACTATCTGCGGCCAACGCTCAGGCATGAAGAAGGTGCCCTGTGGCTCCACAGTCCCTCGTGGAAGTCTCCAGTGTGCAGACCTGGTGCTGGGGGGACACCGTGGATAAATCAGGGCTCCTGTTCTCAGGGGCTGACATCCTCATAGGAGACTAAACCCGTCAACCAGCAGGACAGGCAAGGCCTGCAATGGTGTCATGAAGGGCGTTGGACAGACAGGTGATGTGAGGCAGGATAGGAGGGGACTGCTTCAGGCGAAGGTCAGGAAGGTGAGCAGGTGACATCGGAGCCAGCATCTGTCACGGGCACCCAGGCATAAGGAGCCAGAAGGGCAAAAATCCCAGGGCAGGAAAGATCTTACTGAGGCGCCCCATGGAGGCAACCCGGGCGGGGACAGAGTGAAGGTGGGGGCAGCCGGCTCCAGAGGTGACTGGGTAAGAAGGCGCGGCTACACACGGGTGTTCTCCAGAGTGAGAGACGGGCGGATGCAAAGGTCCAGTAAAACCTGTATCTTTCAGCCAGTAAAACAAGAACACCCACCCAGCGCTCTGAAAGCTCAAGTCTGTGCGTGGTAAACAGGGCCCCCTGAAAGCAGGCGATATACCCCTGAATGTCCTTGAAGGGCAAACATCAGGTTTCAGGTTCCAGAATCTTCAGATGTGAGTCCTGCAGGAAAAGCTAGAGCCCATGGGGATTGATGCCAACGTATCTATTACCTGCTGATGACAGGAAGAGTCCTTGGAGTGGCTCTGACCCACCTGAGTCTGTGAACCTCACATGGGGAAGTGCGGGGACCGGTGGGAAAGGGCAGGGCAGTGAGAGACGATGCCTCTTAGGAACCAGCCGGCCAGAACTGAGTTTAAACTCCTGCTCCACCACCAGGTGATCTTAGGCTAATGACTTCCCCTCTCCAAGCCTCAGTTTCCATATCTGTAAAATGGGAGTGATGAGGAGGGATGCATTAGGAACTTAAATGAGATGGGAGGGGAGATCAAGATGGCAGAGTAGGAGGACTGGGAGCCCACTTGCCCCCATGAATGCATCAAAAATACATCTGCACATGGAGCGACTCACTGCAAACACACTGGAAACTGGCAACAAGACTCTAGCACAACCGAGGTTGTAAGAAAGATCCACGTGGAGTCAGATAGGAAGGTGGAACCGAGAGACTTAGCAGTGAGTCAAGAATTGAGTCTTAGCAGAAGCTGGCATCTTTCTGGTGCTTCTGGTGGGGGAGGCAGAAGTGGATGACACATACTTGTGACCCCATGTTCTTGGGTTCATGTTCATTCCTTCTTTCTTTCCCTTTCAGCCTGTCTGCAAGAACATTCCTCCACTTTCTGCTGAGCCTCAGAAATCATTGGGTAAAAAATGATTTGACCCCCGAGGTCATGCCCAGCCTGAGAGAGCATGACCCCAGCGGTGTTTGGAGACAGGGCCCCTGGCTCACAGCCCCGGCGTGGCCCAACCTGGCGGGGTGACTTCATGGGAGCCACTCACTAGCTTCAAGTTCCTGCTTTATCATCCTGGAAATGAGGCCCTCCTAGTAGTCCCCTTGACCTTGCCACCCCTCAGATCTGCATGGGAAGAGGTCACTGCCTTTGGGAGCTGTGTTAAGGTCAGTGTCTTGGTTGGTACAGGTTTCTTCCAGGTTTGACTCTGGGAGACATGTACCCATCCCAGATGTTCTTGAGATAAGTCTGCTCATCATAAAATGGAAATGAACTCACCTGCTCACGCGTGATTCATAGTTTTAAGCACCTGATGACAAATTGGATGTGCTGGAGCCGTGGAATCTGAGGGTGGGAGGTGGTGGGTATGATGGGGATGAGCTGTCTGCTCAGCTGTGCTTCTGGACCCCTGGACTATTGGGGCCACATGCATACCCTATCGATGTGGGTCCCTCTGAAGCAGACCCTAGGAGAAGGATGATTTATTGGTTAGGATTTATTGATTAGGAAGTGATTTTAGCAGGAAGGTTCCTGGGGAGAGCTCACATGGTCCTACCAGGTGATGTAAGGTGGTCTTGCGGAGGGGAACTTTGGTGAGACCTGCCCCCCTGCACGGTGGTCCTGGAGGCAGCCTGCTTCCCCTCAGGGCCGGCTCCAGGGGCGGCACCCATCACATGCTCCGAATGGCCTCACACTTGGTTTAACAAAGTTGGGCAAGGGGCCGCATGTTCATTTTGCAAATGATTAAATGGGTTTGAGTCCCACTGTAGAGTTGGCCCCATTAGAGGGCAAGGGAACTGAGCCCTGCTCAGTGGTGGGGTAAGGGCTGCTCCTTGGAGGAGGGGTTGTCAATTCCAGGGGCAGCCTGGAAAGGGACCCCCAGAGAATGCAAGCAGAGCCCTGGGGGGCATCTGTTACAGAATCCAGGTCTCAACCATGACTGCACAGAAGCGGACACATATCCAGAGGCTTTGGGGGAGTGATTCAGTTCACCCAGTAACACCCACCCCCACCTCAGTAAGACAGCTCATGGTGACTGGTGATCAATGGTCAGTCGTTTGGCAGGACTTGACCTTTTGAATTCCAAGAGGGGCTTGTGTGCAGACTCCTGAGTATCCGTATTTTATTTTATTGATTGATTTTTTCAGTTGGAGGATAATTGCTTTACAATGTGGTGGTGGTCTCTGCTGTACATCAACTAAAAACAACTAGGGATAAAACTACCACAGGACCCAGCCATCCCACTGCCACGCACCTCCCCTGAGGAAATCACGGTTCTAAAAGACGCATGCACTCCAAGGGCCACCGCAGCACTGTTACTCTGGTTTTAATATTTACTTATTTATTGGCCACGCTGGGTCTCAGCTGCATCAGGCAGGACCTTCCATCTTTGTTATGGCACATGGGCTCTTTAGTTGTGGCTTGCGAACTCTCACTTGCAGCTTGTGGGATCCAGTTCCCTGACCAGCAGTGGAACCCGGGCCCCTGCCTTGGGAGCGTGGAGTCTTAGCCATTGGACCACCAGGGAAGCCCCCCGTATTTTAAAAACAAGCATCTCTCCTCACCTCTATCCCTCCTCCCCTGACCTTCCCTCACCCAGGCCACACTCTTTCTCCAACTAAAAGCCATATGCTCTTGGAAAACACCTGAAGTCCAGTTTAAAGCGGAGATTGATGACTGATGGGCCTTTTTTTTTTTTTTTTTGGTCATTTCTGAGCATCAGTGTGTTCGTATTGCTCAAGAATTATTTTGATGGTTTCTTTGTTTCTGTGTGTGGAACATGAGGGAAAAGCAGTCAAGCGATTCACGTCAAAGTTGTGTGAAGTGTGCCTTTGTCACACTGGCTAGGGGAGGTTTGGACCTTCCTGTTGATGGAGAAGGAAGACGCCTTCATCCAAGAATGGCAAACCCTGCCAGAGACAGATCTGCTCTGCTTCTTGGAGACTGCAGTTTATGTCCATCCATTGCAAGCATGAGCCAAGTTGTGGGGTTTATAACATGTGGTTTCAGGCATCACAGCGTGGGTCACCCACGAAATCCCCAGCACCTCACCTGTCTGTGCTGGAGGGTCCATCTCGCTGGTCTGGACAGCCTATGGTTACCTGAAGCTCCTTTGGGGAGTGGGTAGGGATGAGCAGCCAGACCATCAGGGCTGAGGTCCAGCAGTCTAAGGGACTGTCCCCTTCTTCTCTGGCTATAAGTTGTGGGCACCAGCAGTTACAACCAGCAGAGACTCTAGTGTCAGAAATCTGAAAGGATCCACCTAAAATCATACAACCCGTGGTGCCAGAGTCAGGATTCCAAACTGGGCTGTCCTGCTCACAGCTCAGGCTCCAGAGACCCAGCAGCTCCATCCATGCATATTCCCTCCAGCCATGGAAGCCCAGAAGGGGACACTGCCGCTGTGCCAACCAGCAGAGGGGCCTGAGGACAGGGCTGAGCTCATCTCCCCTAGAGGACTGCCCGCGAGACGGGGTGGGGAGAGTAGAGGCTGGTCAGCCCGTCCTGATCCTGGGCAAGGTACTTCCCCTCTCTTGGAGCCTCAGTTTCTCCCTCTGTGAAATGGGTGGGATGAGATGGCTGCCTTTCAGAGTTGCCGGGGAGGATTATGAGAGAGGGTGTACAGAGAGTGGTCAGCAGCTATAGTGAGCATTCTTTGGTATTATTACCTTGACCCTAGACTCCCGTGTAGGCACATCGGCCCCCAGTTGAGCCCCTCTGGTGAAGCCCAGATGCTGAGACTTCAGTTTGTCTCGCTTCATCCATCAGTAAGTTTCGCTGGTTCATTGCCCTTAGGTTCTGGGTAATTAACTTCCTATTCACTCATCAGGTACTCATTCACTCATTCATACATTCCTTCTATCAAGAAATATTTACCAAGCGCGAACCACCTTTTCTTGGTAAATCCAAGATGCACCTTCCCCCTACCCCCACCTTTCCGTGTCCCCTGGAGCTGGGAAGTGTCCTGGTCGTGACCGCCAGGCGTCACAGCCTGCACGTGGGCACAGTGAAACGTGCGGGCTGGGTGTCAGCAGCTCAGTGGGAACTCTCAGGAAAAACCGAGGAACTGTCTTCTGGGAATTTCTGCATCATCAAAACCTCGGGGATTGAGAAGCCACGTTGGCAGGAAAACTCAGATGCTGGCAACGCTGAGTGGAAAAGTGGTTGAAAAGGGTTGGAGCCTAGCGAGATGACCTTCTAGGAAAAATCTTACCCCGTTTATTTCACGTATGTTTTCTTTTATGTAT
The DNA here is from genome assembly GCF_027580195.1 of Bos mutus. Classification (NCBI taxonomy): domain Eukaryota; kingdom Metazoa; phylum Chordata; class Mammalia; order Artiodactyla; family Bovidae; genus Bos; species Bos mutus. Next base: position 52,058,851 of record NC_091634.1, on the reverse strand, counting down.
GCGTAAGACTGAGACATGATCAAAATCTATGTCCACATAAATCTGAAAGAAGCTTCTACCAAGTTTGCAACAGAAAGGTGAAAGTGTCATAGCAGCTTAGTTGGTGGTACTTTTTTTTCTTTTAATTACACATACACTTATGCTTGGATTATTATATGTGCTGCCTGTCTTGGTTTCAGTCTGAGATACGGAGGGGAACAGCCCAGAAACTGCCCCTACCTCCTGACTCAAGGTTCTGCCCCTCCATCACACAGCCCCAGGAATGGGCTTGCGAGCCCCCTGCCCTTCTCAGCTTTACCTTGCATTCCTGCCCTGGGTCCTCAGTCTGGAGGGAGATACACAGATGCATGGGTAATTGTAGTCTCTGGGGGACATACCCGGAGCCCAGCTATATTTCTTGGCTTTGAGCCCAGAGCATGGTCCCCTTTGGGAGCTGGCATCACCCTTCTGTGGACCTGATTGATTTGGATAGGTGATGGGGCTGCTCACCTGAGCTAAAGTGTGAACAGAGGTCCCGCCATCCAGGGCATGAGAGAGCTCCGGCCTAGGAGCTGGGTTCCAGAGGTGGCCCTGCTGGTCAAAGCTGTGTGTCCCTGGACACAGAGCTTAGCCTTTCTGAGCCTCAGTTTTTACTGTGATGGAGCAGGATGATGCCTGCCATACCTTCCATGGGATAAAAGAGATAAGAATTGTGAAAACTACTGGGAAACCTGGAAAGGCCTGTCCCCGGTCCTTGGGGCTAAGAGAGGGAGGGAGGAGGCACAGCACTGGAGCAGAGTTGAAGGAACCTCAGGGGCTGGAGGTCCAAGGTGCCGCTGGCAGTGACAAGACCCCGGCTCTGAGCAGCTGGGACAAAGAGGGCCGCCGGGAGGGATAGGAGAGGGGTGGCCTCTTTGGTGCTAGGCCAACGGGGCTCATGTCCCAGCCCTGCCACTCGCTAGTGTGCGATCTTGCACAAGTTAGTCACTGTGCCTCGGTTTCCCCATCTGCAAAAGGGGGTGATGATACTCCAGGCTATAATGAGGAGTAAAGGTGTTGAAATATGTGCGGGTGTCAGAACGGTGTCTGGCTCATAGCACGGGTTCTATAAGCGGTCACTGCTACTATTGTTATGGTTGTTATTGTCTCTTAAGGTAGAAGTGAGCAGTCACAGCTTGGGAGGACAGGACCACATCTGGGCTTCAGGGACAGTGGGAGCCAGAGATGGAGTCCCCCCATGGATGTCTGAGTGCTCTGGGCAGAGCCACTGTCTCCTTGGGATGAGACACTGGCCCCCTGCCGCCCTAGAGCTCCATCCTGCCTGTGCTCCCTGTGTATGGGACACCTCCCTGATGACACCCAGGGGAAGGCACCCCACTTCTGGGACCATCAGCTGAGGCTGTGGGAAGCAGGAAGGAAGAACCGGCAGCTTCCCAGTCAGCAGTGGCAGTGGGGGCGAGGGTGGGGGCAGATCCCAGGAAAACCTGCAGGTGGGGCTGGGCAGACGGTCTCCTGGATTCCACATCCATTCCACAGGGTGGGCAGCAAAGGTCCCCCAGTGCCTCGTGACATGCCCAGGGCCACACACAGCAGGCAGCAACAGGGGCTGGCCCATCCTTACGGGAACTGCCTCTGCTCGGCACTTGCCCTGTATTATGTCCTTGTTCTTAGGGCGACTGTAATGTGGTCAGCACCTTCTGAGCGCTGGCCGCATGCCGGGGCCCTCTGGAAACCCTCCAGAAACTAACCACTTGACTGTGCTCTCCCAACCCATGAGGAAGAGACTCTGGACACCCATTTTACAGATGACAGAAGCTGAGGCATGAGAAATAATCATTTAGCAAGGATCACAGAGCCAGTAAACCAATTCCAGTTCTGACTCCTCTGGAGGCACAAACTTTCTCTCTCTCTCTACTTTTTAATCAGGGAGAAAGTCTTTAATCTGCGTGGTTTATGAACACATCTAGCTGTTGAGTTTTGGATGAAATAGTTGATTATGACATTCTCATATCTGCAGCCATTCAGAGGAGCAGAGAGAGATTACGTAGCTACCTTTGGTCTCCCAGGAAGTGCACATTATAGGAGGACTTTCTGAGAAAGTGTAGAAAGGAAAGAACACAGCTTCTCTCTCTCTTTCTTTTTACATTAATTGGTGAAGTCATTGTATTTCATACTAAGGTCCCCTACCTGTTTTTTTTTAATATTTTTTAAAATTTTAATTTGAAATAATAGTAAACTCATAGGACATGCGAGGACAAATCCAGAGAGGCCACCTCCCATGTGGTCACCCCTTGCATAACCACAGCACAGTCCCACCACCAGGAAGCTGGCACCCTCCACAGAGCCTGGGGGTTTTCTCTGGCTCCACAGAGGAAGCTCAGGGGGTAGAGCTCTTCACCCGGGGTCACCCCGCTGGAACTGGCCATGTTCCCAGTCTCCAGGAAGTATGAGAGGCCAGCCCCACTCCCCCGAACCCCCAGTCTGGGGTTTTCTCTCTTGCCATACACAGAGGGGCTGGGGACCCTCCCACAACTGCAGAGGCGCCAGGGTTGGGGGTGTCCAGCCTCTGAGAGAGCTGCGGGGGCCCCAGGAAGCCAGCAAACAGCAGGCAAGTCAGCCTGGCCTCCTCCAAGGCACCTGAAAAACTGCTGGACCCCAGGGGCATGTGGCTGAGGACAGGGACTATAGGAGCCTCGCCCTCAGGGTCAGCTTTTCAGTAAGAATAAACAATGAAATGGTGTTGCTGTTTGTCCAGCTGGCTGACTTGGTCACAGGCCTCCCTGCGGCCAGTTTCCATCAGAGCTGCCAGGATCTTCCCAACCCCAGACCTTTTTTCTAGAACATCTCACAGAGATCAGCCAGGTAATGCAAAGGGAAAGCGGTGGGGGTGGAGTGGGGGTGGGGTTCTTGGGGACACAGTGCAGGACAGACTTACTCATGACCCCAGGCAAGGCCTCTGCATGCCTCCACCTGGGAATAGCTGAGCAGGCCCTTGTGTGAGACAGTGGTGGCACCCAGCTTCAGACAGATTTCTCCCTCTGGGTGTCTAGAGTCTGCTGCCTGAAATTCCACCATCAGGGTGTCATCCGTTGTTAACAGCTTGGTGCTCTGTGGAGTATGGATTCCCCTGCAAAGGTTGGAGGAGGAGACACAGGTGTGTGGATGATCACAGGCTCGGTGGAAAGGCTAGCATAACGCTTCTATAGGCTCTGAACGTTTGTGCAGGATGAGAAGTCAGGGAGGGCTTCCCCGAGGAGGTGATTCTGAGCTAAGTTCCTGAGCAGGAGTTTTCTGTAACTACCACACAGATTCCCATAAACCACAGAAATGTAGCCTCTCCCAGCTCTGGAGACCAGAGATCCATGTCAGGGTGTCAGCAGGCTTGGCCCCTCCAGAGGTGGCTCCATGTCCCTCTCCAGCTTCCAGGGGTGGCCAGTGGCCTGTGCCACTCCTCAGCTTCTAGATGGGTCACTGCCTTCTCTGCCTCCATCATCCCATGGCCTTCCCACTGTGTCTTTGTGTCCCAGATTTCACTCTCCCTTGGTTTGTAAGGACACGTGGTTGAACTTAGGACCTGCGCTAAACCCAAGGTCATCTCATCTCAAGATCCTTAACGGAAGTACATGAGCAAAGACTGTTTCCTACTAAGGTCACATACGCAGGTCATGGAGTCAGAATGCAGATACACTTTTAGGGGGACACAGTTCAGCCCACTTGGGGTCATGTCTGCTAACGTCGATTGGGAAGAAGAGGGAAGGCATTCAGGCAGAGGCACCGCTGAATTAGGCGTACTCTGGCACTGGGAAGATACAGGGTAGGTTGTTAAGCAGGTGCCAGCCAGTTTACACCCTGAGTTTCAACTTGAACATGAAAACAATGGGAAGCCACTGGAGGGTTTACGTGGGTTATGGTCTCATTTGCTTCTCCCATGTCTCTGAGAAGGGCTTCCCAGGTAGCTCAGTGTAAAAGAATCTGCCTGTCAACACAGGACACACAGGAGACACAGGTTCAACTACTGGGTTGGGAAGATGCCTTTGAAGAGGAAATGGCAACCCACTCCAGTATTCTTGCCTAAAAAACCCCATGGACAGAGGAGCCTGGCGAGCTATAGTCCTTTGGGTTCGCAAAGAGTTGAACACGCCTGAAGTGACTGTGCACACACGTGTCTCTGAGAAGCCAGTCTTATGAACCCCATTTACAGATGACAACACTGAGGCTCAGGCAGGTTAAGTCATTTGCGCAAGAGTAGACCATCAGGAAAATGGCAGAGGCAGGATTTGAACTCCAGCCTCATCTGACTTCAGAAGACAAATGTTGCAGGGATCTGTGTCCATGGGAGGCTACTCAGGAAGGAGGAAAGGAACAGAGTGGGATCAGGTGCCAGGCTCACCACCCCATCTGAGAAGAGTTCTCTAATGCTGGGCCTGGAGGTTGCCACGTTGATGCTCTGAGACCCGCCTCCTTCACCACAGCTGATTGGTGGAGAAACAGGTCACCTGACTCAAGCTGAGCCAATCAAATTCCTCCCCCCAAGAAGATGCTCTTGAATATACAACATAGTCTCAGGTAACTTCTTGAGTTTCTCAGTACTTCAGTTTCATCTCTGGAAGTTGGAAGGATGAAAGCAGTATCTTCTTCTATGGCTGCTGTGTGATTACGTGAAACCCAGGTGGTGAAGTCTTTTGCCCAAGACCTGGCACACAGAAAATGCTGGGCAAACTTCAGCCAGCCTTAGTGGTACAGACAGAGGGGTAGGACTTGTGCTTTGTGGAGGCCGTTTCCTATCCTGTCCATGAGGAAGAGGGACGGGAGGGAGACCCAGAGAGAGAGGAGGAGCAGGAAGAGGAGAGGGAAGGAGAGAGTGAAGCCAATACGTTCTTGACAGGTTTTTAGTTTGTGCCAACCGATATGAGACTTGGCCGCCCTCCCTGCATTGAGGTTCAAGGAAACAGCTCCAGGTTTCCCAGTCACTGGCCGCCCCAACTTTGCCCTGGGCTAGCACAAACGGGGTTTTATTTTTTGTAATCAAAGCCAAAACAATACAGAACACCAACCACAGCACTGCTTGACTGGAGATGGGTTGGCAAGCTGAAGGCCCCATGGAATCCACTGGAACCACCTCTGAACTGGAAACCAGGGATCTCCTGCGACCGACCTGGTGGCTCCATAAAGAACCCCCCTGCCCACGCCCTCCGCCACGGCAAGTCAGAGCTGTATTGTGGGGTCAATAGCAAGGCGTCCAAGCGGCCAACATGCCTGTGACTGCCCAGAAGCCTCACATCCTGAGAACACACCCATGGCCTCCCCACCCCACATTCCACACCCACGCTGCCTGCTCGCAGATGGACAGCTTCTGGAAAGTTTCACACTCATCCCAGGAACTTGTTGAACAGGTGTCTTGAGATGGGTGAGTCCCCTGCCCATTAGGTGCTGCCCTGGGCAAATCGGGCTGGAGAATGTGTGAGAGTACATTGGGGGAATTAAAGTCTCATGGGTCACGTGCCAAGGTGAATGCTAACAGCTCTTATCCATGATGTCCTCGATAACCCAGTTGGAAAGATGCCATCAGCTGCATTGACAGCAAAAAGAATTGAGGCTCAGATACTGCAAGTTTCTAGCTCAAGGTCAGTTGTAAGTGGGGAGCCAGAGCTTTTCCTCTACCTGAAATCAACAAGGCTTATGAATAACACTTTCACATATAAACAAGGTATAGAAAGTGGTAGAATGAACCTCTCTGGACTCATCAGCCATCAGCCAGCTACCGTTGCTTCATTTAGACCTTCAACCTTTTGCAGAGGTAGAGTCTGGAGTATTTTAAAGTGAATCCCAGAGATATACAATACCTATGAATCCCTCAGAATGCATCTCTAACAGATGAAGGGTTGTGTTGTTTTTTTTTTTAGCATAATCATAAGGTTATTATTGGGGCTTCCCAGATGGCTCTCTGGTAAAGAATCTGCCTGCCAATGCAGGAGATGCGAGTCTGATCCCTGGATTGGAAAGATCCCCTGGAGAAGGAAATGGCAACCCACTCTAGTATGCTTGCCTGAGAAATCCCATGGACAGAGGAGCCTGGTGGGCTACAGTCCATGGGATCACAAAGAGTGAGACATGACTGAGCAACTGCGAACATGCACACGCACACGTTATCACAGGATCACCTAGATGGGAAAGTTTGTCTTGGAACTACCACGCCATGTGCCCCAGGAGGGAGCCTGGCCCCTATTCTTCCACAGCAGGCAGGCAAGTTCACTAAAGCAGCTGATTCCAAAAGGGGATCCTCAGACCTGCAGCATCAGCATCCCTGGAGGAGAACTCATTAGAAATGCAGGTTCTCAGCCCTCCCCAGCCCTACTGAGTGAGGGACTCTGGGGTCGACCTGGTGGTCTGTGCTTTATCACACTCTCCTGTGACTCTGATGCTGGCCGGAGCTCCAGAACTACTGCTCCCAAGGCAGTGAGTCCCTTCTTGCATTGTTGACTCCTTATGCAGGTTCTGGCTCCTTCCCCAAAGGATGCTGAGGGATTGGTCTTAGTTGCGCTGTTTTCTGGCCAACTCAGGAGCCCAGCGGTCAGTGGGTGGGTCCTGGCTCTTCCTCCCACTCCCAAGGTGGCCCTGAGCCAAAGTCTCATCTTCTAGAAAATGCGTGATGACAGCGCCAGCCTCCTAGTCTAGCTGTGTGGTGAGACTAGTTAAGTGCCTAGGATGGTACCTGGTGCACAGCAGTGTTCTGGAAGGACTAGCTGTTCTTATCCAACAGAGGTGGCAGGGCTGGGGTAGGTGGCCAGACCTACACAGCATCACTCATAGATGCTTGGGAAGCCACCCAAAACAGGTCACCAGGAGCCTGCTTCCCCTGAGCAGACTGGGGCAGGGGCAGAGACTCCTGGAATCTCGGAAAGGAGATAGGGGGCTTCTGCACAGAGAAGGGAGTCCCCCTGAGGCGGGGAGGCTACATGGCACTGACGTGGCCAGAGACGGTAAGGAGGAGCTCATGGTTGCCCAGAGCGACGGGCTCTCTGGAGTCTCAGGGAGAAGATGGGAGGGGGCCTCTGAGCTGCAAGAGCAGCGGTGCCTTTGGGAGCCTCATGAAGGTTCCTCTCCCCTGGGGATTGGCGGGGAGACAGGAGGCAGGAACAGTCAAGGAGCTTGGGGGTTCCTGAAGCCTGGGGGGGCAGGGGCAGCTGTAGAGGGAGCAGGAGGTCAGGGTTTACTGGCCAGGTGTGGTTGTCCCTGCAGGCTCTGAAACTTCAGTTAATTGTTAATTTAGGGGCTTTCCTGGTGGCCCAGGGACTTCCAGGAAGTCCTAGTGGTAAAGAACCCACCTGCCAATGCAGGAGACATAAGAGAGGTGGATTCGATCCCTGTTTCAGGAAGATCCCCTAGAGAAGTGCACAGCAACCCACTCCAGTATTCTTGCCTGGAGAACCCCCATGGACAGAGGAGCCTGGCAGGCTACAGTCCACGGGGTCACAAAGAGTCGGACACGACTGAAGTGACAGCATACACGCACACTGGTGGTCCAGTGACTAAGACTCTGAGCTCCCAATGCAGAGGGCCTGGGTTCAATCCCTGGTCAGGGAACTAGATCCCACATGCTGCAACTCAAGATCCTGCACGCCACAGCAAAGACTGAAGATCTCATGTGCTGCAACTAAGACCAAGTACAGCCAAATAAATATAAACATTCATTTACAAAATAGTTCATTTAAATAGGACATGGGCTCTCAAACCCTTTGTTTAAAATGAAAACATCTAAGAGAGAGATAGGACATGTGTTTTAAAAACTAGTGGATCTCCTTCAGGGGATGATATAAACTGGGTTCTTAGTCTGAAAAGTGGTAAAGGGAAGGAGTCGGGCTGTCATTCTGCCTCCCTGCTCCACTGGTGACACACCATACGCAACAGAAAGCATCTCTTGAGGAAAGTATTCCAACTAATAGAGTCAGCTGCAGGAGACAGGACTGGAGCGTCACGTGCTGCAGTGCGATGGTGAGTGAGTGGATCTGGGCACTGAACGCCAGTGATACTGACAGCACAAAGAGAGACCACCGGCCGCGAAGGGGTCTGTGGTCCTGATGCAAGCCCACGAGACCAAGGGGATAGGGCCTGAGCCCAATCCAGCCCCTGGATCCCACTGCCAGTTTGCAGGAAATTCCCAGCACAGACGGCCATGCAGCAGCACTGGGTCTGGAGTGCACAGCCAGCAAAGTCCAGCCTGTAGGGACTGCTACAGGTCAGACAGCCTGGGTGTCTCAACAGATAAAATGTTAAGGGGTGCAGGGAAAAAGATGGGTGGAACAGTGGACTGAATAGCGGCCCCTCAAAGGTTGTTGTTGTTCAGTCACCTAATTGTATCCGACTCTTTACTACCCCATGGACTGCAGCATGCCAGGCTTCCCTGTCCTTCGCTATCTCCTGGAGTTTGCTCTAACTCATGTCCGTTGAGTCAACAATGCCATCCAACTGTCTCATCCTCTGTCATCCCCTTCTCCTCCTGCCTTCAATCTGTCACAGCATGAGGGTCTTTTCCAATAAGTCGGCTCTTCACATCAAGTGGCCAAAGTATTGGAGCTTCAGCTTCCGCATCAGTCCTTCCAATGTATGTTCAGAGTTGATTTCCTTTGGGATTGACTGGTTTGATCTTGCTTCCAGGGGACTCTTCAGAGTCTTCTCCAGCACCACAGTTCAAAAGCATCAGTTCTTCAGCACTCAACCTTCCTTATGGTCCAGCTCTCACATCTGTACATGACTACTGGAAAAACCATAGCTTTGACTACAGGTATCCACCTCCTAGTCCTGAGAACCTGTAAATATGTGAACCTGACCTGGCAAAAGGGCCTTTGCAGGTGTGACCGGGTTAAAGACCTGGGGATGGGAGATGATCCCGGATGGGCCAGGTGAGTCCAGTGTCATGACACAGTCCTTATAGGAAGCCGGGGGTTGACGACAGGGTGAAGCAGTGTGATAAAGACCCAGCCAGCACCGCAGTTTGTGAAGATGGAGGAAGGGGTCATGAGCAAGGAATGCCGTGGCTTCTAGAAGCTGGAAAAGATAAGGGAATGTCGTCTCCCCTGGTGCCTCCAGAAGGAATGCTGTCCTGCAGATTTTAGTCAATTTTAGCTCAGTGGGGCTGTTTCAGACATTTGACCTGTAAGAGAACCAAGCCGCTTAAGTTTGTGACTATCTATTACAGCAGCCCCAGGAAACAGATATGCTATGGGAAATGTGTCGGTTAAAGAAATATACAGGACACAGGAAGTGATGATGACCAAATGAGAATCAGTGCATCTCATATGAGGTGAATATGAGTCTCATATGAGACGAATCTCGAGTCAGGAGAGTCGGTCCATCTGTGGGGAGTGGGGGTTGTCACTGGAGGAGACACATGGCAGAGCCCAGGGAGGGTGGCAAGTTCTACTTCTTGTCCCAGCTGGTGGTTCCAAGGGATGCATCTGGTAAATCATTCATTAAGCGGTGCCTTTGTTTTATGTGGTTCTCTAAGACTTTGATTTCCATTCAACCAGGTAAAAATTCTAACAACTTCAAGAATGGTTTCCTGGGGTAGAATAGAATCTCATTCTCTGAAGCTGTTGAGGACAAAAGCATTTCCTCCTCCTGATCTTGCTGATGTTCTTTCCACCAGCAGCACAGTGATTGGCACAAAGAGGAAAGGTTTGTGGAGCTCATAACTTGTATTATGCAACAGAGCAAGACAGAGCAGACTTATCAATACATGGAATATGGAGAGGGGGTGAAAACGTTTGCCTGTGTACACCTCAAGCCTGGTGTAGCAGACGTGGCACCTGACCTCTATAGAAAGTTGCTTCCAGCGAACAGCTGACTCCCCATTGAGGGCTCACTCAGCCTCCATCAGGGTAGACCAGATGCCTCCCTCTATTGGTTCCTTCCCAGTCCTGCCTCATCCCCTTCTGCCAGTGTTTCCTGGGGGTCACCTCTCAGATAAACCACCTGTATTCAACTCTTTGGGTTTGGGAGAACCCAAAGCAAGACACTGAGAAAAACTCCAGCGAAGTGGGAGGTGGTGGTTACCCTAAAATACCCGCATATAGAGAACACCTGTGGTCTTTGCCCATCAATGTCTCCCATCACCACTGCTCTGCCCCCAGCTCCTCCCACTCAGCAACTCTCTGCTGGATGGATAGGTGGGTGAGCTGGGGGCAGCACCCCACTCCCACTGGGGAGGTTGAGAAGGATGGTCTCTCTGTATCCCCTTGCATGGTCTTGGCAGATCTTGTATCCTTCCACCAAATTCCCTTTTTTGCTTAAAATACCCAGTTTCTGCTGCTTGTAGCCAGGAGGTTGGTAACTGATACAGCTGGGTGAAGCTTAGCATTAACTGAGTGCTAACCAGAGCACCGAGGTTCCTGACAGCTAAGACCAAAAGTTCCATGCTGAGAAAGAAGTGGACAGTTCGTCGAGAAAGAAAAGCCTTTTTTTTTTCTTCTAAGTTATCATATCCCATGATGCTCACCAGACTCTGAAGAGTCAACAGAATTTTTTCTGAATTAAACACAGGAACCGTAGGATGCCCTCCGGCAGGTCTTGGCATGGGCTCTACCCACGATAACAGCCCCCGAGGACAGTACCCCTGCTAGTCCATCCAGTCCCCTGCTTTGTAGGGGTTCAGAGAGGACGCCTGTTCTCTGCCTCGAGCCTCTGTGAACCTACAGCGGTGCGACTGGTCCCCCCGGGACCTCTGCCCAACCTGCCTGAGCCCACCTGGCAGCCCCATGGACCCCAGCTGGGCTCACTCAGCACCAGGTAATTCTGACCTCCAGGACCACCCACGAGCTGTGCAGTGTCCCTCTTAGTGATGAGAGAGGGCAACAAACGTGGCCCGAGGTCCCAGTGCAGTGAAGCCCGCAGCCCACACTAAGGGCTTCCCATAGAGGGTGCGATGGGGGCCACCTCTGTGGGCATGACCCCCACCCGGCTAGCGGCACACTGCCTGCGATGATGCCCAAACCAGGAGCCGTGGGCATTGTGCAGCTGCCCCTGTCCAAACTGTCCATCTCCGTCCTCCTCCCCTGCCTGCTCCTCTGTTTCCCCAGCCCCGGCTCCACGTCACCTGCCTGGGAGTCTCCCCTGAGTCACCAGGTAGACTGACGCATGCCCCCTCACGTCCTCACTGGGTCCTGCATGACATTGTGACACATACCGTGTGGGCTTCTCCTTGGGACCCGGGGCTCATGGAGGGCAGGACCACGGCTAGCTCATCTCCCTCCCAACGTGCAGCCCGGTGCAGGCGCACAGTGGGTGCTCCGTGCTGGATTGCTGAACCGGTGACTGATCACATGGGTGAGGTTGGGTCTGCCTTCCTAAGTCGGCTGACAGTGTCTGACAAGGGACTTAAGGATCCCATTAGCCCTCCATAATCTCAGCCTGGCAGAAGGAGACAGTCTGAGCGGGCTCCTGAAGGGAGAGTGAGCCCCTTTTCAGAGGCTGGCAGCCTGATGGTCAGATGTGCAGGTGCTGGCATCACACTCGGTGGGTAGAACTTCTGGCCCACGCTCTTAGCTGTGTGGCTGCAGCCAAGTCACTCAACCACTCTGAGCCTCTGCTTGGGTCCCAGTCAGGTTCCCCAGAAGCAGAGCCTGAGACTAGACCTGGTTGGTTAAGGATGTCATTCCAGCAGAAGCAGGTAAGGGAATTGCAGAGGCAAGGTTTCAGGCCAAGTCCCAGGCTCAGCCCGGCCCCCGGCGGGGAGCTCTAGGGTTGTCCCTCCCCGGGGGAAGGAGCGGGCTTTCTGCCCGTGCTGGTCGGGGGGAACCTGGGGAAGCACATTTTCAGGCACCATGGTCTCGCACTGGCAGGTGCTGGAGGTCAGAGAGGGGAGCCCACAAACAGGAAAGGGGGTCCCAGGGCATATGGGTGGAGGATCCCATCATTCACGACAGCCCCTCTTTTGGGAGAAGGGTGCTGACCGCAAACCAGGCAGGTGTCTTGAGGATGAAGTGAGGGCAGAGCCTGGCACCATGGGAGCAATGCCGACACCCGGCCCGAGCAGCCTCTCAGATGTTTGTGTAATGAGTGAACCAGCTTGCCTACTGGTTAAACCAGGTCCCCTGTGGCTGCCCAGGCCGGTTATCAGAAGTCTCACTGTATCCCGGCTGGCTGCTAAAGATGACCCAAAGCAAGGGGGGGACAGTGACAGAAGTAGGATGCTATCTCTCTTACTTTTAAACTGTTTATTCTGAGATAATTATGGCTTGATAGGAAGCTATAAAAATTATAAAGGCCAGGGGCCCCCTTCACTCAGATTCTCCTAGTGTCACGTCTTCAGTTCAGTTCAGTCGCTCAGTTGTGTCCGACTCTTTGCGACCCCATGAACCACAGCACACCAGGCCTCCCTGTCCATCACCAACTCCCGGAGTCCACTCAGACTCACATCCATCGAGTCAGTGATGCCATCCAGCCATCTCATCCTCTGTCATCCCCTTCTCCTCCTGCCCACAATCCCTCCCAGCATCAGAACCTTTTTCAATGAGTCAACTCTTCACATGAGGTGGCCAAAGTACTGGAGTTTCAGCTTTAGCATCAGTTCTTCCAAAGAAATCCCAAGGCTGATCTCCTTCAGAATGGACTGGTTGGATCTCCTTGCAGTCCAAGGACTCTCAAGAGTCTTCTCCAACACCACAGTTCAAAAGCATCAATTCTTCGGCACTCAGCTTTCTTCACAGTCCAACTCTCACATCCATACATGACCACTGGAAAAACCATAGCCTTGACTAGACCCACCTTTGTTGGCAAAGTAATGTCTCTGCTTTTGAATATGCTATCTAGGTTGGTCATAACTTTTCTTCCAAGGAGTAAGCATCTTTTAATTTCATGGCTGCAATCACCATCTGCAGTGATTTTGGAGCCCAAAAATATAAAGTCTGACACTGTTTCCACTGTTTCCCCATCTATTTCCCATGAAGTGATGGGACCATATGCCATGATCTTCGTTTTCTGAATGTTGAGCTTTAAGCAACTTTTTCACTCTCCACTTTCACTTTCATCAAGAGGCGAAAGTTCCTCTTCACTTTCTGCCATAAGGGTGATGTCATCTGCATATCTGAGGTTATCGATATTTCTCCCGGCAATCTTGATTCCAGCTTGTGTTTCTTCCAGACCCGCGTTTCTCATGATGTACTCTGCATATAAGTTAAATAAGCAGGGTGACAATATACAGCCTTGACGTACTCCTTTTCCTATTTGGAACCAGTCTGTTGTTCCATGTCCAGTTCTCACTGTTGCTTCCTGACCTGCATACAGATTTCTCAAGAGGCAGGTCAGGTGGTCTGTTATTCCCATCTCTTTCAGAATTTTCCACAATTTATTGTGATCCACACAGTCAAAGGCTTTGGCATAGTCAATAAAGCAGAAATAGATGTTTTTCTGGAACTCTCTTGCTTTTTCGATGATCCAGCGGATGTTGGCAATTTGATCTCTGGTTCCTCTGCCTTTTCTAAAACCAGCTTGAACATCTGGAAGTTCATGGTCCACGTATTGTTGAAGCCTGGCTTAGAGAATTGCATAACCACAAAGCCGGGAAACTGACACGCCGCGGTGTGAGGGCGTGGTCTCCGCTGCGCCAGATCTTGGGTACACATTCGTGGAGGTACCAGCTCCAGAGGTGCTCCATCACTACATCGGTCTCCTTCTCGCTGCCTTTGTCATCACACTGTCCCTAACCCCCGCCAGCCACTAACCCACTCTCCATCTCTCTGACTTCATCTTGTCGAGAATGTTCTATAGGTGGAACCATACACTATGGGACCTTTTCAGATTTGTGTATATTCTTCCCAGATTATCCAAGACTGTGGGTGAGCTCCCCTCCCCACTTTCTTGCTCCCCCTCCCTCCTCTACCCCTAAGAACTCCAGGATGCCCTTTCAAAGGGGACATTCTCTTCCCTGACTAGAGAACAGTGGTTGACATCAGAAGCTCACGTCGGTGCGATACTGTCGTCTCCAGAGCTTCCCCAGATTCACCGGTTGTCCCACTAATGTCCTGTGTGTTGTTTTAGTCGCTCAGTCGTGTCCAACTCCTTGTGACCCCCATGGTCTGTAGCCCTCCAGGCTCTTCTGTCCATGGTTCTCCAGGCAAGAATACTGGAGCGGGTAGCCATTTCCTTCTCCAGGGGCTCTTCCAGACCCAGGAATCACACCCACGTCTCCAGCATTGGTAGGTGGATTCTTTACCGATGAGCTGCCGGGGAAGCCCTAATATCTTTTATAGCCAATGATAAAGACATTTCCCCAACTCTGAGATCTGATCCAGGATTTCATTTGCATTTGATTGTTATGAGTCTTTAGTCCCTCTGGAACTTTCCATGGCCTTTCCAGACATTTCTGAAGAGAGGAGCCAGTTACTCCCTGGATGCCCTCCAATGGGAAACTGCTTCCTCGTGATGGGACTTGGGTTCAGCACTCTGCCAGGAGTCCCCCAGAGTGAAGCTGTGCTCCCTCAGTGCATCGCATCCGAGGCGCACGGTGTCATGCATCCCAGCGGTGGTCCTGGCGATGCTGATCCCTTCATCAGTGTGGAGTTGGCCAGATTTCTCCAATCTAGAGAAATCCAATCTGTTTCCCTTTGTGATTCATAACTGTCTTGTGGAAACACACTTAAGACGGTGTACATATCTTGTTTCTCATTCAGCTTTCATCTGCTTCCTTTCTTAAAATGTTAACAGAGTGTTTTAACTGAAGTATAGTTGATTTACAATGTTGTGCCAATCTCTGCAGCGAAGCAACTCAGGGACACAGACTCTGTTTTTGTATCCTTTCCCGTTGTAGTTCATCATCATAGCATGTTGTGTAGAGTTCCCTGTGCTGTACATTAGGGCCTTGTTTTTTATCCATCCTGTGTGTAATCGTTTGCTTCTGTCTGTCTCTCAGTCACTCAGTTGTGTCTGACTCTGCAATCCCATGGACTGTAGCCCGCCAGGCCCCTCTGTCCATGGAGTTCTCCTGGCAAGAATACTGGAGTAGGAGCCATTCCCTTCTCCAGGGGGTCTTCCCAGCCCAGGGATCATGCCCGGGGCTCCTGCACTGCAGGCAGATTCTTCTCCATCTGAGCACCAGGGAAGCCCAATAGTTTGCAGCTCCAACCTCAGACTCCCAGTCCATCCCTCTCCCACCTCCTCCTCCTTGGCAACCACAAGTCTGCTCTCTATTTAACAGAATATTTTATTGAAGCAAAATTTACCTGCAGAAAAGTACACAAAATGGGAGTTCTGCTCCATGAGTCATTACAAAGTAGACTCTGAAGTCTAGGCCTGAGAGGGAAGGAGTTTTGGGTCCTGTGAGTAGCTGGGGGAGAACGCAGCTGGCAGAGGCACCTTTGAAGTTCAAAGACGGGGGATGCTGGACTGAACTCAGCTTGTTTGACAAACAGCCAGGAGTCTGAGAGGTGGTAGGGGAGGAGGCTCGGGTAGGGGAGGGGCCATTCAAACAGCCACTTGGCTGAGAACTAACCACACCCCTTCAGCACCACCTAAGCCGGGAGCCCTGGGGCTCTCTGAACTTTCAGAGGGAGTCACTGAGAATTTTGAACTCTCTATTACACTCAGTGGACATGAGTTTGAGTAAACTCCAGAAGCTGGTGGTGGACAGGAAGGCCTGGCGTGCTGCAGTCCAGGGGGTCGCAAAGAGTCGGACACGACTGAGTGGCTGAACTAAACTGATTACATTCAAAAGCCAACAGAAATTGTACATTTTCAAATTTCTGACTATGATATTCTGGAAAAGCAAAACTATAGAGACAGCAAAAAGATCAACCCTGGTTGCAGGGGGTCGGGGCGAGGGAGGAATGAATAGGGGGTTTTTAGGCAGTGAGACCCTTTGGATGACTCTGTAATGATAGCTCTATGACATCTACATTGGTCAAAACCCACAGAATACAGAACACCAAGAGTAAACCCTCATGTGAAGGGATACATGTATATGTACGGCTGAGCCCCTTCACTGCCCACCTGAAGCTATCGCAGCATTGTTAGTTGGCTGTATCCCAAAACAAAATAAAAAGTTTTTAAAAAAAGTAAATCCTCATGTAAATGATGGACTTATGTGGGGGTCTTCAGCCATACCACCGCCTTCTAGAAGGTTCTATATCTGCCCCCACCCAAGGTCATCCCATCCTCTTCTGAAGATCTTTCAGTAAACAAGTTTATTCAGGTGCCAGGCCTAAACAATTTGTTGGTAGCTATTTAAACTGTAATAAGTAGAAGGGTTCCCAGGCCTGTCCCAGCCAGTGGGGAAATGTCACCCCAAGATGGGCTGGTGATACCTACCAGGGGTGTAGGAGGAGGGAAGGGTGACATCTGTATGAGGCATTTACCTCTCGGTGTTTAGCAAGACCCAAGGCATATTCACTTGGCACCTGGCATCAGGTTCCACAGGGCTTGTCCCACCTGGTGCAGTTAAGCCCCTGGGAACCCCAGCAATGCCCACAGCTGTAGGAAGTTCTCAGCCAGTGTTTCCCCATCACTCAGCAAACAATGACAGTGGAAGGTGGCAGAAACAACATGAGGAGTGCCTGGGCGTGGGCGTGGGGAGGGTGGCCAGAGCTTGGGTGCAAATGGGAGAGTCATCCACATAAGCAGGTCTCACTCGATCCCGTCTCTCCTCCCTGCTTGGAATGCTGTCCGCCCACCCCTCCAGATATCCACAGGCGCCACTTCTCTGCACGTCACCTCTCCTGGCCGCTCAAGTGACAGGAGCCCCACTCACTCTCCAGTCCTCACTCCGTTTGCTTGTCTTCATCGCCTTGCTTGCTCGCTCTCCTAGTTTCCTGGGGCAGCCACAACCAATGACCACAAACCAGCAGAGATTCTCCCACAGTCTGGAAGCCAGTTGTTGGCAGGACCATGCTTCCTCTGAAGGCTCTGGTGGAGAGTGGGGACCCAGCCTTATCTCCTGTGGCTCCAGGTGGTCCTTGGCTTGTGGCCACATCCCTCCCATCTCTGCCTCGGTCTTCATGAGGTCTCTCCTCTGTGTCGTGTCTCTCCTCTTCTGTCTTTTATAAGGACACCAGTCCTCGGATTTAGGGCTCACCCAGTTAACCTGGCATGATCTCATCTTGAGATCCTTATCTTAATTATATCTTCAAAGATAATTTTCCTAAATCAGGTTACATTGCCCAGCTTCTAGGGATTGGGACATGGGTGAATACTTTTAGGGGGCCCTTTACTCAACCCACTACATCCACTGCCTGCAACTGCATGACAGTCTGGTTGGTTTGTAGCCTGTCACACCCTCTAGGAGATGAGATGCAAGAGAGCAGGGACAGAGGTCACATGTATCAGTGGTTGGTCTCCATGGTGCTTAAAAATATTTGCTTAATGAATGAAAGTGGCTTTCCTTCTCTAAATTCTAATTTCTCCATCCGTGACATGATTATATTACTGCTTGTGTGCTCAGCCATTAAAAAAACAAACAGAACTGAGGGTCTATGTAAAAAGCATCAACTTCAAACGAAGTTCTAAAACTAATATATGTATATATACACACACACATATATATATATATATGGTGGCCAAATGGTAAAGTGTCTGCCTGCAACACAGGAGACCTGGGTTCGATCCCTGGGTCAGGAAGATCCCCTGGAGAAGGAAATGGCAACCCACTCCAGTACTCATGTATCCCTTGTATTCTGTACCTCTTGTTAATAGGATGCCTTCAAATTCCAACCTTAGAATTTCCCAGTGAGGTTTATTACCAAATATATTTCAGGTGCCTTGGGATTGCATTGAGGTCACCCAACAGGGTGTGTTGTTGGGAGGTAATTTATGGGTCATGAAATGACAGCACTTTCACACCGAGAGTGAATGGGACTTGAAGAGTGTGAGGTTCATTGTTCAAGGTGCCCAGGGCCAATATTTCAAGAAAGGCTGGATGCTTTGGGCTGAGTTGTACCCTTGTCTCTCCAGGCTGGCCAGAGCATCAGGACCCATCACTCTCAGAGCTGCCAACCTCAGAAAGTCTCCCAGAAACTGTCTTGTCTGAATTCTTTTTCCTTTAATTTTCAGCTCTGCTTCTCCTACCACAGATTCTTTTATTATTTTTATTATTATTATTATTATTGGCCGTGCCACTCAGCCTGTGGGATCTTAGTTCCCAACCAGGGATCAAACCCAGGCCCTCAGTAGTGAAAGTGCCAAGTCCTAACCACTGGACTGCCAGGGAATTCCCTGTCTTGTCTGAATTAATTCCTTGAGAGTGGACTCTAGAATCCAATAGGCTGCAGGCAAAAATGGACAGGAAAGCAACTCAACTGGGAAATTTGAAACTCTCTCTTACCCTCCTTTGTCAGGTCAAGTGGTCAAAAATAAAGACATGAGCAATGGAGCCAGAAAGTCAGAGTGAATAAATACAGAACAAATTTACAAAGAAAAGTACAGCTTACCAAGACCCTTCCAAGGAATATATCAACTTGTCTAGTGAGACTGAAATATTTACAAAAATTGCATACACACCAGGCACAAAGTCCCAGTAAATTAAGAAAGGTTCATAGACCCGTGTACAGATACATTTTCTGATCACAAGGCAACAAAAAGAAAAGTTAAGCAAGCTTAAGCCTAACAGTGTCCATTCAGCCATTCCAGGCACAAAGCTGGTCTCTTAAACTACTTTCTCTGTAATCCATTCCATCTTTTTCTTTTTTTTTAATCCCCACAGGTCTGAATGTTGCACAATATCCACTGCCCAGAATCTGCTTCCTGAATGCCCTGGACATACTCGTGCCTGACCCACAAATTCTTGACAATCTGAGCTGGAGCTGAGGTGGAGCTTTCAAGGCAAAGATATTTGCCCAACACATCACCCCCTGCTCACAAATAATCTGTTTATCAAACTTTCGCCAAAGCACTCAGTTGGAGGTGCCAAACCCTGACTTAGATGGGTGGTGTCACTCCCATTTTGTGGGTGAGTAAGCTGAGGTGCAAAAAGGTGATAAGAATCGCCCAAGGTCACCCATCAGCTAGGAACAGGCCTGGGATTAAAATCTGACTCACACCAGAGTCTTGCGTTTCCCGTCACTTCCGGGCCTTTGCTGAAATTGATGGAAGTGGGCAGCGTTGTTTCTGCGAAGAGGGGAAGAGGCGGGAGAAACAAGAAGGGCTTCTAGAACCCACTGGGTTGAGTGGGGCCCACGTGGCCACCCTTGGGGAGCAGCTGGGATAAGTGGCAAACACATACACGTGTCCTGCCCTACAGTCCTTAAGTAACCCCACTCGACAGATAAGAAAACTGAGGCGCAGAATAGTGGCACAGCCTCCTCTGAAGCCCCCTCCCCACTAAGCAGTGGGTCTTGTTCTGGATTCCCGTGCTGTGTGAAGCCAAAACACTTACACATCTCAGTATATCCACTTGGAGGCTGGAACCCGTCTACACTGCACATTCACCCACAGGCTTTGGGAGCCATGTGAGCCCAGTGATGATGAGAGTGACTATGCCATCCCCATACCCCATACACTATGCCAAGCCCTGCCCTGAGCTCTTCCCATATAAGACGGCCCAGCAAATTTCCTCTCAATTTCACTATGAAGGAGGTGCCATCACGGTGGCCATTTTACAGATGAGTAAACTGAGCCTGTGAACATTTAAGAAACCTGCTCCAGGTCCCAAGATTAGCAAGCACAGGAGCCAGCTCTGCAAATGAGAATAAAGAGCTCATAGACCATGCAGCACCAGGTATAGCCCAAAGGCAGAGGCTCCTCAAACTGTCCAGCTCGTGGGGTTCCCTCCCAGGGCCCTTCCTGGGGGTAAGGTCTTAAGCTGTCTTCTCCTTCAATAACAAACTGGCAATCGCCTTCAGAGAGGCCACGTAGCCGCTCCCGAGCCTCCCAGCAGCTCTAGGAGCCTCAGCTCACATTAAACGTGCTCCCAGCATCTTAGCTGACCTCACGTGGCTCCCCAGGAGAATCATCTGGGTGCTCAGGAAAGTTCAGCTTCCCGGCCCGCTCAGTGACTCAGGGTAGGGAGGGGTCTGGTTTATCGCCCATCTCCACCCCATCTCCCCGGCTCCAGCTGCATCTCACGATTGGGCAAGTTTGGGAAACAGCCCAAGCTTTGAGGCCCCTCCGCAGCCCCCGGGCCTTCCCAGGCCGCCGCGGCCCCTCAAGGGCGGGAAAGTCCGGGAGGGGCGGGGCCAGGTGCTCCGAGGGCCTCCCTGTGCGCAGCTCCGCCCCGGGGGTGGGGCCTCACCTGCGGCAGGCAGGTAGGCGGCTACCTGGTAACCTGGGCCTGGCCCGGGAGGCTTGGGCGCGCGCAGCCAGCCCCGGCCACGCCAGGGACCGAGGGACGCAGGCACAGGCGGCCGCCGGCGGGACGGGAGGCTGGGCGAGGGGCCTGCACCCGCTCACTATGGTCGAAGGACGCTTCTCCAGGTTGCTGCAGAAGCTCGCCTTCTGGGGCTCGAGCCACAAGTACGAGCTGCTGGCGAAGGGCGAGTTGGAAACCTTGGTGAGTCCGGGCGCCCGGACGCGGGGCGTGCGACCTGACCCCCACCCCGTCCCACCCCACGACCCCGTCTGCGCACCGCAGGCTGCGCTCCCCCAGCTCGCCCGCCTCCCTCTGGTTCTAGAAAGAAGGTGTCTTCCTAACAACGCTCTGGGCCCAGCGTTCGTCTTTTAAGCTTTTTATCTCTCCCATGCCAACCCATTTTGCAGATGCGAGACTGAGGCCGAAACAGGGTAAATATGTCCGATAAGGGGCACAGGACTAGCAATGACCGAGCAGGGGACCTAACCTAGGTTTATCTGACTCCACAGAATTTAAATTCCCAGGTCTCCCCATCTAGACTGCTATCGGAATTTTTAAAGTTACTTAAATGGGGTCGGGGGGCATTGGTGACAAAGTGTTGCGCAAATGTTTGAGCATAAACAGTAGCAGTAATGGTGGAAATCAGAGTAAGAGTGGCCATGCTTTTCAGTTCTGCTTCCGGCATCTCCAGAGCCACTTTCGCAAAAACCACTCAGATTTGTGTGCTAGCTTTGCAGCCTCCAGAGGACCCTCTAGGATAAACCAACAGGATTCTAGGGCCAGGAGAGTTTTTCCAGTGGACAGGCTGACACTCCTGTCCCCAAAAGCCCATCCACGTGGAGGACCCAGAGAGGCAGCGGGGTCAAGGGGTCACCAACTTTCTCCTTAGCTTGTAAGCGGAACTCACCGCATACCAAGAGCAGAGAACGTGGTGTTTCTGCAGAAGCATCTCTGGGTCTCTGCACTTTTTAAAGTGTAAATGAGTCGTTCAAAAACAAAATTCCTGAAGCGGTCCTCTGCAGGTGCTCATGGCCTTTTGACGGCTGAAGGGAAACCTCAAAGTTAAATTGACTTTTTAATGAATGAGAGCTGTTGGAAAATCTTGACAACGGTCAAAACATTTTGGTTGTATGGGTCTTAAATATTTGTGTGTGTGTGTTTGAAATAGTGTTTTATAGATGAACACTAGCATGAGAATTCTGGTGCTAGGATGGCAGACCACAGGGTTGTGTCTGGCAGTTCTCAAATAATCTCTGTTTTTCATATGTGAGGTGTATGTTAACCATGGGTTGGATACAAAGTCCAATTATTTCGCTGAAATCCATTTCTCTCCCTCTGTGTACGCCGTGTAACTCATTCTGTTGAAGGAATTTGAGGTTAATTTGCCAGCCTGTTCTATGTTACTTTTTCTATTTTTCTTTTTCTTTTCATCTTTGACTTTTGCATCAAGCTGGGTATTTTTCAAGCACTCCTGATGTCGTTGGTTACAGCCAGATTCTATGGGATGCCTTGGTTTGCCAAGTACCTGGGGCTTCTCTGGTGGCTCCAATGATAAAGAATATGCCTGCAATGCAGGAGACCTGCGTTAGATCCCTGGGTCAGTAAGATCCCCTAGAGAAGGGAATGGCTACCCACTCCAGGATTCTTGCCTGGAGAATTCCATGGGCAGAGGGAAACTGGTGGGCTACAGTCAATGAGGTCGCAAAGAGTCAGACACGACTGAGCAATTAACACTAACACTTAGGTGTGCCAGCTATGGGGATAATGTATCCTGAATAGAGATGCTAGGGAGAATTTGATCTCTGAACCAAGGTGGGCTTCATGCCCCCAGAGCTTTTCAGAGGGTCCCTTAAAAGTGGGACGGGTCTTCAACCTGTCTGTAGGTATTCGGGGGTGGAGGGGCACTCACCTACCTGGCATGTTCTCAACAGCACCCTGAGGCACGTATGACGACTTGGCAGTGCGGGGGCAGTGAGATGGGAAACCCAGGCAGCCAGCTGCGCAGGCTGGCTGAGAAACCAAGTATTCTGTCTCTAAAGGCAGCTCAGCAAACCCAGGGAATTATAAAAAAGTAAATGAGGAGTGTGATGAGGGAGGCGGCCGGCCGGCCAGCCAGGTCACCTGTTTCCTGCCAGCTCAGCTCACAGTCTTTGCTCTTACACTTACGTCCTCCACTTTGAAAAAGAAGCAAATTTGCTTACCGTGATCATTTCCTCAATAGTTGTAACTCTCCTTCATGAGTACTTGTTGTAGGTGGTGTCCTGGGCAGGCTCTGAACCTCCCCTCCACTTTGCCGAGTCACCCCAGTTATAATACTAATTATTATTGAGACCTTGTTGTGTCTCTTCACCCCTAAGTTGTGTTAATTGTATGCACGTGATAGATGAGGCTTTGGAGGCTCTCAGATTGGCCAGGTGGTAAGGTTACAGCTGTGCCCAAAACAAAGTTCATGGCAGAGACTGACCGTCAACAGAGAAATCCACCAGTTTCCAGTAGGAAGGAGAATAAAAAAAAGTGGAGTGACTGGGCAGGGGACAGGTGGTTGAGACAGGGGTCAAGGGAGCAGGACCCAGAGTCAGGAGCATCCAAGGCTGAGTCAGCACAGCCCTTATGGCTCTGGAGATGGTTTATTCTTGCTGCATTTCCAATGAAAAGGAAAGCACCTGGGAGACCTGCTTTCGTTACTGGGAAAGATCTTTCTCTGCCCATCAGAACCTTGGCTAAGGAAAATGTTGGACCAGAAATTCCTGCTTCCTGGATGACTCGGTGCCAACTCAAAGTTATCTTTGACCCTCAGGGCCCCCATCTCTTAACTGAGACTGGCATGGCTCCATCCCACACTGCCTTCCTGGTTGGTGAACTGATTCATCTCCCTGGGGCTCTGCAGAGCGAAGACTAGGTCCCAGCCGACCCGTGTCTTGGTCATTCATTCAGCCCAGATTCACCGAGCACCTGCCCTGTGTCAGGCTGGTGCTGCACGCCAGGGATGGAGTGGAGGGAAGGATGCACACACTCCCTGCCCTCGTGGTGCCCTGTCCTGAGACGGGCCCCAAACCACAGACCACAGCTGACTGTTTAATGAGAAGGGATGTTTAACAGATTCATTGGAATGGCAACGACTAGGAGATGTGGGAAGGGCAGAGTTGATGGAGAGTTCTAGGCAGAAGGGAGTGAGGTGCAAGGCTTAGTGGGAGAGGATGAGGCTGCAGAAGCGGACCCCACAGAGGTTCTGGGCCTTGTGAAGAATTTGGGCTCCCTCCATAGAGTGACAGGGAATCATGGAAAGGTTTTAGGCTGGGGCAGGACAGTCATTCATTTATTTGCAAATGTGCCAGACATGACGCATGCAGTGAACAGAACAGACACAGTCACATTTGAGTTTTTAAGAAATCACACTTGGATTGCAGGAAGAGGAGTTCTGAGACTTACACACACACACAGAGACACCCACAGAGATCCTTGGTGTTTCTCAAAATTTAGCAATATATGTCATCTTAAAGAAACGTATTGGAAGCCCCCAGGGTTGTCTTTTAAGTATTTATTATTTATCTGGCTGGTCTCAGTTGTGGCATATGGGATCTTTAGTTGTGGCATGAGAACTCTTAGCTGTAGCATGTGGGATCTAGTCCCCTGACCAGGGATCGAACCCAGGCCTCTCACTTGGGGAGCACGGAGTCTTAGCCACTGGACCACCAGGGAAGCTCCCCCGTTGTCTTATGTTAGTCATGTCCAGCTATTTGTGACCCCCGTGGACTGTAGCCCACCAGGCTGCTCTGTCCATCAGAATTCCCAGGCAAGAATACTAGAGCGGGTTGCCATTTTCCTCCTCCTGGGCATCTTACCAACCCAGAGACTGAACCCATGTCTCCTGCACCAGCAGGCAGGTTCTTTACCTCTGAGTCCTGGGAAGCCCTTCATATACCAAAATGTGCCTTGAATAAGTATAAACCTAAAATTGGCAATAAACATAGTCACATGCTTATTATGAAAACTACGTTTATAATAAGATTATGAAGTACACATGGAGCAACTGTGTTTTGACGTGGCTGGTGACGTCGTATCAGAAGTCGACCAGTGATGTGGAATGCTTGTGTGCGTTGTCGACTGCTGTGTGACATGTTACTCCCAAACGTGGCAGCTGAAAAGGACTTTCTCTCCCAGTTTCTTTGAGTCTCAGGTCTAGGGGTGGTTTTCCTGGGTACTGCCGGCTCCAGGTCTCTCATGTGGTTGCTGTCCAGCTCTCCCCAGGGCTGTGGTCTCGTCTGAAGACTCTCAGGGAAGAAGGGGGGAGGGATTCCCGCCTGGGGCTGCTGGTGGGCCTCTGGCTCTGATTGCACGGGCATCTCCTCGCTTCTGGCATGTTCTGTTGACTGGAAGGAGTCTAGGTCGAGCTGGTTCTCAAAGGGGAGGGATAACACCAGGGTGTGAATAAAGGGAGACAGAGTGATAGAGGTATCTAGAGGCTGCCTGCCACACTGGTGGAAAGAAATCATCCCCTAAATGAGATCACTTGCTAAATAGAACCACACCTGGTATGAGGTTTGCTCCGCAGCTGTCTGTTTTTGTTGGTGTTTTTATTAGTCTTGAGTCCGGTCTTTTTTTTTTTTTTTTTTTCCTGGCTGTGTTAGGTCTTGGTTGCTCCATACAGGCTTTTCTCTAGTTGTGGCAAGTGGGGGCTCCTCTCTAGTTGTGGTGTGCAGGCTTCCTGCCACGGGGGCTCCTCCCGTTGCAGAGCACAGGCTCTAGGCACATGGGCCCGGAAGCTGTAGCCCATGTGCTTAGTTCTTCCGTGGCATGTGGGGTCTTCCTGGACCGGGGATCAAACCGATGTCCCCCGAGTTGCAAGGTGGATTCTTAACCACCAGGGAAGGCCTTGAGGTCCAATCTTCAGACTCTTTTTGAATTTTGATTTTGATAAAGCTTATGCTGGAAATGTTTAATTCCCCATATGTGTATAAAATGGCGTTCACACAGACCGAGACTGTGTCTGCTAGATCAGGACAACCTGCCCGTCACATAATCATCGTAGAACTGGCTGGGTCACTTGAAGATAAGGCCTTGTGGAAGGGTTGTTTCTTCACCGTGTGTGGACGAGCGTGCTCACTGCTCATCACCCGTGCCAGGTAGCCACGGGCAGAGACTGGGCTTGCAGACGGCCTCCCTGGCAGCACGGTTGCCCGCTTCGCAGGTCAGACTTCCTGAAGTTGATGCACTGACGTCACTGCATGCTGTGCGCTGGCTCCGTGCTCCCGCCAAGCTCTCTCCGGGCTTCCGAGAAGCCTGCATCCCTTCAGCGCGCCGTGGGATTGTTGTCCTGGATGCAGGTGTGACACCAGGGTCCTGTGACAGCTCTTTGTTATAAACCAGCCACCCAGAAGGTCTTTATGCTGTGTCATATTAGGCTAGTTATTAAAACATATTCAACGTCTGTAAGATCTTCGAAAACTTGCAGGCTTTTGAGAGCATGTCTGAAGATGCTGTGTTGGAAACCCTGCCCCAGACCTAGTGTCATGAGCCTTATTAAGGGTAAAAGACCCCGGATTCCTCGAGCTCCTGCGGGTGAGGTGGCTAGCAGGCTCACAGCTGGCCATCTTCTGCCGTGTCTCACATGGTCGTCCCTCCATGTCCTAATCTTTCCTTCCGACAAGGACACCAGACCCATCCTAATGACCTCATTTTAACTTAATCACCTCTTGGAAATCCCTGTCTCCAAACAGTCACAGCCTGAGGTGCTGGGATTAGGACATCAGCCTGTGGGTTTGAGGGGAAGACAATTCTGCCTGGAATATGAGTTCCTTGTAGAAAGTATCTGGGAGAGTGTTGGGGGAGGGGCTTCTGTGGGCCGTGGTGGGGGGATAGGTAACCTTCGTGGAGGTCTCAATCACTCTTTTTTTTTTTTTAATTAAACTTTTTGTTTTGTATTGGGGTACAGCCAGTTAACAGTGTTGTGATGTTACAGGTGAACAGCAAAGGAACTCCGCTATACATATGGGGCTTCCCTGGTGGCTCAGAGGCTAAAGCGTCTGCCTGCAATGCAGGAGACCTGGGTTTGATCCCTGGATCAGGAAGATCCCCTGGAGAAGGAAATGGCAACCCACTCCAGTACTCTTGCCTGGAAAATCCCATGGACAGAGAAGCCTGCCATACATATACATGTATCCATTTCCCCCCAAACTCCCCTCTCTCCCAGGCTGCCACATAACACTGAGCAGAGTTCCGTGTGCTATACAGTAGGTCCTTGTTGATTACCCATTTTGAATATAGCAGTGTGTATATGTCCATCCCAAACTCCCTCACTGTCCCTTCCCCCATACATCTCCCCTGGCAACTGTAAGTTCACCCTCAAAGTACAGACACTCTTAAAACCGTGTTTGTCAGCCCTACCTGTGTGCCCCAAAGCCCTGGAGATGACCTGTGTCCTTCCGGCTGGGCCGTCTTCACTGTGACCTTCTTGTGGGTGGGTAGCGGAGCCCAGCAGAGCATGTGTCTGACGCAACTTGAAACTCAAGTACTTACCAAGGAAGATGTGCTCCAAACTCATGATTCTGGAGTCCCTGGGGTGAGAGCAACTTGAAACCTCTGGAATGAAGTCAAGCCCTACCCATAATTATTCTTTATAGTTCAAACCATTGAACCCAGACTACCGTGCTAACTGGGCCTGGTAGGTTTACAGCTAACACCCAGGATCACCCCAGGTACATCTCAGAATCCTTTGGTCTGTGCCTCTCCAGTGAGACTGAGTCTGGTGGAACTTGTGGGTCGGGGGAAAGAGTATTGGCCTGAAAGACCGCACCTAACCAGGAGATCTTGGTTTAGGCAGGGGTCAGGGCCAGGAGCCCAGAGCCGGAACCCACCCTGGGTTCCATCCCCCTGGCTGTGTGAGTTTGGGCACATTCTTTGTCTCTGCACATCTGAATGTCTGTCTCTGAAAGCGGGTGTGTGCCCTTAGTGGTTTCGAGGTTCCTCGTGGCTCTTTGTGAAGATTAGATCAGGTGACGTGTGTAGGTGCTGACGCAAGTGTGCTTTCCCTAGGTGAATATAGTCATAAGACAAGAATAAACGAGAGGATGTGAGGAAAACTCGGCATGATGCCTAGCTCAAACAGCGGCGATGGTTTTTATTAGGAATCATCCCTGTCCCGTTGCTCTCTGAGCTCGGGTCGAGTGTGCAGCGAGATGCTCAGGAGCCAAACTGGCTACATAAATTGCAAGATGAAAATGTGGGGCCCCTTCTTGAAAAACGGTTTAAGAATTTCAGGTCGGTGCCAGCAGGGCATTGCAGGCAGCACAGCCGGCCTGGCGGGGCGTCCTTGTGTGAGGTCCGTGGTCGGAGATGCCAGACGTTCTTGCCATTTGCTTTCCTCCTTTTCAGGCTCCGCACAGCCTTCTTCTGCCCTTCACATACTTCTGTGGCTGCTTTAGAATAGCTCTTCCCCAAACGCGGTCTGGGGCCCAGGAACGTGAAGTCTGAGTTGCAACCGAGAACCACTCTTTCTCCATCCCTGTGACATCCATCCTCCTGAGGCCAGATCCTTTTAGTGAGTTAAACACTTGTACTACCCAGGGGAGCTTATAGTCTGGTGGGTAAGACAGAAATTATACTAGTGAGTATATAATTACAAGCTGAGATAAGCCCCATGAAGGAAAGCAGCACATGTAAGAAAGGAGTTAAACACAGCCTGTGTGTGCCTGTAGCCTGTGGGGATGCTGCTGCCATCAGGGTGCAATCTGGGGAGACTTCCTGGAGGAGGTGGCAGGGACTTGGAGAACTGAGATTTGAAGGCAAGCTACCCATTCTCATTTTATTTTTTTACATAAGCCACATTTCACATACGCCCTGGAGGATGGCCTCCCTCCTCTGACCTTGGGAATTCTGTAGGTTGCTAGTCTCATTCAGCGGCACTGCATCTCCAGTGTTAGAAATCCCCCCACTGGGCTGCCCCTTCCTCCCTTCCCTAAGTGCCAGCATATTGAAATTTGAGTGAGTTTTGCCTTCACTGACCATTGAATTAGGCTAATGTTAGTGTTCTACTGTCTTTTATGAACCAGGAACACTACATTATTTTTTCTTTATCCTCCCCCGCCGCCCCACTTCTTTGTCCTTTTTCCTTTTCCCTTTCGAAACTTGTCTTAGTTTTTTGGTTTGATGTTTTGTTTTTTTCCCTCATAAACCAGAGTAAGTTTGCAGAGTCTGAAATTCCTCCTTCACTCCCTCACTTCTTTTCTCTCCTCCTTGATGGGGAGGTGGAGGGATTACTTGCCCTTTGCAACTCATCGGTGTGCAGTAATCAGATCGCCGTTGGTTTGGGCACTCCCGGCCTCCTTTCTCTGCAGTTCTAGAGAAGCTGTGATTAGGAACACTGGCATCCGAGCACCAGCCACCTGAGGCAAAGTCCAGTTTCGCCACCTGCCAACGGAAGGTTCTAAGCCAGTTTCTTAATTCTCTCTTGCCTCTGGGTTTTCTTCTGTCCAGTGGGGTCAAGTGTACCTGCCTCAGAGCTCTGCTGTGGAGTGGAATGATTCCCTGTGTGTGAAGTATTCAGGCAGCATCTGATCACACCATAATTACCGTTGTTTATATACAACAACGTAAGTGTCTTTTTGTTTATTTTTTGTACATACATAGGGTCCTATTGCACACACAACAGGAAGCTCCTCCGCCCTTCACACTTCCCTACAGTGCATCCTGATCAAACACGTTCTTTTCTTATTTTTTTAAATTTTTGGCTGTGCTGGGTCTTCGTTGCTGCGCACAGGTTTTCTCTGGTTGCAGCGAGTGGGGCCTACTCTTCGTCGCGGTGCACAGACTTCTCATTGCGGTGTCTTCTCTTCTTGCAGAGCACGGGCTCTAGAGCACACGGGCTCAGTGGTTGCAGCTCTGGGCTTAATTGCTCCATGGTATGTGGAATCTTCCTGGACCAGGGATCGAACCTGTGTCCCCTACATCGGCAGGCAGATTCTCAGCCACTGAACCACCAGGGAAGTCCTCTTTTCCTGTTTCTTAAATTTTACTGAAGTACAGTTGATTTATAGTGTTGTGTGAGTTTCTTCTGTACAGCAAAGCAACTCCGTTATACATATATATATTCTCTTTCATCCCATTATGGTTTATTACAGAATATTGAATACAGTTCCCTGTGCTCTGCAGTAGGACCTTGTTCTTAATCCATTTTATATATCAATATAATAGATTGCCTCTGCTAATCCCAAACTCCCAGTCCATCCCTCCCCCAGCCTCTTCCCCCTTGACAACCACAAGTCTGCTCTCTATGTCTGTGAGTCTATTTTGTAGATAAGTTCGTTTGTGCCGTGTTTTAATTTCCACATGTAAGTGATATCATATGGTGATGGTCTTTCTCTAACTTCCTTCACTTAGTATGATCCTCTCTAGGCTCATCTGTGTTGCTGCAAATGGCATTACTTCCTTTTTATGGCTGAGTAGTATCCCACTGTATGCATGTACCACATCTTCTTTATCCATTCCTCTGTTGACGGACATTTAGGTTGCTTCCATGTCTTGGCTGTTGTGAATAGAAGCACATTCTTTCCTAGCGGCTGTGTAGGCATTTTAAGTTAACCCATATCCCCAGCTGATGGGCTTTTGGGTAGTTTCCCTCCTTTCATTTTCAGAACAACCTTCTGCTGAACACCTATGGATGCCGTATATTATTTTGAATCCTTACAGAAATCCCTGTAGGAATCTGAGCCTTGGAAAGTGAAGTAACTTGCCCAGGCCCACGCAACTCCCCAAGGAGTTCAGACCCAGGTCAGCCTGGATTCTGTGCATGAATTCTCCACTCCCACTGGCCAGGTTTCTCTTCTCTGAAGTTCCTGTTTTCCCTGTTGTAATCAATTAGTATTGGGCTGGACAAAAGGTGCCTTTGGATTTTTCAGGAAGAGCCTCTGGAAAACCCAAATGAACTTTTGGCCAACCTGGTATTTTATGACAAGTAGTGCTGAGGCTATGTCGATAGCCTGTTTCTCATTTTTGCTCAGTTTTAGCATCTGTTGGTGATTCTTGCCTGAACCCATTACTGTTTAAAAAATATTTATTTTTAATTGAAGGATAATCACTTTACAGTATTATGTTGGTTTCTCCATACATCAACATGAATCAGCCATAGGTATACATATGTCCCTTCCCTCCTGAACCTCCCTCCCACCTCCCACTCCATCCCACCCCTCTAGGTTGTCACAGAGCCCCAGTTTGAGTTCCCTGAGTGATACAGCAAATTCCCTCCGGCTGTTTTACCTGCGGTAGTGTGTATATTTCCATGTGTATATTTCCTATCTCCATTTGTCCCACCCACTCCTCCCCCTCCCGTCACATCTCCATTGCTGTCCTGCAAATAGGCCCATCAGTGCCGCCTTTCTAGATTCCAGGGGTAAGTGTTAATATATAATATTTATTTTTCTGACTTACTTCACTCTATATAATAGGCTCTAGGTTCATCCACCTCATCAGAACTGACTTAAAATGCATTCCTTTTTATGGCTGAGTGATATTCCATTGTATATATGTACCACAGCTTCTTTACCCATTCATCTGTCAATGGACATCTAGGTTACTTCCATGTCCTAGCTATTGTAAATAGTGCTGCAATGAACACAGAGATACATGTGTCTTTTTCAATTATGATTTCCTCAGGGTATATGCCCAGTAGTGGGATTGCTGGGTTATATGGTATTTTTATTCCCAGTTTTTTAAGGAATCTCCATACTGTCTTCCATAGTGGCTGTATCAATTTATGTTCCCACCAACAGTGCAGAAGCGTTCCCTTTTCTCTACACCCTCTCCAGCATTTATTGTTCATAGATTTTTGATGATGGCCATTTTGACCAGTGTGAAGTGATGTCTCGTTGTAGTTTTGATTTGCATTTCTCTAATAATGAGTAATGTTGAGCATGTTTTCATGTGTTTATTAGCCATCTGTGTGTCTTCTTTGGAGAAATGTCTGTTTAAGTCTTCTGCCCATTTTTTGATTGGTAAACTCATTACTTTTAGAATGTTTACTGAACAGCAATTTTCCAAGTTTATCATTCCTGCCTCATTTACTGCCTGGGTGCTTGGTATCAGAAAGAGCTGCCCTAACTCGCAGACCTAGAGAACAAAGCTACGGTTACCGGGGCACAAGGACAGGGGAAAGGGACAGTTAGGGAATTTGGGATGGACGTGTACACACTGCTGTATTAAAAATGGGTAGGGACTTCCCTGATGGTCCAGTGGCTAAGACTCCATGCTCCTAATGCAGGAGGCCCATGTTCCATCCCTGGTCTGGGAACTAGCTCCCAAATGCCGCAACTAAGACCCAACACAGCCAAATAAATAATTTGTTTTTTTTTAATGGATAACCAACAAGGACCTACTGAATAGCACATGGAACTCTGCTGGGTGTTATGTGGCAGCCTGGATGGGAGGGGAATTTGTGGGGAGAATGGATACATGTATATGTATGACTGAGTCCCTTCCCTGTTCACCTGAAACTATGGCAACATTGTTAATCAGTTATGCCCCAACACAGATAAAAAGTTTAAAAGGAAAAAAGAGCTGCCCCTTTCTCCTCTTTATCTAGTTGTTTGTGTATTCGTTCATACATCATTCATACATAATTCATGCACTCACAAATTCCTATTCTTTTAGGTGGGTTAAAATTTGTTACCCTCTTTTTTTTTTATCCTCATGCCCAGATTTGGCCATTAGAAGCCTTTTCTCATGGTGACTTTTCTGTCCTCTGGACATCTTTCCGTCATTCTCTGAGCATGTGCCTGCTCTCTGGCATAACAAGACATTCCAAGTTCATTGTGAACCTTCCCTGAGCCAGCCGTGGAGCCAGCCATTTCTTCTAGGAGTCTTGGCTCTTTTCGCCAGAAGGATACGTATTTATTTTTAAAATTTCTTTTGCTGCACCAGGTCTTAGTTGCGGCACATGGGCTCTGTAGCTGTGGCATGCGAGCTCTTAGTTGGGGCCTGTGGGGTCTAGTTCCCCGACCAGGGATCAAACACGGGCACCCTGCATTGGAGTGATGAGTCTTAGCCGCTGGACCACCAGGGAAGTCCCAGAAGAAGGGTATTTAGAAATCAAGATCTGGTGTGCTGTGTGCCCATGGTCCTGGGGTGTTACGGCCTCTGGGCCCTCTCAGGTGTGTGTACGTGTACACTGTTAGAGCCATATTCAGTTTTATACTTGTGTGTGCATTTATACATGTATATTTTATGTATTTGATCATAGCTTTCAATCCAGGGCTGGTTCCAGCTCTATGTATATTTGTAACTCCCTTCCCCGACAGCAAGAGTGCCAGCTCACATTATGTTTGGTATATATTTGCTTATTACCTAATCTCCCTGTGCGTAACCAGGCTCCTCACCTTGCCACCCACCTGTTGGTCCCCAGTCCCAGCGGCCTCCTCCTAACCCAACTCTCGTGTTGACTGCTCTGTGCCACCTGCTTCCCCCACAAGACCTGCACTCTGAGCACCTCACGTCATATTGGCAGTTCTTTGCTGTCTGGGTTCACACCACCATCATTCACACACAGAGAACACCAACTAGGTGTGATTTCAGGGCCTGGAAAACACCTCTCTGAAACCCATCTTGACCTGAGGCTGGACCTTAAGAACCTCTGCCTCAGCAATGCTCCATGTGTGGTATCGTTATTCCTATTGTACAGAAGAGAAAGCGGAGGCTCAGAGAAGTCAAAGGGCTTGTTGAGGGTTGCTCGGCTGGTAGCTGGGAACCTGGATCAGGGCCCAGATCAGTGAGACAGTGCCTGGTGATGCTCCTTCCACCAGTTTCTGCAGTTAGGGTACCCCCCGCAGCATTAAAAAGCAGTGGGCCGGCCCTTTGAGTTCATTTGCATCCCTCTTGCCTCCTGTTGCTCTGCGCTCTCAGCCCTGCCGCCGTCCTCGTGGGTCCCTCCCGTTGCAGCCTCTGCCCTCCCTTCCCAAGCTGACATTGGCCCAGTCTTTGATCCTGAGCATCCCAGCCTAGGAAGGCCCTCCCCTTCTGCTCCAGCTCTGCCCCAGGCTTAGTCAAGACTGGTTTTTCCTCCTTGGAATCAGAAGATCTTACTCAGGGTTCAAGATCCGACAGGACGCAAAAGGGGGCTCAACAGAAGTCTCTTGCTGCCTGTTTCACACCACCCAGTTTCGAGCTCCGAAGGCAACCAGCCCCTGGTCTCTGTGCCCTGATTATGCTAGCAAACCCATCCTCTTCTCCGCTTGGTTATAGACAGGCTAACCTATTGCTCATGATATGCTTTGTCCCCCCTTTTTTTTTCCCTTCTCAGTCTATTGCTAAAGGTACCACCACTTGGGAATA
The DNA here is from genome assembly GCF_027580195.1 of Bos mutus. NCBI lineage: Eukaryota > Metazoa > Chordata > Mammalia > Artiodactyla > Bovidae > Bos > Bos mutus. Next base: position 52,025,286 of record NC_091634.1, on the reverse strand, counting down.
CTGCTGGGCAGTGTCTGTTGCTCAGTCCCTCAGTCGCATCTGAATTTGTGACCCCGTGGACTGTAGCCCGCCGGGCTCCTCTGTCCGTGGAATTCTCCAGGCAAGAAGACTGGAGGGGATTGCCGTTTCCTACTCCAGGATCCTTCCCAACCTCAGGATCGAACCGGTGTCTCTTTTGTCTCCTGCATTGCAGGCGGATTCTTTACCACTAGCGCCACCTAGGAAGCGTGCCAAAATCTCTTGTATTCGTCTCCACCTCGCGGGTGAAGAAGGCGCCTCAGTGATAATGCCGTGTAAGAACTTGTATTTGCCCTTCACAGCTTTGTTGGTGATGACTTCGCCATTTGCCCAAAACTCAGCTCACCTTTCTTCCTCAGTCAGGTTTCACATGCGTTCAGTTTCTGCCTTCTCCTTCTCAAGTGCTTCTCTGTCTTCACTGTCCCTGTTGATCCTCTTTAGCTCCTGAACTTTCCAGGCCTCCTCTTCTCCTCATTTTCATCATCAGTACTGAATGGATCCAGGGCAGCCAGGGACTGCTTGTTCTCCGCCACGGTCAGTCAGTCAGTCAGTTCAGTCACTCAGGCGTGTCCGACTCTTTGCGACCCCATGAATCGCAGCACGCCAGGCCTCCCTGTCCATCACCAACTCCTGGAGTTCACTCAGACTCACGTCCATCGAGTCAGTGATGCCATCCAGCCATCTCATCCTCTGTCGTCCCCTTCTCCTCCTGCCCCCAATCCCTCCCAGCATCAGAGTCTTTTCCAATGAATCAACTCTTCGCATGAGGTGGCCAAAGTACTGGAGTTTCAGCATTAGCATCATTCCTTCCAAAGAAATCCCAGGGCTGATCTCCTTCAGAATGGACCGGTTGGACCGCCTTACAGTCCAAGGGACTCTCAAGAGTCTTCTCCAACACCACAGTTCAAAAGCATCAATTCTTCGGCGCTCAGCCTTCTTCACAGTCCAACTCTCACATCCATACATGATCACAGGAAAAACCATAGCCTTGACTAGACGAACCTTTGTTGGCAAAGTAATGTCTCTGCTTTTGAATATGCTATCTAGGTTGGTCAGAACTTTCCTTCCAAGGAGTAAGCGTCTTTTCATTTCATGGCTGCAGTCACCATCTGCAGTGATTTTGGAGCCCCAAAAAATAAAGTCTGACATTGTTTCCTCCACAGTACCCATCCTTATTAGTGGCATGGGGGTTGTTTCCAGTGCTTAGTTGATACAGGCACTGTGGCAGTGGCTGACTTTGAACAGAAATCATTCTGCAGTAAATGAGTCTGCAAAAGAAATGACTAGAACAGGTCCATTTTCAGCTTTTAGAAAATATTTATTTGTTTTAGGCTGTGGTGGGTCTTTGTTGCCACGTGGGCTCTTGTTGTGACAAGAAGGGTGTTTTTCTCTAGTTGTGACGAGCGGGGGCTCTTCTATAGTTGCGACGTGGGCTCTTCTCTCATTGTGACAATCAGGGGCTCTTCTCTCGTTGTGACAAGCGGGGGCTCTTCTCTCATTGTGACGAGCGAGGGCTCTTCTCTAGTTGCGACATGCAGGCTTCTCACTGCAGGGGCTTCTCTCTCTGTGGAGCACAGGCTCCAGGGCTTCGGTATTTGCAGCGTGTGGGCTCAGTAGTTGTGGCTCCCGGGCTCCAGAGCACAGGCTCTGTAGCTGTGGCACACAGGCTTAGTTGCTGCACGGCATGTGGGATCTCCCCGGATCAGGTATCGAACCTGGGTCTCCTGCACTGGCAGGCGGATTCTTTGCTACTGAGCCACCAGGGAATCTCGGTCTTTATGGAAATCACCTATTCTGGATGTTTCATAAAAACCAAGTCAAGTGATAACGTGGCCTTTTGTGTCTGTCTTCATCAGCATGAGGTTTTTGAGGTCTGTCTGTGTTGGAGAATGTTGTTTCCTAGGGTTAATGAGCAGAGCACCCCAGACTATGACGGCTTCAAGCAACAGAAATTTACTCTCTCACAGTTCCGGGGCCAGATGTCCAGGATCGCAGTATGGGCAGGGCCTGGCTCTAACGGCCGTAGTGGAGAACCTGTCCCGTACCTTTCTCTTAGCTTCCAGTGCTGCTGGCGAGGCAGTGGCCTGGGCTTCTAGTGGGATCACTCTGTGCGGGTCTGTCTCCATGTCCAGGACTCTCCTTACAAGGTCATCAGTCGTATCCAACTGGATCTGGCCCTGATGACCTCATTGTCAACTCGTTACCTCTGTAAAGACCCTGTTTCTAAATTCAGTCACATTTGAGGTTCAGGGGGTTAGGACTTCAAGATAACTTCTTTTTTCTTCCAGTTTTATCAAGATATAAATGGACGTACAGCGTTGTGTAAGTTTAAGGTGTACAGCATCATGATTTGACTTACATCATGAAATGATTATCACAGTAAGTTCAGCAAACATCCAACATCTCATATTTTTCCCTTGTGATGAGAACTTTTAGGATTCACCCTCTTAACAACTTTTGTATATAACATACAGCAGGGTTGATTATATTTATCAATTTGTACATCACACGCCTGGTACTAATTTATCTTATAACTAGAAATTTCTGTCTTTTGACTGCCTTCATCCAACTCACCGTCCCCACCTCTGGTAACCGTGAATCTGATCTCTTTTTCTATGAGATCAGATTTTGTTTGTTTCTGAAGTTTAATTGACCTACAACAATATGTTAGTTCCTGGTATACGTCATTTCGATATGATGATCATGTCAAACTGATCACCAGGATAAGCCTCGTTAGTCTGTCACCATACAAAGACATCACTGAATCAGTCTACATAGTCCTCACACTGTGTGTTTATACCGTGGCACGCTTATTGTGCAAATGGAAGTCTGCGCCTCTTCATCTCCTCCATCCATTTCTCTCCTCCCCACCCCTCCCCTCTCACAACCCCGTGTTTGTTCTCAGTGTCTATGGCTCTTTCTGTGTTGTTACGTCTGTTCACAGGTTTGCTTTTTAGAGCCCACATATAAGCGATATCATACGGTGTTTGTCTCTCTGTCTGACTTCACTGAGCATAACGCCCTCCCTGTCCATCCATGTTGTTGCAAATGGTGAGGTTTCATTCTTTTTTTTATGGTTGAGTAGTAGGAATATTGTGTGTGTGTGTGTGTGTGTGTGTGTGTACATATGTAGACACCACATCTGCCTCACCCACTCATGTATTAATAGGCACTTTGGTTGCTTCCATATCAAGATACCTTTTTTTGAAGACACAATTCAACATATAGTGTAGCATGCATCAGTACTTCATTCCTTCTTTAAAAATCTGTTTTTTATTTATGTATTTGGCTGTGCCAGGTCTTAGTTGCGACATATGGGCTCGTTAGTTGCGGCCTGTGGGGTTTTTAGTTGCTTGCCGCATGTGGGATCTAGTTCCCTGACCAGGGATCGAACCCAGGCACCCTGCATTGGGAGCGCAGTCTTAGCCACTGGACCACCAGGGAAGCCCCAGCACTTCATTCCTCTTTGAGGCTGAATGATGCTCCTTTGTGTGAGAGGGCACACCTTGTTACTGCATCATCTGCGGATGGACTCTGAGCTGTTCCGAATTGTGCTGCTATGAACAGCAAAGAGCTCGTCTTTATTCGCATCCCTTTTTTTCAGTTCTCTTGTTCACAGACCCGGAAGTATGTCCGTGGCTTTCACTTACAGAGCACAGTTGGAGGCTAGACAGCCTCCCACTTTGGGCTCAGACTCCGTCCCCACGGTCATGGTCATGGTCATGGTCACGGAACACAGCTGGGGTTAGGATCCTCCCGCTGGACCCTCCCCCTCCAGGCCGCCTTCCCAGCCCCTCCCCTTATCCACACAAGCCTCTTTCAGCCATCTGGCTGGCTCCCAGGGACACACAGAGTTCCCAAGAAAGGGTGGGAATTCTTGCTAGTCTTGGCCGCAAAGGCAGAGGGATTGGATGCCTTTGATCCTGTTTTGTTTTGTTCTTGTTCTGGATTTTGTGTGTATGTGGTAAAATGTGCAAAACATTTACCATCTTAACTGTTTCCAAGCACACGGTTCAGTGGCATTGAGTACATTCACGTGGTTGTCCAGTCATCACAGCCATCGTCTCCAGAACTTTTTCAGCTTCTCCAACCGAGTCTGTCCCCAGTAGACACTAACTCCTGGGAGTTCCCTGGCGGTCCAGTGGTTGGGACTCAGAGCTTTCACTGACGTGGCCTGGGTTCAGTCACTGGTTGGGAAACAAAGATCCTGCAAGCCAAGTGGCACAGCAAAAACAAAAACAATTACCCAGCTTCTGGTAAGCACCCTTCTACTTCCTGTCTCTATGAGTCTGTCTGTTCTGGGTACCGCACGTAAGTGGTGTCATTACAGTATTTGTCCTTTTGTAATTGGTGTGTTTCACTGAGCGTAACATCCTCAAGCTCCATTCCTGTTGTGGCAGGTGTCAGAATTCCTCCCTTTTTAAGGTTAAATGATATTCCATTGTTTGGGCTTGATCACATTTTGTTTACCCACTGATCTGTTGATGGACCCTTTAAAAAAAAATTGAAATATATAGAGAAATTATTTAAGCCTAGCATCAAAAGGCAGAGAAGGCAATGGCACCAGTACTCCAGTACTCTTGCCTGGAAAATCCCATGGACGGAGGAGCCTGGTAGGCTGCAGTCCATGGGGTCGCTACGAGTCGGACATGACTGAGCGATTTGACTTTCACTTTTCACTTTCATGCATTGGAGAAGGAAATGGCAACCCACTCCAGTGTTCTTGCCTGGAGAATCCCAGGGATGGGGGAGCCTGGTGGGCTGCCGTCTATGGGGTCGCACAGAGTTGGACACTACTGAAGTGACTTAGCAGCAGCAGCAGTAGCAGCAGCAGCATCAAAAGGAAATCAAAGATTTTAAAAAAATAGAACTCACAGGTTTCTTATCTGTACCTTCAGATTCAAAAAAAATTAATAAGTAAAAATTTAAAAATAAAACCACACAGATTCAAGCATTTATGTATCTTCTACAGCCACTTGTAGAAACTTCATTGAGAATGTCAGGAAACATCTCCCCGGCAAGACAAAGTCAGAGAGAGAGGCTGTGAAGTGTTGGGGTCACCACACCTCTTAAATCCCTCTGGGTCTTTAGGCTACTGATCTTCTATGGAATATTTACTGAATGCACCTGCCCCATGCAAAGTGCAACTACAGAGCTGGGTTGTTTTTATTTTGCTTTTTGTTTGTTTTGGCTGCGCTGGGTCTTTGTTGTTGCTCTCGGGCTTTCTCTACTTGCGGTGAGTGGGGACTCCTCTTCATGGCGGTGCGCGAGCTTCTAATCGCGGTGGCTTCTCTTGTCGTGGAGCACAGGCTTAGCAGTCATGACGCACAGGCTCAGTTGCCCCACAGCACACGGGGTCTTCCCAGAGTAGAGGTCGAACTCCCGTCCCCTGCATTGGCAAGTGGATGTTTAACCACTGGACCACCAGGGAAGTCCCCAGCGTTGGGTGTTTTTAAATCTTCAAAACAACCTGAGACAGATTATTATCCCTGGTTATAGGGCTGGTCAGTGACCGAGGAGGATTTGAACCCAGGTCTGTGCAATTCCAACCTCCATGCCCCTTCTGTTGCTCTGTGCATCTTCCCGCTCTTGAGTTACCTAAATGTGGCTAAACAACCCAAGTGACATCACCATCATTGTTATTCCAGCCATGTGCCAGAGGCCTGGTCCCTGGGGCAGGTATGGACCTGCATTTCCTAGGGGTTTATGGGAGGTCTGGACCATGTCACATCCTGTCTAGGCACACATATGTTTGATTCCAAAAAAAAAAGGCAGGATGAGGGTAGCTAGCCAGCATCACCCCTGTTTTGCAGATGAGCAAACTCTGATCAGTCAGGGAGATTGTCATCTGCCCGAGGAGATGTGCTGGCAAGCGGAGCTGGAGCATCTCCTGGGCAGCACTGATGGTGAGGGTAAGCAGAGCCTTGCGGCCGAGAGCGGGTGTCTAGTCATCCATCCTGTGGGGCTAAGTACATGTGCACAGGCACTGATGTCATGGGCTCCAGCTCATGAGTGTCCATGGAGCAGCCTCTGGGCACCAGGTGCTGGACCCGCCTTCTGGAGGGGCTGAGTTGTGAGCAGAGGGAGGCATTTAAGTGATAGTCACTTGCTGGTCATTATGCATGTGACCGTGGTGTAGGCGCCATCAAGGGGACGTCCAGGGTGCTGAGAGGGTAGAGCAGGTGGCTGTCTGGTCTGAGATGTCAGGACAAGACAGTCCTTGACCTCTGAAGTGAGACTTCTTGCCCTCAGCAGTATAGACCTTTCTGTTCCAAGTCATTCCTTGTAAGGTACTTGACCGCATACCTGGCCTCTACCCACTAGATGCCAGTACCACCCCTGCTTCAGTTATGAGGACTAAACACATCTCCAAGCACTAACAAAGTCCCCCAGGGGGAAAACTGCCCTTGGTCGAGATCCCTTGATTTTATGTTTGGTTTGGCAGCCGGGAAAATGTGCCATCTTCAGCAGGGGCACTGGAGTAGCACACTCCTGGGGGTCACGGGACTCCTCCAGTGGGCAGGGGATTTTTAGCTAGGTATACTGCTGCCCCTCCCAGACCAGGAACACAGGGAGGGTGGGTGCGAGGTGGGGGTCTGCTGCAGCCATTTTGGAGACAGTAGGGTTCTGTCCTGAGAGCAACTGGAATCTATCCAAATGTTTCCAACATGGGATATGTGTATGTTTGTGAGAGAGAGAAAGAGAGAGACAGAAAGACAGAGAGGAGAAGGTGGAGGAGAGGGCTGGATTTATACATTCAGGGTTGCTTGAGCTGCTGCCTAAAAAGTGAATTGGGTGTGGTTGGTCGTGGCCAGACAGAAATGGTAAGCTAGGGAACAGCCAGGCAGGAAGTTCCTGTAACCCCAGGACTGCCTCCATCTGTGGTGTGAGCAAGAATTAAGCCCTCGATTTGGTACACTTGAACCAGGTCTTGAGAGCAGACAAAACATCCTGTCTCGGGCTGTGATGTACATTTCTCCAGGAGGTGGATCTCGCACAGTGAAGATGGTGAGGTCGACTTATGGAGAGAGTCGGGGGAGTGGTACGTGTAATAATCCTTGGTTGCTTCCTGGTCGTTGGCACAGTGAGAAGCAACCCCAGGAAGTGGGTGTGGTCAGCAGCCCATTTCTGAGCAAATGGGGCCTTTGGGACATGAGGGGCAGGGAGCAGTTTGGCATGAAGTAAAAGGGGGACTTGCTGTCTCTATTTCAGATGAAGGAAGAGGCTGTTAGGCAGAGCCTCTCCCCTTCCTCCTTCCCTGTGCCAACTACCTGGTGAAAAGGAAAAGATGATTATCTAGTCCTGGGTGTCAGAATACTAGGAATAAGTTTGCAAAAATACTCACCATTCTCCTATCTGAGGTTACCATGTCCTCCCGTGCCCTTCAGGTCTTTCACGTGGCTTCTTCCCAGACCTGCTGGGCACCCAGACCTCAACTGGGTTTCCCCCTTTTCTTCAGTTCAGTTCAGTCGCTCAGTCGTGTCCGACTCTTTGCAACCCCATGAACCACAGCACGCCAGGCCTCCCTGTCCATCACCATCTCCCGGAGTTCACTCAAACTCATGTGCATCGAGTCTCGGTGATGCCATCCAGCCATCTCATCCTCTGTCGTCCCCTTCTCCTCCTGCCCCCAATCCCTCCCAGCATCAAGGTCTTTTCCAATGAGTCAACTCTTCACATGAGGTGGCCAAAGTACTGGAGTTTCAGCCTCAGCATCAGTCCTTCCAATGAACACTCAGAACTAATCTCCTTTAGGGTGGACTGGTTGGATCTCCTTGCAGTCCAAGGGACTCTCAAGAGTCTTCTCCAACACCACACTTCAAAAGCATCAATTCTTCGGCGCTCAGCCTTCTTCACAATCCAACTCTCACATCCATACATGACCACTGGAAAAACCATAGCCTTGACTAGATGGACCTTTGTTGGCAAACTAATGTCTCTGCTTTTGAATATGCTATCTAGGTTGGTCATAACTTTCCTTCCAAGGAGTAAGCATCTTTTAATTTCATGGCTGCGATCACCATCTGCAGTGATTTTGGAGCCCCAAAAGATAAAGTCTTAGGTTATTGCAAATGTCTCCCAAAACAGGCCATGATACCACCAGTCACCATCAGGAACCATTCTCTGTGGTTCAGTGCCTTCTTAACTGAGAATCCCAGAAGTTCAAGGTCCAGGGTTCTAAATCTGTAAATTGTTGCCCTGCTCTGTCAGCTTTGTGATTTTCCATTCAGTAAAATAAATTTGTTTGAAAACAGATGTGTCAATAACAGCCAACAGTTGGAAACAATCCATCAGCAGTAAAACAGAAAAATAAATTGTGCCATGCTTATTTGGTGGAATACTGTGCAGCCATGAAAAATTAGCGAACCATCACCACACACACCATCATGCATGAATCTAACTAATAACCTTGAGTCAAAGAACCCAAACACAAAAGCATATATATTGCATGTTACCATTTGCACAGAGTTCAAACCCCAGCAAAATACATCTCCTGGGGGCTGTTTATGTTAATGTGTGTTTCTCAATTTGGAGGCTGGTTATATGGGTCAGTGTGTAAAAATCTGAACTATACACTTCAGATCTGCACCCTTTCTCTTTGTATGTTATATTTTAAAAAGACATATCCATATAAGACCAGTGCACCTAAGAGCAATCCTACTTCTTTTTTTTCCTCACAGATTGATGGACAAAATGACTTGAAAGCTATCGAGAAAGAGAAGACAGTGGTGGCTCTGGAACCCAAGGAAGCAAGCAAATGCCACAGAGAGGACCTAGCCAAAGCATTTTACGTAAGAACTGAGTTTGTCTCTGAGGCCTGGGGCTGTGGGGTTTTCAGATTAAGAGGAAAGCGGCTCAAGGTCCTGAAAATGGCTTCACAGTCCTGAGCTATGACACATTGTTATCATCACTGTTAGAAAATACTCCTGCTGTTGAATGGTTCTGCTTCCCCACCAGGAAGGGCGCCCACACTGATGGCCATGAGCCCTGGAAGCCCTTCCTGGTGGCCACGGTCCTCCCAGTGTTCTGTGCCTGTCTTTCTCTCTCTCTTTTCTCTTCAGTTTTAGTTAGAAGATAGTTACTTGACAATGCTGTGTTGGTTTCTGCCATATAACACCCTGAATCAGCTATAAGTATAAATATCTCCCCTCCCTCTTGAGGAGAGACAGAGAGTGTCTCAGGGGACCCCCAAGTTTCCATAGCAGCTCAGTCAGAGTTGAATCCGGGTGTTTTGACATTCAAGCTTAAACTCTTCACCACCTGCCATTCCCACCTCTCATGTTTTATAATTCATGGTGTTGCCAGTGACCGAAACCAGCTTCTCGCCAGTTTCTTCTGGTGCATTTGGGTTCCTGGCCAGGGCAAGACAAAAGCCAAACTGAAGACCACTTCCGTTCCATGAGGGTCCCCTGTGAGGCTGAAGGAGTTAGCTTGCTTTATGATTTCGGTTATCTTGACTTAGCTGAGCAAACATGGGGGTGTGTGTGTGTGTGTTGACTCATAACCCACCACACTTTGGGAAAGCCAATAGAAGTCCACGAACGAAAGCTCACATACCACAGTTTCCAAGAAGCTGGAGGTCACTGTTTCAGGCCAGCCTTTCCTTGAGAATACTCAGAAGCCCATCTAAATTCAAGTCCCACTTGTTAGCATTTGGAGAGGGGAAGGAAATATGTTTTCCTTGCCAAGACATTTCCCCCTACCTAGGAAAAAAGCGTGATTTTCTTGCTCTATTCAAAAGAATCTAGAAATCAGTCCAGCCTTCCCATCACCTCAACCATCTGGTGGAACTTTTTTGCTTTGTTTCTGTACTATTTATTTATTTTTGGCTGCACTGGGTCTTCATTGCAACACACAGGCTTAGCTGCCCGCAGCGTGTGGAATCTTAGCTTCCCGACCAAAGATCAAACTAGTGTCCTCTGCATTGGTAGGCGGATTCTCAACCACTGGACCGGGGAAGTCCCTCGTAGAGCTTTCTTATCCACTTTTTAAAGACAGTGAAGCTTTTGTTGCCACCAGGACAACAAAGTTTCCTTACATGGTTATTGACTCTTAAATTCACTATATTTAATGTCAGTTTGTATAAACAGCTTGAAATTGTATCTGGCACAAGGCATGCATGATGGAATCATGTAGCTTTTTTTGTTCTAAGGGCAGGCCTTTTTTCTTTGTTTCAAGGCAAAATACACAACCTAAAAATTACCATCTAACTACTTTTAAGTGTACAGTTCCAAAGTGTTAAGTACCTTCACGTTGTCGTACAACCCATTTCCACAGCTCTTTCCCTCTTGCAAAGCTGAAACTTCCATGTTGGTGGTGAATAATATTCCTGTGTGTGTGTATGTCTGTGTGTCTGTACCACACTTTCCTTATCCATTCACCCATTGATGGACACTCGGGTCACGTCCACCTTTGGCTGTTGTGAATAATGCTGCTACAAACATGGATAGACAGATACCTCACTGAGACTGGTTTCCAATTCTCTTGATACGTACCAGTATCAAGAAAGTAGTGGAACCAGTAGTGGAATTGCCAGATTGTATGGTGGTTCTATTTTTAATTTTTGGAGGTACTTCCACATGGCAGCTGCACCATTTGACCGTCCCAGACTCATCTTCCTTAAGATGAAAATGTAAGTGTTCCTGCATCTCCAGGTGTCCATGCTATAATCGCAGACCCTGAAATGTAGACCCAAGGCTGTCTTCTCTGTAGTATCTGTAGGGCGGAAGTGCGGGTTCATTGAAAAAGAATGAGATTGTAGGTCTCCTACTGTCTCTGCCCATTTGCTTGGGGTTTCTGAGCTGGTCCCCTCTCCTCTGTGGGCAGCCCATTTTCCTTAATCATCGTGGAAGTGGCTGGCTTCTAGAGTGGGAATCCTGTGACGTGGGCTCCTTGATCTTTACCTGCCCGTCCTTCTCCCTCCAGGTAGATTTACAGAATGGGCTGTCAGAGTTCTCAGTGACGCAGCGCAGGCTGGTCCATGGCTGGAATGAGTTTGTTGCTGATAACACGGAACCTGTGTGGAAGAAATATCTCGATCAGGTGGGATGATGGCCATCATTCTGTGCATTAACCAGTGTAACCCTGGGGGTGAGGAAGGGAGCCGCCGTTCATTGTGTAACTGTGGATTGAGGGTGTCCGTCGACGAGTCTCAGCACATAGAACAGCTATACTACAAGGTCAAAGAAGGCTTGCCCCTTTCAGGCTGCTCCTAGCTGAGAGATGGACTCACTAACTACCATGGCGGCCACAGTCACGAATAATAGTCTTTCCATTCATAGAGGTAACCATGTGCCAGGCACCATGCTGAGTAAATAAGTAAACATCAACTTACTCTTCCTCTAGATCCCTGCTTTGAGATGTGGTGGTTTAGTCGCTAAGTCATATCCAACTCTTGCGACCCCATGGACTGTAGCCCACCAGGCTCCTCTGTCCATGGGATTTTCCAGGCAAGAATACTGGAGCAGGCTCCCATTTCCTCTTCCAGGGCATCTTCCCAACCCAGGGACCAAACCCAGGTCTCCTGCATTATAGGCAGATTCTTTACCTACTGAGGACAGTGCAATACAGAGAAGCTGAAACATTCCCAGGTTGTGTAGGGCTGCCAGATTTAGCCAATAAATTTACAGATGTCTGTTACATTTGAAATTCAGATAGATAAGCAAAGGAGAGTTTTTTAGTGTATGTTCCAAATGTCGCATGGGACCTACTTGTACTTAAATTTTTTAAAAGTTCCTTGTTTCTCTGAAGTTCACATTTAACTGAGTGTCCTGTAGTCTACCTGGCAGCCAGGGTCCAGAGTCCTGCAGTGTTAAGTGTTGCTGCTGGGAAGTGAAGCCAGGCAGCTGGCTCCAGAGCCCCTGGCCCTCTTAGCCTTTGCCACTGGTGCTGAATACATGTTGTATCAGTCAAATGCCTGGAAGCCACGGGAAAGAAGGGGAAAAAAATTGAAATAGATCCTGCTGCAAGTTCCAGTATAGAAATCAACACCCCCTCCCACCCAGGACCAGCTCAGAAAGCTCCAGTTAACAGGCAGAATTTCCCAGATACCTGAAGCCACGGTTACCTCAGTTTCCCCTCCCTGGCTTTTACACCCTCTCCCATTCCTGACACCTCCCTCTCAGTCAAGCTCAGGAATACCCCAGGCTTCTGCTGCCCTCCCATGGCTCATGTTTAAGGCTTCCTTGATTGGTCAGATCAGGGACCAATCACAGCCCTCCTTGTAGCATCCTCACTCTCCTTTCTCCTCTGGTCCCCACCCTGCTCATTGGTTAGTTCTTAGTGCCCTAGAGATGTCATTCATTGACACATTCTGGCACCAGAAGAGGCTTCTAGGTATGCAGGTGACTCTGGCCAACCCAGAAATTTCCTGGAATGCCAGTGTTGGGAAGAGACAGCAGAGGCTCCTGGAAGTTGAAGTTCAGGGAAGGAGGCTGACACATGGGCTGTGGGGGACCTTCTCCCTTCTGAAGCCCGGCCTTGGTCACTTCTGCCCCGGCTGCCCCTTCCACTAGGCCCTGCTCACCTAGCCTCTGCCGGCTAACACCTCACACCCAGGGCTGTCATCCAGCCTCCAGCCAGGACCTTTCCAGGAATGAAATCTCTTCAGTTTGTAAGAGCAGGAAACATGCTTATTCATCTTAACCTCATCGGTTCAAGGATCCATCTCAGGGTATCCCTGTGGGATTGGAAGGCAGCTTCTGATGGCCGTGTTTTCTAGCCCTCGACAAGCACAGGAAGTCCATGTGCCCTCACTTATTAATTCTTTGTGTTCATTGAGCACTTGCTCCATGCCAGATGCTGTGGTTCTCCTGTCTGTCTCCTCCAGTGACAGGGATCTCACCACTTAACAAGGCAGTCCTGCTTCTCTGTCTCAAGATTCACCACTAGGAATTCTACCTTAGCATGGCCCCAAATCCCTGCCCCAGAGTCACGAAGCAGAGGTAGATTAGAGTCAGACTGCTGGGTTTAATCCTACTTTCCAGCCTTGCGACTTTGAGTCTGCAACCAATCTGCCTTGAGCCTCAATTGTCCCCATCTAGGAAATGGGACTAGTAAGTCCCTCCTGTTCTGAATTTTACTTAAGAGGAAGCCGAGCCTGTATTACATGCTTAATAAAGGTTGCCCCCAGCCCCAGTGTCTGCCAGCTATCCTTGGTTCGAGCATAACTGTTAAGAGCACAGGTTTTGGAGTTGCCTGATCTAAATGAATCCTCGGCAGTTCAGTTTCTTTCAGAAACCTGGGTTGGTCATTTATCATTAAGCAGGACTACTTAACAGTACCTGTGTCATGGGGTTGTGAAAGTGAAAGTCACTCAGTCGGTTCCAACTCTTTGCAACCCCATGGTCTATACAGTCTGTGGAATTCTCCAGGCCAGAATACTGGAGTGGGTAGCCTCTCCCTTCTCCAGGAGATCTTCCCAACCCAGGGATCGAACCCAGGTCTCCCGCATTGCGGGCAGATTCTTTACCAGCTGAGCCACAAGTGTCATGGGGTTGGGAGGAGCCTATAAAATGATGCAGTAAAGTGCTGAGCACAGGGCGTGGCTTGGAAGAGGTGCTCGGAAAACGCTGGTTTGGGGGCGGTTACTGTTTATTGTAATGAACGTCTCTGGTGACCATCCCTTCCCCACATAGTAAGGTTTCAGCAGACCGCTTTCTGCCTGTCCTGCTTTACATGTGGGCTTAAAAGGGCCCCATCAGAACTGGGAGGGTCTCATTATCTATAGCCAGGGCGGTACTACTGGCCCGTGGTGGGGTCTCCACACTGGGCCTGATACCTGTGTGCGGTGTCTCATGGTGACTCACCTATGTGAGATGGAGCAAGGCAGATGTTTGGCATGGTCTCCAGGAGGGGCGGAGGGAGGCTGGTGATGTCTGTGCTGGTCTGGAGGGCTGCTTGGGTCCAGCCACCAGGGAGGGGGCGAGGTTCTGGGCTTGGGATTAGAGTTCAAGGTGAGGCCAGTGCCTGGTCCCAGCTGTTCAGAGTAGCCCCAGCCAGGACTGAGGACCTCGGAGCTAACCCTGAACCCGTGGCTGGAGGGGTCCCTTGTGCAGACACATGCCTGCACCCTTGGGGAAGTTTCCCATCAATCTTTATTAGGGCTGGGCTGGGACACGGGGGTCATCACACTTTCAGAAAGCTGGCTTGCCTGGGGGCCCCAGTGCTCCAGTCTGAGACCCTTTAGTGGGAGTCAACCCCCAAAGACCTACTAGAGAGCTTCCCACAAAATCCTGAAACCTGCATCAGAGTTTCTGAGATGGACCTGTTGTGAATGGAGCAAACAGGATGCTGGCCCTGAGGGGCAGGTTTTGACCCGGAGCAGCGAGGAGACGTGACAAGGCAAGACCAAGAACTGGAAGGCAGGGCCAGGGCTGGTGTCTTGGTGACAGGGACACAGTCAAGATGACCCCAGGATGCCAGTGTTGGGTGGACCGCAGTGGTGGGTCTTCAGGCGGAGGAGAACCATTGGGTGGTGACAGTCCTCCCCTCCTGGCCCTCAGGTCACTGCAGGGCCGGCCTGGAAGCCAGGCTCTGGGTGCAGAGCTGACGCTGCTCCACTAGAGCAGGCCTGGTCTCTGATGTCCATGAGCCTAGACAAGATCCCACTGCCCTGTTTTTCCTTTTTCAGTTCAAGAATCCCCTGATCCTGCTGCTCCTGGCCTCTGCCTTGGTGAGCGTCCTCACAAAGAAGTATGAGGATGCCATCAGCATCGCCGTGGTGAGTGCACCCCATGGGAGTCGGGGGACAGTGCCCCCCCATCCCAGACCTGGCTGCCGAGGTCCTGCTGAGTCTCAGTTTACCTTTGTTATGCAAGGAGAAAAAAAACTAGGCTGTAAGAAGAAGAAAAAAAGTAGAAAACACAGCATAAAGAAAGGACAAGAAGTGTCCATGTTCTTCTACCTCACGAAGAGCTGACTCACTGGAAAAGACCCTGATTCTGGGAAAGACTGAGGGCAGGAGGAGCAGGGGCAGCTGCTAGCCTGTGAGGCTGTTTGAATTCAAGTTAAATAAAATGAAGAATTCGATTTCTCGGGTGAAGTCAGCACCACAGTTTGAAAGCATCAATTTGTCAGTGCTCAGCCTTCTTTATGCTCCCCAACTCTCACATCCGTACATGATTACTGGAAAAACCATAGCTGTATCTGGTTCCAAAATGTTTTCGTTGCCCTGAAAGGAACCCCGTGCTCATTCAACAGTCATCCCCCACCCCCACCAGCCCCTGGAAAGCACTGTCTGCTGTCTGTCTGTCCAGATTTGCCTGTCCTGGGTCGTTCTTATAAACAGAACCCTGCGCTGTGTGACCTTTTACACGTGGCTCTTATATGTGACCTTTTGGTTAATGACTTTCTTTCCGCTTCCTTCAATCTGTCAAGTGCTGTCTTTTGAAAAACAAAAAGAGATTCCTTCCGTGCGGTGGAATTCAGGGTTGCTGTTCAAAAGCCTGAGGCTAGATCCACATCTTCTGATGTGAAATCATGTTTATTAGCAGCTTTGTTGTTATTTGTTCAGTCACTAATTTGTGCCTGGCTCTTTGTGATCTGTGGACGGCAGCACGCCAGGCTCTTCTGTCCTTCACTGTCTCCTGGAATTTGCTCAGATTCATGCCCATTGAGTCAGGGATGCTATCTAACCATCTCATCCTCTGTCAGCCCCTTCTCCTGCCCTCAATCTTTTCCAACATCAGGGTCTTTTCCAATGAGCTGGCTCTTTGTGTCAGGTGGCCAGTTATTAAATGCTGGTGAGATACAAATGATCGTATCTATAGTGTATCATCCTGTGTTACAAGCGTATCTATGCCAAAAACTCTAAGAAGATAATCCCCAAATGTGAACCTGTGGAGGCAGAATTGAGAGTGCTTTTCCGGCTCCTCTGTTTTCTAAATCTCTGCACAGTGCTCTAGTTTGCAAGGAAAAAGGAAATACATTTTGGAAGACAGAGTCCTCCCCTGGATCACTTACCTGCTCATTGGCAATGGGTGTTAACGTGCGCTCCTTTTGCCCCCTAGGCTGTGCTGATCGTGGTCACCGTCGCCTTCATCCAGGTGTGTATATGTGCCCTGAGTTCCCGGGCGGGGTCACCCGGGCTGATGAGAGCTCTGTGGGGAGCCCCCCACACCCCTGACCCCACTTAAACACACTGTTTCATGTGCTTCCGGCCAGGAGTACAGATCAGAGAAATCTCTGGAAGAGCTGACAAAGCTGGTTCCCCCCGAATGCAACTGGTAAGTCGGAGACCTCCGGCCCACCTAACCCCAGGACTTTGTGGTTCATCAGAGGAGTCAGTGGGCTGGCAAGTTTGGCAAAACTTTAGCCACATTTATGTCCTCTGTTGTGTGATATGGGAGAACTGTGGCTCACCAGGGTTAGCAAACCTGACCTCTGCCCCACCAGCGGATTGCTGTGCATTCTTAGGCATGCCATTCGGTCTCTCTGGGCCTCCACTCTGTCACTGGGGTCTAATCTGAGTGCCCAGCCTGGGGGCCATGGATGACAGGGCTTTGGGAAGAGGGTGGCCCACGAAACCTGTGATGAAGTGTGCAAAATTGTGTGCATTTTTCCTAGAAGGCATTTGACATTTTTCCTGAGGCTCAGAAGCTGAGGGGGAGGGCTTTAATAATAAGCTGAGGCCTCAGAACTCTAATCGAAGCGGGTGGACAGCTCAGTGATGAACCCTGGCCATTTGCTCAGCTGCCCGCCAGCCTCTTTCCTACCCGAACATTCCTGCTTTGCCTTTTGTTATCACATCACCCTCCCAAAAGATGTTTAAAAAGGAAAGACAAGAATGTCTCCCCTTACCTCCTGGGCCTGTCTGCTTAGCTCAGTGCTGTGCAAAGGGACTTTCTGGAAGATTCCATCATACGCGCTGCCCGGGACAGCGTCACTAATCACATATGGCTGTTGAGGACTTCACCCAAGGGACTGAATTCTTCATTTTATTTAAGTTGAACTCAAGCAGCCTCACAGGCTAGTGGCTCACAGATGGCTCAGCTTAGAGGGTTTGCAGGGGCCACTGCCCTTGGTAAAGGAAATGGCAGAAGCAGAAGTGAGAATGTTGCAGGCCTGCTGTTGTGTGTGTTTCAATTTAATTTTTTAGTATATCAGCAATCCCCAACCAGTTATTCTCCTTGTAAACATGAAACCACTTTGGAAAAGGCCCAGGTCTTCTCCCTCACCCTTCCTGGCATCAGCTGAGGTTGTCTTAAGTCCTATGTCTTTCCCAAATACACACTGCCACTCATAAGAAAGTCACTGCAGATATCTTGTGATCCAAGGTACTTTGGAAGGATCTCAACAGATAGTAACTCTCTTTTATCCCAAGGATAAGCTGGGAGAAAGAACCTTAACATATATTTGCATACAGATGGCATAATTGAGCATAGAGCTGGAGGATAGAAAGATCTAGTGCGAGGTCCCTCCTCTCAAGGAGTCAGCAAGTGAAAAGTGTGTGTGTGTGTGTGTGTGTGAGAGAGAGAGAGAGATACAAGGCAGAGAATAATGAGTAACAAAGTAGAGACCAAAAGAGCATGCTGTGAAAGCATGAGAGGCATGAGTCAATTCTAGAAGATTCTTTTGGGGGGCAGTAAAAATGTCTGGGCTTAATAATGGGATGAACAAGGTGTCAGAAATCCAGACGTGTGATGTATGACGTAATCCTATAAGAAGACAGAAGCATCCATGATTTATGGGGTTTGATGAGCTGATCTTAAGTTTAAATATCAAGTCTTGGCCTTTCAGGCGAATAGTATGCATTATTGATGTCCCTGGGAGTTGCTTCTGAAAGACAATTTTATTTTCAAGAGCCGCAGAGGCAGGCAACCTGGGAGAGTTGAAAGAGCAGTGAAGGGACACAGCCTGCCTCCCCAAGCCCCCGAGCCCCATGTCAGGAGAGGCATCTGCCCTGCAGACCTTTCCTGCTTACCTCCATCTTTTGTGCATTCATTAAATATTTATAAAGCACCCACTGTGTGCATGGCGATGTCCCAGGTGAGAGATAGGAAAGCCCTGGCCTTTGGACCTCTCACACTCCTAACAGGTGAGGCAGATAATGAAGTGAAGGAATGAAATGATTTTGGAATGAGGCAGGTGCATTAAAGCCAAAAAGACTGAAAGCCAAAGCCACACAAAAATGAGAGAGAACCTCATGGAGATGCAGTGACTGGTGGAGGTGTGGGAACAATCTTGAATATCTGGCTGGCAGGTTACTCTGCTCTGACATTTAAGGTGGAGCTGACCTTTAAGTTGAGGCCTGATAAATGGCAGGGGCCAGCCATGGGAAGAGTCGAGAGAAGAGCAGACGTCTATCTGATAGGTGCTCTTGGCTATAAACCCCAGAAAATTCAGCTGCACAAACCACAAGGAAATGGTGTTGTCTTATGGCAAGGGATCTGAGGTGAGGGGCCAGTGGGGCTAGTTAATTCAAGATGGGATCAAGGACCTGGTCCTTTTATTTCTTTACTCTGCCATCCTCAGCTTGCTGGCTTCGTTCTTATTCTGGATTCCCTCATGGCCCCAGGATGGCTGCCACAGCTCTAGACATCACAACCAGACATGATAAAGATGAAAAAGTCCAACAGAAGAGGCCATGTGTGTCTGTAAAGAATGAGAAAACCTTTCTCTTGAGCCCCTGCCAAATACCACTCCTGTCTCTTAGGCCAGTGTTGTAGACCACGCCTGTGTCTACATCAGTCACGGGCAGGGGATGGGGTCACCCTGATCGTCTCAGCCTGTCAGGACCCACCCCCGGAGCACTCTGCTGCGGGGAGAAAGGCAGGTACCTGGATAACTGCATTCTGTTAACAAGGAAGAGGGGAGTGTCTGCTCCACCATTCAAGATCCACAAAGACCTTGAGACTGGAAAGAGCTGGGTGTATTCAAGGGGGTGCGTGGCAGGAGGTAGGGTGTCTGGGTCTAACTCCCAGGTTCTTGGAGAGGGTTTGGAGCAGGAGGAAGTTGTGATCTGATTTTGTGCTTTAAGAACTCTCTGGCTGCTACAGGAAGGAGGCCCAGGGAGGGGCACAGGTCCCACCGGGGGGCTTCTGCCATGTTGGGTAAGGAGCAGCATGTCGTGGGTTCCAGTGGGAGCCTGTACACAGAAGCATGCCTATGTCTAACAGCAAACAGCCATGAAGTGCGGTCCCAGGCCTGGGGGTGGGTTGCTCCCTGGTTTCTCGGGCACTTAAGGTGCTCCTCCTGGCTTTAACAAGGTTCTGCTGTCCCTGAGGTCAGAGCTGGGCTCTGTACACCAGAGCGCTGTGTTCTCCGAGGACAGAAGCACTGCCAGCTGCCAGCTTTGTTAAGGAACCACTTCTCTAGACCTGCAGAGGCTTCTGGAGGCCGTGTGGCCCCGCCTTGTTTCCAAGCAGGGTGAACAGTAGTCACCTCACTTTTCAAATGAAGCCCAAGTTCTCCCAGGAGATAAGCTCTTTCCCAAGAGTCTTTTAGGACATGTGAATTTAAAAAATAATAAAACCATCAAAGCACAAGCATTTGTCCACATCGGAAAGAGAAAATGTATTTCTGTAACCTTTGCTCAAGTTTATCAAAGTGCCTAAAATTGAGATGTCAACATGGATGCATTTGCTTTTTCCTGTTTAAAATGCAGCATAAGAGAAGGAAAGCTCCAGCACCTGCTAGCTCGAGACCTGGTACCTGGAGACATCGTGTCTCTCTCCATTGGAGACCGCGTCCCTGCTGACATCCGTCTCACAGAGGTGAGGGGCCCAGACCCCGGTCCAGGGGCCGTGCAGACACTTGGCTTCTCAGAGGCAGGCATTCTCTCCTTCTTGCACACACATATACACAGACATAGGCATGTATGCACACAAGCAGAAAGTTAGCAAGCACAATTTTAAGCACAAAGCTCCTCCGATGGCATTTCATAAATTATGTATTCTTATGCAAGTATAAGCCTAACACGTTTTGGTTATATGATTTTCTAGCTTGTAGCCTACTGCAGTAGAGAGGAATTTTATAGCTGAGGAATGGTTTTATAGCTGAGGAATGAGGGATAAGTTGCTTCTAGAAACAACCATACTGATGGCAGACAGAAGCACTGTCAGACTGCTTAATCTCAAGGATAACAACTAGTCTAGCCGTAGAAAGTAGCACAAGCCTTTGTTAAGAGTGCAGTTTGGGACGTCGGGTGTGGGGCTCCATCCCCAACCTTTGCGGGTCTCAGGGTGTCACAACCTCACAGAACATTCCCTGAGGCTGTCGAAGATGATCCTGAATCCTCAAGAAAAGGAAGAAAAAAAAAAAAGAAAAGGTGAAGTCAGGTTCAGAGAGATCCGTTGATGGGAGTAACCTATTTTATGATCCCTGCCAAGAAGGTTTAAGGATTGTTCAAAGCTTTTAGTGATAAAGGATTAAGCCCTGGTTATCAGCCTGATTTATTTATTTAAGGAGGACATGTTCTCTGGGTCAATAGCAGGCTGTTGAAAGGGTGGCCTGGAGAGAGGTGGGGAGTGGAGGGAGACAAAAGAGACTGGGAGCCAACCTCCGGGGTGTTCTCTGGGTCAATAGCAAGCTGTTGGAAGGGTGGCCTGGAGAGAGGTAGGGAGTGGAGGGAGACAAAAGAGACTGGGAGCCAACCTCCGGGACCTGCGTTTACAGCACCCTGAGCCTGGCTTTGAAGGTGAGGCGGGGGCCAGAGGGCACCCAGGCTTTCCAGCTCCTCTGCCCCTGTTTTCAGATCCCCAGGCAGGGCACAGCAAGTGTACCCCACACCAGGGTGAATTCCTCTCCGTCTGCTTCTCCCTACACGAGCATCCAGCCTTCGAGTCCAGGGCATGTGGTTCCCAGTAGAGGAGCCGCTATCCAGTGGCCAAGCCCCACCTGCAGAGAAAGCTGGGGAAACCAGTCTGACACTGTCCATGCCTCCCTAGGGATGGGCTCTGCCCTGCAACGTGGAGGAGTCCCCAGGTACAGGGGCGGGCTGTCCACATACTGGGCAGCTGATAGACAGGACGCATGTATACTATGGACGCTACAGGGAGGCAGAGCGGTGAAGTGATTAGTGCCCTGGGGCTGGCCATTAGCCAAGTCCTATCCTTCAGAAGCTGTGTGACCTTGAGCAAGTAGCTTAACCTCTCTGTGCCTCAGCTTCCTCATCTGTCAGAGGGGTTAATGTTCATTCCCAACTCGAGGGGTTCTGATGATGCCGAACTGAGCTAAGACCATCAGCCTGCTTGCACAGCGCCCCGAGGTGGGGACAGAGTCCCGAATATCAGCCATTGGTTTAACTGTTTATCATTACCAAGCTTGACAACAGTTCCTTGAAAGAATTTTTTAAACCCCAAATAACTCCCCTCCTACTTCAACTGGTTTTCTTCCTGCCCTGCTTCTATCAGATTAAATGGTATCTGGTCGTTGCCAGCACAAGGACTTTTTCAAGGCTACCGGCCGCCAACACTCTGCAGATTTTCTCTCTGGTCCTTTTGCAGATCAGTAGCTTTGTTTACTCATAGTAGAGTTTTTTTTAAAATAATTTTATTTATTTGGCTGTGCTGGGTCTTCCTTGCTGCGTGTGGGCTTTCTCTGGTTGTGGCGAGCAGGGATTGCTCTCCAGTTTCGGTGCAAAGGGCTTCTCATTGCAGCGGCTTCTCTTGTTGCGGAAGCTCTCTTGAGCTCTAGAGCGTCCGGACTTCAGGAATTGCCGCACGTGGGCTCAGGAGTTGCAGCTCCCGGGCTCGAGAGCACAGGCTCAGTAGTTGCGGCTCAGGGGCTTCGTTGCTCCGAGGCATCAAAGCAGCCCCCTGCATTGTCCAAGGGTCAACCGTGTGTAACAATCAGATCGGCGCTAGCCACTGTGTGAAAACCGCCTTGCTTCATCTGCAGTGACCTTAAGAGGACAGTGCTCTCCTTTTACAGTGAGGACACAGAAGCCTGGAGGGCTGAGCCCACACAGTCAGTGGGGCAGAGGGGACTTGAACCTGGGCCATCTGGCTCCGGAGCCCAGACTCCAGGCCCTGTGTCGATGCAAACAATCGCTAGTAAGAACGGAGCACGTGGGCCAAACCGAGGACTGTAGCCCGGGAGACAGGCTCGCCATAGCCCAGACAGACTGCTCCTGAGAAGCACGGTTTTCAGTGCTGTTTGTACCCTGTCACAACAAAGAAAAAGAAATTCCATCAGACATGGCAGGGGTACATTCCTTCAAGGTCACCAAAAGGACAGATTAGGACATACGCAGTGAGAGGCATGACCTTGACATCTGGGAAGAGAGCCTTATCTCGGAAGGAGTCCTGGCTTAGAGGCGTTCACCCCTATCTTCGGGGTGAGCGCTCTTTGCCTCTGGGTAATGTGTCCTTTTCTTTGATGATGAAAGCAGGTGTCCCGTGTACGGTGCACACAGGCTGTGCTGCTGATCATAAAATCCACGCCAAGTCATAAACACCAGACTGGCTTCCCCAGCCTCCACCACCTCTTTCCCGACAGCCAGCTCTCCGGACTTTCTTCCTGGCTCTCTGGCTCTCCCTCCAGGTTTCCTCAGTGTATCGAGTGTCTAGAGCTGCTGAACAAAGTATTACATACTTAGGGGCGTAAACTACACAAGTGTATTATCTTGCAGTCTGGAGGTCAGACTCAAACTCAGTTTCACTGGGTGGAAATCAAGGCGTTGGCAGGACTGTATTCCCCATTCCCAAGCTTCAGGGGAAAATTGGTTCCCTTGCATTTTTTAGCTTCCAGGGTCGCCCACATTTCTTGCCTCGTACCCCTGAATCACTCCAACCACTGCTTCTGTCTTTGTATTTCCTTCTCTCAGACACCGCTCTGATTCCCCTCTCATAAGGACCCTTTTTAAAATCAGTTGATCTCTTTTTTCTTTTTTTAATTAATTTATTTGGCTGCCCCAGGTCTTCGTTGTGGCATGAGGAATCTTTTAGCTGTGCCATGTGGGATCTAGTTCACTAACCAGGGATCGGCCCTGGGGCCCCTGCATTGGGATCGTGGAGCCCTGACCTCTGGACCAGCAGGGAAGTCCCTGTAATGACATTTAGGGGCCCCCAGGATCATCCAAGCTAATCTCCCCATGGCAAACCCATCCGTTTAATCACACCCGCACAGTCTCTTTTGCTGCTAAGACAACACTTTCACAAATCCCAAGGATTAGGACTTGGGTGTCTTCAGGGATTGGATGGTAGGGGGCTACTATTCAACCCAGCACCCTCAAAGCCCTCCTCTAAGCCTCTCCTCCTTCCCTGCTTGCCTGAGGGCACCCCTCCCAAATCCCCGTCAGTCAGTCAACAGATATTTCCTGGGTACTGCTGTGAGCCAGGACCTGTGCTGTGCTGAGGAGGCAGTGAGAACAGACGAGACCTCTGCTTTTATAGCCTGGAGTGATAGGCGACATCCACCACAGGGAAGCTTGTGGGAAAAGCCCAGGGGATTCTGGACTTCCCAAACAGGACAGACTTGACTGGCCCACTGCAGTCACAGAGGGCTTCCTGGAAGCAGTGCCTTTTGAGCCGTTCTGGAATGGGGATCAGCTGTTCTAGGCAGAGGAGACCCAAGCTGGGTGCTCAGCCCTGACTTGGAAGCCAGATGCACTGCACCTTTCAGCTGCCCGCAGCGCATCTTCACACAGGAGGGCCGTTCCTGCCATCTGGAACCTACTTCCCACCAGCAGGACTTAGCTGTTCTCATTCCTGAGGCCTCAGCCCCAACCCGTCCCCTCCCCACCGGCCTCCCTGATCCCTCTCCTGAGGCGTCACCTCCCCTCCCTCCCCCCACCCTGGATTCCTGCTGTTCATTCCAGTGTCACTTTGCTTTCCTGTTTATTGCTCAGTTCAGTTCAGTCGCTCAGTCGTGTCCGACTCTTTGCGACCCCATGGACTGCAGCACACCAGGCCTCCGTGTCCATCGCCAACTCCCAGAGTACACTCAAACTCATGTCCATTGAGTCAGTGATGCCCTCCAACCATCTCATCCTCTGTCATCCCCTTCTCCTGCCTTCAATCTTTCCCAGCATCAGGGTCTTTTCAAATGAGTCAGCTCTTCGCATCAGGTGGCCAAACTTTTGGACTTTCAGCTTCAACATCAGTCCTTCCAATGAACATTCAGGACTGATTTCCTTCAGGATGGACTGATTGGATCTCCTTGCAGTCCAAGGGACTCTCAAGAATCTTCTCCAACACCATAGTTCAAAAGCATCAATTCTTCAGCACTCAGCTTTCTTTATAGTCCAAATCTCACATCCATACATGACTACTGGAAAAACCATAGCCTTGACTAGACAGACTTTTTGTTGGCAAAGGTCCCTTCACAAAGGCAGGGAGTTTGTCTGTCTTGGTCACTACTGGATTCCCAGGGCCCAGAAGAAGGCCTGGCCTTTGGCAGGAGACAGATGGACAGATAGCCACCTCCATTCCAGCATATCCAAACCCACACCCACCTCCCTGCCTGCATCCTCACCCCTTCCCAGTCCCCTAACACCCATTGTTCCTGTTTTTCTGGCCAGCTGTCTTCAAGGGAGGCATCTTTGTCTCATCTCTCTCTCCTTTCCTCTTTTTAAGAAAAAAACAGGCTCTATTTCTTAAAGTCTTTTCCTTTTTTTGACCATGCCATGCAGCTTATGGGATCTTAGTTCCCCGACCATCACCATGACCCATCCCTGCTGATACTGACCTTGATCAGCTGGCTGAAGTCTGTTTTCTTACATTTTAATGTATCACCAATTAATAGGGTGCAGATGACACTACCCTTATGGCAGAAAGCGAAGAAGAACTGAAGAGCATCTTGATGAAAGTGAAAGAGGAGAGTGAAAAAGTTGGCTTAAAACTCAGCATTCAGAAAACTAAGATCATGGCATCTGGTCTCATTGCTTTATGGCAAATAGATGGGGAAACAGTGAGAGACTTCATTTTTTGGGTCTCCAAGATCACTGAAGATGATGACTGCAGCCATGAAATTAAAAGACCCTTACTCCTTGGAAGGGAAGTTATGACCAACCTAGACAGCATATTAAAAAGCAGAGACATGAATTTGCCAACAAAGGTCCATCTAGTCAAAGCTATGGTTTTTCCAGTAGTCATGTATGGATGTGAGAGTTGGACTATAAAGAAAGCTGAGTACTGAAGAATTGATGCTTTTGAACTGTGGTGCTGGAGAAGACTCTTGAAAGTCCCTTGGATTGCAAGGAGATCCAACCAGTCAATCCTGAAGGAAATCAGCCCTGAATATTCATTGGAGGGACTGATGCTGAAGCTCAAACTCCAATACTTGGGCCATCTGATACAAAGAACTGACTCATTTGAAAAGACCCTGATGCTGGGAAAGATTGAAGGCAGGAGGAGAAGGGGACAACAGAGGATGAGATGGTTGGATGACATCACTGACTCAATGGACATGAGTTTGAGTAAACTCCGGGAGTTGGTGATGGACAGGGAAGCCTGGCATGCTGCAGTCCATGGGGTAGCAAAGAGTCGGATACAACTGAACAACTGAACTGAACTAATTAGTAGGGGTTCTTTCTGTGAAAGATCCTCATGTTTGGGCAACCACTGCTGTCACTCCAGCTGGAAAGTGCCCCCATTTTATCAATCCAACAGGCCCACAGAGGGTCCTCCTCTGAGGCTCTGTGTTCATGGGGCTCATCCTGCCATAGGAGGAAGCTGCAGTGACCCCACACCATGTGGATCAAGATTAAACTCTACCCTCTGACTGTTCACAGTCTAGCCTGCCCATCGCCCCGCCCCAGACCCTATGAGAGAATGGATGCCTGTGCTAAGAGAATGCAGCAGAATCCATCTCTGACATGACCTAGGCTGTGGGGCCTCGGGCAAGTTTCCAAAGCTCTCAGAGCCTCAGTTTTCTCATCTATAGAGTGGGGATCAGAGCAGCATCTTTTCCATGGCATAGTCGTGAATGTTTCATGAGAAAAATACACTCAGCAACTGTGTGTTAGCATACTATCAATGATAGTAATTATTCTCTTAGTTTCTCTTGCACTCTAATTTAGCATCATCCCATTTAGCACTGAATCACCCTCCATTTGTTTCAAGAATTTGATTTCCAAAGTTCTTGAAAAAAGAACCTGAATTAAAAGTCTTGTTGACTCGGCCAGTTGAAAAACTGGGTGGGCAGGTTATATTCTAATTGGTCTTTCTTTAAACAGCAAAAACCAAACTTAAAATAAGCAAATTATGTGAGCCTCAGTGTGTTTGAAGGGGTTAGTGTTGGGACAAGAGGAGATGTAGTGACCTTCTAGCCCAGTGTCTCCCAACACTTGGCCCACAGGGTGGTCCACACACTGCAGCCCCCATGTGGAGAGTGTCAGCACCCCTTTGCATAGTAAAGCCCCTGGGAAGTCCTTCAGTAAAGAGGACCATTCACTGGGTTTACCCCCATATTCCTCAAACTGGTTTTCACCATGGAACCCACTTTCCACAGAGCAGCAATTAACTTCCTGTGAAGGAGGGTTCCCCAAGACACAAGTGGGAAAATGATGTTCTAACTCGTGACTCATCCATCTTATACCTGGAAAAACTAAAGCTCCCAAATCACAAATATGTGGATGTGATTTTTGTTAACATAAGAAGTCTCTAATCGTCGTGGGTCCATTAGGGAAGCAGAATGGAAGCACAGGGGGCTCTTGGACCTGCAGTCAGCCTTCACATAGTCTGGTACAAGTGTAAAGACTAGAATTAAAAACAGAAAAGAGCGACTTCCCCGGCAGTCCAGCGGTTAAGACTCTGCCTTCCAATGCAGGGAATGCAGGTTCAGTCCCGGGACAGAGAACAGAGATCCCACATGCTGCCGGGTATGGCCAAAGACTAAAAAACAGAACAAAACACCCAGGACAAATTAACCTGCAGCTTAGCTCCACTTGCTGCCAGTTTGCTCCGTCTTCTTGCTGTCTGGCGCTCCCATCCATGTGTACTCCCCACTGAGAGCCTTACTGTGCCTCACTTGGCCTGTATTTCTTGGATTGTAGGCTTCCCCTCCTGATGGAACTGGCCTGTCTTCTAATGTCTAATATCGTTTTGCACATTTCCCCATGTGGGTCCTTCTCTGCTCCAGACTTTTCATGGCTCCTCATTCTTTACAAGGTTACATCCCAATCTCTTAACCGATGCCAGACACAACGAGGTTCCAGCCACACCTCCCACACGTCCTCTGCTCCAGTCACGCTGGCCCCACACGCGTCCCCATGTGGACCAAACCTTCTGTCTCTCTGCTCGTGCCCTCTCGTGGTGATGGCTTCCCTGGTGGCTCAGCTGGTAAAGAATCCACGTGCAATGCGGGAGACCTGGGTTCAATCCCTGGGTTGGGAAGATCTCCTGGAGAAGGGAAAGGCTACCCACTCCAGTATTCTGGCCTGGAGAATACAGTCCACGCGGTCGCAAAGAGTCGGACACAACTGAGCGACTTTCACTGTCTCATGTTGATGGAGTTGAGGCCCCGTGAGAGCAGGGCCAACTCTTCCCCCTCCAGCA
The DNA here is from genome assembly GCF_027580195.1 of Bos mutus. Classification (NCBI taxonomy): domain Eukaryota; kingdom Metazoa; phylum Chordata; class Mammalia; order Artiodactyla; family Bovidae; genus Bos; species Bos mutus. The sequence goes on along the minus strand of NC_091634.1, from coordinate 51,997,828 downwards.
AACCCCTGCACTGGCTTCAGCACCTGGGATAGTGCCCACCTCTGTCCACGCCTGAGAACCCTTCCCCAGAGAGGATGGCCCGGGCCCACTGCTTGGCGTGCTGGGCTCCTTCTGTCCTTGCAGTCTGTGGCTGGGCTGCTGGGGGAGAGGGGTCTCTATTTACCTCCCCATCTCTTCCGTTGCTTTGATCAAACTCATTATCACCAAGTCCACCCACCAGCAATTCTCTAACTCGCCTTCTTTTCCCTCCTGAAAGACCGGCCTGATTCTCTTACCAGTGTTTGCTCATCCCTCAAGGCCTGTTTCATGTCCTAGACCCTCCAAGAAACTCTGCAGCTCATCCTCCCCCACCACCACTCCACACTCCTGTTTCCTGAACCTTCTGAGGCAGAATAGATCCGATTAGGGTGTCAGGTTGTTCTAACTATGCCTCTCAAACTCAGGCAATGGCAGGATTCTCTTTCACTGCTGACTTACCATCTTATTACAGTGTAACTTCAATGGAACAAACATAAAGTTAGATACAAAATCTATGTGCTTCAAATTAAGTAAGTTACAACTTATTCTAACTATTATCATGTCCAGTTAGACCACATTTACTAGAAACAGAATCTCTGTTTGCCATGGTTACTGTTGTTCAGTTGCTAAGTCGTGTCTGACTCTTTGCAGTCCCACGGACTCAGCATGCCAGGTAGGGTGACAATATACAGCCTTGACATACTCCTTCCCCAATTTTGAACCACGGAGGTGTGGTAGTTTCTGCTGCCTGGGACCTGTGGGGTCAACATCTGGTGGTTCTGGATGACTCATTTCCGCATTTCTTCTTTCATTGTGGGTTAGGAGCTGCCCGTGAGCTCATATGACTGCTCCGATGTCCTGGAGATAAAGCATGAAGATCAGTTAGTAGTTGTGTTTGTGGTGGTAGGTTGAGGTAGGTACATGGGCTTGAAGAGGCAGGGGTTTATTCCCATTTCACGTGATGAGAGCCTGGAAGTGGAGCCAACGGGGTGGCTTCCCCATGGAAGAAAGGCCCTGGGTTTCTCCAGCCCTCCTTTCTGCCCTCTTGGGCTGTGGCATCCTGTTAGTGCCTGTAAAATGGCTTGTGGAGCTCCAGCCATGAGCACAATGACCCAAGCAGAGAAAGAGAAAGGTGAAGGGGGCCAGGAGGAGCTGTCAGCTCAGCCGCCTTCAAAGATCTTCACAAAGACCATTGTCCAGAGGGTGGAGACACTGTGAGCTGCCAGGGAAGCTGGGAAACAGGGCTAAGGGGGTGGGATGGGGGCCATCATCAGGCCCAATGCCACGGGGTTCTGTTAGGAACTTGGAGGGTTAGATGGATATTACTTGGCAAGTGGTGGCTCCTGTCATCCTTGCGGACTGGGGTTCCCTGGAAGTGTGCACATTTTTATAGATTGGTATTGAATGGTAAAACTTGGGAGTGTAGAGAACTCACAGACTTCTGTTTGAGAAAGGCCGATCTAACTGTTCTTTTGGGAGTTTGCAGGAAGATAACTTCTTTTAGTTGCTCTTTTTTTGCTTCAGTGAGAAGTCCCTTAGGGGTAGAGTATACCCTAGATACCTTGCACGTCCTTGGTGGTACCTGGCATGGTTCTGGCCATGGAAGACTCACCTCCTGAGTGATACCTGCTGGGCCTGTGGTCACTTCTGCAAGACCTTGATAGTTAAGAATGCGGTCTCTGAAGCCACCGTTTGGTTCAAACCTCTGCTCTGCCGCTAATGAGCTGATTAGAGCAGATTTCTTAATCAGCCCATGCCTCAGTTTCCCCAAATGGAAAGTGGATAAGGGACTTCCCTCGTGGTCCAGTGGCTAAGACTCTGTGCTCCCAATGCAGGGTTCGATCCCTGGTCAGGGAACTAGATGCCACATGCCACAGCTAGAAGTTCACGTGCTGTGGCTAAAAGGTCCTCCCCACCACAAAGAAGATCGAAAATCCCCCATGCGGCAACTAAGCCGGGTGCGGCCTAATTAATTAACTAATTAATTAAATATTTTTTTAAATATTATAAAGTGGATAAAATAATAGTGTCTTTCATGGAGGGTGTGAGGATTAAGCAATAAGCCTTGTGAAGTGCTCTGTGCTGGACCTGGTGCATAGTAGGTGTTCTGGAAATGTTACCCTGGAAACATCAGGAAGTATGTGTATCTGTGACTGCATGTGTGTTTCAGGTGTTGACATGACCTTAGGCTATCATCAAGTAACCCGGCTCAGTGCTACTCAAATCACACGGATTGTGTGGGAACCCCAGGGTGGGCAGGATGTGGGAGTTAGGGGAAAGATAGGATGATCCGAAAGGGATATTCTAATTTAACCATTGCCTACGTTTTTTTAAAAAGTTTTATTAAAATTGAAAAGGGTGTTAAAACAGGATTTGAGATTGCTATGTTTTCTGAAAGGGGTCCCATATGCAAAGCTTTTCTGATTCCTGGAGGCACCAGAGGCCGTGTTGTGGTATTTGTTTCCTGATTTCAGCGCGCTCTTGTTTGCTGTCTGTTGACCAGTGACGTTAAGGTGTCAGACACTATCCTGGGCTTTGAAAACCAGCTCACAGGTTGGGGGGCTGGTGCTACACCTTGTCTCTTTGCTTCCCCCCAGGTCACAGACCTTCTGGTGGACGAGTCCAGTTTCACGGGAGAAGCCGAGCCAAGCAGTAAGACAGATACCCCACTGACAGGCGAGGGTGACCTCACGACCCTGAGCAACATCGTCTTCATGGGGACCCTGGTGCAGTGCGGGAAGGGCCAGGTGAGCCCTGGGGCCTTGGCGTCCCTCACCTGTGGGCCTTCAGCCTCAGACCTCACACCCCTCTCTCCTGGATGCAGGGCGTCGTGATCGGAACAGGAGAAAAGTCCCAGTTCGGAGAGGTGTTCAAGATGATGCAGGCTGAAGAGGTAAGGGACTGGGGGCTTTGGGTTTCTTTCTTTTTTAGATTATTTGTTTATTCATGGCTGCACTGGGTGTTCATTGCTGTGTGTAGGCTTTCTCTAGTTGCGGCGAGCAGCAGCTACTCTCGTGGTGCTCAGGCTTCTCATTGCGGTTGGTGTTGTGGAGCACGGGCTCTAGGACCCCCGTTGCCTCGCTGCATGTGGGATCCTCCTGGATCAGGGATCGAACCCGTGTCCCCCATATTGGCAGGCGGATTCTCAACCATTGGACCAGCAGGGAAGCCCTGGGTTTCTTGTAAGGTGGGGTTTGAGATGATTCTCAGCTGGTGACACCTGCCCCACCTACTCCTTAGGAACAAGGATGATATGGTTAATGTGAGTACACTTTTAAAAACTTTTTACTTTGAAATGCTCATTAGGATTTTTGTCAAGATATGACTTACGGTGATACGCACAGATCTGAAATGTAGCAGTCTGTGGATTTCTATATATGTGTCCCTGTATAATCATCACTCAGCTTAAGATATAAAAAAATCCAAGCAGGGTCTTCCCTGGCGGTCCAGTGGTTGGGATTCTGTGCTTCTACTGCAGAGGGCATGCGTTCCATCCCTGGTCAGGGAACTAAGATTCCACAAGCTCACAGTGCAGCCAAAAAAAAAAAAAAAAGAGAGAGAGAGAGAATAGAAGCAGGAGGGACACTCCCAGATCTCATCTAACAAACTCATTGTTCTCATCCTTTTAGACGCCTAAAACTCCTCTACAGAAAAGCATGGACAAGCTGGGGAAGCAACTGACACTCTTCTCATTCGGCATAATTGGTGGGTGAAGCAGTTTCTGCATGGGGTCCTGGCAGGGGTGGAAGAGGGGGTGGGGGGTGTGGAAGGGAGCCATCCTGTGCACCCATAGCTGTCTCTCAAATACCTTACTACTCACCTGGGTGAGGACTGGGGTTTGGGATCAGAGGTTCTTGGTCAGCAGCAAGAGGTTTCTGTATCAATCGGACAAGCTAGCAGCAGTAACAGGTAGCTCCTACATTTTAATGGCTTAACATGATCATAACTTATTTCTCGCTTACACTGCAGTCCGTGGGCACATTCCTGGTGAAATGGCTTTCCCGGGTAGCTCACTTCCAAACACTGACTTGCAGTCCCAGGCTCCTGCTGTATTGTTGTTCTGCCTTCCTCCAGTTCCTGGGAGGAGTGGGCCATAATTCTGTTAAACCAGCAGATGGGGAAAGAAAGAACATAAGAGACTTGTGGGGAGTGGGGGTGGGAGGGGGAGCATTTTTTAAAGGCAGGGACCAGGAAGTGAAGTCATCACTTTTGCCCATTCTTGATTGGCCAGAATGAAGTCACATGGCCTACCTAACTGCAAAGGAGACTGGGAAATGTAGTCTGGTGGTGCACCGGCAGGTTTCTATGCTGTGCCTGGGCTTGTTCCTCCTGACCTTTGGCAGCATACCAAACAGTATCCCCATGGTGCTGTAGCCCAAAATTCAGGTCTTATTCCTGAATTATACCCTGTCCCTGCACCTGTCCCTTCCTGCTGCCTCCAGCTCTGGCTTTGAGTCTGTGTCCTTCGTTCTCAGCTTCCAGGGTCAACCAGTGCCTGGGCCATTATAGATTCTCAATAAATGTTGGTTTAGTGAATAAAGGAACAAAGCAGCCAACCACTGCCCATAGCACAAGCAGTGATGAGAGGAGCTCTAGTGAGTCTGGTTAAAACTGCAAAGAGGAGAAAGTTCTTGGGAGAAGAGGCAGCTGTCCCTCCTAGCAGCAGTTTTGTTGTGCTTCTGGTCATCCGGATGCATTGGTTCATTTAACGAGTATCTTATGACACACTTGACCCTGCGATAGGTTCTGGGGCCACTGAGATGAGTAAGACACAGCTTCTTCCCTTTGGAGGACTCCAGAGAAGTAGGAGAGAGACACGTGAACAAATATGAAATGTGAAGGTAGCTGTTAATTTTGCATGGGAGAGTTGAGAAGGCTTCAAAGAGGAGGTGACGTCAAGTTGGGTCTTGTAGGATGGGTAGGAGTTTGCCAAGTGAAAAAAAAGAGAAGATTGGGAATTTCAGACCAAGGAAAACATATATCCAAAGGCATGAAAAAAAAAACAAACAACAAAGGCATGGAAGGTATCTCCCATTCCTTTACAACTTTAGGAGGTTGTAAAATTAGCAAAGTGTTAAGAGGATATGATCTGAATTCGGATCTCTCAATTCTATCGTGCTAGAGATAGACCTGCCTGCCCTTTCCTCCCTGGCCACCCCTTCCCCATTCTCTAGTTTCTAGGCTCCTTTCCAAATGTCAATTTTGGATGTTGTACTCAGAGTTTGCTCAGTCAGTAGGTTTCCTGTTTTCGAATAGCTCTGTGTCCTCTTCCCTCCTTTCCGCCCTAGTTTTCCCTGGAGCAGTTTCATGGGAAGTGGGTTTTATCACAGCCAGGGAGGGCTCTGTGCTTGTGAGAGGATTTGGAGGCCGTGCTCAGGCATGGTGGAGGAGGACTGTGATAGATTAGTGATGTCTGTCATGGAGAGAGAGTGGCTCTATGCCATCATTCACCTGCCCTCCTTGGGGTTACACTGATCAGGCATCTGGGACAGGGTGGATGGATGCCCACATGCCCCTGGCTACCCAGAGGGCCCTTTTACTCTCTAGAGCAGGGGATGGAAACTCTGACTCCCAGGCCAAATCGGGTTCACCACCTGTTTTGTGTGGCTCACAAGCCAAGACTTTTACAAAAATCAGAAGAAGACTATCTTCTGACATTAACCTTATATGAAAATCAAATTTCAGTGTTCACAAATAACTTTTATTGGCACACAGCCAAACCCATTCATATATTATCTATGGCCATTTGCACACTGCAATAGCCAAGTTGAGCTGCAACAGACCATAAGGCTCATAAAGCAAGTACTGTTTTCTGCCCAACCTGTTGGAGGAAAAGCTGTCTGCCACCTGCTCTAGACCCTGGGGTTGCCAGAAGGAGAACGGGCTGTAGCAATAGCCCCCAGAGAAAATACCAAGTAGGTGTGCTTCAAGACAGATTGTCAAATAGATGCTCGTAGCAGGCCTTTCCACAGGATGAAATCTATCAAAGGTCAGAGGTGCTGCAGGGTCACTGCCTCGTATAAGCCGTTATTCCTCACGTTAACTTAGAACTTAAATTGGCATGTCTGTGGCCAGGCCCGTGATAACCGCTCAGATGTTTTCTCTTTTTAGTAAATATTTCAAGAACTGCTCTGGCAGAGTGGGAGTTGTGAACCCTTAGAAAGGCCTAGGGATGCTGGGAAAGAGTGGTGTGCTGGTAAAGGCTTAACAGCCGGTTTCAGGGGAAAGTGGTGTTTGTCACCTCTGTGGTCTCAATACTCACAGTGTCCTATTTCTAGACACCGATGGAAAATTACTGAACCTGAATTTGGGAAGAAATAAGCACATTTGGCTTTTGTGAGGCCCCCACCCTCCTACTGTGGCAGGACCCAGGATGGGGGCAGGTCCTGTGGGTTGGCTCTGCCCCTATTTTTAGTAAAACTTCCCCCTAATCTTTCTAGGTTCATTTGGGTTCCTGCTAAGATTTTGACTACTGAGTTCTGTTGCTAGTCAAAGTATGAAAAAAAAAAAATGAAACCCCAATAAATCAGATCTTATGACCTCTCTACCCCCAACACACACATACCCAAACACATGCAGACACACACACGCCACTACTGCCCAGCAGAAAGCTCACCCTGGCTCTGCTTTCCCTACAAGACACAGCTGATGCTCTTCGGCAAGTCCCCCAGGATGTGTCAACAGGCAACCCCTCTCACCTCCTACTTCCCCCTCGCCTGTCTTGTAACTGTGGCCACAGCAGTTCATGACTTGGTGTTACTGTGGGCCAGGAGCCATGCTGAGATCTCCAAGGGCATTGTTACATCTTAAATCCTAAAACAAGTCATTGAGGAAGATGTAGTCATTTCCTCCACTTTACAGATGAGCAAACCGAGGCCGTGCCTGGTGGACCCTGAACTTTGCCCCGTTGTCAGAACATCTCGGGCCTTTCATGGGCCCCAGCATGAGTCATGCACTTCTTTACCTGAAGGCTCCATCTCTGACTGTCCACATACCCCGTGTCTAACACAGTGTCTGGTGGTTAAATACTGGGCCAACAATTGATGAAAGAGAAAAATGGGATAAGGAATGTCTTTAATCACAAAAATGCAGAATAAAATCAGCTAAGAGAGACCAGCTCCTGAACCCATCAGGGGAGCGGCTGTCGTTGGTCATGTCAGAAACCTTGGGGCAAGTCCTGTAAACATACAGCCTGTGGGAAACTTCTGGAATAGCTCAGAAATGTTGCAAACAGCCCCAAATAAACCGGGTGGCTGTTTCTTTCTTTTACTTGAACTGACTTGATCCTTTCCTGAAAAAGGAAAACCATCCTCTTTTGTAAGCAGGAGAGTTCCTTCCTTAAAAATGGGAGCGGTGACAAGTGTTTGAAGTTATTCATAACTGCTCTGTGTCTGTATTTCCGTAAACACTAAGGAAATGAGTTTGGAATGCCTTCAGACGTTGAAGAACATACTTGTGTGTGTGTGGATGGGTGTGTGCGTGTGTTCATAAACATTCTGTTGCTGTTCATTCTGCGTGTTGTTCATAAACATTCAGTCACTAAGTCACATATGACTCTTTGCAACCCCTTGGGCTACAGCACACCAGGCTTCCCTGTCCACTATCTCCCAGAGTTTGCTCAAATTCATGTCCACTGAGTCAGTGATGCCATCCAACCATCCCATCCTCTGCCGCCCTCTTCTCCTTGAGCCTGTATATATACGTGTGTGTGTGCGTGTGTGTGTGTGTGTGTGTGTACTTATGTGTGTGTTTCCATCTCCTCCCAGGCCTGATCATGTTCACTGGCTGGCTGCAAGGGAAACACCTGCTCAGCATGTTCACCATCGGGGTCAGGTAAGGGTGCTGGGCCATTGCCCTTCATTTGTGCAGCAAGAGAAGGTGGGAGTTTGGGGGCAGGAACGGTGTGGGGCAGATGCAGCCTCTCCACTCCAAGCCCCAGTCCCCCGCAACGCATTGTCTGGTGGTGGGGGTGTCCAACGAACGTCAGAAAAAGGAATGACAGCTCCTCGTCCTTGTCCCCCGAGCCATGGATTTATGTCTTACTGGCTAAGTACGGACTCCAGAGCCAACCTTCAATCCTTCCCAGCATCAGGGTCTTTTCAAAGGAGTCAGTTCTGTGGAAGGATTGAAGGCGGGAGGAGGAGGGGACGACCGAGGATGAGATGGCTGGATGGCATCACTGACTCGATGGACATGAGTCTGAGTGAACTCCGAGAGTTGGTGATGGACTGGGAGGCCTGGTGTGCTGCGATTCATGGGGTCACAAAGAGTCGGACACGACTGAGCGACTGAACTGAACTGAACTGAGAAGCAGCCTGCCCAGTTTAGTTTCTGCCTTTGCCATTTGCTGGCTTCCTTGGAGGCTCAGACAGTATAGAATCTGCCTACAAAGCAGTAGACCCAGGTTTGATCCCTAGTTGGGGAGATCCCCAAGAAGGGAATGGCTACCCACTCCAGTATTCTTGCCTGGGAAATCCCACGCACAGAGGAGCCTGGTGGGCTACAGTCCATGGGGTCACAATGAGTCAGACATGACTGAGCGACCAACACTTTGCCACTTGCTAGCGGGGCCACCCCAGGCAAGCATCTTCACTTTCTGGTTCTCTGTGTCCTCCTCTGTAAATGAGGGTGACGTCAACCCTCCTAAGGGTGCGTGAGGATGCCCTGGTACCCCTTGCAGGTGCCTGCAGCCAAACTGAGCACAAGGTGGGTGCGTGTTCTAATTAGCATCTGGAACTCGGCCCTTGGTTTATGGAGACGGCTGCAGGAGAGGACAGAAGACAGGGCTGACGGCAGGGAGCAGAACCAGGGTCTGGGCTTTAAGCCTGGGGAACCTGCCTTCCCTGGCCTGGCGATGCTCATAAACAACTCTCCCAGCCCAGGTCCTGCTGGAGGAGCAGAGGCAGGCAGGGGGAGTTGCCACAGCTTTTCCATGGCTGCTTGGGGACACAGGCTTGTCCCAGCAGAGGGGCAACTGGTGATCTGGGATGTGAAGGAGCCACTTCAGGCCCGTGTTGGTTTCCCCGGGGTGGGACCCCCACCTTGTGTTGTCTATAAGATGGTTCAGGTGATACGTTGTTGTTCAGTTGCTCAGTTGTGTCTGACTCTTTGCAACCCCATGGGCGGTAGCACACCAGGCTTCCCTGTCCTTCACTATCCTGGAGTTTGCTCAAACTCATGTCCACTGAGTCGGTGATACCATCCAACCATCTCATCCTCTGTCTCCCCTTCTCCTCCTGCCCTCAGTCTCTCCCAGCATCGGGGTCTTTTCCAGTGAGTCAGCTCGTCACATCAGGTAGCCTAAGTATTAGAGCTTCCGCATCAGTCCTTCCAATGAATATTCAGGGTTGATTTCCTTTAGGATTGACTGGTTTGATCTCCAAAGTACTCTCAAGAGTCTTCTCCAACATCACAGTTCAAAAGTATCAAGTCTTCAGCACGCAAGCTTCTTTATGGTCCACCTGTCACATCAGTACATGGCTACTGGAAAAAAACATAGCTTTGATTATACAGACCTTTGTCGGCAAAGTGATGTCTCTACTTTTTAATATGCTATCTAGGCTTGTCATAGCTTTTCTTCCAAGGAGCAAGCATCTTTTAATTTCATGGCTGCAGTCACTGTCTGCAGTGATTTTGGAGCCCAAGAAAGTAAAATTTGTCACTGTTTCCATTTTTTCCCTCATCTATTTGCCATGAAGTAATGGGACTGGATGCCCTGATCTTCATTTTTTGAATGTTGAATTTTAAGCCAACTTTTTCACTCTCCTCTTTCACCTTCATCAAGAGGCTCTTTAGTTCCTCTTGGCTTTCTGCCATTAGGGTGGTGTCATTTGCATATCTGAGGTTATTGGTATTTCTCCTGGCGGTCTTGATTCCAGCTTGTGTTTCATCCAGCCTGGCATTTCGCATGATATACTCTGCACGTAGGTTAAATAAGCAGAGTGACAATATACGGCCTTGACGTACTCCTTTTCCAATTTTGAACCAACTCGTTCCATATCTGATTGTACCTGTTGATTCTTGACCTGCATACACGTTTCTCAGGAGGCAGGTAAGGTGGGTCTGGTATTCCCATCTCCTTAAGAATTTTCCACTGTTGTGATCCACACAGTCAAAGACTTTGGCATAGTCAATGAAGCAGAAGTAGATGTTTTCCTAGAATTCCTTTGCTTTCTCTATGATCCAGAGGATATTGGCAATTTGATCTCTGGTTCCTCTGCCTTTTCTAAATCCAGCTTATACATCTGGAAGTTCTTGGTTCATGTACTGCTGAAGCCTAGCTTGAAGGATTTTGAGAATTACCTTGCTAGCATGTGAAATGAGTGCAGTTGTGCAGAAGTTTGAACATTCTTTGGCATTCCCCTTTGGGATTGGAATGAAATCCAATACATATACCTTTTCCAGTCCTGTGGCCACTGCTGAGTTTTCCAAATTTGCTGGCATATTGAATGCATCAATTTAACAGCATTATCTTTTAGGGTTTGAAATAGTTCAGCTGAAATTCCATCACCTCCACTAACTTTGTTCAGAGTGATGCTTCCTAAGACCCACTTGACTTCCCACTCCAGGATGTCTGGCTCTAGGTGAGTGACCACACCATCGTGGTTATCTGAGTCATTAAGACCTTTTTTGTACAGTTCTGTGTATTCTTGCCACCTCTTCTTAATATCTTCTGCTTCTGTTAGGTCCATACCATTTCTGTCCTTTATCGAGCCCATCTTTGCATGAAATGTTCCCTTGGTATCTCTGATTTCCTTGAAGAGATCTCTAGTCTTTCCCATTCTGTTGTTTTCCTCTATTTCTTTGCATTGCTCGCTAAGGAAGGCTTTCTTATCTCTCCTTGCTATTCTTTGGAACTCTGCATTCAGATGGATATATCTTTCCTTTTCTCCTTTGCCTTTCACTTCTCTTCTTTTCTCAACTATTTGTAGGGCCTTATCAGACAACCATTTTGCCTTCTTGCGTTTCTTTTTCTTGGGGATGGTTTTGATCCACCTCCCATATAATGTTACCAACCTCCATCCATAGTTCTTCAGGTATTACATCTACCAGATCTAATCCCTTGAATCTCTTTGACCCCAACAGTTATGGGGTTCTCTTCCACTGTATAATCATAAGGGTTCTGATTTAGGTCATACCTGAATGGCCTAGTGGTTTTCCCTGCTTTCTTCAAATTAGGTGAATTTAGCAATGAGAAGTTCATGATCTGAGCCACAGTCAGCTCCTGGTCTTGTTTTTGCGGATTGCATAGAGCTTCTCCATCTTCAGCAAAGAATATAATCAATCTGATTTCAGTATTGACCATCTGGTCATGTCCCTGTGTAGAGTCGTCTTTTGTGTTGTTGGAAGAGGGTGTTTGCTGTGATCAGTGCATTTTCTTGGCAAAACTCTGTTAGCCTTTGCTCTGCTTCATTATGTACTCCAAGGCCAAACTTGCTTGTTATTCCAGGTATCTCTTGACTTTCTGCTTGTGCATTCCAATCCCCTATGATGAAAAGGACATTTTTTTTTTTTTGGTGTTAGTTCTAGAAGGTCTTGTAGGTCTTTGTATAACCATGCAATTCCAATTCTTTAGCACTAGTTTTTGGGGCATAGACTTGCATTACTGTGATGTTGAATGGTTTGCTTTGGAAATGAACCAAAGTCTTTCTGTCATTTTTGAGATTGCCACCCATGTACTGCATTTTGGACTCCTTCGTTGACTATGAGGGCTACTCTATGTCTACTAAGGGATTCTTGCCCACAGTAGTAGATGTAATGGTCATCTGAATTAATTTGCCCATTCTTGTCCATTCGGTCACTGATTCTTAAAATGTTGATGTTCACTCTTGCCATCTCCTGTTTGACCACTTCCAAAGGTGATATGTGGGAAATTATTTTAATATTTATTAAATATTTAATGTTGGTGAGCAAAAATTTATACTTAGTACATCAAACCCATGATGTAAACAAACTTAGATGCCCATCAATTAATGGACAGATAAGCAACATGCAGTGTATTATTATTCAGCCACAAAAAAGAGTGAAGCACTGCATTTGATACAGGGTGGTTGCCATAGAAACATGCGGCTAAGAGGAAGGCGAATGTATGGTGTGTGCTGTCGTGTCTGACTCTTTGTGACCCCCATGGACTGTAGCCTGCCAGGCTCTTCTGTCCTTGGGATTTCTCATGCTAGAATACTGGAGTGGGTTGCCATTTCCTCCTCCAGGGGATCTTCCCAACCCAGGGATGGAACACCCGTCTCCTCACTGGCAGGCAGATACGTTAGTACTGATCCACCTGGGAAGCCCAAAGAGGAGGGAACCAGACACAAATGGCCGCATAATATGACTTTGTTTTTATGAAGTGAAGTAAAAGTCGAATACTGGAGTGGGTAGACTTTCCCTTCTCCAGGGGATCTTCCTGACCCAGGAATCGAACTGGGGTCTCCTGCACTGCAGGCAGATTCTTTACCAACTGAGCTACCAGGGAAGCCCAAGAATAATGGAGTGAATAGCCTATCCCTTCTCCAGCAGATCTTCCTGACCCAAGAATTGAACCGGGGTCTCCTGCATTGCAAGTGGATTCTTTACCAACTGAACTATCAGGGAAGCCATTTGTTTTTATGAAATGCCCCAAAGAGGCAAATTCATACAGACAGAAAAAGTGCCTGCCAGGAGATGAGCTCAGGAAATAAGGAGGGACCACAGCAGTTACGGGGATTCTTTAGAGGGTGATTAAGAGGTTCGATATGACTGAGTGACTTCACTTTCACTTTTCACTTTCATGCATTGGAGAAGGCAATGGCAACCCACTCCAGTGTTCTTGTCTGGAGAATCCCAGGGATGGAGGAGCCTGGTGGGCTGCTGTCTCTGGGGTCGCACAGAGTCGGACACAACTGAAGCGACTTAGCAGCAGCAGCAGCAGCAGCAGCAGCAAGAGGTTCTAAAAGTGATTATGGTGATGGTTATACAACTCTGAATATACTAAAAACCATTGGATTGTATACTTTAGAAGGGCGAGTTTTATGATATGTGAATTACATCTTAACAAAGAAAACAGAAAGCAGGTAATTAAGAAAGCTGTTATTACAAGGATCCTTGGAGCCTTTCTAATGTATACAAAAAAAGGAAACTGTTTGCAAACAGCTGAATTGGAACTGCCATTATAGTAAGTGACAGTGGGGCACTCCCAGGGGATGGGGCATCCCGTGTGAAGTGTGGAGGCCGTGGGGGGCTGGCCAGTGTAGGCAAGAGAGCCTTGCACTGGGGGGTGGAATGCACACGTCTCTGGTACTTAGTCAAGTCCATCCGTGTATAAATGAATGGATGCCATTACCTGGCAGTTAGCAGTAGGACGAGATTCAGGTATGGGTCTTTTAACATTCCAAATGCCTCTTTTTAAATCATGGGGCACTGTGTGTATTGAGAGGCAGGCGGGCAAAGTCCACCTGTGGGCAGGTATGTGTCCTATTACAGAAGTATTCAATGACTATTTTTATTTTTTGAGGGTTTTTTTTTTTTTTTTAAAGTACTTATTTATTTGGCTGCACTGGGGCTGGGTTGCAGCATGTGGGATCTAGGTCCCTGACCGGGGATAGAACCCTGTTCCCTTGCACTGGGAGCATGGAGTCTTGCTCTGGACCACCAGGGAATCCCCCAAGGTGTTCTTTTGAATAGACAAAGTCATGATCTCAAGTTGAATAGAGTGGCCTGACTTTGTCTCCTGAGCTATGTGTGCCCTGAATGGAATAAAGGAAAACAGAACCCAGAGCTTTCGATGGCCGTTTTTCCTTGGGTCGGTATCTGAATGTTGATACACTAGGTGAGTCGGTTCTAGAATCTTCAGGAAAGTGAAGGTGGTGCAGCCAGGGTCGAGGAGGGGTGGGGCTCTGGAGGGACACGTGGCCCTGTGCATCATGGACCACTCTGCCGGGCAGGCTGGTCTCCTGATGGGGAAGCTGGAGCTTAGGCCAGCACACTTGCCACAGTTACAGGATTCTGGGAGCGGAGGAGACAGACTGCCAACGCCATGCATTCTGCTCCAAAACCAGGGTCCCGGTCAGTGCTCCGGCCACCACCCGGGCAGGACAGGGACTCTCCCCCTGCTGCCTGTGGTCCTGGCAGTTGGCTTGTTTACTTGCCCCCTACGTGTTTGCTGAGCAGCTGCTTACTGTGTACTTGCCTTGTCCACTGCTGTTGGAGCTGGACCTTGGAGTCTGCAGGCTGGAGGGGAAAGTAAACGTGAACAATTTAAGTGAATGTTAGCAAATAGTCACAACTTCTGATCAGTACTGCACAGGAGATGACAGCTGAGGGAGGGATTAAATGGGGAGATTGGAAGGGGTGACCCAGAAAAGGCAGCTGGAGGTTTCTCTGAGGAGTTGAAGCTGGAGAGATGCGGACCTGCTAGGGGTGGGGAGGGCGGGCGTTCAGACAGGGGACTGGCCGCAGGGGACTGGCAGGGCAGAGGCGTGGAGGAGGCAGCAAGCCTGGCCCATCCACGGAACCCAGAAGGAGGTGCAGCTGGCTGGGGGATAAGACCGGACGGGGTCGGGGGCTGGGGTCCCTTAGGGGCTGATCACATGGAACCTCACGGGCCCCGTTTCCTCCAGAGCCCAATCACATCCTCAGAACCCTTCTCCACGCACCGTGCGGCCATCTCTGCTCTCCTTTGGAGCAGAGAGGCGGTGGGAGGCGTGAACTGCAGCGTGTTCCGAGGCTCGGGAGGAAGGAGCAGGGGCGTGGCCGTGGACAGTGGAGTTGGAGGCGAGGGCAGGGCTTCCCGAAGAGGAGGACGCTGTAGAGCTGGGGGCCTTGGACTTGAGCGTAACTAACCTCACCACATGAGGGTCCCTGGGAGAGCTTGTCCCAAACAGATTGCAGGGACTGTGACTCAGGCTAGAGGGTGGCGGGGATGGGAGACCCTGAATTCCTAACAGGCTCCCTGGGGATACGGATGCTGTCGGTTCAGGAAGCATCAGTCTTCAGAGAAGCATCAGAGAAGTGAGGCTGTGGCTCCAGCCACCCCAGCTGGGACTCCAGCAAGAGGTGGGGCCAGGGAGGAAGGCTGGGTGCTGGAAAGGGGGCTCAGATGACTAGGTCTTTCAAAGGCTGGGTTAGGGACAGAGGGCGAGCCTCAGCTGTGAGGGGCTCCCAGAATAAGCAGAGCCTTCAGACCATGATGAATGAGAACCTCCTCCACGTGAGGATGCATCCCGACCCATGTCATCAACCATGGAGAGTTCCAAGAGCCAAAAAGACTGTTAAATAGTTCCAGGTCTGTAAGAGAATAGGCTCCTATGTCCACCCCAACCCCACCTCCCCAGGGTGATTTTTTTTTAATATTTATTTATTTATTTAGCTGTACCAGGTCTTAATTCTCTGACCAGGGATCGAACCCAGGACTCCAGCATTGGGAGTGTGGCATCTTAGCCACTGCACCACTAGGGAAGTCCCTCCCCAAGGTTATTTCTGATTTCTGGTCTTAACAGTAAACTCGAAAGAAAACCAAGTCTTTTGGTTTCACTTGTGGCTTGGGAACAACGAGGCTCTTCAGCTTTGCTTTGTTTTCCGCACTCCTTTCTTTCGTAGGCTGTGCCGGGTCTCCTAGCCGCAGCGTGTGGACTCCTAGTTGTAGCTTGTGGGATTCAGTTCTCCCATCAGGGATCAAGCCCGGGGCCCCTGCACTGGGAGCCCGGAGTCTCAGCCACAGGACCACATGGGGAGGGGACTGGCTGGGCAGAGGTATGGAGGAGGGAGCAAGGGAAGTCCCAAGACTCTTCAGTTTTTAGCAGAAGTGAAATCACTCAGAACCTCTCAATCATAAGTTAGAAATGGCAAGATAGCCAGCGTGCAAGAGATTCTCCAAAACAAATAACCCAAGAATCATCCTTTTAAAAGCTTTTTCCTGCTTCCCTCTGCTGCAGGGGACCTTCAGGATGAGCCAAGGTCCACTTGCTTTTCCTGGTCTAGCCTAATCTTTATTAGTTTGCCAGTTAATTTTTTTATTATGACAAAAGCACCCAGACACACACAATGTCCTTCCCATGCCATGTAGGAGGGAAGGGCTGGCAATAACCCTTCGCAAATGTTTGCTTAGCTGGTCTTGTCAGCCCATGCCATAAAACCAAGGAACCTTCTTGCTGTCACCATAGAAACCAGAACAGTCTCTTGACCAAACTCTGTCACCTTGGTTTATGTAACTTTCCCCTGAATGCGTCTTTGTCTCCGGGTAAAAGATCGCCGTTCATACCATATTTCCTCACTTCTAAGATGTACACTCTTTTTCACTTTTTACCTTCTCTGCAGTCAGACTGCTTCTCACAAGTGAGGTGATAAGAAAGCACTGTGTCGGTTAATAGGCAGTATTTTTCCTTTCTTTAGTGACGCACAAGATAATGGTGCCCTCTCTAATCAACAGCACCTCAGGTTTGATGAAATACTGTAGCCGTGCGTGGCTTGGCTGGATGGACATCGTCAGCCGGGCTTTCTGGTTATGGACCACCTGTGTAGAGCGCTCAGTATGTGTGAGGCCAGGGTGTGTCTGGGCTCTTGCACTTGCCATGAATTCACTCATTCCTGTGTGTTCAGCAAATATTTACTGACTACCTGCAGGCCTCTGCTGTGCAAAGGGTGAGCCCTTTGGGTGTGGTGTGGTGACGCTCACTGCACAGCTCTGCAGTCTGCCCCCACTCCAGAGCCTCCCCCATCGGTCTGCGGTCACTGGCAAGACACAACACTTGCTACAAGAAGGGGATTCTGTGCTTCCAATGCAGATTCCCAAGGGAGGAGCTCATTGGTTCAGCTTGAGTCACATGTTCTCCTCTAATCCAATCAACTGTGGAGGGTGGGGCCACGTGGTACAGAAAGAGTGGGGAGGGGGTCCTAAGGAAGTGAACAGACACCAAAACAACCTGCTAAGCCAGGCAAAGGCACCGCTGTGTTACATCATCTCCCCCAGTTTTCATGTCCTTGTCTGGTTTCTCACAGAAACTGTCTAAACCATTAGATAACCCAGGGACTTTCTGAACCCAAAAAGTCCACTTATTGTGTGATCCTGGAAATTTCTCTCAAGGGTCCAAGACTTTCATAATAGCAACAATTTAAATGCAAAAGTACTTAAACAGGCAAAATGTTGGACAGACTAATTCACACTAAAGTGTGGATGTCTGATAGGAGAACAGGGTTTTGCAGGGGGAAAGCTCAGAGCAGTGGACACTGAAGAAGGAGGCAGGTGGATCATGGGATTGGGAGCAGAGAATAGAACAGAGAGGTGGAGAACCCACAGGTGAGCGTCACCGGGCAAACACGTGATCAACATCAGCTGGACTTCACATCACATTAAGTGCGTGTTAAAGGTGACCCGTCTGGCCTTTTCCATCCAGCCTGGCTGTGGCCGCCATCCCCGAGGGCCTGCCCATCGTCGTCACAGTTACGCTGGTCCTGGGAGTGCTGCGCATGGCCCGGAAGCGAGTCATTGTGAAGAAGCTGCCGATCGTGGAGACCTTAGGTAAGGAGCTCCCGCTGGTTGAGTTCTTACAAACTGGACTGAACGGGCTTCTTGGTGCCATGATAATTCAACCTGGGTGTTTCGTAAGGCTGAGAGTTGATGGTGACGACTTCTCTCTCCCATCAACTCTGACGTCTTCCTGTCCAGGCTGCTGCAACGTCATCTGTTCCGATAAGACGGGGACTCTGACTGCCAACGAAATGACCGTCACCCAACTCGTAACATCTGATGGGCTCCACGCCGAGGTGAGTCCATGTGAATTCATAAGGTTCGAGACCAAGGAGTGCCCTGCCAGACCTTTATCTTCTCAGAGAAAGCACACAAAGTCTTCCAGAAAACAATAAGGAAGACATAAATGTGGGTTATTGGACAGTTTCCTTGCCATTAATACAAATAGCAAGAGCATGACTGATAGAAGGCAGCCACCCCCGGCTGGCATGATGCTATACCTGGTGGTTTGCACACTGTCCGCGGTTCCTTTTGCACGCCAACCACTGAGTGACTGCGACTCAGATTGTATGGGCTTCAAAGGCTAAAACATTTGCTGTCTGGCTCTATAACAAGCTTGTCCACCCCCATTCTAGAACATAAGCAGTCTTATATGCTACTATTTGGTCTTCACAGCCATAGTTTTTACTGACTGCAAGATGCCCTGTTGCAATACTGAAGTGCACTGGGTGTCTGATGAATACTTAGTTCTGCAGGGGACACGGTCATGCTTGAAGCCTTGCTCATGGTGGGACCCTGTCCTCAAGGGTGGACCCTCCCCCCAGAAAAAAGATACGTGCCAGCCAGGGGAGCGACTCTTTGCCTCCCAGGGACACCCCTATCTGCGGCTTTGCCCTGCAGGTCAGCGGAGTTGGCTACAACGGCAATGGGACTGTCTGCCTTTTACCCTCCAAGGAAGTCATTAAGCAGTTTTCCAACGTCTCGGTGGGGAAGTTAGTGGAGGTAAGCATCAAGAGTGCCGCCGTGGAGATAAACACTCGCCTTGAACAGAGCTGATGGGTTCTGTCTGCAGATAGAGACGGCAGTTGGACCGACTGGTTCTTGGTGACAACCGGGCCACACCCCAGGGGTCAGGTTATGGAAACGGCCCAGATAGAGATGGAGAGGTGGGAGGTCAGGGAAGAACTGGGAGCCCCTGCTCCCGCTGCTTGCTCCCTCCCCGCACACCCCTGCATTCACCCGTGTTCCTTTCTTAGCTGTTTCTACTTTTTCAGTTATTATTTTAAATTGAGCAATAGATCACCTGCCACAGAATTCGCCACTGCGGAGAGTACAGCTCAGTGGGTCACAGTGTGTTCGCGAGGTGGTCACCACAGTCTGATCCCAAGACCCTTCGTCACCCTGATTAGAAGGCTGTGTCCCCGTCAGCGGGGCCTCATACGCGTGACCCCCAGTCTGCCTGCCTTCCCACTCTCAGTCCTTAGGATGGCTTTGTGACAGCTAGCATTCTGCTGAGTCAGTAAATTATTGGGTTGGCTGAAAAGTACATTCAAATGTGATGGAAAAACCTGAACGAACTTTCTGGTCAACCCGGTGTTACCATGTGGCTTTTGCACAGTGGGGACTCTGGCACATTTTGAAGAGTAAATTCGTCCTTCCCTCCCACCCCAGCCCAGCCCCGAAAACTGGTCAAGCCTTCAGGGCTGGACCTTTTCACATGCCTGAGCGCGCCTGGGACCCCGACGGGTGCAGCTCCAAATACTAACAAATGACCTTCAGAAACCCCTCCCTGCTTTGCAGGCAGGCTGTGTTGCCAACAATGCCATCATCAGAAAAAACACCGTGATGGGGCAGCCGACAGAGGGCGCCTTGGTGGCCTTGGCAATGAAGGTAGGAGGTCTGTGCTGTCCGCGTGGGCAGTTCTTTCACTGGGAGCCGGATTAGTAGCGGGATTCAAAGTCCTGTCTGAGTGAGGCAGGTCCTCACGTGGCCGGGTCCTCTTCCTTAAAGGACACCAGTCATACCGGAATCAGCTCCCCCAATGACCTCATCTTAACATTGTCACACCTGCAAAGACCTTATTTCCACATCAGACCCCATCACAGGCCCTGGGGAGTTAGACCTTCAATGTGTCTTTAGGGATACACGTAACCCATGACACACTCTTCATTCAGTCGCTCAGTCACGTCCAACTCTTTGCAACCCCATGGACTGCAGCATGCCAGGCCTCCCTGTCCATCACCAACTCCCAGAGTTTACTCAAACTCCTGTCCATTGAGTCGGTGATGCCATCCAACCATCTCATCCTCTTTTGTCCCCTTCTCCTCCCACCTTCAATCTTCCCCAGCATCAGGGTCTTTTCAAATGTCAGTTCTTTGCATCAGGTGGCCAAAATATTGGAGTTTCAGCTTCAGCATCAGTCCCTCCAATGAACACCCAGGACTGACCTCCTTTAGGATTGACTGGTTGGATCTCCTTGCAGTCCAAGGGACTCTCAAGAGTCTTCTCCAACACCACAGTCCAAAAGCATCAAATCTTCGGCGCTCAGCTTTCTTTATAGTCCAACTCTCACATCCATACGTGACTACTGGAAAAACCATAGCTTTGACTAGATTGACCTTTGTTGGCAAAGTAACGTGTCTGCTTTTTAATATGCTGTCTAGGTTGGTCATAACTTTTCTTCCAAGGAGCAAGCGTCTTTTAATTTCATGGCTGCAGTCTCCATCTGCAGTGATTTTATAGCCCCCCCAAATAAAGTCTCTGACTGTTTCCATTGTTTCCCCATCTATTTGCCACCAAGTGATAGGACCAGATGCCATGATCTTAGTTTCCTGAATGTTGAGCTAAGCCAACTTTTTCACTTTGCTCTTTCACTTTCATCAAGAGGCTCTTTAACTCTTCTTCCCTTTCTGCCATAAGGGTGGTGTTATCTGCATATCTGAGGTTATTGATATCTCTCCCAGGAATATTGATCCCAGCTTATGTTTCATCCAGCCCAGCATTTCTCATGATGTGCTCTGCATATAAGTTAAATAAGCACCCTCTTAGGAGGCTTTTAAGGTGTTTTTCCCCTAATCACTCCCTCCATGAGATTTTTTTTTTAAGATTTTTTTTTAAAAATATGGGCCATTTTTAAAGTCTTCATTGAATTTGTTACAACATTGCTTTTGGTTTTATGTTTTGGTTTTTTGGCCTCGAGGTACGTGAGTTCTTAGCTCCCCAATCAGGGATGGAACCCACACCCCTTTCTTTGAAAGGTGAAGGCCTAACCACTGAGCCACCAGGGAGGTTCCCACCACCCTTCCCTGGTGGCTCAGACAGTAAAGAATCTGCCTGCAATGCGGGAGACCTGGATTTGATCCCTGGGTCAGGAAGGTTCCCTGGAGGAAGCATGGCAACCCACTCTAGTATTCTTGCCTGGAGAATCCCATGGACAGAGGAGCCTGGCGGGCTACAGTCCATGGGGTCACAAAGAGTCGGACATGATTGAGCAACTAACACAGGCAGGAGTACAGGTATTTAATGTCACAGATGTACTACATGTCTGTTCCTATACTGTATGCGTTTTTTTGTGTGTGCTTTATACATAAAAGGACTAGATTTTTTCACCCCTTAAGGACCCATTTTCACCCCGTGAGTGGGCAGTGGGATGCATTAGGGTTGGTTTACATCTGGGGAAGTAGAGGCTCAGACCTGTCCAGGAACTGACCTGAAAGCATCAGAGATCAATTGAACGTCACTGGCAGGGACCCGAGGGCTGGCCGCCCGCACACACTCCCAGGGGCTCCTTCTGCCAGCTCTTCAAGTCTGAAACATTCCTCCTGGCAGAAACCCCATGGCCTTTCTCCGTGACCTAAACGCTTGGATTTCTCATCTGCCCGAGGTGGTTTGAATAATGAATAATTTAAATGGACAGAGCTTTGCATAGAGATTGGTTTAGGATGACTCACTGAAAACATCCCATTTATTATCCCAGATGGACTTAGGCGATATTAAAGATTCATACATCCGAAAGAAAGAGATCCCGTTCAGTTCGGAGCAGAAGTGGATGGCAGTTCAGTGCAGCTCCAAGAATGAGGTGAGGTTGTCTCTCTGCCCCCTTCCAGCCCCCACCCCAGCAAAGCAAAATGCAGAGGTCAGGAGATGAGTTTCAAGTTCCCAGCTGCTTCTATGACATCCGAAGATGTGAAAATACAGTTGATGGCGATGAAAGCTCTGAGTATCTTGGGGCCACTTTCGAGATTGTCTTCTGAATCTCTGGTCCTCAAAGTGGGGTCCCAGACCAGCAGCAGCATCTCCTTGGAATTTGTTTGAAATGCAGATTCTCAGGCTGTACCCCAGACTCAGCATCAGATGTTCCAGGGGTGGAGTCCAGTCGTCTGTGTTTGCTGGGGGTTCTGATGCAAGTTCAGGTATGAGACTCAGCGGCCTGCAGTACAGTGACTGAGTAATTCCTACCAGAGTGACTACAGGCTCCTACTGATGACGCTGAGCCCGTTGCTAACTTGGGCTCCTTTTGTCACATTGCTGCATGCTGGGTTCTTTACACGTATGAGCTCATGTAACTGTTGCAATGGGGGAACGATCCGGGACGCACCCCTCGTGCCCACCATAGACGGATGACCTCACGTGTGTGTGCACATGTATGTTCTAAGCCACCAAGGGGAATATGTACCAAGCTCTTACCAGCTATCCCTGGGTGAGACAGCCCACCCTATCTTCCCCCTCCCCTTTTTTTACATTTTCTGTAGCTTTTCAGATCTTCTACTGAAAAACAAAAACAAAAACAAAAAAAAAAACAAAAAACCTTTTCTTTCTCTTTAAAAAGATTTTTATTGCCTTCCACCTTTTGCTCCAAACTTTCTGCTCTTGCTGGAACCTGCCATGTCTTGTCTATGCTGAGATTTTCCATCTCATTCACGGTGGCAAGCAGCTCGGCCAGCTTATCCCAGGTCTTTGCCGTGAGTGGACGAGTATAATACAGATTCCCGGTACTTAAGAGGCGTTCTGGACTTTTTTCAATGTTGTAATACCTTCAAATCTTATTTTCCCCCTAAGGCAATGATAATATATTTTCATTGAAAAAAAAAAAGATAGAAATGTGACTTAAAAAGTGGACCCTTCTGACAATCCTGCCCCTTTTCTCTTTCTGCCCACCGCCCATCCCCACTATGCCCCTCAGCAGTCAGAGATCGAGCCTTCCAGAGTCTGCAGGTGCAGGTAGCAACATGTGGGGTGGTAGTTTCTAAAGAAGGTCCTGCTGTGTATAGTGTGTTATCTGTTCTTTTCCCTTAAATGATGTCTGGGACAGCTTTCCGTGTCAGTGCATACAAGTGCCTTCACTGTCTACCATGAGCAAGTGGGCGCTGTGCTAGGGCTGGGGTCATACTGACAAGGCACCTGCCACCTGGAGCTTACGGTCTAGGGGAGACAGAGCCTAACAGATACACCAGAAAAGGGTCAGCTGCTCGTTTGGGTTCATCCTCATAAGCCAAGTTCATGGTGCCTCCCTCGCTCGGAAGTCTCCCTGAACTGGACACCTAGGAGTCAGTCACACATGTAAAAGCTGGGATATGACCAGTTCATGAAACATGTGGATGCTCTGAGCAACAACTGACCAGGGGCCCTGATGCAGGGGGCGGGTGTCCGGGTCACAGATCAGCCCTCTCTGGGCTGCGTGTGGTTCCATCACATGGACTTCCTGTAACTTCTCTTCCCGGTGGGGTCATTTATCCCAGACCATCATCATTAACTGAAACAGATCAATGACCCCACTGTGAACACCTCCGTGTGGACAAGGTGATGGTCACCAGGAGCTGAAGCAGGCAGTGACTGCCAATGTTTTTCCCTCTGTATTTTCCAAGGAGCGGGAAGATATGTACTTCATGAAGGGGGCCTTTGAGGAGGTGATTCGTTACTGCGCCATGTACAACCATGGGGGCATCCCCCTGCCGCTGACGCCCCAGCAGCGAGCCTTCTGCCAGCAGGAGGAGAAGAAGATGGGATCCCTGGGCCTGCGAGGTCAGTGGCTGTGTTCCCAGCCCTATGCTGAGTCCGCACAGGATGCTGACTTCTCAAGGGTCATAACGCATGGTCCCTGGTCAACACGATAATGATCAGAGGGGCGTCAGGTAGAGCGCTGATGGGGGAAAAGCCAGGGTGGACCCTCCTGGGCAGATGAAACATAGGACGCCCTCCACATCCTAGCTGCCAGATGACACCCGTTAACCCAGATGTACCTCGTATGTGCGAGGAGAGGTCCTGAGTTTTCTAAGACATGTGAACAGGCCGCCCCAGAAACGTTGATTTTCCTAATTGGTCATCTTGCTCAAGGCCTGCTTTCAGGAAAAGCCACGGTTCTTGTAAATGAACAGACATTTCATTTCTTGGCCATTTCCAGCTTGCTGCACCAGAGCCGACACCTTCCCTGATGGGCTGAACATTAAGTCAGACTCCCTGCTGTCATGTGCCAGCCTGTCTGTTATCAGAGAAAGTGTCTAAAAACACTCTGGAACATGTGTACTCCCTCAGGGGAAACTGAGCAGCGTTGGCTTGCTATATTGGTTTCAATTGCCTTAGTTTTTCTTTTCAGGGGGCAGGAATTATAAATTGCTAGTAGCTCACTGACAAGTGTTGAAGGTGAGGATGTGGCAGATCTCTGGGACAGAGGTTAGCAGGGCAGGTAGGAAGGGAGGCATGGCACCCAAATCACTGACACACACCCCCAGCATCTTCGGCACACACCCCCTGCATCTCTGGTACACGCTCCCAGCATCACCGGTACACGCCCCCAGCATCACCGGTACACATCCCCAGCATCACCGGCACACACCCCCTGCATCTCTGGCACACGCCCCCAGCATCACTGGTACACATCCACAGCATC
Source organism: Bos mutus (assembly GCF_027580195.1). NCBI lineage: Eukaryota > Metazoa > Chordata > Mammalia > Artiodactyla > Bovidae > Bos > Bos mutus. The sequence goes on along the minus strand of NC_091634.1, from coordinate 51,973,484 downwards.
CGTCTCCAGCATCACTGGTACACACCCCCTGCATCCCTGGCATACACTCCCTGCATCACTGGTACCTGTCCCCAGCATCACTGGTACACACCCCCTGCATCCCCGGCACACGCCCCCTGCATCTCCAGCACACACCCCCTGCATCTCCGGCACACGCTCCCAGCATCCCCGGCACACGCCCCCAGCATCACTGGTACACACCCCCTGCATCCCCAGCACATGCCCCCAGCGTCACTGGTACATGTTCCCAGCATCACTGGTACACGCCCCCTGCATCTCTGGCACATGCCCCCAGCATCACTGGTACACGTTCCCAGCATTACCGGTACACGCCCCCTGCATCTCCGGCACACTCCCCCAGCATCATTGGCGCATACCCCCTGCATCTCTGGCACACGCTCCCTACATCACTGGTACACATCCCCAGCATCACTGGTACACGTCCCCTGCATCTCCAGCACACACCCCTGCATCTCCGGCACACTCCCCCAGCATCACCGGCACACACCCCCTGCATTTCTGGCACATGCCCCCCAGCATCACTAGTACATGTTCCCAGCATCACTGGTACATGTTCCCAGCATCACTGGTACACGCCCCCTGCATCTCTGGCACATGCCCCCAGCATCACTGGTACACGTTCCCAGCATTACCGGTACACACCCCCTGCATCCCCGGTACACGCCCCCTGCATCACTGGTACATGTCCCCAGCATCACTGGTACACGCCCCCTGCATCACTGGTACACGTCCCCAGCATCACTGGTACGCACCCCCTGCATCTCCAGCACAGTTTGATGACTGAGGGGTCACAGCTGAAACTTCTTGGCCACAGCCTCCCTCCAGTATCAGTAAGGTGACACAGTAAGGTCAGTTCTCACAGCACCCTCCTCAGAACATCGTCCCGAGCTGGGCCTGGCTTCTGTGCTGCTGAAACATGGTCCTCTCACCTGTGTTCCTCCCGCACACTTTTCGTGACTTGGTAGCTGCCACCCCAAGTCTGCTGGCAGTGACCGAGAAGGGCAGAGCAATTATAGACAGCAGGCTGTCGAAACATCCCGTGTGCCAGCCCGCAGACGTTCTCCTGGCCGCTTCCCTTGGGTGGGACACCGCTGCCGGTGGACAGGGTCCCGTTTCTCATGGGACGTGTTGTCACTGGCCCTGCTCCCCATCTTGGGTGAGCTGTCAAAAGCTGCTGCCCTGCATGGGCCTGAGGACCACTGAGAATACCTTCCCTTCCCACTGTGGTCCAGGCACTTAGGGCCCAGCCCCTCGCGGATGGGGTGGGGGCCGGGCCGACTGGGGACGAAAGTTTTCCAAACCTTCCTGCTCTGTCCACAGTGCTGGCCCTGGCCTCCGGGCCCGAGCTGGGGAAGCTGACGTTTCTGGGTCTCATCGGAATCATCGACCCTCCCAGGGCTGGCGTGAAGGAAGCAGTCCAGGTTCTCTCGGAGTCGGGCTTGTCCGTGAAGATGATAACGGGGGATGCTCTGGAGACGGCCTTGGCGATAGGTACCCGGGGAGGGCTGGAGGGCACGGGCCACCACCAGCGCTTATTCCTCGAGGGACCTGGTCAGCAGAGCTCACGCCTGCCTTCCACGTGCTAGGGAGAGATTTCTGAGGCTCAAGGACCCACATCCCACCGCCCGAGTGGGTGTTTGTCTCTCAAACGTCAGCAGGTTCTCCCAAAGAGGGAAGGACGTCAAGCGCACTGAGAAGCTTCTGTGTGCTCGGGCTGTCCGTCCACCCACGATCACACCTCATCTCCACAGGCCCAGTCTGCCTTGTGCCACTAGCCATGTGCCCTGAGCAAACCAGTGAGCCACTCTGACCCTCAGGCTCTTCCTCGGCAGAGGACCAGCTCCCCCCTCCTCCTCCTACTGCGTTTATTACTGTTGGGAGGGGTGTCGCACCTTGGTCTTCTTCCCCCTCTTGTCTTGAGGCAGCCTGGCACTGGGGGAAGATCTCAGACTCTGGAATCAGACAGAAAGAACCATGGCAGGTCCAGTCTTAGCACTTACCTGCCCTGTGACCTTGGGAAAACCACCTCCCTCTCAGTTGCCTCATCTCTAAAGTGGGGGTCATAAGGCCTTTGTTGCCAGTTTGTTCTGTGGATGGAATTAAGGTCACATACCGTAGCAGGTGGGGCCAGGGGTAAAGAGTCAGCCTGCAGTGCGGGAGACGCAAGAGACGCAGATTCAGTCCCTGGGTCAGGAAGACCGCCTGGAGAAGGGAGTGGCAACCCGCTCCAGTATTCCTGCCTGGAGAATCCCATGCACAGAGGAGCCTGGCGGGCTGCAGTCCACAGGGCCGCAGAGTCAGACACGACTGAGGGCACGCACAGCATAGCAGCATAGCTCTCCAACTGGAGCAGTGGTGGTTTTGTTCTTGTTTCTCCCAGTGGCCAAGGAAGGGCCAGATGTCAGGCAGGCGCAGTGAGGGGTGAGGGCAGGGACCACAGGCTCAGGCCCTCAGAAGGGACCATCCCCTTCCCGTCCCAGGAAGGAACGTCGGTCTGTGCAATGGGAAGCTGAGCGCCATGTCCGGGGAAGAGGTGGAAAGCGCCGAGCAGGGAGAGCTGGCCGAGCACATCGGGAAGGTGGGGTCCCCCTCCGGGGCTCGCCGGCGGGGGCAGGGCGGGGCTGCCCGGTCCTCAGCACTGATGCTCCGTCCTCTCCGGCTCCGGCTCCAGGTGTCCGTCTTCTACAGGACCAGCCCAAAGCACAAACTCAAAATCATCAAGGTCAGTCATGCGCCTCTTCTGGTCCCTCGGGGCACAGCTCGAGGTGGGTAGGGGGCGGGTGGCGGCTCTGCTCACGGGTGGCCCAGTGGGGGCCCCAGGGCAGCTGCCCCGGCCTCTGGGGAGAGGAGAACTGGGGAGGCCCTGTGCTGCGTCCACCAAAGGCAGGGAGTGGGAACTGGGTGGTGGAAAGGGAGGAATGCAGAGGCCAGCCTTGGTTAGTCGGGTGCTTCTTGGTGTATTAATTTGGTGTATTAACTCCAGGCCTTAGTTTCCTCATCTGTAAACTGGGGAGAATGTGAGCAATACCAGCTAATTCACAAGGCAGGAGAGAAGAGGGTGAAATGAAGCCAGCCCGTGAAGCCTTTACAGCTGCCTGGCCCACAGCAGTGCCCAGGAAGAGCTGGTGTGACGGTGCTTCAAAAACAAGAGGGCTGGAGTGAGAGGCTCCTGCAGACATGTGCTTTTCCTGCACACGGATGCTTTGAAAGTTGCTCTTTAACGCTTGTGTTTTTCTCTTCTGTGTTACTTGGTGGTTTTTTAGTTCTACAGAATGAGTCTCTGTGCCAGTCATTCTTCAAAGAAAATATTAATACCTATTGGGCACGACATGGATTCACATGGGGACAAACTGATTATTCTTTGTTAATGGTTGTCAACTGAAAAAAATCAAGCACACCGTGGGAGTTTTGAGTTTTACTTGAGGCAGAATGAGGACGATAGCCCAGAGACAGCACCTCAGGTAGCGCTGAGGAACCGCCCCAGAGCGGGGAGGACAGATGGAGGGACTCTGTGACACCAGACATGCAACTCTGGTGCCGTGCTGACGGCACACGTTATAGCGGAGGCTTGGTGCTAGTCACGAGGAGCTGACGTCTCTGTTGATGACTTTTTAGTGCTTTTCTGGATATGAAAGGATGTAAGAATCGAGGCTTGTAACATCCGCCCCTGAAAATAGCCTGTTCTGTGGGTTTCTCCCTCCCTCCTCATCTACACCCTGAGCTGCTTTTGGGGTGTGTGGAAGGTCAGCGGCTGCAGTGGCTGGTTACTTCATCCTTGTAGAAGCAGGTGGCCAGTTTTTGTTGTCATGGTGACGGATGACACAGGCACTGTCCCCTCTGTGGTCTTAGTTTAGGGCTCACCACAGCCCTGAAAAGGAGGGGCTGTGATCCCACTTTGCAGATGGAAAAGCTGAGGCCGAGAGGGTCATGGCTCGCCTGATGTGGAGGGAGATGAGGGGCGATGGCAGAGAAGGGTCTGGAAGGCAGGTGCTCAGGCTGCAGCCCCCCTCTCCCCGGGCTCCTCTTTCTGAAGGCTCTGCAGGAGACAGGGGCGATTGTGGCCATGACCGGGGACGGAGTGAACGACGCGGTCGCCCTGAAGTCGGCGGACATCGGCATCGCCATGGGGCAGACGGGGACGGACGTCAGCAAGGAGGCCGCCAACATGATCCTGGTGGACGACGAGTTCTCGGCCATCATGTAAGCCGGCCTTCGGGTGGTTCCTTAGTCACAGAAACACCTGGGGTGGCGGCCCCCTGCTCTGCTGCGGTGGGTGTACACGGCGTCCCCAGGCCCACCCCACGGAAAGCAGGGTCAGGGGCCCGTTCTCTTGGGTGAATCGCCGAGGGGCAGGAGGCACTTTGGGAGTCCTGGGTGAGGGCTGGGGTCCCAGGCCTTGGATGAGAGAATGATCTGTGTGCAATCTTCAGACAGAAGGGTGATCGTGGCTCGGGGACCCGTCCCCAGGGGCTGGTGACACCTATTGGGACATCCCCCTCCTCTACCACTCCCGAGAATGCCAGCAAGGAGACCATCGCTTCCTTTAGCAACCAACAGAGCTGGCTGACCCTTCCCACCCTGCCGTCTTTGTCAGTAAACGCTTTCTCCTCTCTCGCAGGAACGCAGTGGAGGAAGGCAAGGGGATCTTTCATAACATCAAGAACTTTGTCCGCTTTCAGCTGAGCACGTAAGTCCAGGCCGGCGCCCCCTAGTGGCCGGGTCTGGGAGCAGCTGGTGACCTGCCGTGTGTGTGCCCTGCAGGAGCATCTCGGCCTTGAGCCTCATCACGCTGTCCACCGTGTGCAACCTGCCCAACCCCCTCAACGCCATGCAGATCCTGTGGATCAACATCATCATGGACGGGCCGCCGGCGCAGAGGTGAGGCAGTGGGCTGGCAGGGACACACGACAAGGGGTACACACCGAGCACGGGAGGAGGCATCTGGTGGGCTGGCCAGGCAGTGGCAAACTCTCTGCCTCAAAGGCTCTCCCTGGGCTACCTGCATTCTGGTCACTGCCTCCAAGAAGTCCTCCCTGATTACCCTGGCAGCAGCCTCCTCCCTCCCAGCCACTTTACCCTGCTTTATTTTTGCCTAGAGGGGAAACTATTTCATTGTTTATCTGATCATAATCCATCTCCCCTGTAGGATGTCAGCTTTGTGGGGGAAGGCTTTGTTCCCTGCAGGGTCCTCGGCTCTGCAGTGGTGCTCGGCACACAGCAGGCACTTAGGGAATTAGTGGCTGGATGAGTGAGAAGAGGATGTGAGGCCAGCAGAGTGACACAGGAGGCAGGATGGGCTCTGGAGGTGGGGAGGCCTGTGTGAGCATGCGAGGGGCTTCCCTGTGTCTGAGCACAGGGTAGGTGGGGCCACTGAAGTGTTACTATTACTGATCTAATCATCGCCAGTGACAGCTTCATTCCCCCCATGGCCAGAGGCTTCCCTCTTCTCCATGCTCTTCCTGGGAACGGGGTGCGAGCACAGATGGACCCCAGCGTGTCTGCCTAGGAGGGGTCTCCCCCAGCGTGCTACCTCCTTGGTGTCCCCACACCGCCCTGCTGGCTGATCCTATTTCAGAGTTGGCTGAAGGCAGGCTGAAGGCAGATCCCATTTCTCCAGGCCAACTGGGACGAGGCCAGGCCCCAGATGGGGAGGCCCATCACCTCCAGGCCCAGGTGATGGGGTGGCCAGGCGCTGTTCAGGATCCTTAGGTTGGCCGAGGGCGGGCTTTTCTATGGCCCCGCAGGTGGAGGACCTGCAGGGCTGTCCACGGGGTCCAGGCCGTGAGGGGTACCCAGGAAGGAACCGAGGGGAGCTGGGTGATGAGGGAGGGGGCAGAGGACCAAGACGACCTGGAGGCGCTGCACACGCCCGTCCAGGCCTTCGACGTGGACCCTGGCGCGTCACTTCACCATGACCTTGTGCATTCGACTTCTGCACGTCTCTTCAGTGGTTTATTTCAAAGCGTCCGGTTTTGTCCCGAGCAGCCTGGGTGTGGAGCCGGTGGACAAGGACACACTCCGGCAGCCGCCGAGGAACGTCAAGGACCAGATCCTGAGCCGAGCCCTTGTCCTGCGGATCCTCCTCTCGGCCACCACCATCATCAGCGGGACCCTCTTCATCTTCTGGAAGGAGGTGAGGGCGTCCTCGCGGGCTCAGTTAGGCACGGCGGTCAGGCCCCGCCCCCGGGGCTCAGGCTTCATGGGGTGTGGGCGGAGGTGGCAGAGAAAGAAGGGGACCCGGTGCCTCTCCGGCTTGCTGTTACCCCTGGGAAACAACCTCAGCTCTGAGAGAGACTCCTGTTTTAGTCCCAGGAGGTGGCTATTTGGGAGACCTTACCTTTTTTAAAAACTTTTATCTTGGAGTACAGCTGATTCACCAGTTGTGTTAGCCTCAGGTGTACAGCAAAGTGGTTCAGTCATACATACATTCATTCCTCCTTTTTCAGATTTTTTTTTTTACCTTATAGTTTATTATAGGATATTGAGTAGAGTTCCCGTGCTGTATACAGTAAGTCCTTATATATAAATTCATCCTAAAGTCCCAATTTATCCCTCCACATTTCCCCTTTGGTAACCATTAAGTTTGTTTTTGAAGTCTGCAAGTCTGTTTCATTAATGAGTTCATTTGAATAATTTTTTTTTAGATTCCACACCCAGCAATATCATATTTGTCTTTCTCTGTCCGACTTAGGATGGTCATCTCTAGGTCCATCCATGTTGCTGTCAATGGCATTATTTCATTCTTTATGGCTGAGTAATAGTCCATTATATATAACATATATGCACATACACACCACACCTTCTTTATCCATTCCTCTGCTGATACGAACATCAGGGTACATGTATCTTTTCAAATTGTGATTTTCTCCAGATATATGCCCAGGAATGGGACTGCTGGATCTTAAGGTAATTCTATTTTTAGTTTTTTAAGGAACTTCCATACTGTTCTGCATAGTGGCTGCACTAATTTACATTCCCATCCACAGTGTAAGAGGGCTGCCCTCCTCCATACCTTCTCCAGTGTGTACAGACTTCTTGATGATGGGCATTCTGACTGGTGGGAGGTAGTATCTGATTGTAGTTTTGATTTACATTTCTCTAATAATTAGCAATGTTGAGCATATTTTCATGTGCCTCTTGGCCATCTATCTGTACGTTGTCTTTGGGAAAATGTCTATTTGGTTCTTCTATCCATTTTTTTATTGGGTTTTTTGTATATTTTGGAGACTGATCTGTTATTGGTTGCTTCAGTTGAAAATATTTTCTCCCATTCTGAGGGTTGTCTTTTCATCTGCTGATGACTTCCTTTGCTGTGCAAAATTGTTTTCTTTCTTGAAATACAGAATTTTAGAAACTAAAGTAGAAAAAAAAAAATCCTGTCAAGAAATACCAGGTGGAAAATGCGGGCTTTCAATAAAATGAAATTTTAGGGCAACAAAAGTCTAAAAGGCCACGAAAGAGAAATAGCCCTGCTGTGATTTGAACAATGGCTACTTATATTTTTTGGCACTGTCACGCGGAATCTGGATCTTTCCCTGCATTCCACACAGAGCGTGCACAACACAACAGCTTTATCATAAAATGCCTGCTTGTTACACACATTTTAGGTCAAGCTACCGCCAGAAACAAATCAATAGCAATACATCAGGGACCGAGCAATCTCAGTGGTGGGTGACGTTGCAGAATTCTGCCAAATGAAGGAACATACTAGGCTGCGAGCAAAGCAAATGGGGGAGTTAAGAAAGGAAATATTTTAAATGTTAGTAATTAATTCAGACATTGTACTATCTCCAAAGAGATTAGTGCACTGGCAAAGGGTTCCGAGCACAGTGGAGGGCTGTGGGCAGCACGCACCAAGAACACCCAGCCTTGGTGGGGAGCGGTGGTCTTCCCAGTCACTCCCTTTTGCCAGAGGTCCAGAAAGAACTGGCAGCACCATCACCCTGCCTGCTGAGCCTCCACTCTAAGCGGCAAACTGTAAGGCAAGAGAGGAGTCCCCAAGGGGAGCAGAGATCACTGTAAGCTTCTAAGACAGGAAGATGGGCCATGAGTCCCATTCAAATCCCAGAGATGGGGCCAAGTCCCCAGAAGTAGCTGTGGAGACTTGAAAACTGGACACTCCTCATTGCATAGAAATATCAAGGACAACTGGAAAAGTCCTCAGAGAAATGTTCCGTGAGAATCCAGCTCTTGGAAGCAGCACTAAAACATCCACTTTACCGGTGTCAGACAGACATGTAGTGGGACGCTGCAGCGTAGCTCAGGGAGCTCAGCTCTGTGATGACCTAGACAGGTAGGATGGTGGTGCAGGAGGGAGGCAGCATGTGCCTACTCATGGCCGATTCACGGCGCTGTACGGCAGAAATCAACACTGTTCAGCAATTACCCTCCAATTAAAAACACATGGGAAAAACTTCAAGCTCTTTGACTCAGGGTCTCAGGGCTGGAAAGCAACCCTCTATTCATCCAGGCAACGACGCCTCTTGCATCTCAGCAGGAATGAGGTGGGTCAAGGACACTAAACTGGCTTTACGAAGCAACAGACTTACCTTTTGGACCGAGGTCTGCTGGGCCTGAGGGTCAGCCAGCCCTGGGAGGCCTGGGCCAGCAGCTGCCAAAGCTTCCAGGTGCGGGCCCTTCCTTCCGGGACGTCAAACTCACAAAAGCCCCTGCTGTGTTACATTTCGCACTCTGAAGCAAGTTTACTGAGGCCCCACGTGTTTATTTCCGTTGTTACTTCCATTGAGGAGCATCAGAGAAAGTGTTGCTGTGGTTTATGTCAAGTGTTTTTCCTGTTCTCCTCTCGGATTTTTACAGTATCCAGTCTTACATTTACATCTTTAATCCATTTTGAGTTGATCTCTGTGTGTGGTGTTAGAGAATGTTCTGATTTCACTCTCTTACCTATAGCCATCCAGTCTGAAGAGACTGTCTTTTCTCCTCTGTAGGCAGGGGGGTCTTTCCATGGGTCACCTTTCTGTGGCCCCGCAGGTTCAGGCACCCCTGTGCTGAGAGCGCCAGTGACCTAGGTAGAGAATCGGGCAGGCGTGTGAGGCAGGCACCCTGGGTGCAGGAGAGGGGCTGGCCGGGACGCTGGATCACCCCCACTTCTCAGCTTTTCTCGAGCGTGCCCCCATCCCACCCCAAGAGGTGCAGATTGCCTCCTTCCTGCATCCTGAGCTCAGGAAGGTGGAGAGGCCCCACCTTTGTCCAGCCCAGGCGCTCAGCCAGGCGCAGGTTCTAACACAGTGGTCCCGAGAGAGGGGTCCCCCGTCTCCCTCACACCTCCTCACCCCGCGCACTCGTGTTCCAGATGCCCGAGGACAGGGCAAGCACCCCGCGCACCACAACCATGGCCTTCACCTGCTTCGTGTTCTTCGACCTCTTCAACGCCTTGACCTGCCGCTCCCAGGTGAGCCCCCGGCAGGACGGGATCGCAGCCTCCCGGACCCAGTGCTCCAGCGGCTCTCGTGCGCTGACTATGCCCTTCTCCCCCACAGACCAAGCTGATCTTCGAGATCGGCTTCCTCCGGAACCGCACGTTCCTCTACTCTGTGCTCGGCTCCATCCTGGGACAGCTGGCTGTCATTTACACGCCGCCCCTGCAGAGGGTCTTCCAGACAGAGAGCCTAGGGGCGCTGGGTGAGTCTGAGGGCTCATGGGGGCTGTCCTCACTGCCTGCCCGGGGCGTGAAGTCCCCTCGAGGGGCCATCCTGTCCCCAGGGGACTGGGCTCATGCCTGAACTTGAGCACCGGGCAGGATGGGGGGGACGCCACGCAGGTGTGGAGAAGGCGCGAGACTCAGGGGCTGGAGCCCCTGCTGGGAGTCAGGGGAGGGCAGAGGGGTCACAACACCCTGGCCACACCCCTCCCCATCCCGGGACAGGAGGCCCCGGGGCAGCCGGATGGACCACGGTCTATGCTGGCTCAGCCTCTGACATGCTGCCTGGGCCTAGGAGTGTGTCAGCCTGCTGGGGGCTGTAATGGGGCCTGTGTGACAGGGACCCTGCTTACCTGGAGATCGGACTGTGCCGGCCGGCAGTTCCTGCTGAGAAGGCCACACGTAGAGACTGCGGCCCTCCAGGTCCCAAGCACACCTGCCCCGGGCGGAGCCCCGGGCGTGCTCCCCTGCGTCCTCCCCAGGCTTCTGGCAGCCCCACCATCTTTCCGTGAAAGCTGTGCAGGGTGACTGGGCCTCCTGTGCCTGAAACACTGACGGGCGGGAACAGAGAGGGAGGAAGAGGCCTGGGGAGCGGCAGTGAGCAGAGCCTGTGCGGGGAGGGCTCCGGGGTGACCACCGGCCCAGCCTTCCACTGGGGACCTCAGATCCCAGCGGGCAAGGGGGCTGGTGAGACTGCCGGCCCTGCCCAGGATCTGAGGACCATAAAACCATTGGTTGTGTCTGAGGTGGTGGAGACAAGGATGCTAAATACTTGGGGACTCTCAGCTTTTTCTTCCCCGAAATCTAAAAAGCAGGGTCACTGGGAGTGCAGACAAAAGAAAAAAACAATGTTTTTACAGCTGTTTCCATCCACTGGGAATTCCATCAGCTTACCTCGTCTAAAGAAGTGCGAGGTCTGTGCCAGGCACCACGGCTGTCACGAATCCTCGACAACAGGGAGCCACGCAGAGGCTCGGGGGCCAGGCCACCTGGATGAGTCGGGGTGGGGCTGGACTGGGAGCCACGGCCTGGGACGTCTGCCCCAGGAGGGCTCTCTTCACAGCCGAAGTTGGCAGGCCTGCTGCCCGGCTCTGTTGTTTAGTCGCTCAGTCGTGCCCAACTCTTTGCAACCCATGGACTGTAGCCCTCCAGGCTCCTCTGTCCATGGGATTTTTCCAGGCAGGAATATGGGAGTGGGTTGCCATTTCCTTTTCCAGGGGATCTTCCCGGCCCACATCTCCTGCACTGCAGGCAGATTCTTTACCGCTGAGCCACCAGGGAAGCCCAGATCAGAGCCGCCTGCACAGACCAGTAGGTCCTGGTGGAGCTGGCTCTGCAGTGTTCTGCATCCCAGGTTGGAGAGATCTCTGCCCCCTCGGTGGGCATGGACAGTCTGGCCCTCAGCTCCTGGGTCCTGGCCCCTCACCTCTGTCTGCAACTGCCCAAAACTAGAGGACAGAGCTCCATGGCCATGCCGGGCATTGTGCCAGTGCTGGGCATCGAGGGGCTAGGGACCAGAGGGTATGCCGTGCACTCTCTGACCTTTTTCTCTTTTTGTCTGTTGGTAGATTTATTGCTTTTAACCGGATTGGCCTCGTCTGTGTTCATCTTGTCAGAGCTCTTCAAGCTATGTGAAAAGTTCTGCTGCAGAGCCCAGAAAGCCCAGACCCCCCAGGAAGATGTATAGTGGACCCTGACCCGTGGGAAGGTCCCTAAATCTCTATTTTTATGTGACTGTGGCCCTCCGCCTGCCCCGTCCCTTCCGAGACGTGCCTGAGGACACGCCAGTGTCGGGTCCGCTCACCTGGCTGTTCCTGGGGAGCCGGTGGGGCGTGCAGGCCCAGCCCTGAGTCCTCGGTCCCTGTGTGCATCCGCCGCTCCGTGCTGCCGGGCCCTGGGACGATCCATGAGGAGCCAGCACTATTTATTAAATGATGGTGATTTTTATGAACCGCGTCTGGCTCTGTATTTGTGCCATAGCTTGGTACCGCGCAGCCCCTGGTAGGAGGGGACAAGGGGTGGGGGGTGGGGACGGAGGAGCAGGGGCAGGGTCTGGGCTTCTGGTCACTCTGCCCGTCTCCTCACCCACAAAATGGAGGCTCTGGCTGTCTTTAAGGGTGATGCCAGGGGCCCGATGATCATTCTGTTGGCTTTAATCTGCGCTTACCTACAAGTGGCCAAGTGGGGAACTCACAGCCTCGTGTTCGTGACCCCGGAGCACATGGCGAGAGCCGGTCACGGCCTGAGCGGCCTCAGCAAAGAGGGCCTGGGCTTCTGAAGCTGAGCAGGGCATGGCCTCTCCCCCCAGAACCAGGACTTCCCACAGCCTGAGCCCCAAGACTGGTTTTGTTGGTGGTGGGTTTTCTTTTTTTGGCCACACTGTGCGGCATACGGGATCTTAGTTCCCTCAGAGCGATGGAACCCATGCCCCCTGCAGTGGAAGTGTGGAGTCCCAACCACTGGAACGCCAGGCGAGGCCCCAAGACTGCTCTCAACACACGTCCACCCCTGCAGCTGAAAGATGGCAGGGAGATCTGTGGCCAGGCAGAACCGACCACGGGGAACCAGAAACGGAACTCCACCTGCCATGCAACGCGGCCACAGCTGTAACCTCCCCCTCCCTCAGGGTTTTCCAGAGAAATCAAACCACAGGAGAGCAGAGAAAGAGAGAAGGACATTTGTGTTAAGTAATTAATTAGCTCACCTGGTTGTTGGGGCTGGTGAGACCGACGTCTCCAGGGCAGGCCAGAGGCTTGGGCAGCAGTTGGCACTGCCCTGTCCCTGACCACTGGTCTGGGGACTAGGCTTCCACTCTCTCACTGCCGCAACCTGACCTCTATCGCTGGCTGGGAACCAGAACCCTGCTTCAAGCCACTGCAGGCTGAGGTCACCTGAGATCACTTCAGGTCAAGAAAGAGAAGGGTGTATCATTATTAATAAAATTCAGAAAGAATTCTCTAATACCAAGAGAAAAAAAGAAAGGGCTAGAAATCAGAAAGGAAGGGAAATTATCCTTATTTCCAGGTATGCCGTCCTACTAGGTGCGATCAGCACAGTGTGCACTTTAAACTGAACAGTCTTGTATGTCAGTTATATCTCAGGAAAGCTGGAGGGAAAAAAGAGAAGTCACACAGCCAAGACATAATAGAAAGATGCTTTACAGTGCTGGGGGAAAATGTCAAAATATCTTTAAAAAAAAAGCAAAAACAATCCTTTGAAAATTAAGGCAAAATATTTTTTTCAGACAAAAAAAAAAAAAAAAGATCCTAATAGCTGCAGGCCTGCAGAGAATTCATGGATAAACAGAAGCAATGACCAGCAGTGGTTCTCAATGTATGGTTCCCCACACCAGCCATGGCAGCATCACTTGGGAATTTATTAGCGATGTCAACTCTCAGATCCCTACCCAGAACTACTAAACTCTGGGGGTGAATTATATTCCCTCTTTTTATTATAAAAGTGTTTAAATGTAAATGAAAGTTTTTTCAAAAGAAAGAAGACTAGGAGTATGAACCCTAGATTTCACTCTGATTAACCCTATGGCCAGAGGAGTCCATGGGGTCACAGAGTCGGACACAACTGAGCGACTAACACACAACACACACACACACACACACCCCCCTTAATTAGTTGTGTGATCCTGGCCAAGTCACTTCATTACAGTACCTTAACTCTTGGTGACTTAGAAATTATAACTGATAAAATGATAACAATAAAATTTATTGTGTTTGTGTCTAACTGTATGCCTAGAATTCTATCAAGTGGTACAAAGGAACAAGGGACAGTTCTCCAGGCAGCAGGGTTGGGGTGTGGGGGCAGGAGGAAAGGCAGTATGGTTTCTGGAGATATATAATATTTCCTATTATAGAGAAGATATATCCCCGACGGCTCGGCAGGTGAAGGATCCGCCTGCAGTGCAGGAGACTCGAATTTCATCCCTGGGTCGGGAAGATCCCCTGGAGAAGGAAAGGGCAACCCACTCCAGTATTCTTGCCTGGGAGAATTCCACGGACAGAGGAGCCTTGCAGGCTACAGTCCAATTGGTCACACGAGAGTCGGGCTCAACTGAGCGACTAAGCGCACACGCAGAGAAGAAAACTGTCACTTCATTCCATCGTGAAGAAGTAACGCGTTAAGATCTTGGTATATTTTTATATACCTTCCAGACATTTTCCTATCTACATAAACATGTCTTTTTAAGAAAAAATAAAATTTTGACTATTCTGTTAAAAAAAAAAAGGTAGCGGGGACTGTAGGTGATTCTGACGTGGGCTCAAGGTCGAGAACCACTGGATAAAAGAATGCAGCAAGGTAACTGGGTACAAAACTAGGTTGAGAGCCTCCCAGTGTTCAGTCATCGGTGACAAATGTGACAAATGTACAGCAAACCTGGGTGTTCCTGTTCTTCGGGAGGAAGCAGCAGCATCAGCTGGTGTCGGTTCTGCCTACGTGCATCAGCATTTAGTGCCATTGTGAAAATACCATCATGATGGTAGCATTCGGGCTGCGTCTCCTGGCATGTGGACCTTACTGCCCCGACCAGGGTCACACCTATGTTCCTTCAGGGGAACCATGGAGTTTTAACCACTGGATGGCCAGGAAAGTCCCCTATCAAACATTTCAGATGTAGTCAAAGTGCTACCAAAGATCAGACAGAATCAAGCATTTGAAAGGAAAAAAAAAAGGTAGTAACAGAAATAGCTTTTACATCTTTTTATCATAAAACTGAATCACTTTGCTGTATGTCTAAAACTAACAACACTCTAAATCAATTATAGTTCAATATAAAGGAAAAAAAAATGTTAAAGAGAATAAAAAATTTTAAAAAAGGAAATACATTTTGGATGGAGCAAAGATTTAGGAGGAGGACTAGAAAGCACAACAGTAGTAGAAGAAAACGGTTTTTGAGCAGCAGGTACACATAAACTAAATTTTAATAGTTGGTGAAAACACGGCCATGGGCACTCCAGGTCTCAAAAGTATAAACTGAGCTTGAAAGAAAAGTATAAACTGAGCTTGAAAGAGGTGTGTTGTTTGTTAATATCTAGATAAAAAAGCATGTACCTTTTGATCCAGTAACGTGGCTTTGAAAGGTGCATCCTCCAGACAAAAAAAAAGAAAGGTGCATCCTCCAGACAGAACCACAGAAAGACGAGCATCAACTATGTTCCCTCCAGTGGCGAACAGTTACAGACAGACCATTCCCAAGCCGGGGGTGGTTGAGCGCCACAAAGAATGGGGCATCCATCTCACGGGACGTCACACAGGTGGGGAGAACAAAGGGGGAGATACAGAGGCATTTCTACCCCAAAAAAGGTGAGGGACAGACCAGGGTGTGTAACACTTTACCTCTAGGGAAGAAAAGGCTAGAGGGGCACAGGGGTTAGACTTAGCATTCAGGTCACACTCTTGCATTTTGACCTCTTTTGCCATGTATGCATGAGCTAATCTTTTAATCAAAAAGTACAGTGGGTCCATCAACAGATGAATGGATAAAGAAGATGTGATGTGTGTGTGTCATGGAATACACTCAGCCCTTAAAAACCCATGAGGTTCTGCCATTTGCAGCAACACGGATGGACCTGGAGGGCAGTGTGAAGTCAGACAAAGATGGATACGGTCTGGAATCGCTTATACGTGAAATCTAAGAAACAAACTACCGAATCAAACAAAAAAGCCGCAGGCTCACAAATACAGAGAACAAACTAGGGGTTACCAGTGGAGAGGGGCAATACAGGGGGTGGGGAAAAATTACGGGGTTACAAAATCACGTGTGAGACTTTTTGAAAAGTGTAAAGCACTAGAGAATTTAAGCCCTGGAGGAGGAAACGGCAACCCACTCCAGTGTTCTTGCCTGGAGGATCCCTGGGACGGCGGAGCCTGGTGGGCTGCCATCTATGGGGTCCCACAGAGTCGGACACGACTGAGCGACTTCACTTTCACTTTTCACTTTCGTGCATTGGAGGAGGAAACGGCAACCCACTCCAGTGTTCTTGCCTGGAGGATCCCAGGGACGGCGGAGCCTGGCGGGCTACCGTCTATGGGATCGCACAGAGTCGGAAACGCCTGAAGCGATTTAGCAGCAGCAGAGAATTTAAAGCATCCTTCCTTCAATAGAAAGAAAAAATTTTCCGAAAAATAACTGGTGGGAAAAAAGTTAACAACAGCCATGCTTTGAAAAGTTGTTTAAAAAGTTGTTTAAAAGCCATGTGTTAAAAACTTAACACAGAGCACTTTTCAGCCCTTCCTTCCAACACCTTCAGGGACCCTGATCTGTCTCCTGATAAGGGAGGGAGACTGCCTCCCTTAGAACCCGAGCTTTTATCCCCCTTTTATCAAAGAACAAATTCCTCATGTGTTAAAACTAGCACTGCGGGTTTCCCAGGCCCAGGAGGGGCGTGGTTCCTCCGGTCACCGGTCAGTGCGCTCAGGCCCTCAGCTCATGTGGTCCCACGGCTGCCCCACGCCCACGTGCCCTCCACAAGGGCACATCGCCCGGGTTACCAAGTGCCTGGGCCGGGCACCTGCTCCTGTCCTATAGCTGAGCTGTCCTGGGAAACCATCAGGCCCCTGGGCATGAACTGCACTCTTGTGAGAAGAGGCACAAAGCAGGAAAATACAGGCCCGGACACCTCCAGCCTCTCTGACAGCCACAGACAGTAAATGGTATTGAATGGACCTTTTAATATTAGCGAGGTATTATTCCACTGCATTTTTATAAAAGATCTGTAACAGACTGAAGACTCAGGGCCTAATTCTTCAGATTATGGTGAGGATATCTGAGGATCCTAACATCCTGTGTCTGCTTCCCATCAGTCACGAAGCCACAGAATGCACCTGAGAAGCTGTTAAAACTGGCCGTTTTATAAGGAAAGTCAATCAGGACGGAGCATGCGTGTCACTGTCGCGAGCATGCGTTTCCTTGTGAAGGCCTGTTTGCAAGGCCTTCTGCTTGGGGCTCAGCAGCAGGTCTCATGAGCCTCCTGTAGAAAACGCAAAGCCCACAAGTGCACACAGCTCACTTCACTGTGGCTTATAATCGGGGCTGACTCGAGAATAAGGCAGCATTTATTG
This sequence comes from Bos mutus, assembly GCF_027580195.1. NCBI lineage: Eukaryota > Metazoa > Chordata > Mammalia > Artiodactyla > Bovidae > Bos > Bos mutus. The sequence goes on along the minus strand of NC_091634.1, from coordinate 51,956,728 downwards.
TCAGATCTGCAGGACAGCATGGAGCAGGGGAAGACAGAGGCAGGTGTCTTAGGGCCGAGCCTGCAACACCCCTGAGCTCGAGTCTCAGTGGGTCAGGTTCTATGAGCCACCCCCGAGGGACGGGGCTGGACTGGACGGGGCCCAGCCCACCCACATCTCCGCTAGCATGGCAAGGTCATTGTTTACGGCAAGTCCACAAGGCCGAGGTACACACCATCCCCTGGGGGGCAGCATGGGGTGATGCTGGAAGGCCAGGAGCCAGGCCGGTCCTGTCGAGTTGCTCGCCCCCAGCTCCTGCGACAGGCCACACGTGTATCAGCATGACTCTCGGCCCTGAGTGTGCCCACATTTACATCAGAAGCAGGACCGCCACTCTGCTGCTCTGCTCACCTCCTGGTTTCCCATGCGCTCCGAGCACAGACCCACCTAAAACAGCTGAGAAAGGCCGACATCCAACCTTACTGAAGACCCAGGTCACTGTCACCTTCAAAATCTCCTGCTATTTCCCCCATTAGTACTCTGCTAACGCTTTTTTTTTTTTTTAGAAATATAGAAATTCCGTATCAGAGGAAGCTACTCCCCAAAGCACAGGAATTCCCAGCTGAGCACCTCTGCCCTTGACAAGAAGAAACAGAGCCTCAAGGCTCTTAACTGGGGGGCCTGAGCAGAGGCCCAGTGACCCCCAGCGAGTGGAAACTTCCCCCTTCACCACTGCAAGAACTCCAGTCCCCAAAGATGGCAGTTCCAGCCAGTCTCAACATCTCAGCGTCCTCTTTGGATTTCATCCCTAGGGACGAGCCAAGTCTAAGGATCAGGTTGCTAGCTGTATGCTCAGGATTCCAGAGGGAGACACCCCCACCGACGGACATATGGCAACAGAGGAACTATACTCTGTGCGGACTGGGCACCGCCGGGACCGCCGGGACATGACCCGCACACTCTGGACCAAAGTCAGGCCTCCACGGGACACGGGAGGGTCGGCAGGCTGCGTTCCAGCTCCAGGGTGGCCCGCGCCAGCCGTCATCACGTCATCACGGCTCATCGGGGACCTCCCGGAGCCCTTCGCTGTGGCGGCCCCGCCCACTGGCTTCCAGCAGGGCCCGAGCCTCAGGGTCAATGTCCAGAATGCTCCTGGTTTTCCTGACCTTGGGAAGAAGGAAGGAGGGGTGTGTTCAGCGACCAGAACCAGCCGGTGACGTCCCACCGCTGGCACGTTTCTCAGAGCAGATGCGGGGCCCTATTGATGCCACAAGGGAAATGCAGGAGGCAGGGGCTATGGCCCCGCCCCCACTGTGTCCCCCCAACCCTGGGAGGCCATCGCTGGGAGGTGACGCGGTGCAAGGAGGCCAACAACTCATTGTTAAACCTTGGACTCGGAAGGGACCCCAGACCCTCCTCAGCCTGCAAAGGAGCCCCCATCCATCTGGGACCCCACCTCCCTGGGGTGGTTCTTTTAGAAGACCCCCCACGGATCCCAAAAGGACTCTCCGCCCAGCTGTGCACCCACAGGCATTCCTCTGGCCAGCGATGGCTGCTGGAAACAAGTCTGGGAAAAACCATCTCCACGTGGGGTGTGAAAGGTGTGCAAGGGATCAAACTGAGAGAGGGGAGAAGCGCCCCAGACTCACCGACTCTGCCTTTGGGGCCTCTCCCACCGCCCACACCTCCATCTTCTGGAACTGGAAGTCCTCCTGGGCCGACAGCTGAGGGCTGCCGTACGTGGTGCACGTGGGCTTGGCCTTGCTGTGTCCTTTCCCGAAATCGACGTCGATCCACAGCCCAAAGTAACCGTGCTGTCCTCCCATGCCCTGCGGGGGGAGGCGCATCAGACCCCGAGGCCCACCCCAGCCCTCAGGCCACAAGGGCATGCGGAAGCGAATGCAACTTTCTTCTTTTTTTTTTAAACTGTGAAATAATAGGTATTGGTACAACTGAAGGATCCCACTGCAGGTGCCTAGAACACTCATCCAGGTGTCCTGAGTCCCACCCAGCGGCTCTTTCTCACAGGGCTGCACTGGCAGGAAACACAAGTCAGGACCTCCCTGGTGGTCCAGAGGCTGACTCTGCACTCTCAGTGCGGGGCTGGGGCTGGGTTCCATCCGTGGTCAGGGAGCTAGATCCCACACACCACAGCTCAGTTCGCCCCCACAACTGAAGACCCAGCGCAGCCAAACAAATAAAATATCTTAAAAGGAAATGCAAGGGGCAACAGAGGACAAAAGAATGCAGACGACCAGACCCAGAGGCTGCAGTCCATAACACGAGGGGAGAGCTCCACCCAGCGCTCGCGGCTGGGAAACCCGTGGCCAGGCCCCAGGCCCCAGGCCCCTGTGCTGGAGCAGGCATGCAGGGGCAAAGGAGGACGCTATCCGGCTCTAGGCGAGAGACTGGTGGGAACAGAACCGCTGTTCAACCTCTCTGGTCCCCTTCTCTGGGTGCCACCTCCACCCCCGCCTCTACCCCGGGGCCCTCGGGCACGGAGTTAACACTGAGCAAGGGACCAGGGCAGTCTCCAGCCGCACTCAGGGGCCGCCTCTCCCCGCCAGCCGACTACTGACCCCCTGAGGCCAAGACCCTCGCCCCTGTCGACACTAAAGTGCCCTTTCAGAAGGCGTCTTGGGCCATAGGGGGGCCTGAGGGAGCCCCAGAGAGAACCGGGGAGGAGCTCGGGGCCCGTTCCACACCGATGAGGTGGACCCACCTTCCCCGCCCCTCAGTGCTACAAAGTCAGGACTGGAAATTTCCCAAAGAGATGCTTTTCACTAAGCAGCGGGGAAGAGAAGGAGGCTGGGGCTGCCGGGAGACACCTCTTGCACCCAAGATAAGCATCTGTGCGGGTGCCCATCCCAGCTCCTCGCCCAGCCCTGTCCCCACGTCCCCCACCGTCACCTGTGGGCTTCAGCACTGCCCACTTCTTCCTGCGGCTGAGTCCAGCTTGACGGGTCCAGAGAGCCTAGCCCCGCCCCTGGCACGAGTTCCAGGGCGGCGTCGCCAGCCACAAAGGCCACAGACCAACCACCTGATGACCAGGAAACGGGCGGAACCCGTCGTTCGCACACAAAGCGCAGAAACACCCCAACAGAGGCCCTGTTTTTTTCCAAGGGAGAAGGTCGGTCCTGGCTGTCGCTCCCGGTGTCACCACCCCGAGATCCGGGCAGGATGGACTGGACACCACACGCTGCCCGATGAGTAGGCGCGTGCCCCGGGGCACGTCGGGGCCGGGGCTGTCGCCCAGGGGTGGATGGCACTGCGGGGGCCGCGCCCCGCCCCCCGCCCCCATCCTCACCAGGCCATTGGGGATGGTCTGCTGCCCTTGATTCAGGTACATGTAGTGGTCGTTGTAGCCCGTGCAGGTGTACACGGCCATGCGGGGGGAGACGGAGAACAGGAAGCACCTGTCGTCCCCTGAAAGTGAGCAGAGCACAAAGAAGCCGGATCACCCACCGCAGCCGGGCACGGGGAAGAGCAGGAACGCAAACAGGCCCGCTCAGAGGGCCGAGCTGGAGGAGCTTATCGGGGTCCTTGGTGTGCAGGGGTTGGGGAGGTCCCACATGTAGGGGCAGAGCCCTCAGACCAGCAGGCGGATCCCAGACCCACGGCTGCCCGGGGCCCATAGGATGAGCTGCGGCTGGGAGGCGAGGGTGACCTCCAGAAAGGAATGTGGTGTCTGCCTGCTGGTGACACCGCCCTGCCTCCGAGTCAGAAAGAGCAGCCTTGTCTCCGCGTGGCCACAAAGGGCAGGCGGTCACTGCGGGCCCCGACTGGGCACCCGCACAGCCTCAAGTGTGCCATTCAGAGAACAGAGGATGCCTGCAGGTGCAGCTTGCTGGGGAGGGGGGCGCACCCAGGGAGAGGTGACCCTCCACTTTCACCTGGGCACAGGCGTGGACATGCTGCACTCAGCGAGGTGCAATCAGAGCTCCAGAAACGTGGAGCTCTCCACCTCAGACTCCTTTCCCACCCCCATGCACTCACTGCGGGGTGGTGACGGAGGGCACACACCCCCACCCCGGGGAGCTCCCAGCTAGGTGGGAACCAGGGATGTGCCCCACAGCCGTGGGATCTTCGCCAGAAGCACTGCCCCACCCCGGTGACAGTGTGAGGGCACCTCACAAAGGACCCAGCTCAGGCACTGGGGAAGGAAGCTCCAGGAAGCAAGCAGGGAGCCCGAATGCGGAGGGCGGACACGAGGCAGGCATTGAGCCCCAGGAGGCCTTAGGAGGATGGCCCTGGGTGGCAGGCGGGCCTGCACAGGCAGAGTCAGGACCCGCGATGCTCAAGCCTCCCCTCCAGATGGACCCCAGGGGCCTCCACAGGGACTCAGCTCCTCTGAAACCAGGAAGGACAGCCTGAGATGGAGACGGCCGGGTGAGGGCCCCTCCGTGGAGGAGGGACCCCCGCATGGCAGGCATGAGGGAACAGCGGGACCCCCCAGCTGTAGAGCAAGGTTTGTGGGCGCTGGAGTAGGGGATGAAGTGAGGTGAGCCTGGGGAGGCCATCGGGACCGGGAGACACAGGGCTGCCCTCCAGGCTAAAGACTCAGGCTTGAGTCCATGTGCCCCAGAAGGATGGGTCTCGCCTCAAGTAACGGCCTGGTCCCACCCGCAGCCCCGGGACCATCACTTCCCCTGCTGGTCCCAAGGCTGCCTTTCAGCCAGTGTTCACTGGCTCCTGGTGCTAAGTAAGGTGCCGGGGCCACAGAGCAAGGACCCCATGCTAGTCCATTCTGGGATCCACACCCAGAGGGAAGGGCCACCTGGGGAAGACGACCCTCCACTCCAGGGTGCAGGGCAAGCACCGAGGAGTCACAGGACCTGCAAAGGCGGCAGTCCCACAGGGGCCTCCTCGCCCGACTGCCACCACCACACCACCCCCATCACCCTACGGTTTACAGGCTGCCCTCCCCATGGTTCTGGGAACCCCAGCAGAAAGGGTAAAGCACCCCGCCCAGGATGGAGCCGGACTCCGCCCAGCGCTGCAGGCCTTTGGCTGCCCCTCGGCCAGCAGAAGTGGAAACAGAGTGACGCTGTGGGTGTCTCTTCAAGGCACAAATACTTGAGGTGACTGGGGGACCAACAGACGAGAAAGGCCCAGGTCCTGAAAGGCATTTGCGAGGCTGGGCTGCCCCCTGCTGGAATCCTGGCCTCACGCTTCACGACAGAAAGAGCTCACGTCTGAAAACCTGGTAACTGCTTTTTCCCACAATTCTTCAAGCAGACGAATGAATGCTGCTCTCGTAAATGAAAGCTGGAGACACAGCAGAGCTGACCTTTGGGTTAATACGAGAGGAGCTGGAAGACGTGCAAGTTTCGTCTAGATAGTAATGACTCTCGGGGCTGTTCTTCCACGCCCTCGAGCAGAGCTTCCAATCACAGAGACCCAGCTATTCACCCCCAGGGACCCCTCCCCGTGATGCTGTGACAAGGTGGGCAAGCAGCTCTCTGTCCTAAACCGTGTGTACAGACAGCGGAGCCAGAGTTGGGCTCCTGTGGTCCTCCTGCAAGTCTGGGGCATGGGTGGGTGTCGGCAGAGGGTGCTGATATGGCCGGCTCCCCAGTAAAAAAAAAAAAAAAAGGAAAACCCTAACACACCCCTGCTGGACAGCACTGCACCATTTAATGATGCTGAGCTGCTGTTTCCTCACCTGAAATCCAGGGGTGAGGACACCTGTCCGGCTTACCTGACCCAGCTGCTGCTGCTGGTGCTGCTAAGTCGCTTCAGTCAGTCGTGTCCGACTCTGTGCGACCCCATAGACGGTAGCCCACCAGGCTCCCCCGTCCCTGGGATTCTCCAGGCAAGAACACTGGAGTGGCACGGATTCTCCAGGCAAGAACACTGGAGTGGGTTGCCATTTCCTTCTCCAATGCATGAAAGTGAGAAGTGAAAGTGAAGTCGCTCAGTCGTGTCCGACTCTAGCAACCCCATGGACTGCAGCCCACCAGGTTCCTCCTTCCATGGGATTTTCCAGGCAAGAGTACTGGAGTGGGGTGCCATTGCTTTCTCCGACCTGACACAGCAGCCAGAGTCTATATAGAAATCCGTTAAGTTAAACCTCCATAAACACCGTGCTTCCCCATCCTCCCAAACACGTCTAGAAAAAAACGCTTGGGAGAGGAGATGGAAGAAACAGCGCATGCGCTCTGGCGGGCTCAGAGGTCTCCACGTGGTGGCCGACGGACCAGAACTTGCCAGCACTGCGCTACCAACGTGGGGCTCAGGCAGCCCAGTCTCACCTTGAAACTGAGGCTTGACTTCCCAGGAGCAGGAGGCGAAGCCTCCGAACACGTGGCCGTCGCTGTCCTCGAGCAGCACCAGGCAGGGCCCCCCGTGTGCGATGCGCCCGCAGAGCTGCGCAAAGCTGTTCCCGTGGAGCTCGGTCGCGAAGAGCAGGCGCCAGCTGAGCCGCCGCTCCTGGGGCAGGTGCGAGTTGACGTAGATGACGGACAGGACGTCCAGGACGCTGGCGAACTCCCGCTGCGGGTCCACCTGGCGCTCGGGGACCAGGGTGGCCAGCTTGAGGGACGAGCGCAGGAGGAGGAAGCCCTGGTGGATGACCAGGCTCAGAAACGTGGCCACGTGGTGAGCCCGGAACACCCAGTCCTCGAGCACGGCCTGGTCACAGTCGCGGTCCAACCACTGAGGCCCCAGAAGCTTCCCGCCACCTAGTGGAGGAGAAAACAGTGCTGGGGGGTGGGGGGGCCATGACATCGCCTCCCGTCTGCTTTCCTGAACCTGCTCTGTCCAATAGGGGAGCCACGCCTGCGCTTCGTCCGCATCGAGATGCGTGGTGAGTGTAAAATGCACGCCCCGTTTCAAAGACTTGGTGTGAAACAAAAAAAGAGTGTAAAATAACTCGTTGTTGTTGTTGTTGTTTTTTTTAACATAGCCAAGGTTAAAGTATATTTTGGAAATTTTCTTAAAATTAATCTCACTTGTTTCTTTTTGCTATTTTCACGTGGTTACTAGAATATTTAAAATTTCACATGTGGTTTGCTTTGCAGTTCACATCCTACCCCTGTTGGACGGTGCTCATCTAAACAACTCAACATCAATGCTCTTATCTTTTCTCTGCATTCCCAGCTGCATTTCAGAGGCCCAGAAGACAGTTACACCCTCCCCCTGGGGCCCTGAAACTCCCCACACCCGTTCCTGAGAGGGCTGGCTACACCAAAGCCACTAGTTTAACAAAGCCATTTGGGAAGGATTCAGACGTCCACTGTCCTCCAGCTATGTCAGGGTGGTGGTGGGGTAGTCGCTAAGCCATGCCTGACTCTTTGCGACCCCTTGGACTGTAGCCCACCAGGCTCCTCTGTCCATGGGATTTCCCAGGCAAGAATACTGGAGTGGGTTGCCATTCCCTTCTCCAGGGAATCTTCCTGACCCAGGAATCGAACCCTGGTCACCTTCATTGGCAGGCGGATTCTTTACTGACTGAGCCACCAGGGAAGCCTTACATCAGGGTAGTGGTTAGTAACTTCCTGGGCACCCCTCAATTTATCTGGGGAGAACGGGTTTCATTAACTACAAATTATGCTTCATTGTTCTAACCAACACCCATGCTTCTGATTTCCGTCTCTTACCTACTAAGAACAGAGGTGGCATGGCAGTGGCACCAGAAGACAAACTATTGGGAATTCATCCATATATGACGGCCTCATATATTCACAGTAGATTGTGTTATTATTCTTTCCAAGTTCCAAATATCTCGTTTAATTTTTCACACTGTGTTTAGAAATCCAGCTTTATAATAAATCAGTAACGCTTTTATAAAATAAGTCAACTTTGTTTTATACGTCAACAAAGCTACAAGATTCACCTCAAGATATTTTAAAATTCCAAGTAGATTGAAATATATACTGTTTCTCCGCCAACAATAGCAGAACACATTCTTCTCCAGCAGGTCTGGAATATTCTTCAGAACAGACCATATGTTAGGTCATAAAGCATGCCTTGATAAACTGAGAAGAACTGAAGTCATGTAATGTATGTTCTTCAATCACACATAATAAAATTACAACTCAGAAGGCAATTTGGGAAATTCACAAATATATAGAAATTAAAGAGTATACCTCTAAACAACCAATAGGCCAGAGAATAAATCATGAAGGAAGTCAGAAAACACTGAGCTGGATGAAAACAAGAACACAACATAGAAAACTGATGAGATTCAGCTAAAGCAGAGCTTAGAGGGAGACGCACGGCCATAAATGCCTATATGAAAAAGAAGAGAGACCTCAAACCAATAACCTAACCTCCTACCTTGAGAAACTGGACGAAGAAAACCAAACTAGACATCGGAATCAAGATGCCAGAGTAACAAGACATCAACTCACCTCTTCCCACAAAGACATCAAGAACACACCTACAAGACTTCCCTGGTGGTCCAGTGGTTAGCAATCCGCCTGCCAAGGCAGTAGACATGGGTTTGATCCCTAGTCTGGGAAGATCCTACATGACCCAAAGCAACCAAGCCCATGTACCACAAGCCCTGAGCCCATGTGCTCTAGGGCCCGCGTGACACAGCTACTGAGCTCGCGTGCCACAACTACTGAAGTCCGTGTGCCTGGAGCCCACACTCTGCAACAAGAGACGCCGCACAATGAGAAGCCCACGCGCCACAACGAGAGAGCGGCCCCACTCACAATCAGAGAAAGCCTGCACGCTGCAATGAGACCCAGTGCAGCCAAATCAAGTAAGTGAGAAAAGAATACATCTACAGGCCGTGGTCCAAAAAATCTACAAAATATAAATGCTGGAGAGGGTGTGGAGAAAAGGGAACCCTCCTACTCTGTTGGTAAGAACGTAAACTGGTACAGCCACTGTAGAGAACAGTATGGAGGTTCCTCAGAAAACTAAAAACAGAGCTACCACATAATCCAGTAATCCCACGCCTGGGCACACACCCAGACAAAACTATAATTCAAAAAGATCCATGCACCCCAAGGCTCATAGCAGCACAACAGCCAAGACACGGAGACAACCTGAGTGCCCACTGGCAGAGGAGTGGATAAAGAAGATGTGGTGCATACATACGACAGAATATTGCTCAGCAATAAAAAAGAACAAAGTAAGGCCATTTGCAGTAACATGGATGGACCCAGAGATGATCATACTGAGTGAAGGAAGTCAGAAAGAGAAAGACAAAGAATGATATTACTTATAGGTGGAATCTGAAAAACGACACAGGCCAATACATCTGTGAAACAAAAACAGACGCACACACACAGCAAACAGATGTGTGGCTGCCGATGGGGAGGACGGATTGGGGGGTTGGGGCTGCGCGTGTATGCTGCATGCACGCTTGGTCATGTTCGACTCTTTGCAACCCCATGGACTGTAGCCCACCAGGCTCCTCTGTCCATGGGATTTCCCAGGCAAGAGTACTGGAGCAGGTTGCCATTTCCAATTCCAGGGGATCTTCCTGACCCAGGGATCAAGCCGCGTCTCTTGTGTCTCCTGCATTGGCAGGTGGGCTCTTCATTACTGCGCCATCTGGGAAGCCCGAGGTCAGGATTAGCAGATGCAAACTATCATATACAGCACGGAATAAACAACAATGTCCCACTGTAGAGCGCGGGGAACTATATTCAATATCCTGTTACAAATTATAATGGAAAAGAATATATTTAATCTAAATGAGTCACTTTGCTGTACAGCAGAAATCAACACAACATAACACAATCCACGATACTTCAATTAAAAAAAAAAAGGAAAAACAAAACTAAATCTAAAGGAATCTAAAAGAAGCAGAAGAAAGGAAATAAAAGACTTGAAGATAAATGAAATAGAGGTTAGACAACAGAGAAAGTCCACAAAACCAAAAGCTGCCTCTTTGAACATAGCAAGAAGTGAACACACCTTTAGCTAGACTGACCCAGAAAAAAAAGAGAAGGCTCAGATGACTAACATCAGAAATGGAGGTGGAGACGTCACTACGGACCTGGCAGAAATTAGGATTATGAGGAAATACTATAAACAACTGTATGCCAAGGAAGAGATAATCGCAACGGTCCTTCGAGTTTGGAAGACGCACACTTGCTGACTTTAAACTTGAATACAAGATGGCGTGGAACCACGCTCCAACGCCAAGGTCTAGGGACTAGGGCGGGCACTTGCCTTGAAGCCTCATCTCGGAGCACAGCTGGGCAGCCAGCACCTGCACCCTGGATGGGGAGCCTGGGGGTGGCTTCTGACTCCAGCCTCGCAGCTGCCGTCTGTAGCTTAGCACGTGCACCACAGAGCCAACCAAGTCCTCTGTAAACTTGGAAGATCACAATTTCACCGTTAATCGCACCACCCTTGTACCTCGGACCTACATCAGATCAACACAGAGAAGGGCGTCTTGTCTCACTGAGGCCAACGTGGCGGACCCCAGAGTGGGAAGAACCACGTGACGTGGTAGTTATTCAGTTTTCCAATGATGCCCTCGGCTGGTCTAGTTGGCTGACGCCTCTTTGTCCGGGAGTTCTGACCTCAACCGGTTACGTGGTCCAGGGCCCCCCAGGGGGGACTTCTGCACAAGGCCTCCACCAGCTGCTGCATCATCCTGAGCCCCCCACCAAAGGACACCAACACTGCCTGGGGTGGCTGCGAAGTACCTGGTGGCCCCTCACCTTGTGGACATCTCTTGCTTTCACGGGACCTCCTGAGGCAGAAATCATGTTCAGGATCACGAGACTCTTCTCCTCGGCAGTTCCTTTCAACAGGTGGGACATGGACGCTGTGAACTGCTCCTGGGAGACGCGCTCGCTGGGCCCCTTCGCCTTCCCGCTGCCATCCACCCTCCGCATGCCCTCGAACAGTCTGGTGACCATCTCTGGGGGAAGAGCGTCCCCCACATGGTCCTGTGGGGACAAGCGGGTGAAAAACCCAGACAGAGTGCAAGTCAGACACAGTAGGATGACGGGAAAACAGCTAAGGGACCAAGACCGACTGCTGCCACCAGCAGAGAACCTTCCCAGACCCCTGGTGCACCATCTCTGCCCACTAAGGGTGTCCTACCACCCCAGGACCCACATACCTAACGTGTCCCGGCCCGTGGCTCATCTTGGCCATCTAACTCTTCCGTCATCTGTTCCCATCCTGCCCTCCAGACTTCCCAGTCTCCCCAGACTGGCCATGTCCTTCCTGCCTCTGGCCATTGGCTGCTTTTCACTTTGCTAACATCTTCTCCATTCTAGTTCCAGCAGCTGTCATTTGCATATCTGAATTTATTTCCACATGGAACATACGGCCTGTGTAGTGCTACATTGGTCTCCTCTAGATTAGGGACTTCCAGATATATTAACTATCTCTCCAAGTTCTTTGTGCTCAATATGCATTGGAAAGTGGGGGAGGGATAAACTGGGAGATTGGGACTGACATATAAACTCTACTATATATAAAACAGGGTTTCCCTGGTGGCTCAGACGGTAAAGAATCCACCTGCAATGCAGGAGACCTGTGTTCTATCCCTGGGTTGGGAAGATCCCCTGGAGAGGGGAAGGGCTACCCACTCCAGTATTCTTGCCTGGAGAATTCCATGGACAGAGGAGCCTGGTGGGCTACAGTCCATGGGGTCGCAATGAGTCGGACACAACTGAGCGACTAACACACACACACACACACATATAAAATAGGTAACTAACAAGGAGCTGCTGTATAGCACAGGGAATTCTACCCAGTCCTCTGTAATGACTTATATGGGAAAAGAATCTAAAAGGGAGTGGGTGCACATATTTGTATAACTGACTCATTTTGTTGTTCACCTCAAACTCACACAAGATTGTAAAGTCACCAGATGGCCCAAAGATGTCTGTGATGTTGCCGCACCCTGAGCACCCGAACACACGCGGTTAAGAGCCCCATGGAGCGGAGCAAAAAGATGGGGAAGTGGGCAGTCACTCCTCGTCAGGTGCACCCTGACCCTGAAACTTCATTATTTTGTTGGGGAAACAACAAAATTCCTAGGACGTCAAACACTTAACAAATCCGGAAGGCCAAGGTGGACTTGAGACTTGGCAGTTATCAGACCCACAAATACAGCTTGGGCAGCCCCTCACCCACTGCAAGGAGAAATCAGGGGATGGTGGTGCAAGAGACGGGAAGCAGTCAGCAACCTCTGGTCAACCTCAAGTGGGAAAAGTCCCTGCACAGTGTGAGATGAAGGCAGAGTGGAGCAGCTGCCACACCGACCACGGAGCCCACAAGGCTGAAAGTAGGTCCGATCTGTTTCTTCTCGGAAAACACATCTCTCTGTGTTCCCACACCTGCCTTCAGGAGCTGAGGGTCAGCAGCAGCCTGACTCCTGCTCCAAATTAAACATGAACTCCCAGCTGTTACCCTTGCCTTCAGTGCCTGCAGAGAGAAGGATCTGGGCGAGGCACTGGAGCCAAGCTTCTCCGACGACAGAGCATCGAACAGCCTGTTGACCTCGGCCTGCTCCGCGGGGAGAAACCGTGAGGAGCACTCCTGTCCTGGGCAACTCTTGTTGTTCCCCATCTGTCCCTGTGGCCGGTGGGACTCTGCAGGAGAGAAGTTCACACCCGTTAGAGACAGAAATCAAATATGTATAGGTGGCTCAGTCGGTAAAGAATCCGCCTGCAGTGCAGGAGACCCAGGTTTGATCTCTGAGTCAGGAAGGTCCCCTGGAGAAGGAAATGGCAACCCACTCCAGTATCCTTGCCTGGCGAATCCTATGGACAGAAGGAGCCTGGTGGGCTACAGTCCATGGGGTCGCAAGAGACGGACACGACTTAGCGACTAAACCACATATATATTTTAACTATTTTGCTGTTTTATCTTATTTTATTGCCGCATGCCATGTGGGATCTTAGTTCCCTCACAAGGGATTGAACCCATGCCCCCTGCGTTGAAAGTGTGGCATCTTAACCACTGGACCACCAGGGAAGCCCCAAATATGTCCATCATAGAAAATAAATGTCAATAATTATATGGTCAAAGTAAGCAACATTGATTTACTTGCAAAACGCAGCAAAAATGCAGACCTATGTAGCGTTTCAATGTGGTAAAAATTATTATTATTTTTTTAGTTGCTCAGTCATGTCCGACTCTTTGTGACCCCATGGACTGTAGCTCACCAGGCTCCTCTGTACATGGGGATTCTTCAGGCAAGAATACCGGAGTGGGATGCCACTTCCTTCTCTAGGGGACAAATTAGTTGACACAAATAAAATGCGAAAACTCAATCAGATTCCTCTGCCTTCTCAAAGCCTGCTCATAACCGCCAACCGTCTGGATTTCTTTGTTCCAAAATAGTTTCTAAGCTAGTGTAACTAAAAGGTAGAAAAATCAGGATTTTAATCTAAATATTCATTTTTTTAAAAACCTGAGTTGAAAAAATAATCCATAAGGGTGGATGATTACACATATTTAAATAAAATCAACACCTTGCAAATATCACCTACAGAGCAGAAGTGCCGTGGGACACGTTCTTCCTTTGCGATCCTGGCTTCTCCTGGTGGCTGGGCAGCCTTAGGCAAGTGACCGAAACTCTCTGTGCCCCAGGTTCCTCGTTCGTAAAGTGGGAATAGTCACAGCCCAACCTCAGATGGATGGCATCATGGTACACGCTGACCAAAGCTGTGAGAACCCAGCCCAGGCCTCATCTCTGGGAGGGATACTAAAAGAGGCTGGCAGCCAAAGGCAGGTGGCCCAGGGGCTGCATTTGGGTCCCAGACCTCATCACAGAAAGGGGTCCAGCGCAATCCGATGCGCGATTCAGACAGAAAAGCACAATCGAGATGAAACAACCACACAGGAGGCAGAGGGCCACAACCTCCTAACTCCTGTCTTTAGACTTCATCTGGGACCCACCAGGTCAAACTGCTGGGGAGAGGGGCACCCCCACAAAGCAACAGCCCATAGGTTCCCCCCAGGTCACATGGAGGGGGCAGGCTGTCCACAATCCAGGTGGAGCGTGGATCACAGACCTCAAGAGGAAGTGGGGTGCATGTGGGGCCTTTCTTCTTACTGAAGTGAGATTCACATAACAACATAAAATGACCCATTTCAAAGTGAGCGACTCAGTGGCATTTGGTACATGCACAGTGTGGTGAGACCACCACCTCCCTCTAGACCCAGAACATTTCCATGACCCGAAAAGAAACTCCACAGCCATTAGGGGCCACACCCCATTCCAGGCTCCCCAGGCCCTAGCAACCACTAACACGCTGTCCCTGTGGAGCTGCCTGTTCTGGACACCTCGTGTGAATGAAATCATCCAACACGTGGTCTTTGGGGCTTGGCTTTCTTCACTCAGTATAACATTTTAAGGGTTCATCCATATTGTAGCATGAATAGGACTCATTCCTTCTGACGGGTGAGTAATATTCCAGTTATGAAGATACTGTGTTTGGCTTATCCATCCAGCTGTTGATGGACATTTGAGCTATTTTCTATCTTGAGGGTGCTGTGAACATATGTATACATGTACTTGTTCAAGTCCCTATTTTCAAACTGGAAGGGGGATGGATATACCTAGGAATGGAATTGTGGGGTCGTATAACCTAATGTTTATTTGTTGAAGAACTACCAAACTGTTTTCCGTTTTATATTCCCAGCAGCAAAGCGTGAGGGTTCCCATTTCTCCACATGCTCTCCAACATTCTTCCCTATTTTCAATCCCACCATCGTGGGGCAGGGGAGGGTATCTGCCCTTCAGAGGAGGTTTCCAGCACAGGGCTCCTAGGAGGGCTCCAACACACTTGGCTGCTGGAAACAGGGGCTTACACAATGCAGTTTGGGGCTGTCATTCACAGGCCATTTGATCTACATGCTTCCACTTCTCAGCTTTCTCAGCAGCTTAAGAGCTGAAAAGGAAAGCCTCCGGCCCCCGGCTCAGGTTCCAGTCTGCAAGAGGCTTCCTTATCTCTGAGATACAGGGGGCGGCACCAGCTGGTGCCTGGTCTCCCTCGGGGGGCACAGCCCAAGCGGCCTTGCCAAGGCAGACCCGTCCTCTTTGTCAACTCTTCTAAGAGCCCAAGAAACCACCTGATCGCGTAGGACGTGCTGAGGAGATGAGCCATCTGCACTGTTCTGACCGGGAAGGGGGCTGTGGGTTATTTTGGGACCCAGCACAGTGACCTGATCTGCCTGTGGTTTTGCTTCTGCTTGTTGCCACCCCCGCTTTGCTTACATTACTGGTAAATCCACAACAGCTTTAGTCAAAAATATTTTCAGATTCATACCCTCCGCAAGCAGGGCAATTCAAGATTTCTCTCAAGATCTCTGTTAATTTATCAAATCACCGAAAACTTATCCCTCAACCTTCCCTGCATCCCTATCTTGTTATCCTGCTGAAATCCTGAAAATGCAAGTGTATAAAAATACACTCTAAGAATTCCAGTTTGTTCTCAGGGTCTTCATACCAAAGGTCATCACACCTTTTTACTTCCTCTAGAAAACCTGAAGGTTTGTGACAAGAGAAGGCCCATGACTCACATGTTAGGACAGATGACTGCCTTCTGAACAGGTGTTTTTAAGATGTGAGCACAGCTCCACCTCAGAGCTGGACCCTCCAGGCTAGCTGACAGCTGTGCCCACCCCGGTGGGCTCCCAAGGCCGACCTGTCAGATGCGTGTGGTCCACTAGGAACATCAGATGCCAGTCCCCGTGAGCAGTTCCCTTGGGCCCCCCGTCTGGCTCGGAGGGCCCTCCTGCCCACCTCTGCACACCTCACCATCTACTCAGCCTCGGGTTCCAAGACTACCCAGCGTTCCTGACTTTCAGAGAACTGACTGCTGCCCTGAGGGACACAGACCCCTCCTTGCTCACTCTGTTTGGACCCCACCTCCACCTCCCACCCACCCCCAGGGTCATGCCTGACTCATCCACCCGTAGAATCTGAAAATCATAAAGGAGACTCTGCCCCAAGGCCACCTGGCGGCTGGCGCCCAAGCCAGCCTGGCACATGTGGACACGCGGACACGCTGGTCCAAGGCCTGTCGTTCCTCGCCTGCCCCTCAGGTGGACAGCCCATTCCCCACCACCTCATGAGATCCTGGGTGCAAACTCCAGGAGGCTGGCCTGGCCCGGGTCCCCCACATTTGGCCCCCACGAGACACACCCTGAGGCCCCAGGCACTCAGGGGCCCCTTGGATCAGTGCCCTCAGTTCACCACCGGTGACCGGCCCCTCCCCGCCTCTGCACCCCACAGCCCATGGCGCCTGGGTCCCCAGGGAGAGCTGATGGGACGGGGGATCCAGCTGACACCACCTCCAGCCCTTTCAATGATGATGCCTCTAAATGCCGCACCTCAGATTCCCCACATCCTGGGAGAGCGGCCTCCTGTCTCTGGACCAAGGAATCACTCTCTCGGGGGCTACCAGCCTCTTTAAGGGGATGGCTGGGGCTGAAAGCCCACTGCCCCGTAAACGCCTCTCCTCAGACGTCCCCAGGTATTCCACGGCTGAGGACCCAGTGCAGCCGGGGGCTGTCCCCCCAGGTCACGGGCCCGCTGCCTCCAGGATGCTGGCTTTCCTTACACCGGCACGGGCATCTAAGTCCTTCCACAGATGACAGTGTCGCCTGGGCTAGGCCCCATCAGAGGGCAAGCAGACAGAAGCCTCAGACAGGGCCTGCAGGAGTGTCCCGTGGAGCAAACGCTGTGGAGATCAGTGGGGAGGGGGTGAGCAGAACACAGGGGGGCGGCGAGGATGTGTCCTGAAGGACACATTCCGGCTGGGTTTCCAGCACCCGGGGGGGCTCACCCAGGAAGCAGACCCAGTGCACAAAGGTGCAGGGCAAACCCAGGGTTGTCCAGGCGAGGTCTGGTGTGGGGAGGGCGCCTGAGGCGGCTGCAGAGCAAGGCAGGCGCTCCTCTGCCTCTACCCAGCCCCCTCCTCTGATCCACCAGAAACAGGCTCCTCCACTGCTGTCTGGAGACAGCAGCCTGGCCTCCAGGGGGTCTGAACACCCGCGGGAAAGGACGGAGGCTGGGCGAGGCGCCTGCAGGGAAGACCGGGGCGGGGGTTGGGGGAGGCGGGAACGCAAGGAGACGTGCAGCCCATGGCATAGGAGCTCAGGGCCGCGCCTGGAGGACATGCCAGGAAAGGCCCAGAAGCGGGGCAGCCGGCAACACTGGATTTCCTTCCAGGAGGAGGGAGAACGGGGTGTGGCAGCCTGCAGCCGGAGCCACAGGCCTGGCTGGAGCCACAGGCCTGGAGTCAAGAAGAGCTGGGACAAGGGCAGCCTCTGGGGCCACGCTCCCTCAGCCCACCAGTCTGGGTGTCCACAGGGCACCGGTGAGAGGACGCATCTCAAGACAGCTCTAGGAGGCTTCCCTGGTGGCTCGGTGGTGAGGAATCTGCCTGCCAATGCAGGAGACACGAGTTTGATCCCTGATCTGGGAAGACCCCACGTGCCGCGGAGCAACTAAGCCTGTGCACCTCAACTACTGAGCCCAAGCTCTAGAGCCAGGGAGCTGCAACTACCGAAGCCGGCGTGCTCTAGAGCCCATGCTCCACAACGAAAGAAGCCACTGAGATGAGAAACCCGAGCACCAGAACTAGAGAACAACTCCCGCTCGCCACAACTAGAGAAAAACCCACCCAGCAACTAAGACCCAGCACAGCTAAAAATAAATAAATAAAAGTAATAATAATAATAAAAACCGGCTGAATGGTTGAATAAGTGAATGCAATTTAAAAAGAAAAGACAGCTCTAAGGAGGCCCCGCCTCCTGCTAAAAAGGCCCCCGAAAGGCAGGATGAAGTAACGGCAGTGGTACAGCGTTCCCAAGTTCATCCTGCCTGGACGCCATCACCTGAATCAGGCCTGAAGCCTCTTCAATTAACTTTGGGAAGGAACTGAAACCTTCGATGTGTCCTTACTTCTCCCCAAATGCACATTTCTGAACTTTCAGTCCCTGAAATGGTTTTCTCACAGGACAGTCCTCGGTGAACCTTGATCCGTGCAACAGACTTTTTTTTCCTGGCAGTCAGTCAGTTCAGTCACTCAGTCATGTCCGCCTCTTTGTGACCCCATGAATCACAGCACACCAGGCCTCCCCGTCCATCACCAACTCCCGGAGTTCTCTCAGACTCACGTCCATCGAGTCAGTGATGCCATCCAGCCATCTCATCCTCTGTCGTCCCCTTCTCCTCCTGCCCCCAATCCTTCCCAGCATCAGGGTCTTTTCCAATGAGTCAACTTTTCGCATGAGGTGGCCAAAGTACTGGAGTTTCAGCTTCAGCATCATTCCTTCCAAAGAAATCCCAGGGCTGATCTCCTTCAGAATGGACTGGTTGGATCTCCTTGCAGTCCAAGAGACTCTCAAGAGTCTTCTCCAACACCACAGTTCAAAAGCACCAATTCTTCGGCGCTCAGCTTTCTTCACAGTTCAACTCTCACATCCATACATGACCACTGGAAAAACCATAGCCATGACTAGACGGACCTTTGTTGGCAAAGTAATGTCTCTGCTTTTGAATATGCTATCTAGGTTGGTCATAACTTTCCTTCCAAGGAGTAAGCGTCTTTTAATTTCATGGCTGCAGTCACCATCTGCAGTGATTTTGGAGCCCAGAAAAATAAAGTCTGACACTGTTTCCACTGTTTCCCCATCTATTTCCCATGAAGTGATGGGACTGGATGCCATGATCTTTGTTTTCTGAATGTTGAGCTTTAAGCCAACTTTTTCCCTCTCCACTTTCACTTTCATCAAGAGGCTTTTTAGTTCCTCTTCACTTTCTGTCATAAGCGTGGTGTCATCTGCATATCTGAGGTTATTGATATTTCTCCTGGCAATCTTGATTCCAGCTTGTGTTTCTTCCAGTCCAGCGTTTTTCATGATGTACTCTGCATATAAGTTAAATAAGCGGGGTGATAATATACAGCCTTGACGTACTCCTTTTTCTATTTGGAACCAGTCTGTTGTTCCATGTCCAGTTCTAACTGTTGCTTCTTGACCTGCATACAGATTTCTCAAGAGGCAGGTCAGGTGGTCTGGTATTCCCATCTCTTGAAGAATTTTCCAGTTTATTGTGATCCACACAGTCAAAGGCTTTGGCATAGTCAATAAAGCAGAAATAGATGTTTTTCTGGAACTCTCTTGCTTTTTCTATGATCCAGCGGATATTGGCAATTTGATCACTAGCTGTCCATAAAACCACCCAGCGCTGGCCTGAGTCTCCTGCAGGTTTACATATATCATGTTCTCTGTCAAGGGGACACACCCAGATGTTCCTTGAAGGTTGCTAACCCCAGTGGTTCTCAACTGGGGGTGGTTTGCCAGGGGACAGCTGGCAATGATGTCTGCTTGTCAAGGCCAGGGAGGTTGTGGTTCTAGCCACTGCTGCCACCTAGTGGTTAGAAACCAGTGGTCCTACTAAATACCCTACAATGCACAGGACAGTCCCCACAACAAAGAGTACCCCGCCCCCAATGTCAGGAGGGCTGGGGATGAGAAACTGGTGGAGCTGAGGGGCAGAGCAGGTCGGCACTGGAGTGCACTGACCTCCACAGCGCTTGCCTCTCTGGACAGGGGATGCAAAGATTTATAGATCTGAGTTCAAGTTCTGACATTGGTTGGTGTGACTGTGGGCAAGTTACTAAGCCATTTCCAGCCCTCATAAAACAGGGAAAGTGCCTCCAGTCCTGTAATGAGGGGAAGGGGAGAAGATTAAATGAGGTAACATAGGGCATTTAACTCAGCGGTCTGGAGGCCAGAGGAGACACATGAGCTCAAAGCAACAAGATCTGAGACCTTGAACTCAGATCTATGCATCTGCCTTGCAACAAGAAGAACGGCCCAGCTTGGAAGAAACAAACCCCTCAGTGCTGGGGAGGGAGCCAGGAGCTGTTTTTCCTGCAGAATGGACCATAGTAAACTGGCTGGCATCCAAGGATGGCTCAGACTCTTTTCAGGGCCTTTCCGAAGGTTCCCGTCCTCAGGAGACACCCTGGACTCCCCACCTCCTCCAAGGGAGCATGGTCCTGGAAGCAGTCACCTGGCCCTCAGTACGCCTTTTCTGGGAAGA
This sequence comes from Bos mutus, assembly GCF_027580195.1. NCBI lineage: Eukaryota > Metazoa > Chordata > Mammalia > Artiodactyla > Bovidae > Bos > Bos mutus. Next base: position 51,936,750 of record NC_091634.1, on the reverse strand, counting down.
CTCCAACCACCTCATCTGCATCAAGCTTTGTTTACATCCCAGAACCAGCAGCCCTTCTGGGAGGGGTCAGCTTGAGCCTGGGCCAGCCGCCCGCTGCGCAGAGTCCCTGCTGGCTAGAAGGTGACCTGTCCCGCTCCTGAGCCATGCTAGCCTCCCTCCCTCCAGGGAGCCCCGGTGACTGATCTGCAGGGGGGCACTTTGTCCTCCTCTCCTCTCTGCCCTGAATTTAGCCATCAGCTCCACTCTCCTGGGACAAAGCGAGTAGGTTGTGTCCAACCCAGCATACATTCCAGCACACAACCCCCCTGCCTCGCCTCTTCCTGAAGATGCTCCACAGTTCTTCCCGAGTCTACACAGCTTTCTCGCTCTCCCTCCTGACAGCTGGCCTCCATCCTAGGGACCTTCCGGCAAGTATCGGCCTGGAACCCTCTGACCTCAACGACGTGAAAAGTAGGAGAGGATTTCATGCATTGGAGAAGGAAATGCCAACCCACTCCAGTGTTCTTGCCTGGAGAATCCCAGGGATGGGGGAGCTTGGTGGGCTGCTGTCTCTGGAGTCGCACAGAGTTGGACATGACTGAAGCGACTTAGCAGTAGTAGCAGCAGCAACATCTTTTGGGAGCAACTGATACTATGGTCCAGTGACACAGTTGATAAGGAATGTACAATTTCAGTATCTAAAGTCAGCACAGAATAATGAAGGCAGCGTAATTAAGACAGCTGAAAGAGGAACCAATACACCCTAGCAGATACTCAAAAGATGGGCAATGATTTAATGGGATTTCTGTGTTATATACCACCCTACAAAACTACTCTGAGATGTCACAAATATAGTGAAGTGCTCATTATATAAAAGGATGGAAAGCCAGGGAATATTTTTCACTTAGACAACACAATGTAAGTTACAACAAAATCAAGATCGTTTATCCTGGAAAATGTTCCCAGGGTTTTCTGCTGCAGCTAAATGGAACTACAGCTAGGCCTGCTGAGGCCTGGATGCTCCCACCACACCAAAGCCATAGCCTCTTTCCAAAGGGACCAAACACATCATTGCCCACAGACAAAGAGCAGGCCTATATTCTGATCAGGAGAGCAGCTCTGCTGCAAGACTGTTCACTTGCAGGAAACTAGTATCCTTTGCTCCTGGATTACACCTTGGGTATAAAATCTGGGGTGAACTCTTGGATGGATGTAAATCCTTTTCTTCTCTAAAGAAAAGCCAGGGACTTCCCTGGTGGCACAGTGGATAAAGAATCTGCTGCCAATGGAGGGAACACAGGTTCAGTCCCAGGTTCAGAAGATTCTACAGGCTGTGGAGCAACTAGGTCCGTGCGCCACAGCTACCGAAGCCCATGCGCCCAGGACGTGTGCTCCACAATGAAGAGTAGCCCCTACTCAACGTAACTAGAGAAGCCCCTGCACAGTAACGAACACCCAACATCACCAAAATAAATACATAAATAAAATAAAAATACAAAAAAAAAAAAAAAAAAAAAAAGTAGGAGAGGAGTAATTCTGTGCTCCAACTGACCTAGCGGGGAGATCCTCCCTCGCAGCTGTCCCCCTATCACTCCCCACTCCACCCCAAGGCAGAAGCATCGGCTGCCAGGAAGGGTCAGGGCCCAGGTCCCCCCCCCCGGCACTAACTGCTCCCGGGACGAAGGTCATCATCCCCATCACTTCGCTGGTCAGGCTGCTCCCTCTGGGCCCCCAGGCCGGTGACCTTCCCCTACCCCCAGCCTCAAGTCCACCGCTCCGCTCACCGAGGTCCTGGCCCTCCTCCTCAGAGTCCACCGAATCTGCCTTTCCGGTTGCAGTCCAGATTTTCCTCTGGAGCGGCCCAACCCCGTTGCCAGGCGACGGCGCTGACAGACAGCTCTCTGTCCCAGTCGCAGGAGTGAAAGTCTAGGGGGCGGAGCGTAATAAAAATTCAGCCAATGGATATGCACAGGAGTGGTGAGGGCGGGGCCATAGGCGGGGCCAGATGCAGGAAGAAAGGAGGTGGGACTCCCGAGGTGCCGCGCCGGGGGAGGAGCTGGGAAGCGAGCTGGAAGCGGACTCGGGAAGAGAGTGGCTGAGGGCTGAGGGGAGGAGCCAGGAGGGAGCACGTGAGGATGGCGGGGTTTTCTGGGTTGAAGCGAAGAAACCCGCGGCTGTGGGAGCAGCGGGGGTGTGGCTGGGATGAGGGCGGAGCTGGGAGAGACGAGAGCGGGCCCCAGGGAGACCCAATGAGAGGCAGGTCACCCAGCAATGGGACCCTCCACCCACTGTGGCACCCCTCCGGTCCCCTCAACTAACCTGGGCGCAGCCTCCCATCCCTGAGCCTGGGCTCCCGCTTCCCCGTCCCCTCCACTTCTGCTCCCCCACAGCCCGGACCCTACCCCTTCCTGGGAACCCTCACTTCGGCCTGCGTTCTCTACCAGTCCTTTCCAGGAGCATTTTCATGTGCTTCAGTTCAGTTCAGTCGCTCAGTCGTGTCCGCCTCTTTGCAACCCCATGAATCACAGCACACCAGGCCTCCCCGTCCATCACCAACTCCCGGAGTTCTCTCAGACTCACGTCCATCGAGTCAGTGATGCCATCCAGCCATCTCATCCTCTGTCGTCCCCTTCTCCTCCTGCCCCCAATCCTTCCCAGCATCAGGGTCTTTTCCAATGAGTTAACTCTTCGCATGAGGTGGCCAAAGTACTGGAGTTTCAGCTTCAGCATCATTCCTTCCAAAGAAATCCCAGGGCTGATCTCCTTCAGAATGGACTGGTTGGATCTCCCTGCAGTCCAAGGGACTCTCAAGAGTCTTCTCCAACACCACAGTTCAAAAGCATCAATTCTTCGGTGACCAGCTTTCTTCACAGTTCAACTCTCACATCCATACATGACCAATGGAAAAACCATAGCCTTGACTAGACGGACCTTTGTTGGCAAAGTAATGTCTCTGCTTTTCAATATACTATCTAGGTTGGTCATAACTTTCCTTCCAAGGAGTAAGTGTCTCTTAATTTCATGGCTGCAATCACCATCTGCAGTGATTTTGGAGCCCAAAAAAATAAAGTCTGACACTGTTTCCACTGTCTCCCCATGTATTTCCCATGAAGTGATGGGACCAGATGCAATGATCTTAGTTTTCTGAATGTTGAGCTTTTGGCCAACTTTTTCACTCTCCTCTTTCACTTTCATCAGGAGGCTTTTTAGTTCCTCTTCATTTTCTGCCATAAGAGTGGTGTCATCTGCATATCTGAGGTTATTCATATTTCTCCCAGCAATCTTGATTCCAGCTTGTGCTTCTTCCAGCCCAGCGTTTCTCATGATGTACTCTGCATAGAAGTTAAATAAGCGGGGTGACAATATACAGCCTTGACGTACTCCTTTTCCTATTTGGAACCAGTCTGTTGTTGCATGTCCAGTTCTAACTGTTACTTCCTGACCTGCATATAGGTTTCTTAAGAGGCAGGTCAGGTGGTCTGGTATTCCCATCTCTTGAAGAATTTTCCACAGTTTATTGTGATCCACACAGTCAAAGGCTTTGGCGTAGTCAATAAAGCAGAAATAGATGTTTTTCTGGAACTCTCTTGCTTTTTTCGATGATCCAGAGGATGTTGGCAATTTGATCTCTGGTTCCTCTGTGCTTAAGTCTGTCCAGTCCTGATAAATTAACTCTCCTTGACCCTCAGGCCTTGTCTAGCTTCTCCCACCGTAGCCCACCCCCATGCCCTCCACCCCAGCTTCACTCCATAATGTCTAAGGACTGCTGTCCAGATTTATTAACCTTCCATTCATTCCCCAAACCACTGAAACCCGGCCGCAGGGGCCCTTTCACTAAATCTACAGGGCACTGCAAATGGTGACTGCAGCCACGAAATTAAAAGACGCTTACCTGATAGTAAAGCATCTGCCTGCAATGTGGGAGACCCGGGTTTGATTCCTGGATTGGGAAGATCCCCTGGAGAAGGAAATGGCAATCCACTCCAGCACTCTTGCCTGGAAAATCCCATGGACGGAGGAGCCTGATAGACTACAGTCCATGGGGTGGCAAAGAGTCGGACACGACTGAGCGACTTCATTTTCACTTTCTCTCCTTGGAAGGAAAGCTATGACCAACCTAGAATTGAAAACCTGATGACTTCACAAAAGTTAACAGAAGGACTGAATGAACCACCGAATATGCTTATAACTTTTATGGTTTCTATCTGAAAATTATGGGTTTGAATCTTATGTTTTCAGGGAGTAGGGAAAACCTTCCTCTCAAACTAATTATGACAATACTTTGGTAAAATTAAACGTTATAAACAAAACAATTATATTTTCTCTCTATCTGACTCCTCCAAATGTTGGAAATTCTTAGGTTTCCAGTAAGTTTATCAAATGAGTTAGAAGGTTATTCATGGGTTCAAAAATCTCAAGAAATTTTTGAAACCTTAAAAATGGAAGAATTCACCTAGATTTATTAGGCAAAATCTGTGATAAGCCTTTGGTGTGTTTCCCAGCCCTGTTTTTTTTTTAAAGTTCAGTCTGAGACTCTATAAATGTTTCAGCAAAATAAAAAGTCTATAATCAATCATGGTTATATAAATCATCAGACCAAAGTTAGTGAGAACAGACCTATTTTGCAAACAAACCAGCTTTAATTTGATTATATGATAAAAATGAGGGTAACTTCAGGGAGAAAAAGATATTTCAAAAAATGTTAAATTCCAGTTTGTTAATGGAGGTCTGCATCTAGTAAGACTCATCTCTTAGATAGGTCTTTGGCTGTTATGTGATATTAATGTAAAATTTAATTGAATTCTTAAAGAACACCCTAAGTTTGTTTCTGAAGCTCATCTCAGAAAAAAAATAAATAAATAAAAAGCAGAGACATTACTTTGTCAGCAAAGGTCTGTCTAGTCAAGGCTATGGTTTTTCCAGTAGTCATGTATGGATGTGAGAGTTGGACTATAAAGAAAGCTGAGCGCGGAAGAATTGATGCTTTTGAAGTTTGGTGTTGGAGAAGACTCTTCAGAGTCCTGTGGACTGCAAGGAGATCCAACCAGTCCATCCTAAAGGAAATCAGTCCTGGGTGTTCATTGGAAGGACTGATGTTGAAGCTGAAGCTCCAATATTTTGGCCACCTGATGCGAAGAGCTGACTCACTGGAAAAGACCATGATGTTGGGAAAGATTGAAGGCAAGAGGAGAAGGGGACAACAGAGGATGAGATGGTTGGATGGCATCACCAACTCAATGGACATGAGTTTGGGTGAGCTCTGGGAGTTGGTGATGGACACGGAGGCCTGGCGTGCTGCAGTTCATGGGGTTACAAAGAGTCAGACATGACTGAGCAACTGAACTGAACAGGGCACTTCCAGTCCTTACATGCAGGAGTTTACAGTCAGCATTCCTGCCTTATAAAAACTCTCCTTCCTGGGGATCTAGGTCATCAGCCCTGGCTTTTCTCCTCCCCCACCCCTACCCGATAATTTATACTCCACACATCCTCCGTGAGGTCACTTCCTTCCACTGACTGCCTTCCTGGTGACTTCACTTCCCACCTGTCTGTGCTGCAGACCCCTCAGCCTTCACGTCCAACTGATAGTCTAGCCTGCACCCTGACCCCATACATCCACAAGGCTGCACCTCAAACTCAGCCCAGCCAAACCCAAACTCCTCCCTCCTAAGGGCTGGCCACCACCTTCCAGGCCTGAGTCAGAGACCTGAAACCACCCCAGGCCCCTCCTGCTGCTTCTCTCCCCATGTTCCATTACTTCCTGATCTGTTTTACCTCCAAGATTTGGCCTGCATCCACCCACTTCCCTCTGCGTCCCCAGAGCCCCCTGATCTGGGCCAGACCCCAATAACAGGATCCTTCCCTCCTCCAGCCAGAGCCAATAGAACAATCAGCACAGAAGTCCTTATCCTGCCCCCAAGACAGAGATGGCATCACAGGATCAGGCAGGGTAACAGACACAGATAAAACCAGCTGCTAGGTTTCGCTGTCCTCAAGTTTACAAGGAACCGCACTTCTCCAGGAAACGCAGCTGCCACTGTAAAGCGTCATAACAACCCCCTTTCTTGTGTCGTGACTGTTTTACTCAAAAAGAAACTTTGAACTCTAAAATTACAGATGAGCAGAAACTTTGCTGTTTGCAATTCTACCATTCAGAATAAAACTATTCAGAATGAAACTTTCCGCCATGGGAGAATTTTAACTTTGACACAGGAGCAGCCTGGATTTCCAACTGAAGCACAGATCCAGATAAGTGCTTTCTGACCATGATGGTCCATAGCCCTCCTAACTCCGTGGTTCCCATGGGAACAGGAGCCGGGTCCACACTGCAGCCCAGACCGGATGCTGGCCCCTTCCCACCTGGCTCTGTTTGGCCCTAAGCCTGTTAAAACACTGCTTTTTTAAAGTTTCATCCAAACTCCACCGTTCTACAATATCGTATGAAAACTCTCTTTGCCTTTGTCAGTTTCAGCTGTCCAGGATTCCCGATGCACTGTGAACAGGCCTGACCTGTCAGGCTGCAGGGCTGACCTTGGTGCTCATGGAGCTGTGGGGCTGAGCCCTGCTGGTCAAAAGTGCCCAGACAGTACTGACCACCTACAGCAGGCCAGGCGTGGTGACACGACAGTGAGCATCACAGTCCACGCCCTCAGCCGCTGGTCCGTTATCACTCAGTTCCACCCGCTGAATGAGTGGGGAGGAGGAGGATTAAATTGAGGGGAGGGGACAGTCGTGAGGGGGGAGTGTGGTTGTGGAGGAGAGGCTTGGGAAGATAAGGGGGAGAAAGACCGGGACAATGGGAGGCTATGGTGGGAAAACAGATGGGCTATTAAAAGATACACAGAGACTTTCAGGCTTACAAAGGGCGCAGAGCTAGAGAACAGTATGGAGGCTCCTTAAAAAACTACAGAGTTGCCATACAATCCAGCAATGCCACTCCTGGGCATATATCTGGAGAAAAATATCATTTGAAAAAACACATGCATCCCTATGTTCACAGCAGCACTGTTTAGAATAGCCAAGACAGAGAAGACAGGTCTTCCCTGTAGCTCAAATGGTAAAGAGTTCTCCTGCAATGCAGGAGACCAGGGTTCAATCCCTGGGTTGGGAAGATCCTCTGGAGAAGGGAATGGCAACCCACTCCAGTATTCTTGCCTGGAAAATCCCATGGACAGAGGAGACTGGCAGGCTACAGTCCATGGGGTCGCAAAGAGTCAGACACAACTGAGCAACTAACACCTACCACTAAGACATAGAAACACAACCTAAGTGTCCATCGACAGGAGTGGATAAAGAAGACGCAGCACATGTACACAAATGGGATATTACTGAGCCATAAAAAAGAATGAAATAATGCCATCTGTAGCACAAGAACAGACCTAGAGATCATCAGACTAAGTAAGTCAAAGACAAATATGGTATTACTTATATGTGGAATCTAAAAAAAACTGATACAAATGAACTTATTTATAAAACATAAATAGACCCACAGACATACAAAATAAATGAACAGTTATCAAAGGGGAAAGGGGGAAGGGATAAATTAGGAGTTTGGGATGAACAGCTCCATACTACTATATATAAAATAGCCAACAAGAACCTCCTGTATATCACACGGAACTATACCCAATATGTTGTAATAACCTATAAGGGAAAAGAATCTGAAAAACAATATATATATATACACACACACACATATATATAATATAATATATAATATGAATCACTTTGCTCTATGCCTGAAACTAACACATTGCATATAAATCAACTGTACTTCAATTAAAAAAAAAAAAACTCAAGGCCATCTGGACATTTTCCTCTTCTGCATCAAGGGTCTACTGTCTTCCAAGCTCTTTCTGTCCATCCTCATCCCCAACTTCCTACCCATCAGATGCTTCCTGGCCAGAGCCCCTTCCTGCCTGCTGTCTGGGGGCTGCCTGGGTGCTGCCAGCCAGCGATGCCTGGTCCCTCATGGAGAGATGAGTCTGAGCACGGAGGCTGTCCCATAAGAGCAAAGTGTCCCGAAGCCCAGCAGCCCCCAGCCTCCTGAAGATGGGGACAAGAGGCAGTAACCCCAGCGCTCCATCTCTGCTCACTCAGGTTTCTGCCACCTGCAGCCAGTGGAGTGGGAGGATTAGATCTGCCGAACTTATGAGCACAAAACTCATGACTGTAGTTTCAGGAATATCCAGGGTGGCTGCATTCTAGGCCAAAAGGTAATTTCCTGTAGCCCACTGAGTGCAGGGGGCCATGGTGGTCCCAGGGACAGGCATTGGGGGTGGGGGGCATTGGGGGCACCCCAGTTGTAGAGATCACAACAGTAAAACCAACTAAAATTCAGTCTGATTTTCATCACCAAGCGCCAGCAATTCTAAGCATCATCAAGTGATATCATTTGCTTCCCTGAAAAAGCCTTTTATACGGCTATGCACTAAACCAGAGGTTGGCAGACTTTTTCTATAAAGGGCCAGATAGTAAATATTGTTGATTTTTCAAACCATACCATCTCTGTCACAGCTACTCAAAGCTGCTGTTGACACCAAAATAGCCACAGGCAATAGAAAAACAGTTGGACGTAGCTGTGTTCCTCTCTGACTTTTTTAAGGACACTGAAATGTGAATTTCACATAATTTTCACACATCAGAAAATATTATTCTTCTGATTTTGTGTCCAACTGTTTAAAGTAAGAAAATCATTCTTAGCTCACTGGCTATATAATAGCAGACGGTGGCCAGACTGCAGTTACTGTCATGTTTTAATATTTTTTAATCTATGTATTTTTAATTGACATTTATATAAGTTTCGAATTGTACGTTTTATTTTTTGGCCATAACATGGAGCATGTGGGATCTTAGTTCAACAACCAAGGATTAAACTTCTGCCCCTCTATTGGGAGTACAAAGTCTTAACTACAGGACCACCAGGGAAGTCCCCAAATTGTGCATTTTTGTTACATTTCCTTTAAAACCTGGGTTTGTTACATTTCCTTTTAAAAACTGGTGGCTCAATGGTAAAGAATCTGCCTGCCAATGCAGGAGACACGGGTTCTATCTTTGGTCTGGGAAGATCCCACAGGCTGCAGAGCAACTAAGCCCCTGTGTCAGAACTACTGAACCTGTGCTCTAGAGCCAGGGGCTGCCACTACCGAGCCCACGTGCCCTAGAGCCCCTGCTCCACAAGAGAAGCCACCACAATGAGAAGCCCACGCGCCGCAGCGAGAGGAGCCCCACTCACAGGGCAGCTAGAGTAAAGCCCACACAGCAACACAGGTCCAGCACCAGCACAGCCAAAAGTTAATAAATACGAGGAAAAACTGGGTTTACCAATCCTGTTTAAAATTACACCAAAAAATAAATACCTAGGAAAAAATCTAACCAGTGAGTTGAGAGACCTATATGCTGAGAAGTGTAAAGCCTTGATAAAGGAAGTTGAAGATGATTCAAAGAAATGGAAAGATATGCCATGTTCTTGGACTGAAAGAATTAGTATTGTTAAAATGGCATACTACCCAAAGTAGTCTACAGATTTAATAATAATTAATATTATTAATTTAAATATTAATAATTTAATCTCCATCAAATTACCCATGACATTTTTTCACAGAATTAGAATAATCCTAAAATTGACATGGAACCACAAAAGAACCAGCAATGCCAAAGCAATCCTGAGGAGAAAGAACCCAGCAGGAGGTATAACCCTCCTGGACTGCAGACAACACTACAAAGCTACAGGAATCAAAACAGCACAGCACCAGCACCGCCCTGGTGGCCCAGGGCATCCACCTTGCAAAGCGGGGAGCACAGGTTCAATCCCTGGTCAGGGGCATAAGATCCCACATGCTGCCGAGCAACTAAACCCACACACCACAATTACAAAGCCCACACACTCCACAACGAGAGAAAGCCCGCATGCTGCAACGAAGTGCCCACACAGCACAGTGAAGACCCAGGGCAGCCTAAATAAATAAATAATACAACGTGATATTGGCACACAAACAGGCACTTGGATCAACGAACAGAATAAAGAGCCCAGAAATAAACCTACACACTATGGTCAATTCATCTTTGACAAAAGAGGCAAGAATATACAGTGGGAAAGACAGTCTCTTCAGCAAGCAGTGCTGGGAAAGCTAGACAGATGCATGGACATCAGTACGGTTAGCACACTCCTTCACAACATACACAAAAATAAGTTCAACATGGCTTAAAGACTGAAATATAAAACATGACACCCTGAAACCCCTAGAAGAGAACACAGGCAAAACATTCTCTGATGTAAATCGTACCAATATTTTCTCAGTCCTAAAGCGAAAAAATAAAAGCAAAGATAACAAATGGGACCTAATAAAATGCATAAGCTTTTGCACAACAGTGGAAACCATAGACAGAATGAAAAGACAACCTACAGACTGGGAGAAAAGATTTCCAAATGATGCCACTGACAAGGTTTAATTTCCAAAATATACATACAGTTCATACAACTCAATAAAAAACAAAACAGAATTTGAAAAAGAATAGATACATGTATATATAAAGCTGAATCACCTTGCTGTACACTTGAAACTAACACAACATTTTTAATCAACTATAATCCAATGCAAAATAAAAATTAAAAAAAAAAAACCCAATCGAAAACTGGGCAGAAGATCTACACAGACACTTCTCCAAAGACAGACAGAAGGCACTTGATACTCAACATGGCTAATTACTAGAGAAATGCATCGATACAAGCTACCACTTCACACTGGTCAGAATGAAAGCAAAAGGGAAAGTCGCTCAGTCGTGTCCAACTCTTTGTGACCCCATGGACTATACAGTCCATGGAATTCTCCAGGCCAGAATACTGGAGTGGGTAGCCTTTCCCTTTTCCAGGGGATCTTCCCACCCCAGGGGTCGAACCCAGGTCTCCCACATTGCAGGTGGATTCTTTACCAGCTGAGCCACAAGGGCAGCCCAAGTCAGAATGGCCACCATCAAAAAGTCTACAATGAATGCTGCAAAGGGTGTGGCAGAAAGAGAACCCGCCTACGCTGTTGATGGGAATGTAAATCAGTGCAGCCACTATGGAAACCAGTTCAGAGGTTCCTTTAAAAACTGAAAATAGAGTTACCATATGACCCAGCAGTCCCACTCCTGGGCATATATCCAGAGAAGACCATAATTCAAAAAGATACCTGCACCCCAGTGTTCACTGAAGCACTGTTGACAAGAGGCCAGGACATGCAAGCAACCTAAATGTTCATCAACAGATGAATGGCTAATGTATAGTATCATTATGATGCTAGATGAATGTATCAACCTAGAGGGGTGGGATGGGGAGGGAGGTTTAAAGGGAGGGGATATATGTATACCTATTGCTGTTTCATGTTGAGGCTTGACAGAAAACAACAAAATTCTGTAAAGCAATTATCCTTCAATTAAAAATAAATAAAATTTTAAGAAATAATACAAGAATGCAAAAAAAAGATGTGTACATACATACACTGGAATATTACTCAGCCATAAAAAAGAATGAAATAATGCCATTTGCAGCAACACACATGGACATGGAGGTGATCATACTAAGTGAAGTAAGCCAAAGACAAATATTATATGCTATCACTTACATGTAAAATCTAAAACATAATACAAACATTTAAAAAACAGACTCATAAACAGAAACCATAAACAGAAAACAAATTTACAGTTACCAGCAGGGAAATGGGAGCACATGGGATTAACACATACGTACAACTATAAAGAAAACAGATAAACAACAAACATCTACTATATAGTACAGGGAGCTATATTCAATATCTTGTAATAACCTATCATGAAAAAGAATCTGGGGACTTCCCTGATGGTGTAGAGACTAAGGCTCCACGCTCCCAATGCAGGGGACCTGGGTTCAATCCCTGGTCAGGGAACTAGATCCCACATGCTGTAACTAAGGGGTCCCAGGCCACAACCAAAGATCCCACGTACCGCGACTAAGACCCAGCTCAGTCAAATAAATAAATATCTTTTTTAAAAAAAGAATATGATAAAAGATTATGAAACTGAAAAAATGAAAGTGTTAGTCGCTCAGTCATGTCTGACTCTTTGCAGCACCATGGACTGTAGCCTGCCAGGCTCCTCTGTCCATGGACTTCTCCAGGCAAAAATATTGGAGTGGTTAGCCATTCCCTTCTCCAGGGCATCTTTCTGACCCAGGGATCAAACCCGGGTCTCCTGCATTGCAGGCAGATTCTTTTGCCATCTGAGCCACCAGGGAAGCCCCAAGAGTACTGACATGGGTATCCATTCCTTTTTCCAGGGGATCTTCCTGACCCAGGGATTGAACCCAGATCCCCTGCATTGCAGGCAGATTCTTTACTGTCTGAGCCACCCGGGAAGCCCATATATACATATATGTGTATGTGCGTGCATATATGTATACAGATACGGCTTCCCAGCCATATATATATATAGCTTCCCAGGTGGCACTACTGGTAAAGAATCCACATGCCAAAGCAAGGGACGCGGGTGGTCCCTGAGTTGAGAAGATCCCCTGGAGGAGGGCATGGCAACCCACTCCAGTATTCTTGCCTGGAGAATTCCATAGACAGAAGGAGCCTGGTGGGCTACAGTCCATGGGGTGGCAAAGAGTTGGACACGACTGAGCATGCACACGCGCGAGCGCACACACACACACACACACACACAAATAACTAATCACTGGGCTGTATACTTAAAACTAACATGATATTTGTAAATCACCTATACTTCAGTAAAAAGTAATTTTTTTAAATAAGAAAACTGTGTTTATTTGGAGAATGCCCAGTTACAGATCTTGTTCCAACATCTCAATAGTAAGTTTGGAAATACCCAGAATTTTCCAAGCTCACTTACAGCACAGTTTGGGTTTCCAGCCCCTCCTGTGGTATGTATTCCCAGGTTGAAAGAACAGATTTGAAAGGAGCATCAGAAACACAGAGATGGGGAAGACTAAGAAACAGGCCCTAGGCTACTCCAGTGCCGCCATTCCACACGACCATTCGTACTTTCTGTGTTAAAAAGTCTCAACTGCAGAACAATCTAAAAAGCCTTTAGAATAAATCCCAAAGCAACTAAAGTATAAATGGTTTTTCCATTTCTGGACTGTACCATGAAATGAAATTTGTGTGAATCTCTGTCAAACGTAGCCTGAGGCTTTCTCTATTCATATAGCTGTTGCTTCTGGAAAGCAAAGCTCATAAAACATGTTCATATACATGTGATGGACAAAATACATGTGCAAGAGAAAACAAGTCTCCCTTTCAAAGAACCCATTCCAATTTCAAAGTAATTTGTGGAGCTGCTCCCCAGGGGAGGAGGTGGACCATGGCTCCCTCTCCTTAGGCCTGGGCTGCACACAGTAGCCTCCTTCCAAAGAGGACAGGACAGGAATGAACTGTATGGACGACGAGACTGACCAGGCCACCGCAGGCAGTGACTGTGGCCGACATCAACTGTGATACGCTGGGACTTCCCTAGTGATCCAGTGGCTAAGACTCCTCGCTCCCAATGCAGGAGGCCGGGGATCGATCCCTGGTCAGGGAACTAGATCCCACATGCCACAGCTAAAGAGTTTGCAAGCCATAACTAAAGATGCTGCATGTCACAACTTTAAAAATATATATATATGTGTGCGTGTATATATGTCTCCGCATGCTGCAATGCCACAGCTAAGACCAAGTACAGCCAAATAAATTAATTATTAAAAAAAAAAAACCAGTGATAAACTGTGTGGACAGAAGAGGCCCCTTTAACCAGAGGGCCCCTTTGTGACTCTGGTCTGGGGTGCCCTCAGCTCATCACAGACCCAGCAAAGGCAGCTTCTTCACTCTGCAAGCTGGCCTGAGGCGCAGGACGCTTGACCCCTGGGCCATCCATCCCATTATCACTGGTCCAAGCTAGCAGGTACCATCGCAAAGCCAGCTTTATTTCCTGCTGTCCCTCTTACTTGCTCAGTGTGAAGGAGGCAGAAAGCCACCTTTCTGTCCTTGGATGAAAAGCCCAGACCTTCCCTGGGATTTTTCCCTCTCCATTCTTAGGAAATTAGGTCCCAGGGTCACTTTAGATGGAAAGTGGTCCAAGTTCATTCGTTAAAGCTGTGTCATACCTAGCTAACAGATGTGGAGCTGGATTTAGCATGAAATCTCTCTCCTCCCCTGGAGTGTATGCCCTGGATCTTAAGGGGGAGGGTGGTTTTCTTCTTCTCTGCTCTATCCTTCTCCTGTAGCTGCTGTTTCTGACCAGGGTTGCCAGGTAAAACTAGGATGTCCAGTTAAATTTGTCTTTCAGATGAAGAATGAATCCTTTCTTTTTATTTAAGTATGTTCCAGGCAATATTTGCTTCCCTGGTGGCTCAGACAGTAAAAAATATGCCTGCGATGTGAGAGACCCAGCTTTGATCCCTGGGTTGGGAAGATCGCCTGGAGAAGCGAGTGACAACCCACTCCAGTATTTTTGCCTGGAGAATTCCATGGACAGAGGAGCCTGGTGGGCTATAGTCTGTGGGATCACAAAGAGTTGGACACGACTGAGTGATTAACCCTTTCACTTTCAAGCAATATTTGGGATTATTCATACTAAAAAATACTCATTGTCTGAAATTCAGATTCTACAGGGTGTTTTGTATCTTTATCTGCTACATCTGGTGACTCTTGTTCTGCCCTCTGCAGGCTTGCAGGGGAAGGAGGAGAGGTGGTGACAGGCAGAAAGTTTTTATTTGACCGATGAGTTTATTGATTTCCCGTTGCTGCTGGAGCAAAGGACTGCACATTTAGTGGCTTAAGACGTTCATTTATTCTGTTACAGTTCAGGAAGTCAGAAGTCTGAAACCAAGGTATCTGCGGGGGTGTGTTCTCTCTGAAGGTTCTGGAGGAGAATTCCTTCCCTGCCTTTTCCAGATTCTAGAAATCCTTCATCTTCAAACTAGTAGGCATAGCCTTTTCCAGTCCCTCCTTCCTACCAGTCCTCTCCCCTCCCCACCTCTTCTATCATCACATCTCCTCGTCCTACTCTGACCCGCACGCTCTCTCTCACGAGGACCTGGATGACATCGGGCCCACCTGCATAATCCAGGATGATCTCCCATCTCAAGATCCTTAGCTTAATCAGGTCTGCAAAGTCCCCTTTGCCATGTCAGCTCACATACCCGCAGGTCCTGGGAATTAAGACATGGATGTCACTGGGGGCTGCTGGTCAGCCTCCTGGGGGGCAGGCTGGCTTCAGGCCATCTGGGTCTGGCCCGTGATTTGAGCCGACTTTGGTCCCTTCTGTGCTTCCTTGGGGGGCCTCCTGGGCCGCTGCAGCTCCCCTGACCAGGCAGTGTCTATCCCTGGGCTGGCGGCTCCCAGTCTGCCCTGGGCTGGCTGAGCCCCTGCAGCCTGTCACCGTGGGGCCCTGGGGACAGTCACCATGATTCTAGGTGGCTGCGCCCAGTGTGTGTCCTGAGTCTGTCCCAGATCTCATACCTCTGTCCATCTGCTGGGTGGCAGGATGGTCACCACCAGCATCAGACCCCGCTCCGCTGCCCCCACCCCTTGGCTGTGGCACGTGCGATGTGGCCACTGGCTGGAGCCCTTGGAGGGGCACTGTGGCCCCCACCCCCGAGCCCTGAGGTCAGAGGCCGGCTCCCCGCCAGCCTCCTGGGGACGGACTCAGACCTCCAACATGTCTCTCCTCAGATCCTCCCTCAGCTCCGTGACCTTGACCCTCTGACACCTTCCTCCTTGGAGGTGTTCACTCTCCCTTCCGTGAAGATGTGAGCTCAGGGAGAGAGGGTAGAAGGTGTCCAGGCAGCCGGAAGAGCTGTGCCTGGTGGGGCTGGCGGAGATGGGGACTGTGCAGAAGGTCCAGGAAAGTACAGGTCAAGGAAGGAAGGTCAAGGTGCACACAGATGCTGGCTGCCACAAGGAATCCTGTGCTTGCTCTTCCCACAGAATATGGAACCACCACCAAGGGGCTAGAAGCAGGACTCTTTCATTTCCCAAGCCCAGACGTGACACAGCTAATGTAGCCATGTGCCCACAAGGTGGCGCTCATGGTCACCACAAAACCATGGGCTCTTGTCAGTTTTCACAATGAACATTTCAGAACAGTTTTTAGATTTACAAGCTTGTTGAGAAGAGGATACTGAGAGTTCCTGTGTATGTCTCAGTCCTAGACTGAGTTTCCCCTGTGACTAACGTCTTACATTAGTGCAGAACATCCATCACCACTGATGAACCAATATTGATCCCTTATTACATTCTCCTTAATCATCACGTCTCTTTAGGCATCTCTGGACTGTAACAGTTTCTCAGACTTTCCTGGTTACTGATAACCGGGAGAGGCATTTGGTAAGGTGCCTCTCTAACGGGATTCATCGGAGCTTTTTCTCATGGTTAGACTGGGGTTGGACTTTGGGGGATGAAGACCCCAGAGGTCCAGTGCCCTTCGCACCACAGCATCTCAAGGGTCCATGTGGTCCCCGAAAATCCTCACTGCTGGGGTTGACCCTGATTACCTGGCCAAGGTCGGCCTGTCCAGTTTATCCTCTGTACACTTGCTCCCCTTTTCCATAATAAGCTCCTTGGATCATGTAGGTGTGTGTTTTAAGATTTCCTTTTTTTGTGTGGGGGCGGGGGGTGGGGGTGGGGTTGCGCTGAGTGGCTTGCAAGATCTCAGTTCCCCGACCAGTGACTGAACTCAGGCCCCAGCAATGAAAGCCCAGAATCCTAACCACTAGGCAACCAGGGACCTCTCAAAGGTTTTACTTTTTTAAACCATTTCCTGTCTCTCCTGGTTCAGTTAGGAGACTGTAGGTGGGATAAAAAGTAGGGCCTGGGGGTGCCTGCCACATGGTGGGAGAATAAAGTGGAGACACACAGCCCAGGGTTTACAAAGGTTGGACCCTAAGACCGTTACTTGGGGTTCTTGCTTCTTCCGGTCCCACCAATGATCCAAGTTAAACACCATCAGTCTCCATGAAGGGGGTCACAGGAAGGAAAAATCCAGGAGGGGGCAGCCAGGGAGAACGGTGAAAGAGCAGACCGTGCCACCCTGTCCAGAGAGCAGCACCAGGCACGTGGGGTCTGGAGAGCCTGGCATCACGCATGCGCCCCAACACCCCATGCATCCCACACCCCATGCGCCCCCACACCTGGCCCCACAGGAGGTGCCCAGGATGGAGGCTGGTTGCCCCCAACTCCATCCAGGCCAGTGTCCTTGTAGCTCAGTGAGGTTCCACCAGTTAAGCCAGATCACACCTCTCTTAAAACACTTAAAAAACACTCCAGCAACTTCCCACCAACCAAGGCAGACACTTTAGGCCCCACGGCAGGGCCAAGCCAGCTCTCCACACCTCAGGGCTGGAGCACACCAACTTCCCCAGCTCACACAGGCCCTTCCATCACCAGGATGAGGGTCCCACTTCCTCCATGCCCTCACCTTCAGGCCTTGGGTTAGAGCCCACCTTCCAGAGACCTTCCTGTCCCCTGCCCCAGATGCCACGGTGAAGGGGAAGCTGAGAGGGTAGTGTCCCTTGAAGATACAACGGGGTTCAAGGGCCGTGTGGGAAAACCTAAGCTGGCCGGCAGGGAAGACCCCAAGGATGAGCCCTGGGGCTCAGGGGGTTAGCCCCATCCCATGACCGCCACCCCCCACCCCAAGGCTTAAGCTCTGCAGTTGATTCCTGTGGCCGCCTCTGGCCTCCAGGGGCACACACAGCAGCCTCCTCCGTGGTATTTTGCGAGCCAGGCGCTCTGTGGGGTTAGTTGCATCCTGGTTTTGCAGTCAGTGTCTGGGAGGTCAACCCAGCCCCTCTCATCACGATAAAGCTCTGGGTTCCTGCTTTTGTGGTGCTCTGTCTTTTTCTTCTTCTCAAAAACCATAAAAGGTGTCACATCCCCCGTTGCACAGGCTCCGCTGGGAGCGCCGTGGGGGCTGGGCCGGCGAGGCCCCTGCAGCCTGCTCACCTGTGCCTCCAGGGGTTGCCTTATAAGGTGAAAAGCAGGCGCCCTGGTGGCTGTGGGTTCAGCCCAGGGCTCAAAGAGGAAGTCCTCAGTTTCGCAGAAGCTTTGCAGGGGTCTCTGCACATCTGGCCTACAAGCCCACAGCCAGCTCACTACAGGGTGTCTCGGGGTATCTGCTAACAAGCAGGAGTTAAATGCCAAAGACCATGGACACAGGCCTTCCTCCTCCACGGCAGTTAAAACCAGAAGAGACGCTCGGGCCATTCGTCACCAGCAGAAGCAGGCAGCCAGGCAGGAGGGTGCCAGAACATTAGGGGAAGCGGATGAAGCTGCAGCTTGGGCTCTCAACTGTGACACTATGAGTTCATGTCAGCTCCCAGCAAACGATGGGCCAGGCCTGAACTGGGTGCCCAACACGCAGCTCTCACTTAATGCTCCAACAGTGAAACAGCATAAGTACCTCTATTAGTCCCACTTTACAGAGAAGGAAAACTGAGGCTCAGAGGAGGGCAGTGACTTATCTAAGGTTAAGAGAAGTAACTTTTCTACCAGACAACGGGCAAGCGGGAGAGACAGAAGAGGCCCCCAGGAACACCCCTCTGAGAAGGATCACTGTTCATTGCAGCCACGGGCCACGCGTGGCTACCAAGCCTTTTAACTGGTTCCAACCGAGATGGGCTGTGACTGTGAACCCACACTGGAGTTCAGAGTCTTGGGTGTATATTTTTAAATTTTTAAGTTAAGGAAATTTTAATTTTAAAATATCCCCGAATTTTTCAGCTTCATTTTGAAATCAGTATTGATTCATGGGAAGCTGCAAAAACAGTAGCCAGAGGTCCTGGTATCCTTTGCTCCGTTTCATATGGGGACATCTTATGTAGTTACCGTAATTACTGTACAGAATCAAAACCAGGAAACTGACATATGTGTGTATAATGCCTTTCATCACATGCGTAGATTCATGTAACCACCACCACGATCAAGATATAGGACTCTTCCCATACCACAAAGGTCCCCCTTGTGCTATCTTTCCTTGATTATAAAGTAGAGATGACGAGTTGAAATATTATCAATTGTGTTGGGTTACAAAAAAGCAGATCATTAAGGGACTTGCCCAGCGGTCCAGTGGCTGAGACCCCACACTCCCAGTGCAGGGGGTACGGGTTCAATCCCTGCTCAGGGAACTAGATCCTACGTAACACAACTAAGACCCCGTACGGTCAAATGTAAGAAATACTTTTTTTTTTTTAACGAGATCATTAAGATTAATGTTGCCCGCTTCTTTTCACTTTGAAAATGTGCCACTATATTAGAATCATGTACGGGGCTTGCCCCTTCCTGTGAACAGCTCTGGCTTAGAAGTTCAGACCCAGCTTGGCCATTAGAACAGGTCACCTGACTTCCCTGAGCCTGGCTCCTCTGGAGCAGACCAGGCTTTCAGAGTAAACGTACAACTGTCCGTTCAATCAGTGCATTTATTGAGTGACTGTTGTGTGCCGGGCATTATCCTAAGGGTGGGGGACACAGAAGCAAAGACTCTGGCTTAAACAGGAATTGTCCCCAGCCCCAGGGCACGTAAATCCAGCAGGGGATCCCAGAATCCCAGGCCCTTCCTGAATTCCCACCTCTCAGAACTCAGTGGGAGGCAAGCGGAAGGAAACGACAGTGGGAGAGAAACACACGGAGGATGCTGATGTATATATTAACACGCAGCTGCCGTTCCCAGGCCGAGAGCTCAGAGCAGCCCTGGACTCCAGTGCCTGACTCCCAGGCATCACCCAGCCCCCATGCGTCCACCTGTCCTTCCACCCATCTCAGACTCGAGGACATGGAGAACAGACTGTGGTTGCCAAGGGAAAAGGGGCAGGGGGAGGGGCTGAGTGAGAGGCTGGGGTTAGCAGATGCAAACCAGTATGTATAGGATGGTCAACAACAAGGTCCTATTGTAGAGCACAGGCAATTATATTCTGTATCCTGAGATAGACCTTTTAAACTGTGGTGCTGGAGAAGACTTTTGAGAGTCCCCTGGACAGCAAGGAGATCAAACCAGTCAATCCTAAAGGAAATCAATCCAGAATATTCATTGGAAGGACTGATGATGAAGCTGAAGCTCCAATACTTTGCCACCTAATGTGAAGAGCTAACTCACTAGAAAAGACCTTGATGCTGGGAAAGACTGAGAGCAAGAGAAGGGGGTGACAGAGGATGAGATGGTTGGATGGCATCATCAACACGATGGACGTGAGTCTGAGCAAACTCCAGGAGATACTGAAGGACAAAAAAGCCTAGTGTGCTGCAGGCCATGGGGTTGCAAAGGGTTGGACGTGACTTAGCAACTGAACAACATGAGAAACCAAAATGATAAAGAATATTTTCAAAAGAATGTATATATATGTAAAGCTGAATCACTTTGCTAAACAAGCAGAAATTAATAGCATTATAAATCAGCTAAACCTCAGTTTAAAAAACAAAATAACAACAAAAAAACATTCACACGTGCAAAAAAGATAAAAATTTCTAACATGAGGAAAAGCAGATTAACAAACCTTCTTACGCCCACCATCTAGATTTAACAATCGTCAACATTTTGCCCTATTTCTTATTGTTCTGGGGAGTATTTGGAAGAAAATGATAGTCATCCTAACATTTTAGCCTTAAATCTGTCTGCATCTCTGTAAAAAATGATACTTTGTTACTTAACCACAATGCCATTAACAATATTTCCTTAATATAAGCTGGTCTTCACTCCATGGACTCTGATTAGAAACGCTGAGTCCTGGGCCTTGCCCCAGGCCTGCTCAGTCAGAATCTGCATCCTCATAAAGTCCCCAAGAATTTGTGAGCATGCTAGTTGGAGAAGCAAACGTTATGTCCAGTCTGCTGTAGAACTGTCTCCCTCAAGACCCATCCAGGTCCTAAGCCCAGGACTTCAGACTATGACCTTATTTGGAAGCAGGGTCACTGCAGACATAATTCATTCAGATGAGGTCAGACTGGCATAGGGTGGCTCCTAATCCAACATGACTGTTACCCTTATTTTAAAAATTAGAGACAGACGTGCATAAAGGGAGGATGATGTGAAGAGACAGTATAAGAAAGAAAGAATGCCATTTGAGGCAACGTGGCTGGACCTAGAGATTATCTTATTAAATGAAGGAAGTCAGAAAGAGAAAGACAAACACCATATGATATCACTTACTTGTGGAATCTAAAAGATAATACAAATGAACTTACTTAAAAAACAGAAATTGGGGGCTTCCCTGGTGGCTCAGTGGTAAAGAATTCGCCTGTTATTGCGGGAGACATGGGTTCGATCCCTGATCTGGGAAGATCCCACACAGCCCAGAGCAACTAAGCCCCTGTGCCAGAACCGCTGAACCTGGGAGCCACCGCTGCTGAAGCCTGCGCACCCAGAGCCCCTGCTGCACAAGAGAAGCCGCAACAATAGAAGGCCGTGCACAACTGGAGAAAAGCCCGCGCGGCAGCGAAGACCCAGCTCAGCCGAACTTAAGTCAAACTTAAGTCAATACATAAAATTATATTTAAAAACCAAGCAGAAATTGACTCACAGACATAGAAAACAAACTTATACTTATCAAAGGAGAAAGCTGAGGGAGGCGAATAAGCCAGGAGGTTGTGATGAACGTATGCACAGCAGTATACATAAAACAGATGATCAAGAAGGCCCTGCTATAGGTTAGGACTGGGTGCTTTCACTGCAGTGGTCTGGGTCCAATCCTCGGTCAAGGAACTAGGATCCCACAAGCCATGCAATGTGGCCAAACATAATAATAATAAATACACTTTGCAACCCACTCCAGTATCCTTGCCTGGAAAATTCCATGGACAGAGAAGCTTGGCAGGCTATAGTCCATGGGGTCGCAAAGAGTCGGACACGACTGAGCATGCACATACCATGAAGAGCCCAAACAGCCAAAAGCAACCTTGAGAAAGTTAGATCACATCACACTTTCTGATTTCAAGTTATATTACAAAGATACAGTAATCAAAACAATACGATACTCCCTCTTGCAATCAATTTAACAGGACTGACCTACTGTCAGCACTAAGACTCTTTCATGAGATGTGACAATCCACCAGTTCAGCTTCTGGACTGTGAAACTTACAAGTTACAAAGGCGGGACTTTAGAGGAACAAAATTTGCCACACCAAAATGCCTGTGAAATGTGGATTATTTTGAGCTTAAAAAAAAAAAAAATCAAACCACAAAAGATGGAGGAAGAAATTTTGACTTTCCTCTAACTGGCTGGGCTTCCCAGGTGGCTCAGTGGTAAAGCATCTGCCTGCCAATGCAGGAGACACAGGTTTAACCCTTGGGTCAGGAAGATCCCCTGGAAAAGGAAATGGCAACCCACTCCAGGATGCTTGCCTGGACAGAGGAGCCTGGTGGGCTACAGTCCATGGGGTCGCAAAACAATCGGACACAACTTAGCAACGAAACAACAACAAATTCCTGTAAGAGAGCCTCCATCGCCAGCTACCTGCAGTGAAGACCAGGAATGGGAGGGGAACTCTCAGAGAAGGGTCCACTCTGTGTCCTATTCTCTCTGCACGGCCCAGTAAATGTTTACCAAACACTTGCTGTTCCATCTCCAGGTGAATTGCCTTCCTCGGCTTTGAAGTCCCAAAGCCCTACCCCCAACACCCTCTTTTGTCTTTAGCTGAAGATATTATTCAAAAGGTGAGGGTTTTGGCCATTTGGGGGAGTTATTCAATTTTTATGGGTCCACCCTACGTATATGCTGCTGCTGCTGCCAAGTCACTTCAGTTGTGTCCGACTCTGTGCGACCCCATAGACGGCAGCCCACCAGGCTCCCCCGTCCCTGGAATTCTCCAGGCAAGAACACCAGAGTGGGTTGTCATTTCCTTCTCCAATGCATGAGAGTGAAAAGTGAAAATGAAGTCGCTCAGTCGTGTCCAACTCAGCGACCCCATGGACTGCAGCCTACCAGGCTTCTCCATCCATGGGATTCTCCAGGCAAGAGTACTGGAGTGGATTGCCATTGCCTCCTCCGACCCTATGTATACATGTTATTAAAAGTTTGATTTTCTCCTGTTCATAAAAACAAACAAAAACAAGGGCCTACTATATAGCACAGGGAACTTTACTCAATACTCTGCAATAACGTATAATGGGAAATAGAATCTGAAAAAGAATAGATATTTTGTTTATGTATAACTAAATTCCCTTTGCTGTACACGTGAAATTAACAACATTGGAAATCAACTATACTTCAAAATAAAATAAAAATTGAAAAAAGGAGAGAGAGACAATAGTCAGATGACTACAAGCCAAGGAGAAAGACCTCGTAACCAGATCTCCCCACAGTCAGAAGTTCACACTTCTGGCTCCCAGAGCTAAGACAGGACACACTTCTCTTCATGCCATGTGGCTTGTGGTGCTCCGCAGCACCAGCCCTAGGACACTCGGTATTCAAAGCTTCTCCCAGCTGGGCCCACACTGAAAGCGTCTGACATAGCCAATCTGCGGTGGGGGCTCAGGTGTGGGTGTCTGTAATGCTCCCAGGGGTTCCCAGCTTCAGCCAGTCTGGGATCACTGCTCTGCCTACCCAGTTAACCATCACAGTGGCTGGTGCATTCCCCATCGGCTGCCTACTGCTTTGTGGGCAAGCGCTACCTAGTAGGCTGCTGTCTATGGGGTCGCACAGAGTCTGACACGACTGAAGCAACTTAGCAGCAGCAGCAGCTACAACAGCAAGTTATCTGGGGAAAGGAACACCCAACTCCAGGGCTGGAGCACTCAAAGCAGGGGTCCTCAACACAGAGTTCTGGATCAGCAGTGCAGCGTCACTGGGAGCCTGGTAGAAATTCAGTCCCTCGTGCATGTATTGGAGAAGGAAATGGCAACCCACTCCAGTGTTCTTGCCTGGAGAATCCCAGGGATGGGGGAGCCTGGTGGGCTGCCGTCTATGGGGTCGCACAGTCAGACACGACTGAAGCGACTTAGCAGCTGCAGCAGCATGCCCCAGGCAGCCCTGTCTCAGAGACTCTGGGGTGGGGCCCGGCCAGCTGTGTTTGAAGAAGCCCCCACCTTGTGATTTCCACACACCTCAAGTTTTGAGAACAAAGCCTCAGCGAGATGAGAGCCCCGAGCTGTGTGCGCACTTAACAGCCTCCGAGGGTACCAGCCGGTGGGAATTTCAGAACCATCAGCGTAAAGAAGAAAAATCCATCACAGGCCTCAAACCGGGTACTTCCTTCCTGATCAACATCCTCCTCCAACTCTGGCTCCCAGTTTCTTTGTTAATTAACTTGCTGGTTGAAACCTTAATATGCGAACGCAGTAACAATTCCAAACAGTTGGAGAGAGGAAGGAAATCTCACCATGGTGCCCAGTCCTGCTCCTCAGAGGCCACCAGGGCCAGAAGCTCGCTGTAGATTTTCTCAGAACTCTTGTTATGAATCCATCTTCGCCACCATCCATTCCCCTTAAACACACACTCCAGCGGCCAACTACACTTTTATACCTCTCCATCCTCCGCTTCACCATGGAGCCCCACCAGCCTCTGTTCTCGTTACACGCCGCGGTGTGAGGACACGTAACTGATGAAGCCAGTGCCCCGTGCATACTCCGCATCTTCTGCTTCTACATGTGATGCTGCACTTGACACCCTTGTGCACGTACCTTTATACCAACAGCCGAACCATCAGGGGCCAATTAAAAACACCGAGGGGCTGATACGAGGCTGTCTGCTTCTTATTTACTGACCAGGACATTAAAAAAAAAAAAAAATAAATACCATTTATCATCACCTCTGTCCCATAAAGTAAAATCACTTTAACACTGAAATCTTAGAAAGACAAGATATTTTTAAAAGGCAAAATACCCGACATGCATTGCTTTGTAGAACACTCGTGTTTCTCAGTTACTCCAGACCTGCAGTAACTTCCTCCTGGGCTGGTTTTCAACACCATCTTTCGAGGGAAGCAGGGACCGAGGACTGCACACATGCACTCACCCAGCACCCCCAAGGGCATTGTTCCGTAAGGAGAGGCTCCACGAGGTGCCCCATCCTGCCCTAGGGGCCACTGCCCGGCTGCCCCAGACACCTCCAGAGCCAAATGAGCCTCATTCTCAGGCAGAAGGGCCAGCGAGCTGCCGGGGACGGGAATTCCAAGCAGGCACCTGATAAGATTTTTCAAGGCAGCTGGATTTTGTTTTCAAAGAACTCCTTTGGCAGGTGCTCATCCACCCTGGCTCAGCGGTAAAGAATCGCCTGCCGATGCAGGAGATGCCCTCCAGGACAGGACCTGACGGCCCCCCTGCTCCCAGCCAGGGACAGAGCCGGAGGACTGAGCCACTGCTGCCCCACGTGGGGCTCCTGTCACCCCACCTTCGCTGCCCTGCAGGCCAAGCCTCTCCCTTCTTCCTCTCCTTTCCCCGGGGATCAGACCCACACCGGGGCTCTCCCATCCTGCTCCCTCCCCGCCGATCCATCACAAGTGTCCCACCTGATCAGTCTCCGCCAATGTCTGAGTCCAACCAGGACTCTGAATTGACACAGAGTTCAACCTGGCATTGAGCTCAAGACTCAGCAGGGGGTGGGTCCCCACAGCCAGGAATGGGATTTGAGACACACGGGGCCACCACACGACAAGAGTCCTCTGTGCTCATCTCTTTCCCAAAGCCCCACCCCAAGCAGCAGTGACCCCACCCCACCCTCCCCAGGACTCCCTGCTCTCCCCTCTCTTCCAGGCTTTCTCCCCTCCTTTCAAAGACCCTGTCTCCTCTTCCGGGCATCTTTCCACAGTTCCCTTTCTGAGAGAAACACAACCCGTTTGTACAAAAGCAAACATTTCAGGCTCTCAGGCTATGCGGCCTCTGTCACAGCTACTCAACTCTGCCATAAGGGCACAGAAGCAGATATGAACAAATAAGCAAAGCTGTGTCACAGCAGAACTTTATAAAACAATGCAACAGAAATAAACTGCGATATTTTCCTCCAGTGGAATATCACACAGCAGTGAAAATGAAATGATCAAACCCACCAACACTTTAGAACATCAAATGAAAAAGGCAATTTACAAGAAACATATTGCATTATTCCATCTATATAAAGTTTAATGCAGGCAATACTAAGATATAAGTAGTAAAGACAGTATTTTTAAAAATCAAGAGAATGAATAATACAGAAGTCAAAATAGTTGATAGCCCTTGTGGAAAGGAGGAGAGTAAATGAGGTTTGGGGTACATTGTATCTTCTGTTTCTTGGTCTGGGTGGTGATTACATGGCTTTTTCATATCACTGTACTTTTAGTGGTAAATATGTATGGTATGTGTGTGCTAAAGAAACAAAGTTATGCAGAAACAAAAAAGAAACATTACCCGTTTCCCTGCTCAGAGCTGTAAAGATTTGAGAGGGGCCAGCAGGCAGCCCTGTCATCAGTCCCACTGGGGAAATTAGAGACAGATGTGCATACTTTTTGTTAAGATTTTCCCCGTGGACAGCAACTCATTACAAGGACTCAATAACTTAATTTTTGAGTCATGGCTAAGTATCCCTTACTTGGGATTCCCAGGTGGTGCAGAGGTAAAGAACCCGCCTGCCAAGGCAATGGCACCCCACTGCAGTACTCTTGCCTGGAAAATCCCATGGATGGAGGAGCCTGGTGGGCCGCAGTCCATGGGGTCGCCAAGAGTCGGACACGACTGAGCACCTTTCACTTTTCACTTTCATGCATTGGAGAAGGAACTGGCAACCCACTCCAGTGTTCTTGCCTGGAGAACCCCAGGAACGGGGGAGCCTGGTGGGCTGCCGTCTATGGGGTCACACAGAGTCGAACACGACTGAAGTGACTTAGCAGCAGCAGCAGCCCATGTAGGAGATGCAAGAGACATGGGTTCCATCCCCAGGTCGGGAAGATCCCCTGGAGAAAGAAATGGCAACCCACTCCAGTGTTCTTGCCTGGGAAATCCCATGGACAGAGGAGCCTGGTGGGCTACAGTCCATGGGATTGCAAAGAGTCAGACACGACTGAGCACGCACACTCCTACACACACACACACACACACACACACACACACACACACACACACACACACACACACTCCTTTATGTAAAGATGAAAGTCCAGGGAACCGCTGAGCACCGGCCCAGAAGAACCTAAGAAAGGCTCCCCCTGACCAGCCAGTGGTCCCCAGACCACACTTTCAGGAGCCCGTTTTAGGCATGTCCCCTTCAGTGATTAGCCCTGACCCTCACAGTCCCCTCCCCAGGCTGACCTTGGCAGTGATGACAGGGGCAGGGGGGCAGGCTGCCCCCAGCCCTTGCAGCCTTGGGTGCAGAGAAGCATCTCAACCCCAGGCTGGGGGAGGTTCCCCTCTCCTGCTCACCCCCAAGCCCCCTCCTCGCCTCCCCGCAGTCATGCGGCCCAGGGCTCTGTCTCCCTCTTTTGTTCAGCCGCACCAGCCAAGCTAAGAAGTCAAAAGACTCCATGTCAATCGCCCTCGGAGAGCACAGTCCACCCTCGCCAGCCCTGCCAGTCCAAGAGGCTGCCCAGGCCTTCTGGAACCTCCAGCTCCGGAAAGCCACATGACACCCAGAGCGGGGGCGAAAGGCCCGAGCCCCAGCACATTCTCAGTGCAGGCCGAGGTCTGGAAGAACCGCGGGTGAGCTGCCTCCCGGGTCAGGACTGAGAGCTCCCCTGACACACTCACTTCTAATGGCATCAACCCCACGTGGGCATGACAAGCCTGCCCCTCCACAGCCCACAATGTGGGAAATGGAGAGACAGTGTCTGCAGCTTTTGAGGCTGAGCCATCAACGACCCGGGGGCTTTCCAGCGGTGCTCGCTCCAGGCTCAGAGAAACACAATTCTGCCTCAGAAGTCATATGGTGTGAATCGTAGATCCTTAGTTCTGAGGGAGAGACCCCAGCCCCTTGCTGAAGACCCAGGATTTCTCTGACTGCTCGGAGGAATCTTGCAGGGAGGACGAGCCCTGCTTTCTCAGATGGGAGAAACAGTGCCCAGAAAGGCCCAGGAACTTGCCCAACGTCACATAGCCGAGAGGGCAAGGCTAGAGCTAGACCTATGGTTCCAAGCAGAGCAGACTGCCAGTCCGGCCACCAAGGAACCGACCAAAAGAGTCTTCCAACAGAGCTCTGTTCTTTGTGCAAACATAGGTTTGTTGTTATTTTCAAATATAACAACACCAAGCCCAGGAATCATGCTCACGACCTGCCCAGGTGCTGCTCTGGGCCCTTCAATGGCAGATTTATTTGATCATCTCCACAATTCCAGGAGCTAGGTTTGGCATTAGCCAAGTACTACATCTGGGGAAATGGAGGCGCAGAAAGGCTAACAGACTTTCTGGAAATCACGGAAGGAGGTCAGACCTGGGATTTACACTCAGGCACCTGGTTCAGAATCAGTGAGCTTAACTGCTGCCCTCTGCCACAGAGGAAAGAAAGGAAACAGAGGAAAGGAAAAAGAAAAGAGAAGCAGGTTTGGCTCGTGAACAGGATCAAAACTCACCGAATTTAAGGGCAAAAATCCCCTTGACCAGTACCCATCGGACAGATTCTGTGATGCACCCACCATCCCCCAGAGAGGGCTGAGGAGCTGAGCTCTGCAGATTCTCTCACTGTGCAACCTGCACCAGCTCTTCAGCTGGCCTCAGTCTCCCCATCTGTAAAATGGACGTAATCCCTTTATCACAAGGGCTATGAGGATAGTACAACAGGGCAGGGAGAGGAGAAAGGGTCACAAAGGATGGGACCCGGTCAGGGAGGATGAGGGCTTAGGAGATGGACAGTAGGGAGAGAGGGCGGGTCAGGCCACTCTGCGGGACAGTGTGGTCACGGCTCAGCAACACCAGCATGGCCTGAGAGTCTGTTAGGAGTATGGAACCCCAGCACCCACACCCGCCCCAGATTCCAGAGTCCACATTTTAACAAGATCCTCCAGGGAATTTGTACACACATTAAATTTTGAAAAGCCCTGCCCTGCCTCTCTTTCTTTTTTTTTTAATTTTATTTTTGGCCCTTCCACGCGGCATATGGGATCTTGGTTCCCCAATGAGGAAGCGAACCTGTGCCCCCTGCAGTGGAAACAGAGTCCTGAACGTTGGACCACCAGGGAAGTCTTTTTTTTTTTTTGGCCACTTCACAGGATTCTTGTTTGGAGTGAATGAAATGTAAAGTTCCTGGTACATTATTGACTTTGATAAAGGCTAGTTCCTCCTCCCCCCAACCCTCACCCAGCATATGATCACGATGACCCTGGGAAGGCAGCAGTTAACAACGGTTGCCCAACGCCTGCACTTTATAGACACAATTTCATTTCAGCTTCAGTGCCTCTCAGGGTGAAGTAGAAACCACGGTCACCATGTTACAGATGACGAAACAGACCCTCAGAGAGGGCCTGTGAAGCCCCAGTCACTGTGACTGTGGAAAGCTGGGGCGGTGGCGGGGCCCGAGTCGTCTGATGCCCCAGCCCTCGTGCTAACCACTACGCTCTCCTGCTATGTCACTCTGCCTGCCCGTTTTGGACCCTGGATTTGTTCTGCTGCCTTTCAAAGAGGACCCCCAGGCCCACTCCCACTCCCTCCCTCCGCCATCCTTGGCTTCCATGGGCCAGGCCAGGGGGAATCTCCTGGGTGAGCACAGCCCCCTGGGGACTAGTTGGGAAACTCTGGACAAACAGCTGTCCCAGCAGACAAGCCAGAACTGGAACGAAGAAACAAAAATTTACTGACTTGCAAATGTATGAGCAATCTGGGCTGCTGGGTTTGCATTGTTAACACAATGGCTTTCTGCCTGCTGAAGTCACTCTGCTCTGATCCTCTCACTCAGGGGCGCAAACAGGACAGTGAATGTGATGTGAGCAGTGACGTTTCCAGAAAAGAATGGCCAGTCCCGCCTCTGCATTCCTGAAAGGAATCCCCCCGGAGCCCCTGAGGACCCGGGTACTGTCTCTGGAAGCATCCTCCTGGGCTGCTCACAACCTCCTCTTCTATTCGAGAGTTCTAGCTGCAAAGCACCTTTGGTTCCCTTCCAGGGGGTGAGGCCCCGCTCCAGGACACCCGCGTCATTTCCTGGCTGCCGTGGCAGGAGGAGAGGCGGGCGTGGGTTCCGACCATCTCCTCATCGGAGGGAGGTCGGAGCCAAGGGCCAGGGGCAGGAAGGAAGCCGCCCAGCTGAGCCGCTGCTGGAAACATCCATGCGGATGCTGCTCTTAGAACGTGATCTTGTTGCTGAAATAACACCAGGGCTGTGCATTCATCTGACAAAATCTTAGACTATTTGTTCGTTCCATGCGAAAGTAACATAACTACCCGCCAGAAACTTAAAGCAAGAAATCACACACACCCATGCTGGCGGGGGTCCCCAGGCCACGCCCACATTCAGAGACTCCATGGAAGAACTGAGCAATTTCCACAGCGAAGATGGGTTAACAGCATCAGAGTCAGGACACAGAGCCAGGTCAGAAGGGTAAGACCCTCAGCCAGATGTTATTGTCTGAATGTTCGTGTCCCTTCAAATTTCATATGGTGAAGCCTTCACCTCCAAACGTGATGGCAGTTGGAGATGGGCCTTTAGGGGTGTAATGGGATGGGAATACTTGAACTCATGATGGAGAACGAGAAGAGGATTCAGTTCACCCCTTGGTTACTTAAACACGGCAGCAGGCACCAAAGGACAGCTGTGCAGCCGCATCGCTGAGAGGTTCCCATGGGGCTTTGCAGCCCCACTCTCCACACTGGGCGAAGGGGACGTGCTCCCTCTTTGCTCTGATCTGGTCCAGGCTCCCCTCTTCACTGCCCTGGGCTCTGGTGGCCCCCGTGTGAGGTCCATGGGCTGCACTGCTCTGCCCTCGGTGCTTCCTCCCCCTGGACCTCGGGCTCTGTCTCCACTTACCCAGCGGTAGGGAATTTAAAGGAGTCTGTTCCCAACTCCCAGCCCACCCCAGGGCTCCCTGCTAGACGTCGGCCCTGGGAATGTCTTCCTTTTATTCCTGGGGTTTTTTCCGTTCATTCTGGTTTCCCGGCCTATGGCTGCCTTCTTCGATGCAGCTCTGGGACGGATTTTCTAATACCTTTTGTTCAGGTGGGAAGGCCACCTTTCCTGCTGGGTCCTGTCCGTCTTGCTCAACGTTCTTTGGGTGGCAGGTAACACGAACCCAGGGCTGGCTCCCACGGGCCCACAAGCTGCACAGTCGCAGAGCCTGGCCTAGAAGCACCCCCTCACACTTGCTTTCCTGCTCTGCTGCTGTCCCCTTGAAATTCTTAATAACATATGAACAAGGGGCCCTATGGTTTCCTTACACTAAGACCCTGAGTTATGTGGCTGGTCCTGCATAAGGCCATTCTAGAACCCTGGATCATCAAAGGGAAGTTCACTGGAAGGCCAAAGGCATGCACATGGTTGGGTCTCACGGTGCTGGAAGCAGGGCCTGGAAAACCAGGAGAAGATCTCTTCCTCTTTATCTCCACCCCTGGCCCCGCTGGCCCCTCGAGCTCCCCGTCTGCACCCCTGCTTAGCCTGTGAACAAGACACACAGGACTGCCGGCCAAGATTCCGCCTCCTCTGTTCCAGCATCAGCCCTGACGACATCTCACGGGCCAGAGACGCCTACCAGCCCAGCGTGGGTCAGGTGTCCAGCCCTCGTGCAACCAGTTCTGGCCTGCGGGTGGTGGGTGGGGCAGGGTCCCACCGACACGGCCTCCAGAAAGCAGCAGAGTCAGCAGCTGGCAAGGAACAAATGTGCCTTGAAACTCCCTGAGACAGGCAGTCCACAGCCCCCAGGCCGCTTTTGCCTGGGGATCACGGCTTAAGAACCGTGCTCACTCTCCCATGAACCTCGCCTCTAGGCTGGAGCGCCTCAAAGCCCATTTGGTGATTGATTGACTGACCTCTGATCTTAAGTCCATCTCCAGCTGAGCTATTGATCAGGGCAAATCCTATCCCCTCTTGTCATCTCCTGTCTCCTTCAATTTAAAAACAAACCAAACTGAAATAAATAAACAAAACTTCACAAAGAGGCCAGGAGTGTGATGGACACATAGATCTGGGAAATGGCTGTTCTGGGAAAGAAGCTACACTCATACACACACAATAGAATGTGTATTTTCTAAGACACTGTGAGCAAGCTATATATCTTGGGCCCTTCAAAGTCTGATCCTTAGTAACTCATCGAAAGCGTTCTCTGGGGTCACATTCTGAGTTCTGTGCGGGACAGATAGCAGCCGCCCCAGAGGAAGTTGATTAGACTCCGGGAGATAAATCTTGTTGGCTTCCTTCCTCTCTGAGATGATTACAAGCAAAGTGCTCCCGCAGTCCCCTCTGGGAACAAAGGCCCTGTGTCCAGCGAGGCCCCCCCACCTGACCCCTCATGCATTATGAATTGTGACCTCATGATCATTTCATGAAGCTCAGCACCCTGAAGCGGAGCCCTCTTGGCCCAGCAGGCTGCCCCCCTATCCCGGCGTTGCCCCCTACCAGCTCCTGGGGGCTAAGCCCCAGCCTAAACGCCAGCAGGGCCTTCTGCTGATGCTGCCCTGGCTGATGCCTACGGATGCAGGATCCCTTTTCTACAAAGCTCTTCCGCTTCTCCTGGATAAGCTGGCCCAGACCTGCGGGAGTCCAGACCTGCAGGAGGCCGGGTGCCCTAAGCGGGTAACAGGCACAGGTTTTGGGAATAGAAGCCACAGGCTTCAAACCTGCCCGATGCCCACTTTCCAGCTTCCACTCAGGAGGCTACTTCCTTGCTCCCTGTCTTCAGCTCCTTGTCTGCAAAAGGGGGTGACGACAATAATGCTGATTTCACAGGAGCAGTGAGAGGCTCAGTGTGATCACATGTGTGAAGTGCTTGGCAGAGAGCCTGGCCCCGGGAAGCAGGGGAGAAACTCCAGCCAGGACCACTGCAGAATCTGT
Source organism: Bos mutus (assembly GCF_027580195.1). Taxonomy (NCBI): domain Eukaryota; kingdom Metazoa; phylum Chordata; class Mammalia; order Artiodactyla; family Bovidae; genus Bos; species Bos mutus. Next base: position 51,903,893 of record NC_091634.1, on the reverse strand, counting down.
GAAAATGTGGAGCCCTTGTTAAAAAGGCAGAAAAAACCTTTTTCTCTTCTTCATCCTCCCCTTCTTCTGTCTCAATCGGTCATGGTGTTCTTCATTCGCTATTTAATGACGGGCTCCCTCAGACAGAGGATGGCCACAGGACGAGTTGGCGGAGGGCAGTGGAGGTAACTGGGGGGTTGGGGAGGGGGCAGTGAGCCAGTGACTCAAACTCGTTCTGGGAAGCAGGGAGGTAGTGGCAGGGAGACCCATCAAGCCCCAGCACGTGCACTGTTATCCTATTGCACATCACTTACAAAACACACACATAAAGATAAAATTATTAAGAATTTTGAGAAGCCTCCTGCAAGCACTAAATCCCAAGCCCAGGCCCGTCTGAGTGCAGGACCATCTGCCTGGGAGGCCTGACTGCAGAGATGACTTCAGTTTATACATCATCCTGATTCTTGGATTCAAGAAGCCATTTATGGAATAAACACTTTTTAACCATTTGGGAGTAGCTACTAAAGCTGCGGTGCTGGAGAAGACTCTTGAGAGTCCCTTGGATAACAAAGAGATCAAACCAGTCAATCCTAAAGAAAATCAACCCTAAATGTTCATTGGAAGGACTGATGCTGAGGCTGACGTTCCAATATTTTGACCACCTGATGTGAAGAGCCCACTCTTGGAAAAGAGCAGGATGCTGGGCAAGATTGAGGGCAGGAGGAGAAGGGGGTGACAGAGGATGAGATGGTTGGGTGGCATCATCGACTCAATGGACATGAGTTTGAGCAAACTCCAGGAAATAGTGAAAGACAGGGAAGCCTGGTGTGCTGCAGATAATGGGGTTGCAAAGAGTCAGTTACAACTGAGTGACTGAACAGCAACTAAAGCTTCACACAGACATACCATGGCCAGAAATTTCTCTCCTCTGTATATACCCAACAGGGATGCCTACGTGAGCGACAACTTGTGCGTGAGCGACAGCTTGTGCTGGATTGTTCTTTGCAGCACTGCTCACAAGAGCCCTACGTGGAAATACAATAACCAAACGCCCACCAACTGTGAAATTCTTAAACAACGTGGTCTTCCCAGGTGATGGAAGCCACACAGAAGGAAGAATGACAAGTATGGCAACAACAGGGCTGGGTCTCAGACATAACTGTGGGGACGATTTAGGGGGCTAAGGAGATGACGCAGGCCCCCCCTCCGTGCAGCCCCCCAGATCCTAGATTTCCTTTGCCTTCCATCTCCTTACATGATTTCGTGACATTGAGACTATCTCTTGAGGACAATGGTGATGAAAGATACCCAGTGTGTTCAACCAGCCATTCCATATGGTGCTGAGGCATTCTCTTGGTGCTATCGGTGGACCTTGTTTGACTCCAACTAACACTGGATGAGAACCTACTGTGTGTTCAGTATTAGGGGACAAGGATGACGATGTCCTTGTCCTCCAAGAGCTCAGGATCTGGGAACTTCCCAAGCACTCCAGTGGTTAAGACTCCATCCTTCCACTACAGGGGGCGAGGGTTCAATCCCTGGTCCAGAAACGAGGATGTCTCGAGGCATGGCCAAAAAGTAAAATAAATAACATTTTTTAAAAATAAAAAATCTTTTTTAAAAAAAGAGCCCAAGATCTACAACATAGAAAATTCCAGGGGCTCAGAATCAGCGGGGCCTCAACCTACAATGGGCGTATTGACACACCAATACCAGATCCTGTCATTTCTATTTATCATATGGAAACAGTCACACGAGCACCAAGCTCAGCTCCAAGATGGCTCACTGCAGCATTGTTTAAAACAGTGAAAAGAATTAAACAACAAGGTCCTACTGTAAAGCACAAGGAACTGTATTCTATATCATATGATAAATCATGATGGAAAAGACTATGACAAAAAACGTGTACATACATGTAACTGAATCATTCTGCCATACCGCAGAAAGTAACACCACCTTGCAAATCAGCAATACTTCAATAAAATGTTTTAAAAGGCTAAAATGGTGAAAATTTTAAAATAACCTACGTTTCCAATGATGAGAGACTGGACCAAAGAAGGAAAAAGAAAATGAGGAACTACTGCAGAGCCACTGGAGATCACGCTGGAGAAGACTGTGGACATGCTCGCCAGGCCTGTGATGAGCAGAGACTACCTAATGTGGAAGCCCACAGGTGGGGCTGGAGAAGACCTAAGACTCCCGGATCAGAGACAAAGGACTTGACCTCTTACTGCAGCAGGCCTCCTGGCCCAGGTCCCGCGGGGTGACGTGAGGGGGCCCCAGAGGGTGCTGTACACACTGCCCATCCTCCCCTGCTGGGGAACCCTGAACTTAGGGCACCAGGGTCTCTTCTAGGGGGCAGGCAGCCTGCTGACCTCATCTTAGAGGGTGATTCTGTATTACACTGAGCAGAAACCAGTCTTGCCCTCTTGTTGAGGGGGAAGCAGCACGTCTAACCACCACTATACAAACACCCTTGAACAGAGGGTCCATGCTTCTGCCTGAAAACATGCAGAAATCCGAGAGGCCCACAGAGAACAGCTCCCAGTGACAGAGAAAAACGCAGGTCACTGCAAAACAGGTTACCAAACAGTCCCTCTGTTATGATGTTGAGTAAACACACACCATGTTAGATAAGCACTGAGAGCGGACTGGCAAAATACACTCACAAATGGCTTTGGGTTGTTTGTTTGTTTAATAATTATTCCCTGATAGCTCAGCTGGTAAAGAATCCGCCTGCAATGCGGGAGACCTGGTGAGTTTGATCTCTGGGTTGGGAAGATGCCCTTGAGAAGGGAAAGGCTACCCACTCCAGTATTCTGACCTGGAGAATTGCATGGACTGTATAGTCCATGGGATTGCAAAGAGTCAGACACGACTGAGAGACTTTCATACACATTTATTTGGCTGTGCCAGGTCTTAGAGTGCAGTTGTGCAGTTGTGTGGGACGTTTAGTTGTGGCACACGGGATTATTTTTTTTTTTTTTTTTTAGTTGTGGCACGTGGGATTTTTTAATTGCTTTACAATGCTGTGTTGGTTTCTGCTCTATCAGTCATAATTATATATATATCCCCTCACTCTTGAACCTCCCCCACCTCCCTCCACCCCACTTCTGTGGGCCATCGCAGAGCACAGGCCGGGCTCCCTGTGTTACACGGCAACTTAGCTGTAGCGTGCAAAGTCTCAGTGGCAGCATGTGGATCTAGCTCTCTGACCAGGGGTGGAACCCGAGCCCCCTGCATTGGGAGCACCAACTCAGCCCCTGGACCACCAGGGAGGCCCCAATATATCATGCTCACAGAGGTTTCTGAGTATTCTACAGTTTCTGTAATGAACAAATATTGATTTTATATGCAGGAAAATACACCCAAAAATAGTTCTTATAGCTAAAAATAAAAAGCTAGACCTTGCTATGTTTACAAAATGCCAAACCCTGTTCTAAGCATATGACATGTGTCGCCTCATTCAATCCCCACAACAAACCATGAGGCAGACACTGTTTATTGTCCCCATTTTCCAGATAAAGCAAACTGAGGCCTGGAGAAGTCACATGGTGGGAAATCAGAAGAACTAGGATTCTGGACCTGAGTAGAGCGGCCACAGACTTCATGCTCTTAAAACCACTTTCCTATATGCCTGGAATAAAGGCTTATTATTAAGAGGGAAAGCTCTCTTAGCAGCGGCCCTTGTATTCATAGATGTAAAGATAAATCTAAAAACAGAGACAGGAATTATTTTCTCCACTCGGAAAGTTAAATGAATCTAAAACCAGCCACAGGTGGACAGGAAGACGGTGGGCGGCGTGTGCTGTCGCTCAGTCGTGCCCGACTCTCTGCGACCCCATGGACCGTAGCCCACCAGGCTCCTCTGTCCACGGGCTTCTCCAAGCAAGAACACTGGAGTGGGTTGCCATGCCCTCCTCCAGGGGATCTCCCCGACCCAGGGATCGAACTCATGTCTTCCCTGTCTCCCGCATTGCAGGAGGATTCTTTACCCAGTGAAGCCACCTGGGAAGCCCAAGGAACACCGTGTAATAACATGCAAACGCTTATGACTGAGTCAAAAAGGCAGAATATATAATTTATGCAGAGCAATTCTGCACATGTGTAAGAAAATAAACACACACACACTATATTCAGAGGAGGAGGAAAGCACCAGAACATGGTACACAAAGATGTCACCATGCTTGCTTCAGGGGTGAACCCTCAGGGGTATTTTTTTCTCCTTTTCCTGAATTTTCTTTTATAATGAAAGGTGTTATAAAAATCTAAGAAGCAAGACAAAAACACCAACGAAGCTAATCTCAGACCATGAGGGCTAATTCAGACTGTCAAGTTCAACCCAGCCATAGTTTATGAACTGGCTGCCAGCTGGCCTAATCTGCCTGAAGAATGTTTTACTTGGCTGAATCCTTGTTTAAACAAATATTCATTGCTTTCTGTCACTATAAAGTATGGAGATTTCACACCAAATTCAGCTTTCTCTGAAAGTCTGCCTCCCTATGACACAGCAGTTCCACCCCTGTAATTTGATAAATGTGTTCGTCTTTACCTCAAAAGGGACAAACTAAAATGTTCATAGCAGCTCTCTTATTATTAGCCTCGCACACACAAAACCACCCAAGTGCCCATCACAGCGCAATGACTCAATCGATTGTGGTACGTTCATATCATGAAACATGGTAATGAAGTTGCGAGTGAATGGTTTTCAGCTGAGCCCCACACTTGTCTGGATTTCAGACATAATGTGGGGTAAAGAAGCCAGACGCAGAAGTATACCACGGGGACTTGCCTGGCAGTCCAGCGGTTAAGACTCGGTGTTTCCAATGCCCTGGGTGCAGGTTCAAGCCCTGGTTGGGAAGCTAAAATCCCACATGCCTAGCAGCCAAAAACACCAACACGTGAAAGAAACAATATTGGAACAAGTTCAATAAAGACTTTGAAACTGGTTCACATTTTAAAAACAAAACAGGAAGTATACCCTAGATGTAAGTGTTGATACTATGCAAACCAGAAGAGCTGATGTCCAGGGTTAGAAGTTGGGACAGCGGCCCCCTCTGGGGGTGGGGGGTGGGGAGACACCAAGGCAGTGATGGTGAGGGGTTGGGAGGAAAGTGGGATTTCAGGGCAGGTGTGCCCTGCTTCTGATGTGGGTGCGGAACTGTGTGTTCAGTCCTCTAAGGTCCATCTAGCTGGACACTTGAACACCTTTTGCGGGGCATGAATGTTGTATGTTAGCGTGAAAAACTTTAAAATGACAAAAGCGAATACAGTAAAATCTTAACACGAGACAAAATACAAAGCTCTGGTTTCTCTGGACAAATGAACAGCCCCAGAAAGACGAGCCCTCATTCCCATGCAGTCAGCCGGGGTGTGACCCCCCTGTTTCAGCCACCCCTTCGTGGACTCTGAGAACCTCTCAGTTCTGAGGTGTGGGAGCTGAGACTCAGAAGCGGCCTACTGAGGTCACACACAGATGTGGACGGGAGACTGGCGGCTGGCACCCCGGTTTCCGGGCCCTCAGGACATCATCCCATGCAGGATAGGTTAACTGCATCTGAGCAGGAAGGAGACCATGCCACTATCGGAGTTAACACTGCATTTGGGCTATGAGTGCAGGACAGAGGCCAGCGGTCCGAACCCTCTGGATTCTCACTACACTGACTGACTGGAAGAAGACAGTGCTTCAAGTGTGGCAACTCTCAATTTTTCTCTCAATTTTAAAAAAATTGGGGAAAGGGTACTGAGTGCCTTGTGAGGCCCAAGCTTAGGGATGACTGTGCTGGGAGCTGGAGCATTAGGAACCCACCCCAGGATCCGGGGATCTGTGGGCGTCGATGCAGGCAGGTGTCCCATGGGCCAGAAAAATCACTGTGACACAGAAATGTAAAGTCTTGGGGTCAGATCCTTCCCCAAACTGTATCCACACATTGTCAGCAATTCCATGGGACAACTTCTGGGAGAAGGAAAATGGGGCTTAAAATCTTCTCCCCAGGACTTCCCTGGTAGCTCAGTGGTAAAGAATCTGCCCGCCAATGCAAGAGACATGGGTTCGATCCCTGATCTAGGAAGATTCCACATGCCATGGAGCAATGAAGCCCGTGGCCACAACTGCTAAGCCTGTCCTCTAGAGCCCGGGGTTGCAACTACTGAGCTCACTCAAGCCCACACGCCCTAGAGCCTGTGCTCCGCAACCAGAGAAGCCACTGCAATGAGAAGCCCGAGCTCCGCAACTAGAGAGTAGCCCCCGCTCACGGGAACTAGAGATAACCCCAAGCAGCAACGAAGATACCCAGCACAGCCAAAAAAAAAAAAAAAATCCATGTTTCCACTGCAAGGGGGGCTCGGGTTCTATCCCTGATTAGGGAACTAAGATCCTGCGTGCCACTCGGTGTGGCAAAAAAATAAAACAAAAATCTTCTCTCCAACCTGATGCCTGAAAGTCCAGTATGTAAGTCTCCAGCCGTGTCATCCCCTGGAAGGACACTGCTCTGCTGCTCTCGGTCCTTGGTCCTCACTTAGGAGGAGGGTGCAGAGAGCAAGTGTTCTATGGTGGGGGCCACACACCTGGGATCCAGGGGCAGGGAAGACACGGGTCCCCTCCATGAACCCCTGTTAGCGGAGGTCCTCATCCTCCAGAGAGGGCACTGGATGGACAGAGAATTATAACAGAGTTGTGGACAGATCTCCCGGCACATGAGTGGGAAGAGAGCTCAAGTGGCTTAGCTTCACTAAGCCTCTGTTCCCTTGTCTGCAAAGTGGAGCTAACAACGAGCGTCCTCTGAAGAGGACTGGCATGAAGACAGATGAGAAAGTCAGGTCAACCACTAAGCTCGGTGCCTGGCAGGCAGTAGGTGCTTAATAAATGCCAGCTGAGGAGGAGGAGTCTGGCCTGGGAATTCTCACCAGCTGAATAGGAAACCAAATCCCCCTAAAACCAAATTCCCTTACCAATTCATGATTAATCTCTCTCTCCAAAACATTACTCCCTTTCCTGTCCCCTTTGACCTTAATTCTGTGCTAACTAAATACTAATCGACTAGAATCAGATGACTAAGATTGCTGTTGTCGATAACATCGACAACGTACTAAAAACGCTACATAGATATCATCATAAATGTACAAACTTGGGTTGTTTATCCAGGGCAAAATGAACTCACAGGACCCCCACCCCCCACCCCCCAGCCAGGAACCACGTGGCCAGAGACTCATAAACCAGAGATATCCTGATTCCCGAAGCTATGATTAAGAAAATGTCACAGAAATGTCACAGTTCAGTTCAGTCGCTCAGTCCTGTCTGACTCTTTGCGACCCCATGGACAGCAGCACACCAGGCTTCTCTGTCCATCACCAACTCCCGGAGTTTACTCAAACTCATGTCCATTGTGTCGGTGATGCCATCCAAACATCTCATTCTCTGTCACCCCCTTCTTCTCCCATGTTCAATCTTTCCCAGCATCAGGGTCTTTTCAAATGAGTCAGTTCTTCGCATCAGAAGATGCGAAATATTGGAATTTCGAAGTACTGAAATTCCAAAGTATTGGAATTTCAGCCTCAGCATCAGTCCTTCCAATGAACATTCAGTACTGATTTCCTTTAGGATGGACTGCTTGGATCTCCTTGCTGTTCAAGGGACTCTCAAGAGTCTTCTTCAACACCACAGTTCAAAAGCACCAAATCTTTGGCACTCAGCTTTCTTTATAGTCCAAATCTCACATCCATACATGACTACTGGAAAAACCACAGCTTTGACTAGACAGACCTCTGTTGGCAAAGTAACATCTCTGCTTTTTAATATGCTGTCTAGGTTGGGCATAGCTTTTCTTCCAAGGAACAAGTGTCTTTTAATTTCATGGCTGCAGTCACCATCTGCAGTGATTTTGGAGCCCAGAAAAATAAAGTCTCTCACTGTCTCCACTGTCTCCCATCTATTTGTCATGAAGTGATGGGGCCAGATGCCATGATCTTAGTTGTTTGAATGTTGAGTTTCAAGCAAACTTTTTCACTCTCCTCTTTCACTTTCATCAAGAGGCTCTTTAGTTTTTCACTTTCTGCCATAATGGTGGTGTCATCTGCATATCTGAGGTTATTGATATTTCTCCCGACAATCTTGATTCCAGCTTGTGTTTCATCCAGCCCAATGTTTCTCATGATGTACTCTGCATATAAGTTAAATAAGCAGGGTGACAATATATAGCCTTGACGTACTCCTTTCCTGGTTTGGAATCAGTCTGTTGTTCCATGTTCTGTTCTAACTGTTGCTTCTTGACCTTCATACAGGTTTCTCAAGAGGCAGGTCAGGTGGTCGGTATTCCCATCTCTTTAAGAATTTTCCACAGTTCGTTGTGATGAAACGTCACAAGATGATAATCAAGCCCAGATTCTTTATTCTTTGACCTTAAAACACACCCAATTCAAACACCAAGTCTCACTGGATCTGAGGCTCATCTCCAGTCCCTGGCTGGGCATCCTGCAATAAATAAACCTTACTCTGCTGCAGACTGTCAATGCCAGGGTTTGGTTTTCTGTGCCTCGGGCACGTGAGCCCTTTGCTGGCTTACAAGTGGTGGTTTAGTCACTAAGTCATGTCTGACTCCTGTGACCCTGTGGACTGTAGCCTGGCCTCTGTCCATGGGATTTCCCAGGCAAGATTACTGGAGTGGATTGCCATTTCCTTCTCCAGGGGATCTTCCTGACCCAGGTCTCCTGCCTTGCATGCAGTTTCTTTACTAACTGAGCCACCTGGGAAGCCCTAGGCTTACAAGTATTATGGGTTAAAGGTTGGCAACTGGCTTCGCCCTCATCCCTACCAGCTGGAACCAATCTCCTGGCCTGTTACAAGGGCTGGAACCTTGCTGTTTATCTCCCTGGTGTGCCCCCAGCACCTAGGATACTGTCTGCACAAGGCTGACACTCCGTAAGTATTTGGTGACTGGATGAATCAATGCACCTAATTTTAAGGCTAACTCAAATGCCCTCTCCTCTCTGGCAGGTTCCTGCCCTGGGCTCCTGGGCTCTCACACCCCCACACCAGGGTCACCCCCACATCAGCCTCATGACGGCCTGTTTTCTCATCAGTCAATACTCTCAGGAATGAATACATGAATGGAATGAGTTACGAGAGTGAAGGAGAAGGTGAGCGATTAGCTGATAACCCGACGTGCTGAGCCTCTGGCTCCTTCCTTCCTGGTTCCTCATTTGGTTCAGGATGCAGAGAAAACACCCAGGCAGGTCCTCTCTGTGCCCCTCGGCTTGGTGGGGATTGTTCTGGCTCAGAGGGACCTTCTAAAAAGCGAAGAGGAGGCGCTCTTTCCTGGGCCCAACAGGTGGGGCACCCCGGGGGGAGGGGGGCAGAAAGGCTGATAGGGTATCAGCAAAGGGTTCATTATCCTTACGCAAGAAGCTCCCCGAGGCCTCCATTCCTAAACTTCAGGCTATGGGTGGAGTCCTAACAAGGAGTCTGCAATCCACTAGGGAACAGAATTTTAAAATGCCTCCAAAGTATATTTGCTCTTCCACAAAGTCATGTCAATGAAGTTTTAAGGAATAAAACACATACTCCCTTACCATTGGCGTCTTAAATCTGCAGTGGCTTTTTGTCCTTAGGCGTTTTCTGTATCACTATGTGATGGAAGGCATGGGTAGGAGGCTCTATCCTGGAGCTCACCCAGGCGCTGCAGATCCCTGCAAAGCTGGCCCCCAGCCCCTCCGGCAGGGACCCAGGATGCCTTGTTTGCTCCTTGCAAGTCATCTGCTCAATCAGTTGAAGGTGATTGGACCAGGAGTGGTCACCTGATTTCATCTGGGCCAATCAGGTTCTTCCCCTGAGCATATGCTTACCATATTGTGCCTCGGATTTGCAATTCATAATTTTAGGCGCTGGGGGCAGCTATAGGTCACGTGGGCAGAGGAGAGTAAGTAGATTGGCAGTGAGAGGGTGGAGAAGGGATGCATCTGGTTCCGACTCTCTCCTGAGGCACTGCTGCCCTTGGTCACTTCCAATAAATTCCCTTCATTTCCTGTTGGGAGCCAGATGGCTCCCAACAGCTCCAACACCTGCACTCACACTTTCTACCCTTGCCTGAGGCAGGGGGCTTGTATTTGAAAGTGTTCAGAACTAATGGTCTACATAGAACCGCAAACTTCCATCATTAAAATAATTACATGTTAAAGCAATATCAGAGGAGATCTGGCTTCTCTTCAAAATAAGATTTTTGAAAAATAAACTAGGAAAGGGCAGATTTATCCTTCCTTCTGAAGATCTTGTTTCATTAGCTTCTTTGTTTTCAAAGTCAACCAGCAGCTTCCTTTAATTGGGCAGGTATCTCTAATAAAACCTCAAGAGCAGCTGGGTCCTTGTGGCCCCTCCAATTTGCCAGCGGATCTTGTTACTTGTTCAAGGTGCTTATGTTCAGGAAGAATCTGAGACCCTGTAATAGAGATCTTGGAAGGGGTGGTGAGGCGGAAGAAGGTGGGGGCCAGACAGATGTCGGGAGGGGTGAACTGTGGTCAGCAGTTTGCTATGGGACCCTGGAGGGCGTTCTCAGGCTCTGCACCTCTTTTGTGAAATGAGGGACTAGACTCAGAGGTACTCAGCTCCCTTCCCATGGGGCTCTGTAGGCCCAGGGAGGACCATCCTCACCCATGGGCTCATCGTGGGCACCCACAGGCAGCCCTCACCCCCTCACAGACAGCCTGGAGGACCAAAGGGCAAAGAGCCCTGCCTTGGGTCCTGCCCCCAAGATGCCCCTTGCTCACCAAAGCCATGACCTGTGACCACTTATGAAGGCAGCTGTCCCCATCACTCCCTAGACAACCTAGAGCTTTTAAAATATGGATTAATTCCAAACCATTGAAACAGAAATTTCACACAAAATCTAGCTTTTTGACTCTTCTTGAAATATTTCGATGATCTGGCAGAACTGATCCACAGTCCCAACGTGGTGAAGTTCGCTGAGCGAGGTGGGGCTGTCACTTTGGACGAAGCACCTGCTCTGCACAGCCCCCTAGTCCCCACAGGGCACAGGGGCAGGGGGCAGTGAATTGCCTGGGACATGGGCCTTCCAGTTTTAAACCTGGACCGTCCTGGGGGCAGACGGGGCCGGTTGATCACCCTGGTCCCCACCCAGAACATTTGCTCACTCTTGGTCCCTCTGGCCCAGCGTCATAGTTTGGGACCTTGTTAATAATATACTTGGGGAAAAAAGTGAACGTGTTAATCGCTCAGTCATGTCTGACCTTTTGCGACCGACTCTTCACAGACTATAGCCCACCAGACTTCTCTGTCCATGGAATTCCATGGAGTGGGTAGCCATTCCCTTCTGCAGGGACTCTTCCTGGCCCAAGTAGCGAACCCAGGCCCCCTGCACTGCAGGCAGATTCTTTCCCATCACATGTTAATGACATGCCCCCCCATTTCTTTTGCCACTCCAGCCCCTGAGTCCCCTTTGCCTTTATCATGTGATGTCCCCATCTGTCCTTGACCACCAACACCTGCGTTTCTCTGTCCAGCAGCTTTCTTTGGCTAGGACCCACTTTATCCACCTTTAAAGCTGGCCCACCAGATAGAGTGAAGGCAACCCTGAGCCAATGCCTGAGCCTGGGTGGAAGACACTCGGGTGCATCCTGGGGGCGGCCTGAGGTGGTCACAACCCCTCCCGTCACTGGCCCCTTCCCCTCCCTGTGTCACCCTCACTCTCCTGATGACTATCCAAGACCACCTGAACAAACCCCTTGCACTTGAGTCCTTGCTTCGGGTTCTCTTGGTTTGGGAACCCAAACTAAACCAGCCACAGAGTCTCCAGCACAGAGTCCAGCAGCAGAGACACTCAAAAACCATTTTTGAACAAACCACAGAAGAAGCAGTTTCCCCAGGGCTTGTGAAGCCTTCCTGCTGTGCAAGACGCAGCACACTGTGGCCTAAGAGCCCAGCTTCGGAGTCAGACCTGGATTCTAGTTGCATTTGTGTCCCTTATTACCCCCTCTGAACCTCAGTACCCTCATCTGTGAAATGGGGATAATCACCACTCACCCCAAAGGGTGCTTATAAGAACGTGCCGGGTAAGGCAGGAATACTCATAGCACTGTCTGCATGAGGTGCCTGTGTGCTCAGCGGCTCAGTGGTGCCCGACTCTTTGTGGCCCCATGGACTGTAGCCCACCGAGCTCCTCTGTCCATGGGATTCTCCAGGCAGGAACACTGGAGCGGGTTGTCATTTCCCACTCCAGGGCATTTTCCTGACCCAGGGATCAAACCCACATCTCCTGCATCTCCTGCATTGCAGGCAGATTTCTTTTACTGCTGAGCCACCAGGGAAGTCCAAAAACCAACCATGCTGCTGCTAAGTCACTTTAGTCGTGTCAAACTCTGTGTGACCCCATAGACGGCAGCCCACCAGGCTCCCCCGTCCCTGGCATTCTCCAGGCAAGAACACTGGAGTGGGTTGCCATTTCCTTCTCCAATGCATGAAAGTGAAAAGTGAAAGTGAAGTCGCTCAGTCATGTCCGACCCTCAGCGACCCCATGGGCCGCAGCCTATCAGGCTCCTCCGTCCATGGGATTTTCATAGACAGCAGTAAATAAATGGGTGTGGCCACATGTGACTCAAGGCTGTAGTCTGCCAATCCCTGCCTTAGAGTACAGAAATTAAGTCTGCTCATGTAAAATACACAGTAAGATAAATAATAAATTAGGGCCTAAAAGAAAGGTATAGAATATTCTAGTCCTTTAGGAAAACCATCCTATAATGCCTGGAAAGTATTGTCTACTTTACATATATCTACACAGTCTCATTCATTTCTTACCCAAATGTGGTACTGACCCAGTGGTGTGTGCCCCATTGACATTCCTGGTGTCTCAATCTAGCCCGACCCACAGGACCCCAAGCGGTCCTGTAGTGAGGCTGTCAGCACCCTGGGGGACTGATTCCTAGGCTCCCAGGCTCATGCTGCCTTGGGACACAAGAGGCTGAGTGTCCACACCAGGATGAGCCAGATTCATCTTCCGTGAGCGCGCCTGATGGACAAGCTGTCTGAACTGACTCAGAGTAAACTTCTCCCCGTGGCCAGTGCAGAAGTAGAGATCTGAGAGGAACCCACGGAACATCCCAGAACAGATTCCGGATGTCAGGGAGAGAGCTAGCAGAGGAGTGAAGGTTTTACAGCCCAGCTCTGGAGGTCCACATTATGAATCTCCAGCAGGGGACGGCTAGACGTCAAGTGTGGACAGCTGGCCCACACTCAAAGCAGACGTCAGAGTGTGGACGAACCACCACCATGGTCGGTGATGGAGACGCTGTCCCTGTGTCTCCGTGGCTGCAGACCTCCCCTATCCTTCATATCCCAGCTAAGGCAGCTTTAGTGAAGGTCCCAGGGCATCACATGACTTTCCTACCAAGAGATCCTGCATTTGTAGTGGGTTCCCACGTTGCGTGCAAAGCTTGGGAATCCCAAGACCTCACTTCTGACACCAACTGCATGTGGGAGTCCCTAAGATCACCCTTCAGTTTCATAATTCAGGGCTCACAGAATTCAGAAAAGCCATTTTACTTGTGGTCACAACTGCTGCAGTGTTCAGCAAAGGGCAGAGTCCGGGAGAGACCAGGCATGACCAGGTGCACGCACCCCACCGCCCCTCCCAAGGGAGTCGGGTGGACAGCACTTACTTCTTCCAGCACTGATGTGACCACATGCTCAGAAATACTGCCAAGCAAAGAAGCTCACCCAGCCTTGACGTCCAGAGTTTTTATCGGGGTTCAGGCCACGTGGACTTGGCTGACTACACAAAAGATTGATTTCAACCTGCAACCTCTCCAGAGGCTGAGTCCAAGGCCCCCTCAGAAGTCACACTGTCAGCACAGACCATCATTGTGGCTCCAGGAAAACACTTTTGGGCAGGATATTCCAAAGGTGACTCTCAGAGCGAGTCAAATCAGGCAAGGTTAATCCCTGACTGCTCGATGTTATAGGAGAAGGCGATGGCACCCCACTCCAGTACTTTTGCCTAGAAAATCCCATGGATGGAGGAGCCTGGTGGGCTGCCGTCTATGGGGTCGCACAGAGTCGGACACGACTGAAGCGACATAGCAGCAGCAGCAGCAGCTCAATGTTATAATGAATCGCCACAAAGGCAGGGGCTTCAAGCGTTGCAAATGATCCTGTTTCAGTTCAGTGGGTCAGAGTTCCGAGATGAGTCTCACCGGGCAAAAATCAAGGTGTCAGCAGAGGGAAGGTTCCTCCTGGAGGCCCCAGGGGAGAATCCACGCCTTGCCGCTCCCACCCCCTGGAGAAGCTCGCACTCCTTGGCTCCGGGCTGCATGGCTCCAATCTTTTGCTCCCATCACCACACCTTGTCTGTGATCAAAGATCCATCTGCCTCCCTCTGAGAGGAACGTGTGTGATTACATTGGCGCACCTGGATAATCCAGGGTCACGCGCCCCACGTCAAGGGTCTTAATCTCACCCACAGAGTCCCTTTGGCCTTCATGAAGTAATGCTTGAAGATTCCAAGGATTAAGATCTGAACATTTTAGGAGGCTCTTTGCATCAACCACCATTCTCCCCAACACGCCCAGATCTTCCCTGGGCCACGCCTCTGCAGCCTTCTGATTTCAGCTTCAACTGTATCAATCAAAGGAGTATTTTTAGGATCCCTCTGTTGAAAGGGGCTCCGGCACCTCTCCCATCCACAGCTCCGCCCTTAGTAGCCCCTCCCTCCTCTTGCTGCTTTCCTTCATGGCAGTAACTGTAAATGCAGAGTATTTACCTATTTTATTTTCTCATACTCTCTGCCTCTGTATCGTTGGCTTCTGCTAGCCCAGCACCCAGCACCAAGCCTGGCACATAGTGTGAGCACAATAACTGTTTGTTATATGAATAGATGAGTTGGCAGTTTGTCTTTCAACGGACTCACAAAGCTTTCAGCTGACTTAGAGGCCCTGTGATAGCTCAGTCGATGGGGAGGAATTTGAGGCTGGAGAGTCCCGAAGTTGACTTGCGGATTTCTCTGTGATTTCTCTACTCTTAGCTTCCCTGAGCCTCCGTGGGCAGACAGTCCTCTTCATGTAACATATGCAGTGAACACCCACGACCCGCCCAGCACATCTGAAGCCTGCAGTCAACACTGGTTCCGGTCCCATGGGAGCAGCATCGGCACCACATGGGGCCTTCAAGAATTTCAAGGTTCTTGGGTCCCACCCAGACCCACTGGATCAGAAATGCTAGGGGTGGGCCTGGGGATCTTTAACATGCCCTCCAGGGGGTTCTTTGCATGCCCACGTGTCAGAACTCCTGGGGGCCATGTTAGCTCTCTGCACTGCACGTGTTTTTATCTGTTTGGCTGTTCTGGGACTGCGTTGCGTGCTGTAGCGGGGGTTGCTCTCAGGGCGTGGTGCGCCGGCCTCTTGCCACAGTGTCTTCTCTCATTGTGGAGCACAGGCTCTCGGCTCGCGGGCTCAGTACCTGCGGCCCCGGGGCTCTGGAGCACTCAGGCTTCAGTAGTTGGGGCCCGTGGGCTTAGCTGTTCCGCAGCAAGTGGGATCTTCCCAGACGAGGGCTCGAACTGTGTTTCCTACACTGGCAGGTGGATTCTTTACCACTGAGCCACCAGGGAAGCCCTGCATGTGTTAATACCTTCTGATCATGACATGGTGACTAACATGAATGTTCCTCCGGGTGTCCCTAAATCACCAAGCGAATTGCCTGGGGAGACTGACCGAACCCTGGGGACACTGAGAACCATGGAAGCAGAGGGACCACCCCATGGCCACACAGCTTGTCCCTGGCACAACCAGAGTCAGAGTCAGGACTGCCGTTCCCGACCCTCTCTTCTCTGCCCAGCACCCCCTCTCAGTGACGCTTGGGGGTGGAACAGATGCTTTGGGCGTTTTGACTTTTCTTACTTTGGTGGGTGTGCTGACTCTCAAAGCCCCCTGAGTGAAGGGAACCTGATTTCATGTGAGAAAGTGCAGACCTGGGGGTCAGACACGCAGCCTTTCAAGTGCCCGCTCCATCACCGCTGGCTGCGCGACCCCACCCCCGGGGCCGGGCTCCCATTCCCAGCTCGCGGCAGATGGGGACATTGGGGCAGCACCTGGCACCTGAAGGCCAAGGGGCCCAGGTCATCCTCACTGAGTGCCCGCTGCAGCCCCGGCATCCTCCTGGGACTCACTGGGCGCCCGCTGCAGCCCCGGAGTCCTCCTAGGTGCTCACTGGGTGCCCACTGCAGCCCTGGCTTCCCCCTAGGTGCTCACTGGGCACCCGCTGCCACCCCGGCATCCTCCCAGGTGCTCACTGGGCACCCACTGCAGCCCTGGCTTCCTCCTAGGTGCTGGGAGGGTAGAAGGGAAGGAGCAGACAGTCCAGGCCGGGGCCCACTGGATGCCATAGAGCACCTCCTACCCTTCCAGCTGAGAGAATCAAAACTGTCTCCAGTCAACCGTGTTAGGGGGTGAAGCTGCCCGTGGTTGAGAATCACGGGTCTGACCTCAATCAGGGACACCAAAACGAGGTGAAATAAGGTGGAACAAAGTGAAACAAGGTCACAGAACTGTAGGTATCTTTTAAACCCCCTAAGCTACTTATCCACATAGCTAGAATTCCAGGTAGATAGGCATAGAGACACAGATGTAGAAAGAGTTCTAGATACAGATAGGGATACAGAGGAACAGGGAGGTAGAGATAGATTCCTTCTGGCGCAGGTGGTGATTAGCGCTCTGAAGAAAAACAAACCAGGTCCAGGGGCTGACTTAGAACAGGGGTCAGGGCAGGCCTCTCTGATGAGGTGACTCTGGGCAGAGAGCACTGTGAAAGAGGGAATCGACACAGGGATGTCAGGGCACAGGGAGGGGAGGGAGTCATGCAAAGGCCCTGAGGCTGACTGTGCAAAATGAGCATGAATCCCAGTGAGAAGGCCAGTGTGCCTGGGCCAGAGGTGGCGATGCAGGGGCAGGTGATGAGGTCAGCGAGACGTCAGAGTCCCGGTCATATTTGGCCTTGGTGCCATTGTGACCATTTCGGGTTTTGCTCTGTGTGAAGAGGGACCCGTAGAGGATCTGATCTGAGCAGGGGAAGGATGTGATCTGACTTAGACCTTGAAAACCAGGCAAGAAGGGGTGTCAGGAGACTGTGGCGATGGTCCACACAAATGATGGTGGCAGCTTGGAGGTCAGAGAAATATCCAGCTTGGAATATAAAAGATCAAAGGATGGTTGGTTCTGGAGGTGATGGGGAAGAAGGGAGGGAGGGAGGGAGGGAAGGAGAAAGAGAGAGGGAAGGGAGGAGGGAGAGGGGAGCAACGGAGGGAAAGATACAAGGATGGACTTTTGGGCCAACGGACTTGGGTTCAAATGCCAGCCACACCGCTTCCTAGCTCTGTGACCTTAGGCAAGTAGCTTGCCCTCTCTGCGCCTCAGGTTCCACATCTGTAAAATGGCTTAATAGTATCACATCTGGCCTAGATGAGGAGGAGGGAAGCTTGTCACACAGCAGGCCCTCAATTAAAAGGGTCTTCCTTCAAAGGAGGGATTCTTGCTCCCTGCTCCTAATCTACCCTGCCAATTTCTCATGACACAGAGGTTTTAGGCAGTGGGCTCTGCAGCCAGCCAGAGCCAGTGCCCTCCCATGTGGAAATGAAACCTGAAATCTTAAGTGATACCAGACCCTGGGGCCTAATGACTATTGTCAAGAAAAGCTTTCTTTTTATTTTTTTGGCCATTCCACACATGGCTTGTGGGATCTCGGCTCCCCAGTGAGGAACTGAACCCAGGCCCAGCAGGGAAAGTCCTGGATCCTAACCCCTGGGCCAGCAGGGCACTCCCAATAAGAGCCTTTTAGAAAAACTTGCAAGCAGGAGCCAGGTTCTAAGGCCCCAGCCAGCTCTTAGAGCCAGCATTCCCTGCCCCCACCCCACCCCACCCCCACTCCCTGACAGCTGGTGTGGCCCCAGCCTGCTCCCAAAGCCGGGGGCTGAGGTTTGCTTTCTTTCAGCCCAGTAACAGCCCTGCCCCAAGGCCATCTCAGCACATTTCAGCAGGCTGGGCAGGTCGGAGCCCTCCCACAGCATCTGCTCAGAAACCCACCCATACACCCCCACCCGGCAGGCATGCCCCTGTCACACGGGATGGGGTACCTGCCCCGGGAAAGCCCGCTGCTCCGCAGACAGACGCTCTGCAGATACTTGGTACTGCTATGGAAACAGCCACAGTCACAGGGGCAGCTGGAGAGAATGTTTCAGAATCCTTAAAGGGCCTGGCAGCAGGGAGCAGGACCTGGAGATGAGCCTGGGGCGTCTGTCTGGGGCTTTTCAAGCCTTCTGCAACCTGGGACCCGCTGTCCCCACACCCTCTTTTTGGCAGAGGAGTCGCCTGCAGGGCGAGAAGGCTCCGGGCTCCCACCGCCCCTGGTTGTCCAGAACAAGGAGAACTTGCTCTCGGAATGAGATGCCAAGCCTTCTTACATAAATATCCAGACCTGAGGCTTCTTCTGAAAAATCAGAAGATCTGGGAACATGCAACCATACAGCGTGGGTGAGGGTGTCCTCTTTACCAGGGCATGGCCTCGCCCGGCAGCCACAGTGCCCACCCCTCCCTGCTGCCTCCCTGGCACTCAGCCTCCTTCCCCGCCCTCAGCCCCCTGCCCAGAGAGGCCTCTGGGGGGCTGTCCAGGTCAGAGGAGGAACTGAAGTGGGCTGGGGGCAGGATAAGATGCAGGAGGCTTTCTCAGTTGGAATCAACAGAACTCAGACAAGGAAGAGAGAGGGACATGCCGGTCTGCAGGTCTCGAGCTGGGAAGTTGTTGAGGTTGAGATGGGGTGGATGGAGATGGGGGACCCGGGGAGGAAGAGGAGGGCAAGGAGGTGTCCACGTGGTGTGTGTTGAGCCCCGACTGAAACACACAGGCCTGAACTCGAAGAGGCGGCGGTGCGTCATCCGGTCGTCAAAGCATTTTGAAATAAGCACCCCTGTTTGCATATCCGATCGGCAAAAAAAGTGAAAAAGATTACTAATAAAACAGAAAGCAGTTTAGCGGCTGCCAGGGGGTGGGGGTGGAGATAGGGAACAACTGCTAAACCGGTATGAGGCGTCCTCTGGAGAGACAGAAAGTTCTGGAACGACATCGTGGTGATGGCTGCCCAGTGTTGTGAATATAATGCCACGTGAACTGTTCACTTTCAAATGGTTAAAATGGTAGGTTTTATGTTATGTGCACACCATAATTTTTAAAAAGGCCTAACAACCAGTGATGGTGAGGGGTATGGGGACATAGGAGTAGAGCGTCAATCAACACAGGGCATCAGGAGAGCCGTGGGGTTGTTCATCTCATCATCTAAATGCTTGTACCCAAAAATCTTGTAGAAACTCCTGGGACATCAATATACATGTGCGAAGAGGTTCAAGATGGAGCTATTAATTCAAAACAAACAGGGACCTCCCTGGTGGCCCAGTGGCTCAGACTCCATGCTCCCAGTGCAGAAGGCCCAGGCTGATCCCTGGTCGGGGAACGAGATCCCGCATGCCGCAACTAAAGATCCCACATACCGCAACCAAGACCTGGCACAGCTGAAAATATGTGTGTATTTTAAAAATAAATAAACAGTAAAAACAAACGAACACACAAAAATCGATAACCATCTAAATGCCGCATTAGTTTTCTGTGAACGAGTTACCCCCATATGGCAGCTTAAAACCAGACTTCTTGTAGCCCCCGCCCACCTAGAGTCTCCAGGTTCTGTGGGTTAGACGTCCCTGCGTTATTGGGTTGGGTTCTCTGATCAAGGTATCAAGGCCAAAATCAAGCTGTCAGCCTCACCTAGAGATCACGGTCCTCTTATAAGCATACTTAGGTTGGTGGCAGAATTCATTTTCCTCGGGGTTTATAACTGAGGCCCCCTTTTCTTGCTGACCATTGTCCAGGAGTGGCTCTTCCACATGCCCCCCACCCCTCAACCATGGAGAATCTCCCCACAAGGGAGAACCCATTCCTTTTAGGGGCTCACCTGACTAGGTCAGCCCACCAAGGAGAACCTCCCTTTCCTGAAATCCACAGTACCAACCATATACACTCTACTCACAGGAGTGACACCCCGTCATATTTGTAGGTTCCTCCCATACTCAAGAGGAGGGCGTGGCAACCCACTCCAATATTCTTGCCTGGAGAGTCCCGTGGACACAGGAGCCTAATGGGGTCACAGAGAGTTGGACATGACTGAGCAACCACAGTAGCAGTAGCAGCGGACACTCAAGGAGAAGGAGCCATTTAAGGGTGGAGTCACCATGGGTCATCACAGAATTCTGTCTGCCACAGTCTCCATCAGTAGGAGATCACGTCAGTAAACCATTGTAGCTTCATGATCTCAAAAACTGGAAAGAATTTAAATAAAATGAGAACTATCTATATGTACTCATGGGGAACATCTTCCTTGATGCCCTGTTAAGTGAAAACAGCACATTGCAAAACTATATATATATTTTTTTCCTCTGTGTGTATATATAAATTTCTTATAGATGTGCAATTTCATCATACAATTTCATTTGATCAAAAACAGCCATGTATGCCTGTACATGTGTGTGTGTGTGTGTACATGTACAAAGAAAAATCTAGAAGAATACAGATGGTTGAGGGGCTCACCATTTATAGTTTGGTCTCTAAACTTTATTTCATACAGTTGCGTATTATTCAGAATTAGCTGCAGTGAGTATTATTTTTGTAGCTTAGAGAGATTAACACATGAATAAGAAAAAGCTCACAATTTAGTCACCAGTTGAATCACTGTGTTTTAAGGCACGGAAAGGAAAACGGGTCCGTGTCTCCCCCTGCCCCCCAGGCTTTTATGATATGACCATATTGGGAGTAATTTTCAAGCCAGACTCATTTTCTCATTATTTCTCATTTTGAAATACTCCTTAGTGACTCTTGAAGTTACTCATTACTAAGGGAGCACTCCCAGCAATCAGAGTAGGGAGAATTCAGAACCACACCCCTGTACAACGCTGGGGGACGGGAGCAAACACCTCAGGGCAGGCAGGTCGGAGTTTGAAGTGGGTTGTCTACACTGGAGGTAAGCAGCAGCCCATGAGATCTGAGTCAGGCTTAGAGTCAGAGCCAGCTGCTGATGGAAGGGCAGGGCAGCCACACAGGCCAGGCAGTCAGCAGGATTGGGGTACCGGGAAGAGGGGTGTCATGAGTCAGGCTCCATGCAGAAAGTAGAAACAGTTCAAAGTCTTTCCCGCAGAAAACAGCTTCACACGACACACTGGGTGATTACAAAGCCGACGGCGGGCTGGAGGAGCAGTCCCAGGCTCCACTGCGGCCGTGACCCCTCGACAGGGCAGAACAGGAGCTGCCGCACTCAGGAGAGCTGAGAAGCACAAAGCTGTGAGGGGACTGTTGAGTCAGAGCACCTTCAGCGCTGCAGCCCAGGAGTGAGCGCCTGCGGCTAGACACCCCCGGAGTTGGAGGCTGGACGCCAGCATCCCCATGACTCTGCTGGTCAAGGGAAAACAGGCCACAGAGAGACAGCACCCGCCTTCTTCCCGTCTTCCAAATCTCATGAGAACGCGTTGAACTGGCACAGCCAAACTCACACCCGGAGCCGGAGCTCCAAGAGAGCTTGGGAAATTCATTTTTAGCTTTTCCAAAAAAGTTAGAATGAACCCCAAGTACCCAGGGTCATTACCCAAGAGGGAAACTACAGCACCGGAGGGCAAGGATCCCTGTGGGGCCCTGGGAGACAGGGCAGAGTCCAGCTCCAGGGACCAACCACGCACTTGCAAGGCAGCGAGGAGAGCCCTGACATGGCCTCTAGTCATTTCTTGGATGAACCCTGTGGTCCTTAAACGAAGAAATAAGGATCAGGTTTCTCTGTTCTCAGTGTGGCTGCACAGATTAACTTCAGCTAAGCTCACACAGGGCTGGAGAGGGTGTGGAGAAAAGGGAACCCTCTTGCACTGTTGATGGGAATGAAAATTGTTACAGCCACTATGGAGAACAGTATAGAGATTCCTTAAAAATCAAACAAACAAAAAAACTAGGAATAGAATTACCATATGACCCAATAATCCCACTTCTGGGTACATACCCTGAGAAAACCATAACTGAAAGAGACGCATGTACCCCAATGTTCGTTGCAGCACTTTTTACAATAGCTAGGACATGGAAGTAACCTACATGCCCATCAACAGATGAATGGATACAGAAATAGTGGTACTTATATACAATGGACTATTCAGTTCAGAACAGTTGCTCAGTCGTGTCCGACTCTTTGCAACCCCTTGAATCGCAGCACGCCAGGCCTCCCTGTCCATCACCAACTCCCGGAGTTCACTCAGACTCATGTCCATCGAATCAGTGATGCCATCCAGCCATCTCATCCTCTGTCGTCCCCTTCTCCTCCTGCTGCCAGTCCCTCCAAGCATCAGAGTCTTTTCCAATGAGTCAACTCTTCGCATGAGGTGGCCAAAGTACTGGAGTTTCAGCTTTAGCAATGGACTATTACTCAGCTATAAAAAAGAATGCATTCGAGTCAGTCCTAATGAGGTGGATGAATCTAGAGCCTATTACACAGAGTGAAGTATATCAGAAAGAAAAAGACAAATATTATATATTAATGCATATGTATGGAATCTAGAAAGATGGTATTGATGAGCCTATTTGCAGGGCAGCAATGGAAACACAGACATAGGAACAGACCTGCAGACACAGTGGGGGAAGGAGTGGGTGGACAAATTGAGAGAACAGCATGGAAACATACACATTACCATATGTAAAGCAGACAGCCAGTGGGGATTTGCTGTATGACTCAGGGACTCACACTGGGGCTCTGTGACAACCTGGAGGGGTAGGATGGGGTGGAAGAAGGAAGGGGGGTTCAGGAGGGAGGGGACATATGTGTACCTGTGGCTGATTCATGTTGATGTATGGCAGAAACCAAAACAATATTGTAAAGCAATTATCCTCCAATTAAAATACAAAAACAAAGAAAAAAGGAAAGAGAAAAAAAATTTTTAATGACTATTCTGTATCAAGTGGCTGCCATTATTAGCTATGCACGGTGCTGAGGGCTTCATGCATTGTCCCATGTCAGATATTCTGCAGCAACCCTGTAAGATGGAGACTGTTATTGCTGTTGTTATTGTTAGTTAAGATTTTGTTTTTTATCTTTTTTTTTTTTTTTTTGGCTGTGCTGGGTCTTCACTGGGCTTCCCGGGTGGCTCAGATGGTAAAGAATCCGCCTACAATGCAGGAGACCTGGGTCTTCACTGTTGCACGGGGGCTGCTCTCTAGTGCCGTGCGCAGGCTTCTCACTGCAGTGGCTTCTCCTGGTGCAGAGCACAGGCTCTAGGCACATGGGCTTCGGTAGCTGAGGCACACAGGCTCCTGTGTTGCGGTCCGAGGGCTCTCAAGCCCAGGCTTCATAGTTGCGGCACACAGGCTAAGTTGCTCCGGAGCCTGCAGGATCGTCCCAGTTCAGGGATCAAAGCCATGTCTTCTGCACTGGCAGGCGGATTCTTTATCACTGAGCCACCATGGAAGCCCCTATTGATACTATCTAAAAGGTGATGAAACTGAGACTCAGAGGGGTTTTGTAACTTGGCCAAGGTCACACAGGAAGTGAATGACAGAACCAGGATTAGAACCCATATATTTAACTACAATATGACACTGGCTACCACGATTCCTCTTTGATGTTCTTTTTAAATAAGAAAACAAATCTGTACATCCTAAGTGCTGTTTGCTTGGAAGACAACTGTTCCCAAATATGGGATGGATGGGGATGTAAATAATAAAAGGAATCCTTCGTGGGGGAGGAGCTGGAATCTATAGGACTAAACAGTGTCTGTGCTCCTGTCAAAGCTAACATTCCGTTCTGCAAGCACACCTACTTCCCCCCATTAAAAAGCCACTGTAACTATAGCCTTGCTGGGATGACTTCCACCAGGCCAGGGTTTGGGGGAGGGAGGGATACTGCTTCTTGGAAGATGCTCTGTGATCATCCCTGAAGCAATCTACAGTATGGTCCCAGTGTTGCCATAGCAACTCCCCATCTGCGTTATTTCAATGAAACAGAGGAATCATCTTCCATGTCTAGGCTATTGTGGCTTTGAAAAGTGATTAGTTTATTCAACAAGTATTTAAAAGTGTCATGCAGGGGTGGCAAATTCAAATGCTTATAGGATCAGACTGATAACATAAAGGAGTTTGTTTAAAAGGCTGGCCAGGGGTTTAATCAGAGAGTTAGGGTCAGTAAGGCCCTGGAGAGCATGCACACGTCTCCATCTGTAATGGCAGCTATTTCAGTCCAGCCCCTCATCTCTCTGCTGGAATGTAATCCCAGCGTTACTGGATCTTCAGATTTGTTGAAAGTTGAGAGTTGGATTTTTATGTGAAATCTTTCCATTTTGAAACATTGGCAACCAATTCAAGATTTGGAGTTGGGCTTCTGAGTACTGTTGTGCAGATCATATGCTACAGAAGTCTGGGCTCACTCAGTTCAGTTCCGTCGCTCAGTTGTGTTCGATTCTTTGCAACCCCATGAATTGCAGCACGCCAGGCCTCCCTGTCCATCACCAACTCCTGGAGTTCACTCAAAGTCACATCCATCGAGTCAGTGATGCCATCAAGCCATCTCATCCTCTGTCGTCCCCTTCTCCTCCTGCCCCCAATCCCTCCCAACATCAGAGTCTTTTCCAATGAGTTAACTCTTCGCATGAGGTGGCCAAAGTACTGGAGTTTCAGCTTTGATGCTTCTTTGGAAGCATCATTCCTTCCAAAGAACACCCAGGACTGATCTCCTTTAGAATGAACTGGTTGGATCTCCTTGCAATCCAAGGGACTCTCAAGAGTCTTCTCCAACACTCCAGTTCAAAAGCATCAATTCTTCGGCACTCAGCTTTCTTCAAAATCCAACTCTCACATCCATACATGACCACTGGAAAAACCATAGCCTTGACTAGACAGACCTTTGTTGGCAAAGTAATGTCTCTGCTTTTGAATATGCTGTCTAGGTTGGTCATAACTTTCCTTCCAAGGAGTAAGCGTCTGGGCTCACTAGTCTTATGTAAATTCAGAGCAAACTGTGCAACTATATATGTGTAATCCCATCACATCAATGAGCCAGATCTAGCTTGTGGGTCACAGCTTGCCAGTTCCAACTGTCTAACCCAGCCTTAGAGGTTTGGCTAAGTTAATGATTGTCCAACTATCCAGTATAAGCCACAAAAAAAATGATGATGATAGTAGTATTCGGGAGCTTTCCAGGTGGCTTAGTGGTAAAGAATTCATCTGCCAATGCAGGAGACGCAGGTTCAATCCCCGGGTCAGGAAGATCCCCTGAAGGAGGAAATGGCAACCCTTCCAGTATTCCTGTTTGGAGAATCCCATGGACAGAGAAGCCTGGTGGGCTGCAGTCCGTGGGGTTGCAAAGAGTCGGAACATGACTGAGCACACACACATGCACGCATAGCAGTATCCAGTGACGTGAAAGAATGTTCACCATATATTGATGAGTGGAAAAAGCAAGTGACAAAAACATGAACAGAATGCAATCTCAATTTTTGAAAATAAAAATGTATGTGGGGAATACATTTATTATACATAATAAAAATGCTGCTTTAGAAAACCTGGAAGGATATACCCCCGTTTGGAATAAGAATTCTATCTTGAGGTTGAGTATTGGATCATTTTTATCCTCATCTTCTTTATCTCTACCTTTTAAATTATTTTATGATGGTGAGTATGTGCCTTCAGACTTCCCCAGTAGCTCAGCAGTAAAGAATCCCCCCTGCAATGCAGTTCGATCCCTGGGTCAGGAAGATCCTCTGGAGGAGGAAATGGCAATCCATTCCAGTATTCTAGCTTGAAAAATTCCATGGACAGAGGAGCCTGCTAGGCTGCAGTCCATGGGGTTGCAAAGAGTTGGACATGACTAAAGTGACTGAACACAGACAGACACATAGACATGATGGCGAGTAATACTTATACAGTGAAAAAATTTAAGTTCATTTCAAAATTTGTTTTTAAATGGCATCAAAGCTTTTTTCCTAGCAAAAGGGTGGAAAGTGGGGTTGTGGTCAAAAACAGGGGTTCCCAAACTCAAACATGTGGTCAAAAACAGGGGTTCCCAACCTCAAACATATATCAGCATTGACCTAAGGGCATGTTTAAATACAGACCGCACCCACCCACCCTGGGGGTACTAGGACTCAATAGGCCAACGACTGGGCTGTGGAGTCAGCCTTTCACCAATTCCCAGGTGATGCTCAAGTTCACAAGCTCATTCAGGGCCCGGACCACATCCACTAAGAACCAGTGGGAAAGAGCAAGACTAGTCTCTACCCTCTGAAAAGACCTTCTTATCAGGGTATCTAAGAATCCCTCCATCAACCTGCTAAAAATGCAGATTCTGGGATGATCCTCAAAGACAGTGACTCCTGGGGGGGGTGGTCTGAGTTGGGGCCTGGGAATCTGCATTTTACCAAATATGCTAGATGGTTCTGCGGTGGGTGCTGGGGGACACCCTTGAGAAGCACAGCGCCTCTTTGCAGTGCCAGCTCGTTTGGGTGATTCCCATTTACTGGTATGCAGTGGATTCCTGCTGTGTGCCCAGCACTGTGGCAGGAACTGGACAAATCCATATGCCACACCCTTACTTCCAGGGGCGGCCCTGGGGTCGGAAGGAACAAGCGCCCAGTGGAAGGCTTCTGCGGAGGCTGATGAGCTGGGGTGTAGGGAGACACGAGGCAGGGCCCCAGGCAGCGGGTGTCCTGGGTCTAGAGGGAGGCAGCCTGGATCAGGGCACTGGGAGTACGTGGGGATCTTGATCTTTCAAACCAATAATTCGTTCTCAACAGCAACCAGCTCCACTTCAGTTAGTGTTTGATCGTCAAACTCAAAATATGTACTGTTGGGGCACATGAAAAGGTGTTCAACATCGCTAATTATTAATGTTAGAGAAACACAAATAAAAACTGCAAGATATCCCCTCATACCAGTCTGAATGCCCATCATCAAAAAGCCTACAAATAACAAATGCTGGAGAGGGTGTGGAGAAAAGGGAACCCTCCTACACTGTTGGCAGGAATATAAACTGATCCAGCCACTATGGAAAACAGTACAGAATTTCCCAAAAAACCTAAAAATAAAACTACCATATGATCCAGCAATCCCATTCCTGAGATATATCAGGAGAAAACCATAATTTGAAAAGATACATGCGCCCCTATGTGCGTGGTAGTGCTATTCACAACAGCCAAGACATGGAAGCAACCTAAGTGTCCATCAACGGATGAAGAGATAAAGAAGATGTGGTACATATACATAATGGAATATCACTCAGCCGTAAAAAAAGAACAAAATAATGCCGTTTGCAGCAACATGGGTGCAACTAGAGATGATCATGCTAAGTGAGATACGTCAGAAGGAGGAAGACTAAAGTCCTATGACAGCGCTTTCATACAGAATCTAAAATATACCACAAATACTTATCTACAAACCAGAAACAGACTCACAGATGTAGAGAACAGCCGGCTGCCGAGGGGGAGTCAGGGACGGAAGGAGCGGGAGTTTGGGGTTAGCGGATGCAAACTGTTACACACACAGCGGATAAACAAAGCCCTACTGCTTGGGCACAGGGAACTATACTTAACATCTGTGTAAACCGCAATGGAAAAGAATATGAAAAAGAATGTACGTATAGGTATAACTGAGTCGCTCTGCTGTGCAGCAGAAAAGAATACAGCATTGTAAATCAACTATATTTCAATTAAAAAAAAAAACACGCTGTTAGGCAGCAGCCTGGCTGTCCGTCCTGGGCAGGGCCTCTGAGAATCTGCTCACAGCTCTTCCCAGCTCCCACAGCCCCGTCCCTTCCTCATACTTCAAAGTCCACCTGTCCAGGTGAGCCCTCTCTGTCCCTCCTCCCTGCCCTTGCTTGGTGAATTCTTTTGCGTCTTTATTTTTTAAATGTTTTGAAACTTCTATACTCCAATCAGACAGGAGATCAGAGAAAACCACCTGACGAATCCCCACCTGCCCATGACACAGGTGCTCCCATTTCACAGATTTTCTTCAGCTCTTTTTGGAATAAATGAACCAAACAGACACAGCCCGAGCCTCACTCTGACCCTCCGTTTCCCTGAGGCACCCCCTCCCCCTGGCTTACCCATTCTCATGGCGTTTGATGTATTTTTGCTAATGGGTGTGTATGCATAACCAACAGATCATGTTATTTAGCCTGAAAATTTAGCTCTGATGTTACCGCTCTGTACCCTCATTGCTCTGCAAGTTGCCTTTCTCGCCCACCTTTGTGTTTGGAGACTTATTGGAAGGGCCAGTTTGTCTTGCCTGTGCATGCTGT
Organism: Bos mutus; assembly: GCF_027580195.1. Lineage (NCBI taxonomy): Eukaryota > Metazoa > Chordata > Mammalia > Artiodactyla > Bovidae > Bos > Bos mutus. The sequence continues at coordinate 51,875,565 of NC_091634.1, read as the reverse complement.
CCACAGCTCTGCATGTCCTCAGCGGTGACATCAGACACAGGCCTGCAGGGGTGAGCCCAGGGCGTATTAAGGTCTGGCTACTTCTCTTGGCTTTACCAGACATAACCCACAGCAGGCTGTTAGTCCTCGGTTCCGCCCTCATCCCCCAGCTGCCGGACAGCTCCCCCAAACCACAGTTGGCTGACGCTGGGCCACCCTTCCAGATCCTGGGCACAGACAGGCAGAACCACCCCCTCCCCAGGCTCGCAGCATGGATTTTGAGGAACCTGCAAGTCTCGGAAGGCCGAGTCCTCACCTGAGCTTCAACTCTCTGACGCAGCTCTCAGCCTCAGGGCCAACCTGCCCTGTCCTGCCCCATCCCGAGGGAGCTGTGGGGTCCCCTGGCCGGCCCAGCCCAGGGGCACACTCCAGCATCTGCAGCAGCCTCCCAGAGATATCTTAAAAATCTTCCAGAGGCAATGATAAGAGAGAAGAAATCAGGATATGGGTTTGAGCCCCCAGAGGTGGAGAAGCTGGACAGGTAGGAGGGACTGGTAGACAGGTAGATGAGGTACATACCTGCCCTTTGGCAGAGCCGGAGGTAGGAGCTGGAGGAGGGGAGGAAGCCCTTGGGGCCCTCTGCCTGGTTGAGCGTGAGCCAAGTCTGACCCTACTCTAAGCGGGTTCGGGTTCTGTGTGGGGCTCGGAGGGCAGGCAGAGGCGCACCTGCCCCAGGGGAGCCCCACTCATGGACTATTGACTGAGCACCCCCCTGTGTGTAAGGCCCTGGGGACAGCTCCCTCCCCTTGACAGGGTCACAGTGAGTGGGGGAGGGGAGGAGTAAATGAGAGCAGAGTTTCCTAAGCCTCCTGGAACAATCACGAGTGGGGCTTCAAACGACAGAAATCTAGGCTCTCACCATTGGGAGGCCGGAAGTCTGAAATGGAGGTGTCAGCAGGACCAGGCTCCCTCCAGATGTTAGCAGCTCTGGGACGAGTCCTTCCTGCCCCTTCCAGCTCCCGCCGCTCCAGGTGTCCTCGGCCTGTGACTGTCTCCCTCTAGTCTCTGCCTCCATCCTCTCACGGCCTCCCTCTGCTTTCTCTCATAAGGGACACCTGGCCTCCGCTTCAAGGCCCACCCTAAATCCATGATGGTTCACCTGGAGATCCTTAACTAATTACAGCTCAGTTCAGTCGCTCAATCATGTCTGACTCTTTGCGACCCCATGGACTGAGGCACGCCAGGCTTTCCTGTCCATCACCAACTCCCAGATCCTATTCAAACTCATGTCCATCGAGTCGGTTGATGCCATCCAGCCATCTCATCCTCTGTCGTCCCCTTCTCCTCCTGCCTTCAATCTTTCCCAATATCGGGGTCTTTTCCAATGAGTCCGTTCTTCGCATCAGGTGGCCAAAGTATTGGGGTTTCAGCTTCAGCATCAGTCCTTCCAATAAATATTCAGGACTGATTTCCTTTAGGGTGGACTGGTTGGATCTCCTTGCAGTCCAAGAGACTCTCAAGAGTCTTCTCCAACACAACAGCTCAAAAGCATCAATTCTTTGGTGCTCAGCTTTCTTTAGAGTCCATCATTGACATCCATACATGACTACTGGAAAAACCATAGCTTTGACTAGATGGACCTTTGTTGGCAAAGTAATGTCTGTGCTTTTTAATATGCTGTCTAGGTAGGTCATAGCTACACCTTCAGTGAGCCTATTTCCAAATAAGGTCCTGCACACAGGTTCTGGGGGCTTCCCAGGTGACTCTAGTGGTAAAGAACCCGCCTGCCACTGCAAGAGACGTAAGAAACATGGGCTCAATCGCTGGGTCAGGAAGATTCCCCTGGAGGAGGGCATGGTAACCCACTCCAGTATTCTTACCTGGAGAATCCCAGGGACAGAGGAGCCTGGCAGGCTACAGTCCGTGGGGTTGCAAAGAGTCAGACACGACTGAGCTACTTCGCAAGCACGCACAGGTTCCGGGGCACAGGTGTATTAATATCTTTGGTGGACCACCATTCAACCAACTCCACAGGATATGGGGGACCTTCTTGAAGAAGCAGGTCAGAGCAGGAGCCCATCTTTCTAGGGGGAGAGTGGGGGCATTCAGACAGAGAGGAGGAAGGGTGCCGGATAGGGATCAGGGGTCCAAGGAGGAAGTGGACAGAGTCTCGAGTGGAAGGACAAGCAGGGCTCCTGGCCACCACCCCCTACCATTGGGAAATTTCCACTTGATCCCAGAGCAGTGAGGCGCTGAGGGGCGGGGATTAGCAAAGGACTGGGATGTAGCTGTAACTGGAGAGTGAAATTCCCTTGTAAGTTTCGGGTGGGCTTTTCTGATGGGCTAGACGAGCTAGAAGGCAATGGCACCCCACTCCAGTACTCTTGCCTGGAAAATCCCATGGATGGAGGAGCCTGGTAGGCTGCAGTCCATGGGGTCGCTAAGAGTTGGACATGACTGAGCGACTTCATTTTCACGTTTCACTTTCATCATTGGAGAAGGAAATGGCAACCCACTCCAGTGTTCTTGCCTGGAGAATCCCAGGGACGGGGGAGCCTGGTGGGCTGTCTATGGGGTCGCACAGAGTCGGACATGACTGATGCGACTTAGCAGCAGCAGCAGCAGCAGCAGACGAGCCATGAGAAGGAAGCTGAGGTACAGCCTGCCTGGCTGGCCACCCCCGACCCCACTCAGCCTGAGGGCAGAGCTCCCTCCCGTCTCTCAGTCTCTTGTGAGTCATGTCCTGGCAGCCGACCTTTTTTGGCTCTGTAGGCACCTCTCTTCTGTGACTCACTAACAAGCAGGGAACAGGAAGCAGCAGGGAGATGAGAACAGGGATAGCACATCCTGGGGCTGAGGGCAGCGGGAGGCCCCACCAGGGTGGCACCTGCAGCTGGGCAACCCCCTTGCCAGCCTCAGATAGCCCCCTGGAGAGTAAAGGTCTGTGGGGAGGCTGGCAAAGTTGAGAAGCAGAAGCCTCCTCTCAGGGATCAATCAGCAAAGAGCAATAACATCCCCCACCTCCCACCCCCTCACCACCTCCCTCGCCCCTCGCCCCTGGAGGGCACAGCAATCACTAGCACAGCAGCTATTGGCTGGTTTCCACGTAGATCTCCTCTGCCCTCCACCAGCCCGGTGCAAGTCCCCAGAGCTCAGGCATGGGCCTAGCACAGTGCCTGGTCACAGCAGAAGAGGTGTTTTTTTCAGGAAAGGGGGCGTGGGTCTTGGCACTCCTCCTACTGAGAGGTGGGGTCAAGTCCCCTTCCCTTGAATGTGAGGCGGGTGGTGCTCATGACCACCTCCCCCTAAAGTCCAGTGGAAATGCTGCCACGTAACCCCGGAGACTTGGTCAGAAAAGGACACACAGCCTCACCCAGGTCCCCCTGGGCTCTCACTCTGGGGAGGACTGGCTGCCATGCAAGCCCACAGCCCTTAATGAAGTTAAGGTCCACATGCACAATGAAACGCTATGCAGCCATAGCAAGGAATGAAATAATGCCATCTGCAGCAACACGGTGGACCTAGAGGTTATCGTACTAAGTGAAGTGAGCCAGACAGAGAAAGTCAACTATCATTATGTGGAATCTAGATTATGACACCAGTGAATTTATCTATGAAACAGAGACAGACTCACAGACGTGGAGAACAGGCTCACAGTTGCCAAGGGCAGGGGAGGGAGGGAGGGAGTGGGAGTCTGGGGTGTGGGGTGAGCGGAGGCAAACTATTACATATAGAATGGATGAAAACCAAGGTCCTGCTTATAGCACAGGGAACTAAATGCAGCGTCCTGTGTTAAACCATAATGGGAAAGAATATGGAAAAGAACGTAAGCATATGTGCGACAATCATTTTTCTCTACAGTAGAAATTACCACAACATTGTAAATCTACTATATTTCAATAAAATACATTTAAAACATTTTTTAAAAGGTCACAGCCTGATACATTGTGGCAGGAGGATGCGCTGGGTGCACTCAGCCACAGACCGGCCTTGGCTGCTGGCCGGGGGCCGAGTGAGCCGGCCAGCTTGAGCATCCAGACCAGTGGATCCGACCACAGCCAGAGGAGAGACCCTGCTAGGGAAAATCGCCCTGCTGAACCCTTCCTAAATCCCAGTTCTACAAATTCACGGGCCAAACAACACAGTGGTTGGTTTACACCATTCAGTTTGGGGGAACCCAGAATAGCTACTGAATGTCCAGTGTGTCAAGTAATTAAGAGTCTGAAGCAAGAGCTTGACCCCAAGACCTGCCAGACCCTGAGGGAGGCCAGACTGGGGCGCCCATGCCCTGGGCAGCATTGGGAGCAACTGAATGGAATCAGCTCCAGGCAGCACTACCAGATACCTTCTGGATGCTGGTTATGGGAGGCGGGGGGTGGGGGTGGAGTGGGGGGCTTGTTGGTGGCTCAGAAGGCAAAGAATCTGCCTGGGATGCAGGAAACCCAGTTTCTATTCCTGGATTGGGAAGATCCCCTGGAGAAGGGAATGGCAACCCACTCCAGCATTCTTGTCTGGAGAATCCCATGTACAGAGGAGCCTGGTGGGCTACACTCCATGGGGTTGCAAACAGTCAGACACAACTGAGTGACCAACACTTTCACTCTCAATGACATAAAGGCAAGGTCTCTCTGCCCTTGAGGACATCAAGATCCCATCAGCCAAGTTCTGAAATCCCAGCAAAGGCCTGAGCTGCAGTTATCAACTAAAACCCCAGCTCCCTGACGCATAAACCCAGCTCCACCCTCTCTGCCCTTCTTGGCAAACATCCCCCAGGAGGCTTTGTCCCTGGTTTCATTTTCCCTAGACCCCTTAGCCGGCTTCCCTCCTCCCCTTCACACCTCAGATGTTACCTCTTCAGAGAAGCCCTCCTTGATGCCCCTAACCAGCCCTAGTGCCTTTATAATTTTCTTCCTGAGGGGGCTTATCTACATGTGTAATTATCCAAGCTCTCTGACCAGCGCTAAAAGCCAGGAAGCCGGAGACCTACTTTGGCTCCCTCTGTTCTACGTTTAGGAAAAACTAGGGCACCCAGAGCTGTCAAGACTGAGTGGCAGGCCTGATGGGATGATGACCGAGCCCTGCCAGACATCCTCATAATCCTCACTGCTCCTTAATGATTTCAAGGATAAGGAAGCTGAGGCTCAGAGAGGTTAACCAACCTGCCCAATGTCGCCCAGCCGTGAGCAGAGGAGCCTGGCTGAGGACGGGCCCTGGGCTGCCTCGGGCCTTGCCCACATCTTGCAGGATTCCTTCCTGGTCTCCCCGCCCCACTCACAGCTCCTCCAAAGCAGGCTGTGCATCTGAAACTCCTCTGGCCTGCTTCTGCACTCCCAGCAGGGCTGGCGTGCTGGAAATCTCGTTTTGAAGCTCAATCTCAGAAAGCATGTCATAGCCCAGCTGAAGGGGGATGCCTTCTCGCAGCTTTCCCTGAATCCACAGAGTGGAGGGGTCTGACCACACAAGACATGTCACAATCCCACCGTCTCATCACTATTTCGGGGTTGGGCCTCCCCCGCTCCGGTCCTGAGCCACAGCACCAGGGCCACCCAGAGACTCAGGTTCGAATCCCAGCTCTCCCACCTGCCAGCTGGGAGGCCACAGGTGAATCACTGAGTCTCTCTGAGCCTCGATTTCCATAAAATGGGGATGCAAACAGCACCTTTTTTTTTTTTGGCCACACCATGTATGGCATGTGGGGTCTTAGTTCCCCAACCAGGACTCAAACCCATGCCCCCTGCACTAGGAATTCAAGAGTCCTAACCACTGGACTCCCAGAGAAATCCCAAACGGCACCAACTTCTTACGGTTATTGCTAAAATCGAACAAGGTATGGAATATGAATACAACCAGCCCCCAATAGCTCTGTGAAGGCCAATTAAAATCTGAAATGACAACCGCCTTCATTTTTCCAGGAAAGAGAGAAGCTTTATAACACCAATCACACAGCCTTGTTTTTTGAAAAACAAAAAAACTGTTTATTTCTGTAAACCATTTTGAGTGTGGATGCTCTTGACGACCCCAACGCAGCACAGACTTCCCCCAACGAAATGAGCAAGGAAAAGAGAAAAAGAACGCTACCAAACGTGCTCATGAACAACCAAGCCAATCGCATCTTTCTTTGACAAAAAAGGAAATCCTTGGGCCGCTCTGATGCCACCGAGGATTAAACCCACAGACTCTCTGGTCCCTCGAGGGCGGGGCTCCCACCGCACACGCTCTGTCCCCTGCTCTGTTTGCTGACTGGCTGGACCTCAGTTCCCATCCCACACCCTGGGCCTCTCTCCCTAACATCCTCATCACTTGGAGAGCCCGGGACGTGACCCCTGAAAGACTCCTCCTGTTGAATCTGGACTTAGACCTTTGCCCCCCACTCCACAACATCGTGAGATTTCCATCAAGAGGGTGGGAACGGGCCACTTCAGACCGATGGCAAAGCCAGGCAACTTTTAAGGCAAATATTCTCTCTTCTCTTCTGGTCTGAGTCAGGCCTGCGCTTCTCTCCATCGAGCACCATCTCGGATGGGCATGGAGCTTAGGCAACTTGGAATGGGGGGATGGGGGGGACCCTGGAGCGACTCTCAGGAGCATGAGCCTGGCCAGCGGGATGCATGTGTGCTTGTAAAGGCCGCTGTTGAGGGCACGGCTCCCGGCACAGCCGTTGCCTCAGCGGGAAGCAGGCAGGCGCCAAGGAGAACCGAGATAGCAGCGTGACCCAGGTGCCAGAAGCGACACGAGGTTGGTGGGTGAAGCCGGACAGGCTGCTTGTGCGTCAGAGAAATATCAGGAAAGGGTCACCGCAGGAGGCGCCTCTGATCTGATGATGTGGTGACCTTGGCATCAAAATGATTTTTCTTTAGAATAAGAAAGAAGGGCGGGGAGAAAGAATAAAAGAGAAAAGAAAGATGTTCAATGAGCTTCAGGGTCTAGGACACAGCAGGTGCACAAGGGAAGTGGGGAGGGGAGCTGGATTTTGGACGGGGTGGTGGGCTTCGCCTCTCATCGCGTCTCCTCTCCCTGGTGGGCTGGTGGGCTGGTAGCTGAGGCTGCGGCCCCCTCCCCTGGGGAGCAGGCAGATGACTTTGGCAAGGGGCGGGGTGTGCGGGGGGTTACTCCGTCTGGGCATCGTAATTGGCTCCACCCGCCTTCTTGAGCTCATTCTTGATGAAATCTTCCTCCAGCTCCTTCCGATCACTGATCACAAACTCTTTGGCGAAATTCTGCAGGAACAAAACAAAACACAGAGTTCCCGTTAAAAGAGAGGGGACGGGATGTGAGTGTTGCTCAGGCAACACACCAGGAAGTCTTGGCAACTAAAATACTAAGAAATGATCAAAACGAAAATCTGGGGGCAGAACGGTTCTGCAGAGGGATAAAACAAAAACGTGGCCAGAGACCAGGAAATCAGAGATCCCGAGAGCACGCAGAAAGGCCAGGGTCAGGTCTGGGTTCAGATTCTGGCTCTGTCGTTTTCCAACTCTGTGGCCTTGAGCAAGTTCCTTCAACGCTCCGTGCCTCCACTTCCTCATCTGAAAACCCATCTTGTTAGGAGAATAACAGAAGAGGAGGTTGGAAAGGTAGGCTGGTCTACTGGTCAATGTTTAACACCAGGCTCTCTCACAAAAGGGGTTAGGGGTGGATGGTAGCCTTCCACCCATTTCCAAGGCTGGCATAAATCTCCCAACATTGGCTGATTACAAACTACCAACGGGGGCTTGTAAGTGGAGCTGGGAAGAGACGCGTGACTGGCTGTCGTCAGCTGGTACAAGGTCGCTTCAGACACTCCTGTGAAGTGAGGCCTCTGGTCCTAGGTCTGAGTGATCAGCCCAGACACTGGGTGCAGTGAAGGCTGTACAGGGCTCTCCAGCCACACTCAGTTACTTGAAGGTGAAGGAACTGCTTGCATTCACTCAACAAACACGGTGCCATGAGATGGGGCTGTGGTGATGAGCCAAACGGCCATAGCTGCTGTGGTATGCATGTGTCCACCATAAAAGCCCGCAGACCCAGCACACACGAGGTGCTCGCAAATGTGTGTGGCTTGAATGAGTGAAGCGGGTGATCTAAGCCATGAAGAGTCAACAGGTATTTGAATACATGCATTATAAAACTGCCATAAGGAAAATGTCAGGATGGTGACAGGTAAGAATACGGAGAAGTTACCAATATACGAATAACACGTCTGAAGGCCAGAACATCATCCACATTAAAAAAAAGAGTCCGTGAGGAAATAATGTAAACGGTGACCACTGTATACAACGGGCCTAAGTGACCAGGCAGTGCCACACATTAACAAACTTAATTCTTAAAACCTTTTAGCATGACTCGGCGATTCTACTCCCAGGTAGCTACCCAACAGAAATGAAAGCATATGTCCACACAAACACTTGTAATCACAAACATTCATGGCAACGTTATTCATAACAGTCAAAAAGTGGAAACTACTCAAATGCCCATCAACACATGAAAGGGTAAACAAAATAGGGTCTATCCATATGATGGAATGCTGCTGCTGCTGCTGCTAAGTCGCTTCAGTCGTGTCCGACTCTTAACGACCCCACAGACTGTAGCCCACCAGGCTCCTCTGCCCAAGAGTACTGATTCTCCAATGCAAGAAAGTGAAAAGTGAAAGGAGTGGGTTGCCATTTCGACTTCTCCAATGCATGATTCTCCAGGCAAGAGTAAAAGTGAATGCATGAAAGTGAAAAGTGAAAGTGAAGTTGCTGTCATGTCCGACTCTTAACGACCCCACAGACTGTAGCCCACCAGGCTCCTCTGCCCATGGGATTTTCCAGGCAAGAGTACTGGAGTGGGTTGCCATTGCCTTCTCCAATGGAATATTACTCAGTCATAAAAAGGAGTGAGGTGCTGATTCAGGCTACAACAGGGATGAACCTTAAAACCATTATGCTCAAAAAAAAAAGAACGAACCATTACGCTCAGTGAGAGAAGCCAGATGTGAAAGACCACATATTGTATGATTCCGTTTATATGAAAGGTCTAGAAAAGGCAAACCCAGAGAGACAAAAGGAGCTAGAGATTGGAACAGAAAAAGATGGAAATGCTCGGAAATTGAATGGCAATAATAGTTGCACAACCCTGTAAATTTACTAAAAATAACTGAACTGGAGACTTAGGGTGAGTTAATTTTGTGGTGTGTAAATTATATCATAATAAAGCTGCTTTAAAAACAAATCCTGTAATATATTAATAATCAATATTATTTCCATTGTGAAGATGACAAAACAAAGGCTGGAGATAACGACAGTTGCCCAAAGTCACATGGCTAGCAGGTACAGCTGACTCTAAAGCTGGCCTTCTTCTTTTTATTTTACTTTTGTATTATTTTACTTTCGGCTGCACTGGGTCCTCATTGCTGGGCACGGGCTTCTCACTGCGGTGGCTCCTCTCGTTGCAGAGCACAGGCTCTAGGCGCACAGGCTCAGTAGCTGGGGTGCAGGGACTTAGTTGCTCCACAGCAAGTGGAATCTTCCTGGACCAGGGATCAAACCCACGCCCCCCGCATTCGCAGACGGATTCCTTTCCCCTGCACCACGATGGAAGTCCTGAAGCTGGCCTTCTTAAAAGTGTCACCATCTCCTTTAGGAGTGATGAAAGTATTTTGGAACTGGATACAGGTAGTCTGTACAACACTGTGGAGGTACTAAATGCCACTGAATTGTATAGTCTTTAATGGTGGTTAATTTTATGGTATGTGAGTTTCACCTCGATTTTTAAAAGAGGGAGAAAGAAACAAAAAAGAATAAACCAGAAACAACCTCAAGGTCAAGTTGCACAATATTAAGACAAAACATGCCAAGCCACCAAGAATACTAACAGGAAGGAGGAAAGGGGAGGTTAACGTTTATCAAGCAACTAATAGGTGCCAGGTGCAGCCTCACACATTTTCTCGGTTATCCTCCTTCAGTATATTAGCTTTTTTTTTTGTTTTTAAAGATAAGTTCCACGGGCTGGACTTGGAGACATTGTGTAATCAGCCCAGATGACTAAATATCCTTTTCTATTCCCAGTCTGCCATGCTGTGCTGCTAAGGGTCTGTGTAAGTCATCAGCACAGAGTGAACACAGCAGAACGGCAGAGCCAGAAAGGGGAACCCAGAAAAAAATAAGGTGTTTCTCAACCTGAGCCCCAGCAGCAGGGGGAGGGGCGAAGAGCAAACCCGGAGGAGGAAGCCCCACAGCTCAAGATGCCTACAGAAGGAAGTCCAAAGTTCCTCTGCCCCGTGATAGCTATATATGGCTATCTAGAGAAACAAGAACACTCGCGCTTGTGTCTGTTAGCCATTAGACAACCTAGATTAAGAAGAGGTTTCATAAGGTCTAAGAAATCCACAGTGCAAGTGGACACAGCACCGTCCCCCTTAAAACCACAAGTATATGGGAAATCGAATCATAGCTAAAGGAGCAAGCCAGGGTAGCAGGACCCAGTGAAATACAGTATAACAATAAATGTAAATGAACAAAATTACGTTAAAAAAAATCTACGTCTCAAACTGCAAAAATAAAACTCAAACCCTATACATTTGGGAATTTGAGACATGCTTAAAACCAAAATTTTTTGACACGTTTGCCAAAACCAATTCTTTCGAACCAAAGTACAGAGACAAGCAGCCTCATCTGTCCCTACTATTGGAATCAACTCCCTCCCTCCAGAGGGCAGACAGGAAGTGGCCGGCCACATAGAGGTGGTCCTGGCGGGCCTGGAGGGGCTCCCCCACCACAGGATGTTGGGGTGGAGTTTGTGGAAGGCAGAGGCTTCAAAAAGGTGAGATCCCCTCAGGGTGTGGACTCCACAAAAAGTCCCCCAAAGGTCTGAGTCAACCTAAACTCAACCCCAAATGACTGTACATTTCTCCACCTCCGTTCCTTCCAGGGTCCTCACAGAGCGGGCATTCAACATGGCAAGGGAGGCGCCACCACCTCTGGGGAGTGGGCTTAAATGTCAGCTTTCAAAAACAGGCAGAAACAGCAAAAATGATTCTGTGGACAGCCAGACCTCAATGTAGGAGCAAAGCCCACGACCTGAGGGGCCTGCAAGGACTCGCCCACACTGAAAACCACAAAGAACACGTCTACAGAAAGCAGGCCCCCCCGCCCCGGCCCTGCCATGCGCACACCCTGGACTCTCAACCGCAGTCCCTGGCACCCTCCAGGTACCACCAACACCTCCCGGAGAAGAGGCAGGCCACACGGAGGCTGCAAGCGGCAGGGCGCAAGTCCTTGCGGAAAGGAAAACAGCACGGCCCAGAGCAACGCTAACACATAGGGAATCGTAAATTTGCTAGAAGCCACACCGAAACAAGTGATTTTGTTCTCCATACTTAATCTCAAAAAGCCAGTGCACTCAGCACACAGCAGTGTGACAAGCCAGGCTTTCCACGCTCTGCGGCCACACGTGGCCAGTGGCAGTCCAGGTCCAGAGAGAACAGGAAAGAGCCTGAAGGAATAACGTGCTCAGGGACTTCCCTGGTGGTCCAGGGGCTAAGACTACACGCTCCCAGTTCAGGGGACCTGGGTTCGTTCCCTGGTCAGGAAACTAGATCCCACATGCCACAGCTACGAGTTCGAATGTTGTGACTTAAGATCTAGTGAGCTGCAGCTGAGACCAGAGCAGCTGAAAGAATAAATAATGAAATACGTATGGCTGAGTTCCTTTGCCGTGCACCTGAAACTATCAACATTGTTAATCGGCTACCCTTCAATATAAAATAAAAAGTTAAAAAAACAAAAAAGAATAATGTGCTCAGTCAAGCAGACACATTAACCATAAAATATCAGAGCTGATCTGGGTCGGGGGGAGGAGAGCCTTCCAGGGCAGGAGTGGGTGGCTGCTGGATCCATGTCTTGATCTGGACGGTAGTTTCATGGGTGTGCACAAAAATTCCAAATTTTAGAATTCATAAATTCATCAAACTGTACACCTTAGATATATGTGTTCTCCTCTATGTGTACCTTGGTTAACCAAAGAAAGTCAGGGTGAGGGAGTATTGAGCTGAAAGAGCCTTTGACACCCTGACATTCACCCCCTCATTTGATAGAGAATAAGGAAGAGACCCAGAGAGGGGGAGTGATTCGTCCCAGGGCACAGCAGCATCATACTGGGGCCCGGGGGATAGGCCCTCTCGCCGCGACATACTACCCGGTGGGCTGCGCGTCCCTCCCACGCCAGCAGCCATCACATCCTTCAGGCTGCCAGAGCCACATGCCAAGGACTTCAAAGCAACACGGGCTGGCCTGGGGGCACTGTGACCTAGAGTTCTAGAAAGATCTTTGTCATGTCTGGGAACTCGGTGTCCCTGGCTGACAGCCTGCAGACAGGGTCTCTCCCTTTTCTGCCAGGGCAGGACTTCTCAAAGGAAGACACCTCATCCAGCTAACCAGGACTCCTAGATGGCTTGCAGACACACACTGAGCAAATTCAGGACACATTCTGTCCCCGGGATGTTTCTCAAGAGCATTTAAGCTCATGCTTCAAAGACAGAGGATGGACATCGGTCTGCTTCCAAGGCGGGCAACTCTAGAGAAGGACAAGGATTAGGAAGTGGTGCTCTATATACAGTCAAGAATCTATTTGCAAGGCTGGTCTAAAAAGTGCGTATTATAGTTTCCCATCCTTGGTTTTAAATCATCTCACTTTTATTACTTTTGAAATACTATTTATTTGGCTATGCTGGTCTTAGTTGCAGCAGTCGGGATCTTCGGATCTTCTTTGCAGTATGTGGGTTCTTTAGCTGCGTCATGCCAGCTCTTAGTTGTACGGGGAATCTAGTTCCCCGACCAGGGATTGAACCCAGCTCCCCTGCATCAGGAGAGTGGAGCTTTGGCCACTGGACTGCCGGAGAAGTCCCAAAATCATCTTGGTTTTAAATAGCTCCCAACTGCCTGGGTTTAAGCCCCCGCTTCGGTCCTAAAATGTACTGGGAGTGGCCTGGGCCACATACTGAGATGGCTGCCCATGTGCATTTCCAGCAGCCTGACCCTCCCCAGAAACTTACCCTCCTGACCCTCAGTTTCCTCTCTCAGGTGGGGATGGTAAGAGGACCTACATCCTGTAAGGATCTGATGAGTGTGCCTAGTACAGAGCAAGTGCTCAAGAATGGTTAGGTAATATTTCACAAGATCATGGATTTTCTTCATTCTCAAGATTGTTAGGGCAGTCTGTGAGCTCTAAAGAAGTTTTCTGAAATGCTCAGAGCAAATGTATGCTGCTGCTGCTGCTGCTAAGTCGCTTCAGTCATGTGACCCCATAGACGGCAGCCCACCAGGCTCCCCCGTCCCTGGGATTCTCCAGGCAAGAATATGAGTGGGTTGCCATTTCCTTCTCCAATGCATGAAAGTGAAAAGTGAAAGTGAAGTTGCTCAGTCGTGTCTGACTCTTTGCGACCCCATGGACTGCAGCCTACAGGGCTCCTCCGTCCATGGGATTTCCCAGGCAAGAGTACTGGAGTGGGGTGCCATTGCCTTCTCCAGAGCAAGTGTATAGGGCGTGGCTAAGTTCCCTTTCCCTCACCCACACTGACTTCTCCATCCTCACTGTTTACTTTTTAATGAAGGGAAGTCTGGGGAATTTCTCAGAATAAGCAGGAGAGTGACACAGGCTCTCCTCGCCCTTGCAGAAGGAAGACAGCAAGTCCAGCTGCTCACTCAAAAGCTGGGGACAGAATTAGCCATGGGAAGACAGAGAGGAGGTCCGTGGGGGCAGAAGTGTGTCTGGTCTTCTACCCAGAACATAAGGACCATGATAAGTTGCTACCCTACACAGAGAACACAGGTGCCGGGAAAGTCTGGAGAGAAAAAGTGAGTTAAGCCTGTGATGCCAGTAATGCCCATTTCTACAAGGTGGCGCCAGGGAAAAGAGGTGACCTTCATCATATCCTAAGATAACGAGAGTTAATGCAAATCATTCTTCCAATTAACACCTGCCTACTAAACATCTATATATGCCAGACACTCTCTGAGGCCCTGGGAAGTTAAAATCTGATACTAACAGGTCCCTCTGACAGTCTCAGAGCAGAGAAAAAGAACCAGGAGGGCTCTAAAAGGCCCTGCAGGAAGCAGTCAATGGCTCTAGGCCCTGGTCTCCATCTCCATGAAAGAAGTGGTCTGGATGGTGGGTCTGTCATCTCTTTCCCCACCAGCCATCCTTGGGTTTGCACCTGAGCCTCCAGAGCCCACGGGACAAAGTTCCACCTTGGACACCAGAATCCAAGGAGCAGTGAGAGAAACCAGCACAGAAATGTCAACTTTGGGATTTGAGTATGACTTTCAAAAAGAAGGTTGTGTGCTGGCTTCAGGCCCATCCCAAACTCTTGCAAAAATGGGGGGATGGTACCTCCCCTGCCACCTGTGTGAGGTGGGGCAGTGTGTGTAGGCAGTGAGATGGGGCAGAGGGTGGATGGGACACATGCTGGCCACAATAATGTATCTTTTCCCCAAGTGGGCGAAGATTAATTATAAACCAAAGACCTTGGCGTGCTGAACAAAAGCAACTGGTCCCCAGCAGCCTGCACCTTGCTAAGAGAAAAGGCACCCTCCAAGGAACATGGGCCAGAAGAAAACACACAGCTTCAAACCTGCCAACCCCTCCTGGGCCCCCTACACCTTCCCTCCTACAACTATTCTGCAGAGTCTCAGAGACCAAGGTTTTAAAAGTCCTTCTAGTGGGGTATATTTACTAAAAAAGAAAAGGTTCCTGTAACCGGCATGAGTCATCACAGACAAGGGGAAAATCAAGCAGGTTGTTTGGGAACGCAGGCACCTGCATCATTGTCACAGGTCAGGAATGACACAACCCTATTTCACTCAGGAGGGGACAAAGGACGAGAGAGCAGCATGTGGTGGCATGCCGAGTGGACTCAAGGTAACTGTCCAACACTGACCACGGATATTTACAAGAGCCCCGACTCCACTCTGCCTGATTTCTGACAAGGCTCCATCAAGATCAAGGGTGGTAAGAATGTGGGAATTGGGGGCTTCCCTGGTGGTCCAGTGGTCCCCTGCACTGCAGGGGACATGAGTTCAATCCCTGGCTAAGGATCTAAAATCCTGCATGCCATGGGGCAACTAAACCCAAGCACTGCAATGAAAAATCTGCATGACACAACAAGACCCTAAGTGCAGCAAGTAAGAGCCAACACAGCCAGATAAAGAAATATATATAAAAAAAGAAGGCAGGAACAAGCTCCACTCTCTCCTCTGGTACCCACGGCAGACATCACAAACCAGTCACGGCACTTTCCCCACTGAGTCCAGACTTAACCTCAGAATCCTTCTTAATCCACACCTCCAAATAGCCCCTGCTATCAATCAACTGACAAGAAATATTAATCCAGTTTAGGACTTCAATTTCTGCCTGGTTGAAGCTGTGGCTAACATTTCTTTCTTTTTTTAACTTGGAGTATAACTGCTTGAGAAAACCATAGTTCAAAATGACAGATGTACCCCAGTGTTCACTGCAGCACCATTTACACAATAGCCAGGACATGGGAACAATCTGAATATCCATTAACAGATGCACGCATAAAGAAGATGTGGTACATATATGCAATGGAATATTGCTCAACCATAAAAAGTGGTTAGTATTTCTTGCTCCTCAGCAATATTCACTTTTGGGAATTTTTCCCAAAGGAAAAACTCAACAGAATTAAAAAAAAATTACAACATGTATATTCACAGATGTTCACTGTCAGTAAATACCAGACTGCTTCCACTTTTCAACAAAAGTTGAGTAAATAAGTAAGTAGCACCTACATTGAACAGTTCCTACACGGCAGGCACTTAGGATACACAGTATTTTATTTAATTTTTACAATTCTATGAGTTAGATATTATCATCCCCAATTTTCAGAGGAAGCTGAAGCTCAGGGAAGTGAAACAGCTGGCACAAGGTCACACACATCATGGGGTGGGGCTGAGACCCAAACCCATGTTTAACTCCACACCAAGTCTTCATCAGGGGGATGAAAACCACACACACACACACACACACACAACCCCACATCCACTGAACAGAATAGTATTCAGCCATTAAAATTACGAAAACTGAAAACATCTATGAAATGTTACATAGAAGGACCCTGAACCTCTGCAATGTTTTGTAATAACACGTATCATGCGCCCAGGGCTCCAGGGGAATTAGCAGGCTTAGCTGTGTGATTAACCATCACTCGAAGTGAAGCACAGTGAAGTCGCTCAGTCGTGTCCAACTCTTTGCGACCCCATGGACTGTAGCCTACCAGGCTCCTCCGTCCATGGGATTTTTCCAGGCAAGAGTCCTGGAGTGGGTTGCCATTTCCTTCTCCAGGGGATCTTTCCGACCCAGGGATTGAACGTGGGTCTCCTGCATTGTAGACAGACGCTTTACCGTCTGAGCCACCAGGGAAGTCCTTAATTTTGTCCTAACCAATTTTTCAGCGCCTGGGGATAAACCACCATAGGGGAAAGAACAGAGAGCCTGGAGCTTGTTCTAGGAGGGACTCTCAAAAGGCAGGGTCCTGGGGATAAACTACCACAAGAGAAGGACAGAGGCAGGGGGTGTCCCGCAAGGCAAGAGACTGAGGGAGGGAAGATCTGAAAGGCTCAGAGGTCCAGGGCACAGGCAGCCTTCTCAACAGCACCACTGGGTGTGCGGGTCACACTTGGGGACCTCTCTGGACTCAGCGCTTGGGCTCCTTCAGTAAAGACCTGCACGGCTCTAATCTGATGTCCCCAGTCCCTGGAAACCGTCTGCTGTGAGTGTCAGGAATCACTGTGTGGACATCAGGAGGCCCACCACTGCAGGGGTGGGGGGTGGCGGCAGGCAGGCACCACGCCAAGGCTGGCTGGCCCAGGGCTGGGACCCATCTGGGATTTTTTAGTGACGGGAACCCAGCCACAACCTACTGGCAGAGCTCTCAACTTGTGAAAGCGACTTGCATTTACATGCCGGGCTCAGGGTGTGGGCATCTTCCTCTTTCTCCCATGAGCTTTTAACCTCTTGGTAGCAAGAGCATAGAACCACGTTCCCCACTGCCCTCCCCTGAATAAAATGACCTCTGAGCCCCATCACCTGGCTTCTGTCTTGACACTCATCCTTGGCTTGAGGTGGCACCCCTCCAAGCCTCAGTTTCCTCATCTGCATGTTGGACACATCATGACACCTGCCCCTCCACACAGGATCCCGGCACCACCATTCACAGGTAGCTTGGGACTTTAGTGTGTGTGTGTGTGTGTGTGTGTTATATCTGGTTGTGCCAGACCTTGGTTGTGGCATATAGGATCTAGTTTCCCAACCGTGCATCAAACCCACGCCCCTTGTATTGGGAACATGGAGTCTTAGCCACTGAACCACCAGGCAAGTCCCTATGTTTTCAATACAGGATTCGATCACCGGAAAGCCCCCTTGCGTGAGTCCAGGCCCAGGTGAAACACATGAGCACAAAAAGCCCTTTCTGGTTCTGAGAAGAATAAACAGCCAAACCACAGGCTTGAAGAAGCATAAAACTCCCCATGAGGTAGAGGTAAGAGAAGTCGCTTCAGTCGTGTCCGACTCTGTGTGACCCCAAAGACGACAGCCCATCAAGCTCCACCTTCCCTGGGATTCTCTAGGCAAGAACACTGGAGTGGGTTGCCATTTCCTTCTCCAATGCATGAAAGTGAAAAGTGAAAGTGAAGTCGCTCAGTCTTTGACTTAGCGACCCCATGGACTGCAGCCTACCAGGCTCCTCTGTCCATGGGATTTTCCAGGCAAGAGTACTGGAGTGGGGTGCCATTGCCTTCTCCGAAAACTCCCCATAAAAACAGCCTTTTCAAAGAGGGATGAGGCATCTAAGCTGGTCCCCGAGTGGCGGGCAGCACTGATGCTCTGCACGCGGGGGCAGCAGCCCTGTAAATCTCCTGACACCAAGGTACACAGGTTCTCCCCGCTGATCCAAACAGCTCTCACCTCTGCTTTCCACTGAAACAAAAGAAGAGCCTGTGGAAATTCCAATTCACCTTCAAGCCCCTCCCTGAGTGTAAATGGCTTCTACAACTTAATTCAGCCCGAAGAGCAGTTGTTGAACATTTACTAGCTTTTGTCCTAGAATACAGAGAAGGCAATGGCACCCCACTCCAGTACTCTTGCCTGGAAAATCCCATGGATGGAGGAGCCTGGTAGGCTGCAGTCCATGGGGTCGCTAGGAGTCGGACATGACTGAGCGACTTCACTTTCACTTTTCACTTTCATGCATTGGAGAAGGAAATGGCAACCCACTCCGGTGTTCTTGCCTGGAGAATCCCAGGGACGGGGGAGCCTGGTGGGCTGCCGTCTGTGGGGTCGCACAGAGTCGGACACGACTGAAGCGACTTAGCAGCAGCAGCAGCAGCAGCAGCAGTCCTAGAATAAGGCACAGACTAGAGCCTACGTGAACAGATCTATTTCTTCACATTTTAGCATGTTTTAGTACTTTTCTAGGTACGAGAAATGCAAATAAAGCAGCCATGGTCCTTGCCCTTGAGATTACTTTCTCGGGCCATTTAATTATAATTCAAGGAATTTGAGCTACAGGACAAACACAGGAGCAATTAATTCTGATTGAGGCTGGTAGGAGAATGGGATTAAAAAATCAGGGTTGTCTTAATGTTAATTTTTGTTTTTCATGTGTCTGTTTTTCACCTGTGTGTTCTATTTGGGAAAATTTCTATTCATATTTTGGCCTACTTTTGTTTTCTGAGATTTGTGTGTTCTCTTTTTTTGACAAGAAGGAAAGCAAAGAAACATCAGAGACATCTGTTAGATTTCACTCATTCAGCAATAATGTGTGTGACTTTTTTTCTGCATGGAATCGTAGTTCATAGTACTGAAAGTATATGTTCTAAAAGTTTATACTATGGATAATGTAATGGCCACATGCATTATACGTGTTTTCAATAAATCTGTTTTATTCACATTTGTTAAAAAAAAAAATCAGGGTTGTGAAGGATGATAGGCGTTCATCAGTCACTAAAAGGAGAAACCTTTTCATTTTGTTTTTCTTTCATCCTTCCAACAGCTATGTGAGAATCTACATTCTCTTTAAGTGAGAACAGCTTCTACGGATAAAGTTACTTGCCCGAGGTCCTAGGGCGAAGGGGCTTCCCTTGTGGCTTAGCCGGTAAAGAATTCGCCTACAATGCAGGAGACCTGGATTCGATCCCTGTGTTGGGAAGATCCCCTGGAGAAGGGAAAGGCTACCCACTCCAGTATTCTGGCCTAGAGAATTCTGTGGACTGTTATAGTCAGTCCATGGGGACGCAAAGAGTCGGACACAACTGAGCGACTTTCACTTTCACTAGGGCGAAAGGTTAATAAAGCTGGAATATCAACTTGGATCTCACTCCCCTTAGGCCCATGATCTCTTCCATTTGACACAGCAGTATTTAAAAAAGAAAGAAACACTGTGCAATGATGTTCAGTTTCCAGTTTCAAAAAAAAAAAAGTTCTAACATCAAGGAAGATTAAGAACCAGGTCAGTATTTTTAAAAATAAATGTAAGATGTTTGTTTCCTGCAGATCTTCTCAGAGCCTTTAACGTGTCATGCGAGTCTATAAAAGTAGCTTCCAAAAGGTATGTTGGCCTCAGAACATTCTTCTTGGTGCTAGAGGACTTTGGGAAACGTGTAGTGGGCTGAAGTGGCAGAGTCGGGGTCCCTAGCCAGTCTGCAAGCACAGGGGACCTTTAGCAAATTCCCCAACTTTCCCCAGTCCTCAGACTCCTCATCTATAAAATGCAGATGATGGCAGAACTGGCCTTGTGAAGAAGAAATAATTTCAATATGTGGAAAGTCCTTCAAAGTGCCAGGCGTAAGGCAAGGGCACAGTAAAACTCTTGTTATTAATATAACTACCACACTTGTACATAAACATGACCCTCCTGGAAGGGAGTTAGGACATCTGGTCCTGGCCCTGTGGGTGGACGGGTCCAGCGTGTAAACTGCCCCTGCTCCTGGGGTTCAGAAGCCTTCAGGATACACGTTACACTGCTGGCTCCATGCAGTCACTGACAGGCCCGTCCTTCCCACCTTCACTTTCCCTTAGAGGAAACACTCCCTGCTGTTCTCTTCCCAGAGCTGAAAGCTGAGATGTACCTCCGGGTAATTGGTTCCGTGAGCATTCATATGATGTTCAAAAATAAAAAAAGAGATAAAAGGACCACGTGAGTACAGAGCTTCTGCAAGGCCAGCACAATGCTCCATCGACCGAGTCCGTTTCTAAATCGAGACAGCCTGGCCCGGCGCAGGCTGGTCTCTGACGGGGCTGCTGCATTGTCCCTCTCACCCTGCAGCGGCGCCGGGACAATGGGCTGGGTGTTGTGTCGCCGGCACCAGCCAGGCATTTCTGTGCGGCAGACAACGGCTGTGGCGAGGCAGCCACGCACCCTGTCCACTCAGCGCATTCCAGGCCCAAGTCTGGGTGCCACCCTCGCCCAGGCTGGCACCCCGCTGCTGCCCCCAGCCTTGCTGGCCTCGTCCTGTTCTCCACCAGCCTCAGAGGCTGCTCAGAATCTCAGCCTGGCTCTGAACACAGACTAGGGACCCGCCATCAAACCTCCTGACTTTTGACTCCTCGGGGCTCCAGACCCGGGCCGGCTGCTTGTTAGCCATGGCTTGATGCAAGTCTTATTGCTCAGGGCTACGCTTAGGGTTACTCTCCTAGCTGATGCACCTAGGCACAGGCCCTAGGTGAGGTTCGGATTGTTTTGAAGTTAGCACCAGCAAAGGTGAGTGAGGCTGGAACCTTCCTGTGTTGCTGATGGATGTTGACTTTTGTCCAAGCCATTTGTAAGAGTTAGGCAGGATGGTTCAAAAGTAAGATTCATGCCCCAGGTCAGGGACTCAGCATGTGGACCTGTCAGCCCCCAGGGAAACTAGAAAGCTGTGTATCACAGTGGTGTCGAACCAGGAAAGCTGGGAGTAATCGCAACTACACTCCCAGGATGCTGCCAGACACTGTTCTAATTGCATTTCCTGATAGTCGCTCATTCAATCCCCACAACAACCCCAGGAGGCAGATACTATACCAGCCCTGCTTCGGACATCAGGCCCAGAGGAGAGCAACTTGCCCGGGGCTGCACACTGAACAGCAGGGCTGAAACCTGAACTCACTCCATCTGGCTCCAAAGGCTACACTCCCAGACCCCTGCACGGCACACTGTCTCTTCTACTGACAAAGTAAAAGGTTCCTTTAAAAGTAATACACTATGATAAACAAAGTACCCCCTAAACAAATGAAACTATTTCAGAATATGTACAAACAGGACACAGCAGGTCAACTCATCCAATTCTTTTTTTTTTTTAAGAAAAAAAATTTTTTTTGATGTGGATCATTTTTAAAGTCTTTATTGAATTTGTTACAAGATTGTTTCTGTTTTCTGTTTTGGTGTTTTGGCCAGGAGGCATGTGGGATCTTAGCTCTCCAATCAAGGATTGAACCCACACCTTCCGCACTGGAAGGCAAAGTCAACGGCCAGGGAAGTCCCAATCCAACTTATTTTTAAATGAGGAAACTGAGGTCCAGGAAGGGAGAGCGACTTGCCCACGAGCAGGCAGGTGGCATAAAGACCCATGCTTCTTGATTTCAGCGGCTCTACATTCATTTATGGGCTTCCCCGGTGGTGCAGTGGTAAAGAATTCACCTGCCAATGCAGGAGATACAGGTTCGATCCCTGGGTCAGGAAGGTCCTCTGGAGGAGAAAACGGCAACCTACTCCAATATTCTTGCCTGGAGAATCCCATGGACAGAGGAGCCTGGTGGGCTACAATTCACGGGGTTGCAAAGAGTCGGACTTGACTCACCAACCGAACAACAACATTCATTTACATGCTCTACAGACAGGGAAGTCTGGCGTGCTGCAGTCCATGGGGTCTCAAAGAGTCGGACACGACTGAGCAACTGAACTGAACTGAACGTTTCATACAAAGCATAAGGATGTGGAGTAGTTTTATTATTACTAAAAAAAGGCCAGGAATAATCTTAAATTAAAACTCAATCCATTTATTCTTCACATGGAAATAGTGGTAAAAGGCAGCTGGGGATGTGATCCTGTCCCCAAGATAAGGAATCCAGAATGGCCATCTGGAGACCCCTTAAAGAACATCTGCTCTGAGTGCCCCCCCGACTAAGCAGAGGGGAAAACTGACCTGCCAGCATCAGCAAGATTTTAATGACTGTCGGAAGATACCATTACAGCAGTAAAATCGACCCTCTGTAACATAAATGGCTGTATTTACAACTGTAGTATAAATGTGAGGTCTTGTAACAGTTTCAGGTAATAAACCTTTTTAAATGAAGAGGTGGGAAATGCAAAAGGTAATGGTCAAAATATCACATTGCACCTGCAGTTCAAGATCAAGCAAGCATCCGCTATGCTCTTCATATACCAGCATCCTTTTCTTTTAACAACTGGAATCAGTTCGGAGCTGCCAGTCATGAGGCTCCACACCTCCCGGCCCCACAGGACATGCATGTGACCTCAGCTGGGCCAACTGGATCGCTTTAAGGGAATGACTGACACTAAGGGAGGAGGAGTCTCTCTTCCCCCGGGATCAAGACCCAGAACAGCCACCAGGCCTGGACCATTTCTCCTGCTGCAGAGGCCACCTGGGGCCAAACACAGAGGAGAGAGAAAAGAGAAAAGAAGAGAAGCTACGGCTCAGCTCTGGATCCAGCCACACCGCAAGCGGGCAACCCCTGCAACTCCTAGTTCAGAGAGCCAAGCAATTCCCATTTTGCTGCAATATGTTAGAGTTTACAAACAAATGAATTATAATCAATACTCCCAACTGAAGTCTTTCCACCAAAAAATCATATTTCCCCAAACCACTCTCCACCCATTTCACCAAACTGAGAAGAGTTTTAGATGTAACAGGAACTCTGCAAACTGCTACTAGGGACAGAGTTTCCTTTGGGGGTGATTTTAAAAGCTCTGGAATTTTTGGACAATGGCGGTGACCGCCCAACATAAATGTATGTCACACCACTGAACGGCACACCAAAAGGGCTAACATCTTACGTTATTTCATTTTACCACAGTCTTAAAAGTGGAAAGAAAACAGGGGTTCTGCAGGATTCAAAGACCGCCCCCACTGGATGCGCCCCAGCAAACACCCTCTCCCAGTGCGTGCTGTTCTTCCGGCCATGCCGGGCTGGCTGATGAGAGGGCTAAGCGTGGATGGTGGACTCCAGCGGGAGACCTCTGATCGTGGACATGCATTCTTCTGCGTTTTCCATTCTATTGCCACAAAGGAGACCCTTGAAAGCTGGTTAACCATTAAAGCCTCCAACTGTCTAGGAGAAAAACAGCCCGAGGGGTTGAGTAGGCGGCTGCCCAAAGAAAGGGTGCCAGTCCTGGACAGGGTGCCAACTGCAGTATTCGCTGGTAATGCTGATTAGACTAGGAAGTGAATGACATTTATGGAACATTTGCCACATCCCAGGCATAGTGCTAGCCCTTTAGGAGGTAATTTGACAGCCTATACCTTTTTATGTTCAATATATATCTATTTTTTAATTTTTGGCTCAAATATTTTAAAATTTCATTTTATTTATTTTTGGCCACATCAGCACACATGGGAACTTAGTTCTCTGGCCAGGAATTGAACCTGTGCCCCCTGCACTGGATGGGAAGAGTCTTAACCACTGGGCCACCAGGGAAGTCCTAACCTATTCCTTTTTAAAGGGATTTTCACCCCTGTTAACTCCAGAACACTCCCCCTCCTGAAAGGCGCGTTAAAGAAACAGTTCAGTGTAGGGCGGGAAGGAGCTGAACGTATTAAAATGCTGGTTGGAACGTATTATTTATAACAATAAAAATGGGAAGCAACTAAGAGGCCAACACCGAGGGGATTTTCAATCCATCACAGTACACTTGCGAAACCGGACTTGTTGGCAGCCAGAAGAACGTTCATTACAAAGACTCTGCAGACACATAATTTACGTAATTATGTTATGTTAGGAAAAAAGAAGCTGATTAGGTGTGATTCATAGGCTGTGACTGTAGCAATGCAGAGGGGAGTGCGTTCACCCACAGGACTGGGAGGAGAGAAGGAAAAATCGGCCGTAATAATGGAATGATAGGAGTTCTCTCCTATTATTACTTTTTAACGGAAGTTTTATTTGGGGATAGTTGTGGATTTAGAGGAAAGTTGTAAGAGACAGCACCAAGAGTTCCTACGCACCCCACAGCCATTTGACAACTGTGAACATCTGAAGTTACCGTGGTGTGTTTGTCACAGCCAGGAAGCCAACACTGGAACACGACTACCAACTAAACCCCAGACTTCATTCCGATCTCACCAGTTTTTCTAGATTTCACCAGTGTGTCCTGGATCCGATCCAGGACACCACACTGCACTCGGCAGATTTGTGTGTGTGTGCGTTTCTTTTTTTTTAGGATGCAATGGCTTTTTGTATATTCTCAGATATGAGCAACCAACACCACAGATTTTAGAACAGTTTAGAATATTTGCATCACCTCTAAGGAAGCCCTGTACGAGTTAGCCATCCACCCCCTATCATGGGTTTTGGGAAATCCTTCTGCAAGATGGAGATCCCTTTGGTAGGGAGAAAACCCTCTCCCCTCCACCTCCTTGCCCCAGTCTATGGTTCTGGAATTTGGACTTTTTTCTGTGACTTTATTGACTTGCTTCTTCAGGCTATGCTGGGTCTTCACTGCTGCGCGGGCTTCTCTCTCGTTGCGGGGAGCCGGGGCCACTCTCTAGTTGCGGTGTGAGGGCTTCTCTTGTTGAGGAGCGCGGGCTCTAGGGCGCACAGGCTTCGGTAGTCGTGGCTCCCCAGCTCTAGAGCCCAGGCTCAATAGTTTTGGTGCACAGGCTTAGTTGCTCCACAACATGTGAGATCTTTGCGGACCAGGGGTTGAATTCATGTCTCCTGCACTGGCAGGCAGATTCTTTACCACTAAGCCACCAAGGAAGCCCTAGAATTTGGATTTTTTTTTCTCAGCATGACCCCAGGCCCTAGCTTCAAATGACCTGCTTTGGAAATTTCCAACAGTGTCAATTTTTTTATGTCCAGAATGCAAAAATACAGAACTTTAAAATGGGAAGCTCTACAGGTAGAGCTGTTTGGAACCCCAGGGACAAAAGCAAGGGTGCACTATTTTCCCCTCTTCCTCTAGTCTAATAGGGACACAGGAGTAAATCAGCTACCACCAGCGCCCAGCTACTCAGTCTAGGGATCTTTGCCATTGCTGATGCAGCCATTGTCATTCTAGGGTCATCAAAGTCATCTTTAAACCCCTGCTGGTGCCCATGTGATTGACATTTATTCATTCATCAAATGTCATTGTGCTCCTACTGTGTGCTAGACACCATTCAGCGGGCACTCGTGAACTCTCCCTTTGCGTCCTCATGGCCACGGCTGGAAGCCCTCCATCACCCACAGGAAGTGGCGCCATTTTGGTCATTCCTCCAGCCTCCTTCTCCATGAGCTGCCTGCCCCACCCAGAAAGGCAGACACCAGCCACCACGTTCCTAGTATTCGATGGTCAGGATCACAAATGCGGCTACCATACCCAGAAGGCAATTTGGGGTATCTCTCACCAGTGTCGCTGGTGGTCCAAGGACTTCGCACGAGACGTTCAAAGTCATGGACCAAGGAGCCAGGCCAGCCCCTTGTGTCCCTACTGGATGGTGACTCTTTGCGGAATGTGACCCCCACCCCCCGGACCCTAAGAGAACACAAAGACGGTTACCTGCACCACCTCCTTCACCAGAGTCTTGTCGGTGCGGTCTTAGCGCGCTGCAGCCCGCTGACGTTCTCGCCGATCCATGTGATGAGGGCGAACTTGGACCTCTTGCTCATCGCATCCCCCGTGGTGAAGCGCACGAAGGCAAACAATCGGACGTCATCTGCACCAACAGCAAAAGGAAGGCATGGTGCTCAGTTAGAACACCCAGATCCACACTCCCCAGGCGGGGCTCTGAACCTCAAGGGCACCCAGAGCGACACAGAAGGAGCCACTGTTCCCTCCTTCGATTTCAACAACAGTGCTGCAGGCGGAGATGCCCACTTCACAGACGGGAGGCGCAGAAGGGCCCCAGGACGCTCCGGAGGCTGTACAGGCAGAGGGAGCCCAGGCCTCTCTGGCTGCCACGCCCGCCACCCTGCCCTCCCCTCAAACAGCCATGCCTCAAATTCTGAATCTGATTCAGGGAGCAAAAGGTGGTCAACTGTTTTTATCCCAAATCTTTGAGGCCCTATTTGGAACAGGAAAGCCACACAATAGAGAGACAGGACCGAACGGGGGTCGGGGGACAGGGAACAAAGACAGTGGCCCCGCTTCTGGCCTGGGATTCAGCTTGGGGCCCCCTGGATATTCTTAGATTGTGGCCATACAATTAGGCCAATCAAGAATTCTGAGCATTTTTCCACCAGGTGTGTTGTGCTTGTTACATGGCGGTGGAGGGCGGGGCGGGGGGGGGGGGCGTAGGGGGTGATGCGTGCGCATGCGTGTGTCTCCACCTCGGCACTCCGGTCATTTGGGGCTGGGTGGGTCTTCCTGGTGGGATCGTCTCGTGCATTGGAGGACTGAGCAGCAACCCTGGCCTCTGCCCCCTCCATGCCAGTATCACACCCTCACCCCAGGATGACCACCACCAACGTCTCCAGCTGTTACCCAGTGTTTCCTGGGGAACAGAACCACCCCCAGCTGCTGCCAGGTGAGCACCAATTTCCAGACATACTTTATGTCCCCATTTAATCAGGACCCCTTTCAGTTTTGCACCAAAATCCAGCCCTTTTAGTTGAGGCCTCACATATCCTTACTCAGATTACTCCCTAAACAGTTCACATGTCAACTGCAGTTACCAGTGAAGTCTCGATTCAGCCCCTCCCTGATGATAGCCAGGACGCAGGCTGCTGCTCAGTTGGTTCAGTCGCTCAGTCATGTCCGACTCTTCGCGACCCCATGGACTGCTGCACGCCAGGCTTCCCTGTCCATCACTAACTCATGTCCATCGAGTCAGTGCTGATGGTTTGGGGTTAATCATCCTGTACCTGCCCCTTGACTCAGCTCATGCTCTCAAACGGCTTTTCCTTGCTGGCTTTAGGATTTCTCAGGGACCCAGCGACTCGTGGGGCTGTGTTTCCCAATCACTGTGTGTATCTGAATCACCTGACATCTCACTTAAATGCAGATTCCAATTCGGCAGGTCTAGGACGGGACCCTGGGGTCTGCATTCCTAACTAGCTCCAAGGTCATACTGATGCTGTTAGTCAAAGGATCACGCTTTGAGGTTTCACGACTTTACTTTCTTAAAACCAAGGCATCTTGGGCTTCCGGTGGTCCAGTGGTTAAGAATCCACCTGCCAATGCAGGGGACACAGGTCTGATCCTGCTCTGGGAAGATTCCACATGCCAAGATGCAACTAAGCCTCTTCACCACAACTGCTGAGCCTGCACTCCGGAGCCCGTGAGCTGCAACTACTGAGCCCATGTGCCGCGATTACTGAAGCCCTCGTGGCCTAGAGCCTGTGATCTCCAAGAGAAGCCACCGCAATGAGAAGCCCGAGCACTGCAACCAAAGAGTAGCCCCCACTCTCTCCAACTAGAGAAAGCCCTCAAGCAGCAAAAAAGACCCAGCACAGCCAATAAATAAACAAACAAACAAAAACCATGGCGTCTTGATCCTAGAATCATTCCAGGTGCCTCCATGTGGAATCCCACACAAAGTATAAAGTGAAAGTGAAGTCGCTCAGTCGTGTTTGACTCTTTGCAACCCCATGGACTGTAGCCTACCAGGTTCCTTCGTCCATGGGATTTTCTAGGCAAGAATACTGGAGTGGGGTGCCATTTCCTTCTCCAGGAGATCTTCCCAACCCAGGGACTAAACCCAGGTCTCCCGCATTGTAGTCAGACGCTTTACTGTCTGAGCCATCAAGACCACCAGCCCTCTGAGTGTGATGGAGACAGTCCACACTGGCTGGTTAGTACCTCAAAGCCCAAGTTCATCCTAGACAACAAGCCAGCCAGTCTAGCAGGGAACCATCTGACCTGGGGGAGCTAAGACACAGCGCTCGACAGGGCACGGACTCCAGATTCAAACTCTATATCCAGGCTTTTCTTAAAGGAAACAGATCATAATCGCCATTCACGCTGACACAGCACCCTTCAGTTTATGGGTTAGTATTCATCAGGTCTTCATAAGGATGCGGGGAGGTGGGCCATGGGGGACATCATGGTCACCATCATCTACATCCAAACCTCCATTTGGGAGATGAAGCCAGGAGGTCGTGTGACATGCCCAAGGTAATGCACCAAGGACAAGCCAGCCGGGAGCCAAGGTGTGTCTCAGGTGTGTCTGCCCAGCCCTCCGCCTTTAGGGAACCACCCCCCGACCTGGCCATGGGAGGCTGGCGGGAGCCCATCCCAGGACCTGACCACAGGGGTCAGTGGGTGACAGAGTGGTGAGGACAGAGAAGAAAGACGGGTCTCAGGGACACTTCATGGGCCAAGTTAAAAGGGGTTAGTGACGAACATACGTCGCACATGTATGCATGTGAGAGCTGGACCATAAGGAAGGCTGAGCGCTGTAGAACTGACACTTTCAAACTGTAGTGCTGGAGAAGACTCTTGAGAGTCCCTTGGACAGCAAGGAGATCAAACCGGTCAATCCTAAAGGAAATCAACCTTGAATACTCATTGGAAGGACTGATGCTGAAGCTCCAATACTTTGCCACCTGATGCAAAGAGCTGACTCACTGGAAAAGACCCTGATGCTGGGAAAAACTGAGGGCAAGGGGAGAAGGGGGTGACAGATGATGAGATGGTTGGATGGTATCACTGACTTGATGGACATGAGTTTGAGAAAACTCAGGGAGATAGTGAAAGACAGGGAAGCCTGGTGTGCTGCAGTCCACGGGGTCGCAAAAAGTCAGATATGACTTATCAACCAAACAAGTGACTGACTGGCTATGGGAAATGAGGAAGGAGAAGTCTGGGAACAGGAGACCACATGAGTGCCATCTCTAACTCCAGAGGAACCTGACTTAATCCCCAAACATCTGAGCCTCAGTTGGCCTCATCTGAAAAATGGGGTGATTTTTTGGTCCTCTCCATTTTTCCTTTTATGGAAGTAAATGTCACACCACAAAAAATTCACCATTTTAACTATTTTAAAGCATACAAGTCAGTGGCACTTAGGACATACGCAATATGGTGCCATCATCACCACAGTCTAATTCCAGAACATCTGCATCGCCCCCCAAAAGAACCCCCTACCCACCAGCCATCACCCCTACCCACCAGCCATCACTCCTCACCCTTCCCCCGTCCCCCCAGTCCTAAGCAACCACTCAGCTACTTTCTGTCCCTGGATTTGCCTTTTCTGGACGTTTTACAGATGGAAGGAACCCTACAGCATGTGGTCTTTTGTGTCTGCCTTCTTTCAACTCAGCATGTTGGCAAAGTTCATCCATGTGGAAACATGATCGGCATTTGATTCCTTTTTTTTTTTTTTTTAATAGCTTGAAGGCTTTATTTATTTATTGGCTCCACTGGGTCTTCATTGCTTTGCAAGGCCAGTAGCGGCGAGCAGGGGCTACCCTTTATTGTGGTGTGCAGGTCTCTCATCACGGTGGGTTCGCCTGCTGTGGAGCAGATTCTAGGTGCACAGAATTCAGCAGTTGCACTGTGCTGACTCTAGGGCTTGCCAGCTTCAGTAGTTGTAGCTCACAGGTTCTAGAGCTCCGGCTCAGCAGTTGTGGCACACGACATGTCAGTCCGCAGCGTGTGGGATCTTCCCAGACCAGGGATTGAACTCATGTCCCCTGCACTGGCAGGCAGATTCCTATCTACTGCACCACCAGGGAATTCTGGTACTTCGTTCCTTTTATGGCTGACTAATACTCCATCGTATGGATGGACCACATTCTGTTCTATTCGTCCATGCACCCACTGATTGGCTTTTGGGATGTTTCCAAATTAGGTGATTTTACACCTCTCTTCTGCATCAGCCATGAGGATAAAATGGGATGTTGTGAAACCTGTCTGGCCCGACCCCGTAGAACCTTCTCCCTGGAGTGGAGCTGCGGGTGAGGTGTGAGCACAGGAAATAAGGCTGGTGGGGCTGAGGAACTGAAACTCACACAACCACGCACGGCCAGTACAGGAGCCCTTTCGTTCCCCTGTATTTCCTGGCACTGGAGGCTGCATTTGGGAAGCCAGTGCGTTCTTCTGAGTAGTGTTACTGGAGGATCAGGAGAAGCAGTTCCAAAGTGTTTAATTAAATTGCAGCGTTGACTTGAGGGGGAGGCGGACCACACATCTGATGCCTCCTGACTTGCTAATGCCAAGACAACACCAGCAAAAGAACTTGCAGCCTGTTTCCACAGCAACCACTCTATTTCCCTTTACCTCATTGGTCAGTCTGGATGTTTGGGATCCCGTGACCACACTTGGATCCCAACTGCTCCGTCACTGGCCAAAGCCACTGAGAAAGTTACAAACCGTGTGTCCCAAGTACCAGCCTAAGACCTGTCACAGGACAGACGCCTTACCCCCAGCCCCAAGGACATGGCCGTAAGATCTTCCAGAACTGCAGGCCAGTGTCATTTAAATTATCACAGCAGGAGAGACCACTTTCCTGGGTGGCAGTTTGGTGCTTATCTGACATTGGTCTGGCCGAGAAGATTGCTGACATTTTTGAAAATCCGAGGGTCACATTTTGCTTACAAATGTCTGCTGCTCGGGATGTGGCATGACACTGAAAAGTCAGCGGAAAGTCTGACGTGAAAAACCTGTTGGTCTGGCAGACCTTTGCACAGCTGCCCACACAGACCTCCAGCCCTCACGCCTCCTGAAGGAGGTTCTTAGCCCATCTGACCTCCAGCTAGTCAACGCAGGAGGAAGTTCTCGTTTAGTCACTAACTTCCCTCCTCTGAACAAACTGGGCAGATCAAACACGGATGTGCGCACGGGTGTATCACCTGGAAGGGAGAGCTTGACCTCCTCACACACACGTATATGAAGTGTGTCTGTGTGTGCCTGTCTGTGTGTACGTGCATGCTCATGCATGAGTGTGAATGTATGTGATGGCGCCTACACACCGGGATAGCAAACTTGGCTAGAAGATTGGTCCTGAGGTTACTGCCACCCCCGGGGTGGCACTCGGGGGACTCAGTGGCACATCTTCCCAGTCTGGGGTTGAGGGGGCAGAGGAGTCAAGGTGCAGCTCTGGATAACCCCAATGGGGGCACCCAGGCCCTGAATTCACACCAGAGGACACACCCTGAGCCCCCTCTGAGAGAGGTCCCAGAACAGCTGTGTACACCTGCTTGCCCCCTGAACCATTCAGTCTCAACATTCTGGTCTACAGCATCCGGGTTGAATCCAAGTTTTGGAATCCACTGGAAACTCATCCCCATTCTGTCCCAGCTCTGTGATAAGACCAGATTCCTGAATGCCTCCAAGCCTCAAGTTCCTCATCTGCAAAATGGGTCACATATATCTCATAAGGCATATTGAGGATTAAATGAAAAAGAAAGAGCATGAAAGGCTTGGCTGATGGGGCTGGTGACTGTATTTCTCTCCCCACCTGTCTGGTGAAATGAGGTCCACAGTGGCCTCCACTGCCAAACCCCAGGGGATAGCCTCCGTGCCTTCTGGCCTCTGATCTGGCTTTCTGCATCCACCAACTTAACGTTCACTCTGCTGGGTCTCAAAGTAGGGGCCCTCCTAGGCACATGGTCATGGAACCGCTGGTCTCATGAAGATTTCTTGAGGGCCTACTGTGTGCCAAGCACAGTGCCAAGCATTAGGGGGCACAGATAAGATGAACGAGGGTCCTGAAGATAACAGAAGCTGTTCACTGAGAGCTTGCTACCCGGCAGGTGCCATCCTAAGCATTTATGTGTGACTGCACATTTTCTCATCGCAACCTCTCTATCTGGTCAGCACTGCCCACAATCCCACTTCACAGATAGAGAAACTGATGCTCAGAGAGGTGAAGTGACAAGAAACCAGACATCTCTTTTTCCTGGTTCCATCTAGAGCAGCAGCTCTCAAAGTGTGTTCCTCGGACCAGCAGCAACATCATTTCCCAGGAACTCATTAGACCGTGAATTCTGAAACTCTAGGAACGGGGCCATTTTTAAACAGAAGTCAGTTTAAAAGAGACCCTGGGGGAGATTCTTATGCCTCCATAGCCTAAGAACCACTGACCTAGAGGATGAGGTGAGGAGAGCAGAAGATGGGGTTTTCAACTCAGAGGACCTCTTCTCCCCTGGCTGGGAAAGAGGGTGAGACAAGGGTCTTGTGGGCAGAAAAGCTGAAATGCCCAGAGTTCAGCCCCACCCCCATCCCCCCCACCCACACCCTTTCATTTTAAGGAAGTGATCATATAAAGGAGCTTCCTGTATGGTCTGTCTTCTCAATGTTGTAATTTATAGAATTCGAGGCATGGTTCCTTGAGCATCTCACCATCAAAGACCACCAGGACTGTCCCCCAGAGACTCTCCCTCCCCTCGAATCCACAGCCCAAGACAAAGAAGAGTGGTCTCTAGAAAAAGGGCTGCTGAGTCACAGCACTACTAACAGCTTTTCTGTGACCTCTGTGTGTCTACTGACACACTTGTACACTAACTTGTACACTAATCCTTGTACACTAACAAGGATTCCCAAATGCATCACAAAAAGCCACATAGAGCCCCATCTCAGGGGAGCCCTCCACCAATGACAAAACAAGGTCGGGAGCCCCGTCCCCGAACACCGTCAATGGCCTTTGGGCAATGCCTTTGGGCCCTCGCTGTGGTGGCCTCAATTCGGGGCTGTGGACACCCTCCCCTTCCCGCCCAGGAAGAGTCTTGTCCATGAAGAGATGGTCCTTATAGGGTGTTAATAGAAGTCCCCTCTCAAAAGAACTTGACCCTTTCATTGGTCTATGTAGCCTCATCACAGGTCAAGGATGGGTTATCAGTGTGAAACATCTGCACCAGCCAATCCCACAGCCCTAAGGACCCCCAGGACCTAGAGACCCCAGACAGGGCCCACTTGGTTCAAAGTCCTGTTCCTCTTTTCAAGGCTTCTCACCGTCACATATTAAGTACATTAATCTGCAGCATAAAGTCACTGCATGTAAAGTTCTTGGGACACTGCCTGGCAGAACTGTGCTCAGAAATGCCAGCAGTGGTCACTAGGCGCTCTCTCCTCTGCAGCCCCTTCCTCCCCCTCCCTCCTCTATCACCCTCCTCGATCCTGCAAGGGGATATGAAGGACATGGAATGATACAAAGAGAGAGACATGACCACAGAGGGCATGGGAAGAGGAGTGAAGAAAAAAGGGAGGTCAGATGTCTCTGGAATCACCAAGGCCTCAGGGATGAGCTGCTCTAAAAATCTTCCCAAAAACTATGAACGGCACACAATCCCCACCAAGCCCTCGAGGACTCCCTGCCCTCCTGCACACCTCCCAGCCACATTGGAAATCTCCTGAGGTTCAGAATCACTGAGGGGCAGTCTGATCCGTCACACTCAATATTCTCGCCATGGCGACCCTGACACAGGATCCACATTGATCCAGGGCCCTCATCTTCCTCCCAAAAAGACCTGTCTTCCCTTCTACCTTTTCCCACAGCTGGCACTGGCCAGAGGACAAAACCCAAAGGCGACTGAGACTCTGCCATGAGCCAAACAGTGTGACTCTCTCACACTTTTGCAAATGTTTTGAGCAATTTTTTTTCATTACACACAAAACACATATGAGGTGTAGAATAACTAGAAATACAAACAAGCAAAAAAAAAAAAAAAAAACAAAAACCCTCCCTCACCACCGAAATAGCCTAGGAAACTCCCTATGGAACCTAAGCAAAACTTTGGGGGCACGTCCTTTGATCTTTTTAGCTGCTTCCATACCTGTCCAATTCGAGTCACATCTCCAGTGCCAAGCACATAGCAGGCACCCAACAAAACATCTACAGGTCAACAGAAAGAAAAAAGAGAGACAGAAGTAACCATTTCATAATTTCCACCCACTGCTGAAGTTCAGAGCAAGACAAAAGAAAGGGGGAAGGAGACAGCAGGAAATTGCCCCAGAGTCGGGCTGAAGCTGCCCTTACCTTATATAGACTCCCTAAGAAGTTATGCAAACAAGGTTCAGTAAGGAAGAAAACAACCCACACACCAAAAAAGCTGAGCTGTCAGCTTCCACTGAGCAAGCTCCCCAGAGTGGGCATGAAAGGAAACAGGAAAGAATTCAAACATCCTGCCGCCTGGGGCAGAGGGACAGCTGGACAGAAGCCACAGCTGCATCATTTCCAGTGGGCTGCTAACAGGGGAGCCCAGGCGGCCACAGATGAGGACCTGGAAGTGGGGGGAACAGCCCCTCTCTCTGACACAGAGGACAAGGGCTCCGTGGATGTGTATACAGTCCTTGCATATGAGTTCGCACAGCCCATGCACATTGACGCTTTGTCCCACCCCTCCTCAAAGCAGGAGATATCTCAAATGATTCCTTTCCCATTGGATTTTTGTGAAATGAATGACCCCGCTTTCCTAGTCTGACACAGAACACAAGAAAATGGAGTATAGGATAACCAGAGGAAAAGAAAGATGATTCCTTCAGTAGAACCCTCAGGGAAGGACCCGATCAGGAGACCGAAACGATCAGGACAGCTAAAGGTTTTCCCCCAGTGACAAAGCACCAGAACTTTTTTTTTTATGATTACTTTTACTTCCTTAAATGGAAGCCGGTGTGCTACAGCCAACTGCATCTCCTGACTTAGAGAACCAGTGGTTGCAACCAGTTCCTGGAGGCTATGAGTCCACGACGGCCTTGTTGACAAGGAGACACTCTGGAGACACTGAAGGATTCAGCGCCTGACTGCCTGAGCACTACATGCCCTGGGCTACATCTCTGCATTCTCCTATAGGTTTTCTGTTTCTTCCGTTGCTGTTAGTCATTTGACAAACACTTGTGGTTCAAAGACTGCTGAATAAGATACAGTCCGAACCCTCCAAGAATACACAATCCTAGCAGGGCAAAAAAAGAAAAACTAAGCATGTGAATACAGTGAAGTTAGCACCATGACCACAAGGCATCACAGGGCAGAGGGGAACATCAAAGAAGTAAAGAAATTAACTCTGCCTGGGGGCAGTGATCAGGGCACGCTTCACAGAGGCCACGATGTTGGATCTGGGTCTTGAAGGAAGACCTAGAATTCATCTAGCTAACTGGGTAAAGAGGAAGAAGGGGGCTATGTTAACAACTTAAGAGCTAAATTCTAACAGAACTCCAAAGACAAGAGCACCAGCTTCAGTGGGCAAGTTCAAAACGCCTTTCTCTACCGGCCTCTCTGTTTGTGACTTGCCACTGGCTAGAGGAGCATATAATTAGCTTATTATTACTGGGTGTAAAACAAGAGTTGAATGGCTCAGAATGACATCCCTTAGGGCTCCTGCAGTCTGCTCATCCCTACCCCAGAAGGACAGGCATTTTGTCCCCTAGGAGGACATCTCCAGGCCCCAGAACCGTGCCTGACACACTGCCCACACTCAATAAACATTTCTTGAGTAAATGAGGAGCCTCTGCCCATCTATCTTAGCAGCTTAGAAGCATTTCAGTCCCCAGTCCTCAGCTGGGTCACTTCAATGGGAGATTCTGTCTTGTAAGAATAAAACCAATCCCCTCCCCGGATTTTAAAGGTGTGCCTTCTAACGAAGAGACTGGGAGAAATAATCAGATGAGAACAGACAGGTAGCAATTGACTGATCTGGACAAAGGTGCCCTGTAAATAAAAGTGCATGGGAAGGGCAGCCCACCACCAGTGTTGCTAGGATTAGCAATGCCTGCATCACGTGGGCCTTCTTCTCTCCCCTCCCTGCTCACATCGTCAAGCACGGTGCCCCAGAAGAGCAAAGCAGACACCAGCCCTCAGCAGCTCAGACAGCCAGGAGGCCCGGGTTCAAGCCCTGGCTCTGCCTCTCTCTGCTGTGTGACCAGGGACCCGTGGCATTCTGTCTCTGATCCTGTATGTTCTAAGCTGGGGGTGGGAGGGGTAGCTTCTCAGTCCCTGTCTCCGAGCCCCCTGCGTGGTGGGGACAAACACACAAGTGGGTTTCACCCCCCTGTGGCTGTTGACACTTGCAGCCCTCGAGTTCGCCCACACATTTACAGCTGATTCATCCCACTCTTTTATTGATTCACACAGCTACTAACCCACATGAATATCCAAGACAGACTTTCCCGTTTTAAGGACCCACTTCTGAGGAAAGGTTGCTGGCAACGTAATACTCCCCTGGACACCAGCTCGGTGCCAGGCGCTGGACTGGAAGATGAAAACCCAGCCGTGGGGGCTGGTGCCGGGTCTCGCCATCAATCCTCGTCTGAACTGTGGAAAGGAAAGCTCAGAACTGAACCTGGCACAGAGCCAGAGGCTCTAAAAATGGCACAGGGTGACGATAAGGATGTGGACGACAATGGCGGAACGCACAGGGGAGGCGGGAAACGAGAGCGCGCGAGAGCAAGTTCACGCGCGAGAGCAAGTTCATGCGCGAGCACGTGGCGGGGCTGAGCACATCTGGAGCACGTGGACCTGCACAGCCGCCCTGGGCAAAGGCAAGTCTGACATGAAGAGGAACATGGCAGAGCCAGAGAGGCCGACCTGGTAATGAACCACAGTAAGGCCAAAGGCGAAATTCCACAAGGTCGTGGACAAAAGTTGTGGGAATAAAATGCAGGCCGTTGAGGCAAAATCAGAGTTGTGGCCATGGCCCTGAGCCCCACCTCTGACCCCGTTCCCTGCACACTGCGAGGCCATCACACTGCTGGATTTCTGCCTTCCTCCCACCCCTTTTCTTCTTTACGTTTTAAAAACTGAGAGGTTTACATACCATAAAATTCACCCCTTATAAGTGTAAAATTCACTGGTTTTTAGTATATCCATGAGGTTGCGCAACCATCACCATTGTCTATTTTAGAACATTTTCATCACCCCAAAAGGAGACCTGGTGCCCATGAAGAGTCACACTTTATCCCTCATCCTCACTACTGGCAACCACTAAACCTGCTTTATATCTCCACGGACTTGCTAGCTCTGGAAACTTGAAATAAATGGAATCCCACGCCATGCGGCCTTTCGCGTCTGACTTCTCGGCATAATGTTTCACTCAGCAATGTTTTCAAGGTTCACCCATGCTGTCTCATGAATCAGTACTCCATTCCTTTTTATGGGTGATTAATATTCCATTCACGGATGGACCACATTTTGTGTATCCCTTCACCAGCTGATGAACATTGGGTGGTTTCCGCTTTGGGGCAACTGTGAATCATGCTGCTGTGAACATTCACGCACAAGTTTTTGTGTGTTTTCATCTCTCTCAGGTAGATACTAAGGCGTGAAAGAGCTAGGCTTAGCCTTTCAGGAACTGCCAAGCTGTTTCCCACGGTGCCTGCACCAGCTCTCCTTCCCCCCAGCAATGCACGAAGGTTCTGACTCGCGACACCTTACAACTCCTGTTATCACAGCCCCCTAGTGTGTGTGAAGTCACATCTCATTGTGGTTTGATTTCCATTCCCCTAATGACTACTGATGCTGAGCATCTCTGCATGTGTTTACTGGCCATGTGTATGTCTCCTTTGGAGAAATGTCCATTCGAATCCCTTGCCCATTTTCCAATACCAGTCTTGTTGAGTTGTATGAGTTCTTTACATACTCTGGAAGCTGGACCATTACAGGATGCATGGTCTGAGGCCCTCCCCTTTTGCGGGGGTCACTCCTCACCCAGGTACCCGCACGCCCAGTTCCTTTTCATTCAGGTCTTGCCTTCGTGTCCCCTCCACTTCAGGCCTCCCCTGACCACCCTGGCTAACAGCAGCCTTCCCACAATGTGTCTCTGGCCCACTGCTTCATTTCATTTTCCTAGCACTCATCTCATTCTGAAAAGACCACATTTGCTAGATTGTCTATTAGCTGCCCCTGCATTTTCTGTGAATGCAAGCTCTGTGATCTGGATTGCTCAACTTCCCTAGTGTCCAGAGTCCCTGGCACATAGTAGGTCCTCAATGTACATTTGTTGGATAATGAGTGTAACAAAGTGCCAAAGAAGAAAAGTTACTTTCCCCAAATCGAACACATGGCAGTTAGATTTTGCCAAATCAAGAACAGAGCAAGTGATGTAAATCAACTATATTTCAATATATATATATATTTTTTAAATTGGCTTCCCTGGTTGTCCAGATAAGAATAGATAAGAATTCACCTGCCAATGTAGTGCACATGGGTTCAATCTCTGGCTCGGAAAGATCCCACATACCACAGAGCAGCTAAGCCCCTGTGCCACAACGACTGAGCCCACGTGCTGTAACTACTGAAGCCCACGCACCTAGAGCCCATGCTTCACAACAAGAGAAGCTATCACAATGAAAAGCCTTCGCACCACAACTAGAGAGCAGCCCCTCCTCGCCACAACTAGAGAAAGCCTGCATGCAGCTGCAGCGACCAAGACCCAGCGCAGCCAAAAATAAATAAATAAAATAAAAAAAAACAGTGCAAGTGGCATTCCAGTTCAGGGCTACAAGAGCTCAACAGAGTGAACACAGGCCCTCCTTGATCAGGCAGGGGGCTCACAGGGGCTCACAAAAGTCTGACTCTTTTCCCTCCTCCCCAGAAGCCCCAGCATGTGACCCAGAGGGGCCCCTGGCCAGCCCCTGGCCAGCAGCTTCCTTTATTTTCAAATCCTGAACAATACACTCCATTCTAGAGTCAGGGTAGAATTATAGCCCAAAAAAGGGAAGAAAACTACTTCCGGGTCAGATCAGATGACCTCCAAGGGCCATCCTTTCAGTCAAAAGCAGCAGAGTCAGAAATCTTTCCTAGGAAAAATGGAGGCGTTTGAATTAAGGAGTGTTGCTCCCCAGAGACCATCACAGGTTTTCCACTTGAACAAAGGCAGAAAAATTACCTCTGAGCTGTGTATTCTTAGAAATGTGCCTCCAGCCAGAGGCACAGGCCTCCGGTCTGCCCCTTGGCTTTCAGAAAAAGAGCTTGTGGCAAACTGTTCAGAGAATAGCTCCTAAGAGTTCTTATTAAGGAGAAAAAAAATATTTTTTCCATTCTTTTTATTGTATCTATATCAGAGGATGAATGTTAACTAAGCCTATTAAGATCATCATTTCATGATACATGGAAACCAAACCATCATGCTGTACCCCTTAAGCTCATACAGTGGTGCATGCCAATTATTTCTCAACAAAACTGGGGGAGGAAGGAGAAGGGGAAAAAAGAAAAGAGCTCGCCCATGGTCTTCCCTCCTTGTTTCAAAAGAATTTCAGCTGCACGTGTTGGGAAGCAGCAGGGCGTCAGGAGTGTTGGCCGGAGGGCAGACACTGGGTAAGGAACACAGTTCCACCTCCATGCAACCCAGGGTCGGTGCTTTCCTGGCTCTGAGCCTCAGTTTTCCTGTCTGTGAAATGGGAATGACAATAGGACCCTGGTACCACATGGGGCCATGGTGTCATGAAATAAAGTGAGGATTAAATGACTCTGGCTGGCAAGACAGTAGCCCCCAAAGATGTCCATACCCTAATTTCCAGAACCTGTGACTCTGTGACTGGACATGGCAAAGGGCATGTCCATGGCACACTTTACAAGTGTGATTAAATTGAGGGTCTCAGCATGGGAAGATTGTCCCGGATGACTAGAGTGGGCCCAATGTCATCACAAGGGTCCTCAAATATGGAAGTGAGGAAAGCAGAAGAATCAAAGAGACGGCTTCATAAGAAGGACTCATCCAGATACTGCTGGCCTTGAAGATGGAGGAAGGGGCCACAAGCCAAGGGATGCAGAACCTGTAGAAGCCAAAAAAGGCAAAGAAACAGATTCTCCTTTCAAGCCTCTGGAAGGAATACAGTCCTGCCCACACCTTTATGCTAGTTCAGTGAGGTTGATTTTGGACTTCTGCCCTCCAGACTCTAAGACGAGAAATTGTGTTGTTTTAAACCACTGAGTCTGTGGTCATTTGTTACAGCAGCCACAGGAAACTGATACAATGACCTCAGCACAATTTCTGGCACAATAAAAGTCCAGTGTTCGTCATTATCTTTAAGGATTATGATAACTTATGATTGGCAAGGACAGTTACAGAAATACACAGATGATTAAAAAAAAGAATAAGTGCATGAGGAAAAATGAGACAGATGATTGGAAATTAAGTCCAGAACTAAAACAGGATGTCAGGCAAGTTAATTTCAAATGCACTGATGAAACAAAACACAAAATGCTAAGGTTAACAGCCCTGCCTTACACACAAGTCTCTGGGGACTTGGCCCTGCTGAGGCCACTGAGCAGAAGCCGAAAAGCCAAGGCATCAAATTCAGTTGGAGAGGAAGACACCTAGG
This sequence comes from Bos mutus, assembly GCF_027580195.1. Classification (NCBI taxonomy): domain Eukaryota; kingdom Metazoa; phylum Chordata; class Mammalia; order Artiodactyla; family Bovidae; genus Bos; species Bos mutus. The sequence continues at coordinate 51,835,223 of NC_091634.1, read as the reverse complement.
GGCTCCAGGGCAGGAATGTGGGCCAGAGGCCAGAGGGGAACAAGGGTTTCAGAGCCTCAGCACCTAAAGACTCTCCATACAGGCCACTGGGTGGTTACGTTGGCAGAGGGCACGTGGACTGTCCAGGGGTGAGCTCGGCTATCAAACGTCTCAGGGGACCGTGTTCATTCATCTATTCAACACACACTTGGGGAGGTCAGCTGTTGTTCCAGGTGCTGACAGCACAGCAGAGAACCAGGCCAACCAGGTTTCTGCCCTCAGGAGCTCAGATTCTATCTAGCAGCAGAGTCAAACACCAGATACCAGAAGCTCCTGTTTGGGATAGAGCTTGGGGAGTTGCTAAGGGCTTGCTACCCATGACTTGGGTCCACACAAGAGAGTGACACAACCACCGGGGAAAAGAGATCGGGACCAGGTAACCGTGAGGGGGAGGATGCTCCACAGGGTACCACCACCAGAGAGACAAAAGCCCTTCTTTCCACAGTCTCACCATGGAATTGAAGAAACAGATGCACACGTAATCACCGCAGAACAGGATGAACATCACAAAGGCAAGGAGGCCATCTGAGTGGAGGGGATATCTACACTGGGCCTTAAAGGATGTACAGAAGTCTGCCAGGAAAGCAAGACCGATGAGGACAGGCCAAAAGAAGGAAAACTGTGCACAAGCTCCAAGGAAGGGAGAGGGCAGGGCAGTGCAGCCTCGGACACAGATCTGGATTCAAAGTCCAATTTCTCTACCTACTGTGCCATCTCAAGCAAGTGATTTTTTAATTATTTTTATTATTGAATTAAAGATTCTTTAAGTTCTGTAGTGCTTTACAATCTTCAAAAGTTTCCCACATGATGTCATAAAATCCCATAATAATCCTTTTCTCCCACTACCCCTGTCTTCCCTAGTGGTAAGGAATCTGCCTGCAATGTAGGAGACCTGGATTCGATCCCTGGTTGGGAAGATTCCCTGGAGGAGTAAATAGCAACCCACTCCAGTATTCTCACTTGCAGAATCTCATGTACAGAGGAGCCTGGTGGGCCACAGTCCTTGGGGTTGCAAAGAGTTGGACGCACCCCTCACGTGCCCCTCCTCCCTCCCCTCTCCCCACTGGCAACCACTGGTTTGTTCTCTGTCATCTGTGAGTCTACCAAACAAGTGACTTTGGACTCTCTGAGGAAACAATCAGATTTCTTATCAGTAAAATGGAGAGGACTCCTACTCTGGCGTCATTGTTCTTATTACACACATACCCCTCACAGGTAAGAAGAATTAGATGAGCTAATACATGCAAAGCGCCTACCTAGTGCAGGACAGTTGGCATCCACGGGGTCAGAATCATGCGTTGGGATGTGCATGAAAGGGGTGAGCTGCTGAGCATCCCATCCTAACGGGCATTCTGGGTCATTTCTAAGCATTTGGACCTTGTGGGCAAAAGCGACAAAAGGTTAAGGGGAGAGAAAAGCCCTCCCCACCTCCCCACCCCTACCTGGACTGCAAGCTCAGCAGGTTCTGAAGGGGTCAATTCAGTCCTGGGCAAAAGGCTGGAACTCAAGAAATGCTCCACAGAAGGAAAAGCCAGGGTCAAGGGCGGAGCCCAGGAAACACCCACGCTTCTGGGGCACAAAAGGGAAGCAGAACCAGCAGACGGAAGTGAGAGCAGGAGATGAGAAACAGGAAAAGAGAAGTAGGTGAGCTTTGCACTACAGAAGCAGATGGAAGGGAAAACCATGTTTTTAGTAACTAGCGGTCACTGCCGAAGGCTAGAAGGAGAGAAAGTGAACAAATACAAAGAAACGTCCACTCCATGTGGCCACCAGGAGGCGACCGAAGACCTGGGCACGGGGTACCAGGCTCCAGATGTGGGGCGGCGGGATGCCAGGATGTACCGAGGTGAAAAAACGGTGGGAGATGAGGACATGGATGTAACATCTACATGATTCACCAGCAATAATTTCTAAAAGTTTGCATTAATGTCTAAAGACTTTCAAGGAGGGAAAACTCAATTCATTTCAACTAACTGAACACTTTCGCTGAAGCAGAGACACCCTACTTAGCAGGAAAAGGGACATCTAGCAACCTTCTCCACGGAGGTATGGCCACAAACTCCACAGCAAGTGGAAACATCACATGAAGAGCTGTTACAAAGCCCACACATCTTATGATACAAAGAAGCCACACAACGCGGCTCAGGATCCCCCAACAACACATGCATGAGCCAAGAAGGCAGCGGGAGACTGAATTTTGCAGAAAACTGTGAAAATAATGTTTCCAGAGCACTTCAGGTAGCACTGAAGAATCACCACCCAGCATTGTTTCTGGAGCAACAGAAATGATGTGTCAATCAATCCCCGTTTGTTGATTGCATGACAGAGAGACTGTTTAGCACTTTACAAGGTCCAAAGCCCTGTCACAGATCTACAGCTTCCTTCTGACCTCATATTCCCTTTGACTCACTAGATAATTTCTCTCCTTCCTTTCTCACTCAAATTTCTAAATTTGAGTAAAGCTAGAGGGGGAAAAAATGCATATGTGCAGCTTGGGGGAAAAAAATCCAGTACAGAAGAGCAAAATAGAGACCGCTATACCTACGTGTGCTGCACAGCCGCACACACAGAGGCCAGTGAGCGAATTTGTTTCTTTCCCAACCTGTCCCTCTTGCAATAATAGCAAAGAGCCTCTCTTTGACTGAACTCTAACCATGCTCTTCTAACTGAGCTTTTTTTCATCTGGGTCTCAACTTCTGGACTTGTGTGTTCATCTTAGCCTTCACTGATTTTGGCAAGGATCCCGCCAAGTCAACTAAGCCAGAATTCCCCGTACGCCACATCTGATCACCCCTCAATATATAATCAGGCTCCTTGTTCTCACCCTTCCCCGGTGATGTCTGATCCTTGGCATGCCTTCAGCAAGAATCCTGTTAAGTCAGTTTAGCCAGCTTCTCCCTTCACCCCAGACCCTTCCTCCTGGTAACTTTCCAGCCATTGATACCCACCTGGCTCCTTGACTCCAAATTCCCACTTTTCCTTGTGGTATTCAGAGTTGAGTTTGATCTCTCTCCCTGTAGTGATCCCTACACCTATCACAACAGTCCTCTGAATAAAGTCTGCCTTACTGGTCTTTGTTTTTTTTTGGCTGCACTATGCACCATGTGGGGTCTTAATTCCCCTACAAGGGATCTAAACCATGCCCTCTGCATTGGAAGGTGGGCGTCTTCACCACTGGACCATCAGGGAAGTCTCTGCCTTACTGTTCTTTAACAAGCGTTAGGATGAATGTTTTTGTCTTTTAACAGTAAAGACACCCCCGTTCTCCTTAACCATCCCACTGCCAAACTCAGTCCCTGAGAAGCAGTTGCAAGGTTCTATGTTACTGATAACTACATTAATTGAGCACCCATTGTATAGTAGGCATTGCCTATAAGCTTTATGTGTATCATGTCAATTTATCCTCAATTTTAGCAACCCTGTACCCTGTGTGCAATCACTTACTGAATCTTATAGATGAAGAAACAGAGAATCTGGGAGACTTGCTCAAGGTCACACAGCACAGTAAGGCTACAAGTCAAAGCAAGACACCCTAGCTCTACCTTTGATGCTCATAACCAGCAGAAAACTGGATTCATTCCCAGATGCCTAGATTCTTTCTAAAATAAAAATGCTTGCAACAGAGTACTTTGGGGTCAGTTCATCAATAAAAGATCTGTTAAACAATGTTACATTTATACAAGAGATAGATTAGGAGCCACTTTAAGGGCTGGATGATGACAATAAAACATCAGCACCATGAGAACAGGGGCTTTCTCTGCTTCTAGATTTACCCTCAGTGCCTAGAACAGTAACCTACAGAGTAGTCAATCGAAGGAAGGAAGGAAGGAGGAAATGAATCAATGAATGAACAAATTTCTGAGTGTTAAACTATATTTGAATTATATCTGGTTTTTATTCTCTTCCTTTTGCTTAATCTTGCTTTCTGAATATTCTGCAACGGACCTGTACTACTTGTAAGGTGAAGAAAAAAAACATTTCACAGACACCCTGAGCCATTGACCCAACACATACACATGATCTGTAAGCCCTTCCTACAGAGATCAGAGAGATCATACTGCCAGTCAGTCTGGCAAATGACTCCTTTCTCCTTTCCCAGCTTATCCCTGGCTCCTCCCCACTCACCATGGCTCTGTCAGGGCAACCAGAGACCCTCCAGACAGCTCAGTACCCATTCCCCATCATCTCTTCCCTCCCCCCATCTCTCTGATCACATACTTTACTTCCACATCAATTAAATTCCACCAATGAGATGACAATCACAGTGACTACCATTTATGGAGAACGGACTGCATCCTCGGCACCATGAACTTGCTTTCTTAATCCTCCTAATAATCACATTATAGCAAAAGGATGAGCAGGTGAATAATTCAGCTCACATGATTAGCAAGCATTTGAACCCAGACCATCCAAAGCAGCCTAGACCTTTAACCACTGTGCTAACCACCTCTTACCCTGTACTGACCACCTACTGCATGCAGACCTGGGTCAAAGGTCTCAAGCATGTCCACATGGCACCTACTGTGTGCCAGTCTGGGGTTGAGCACCTCTTCTAAGTGAACTCAGAGTTGAGTGCTGACTGTGTGCTGAGCTAGGGCATGCACAAGAAAGTTCAGATCAGAAAGCACACTGTCATCCTAAACGCTCCTAATCCTTAGGAGAACAGAAATAATGATATAAAAAGTAATAGTAACAACAACCAATATGACTAGGAGAGTTAAAAAAAAAAAAAAGTAACAGTAACAACAGCCAACTGTATCACTATGTCTGGGCTCTCCATTTAGACATATAACTTCAGTGAACCTTCTCAGTCAGCATCAGAGGCAGGCACCATCAGAACCCCCATTTTACAGACCAGAAAACTGTGGCACAGACAAAGAAATGCCTGAGGTCACATGGCAGGAGACAGAGTTGGGACGTGAATTTAGAATTTCTCTGATTCCAAAGGTCCTGGCTGTTGAAATACAGAAGGGATTGCACTAGGTAGGTTTGCTGGCTCAGTCTCAGACGGACAGATACAGGGGAGAGGAATTCCACCCAGAGGGAATCACTGGCCTGCAGGCTGAGAGTGTTACACAGGGTCAGGCTGCAGATGCACAAAGGGGGCTGTGGGAGCTGCTGCACAGGAGATGTGGCTGCGGACAGACAGGCTGGAAGGCCAAGTAGATAGCCTGTACTTAGTGCGCAGATGGGAGCCACAGATGGTTAAGGAGCAGAGAAGGAACTTGAGGAGACCCATGATTTAGGAAAAGTTACTTTGCAGGCTTCCCTGGTGGCTCAGTGGTAAGACTCTACCTGCCAATTCAAAATACACAGGTTCAATCCCTGGGTTGGGAAGATCCCCTGGAGAAGGAAAAGGCAACCCACTCCAGTACCCTTGCCTGGAAAATCCCATGGACAGAGGAGCCTGGTAGGCTACAGTCCATGGGGTTGCAGACAGTCAGACACGACTGAGCAACTTCACTTTCACTTTCACTTCCATTTTTGGGGGTGGAGGGGGATAGAATGAATTTAAGACAAGAAGGACCATGGGCTGAGAGACTGTTGCAATAAAGGGTGGACATGGACTCTTTGGGTCTGCCCCTCTTCTGCAAGCAGCATGCCCTTGCCTTCACTCTTCCCTTAGGAACCCACCCTCCTCAACTCCACCTGCTGGTTTGGTGGGGCTACCCCTCCCCCACTGTCTCCTGGTTTGGTGGGGGGTGCCCCTCCCCCACTCCAGGCATGGGCACTGATCCAGGTATAGACAGCCAGAATTGCAGGGATTAGTTCACATGCGCACATGAACCCAGTCAGAGTCTCTCAGTCTGGAGACTTCTGCGGAAATCGGAAATCCGTGGCAGTCGGTCTCTCTCTCCTCCCCAAAGCCTGGAAGCTGGGTGGTTAGAGGTTATCTCGTCACTGCTCAGGGAGAACTTGCCCTCCTGCCCCCAAGATAGGCGATCAAGGAGGAAAACAGGGCTGGGGGAGGGGGGTGAGTTCGGACAGCCTTATCTGCAGCTAGTACTTTACCTGGACTTTCCAACCACAGAAGCTAAGACTGATTTCTTTTCTTCGGGGGTGAGGGAGTAGGAAGTTTACTGCACTGGGCTCCTTTCACTGCACCTGACAGATCTCTAACCATCCCACACGGACTGAAGTTTGGGGTGAGAAGTAAGAGCAGAAGCGGTGATGGAGCGGTCAGTACAGAAGGAAGGGGCCAGGTGAGGCCGGCACCAGAAGAGCCAGTGTGGGGCCCAGAGGGCTCCAGATCCTGTCAGCAAGAAACAGGAGGACAAGGGCGGCCCAGCGACCTTCCAGTTCATGACCTTCAGGAACCAGTGCCTGGGGACAAGGACAGGCCAGCCTGGGGGGCGGAGGAGGGGTGACAGGGAGAGGCTTAATGGGAGATTCCATTCCGAAGAAGAACCGGTGGGGGGGGGCGGTGGGGGGGGGCGGTGGGGGGGGCGGGGTGCAGAGGACGGAAGAAAGATAGTAGCCAGAGGGCAAAGGAGGGGCGAAAGAGGGCATTTCAGAGCAAGGATGGGGGGCAGGGCGAGGATATCAAGGAGGAGAGAAAGCCCACAGTGGGGGTGGGGGGCCCTCCAAGCCCCTCGTTCCCCCAGGGCAGACGGAGGAGCGACCAGGCACTGTTTTTAGGCTCCCAGGTCCCCTATGACCTTGTGAGAGCTTTGGAAATAGGAAGGCTATGCCAGACCAGGAGCACTAGACCCTCCGGCTTGTCAGGACACCTGGCCAGAGATGAGGGCCACGGAGAGGCCTCCCTGCATCACAGGAGTGGGCGAACATGTCTTCTGTAACTGCCAACAATCCCACCAGCCCCGACCAGAATCTGCTGTACAGCAAAGATGCTCCACGACTCAGGAATGAAACCACTTTCTTAGTGAGAAGAGGTCAAGAGCACAGGCCTCAAAGCCACTCTGCCCGGGTTCAAGGCCCCGGGCCTGCCACGACCTTGCTGTGACTTGCAGGCAAGTCACTTAACCTCTCTGGGACTCCGTTTCCCCACCTACGTACGGAAGGGAAGCAAGCTCAGAAACGGAGACAAGGTGTGCCCAGTGCAGTGACTTGCGTGTAGAAAGCTACTAGTCAGCGTTCCGAACCCTTGGTCACTGAGTTAGGAGGACACGGTGGCATGATAGAACAGGCTTTCCTAAGACAAACAAGAGCAGGCACGGCAACCACAGCTCGCCTGTGCATTTGTCCAACAGACGGCTGGGGAAGGAAGGCGGACTTCCAGCCAGAGCAGACGGAGCCTTCAGATCCTACGGCCCATTCATAAGCTCAACAAGCAGCAGGGAAAGCATTTTTAGCTCTCCCACCAGGCCCTCCCCACTGCCATCCCTATTATTGGGGGAAGGAAGCCCCAGGGAGGGAGGAAGTGTTCTCTGACCACAGCCTCCCCAATTCAGAATCCACTCACAGGATGCTCTTTATTCCCGGGGTCACCTTCTCCTACTCAATGGACAGAACAATAGCTTCAGAAGCTGGGGGGTGGGTGGGAGGAGAAGACCCCAGTCTGATGGCAGGGGGTGGGAATGATGGATGGCTAGCAGGAGGAAACTGCTACTTTACTGTCCAGAGAGGAAGGAAGCTGGCTTGTGAGAAAAGCTCAGAGCCGGCAAGGCAAAAAATACTGCTGAGCCTCCCAGTTATACACCAAACCCCAGGAGGCTGCACTTACTCCACTTGTGAAAGCAGGCATCATGGTGGTGAAAGGACAGAGGTGGCTGAGAGACAGGGTTCCTGAGTCAGGGGCCTGGCTTTCAATCCTGGCCCCATGCACCTCAATAGATGTGAGTTGTGATAGTATTTTACACATCTGCTTTTAAACAAAGGGTTCCTCAGATGGCTCAGTGGTACAGAATCCGCCTGCCAATGCAGGAGACTTGGGTTCCATCCCTGGGTCGGGAAGATCCCCTGGAGAAGGAAATGACAACCCACTCTAGTATTCTTGCCTGGGAAATTGCACAGACAGAGGAGCCTACAGGCAGGCTACAGTCCATGGGGTCACAAAAGAGTTGGACACGACTTAACTAAACAACAACATTTTAAACAATCCTGTCCAAAAGCAGTGAGTGAAGGTCTAGAGGTAGCTCTGGGAGATGTTTTAGTTGGGAGATTTTTTGTGTGTGGGGGGGATGGTAAATCTCAGTACCACCCAGCCCACAGCAGACACTTTATAGATATTCTTTGAATTAGAATAAATTCAAAATAGTCATTTGAATAAAGGAAAGGGGCTGTTGCATGATCTTGAGCATAGTGTTGTATTTTTTATTTATTTCACAAATGACCATGTCATCTGTACAGGCACTGACTCACCTATCTTTTCGACAGCCCTCTAAGATTACAGGGGAGGAAACCAAGGCCCCAAGAGATTAAGTAACTTGCCCCAAACCACACAGCTAGAAAGTGGCCACAAGGGGATTCAAACCTACCTTGCTGACTCTAGGTCCCCACCCTAACTTTCAGGCAGTACTGCCTTTGTCTGAAAATATCTATTTCCAAGCTAGAGCCCAGAGCCCAGAAAAAGAGCCCATCCTCCAACCTTAGCTTTAAAGGGCCTTGTTACCAGTGATGCTGGGCCTTTTGCTTCAGTGGTGTGTGTTGGGGGGCAAGGATTGGAGGTTGTGGTTGTACATGCATGTGTTTTTTCCACTTACTGGTTCAAGACAACCCAGGGAAAGGCACAAAGTTTACAAATCCTAAAGATTTTGCTTGAAAGATTTCTTATATGTACACACCTGTGTAACTGCCTCCCAAATCAAAATACAGAATATTCCCAACCCCTTGAGACCCCACCCCACCTTCCATATGCCTCCCCCCAGTCAGTGGCTAGCCCGACCACTTTTCTGACTTTTCACGCTACAGATTAGCTTTGCCTTTTCTAAAATTTCACATAAATGGGATCATATGGTATGTACGCTTTCATATTCTGCTCTATATTCTATGAACAAAAACACATCACCAGCACATGGACAATGATTGCAGGAGAAAGGAGAGGGCTGTCGCTAACCATTGCTTTCTCCTTCAATAAGCACCAGGATTGTTTTTATTTTGGCTCTCTGACTAATGAAAGGGGAAACCCGGGAGGGCTGGACCCTGGAGTTTGGAACTCCATGAGTTAACGGTGGAAAGCTAGTGACCATGGGGGCAAAGGAGCTGTCCCGCCTGAAAAGGTTACTGTGAGAGGGAGGAGGCTGCCGGTCACCTCTGGTTGTTCTGGATGCCCAGAGGAGAGAAGGCTTGTGGAGGCTTTCGAACGCTCCAATCTGGTTCCTCCAGCGCTGGGGGCGCCCAGAGTGGCCTCAGACTCCTCCCTAGCATTGACCTTGTTCCAAAAGACCGGGAGTCCCCCCAGAAGGCGCGTCTCCCTACCTGTGCACTGTTGGATGAAGTCCTGATATTCCGCTCCCTGCTCGCCGGGGACGATGGTGGAGCCGTCATATTTAAAAGTCACCCTTTGGATTGGGAGAAGAGAAAAACACACACATACACATACACATCAGCGTTGGTGCCTGAACGGTGCCGAGCTTCCACAGAACAATCTAAAAGATGCTCTGGCTAGCGAAAAGCCAGCGCTGGCTTTCCACGCTGTCCCGGGTTAAGACTGCGGGGAGACCGCACGGGGATGACCCTTAATCCGTCCCGTCTGGAAGACGGCTCAGCGCACCAGGCCCCTTGTGAGCTCAGGCAGCGGGGCTCGAAGAGCAATGCAAAGTTCCTCACCAGATGACGGCCGAGCTGTCGTCGCGCACCAGGTTGTACGCCGTTCGGCAAGCCTCTTTGTCGATCTTGGTGGCCATCGCCGCGGGGCCGCAGTGGGGATACTGTGCTCGCAGCGACAGATGAGCGCGCTTGGGGCGGGCTGCAGGGATCGGAGCGGAGCGGGGCGGGGACGCGCGGAAGGCGGGCGGGCAAGCGGGCGGGCGGGCGGCTGGCGCCAGCAGCGAGAGAAGGAGAGCTCCGAGCTCCGAGAGCGGCGGTGGCTCCGAGTGCGCTAGGAAAGCGAGCTAGACCCAGGCCACGCAGCCCCGCCCCCCTTCGCCCATTGGCCTCCGAGGACGCATTACGCCCCACCCCCTATCGCTATTGGTCGCAGCGCGTGTCGGGGCGTGGCGTCTTTACCCGCCAGCGACCAATCCCAGCCCGAGTGGGTTGCGCAACCCTGAGAAGGGGGCTGGAGAGAGGGGCTTTTTCTCCCTCCTCCCCTCTTCTTCTCCCTCCTCCCCTCTTCTTCTCCCTCCCCGCTCTTCTCCTCCCTCCTCCTCTTCTTTTCTCCCTCCCCCAACCCTTTCTTGTTCTCCCACTCCCCTAACTCCTCCCCCATTTCCTCCTCCCCAAGCCCTGTTTCTCCTTTCCCTCTCTCTACTCCCTCTCCCTCCTCCCTCCTTGAGTCTCCCTCCTCATTCACTGCCCGCTCCTCGCCTCACCTCCTCCCCTTGCTCTTCCCACTTCCCTAACCCCTTCTCCCTCCTTCCTCCCTATTCCCACCTCCCCTCCCTTCCCTCATCTCCTACCCCAGCCTCCCCTAGTCCTCCTTATCCCCCCAAACAACAACTCCGTTTACCTCCTCCCTATTCCTTGTCTTCAAGCTCTTGTCCTCTCGCCTCCTCCCTCTCTCACTTTGCACCCCCCCCCTCCTCCCTATCCCTTCCTCTACCTCCCTCCTCCCCACCAGGGCTCCTGGGCTGCAGAGCTCCACAGGGAAGCTCCACATGGGTGACTTACTGCATCAAACTGCCCTGGCCCAGTGTTGGGCTCCGTGGTTTCTAGGTAGGGAGAAATTGGAAAGAAGTAAGATTGTTAGATAGGAGGGGATAGAAAGTGGACTGCTTCCAAAACACTGGTGGGGTCACTGTTTACTTTACGCTCTGGTTATTTGCATTCACATCTTATCTCCCCCTTTGGGTTCCACTGAGGGCAGGAGCTGACTCATTCTGTCTTCTTCCTTCCCTCACTGACTCAGTCATTCATTCCCTCCTGCAATCATTCCACAAAGACCAGTTACAGGGTTCAGGCAAGTAAAAAGGCTGGACCCCCCAAGACCCGGCTCTTGAATCGCATCCAGTGTTGCCTCTTTTTAACTGTAGGCCTTTGGACAAGCCTCAGAAACTCTCTGATTACTTTCCTCCAATGGAATAGTAATAGTACCGACCACTTTAGATTCGAACATAACTTAGCGACTAAACAACAACTACAACTGACATCATAGGTTTGCTTTATGGTTCATGTTTAATGAAACTTGTCAACAAATATGTTAGACATTCAACAAAAGATCATTGTTGTTGGTTATCAACTAAAATAAATCGTAAATAGAAACCCCAAAGGTCAGGGACAATGTTCAATTAATAATAAAATTAATTCTTAATGGTAAACAAACAAAAATCAATCGAGCATTGAACAGGCACATGGGGGAAGGTGAGTGGGGAAAGTAGGAGCTGGTATTGCTATAAATTAAAAGGCAAAAACAAAGAAATTCCAGTTGGATGCAGCTCAAAGCAGCTCCTACCTTACTCCCTGATGAAGATAATGGGATAATTAGTTATTAGAAAGCAAGCCAAAGATGGAGCCATACCTCATACCGCAGATCAGGGTAAATTCCAAAAGGATCGAAGATTTGCCTGTAAATAAAGGAAACCACAAAAGTGTCATAAGAACACATGGGAAGCTTCCTTTATAAGATTGGAATGGGAAACCAAACTAACCGTGACTCAAAATCCAAAAGCCATAACGAAAGATAGTTACATTCAGATATGTAAAAAGTCTTCTTCGAGGGGAAAAAAAAGAAAACAAAACAAGGCAGCAGAGCAGTAGAAAGTATTTGCAACTCAAATCAGGAAGAAGGTACCTCGCTGACATATAGAGAAACCAACCTAGGAAAAAGAGGGAATTCCCTGGCAGTCCAGCGCTTAGGACTCCATGCTTCCACTCCTGGGGAGGTGAGGAGGGTTGGGTTTGGGGAACTAAGATCTTGCAAGCCCTGTTGCACAGCCAGAGAGAAGGGAGAGAAAAGAAAAGTGAGCACAGGATATGACCAGACAGGTCAGAAGGCTCTTAAACAATGAGAAGATGCTCAGTCTCAAGCCCTAATAAGAGAAATGCAAATTGAAGCAAAACTGAGATAACTTAAAAAAAAAAAAAAAACTAACAGTTTAGCAAAAAGCAAAATTTGACAAGCATGCTTTGTTGGTGAAGCCATGAAGACTCAGGCCGTCTCATACAAGCTGGTGGGAGTGCAAGTTAGCACAACCAGGCATGGGAGCCACTTGTCAATATCTAGCAACGTTGCAAATCTCTGTGCTCTTGGCCAGTTTCCCCTAGAAACATCAACAGGACATAGGGCGGCCTGTGTGCCTTGGTCCCACACTCAGAGATTCTGATGTAGTTCATCTGAAGTATGACTTAAGGGCTGGGATTTTTAAAATCCCCTTTCATCATTTTCATGGGCAACTGGGGCTGATGGTCGCTGCTATAGACACAGTCAAGTAATCACTGAGTAATCATCATTCAAGTAACCACTGACTCGATGGATGAGTTTGAGCAAGCTCCAGGGAGTTGGTGATGGACAAGGAAGCCTGGAGTGCTGCAGTCCATGGGGTCGCAGAGTCAGACATGACTGAGCAACTGCACTGAACTGAATCATTGAGCTTTATTGCTAGTAGCAGAAGCCCCTCATTGATGGGGGGCTGGATGAAGAGATAATGATACAGGTGTGCCATGGAGAAATCTGAAGCTGGAAAAACAAAGAGAGTAGGGGGCTTCTCTCTATGCACTGTTACTGATAGATCTACCGTCTACGTTAATGATAGATCTACAGTCTACATCGTGATGGAACAAGGCAAAGTACAGAACAGTATGATCAAAACACCTTCTTGTGCAGCTAGCTTTTTAAAGTCGGGGGAGGGAGTACAGAGAGATTTGTGTTCGTCCATATGTGCATAAACACCTCTGGAAGAACACACAAGAGAAAAATAAAAGAGTTGTGCCTGAGATGGAGATGAGGAAGGAAGCCAGGTACAAAGGGAAGAGAAGGAGAGAGATTTTACCATATACCATTTTACTTCTATCTATCCTGTTCTGTTTTTGAACACATGAATGCACTATCTATTAAGAATGTTAAACAACAACAACAAAGTGGTTTCTAGCCTGAATTTGATTCCAGAGTTCAGGGACCCTGCCTGGGTGCCTCGACTTTATCTGGATGCTTCCACCTGTAACTGTGTTTCTCCTATTTGTAGTTGCTGTCGCCCTCTACTGGACTGAAGGTGTAAGGTGGGTTTTGAAACAAAATCTGATTTTGAGCATTGTGAAGACAACATGCCCAGCTAAGGCAGAACAATAAACTGCACCCCAGTAATAAATTCGCTGTGTGAATATTTGTTTAAATCTGAGATCCACACAATATAAAAATCAATCTAATCAAACTCGCGTTTCTTTAGAAAAAAATCAGATCAAAATATTTGACATATATTATGTGCTATGACAAAACTAGACTGTGTAATAAAAAGCAGAGACATCATTTTGCCAAACCATCACAAAGGTCCGTATAATCAAAGCTATGGTATTTCCAGTAGTCATGTAAAAATGTGAGAGTTGGACCATAACGAAGGCTGAGTGCTTAAGAATTGATGCTTTCGAACTCTGGTGCTGGAAAAGACTCTTGAGAGTCCCTTGGACAGCAAGGAGATCAAACCAGTCAATCCTAAAGGAAATCAACTTTGAACATTCATTGGAAGGACCGATGCTGAAGCTGAAGCTCCAATACTTTGGCCAGTTGATTCGAAGAGCCGACTCATTGGAAAAGACCCGGGTGCTGGGAAAGATTGAGAGCAGCCAGAGAAGAGGGTGACAAGATGAGATGGTTGGATGACATCACTGACTTAATGGACTGGGAGATAGTGAAGGACACGGAAGCTTGGCAGTCCAGTCTATGGGGTCACAAAGAGCTGGACACAACTTAACGGCTGAACAACAACAATGTGCTAGCTACTATGTCAGGAATTGGGGGAGGGGCTTCGCTGGCGATCCAGTGGATCTGCACTTCCAATGCACGGGCTCGGATTTGATCCCTGGTCAGGGAAATAAAATCCCACTTGCCACATGGTGGGACCAAAAAAAAAAAAATTGAGGGCAGGTATAAATTCATTCATTTATTCATTCATTTATCCATCCATCCATTCATTTATGGCACTGGGCCTATTGTGTGTCTAAAGGGATGACACACACACTTGCCTGTAGGGGGCAGGCACGTAATGTGAATGAGCCAAGTACACAGTCTAAGAACATTTTTTCCTGAAGGTCATTCTCCTCTGGGTGTCAGTTTCATCTTAGAACTGCCCTTTTAAAGGGGGCTGCTGGTCCTCAGATCTGTCCCAGTTGCTATGCAGGAATCTTAGCATAATGAGGCCAAGCCTTCCAGTTGTCTAAGGAAAGCAAAAAATCTGAATCTTTTTGTGAAATCTCATCTCTAGATTCTTAAACTTGGGCAGTAACAATGTTACATGTAAGAGCTAAACAAACAGGCTCCCTGCCCTCATGGGAATTAGTCTTGGAGGGAGACAAGCCACTTTGGTGTGGGTAGTCTTCTTGCTTGTTAACACTTGAGTGTTAGTTGCTCAGTCGTATCTGATTCTTTGTGACCCCACAGACTCTAGCCCACCAGGCTCCTCTGTCCATGGGATTCTCCAGGCAGGAATACTGGAGAGGGTAGCCATTCCCTTCTCCGGGGGATATTCCTGACCCAGGTATGGAACTCGGGTCTCCTGTATGCGTTTTCTGCATTACAAAGGGATTCTTTACCATCTGAGCCACCAGGGAAGCCCAAATGAAACTCAATTCAAATAGGCCTGGACAGTGGAGAGAAAGCAATGACTCCATGATGGGAAAGCCCAGAGTTAGTAGAATTCAGGCATGTTTAATAAAAAATAAAAGACAGGTAACCAAATTTAAAAATATTGAAAGGGGACTTCCCTGGTGGCTCAGTGGTAGAGAATCCGCCTGCCAGTATAAGAGACACAGGTTCGATCCCTGATCCCAGAAGATTCCCACATACCACAGAGAAACTAAGCCTGTGGGCCACAACTCTTGAGCCTGTGCTTCGGAACCCAGGAGCTGAGACTATTGAGCCCTTGTGCCCTAGAGCCTGTGCTCCGCAACGAGAGACGCCACCGCAGTGAGAAGTCCGCTCACCACAATTAGAGAAAAACTCACGCGGCAACAAAGACCTAGCACAGCCAAAAATAAACAAATAAAATTAATTTAAATTTTTTTTAAGTAATAAAAATACACAAAGGATGGGAACTTCCCTGGTGATCCAGTGGCTAACACTCTGCACTCCAAAAGCAAGGGGTCCGGATTTGATCCCTGGTTGGGGAGTTAGATCCTACACGCCACAACTAAAGATTGCACATGTGTCAACTAAGACCCAGTACAGCCAAGTAAAATAAATAAATAAATATATATATATATATATATATATATTTAATGGGACAAGCTAGGACCCATCCCTGTGATATCAGGCAGGGGAGAAGAAGGGGACAGTGAGTGGTGAGGGGCAATGAGACAGTATATTGATATAATGTTAATACAGCATCTATGTACCCTATTCATGATATAGTAACTATATTATGCAGTATTAGGGATAGTAATCAGGGAGCTTCCCAGGTGGCTCAGTGGTAAAGAACCTGCCTGCCAATGCAGGAGACATGAGAGAAACAGTTTCGATCCCTGGGTCAGGAAGATTCCCTGGAGGAGGGCATGACAACCCACTCCAGTATTCTTGCCTGGAGAATCCTGCGGACACAGGAGCCTGGTGGGCTACCCTCCATGGGGTTGCAAAGAGTCGGACATGACTGAAGAGACTTGGCACTCATGCAGAGTGAGTAATAGCTTACTATGGGTTGTGTTCTCTGTGCTGGCCACCGTGCTAAGTGCTGTACAACTATTTTCTCAAGTAATTCTCACGTCAGCCCAAGAAGACAGTGCCACTAACCGCTGCAACATAAAGGAGGGAACTGAAGCACTGAGAGGTGGCACCATGTCCCCAGGTCACACAGCAAGAGCCTTGCAGAGACACTGTTAGAACCCAGGCGGCATGACGTCAGGGGTCTGAGCCTCCCCAGGAAGAGGCAGAGTCTGGACACAGTGAAACTGACCCAGAGTAGCTCAGCCATGTGTGCTCCATTCTAGAAACACTGTGCTGACTTTTTAAGACCATCATTTCTGCATGAGCTTTGTTTCTGTGATTGCAAATAATAACCTACAGAATTTTGAAGGTCAGTGTCCTAGTTCCCACATTTACCTTGGGGCTGTACATTAAAAGAAGGAAAGGAAGGAAGAAATCCCATCTCAGCTGTAATTAGAGATGGAAATAAAACATAACCCTGAAATTTGCTGTTCTCAGCAAGGTGGTTGTCATTCTAAAGCAGGTGTCTTACATGGAATAGATATTTATGGAAAAAGGTATTTATAGAATCGGTGCTGAGCTCACTCATTGTCAAATCTCTGAAAAGAGGGCCCCTGGAGCTTTTGGGAAGTGAAGGTGCTGAGCTATTGACAGAGGGAACGTAATACCTACCTCCTCCCAAATGGTCTTTCTCAGGAACTGTGAGTCACTCAGAGAGAACTCCGCCTGGACTCCAGAAATCCAGCAAGAAGACACTGGAAGGGCAACATGATCTAGGATTTTATCTACCAGTGAGTAAGGGCAGGGTGGGTGCAAGCCTCTGAGTGGAGCAGTGTGGTCTAATGGCTGAAGGTTCAGAAAATTTCTCTCCCAAACCCTGGCTCTGCCATTCCCTTCCTGAGCCTCAGTCTCCTCTTCCATGAAGTGAGGACCACATGTGGAAAATCATATCAAAGGCAATAAAAGCAACTACTTAAAAAAAATTTTTTTTTAGTCGCACCCATGCAGCATGAGAATCTTACTTCCCTGACAAGGGATCAAACCCATGCCCCCTACATTGGGAGTAAAGAGTCTAAACCACTGGGCCACCAGGCAAGTCCCAAAAAGCAGCTGATATTTTAAGTGCCAGCCACCCTCCCCCTCCCCTTTCCAATCAGTATGAAACTTTAAATTGCCTTACTAGACTTGGCACACAAAACTCCACCGGGAAACAGAAACTATATACAGAGCTCATTCAGCGAGTGGGGAAGTATATAAGCAGGAAGAATTGAATGAAGGATATTGACTACGGCAGCGAGCAGAGAAGTCCAGCAGGTTGGTGCACCCCAAGAAATCAGCCACAGCCCAGAGATGGGTGACCAGCCCTGGGTCAGAGAGACAGGGTCAGGGGACACTAGAGTAGAGCTGAAATCACCTAAGGGATGCTGCAGCTCAGAGAAGGTATGGCTACTGGAGATTTGCTCCAGAGACGGGTAGAAATACCCCTGCCGTTTCTTCCCTCCTGCCTTCCACTCTCTCACCAGGGTCTTCCACTATCAGACCCAACATCCTGCAAAGGGGACCCCCTTCTCCCACTCCACCACCATCCTCCTAGCCCTTCAGGGTCAAGGAGGGTAGTTAGGAGGAGGCGGAGGGTACTTAGGAGGAGGCATTCTAACGTCCAGAACCAGGGAAGAAGACAAGGTCGAGCTGGTCAGACCACGCCTTGAGAATTGTGTTCTGATGTGGGGATTGTGCTTAAAGGAGGACCCCAGCAGACACTGGGAGGGATGCGAAGCCACAGATGTGGTTTATCCTGCAGGAGAGTGGCTTTGTGGAGGATAGGGGAACTGCCCCTTCACTTGGGAGGAAGTCCCTCTTACAGCAGATAATGGTGTTCTTTTAAAAAAAAAAAAAGAAAGACTCGGCTGCATTGGGTTTTTGTTGCTGCACACAGGCTTTGTCTAGTTGCAGGGAGCAGGGGTTACTCTTTTTGTCTAATTGCGGTGCATGGGCTTCTCACTGTGGTGACTTTTGTTGTGGCTCACAGGCTCCAGAGGTCAGGCTCAGTAATTGTGGCACTTGGACTTAATTGCTCTGTGGCATGTGGGATCTTCCCAGATCAGGGATCAAACCCACAACCCTTGCATTGGCAAGTGGATTCTTGACCGCTGAACTAGCAGGGAAGTCCTGAAGGTAGTCTTATACGACCCTCCTGGGAGCAGATCTAACCCGGTTATAGGAAGACAGAGTTGGAGTCAATATAAAGATCTTTCTCTTTCATAGAAATTAACACAACATTATAAATCAACTGCACTTCAATTTTCAAAATATATTGATGAAAAAAAAAAGGAGAAGAAGAAAACTCTTTTCTGATGGAACTGAATTTGGCTTTCCTGGGAGGTAGTGAGCTCCCCATCACAGCAAAGGATTTGTGAGAGTTAATTCTTGGTCTAGTGACCGTTGCTATTTTGAACTAGCTTCTACTTTTGACATGACAAAGAAATTTCAGTAACCCAGGGGATCCGGTATTATCAGTTAAACTTTTAAACTTGCTGTGTGAAAACCTGTTTTATTTCCCCTTGGTGTGGTGTGTTTAGTCATTCACAGGCTGTAAGTTTCTCACAGACAGGAAGATGTATGTAGATCCGCCTGACTTTAAGCAAACATAATATGTGAAAATTTTGGTTCTTGGTTCCACTACAAACAAACAAACAAACAAAAAGCTATCATTTAATTTCTTTAAACAATAATTTTCCCTAGGACATTTAAAATATACTTTCAGGGTCAAATAAAAATTTTCCTGAAGTGTTTATTTTATGTTGGCTAAGGGAAACTATTATCCAGAGGAGGTCTATAGAGAGGAATAAATTTTTTTTTTTTTATAGAGAGGAATAAATTAATGTGAACAATATGCAAATAAAAAGCCACAATTTTCTGCGGTATTTGTTAAAATAAGCATCTTTTTGGCTTTTAGCACCCCATAACAGCAGCCTGCTGAAGAAGACAATGGCAACCCACTCCAGTACTCTTGCCTGGAAAATCCCTTGGGCAGAGGAGCCTGGTAGGCTGCAGTCTATAGGGTCCTGAAGAGTCAGACACTACTGAGCAACTTCACTTTCACTTTTCACTTTCATGCAATGGAGAAGGAAATGGCAACCCACTCCAGTGTTCTTGCCTGGAGAATCCCAGCGACGGGGGAGCCTGGTGGGCTGCCGTCTATGGGGTCGCACAGAGTCGGACACGACTGATGCGACTTAGCAGCAGCAGCAGCAACAAGTATATGTATATGTTCTTCTTTGAGCACAGGCTGGCTGAAATACACTAGTGTATTTTTTTTAATTGAAGTATAGTCGATTTACAATATTGTGTTAGTTTCAGATGTATAGCAAAGTACTTCAGTTATATTTATATCTACTCTTTTGCAGATTCTTTTCCATTGTAGATTATTATAAGATATTGAATATAGTTACCTGTACCAGATAGTAGGTTCTTGTTTGCCTGTTTCATATAGTAGTGCATATCTGTAATCCTAAATCCCTACTTTATCCCTCCTCCCTCTTCCCCCTTTGGTAATTATAAATTTGCTATGCCTGAGTTTATGTTTTGTAATAAGTTCACTTGTTTTATTTTTCAGATTGCAGATCAGTGCGATTACATGGTATTTGTCTTACTCTGATTACTTCACTTAGTATGATAATCTCTAGGTCCATCCACGTTGCTGCAAATGGCATTATTTCATTCTTGTTTATAGCCCTGTATCTTTCTTCTTGCATGGACCTTCTATAACCTTCTACTGTGATTTCCCATTTCCCATTCTTTATGGTGGTTACAGAACCTAAAGAATCTTTCAAAACCGTCGATGTGCAGAATGAACCCTTTACCTGGAGTTCACAGTCCCTTCCACCTTCTCTTCCCTGGTTTCTACAGTTCATTTGATGTCAATTTCCTTAATCAGGGGCTTCAAGTTTTCCCAAGTTTCATTTCAGTTTTCATAGAGACAATATTCTTTCTTTTTACCCTCATGTTTCCATGATTTCTGTAACACTTAATGGAATCAATTATTGATGATAATAAACACAACTGCCATACACAAGTTTGGGAGCAAACACACTCACTCTGCCTAAGGGTAGAGGACAAAGGTGAGGAAGAAGTATGTAGGTGGAGAGTTCAGTATGCACGTGTGTTTCACAGACGAAATAGGACAAGTTCAGTAACCTAGTGAGTCAGTTTAATGAAAGCTAGTTAAGAGAGTGTCTTTAAAAAATAACTATAAAAATTAAAACTTTGAAACTCAATTAAAGCTTTGAAAAAAATTAAAAGCTTTGAAACTCAAAGTGCCTTTTTGTGTGTGCATTAGCTCATATTACTTGGTCATCCATCATGTGCTCTTTCATTCATTAAATATTCCTTCTGTGATCTCACAATAGTAGACATATTGCTGGCTACAGGCTGATTGGCAGGGTCACTCTATTATGCCCATTTTATTGGTGGGGAGACTGAGGCTCAGCCAGCTGACATTGCCACACACATTTAAGTACAAGTGCCAGGTCTTTTGGTTGTACATCCTCATGTACTTCCTACCATGTAAGACAGACGGTTCAGATTTCTCTTCCCCTTAAACCAGAAGTTCAGGTTCTCCATGTTGACAGTATGAGGGAGAAAGCAGACTATTCTATAAGCCATTTTGGAAAACTGACAGATAAATAGATTGAAAGGCAAATTTTCCCAGTGTTTGGAGTCAGAGTGCTGACAGCAAACAGAAGGCACATTAGATGGATTCTGAAGAGAATTTACTTTTTGAAATAAGTGTGTATGTATATATCTGTGTATGTATTTATTTATTAGGGCTTCCCAGGTGGCTCAGCTGTAAAGAATCTGCCTGCAACGCAGGAGACACAGGAGTTGCAGGTTCAGCCCTGAGTGGGGAATATGCCCTGGAGGAGGAAATGGCAACCCACTCCAGTACTCTTGCTTGAAAAATCCCATGGACAGAGAAGCCTGGTGGGCTACAGTCCACGCAGTCGCAGAGTCGGGCATGACTGAGCATGAGAATACATTTATTTATTTGGCTGCACTGGGTCTTAGTAGGGACACTCAGGATCTGCAATCTTCATTGCAGCATGCAGGGTCCCTTTTTTAAAATTAATTATAGTTTTGGTTGCACAAGGTCTTCATTGCTGCATGTGGGCTTTAGTTGCGGTGAGCAGGGGGCTACTCCCTAGTTGCAGTGCATGGGCTTCTCATTTCGATAGCTTCTCTTCTTGTGGAGCACAGACTCTAGGGTGTGCGGGCTTCAGTAGTTTAAGCACAGGGGCTCAGGAGTTGTGGCTTCATACTGTATGTAGGATCCATTAGTTGCACGTGTGGGATCTAGTTCCCTAACCAGGGATCTAACCCGGGACACCTGCATTGGGAGTGCAGAGTCCTAGCCACTGTACCAGTAGGGAAGTCCCTGAAGAGAATCTAGGGACTACAGGAAGTTCCCCACCTTTCTCCTCTTGCCCTCCTGTCTCCATCTGGTGCCTCCCACTGGTTCAACCCAATAGGAAGTCACAGGGGAGAGAGCCCAGGTGATGCCTTCCATCAAGGTCAGACTTCTAGGACACAGAGAAGGTGAAGAATGAATCTGAGCACAAGCAGATGGGTAACAACCAGAGCCCACCCTGCTTGCCAATTGGCATCACTGATATAATTCTTTTTTCCTTTATGGTGTTAAGAATTCTCTGAGACTGATTCAGAAGGAAGGGGCAGGGGAAGGACATTCCAGCCAGGGCTGTATTGGTACCAGCCCACCAAGGGGGTCAGAGGGAGAGGGTAGGGGCAAGGTCCTAGAGTAGACACAGGGAACTGTATTCAATATTCTGTGATAAACCATAATGGAAAAGAATGTATATACACATATAACTGAACTGCTGTGCTGTACAGCAGAAGTTAATACAACATTATAAGTCAACTATACTTCAATAAAATAATACATACATATATACACAGGTAAAGCTACTTCAACCACACTAGCCAGGCACCCAGCTCACTGCCAAAGGGTTTCTGTTCTCATAGAGTCCAGCTTCCCCTGCATGGACCCCTGCAAGCACCCCATGTCCAGCCAACCAGAGTTCCTCCTCAACTGTCCACTGCTTCACTCCTCCGGGTCTTTGCACATGCAGTTTCCTCTGCCTGAGACCCCCTTCACCACTCTCATCTGCCTAGAATCTCCCACTTACCCTTTCAAACACAGCTCAGGTGTCACTGCCCCACAGTTTTAAGTCATGCACAGAAAAGCTTTATCTCAGGGGTGTCAGGGAAGTTTAGCATTTGAAAAAAAAAATGTTCATTCCTGGAATTAACCATGCCAACAGAGCAAAAAAAGAGCAAAAAAAAAAAAAAACTCTCTGGGGATCTGGAGATGTATGTGTGAATGAAAATATCAGTGAGCCAGTATCACACACAGGTCATCATGCTAAGCCCTCTCCATGGAAGGGGAGGCAGGTAGACAGACTCTACTGCCTCACTGTAAACCTCATTCCTCAGAGGAGGAAAGTAAGGTACAGACAGGCTGAGCAATTTGCCCAAGGTCACACAGCTGGCAAGTGGTAGAAGCGAGGGCTGAAGTCTGGTATCTTCACACCACATGCTGTAACTACGTGGCATACTGAATGAATGACTGAATGAATGCAACCACCAGAACCAAAATGATGGTTGACCCAGAGAGACGACAGCCCTGCTGAGTCAGGGTGGGCTGCCCAGGTCAGTCCCTGCAGTGGGGGAGAACAAGAGCAGGGACAGGCAGTTCAAAGATGGAGAAGGATGACACCCCCTCCCATGGAGCAGACCCTTCCCTGGGGACCTAGTGTTCCTCCTCCCCTGGGTCCCGACGGCTGGGGGCCAGCCTCCACCCGCCCCTTATCTCACTATATTACAACTGCGAGTTCATGTGTCTCTCTCCAACTTTGGATGTCAGGCCCGGTTTCACTCAAACTTTTCTGGCCAGGACTGTTTGTCCACCTAGGGACAATCCACTTTTCTTGAATAAAGGAGACAAACGATATTCAAGACTGCAGGAGCCCTGGTGAGAAGACGGCCAGACCCCACTCCAAGAAGCAGTGGAGCAAGGAGCCAGTTGCTGGCAGGAGGTCAAAGCAGGACCAGCTGCTTGGCTGACAAGGTATCAACCAGGCACTTGCTCTTTTCCCTAAGAAGAGTCAGGCTTGGGCCTGAAGTCTGAGCTTGAACTCTATAGACAGAAACTAAGGGGTCCTGCAGCTCACGGGGGAGCTTGGAAGAGATGTTGAAAAGGATGTATCTGAGAGTGCTGCTCCGTGCTGTTCCTAGAATCCCATCAGTACCTCAGGGCTCAGTGGGAAAGTGCTGTGATCAATTAGCAATATCCGCCATGCGTACTCTACCACCAGATGTAGAGGTATGCATGCTCTCTGTTTACCATCAGGTGGCAGGGCTGTGGGAGAAGGGGCTGGGCAGATTAGTAGTCATAACAGAATGAACGGTTCTCAAGAACTTGGAATGTGCCCTGTTAAATGCTTTGCCTGTTCTATTTTATTTAATCCTCAAGATAACTCTCAGAGATAAGGGACTTTGGCCCCACCCCTATGGCAGCTCTATGAGAGTCACAATTTTACCTACTTGTATATTTTTTCATATTTATTTATTTATTTGGCCTCGCTAGGTCTTAGTTGTGGCACATGGGATCTTTAGTTGGGGCATACACACACTTAGGTGCGGCCTGTAGGACCTAGTTCCCTGACCAGGGATCGAACCCAGGCCTCCTGCATTGGGAGCGTGGAGTCTTGGTCACTGGACCACCAGGGAAGTCCCACCATTTTATTTACCTGTGTTTAGCGCTATATCCGCAGCACCTAAAAGAGTACCTGGCATATGGCTGGCACTCGAAAAGTATTTGCTATTGAGTAGATGAACTCCCATTTTGAAGATGAGGAAACTGAGGCCCAGAGAGACAAGCAACTTACTCAAAGTCATACAGTTAATGAGAGGTCCTCTAGGGCAGCATCTCTGGAATGTTCTGAGAAGTGGCATTGTTCTATAATCTGTGCTATGCACTAGCTACAGGTGACTAGTCAGGACGCGACATGGAGGTAAGGCAACTGAGAAAGTGCATTTTAAATTTCATGTAATTCTAACTAATTAAAATAGAAATGGCCCAGCACAGCTCTAGAGCTTGAGAGTTCAACCACCCTAGACCGATACCAAACACCAGGTCCAGGTTTTCCAAGTCAAATGAAAACACTGAGAGTTTTTTCAGTTATAATCCTATCAGGAAGGGCAGGGGTGTAGCAGTGAATGAATCACAAGTAATTGTATTACTTATGTGGCTCTCCTGGCCACACAGTTTTGCGAAGGCTTTTATCCACGCGCTGGGTTTCACACGAGAGGCTTGAAGACTCCATGGGAGACGTGGCTAGTCAGGGTTACCTGCTGACCTTGGACCACAGCCAGCTGTGCAACCCTGAAATGCCAAGCATTTCATTTTCACAGCTGGCAAACAGGGAACCATGGCAAACAGAGTCAAGCTGTGGGCCAGGCCAGCTTCCTTAGAAACCTCAGCAGTAAGTGACCAGCAGTTCTGACCTGACAGGTCCCAAGACAGCATCAGCTCCAGGAGAAGCCGTGATACGCAGGAAGCTTTGTGTACATTTAGCGCCTTATATCTGCCTCCCCTCCCCTCTTCTCTCTACCCCTCTTAGGGGCTGGCCTCTTCCTTTCCCTCTAGTCATGAAACAAGATGATCTTGAGAAAGCGCCTGAAGCTGATGAATGAATGCTAAGGTGTCAATGACTCATAGAATCCATTTTCAAATGATTTCTATTTTAACAGGAAACAAAGTCTTCAGCTAAGGAAGAGTTTTCTAACTGGTAGACAGGCATCATCAACAAAAGTTCAAATTTATGGAGCTTTGTTCATGGGGTTTTATGCTTCCCTGGTGGCTCAGATGGTAAAGAATCTGCCTGCACTGCAGAAAACCCGTGTTTGATCCCTGGGTTGGGAAAATCCCCTGGAGAAGGAAATGGCAATCCACTCCAGTATTCTTGCCTGGAAAATCCTGTGGACAGATGAGCCTGACGGGTTACAGTCCATGGGTCAGAAAGAGTCAGACACAACTGAGCGACTAACATGCATGGGGCACTGATGGAAGTAGTCAGCATGTATTAATTCATTTATTATTCATTCATTCATTATATCATTCATTCATCATGTATTAATTTGTCAACACCACGAAAGGAACAAAGGCTACCCCATTTGGAGGTGGGAAACGGAGGCACACAGTGCAGCTGGTCCAGTTGGCACCGCGCCAGGGCCCAAATCCAGGCACAGCTGGGGAGGCAAGTTCTGCGGAGAAGGAAGCAGGAAGCAGAAATGCCAACTGAGGGGAAGAAAGTCTTTTCTCTTTTAATCTGAGATTAGGGACGACCAAGGCCTGGGCCAGCAAACCTCTGTGGCTTCACCCATTTACTGGTCTGTTGCTTCTTACCCTCCAATCTAAACAGTTACAAATTTACTGGAGGGACTGAGCCAAGAATTCCACTTGCAGACGTGATCCAGGGTGGCCCCCAGGCTGGCTCACTTATGCTGGGCTGCAATTTTTCTAGATTACTCAGCCTTTGGGAGGAAAGCTGGGCCAAGGACAAACCTCTGGTGAGAACAGAGTGTTTAGAGAGCTGCCTGCCTCCTCCTTCCCTCCTCCTCCAAGAGACTCAGGGACCTGGAGGCTCCCTGGGGAGCTAGGGCTGCAGCTGCAAGGAACAGTTCTCCTAGGCCTCACTCCATCCCCAACACCACCTCCCTCCCTATCCCTCCCACCCGCCCCCCACCCCAGGCCCAGCTGTTCTTGAGACAGGGCTGGCAGTTCACTGACACCTCTCCAAAGGGCCTGCACCACACAGAATCACGTGCATGCATCCGTGAACACAGGCATGCAAAAAACACAGGGCTGCTCTACACTTAGGTACTGACAGCTGTTCTCCTCAGGTGGGTAATGTTTTCCCTTTTGTGCTTGTCCCTTTTGATACTGAGTACTTCCTTAGTTTTTATTTATTTTTTAAATTTTGTTTGTGCTCTGCGGCTTGTGGGATCTTAGCTCCCCAACCAAGAATCGAACCTGCTCCATGGCATGAAAGTGCCGTGTCCTAACCACTGGACCGCTGGGGAAATCCCAATCCACCCTTATTAACTGTACAATTCAGTGGTTTTTCATCTATTCAGAGTTGTTCAATCATTATTATGACCGAATTTCAGAACATTTTTGTCACACTCCTGCCCAAAAACATCCCTTAACAGCCACACTATTTCCCTCAACATCCCAGCCCTGAGTAACCACTAATTTCCTTTCTGTCTCTATGGATTGGCCTGTTCTGGACATTTCATATAAATGGACTCATACAATTCCCGTTCTTCTGTGTCTTTCACTTAGAATAATGTTTTCAAGGTTCATTCAGGCTGTAGCGTAAGTTTGACAATGATAGATCTGTGGTGGTTAAAGCTCATTTATTCCTCAAACACGTAGTTAAGAGGCTACCAGGTGCCCGCCTTGGGGCTGGCAGCAAACCCTGCCCCGGCGGGTTTCCAGTCAGGGAGAGAGAAGAGTAAGTCGACTGAACAAGGAATGATTGAGAAGAATTAGACGGAGGTAAGCACAGAGCTCGGAGAAGGCAATGGCAACCCACTCCAGTACTCTTGCCTGGCAAATCCCATGGACGGAGGAGCCTGGAAGGCTGCATGCAATCCATGGGGTCGCGAGGAGTCGGACACGACTGTGCGACTTCACTTTCACTTTCATGCACTGGAGAAGGAAATGGCAACCCACTCCAGTGTTCTTGCCTGGAGAATCCCAGGGACGGGGGAGCCTGGTGGGCTGTCTATGGGGTCGCACAGAGTCGGACATGACTGAAGCGACTTAGCAGCAGCAGCAGCAAGCACAGAGCTGTTTGGTAGTGAAGAGAGGAATGGTGACTTTAACACAGGGGGCCAGCGAAGGCCTCGCTGTAAGTGAACGCAATGCGGCCGGCCGAACTAAGGTTGGAGGAAGTTGAAGGTGCGAAGGTGCCCCCGCGATGCCCCCTCTCAGCACTCAGGTCCCCCAGGCCCGCGACCTCGCCTGTCTGGTCCACGCCGTGTCCCTGCGCCTGGGACGGCGGTCGACACCCAGGAGGCGGTCGCGATGCTTGACTCTTGAGTGGCCCGCCGGGGCCGCCAGTGAGGCCCCGGGTCGAGGGGGTGTGCGGGCCGAGGGGTGGGCGAGGACCCCACGCAGGCCCGGACCCCGCACAGACCCCGCCCCAGCGCAGGCCCCGCCCCGCGCAGGCTCCGCCCCCGCGCCGCCTGCGCCCACCGGCTCCCGGCCGCCGCCATTGGCTGCGCGCGCCCCCGCCCTCGGCCTCGCACTTCCTGGCGGAGCCATGGCCGCGCTCCCGGCCGGCCCGCGGGCTCCGGCGCTCCGGCCCCGCCGCCCCGCCCGCTCGGCCCCGCCGCCGGGGGTCCCCGCGCCGCGCCAGTAGCGTGCCCTCCCAGGTGGGCCTCCGCGCGCGCCCTGCTCCTGCGCTGGCCGGGGCGGGAGCCGCGCGCCTTCCGGGGGCCGGGGCAGGGGGCGGGCCTGCTTCTGGAGGGTCGCCGGCGCCGCGGTTCCGCCCGCGGGAGCCCTTTGTGCTCGGCGGAGCGCCGGTGAGGACCGCAGGGCTAGGGGCGGGCCCCGAGGCTCGGGGCTGGGGAGGGGGCCGCCGCCCCCACAGGTGGGACAGGTACGGCCTGCGCGGCGGCGCGCGGCCCAGGTGGGCGAGCGTCCCCGCGTCCCGCCGCCGGCGCCCTCCCCGCTCTGCGCCCTCCCCAGTCTCGCGGCCGGCGCGAGCCCGCCCGGGCGGCTGTTGTGCCGGCTGTTCCGCCTAGCGGTGCCGTGTCCGAGGAAGCCACGGCGGTGTCCGCCGAGAGCCGGGACCGGTGAGTGCGGGCGGGCGTCCGGGTCCACCTCCACCTCCACGACGCGGTTTCCCCCACCTCCCGAGCGCCGCGGTCCGGCAGGTTTCAGGCCTGAAACCCGGGCTCCCTGGGGACCCTGCCGGCCGCCCGGACGTGGCCTCTGTTCCGTGTTTAGTAAAAAGACCTCTCAGCGCCTCACTGGGTATCGCCACCGTCCCTGCGGATGGCCTTGACCCCTCACCTGCTTGCAGAAAGCACAGGAGGCAGCTGACACCCACACTCCTGGAGCAGCTGGGCCCCCGAACCGCTTGCCCGCAGACAAAAGGGAGCCTCCTCACGGGGAAAACTCTCTCTAGAAACGTTGGCCTAGAAAACAAAGCTTTTAGCACTGAAGGCAGACCTGAGACCTGGCTGGCTGCCTCGGGTGGTGGAGACGGTGTGCTGCGGGTGACCTTGGGCGGGCCCCACGGCCGCCTGAGCCTGGGCATCAGGAGCAGCGGTGACACCTGTCTCGGAGGGTGAAGGTGAAACAAGGAAGTCAGGGATGAAGAGTAGGATGGCTGCTGGTGTCCTTCCTTTCTGTCTCTGAGCCCCCAGCATCCTAGGGGCAGTCAGAAAGGATTGGGGGGAGGGCTACAGCTGGTCTTTGTCACAAAGTTGCTAATTTGCCGAGAGAAATCTACTTATCCCTTCCTTTCCCCCAGGAAACTGGCAGGGTAGACTGCACCAGGATCGCTTCCCCAACCCATTCCCCCACATCACTGGAGCCCCCTCTTGTTTTCCGTGATTGTCTTAACAGAGCGCTGGACTCCTTATTGCACTGTTACTTATTAGCAAAAGCTGACTCTTCTCAACTCGGATAGCAGGGGATAGATCCCTCTGTAAACCCTCTGTCCCAGGATATGACTTGTGCCCATGTTGCTGGCTTAATCCTTCCTCCCTGTGCGCCCATCTTCCGAGGTCCCCCGGAGCCGGCTCTGTGCTCTTAGTGAGTTGCTTGACATTTCAAAAACTGGAAGAAGCCTGTCATGGTGTGGGTGCACCAGCCTTTGCCATAGACTCCACCACGAAGTGTGTAGAAAGGTTAAATTGCTTGTTCAAGTTGATCTTGGATGTTCCAGGCAGGACATAACCCCATCCCCTCTCCCATTCTCTCACAGAGGTTTCCTGCCTGTGGGTATTTGTTTAATGGCCAGGTGGAGTAGCCTAGGGCTTGAGAGCATGCAAGCCTCCTTACCTTGGAATCCTGACTCTGCTGCTGCTTCCTGAGTGTGAAGCTGAGCAAGTTCCTTCCCCTCGCTGCGACAGCTTCCTCCTCTGTAAACTGAGGGTAATAATAGTGCTGGCCTCCTGGTGATGTTGTGGGGCTTAAATCAGTGAGACAAAGAAAACAAGACAGTGCCTGTGGCCAGAGCATATTTTATACGTGGTAGTCGTCACTGAACCGTATCCTGAACGTCACAGAATTTTACAAGGGTGAGACTCAGCCTAGGCCCCATTCAAGTGCCCATGTCTGTCCAGTTTTGAAGCTGAACAGATTCAGCTTTGATTGCCAGCCATTCACTAGCTTTGTGTGACCTTGAGCTCAACATCGTCATCTGTGAAATGGGTTAAGTGACGTCAGCTTGGTCAAGCCGGGTGGAAGGTTACTATGATGGCAGGTGTCAGTCCCTTAACTTGGTCCCAGGGTCATAGTCTGGGTTCTGAAATGACAACTGTTGATACTGTGGTCTTGATCTATTGCAAAGACGGCCTTCTGATCAAACATCCAAAGGTAGGTGTTTGTAGGTGAGCTGAGAGACAAGACGTGGTGGGACTTTAGGTGAGAAGGGAACGCTTACTACGTGTTCTGTCTGATTTGAACACCCGAATGTTTTCAGCACTCAGCGTGACAGAGTGCTTGGAAGTACAGTGTTCTCTCTCTCTTCCCTCCCTTCGCTCTTGCTGTCACTGACACCTGCCAGCAGAGCCTGCGATTTGTGAATGACCTCGAGTTATTACTACATGCTCAGAAACCCCGTTCTTGTCGTAGGGCTGCGATCTCGTTTATGATGGAGGGAAGCCGGCAGACGCGAGTGTCTCGGCCGTACAAGATCAGCGAGTCCTCAAAGGTCTGTGAACGGGTCACTGTGCCGATTGCCCAAGAAGCGTGAGGGTTTTCTAACAAGCTCATTCTCATTGTACAGGCTGATTTTCTATTCTTGGCATTGGTGTTAATCTCCTTAACGGTGACTAGAGGCGGCACAGGCAAGGAGTGGAAAAATCATAAAATCAGAGAGAGCGGGGGTTGAAGGGAGTGGTGGATGTTAGAAACACAACTGGACTCCTTTATCCTGCACTTCGACCCTGAGAGGTGTACAGGACAGGGTGGATGCCATGGGATTCCTGTTTCCACCTGAGGCTCCAAAGATGTCTGTCAAGAAGCCAGCCCCCAGCCTTATAGTGGGGGCAGCACTTGGCATACCTGATGTGAAGGGCCAGAGCCTTTCCTGATCGTGACCTTCTGGGACCCTAGGAGTGAGTGAGGGTGGGCCCCCAGGGCGCTGCTACCTACCTGTGTCACACTGACTGCATCAGACATGTCTTGGGAAGGGGGGAGGAGGCAGGTGTCTCATTGGAAGTACATGTACCCAGCCCCACCCCAGACCTGCTAAATTAAAGTCTGGGAGCAGGACCTGGTATTCTGTAACCTTTAGCAGACTCCTCAGGTGACTTGGAGTGGCCCTTGTCCCCACAGCCGCTGTAGATGAGGTTCAGGGGACCAATTTGTGGGACAGTCCCCATTTATACCTGTCTATTTATAAATATCAATAGCGTCCTTTTCTTTAAAAGTCTCCCGTTTTGACGATTAAATGTCATGGTTGGACTATATCATGCATTCTCCATGGGGCTGACATTGCTCATAAGGGGTGAGCTTGGGGGTGTGGAAAGAATTTTACTCTTTCAAAGTAAATATAATACATGCCCAAATATATAGACTGTATATTGTGTGTTTAAATGACATAGCAAGCTGTTAGGGAAAAAATATCTTAAAAGCAGACAAATGAAGAAAGATGAAGAAATACCATTTTAGATAAAGGGAGCTGCGAGCAACTTATAGAAGAGGACAAAAAGAGGAATGAGGTTCAACAGATGTGTGAAAAAGAAAAATGGGGTGTAATTTTCAGGGAAGGCTGATCCCCCTGAGAACTCTCCTGTTTCCATTTGAGCCGACTGAGAAGGCCCTTGCCAAGCCTGGCTTTATCTGCTGTGAAAACCCAGAAAGGTCTCACTGCTGCCTCAAAGGGGCTTTGTTTCGGAGCTTGGCTGCCGAGACAGCGTAGCTTTCTAAGTTCGACAGCGCTAGAAACCTTTGTCCCTTCAAGCCAGATTCTGAGCCTGTTTCTCTTTGAATTGAAGCTTTCAGGAATAGGCTTCTTTATCCCTTGGCTTGTTGTATTTATGTTCCTAACATTTCATACTTAGCAAGCGCCCAAATCATAACGTGCCCTTGAATTTCTAGACATTCATCACACCCGTGTGGCCAAAACCTGGATAAGTTAAAAAGAATATCACCAGACCCCTCCGGGTCCCTGCAGTAGGGAGAGCCACTCTCCCAGCTTTCAGCAGTTTCACCTGCCCTTGAACTTGTATGAATGGAGTCGGGGGTGGCTGTGTGTGCCTGCTCCTTGCTCTCGTTGGCCTGCTTCGGAGGGTCACCCCAGTTACCGCTTGTGGTGGTACACCTTGCCTGTCTCAGATCAATGGAGCCTTCCGTTCTGTGGCTGCCGCTGCTCATTTATCTACTCTAAAATATGTCGATCCAATTTGATGCTGAATTTTTTATTCTTTAATGTTTGTTTATTTTGGCTGTGCCACGTGGCTTGTGGGACCTTAGTCCCCCGACCAGAGATTGAACCCGCACCCTGTGCAGTGGAAGTGACTGGAGTCCTAACCACTGGACCACCAGGGAAGTCCCTGAATTCTTTTTTAGTATAAGGTGCCCCATACCTCAGGTTCCCTGGTGGCTCAGCGGTAGAGAGTCCACCTGCCAACTCAGGACACACAGGTTTGATCCCTGGGTTGGGAAGATCCCCTGGAGGAGGAAATGGCAACCTATTCTAGTATTCTGGCCTGGAAAATCCCATGGACAGAGGAGCCTGGCGGGCTACAGTCTATGGGGTTGCAGAGTCGGACACGACCTCACAACTAAACAACAACATCCCCATACCTGCTCCTTTCTGCCCAGCATTAGACCCTGAGTACCTGTGTTTCTTTCCCTTGCCTAGCCTTTGGTGAAGGTGCTAAAATAAGAAATGAAGGGATGAACAGGGTTAATGTCATGGGAGAAAGTCGAAGGTCAGAGTTTCTAAACTATGTGAAGTGCTGCAACTCAGTTACTGATGACCCTTTAAAGTCGGGAAGTCACGGTTGTCTCTTTTTAGTTGTTGTCTCTGCTGCTACACTAAACATGTGGAAACAGGCTGTGGTGGAGACCCAGGTGCAGAACTAAACGAGCCCACCTAGCCTGGAGGCCCAGCTGTAGAAGCAGTGAAGCCGTCTCTGCCCTGCCTGCCTGCCGCAGATGGCCCCATGGAAACTCTCCTCCGGGGCTCTCCCTATCCTTGCCCCTCCTCAGGGCTGTTTCCTTTTCACGCCGCAGCTAGGGGCCTGTGTACCCCTATTTACCTGTGATAGTTCCAGTGCCCCTGCCAGCTTGGAAGCAACCAGGAGACCAGGGTGGGCTCAGAGCCCACCTGAGGCCCCTCACTTGCTTCTCAAGGACACTAGCCTTCACTGTCACTCGATAGCCCGCTCCTGTGGTGCCTTTTTATTTCCTTCAGTCTGCACCCAAGAGGGGCCCCAGGCCAGCTTGTGCTGGAGCCCAGACCTTTCCTGCTCAATTATAAGCCAAAACCAGGCCAGCCCAGCGCTCTCTGGATAACCAGAATAGGCAGAAATATCCATGTGTGAACCTCCAAGAAGCCACCCTGTAATGTCAGGCAGGAGAGCCTGGCTCTGTGGACTTGAAAGAGAAGGGAGCTGTAGGGATTGGCTGCATGGTGTCCTCAGAATGTGAGGATGTTGCCTGAGACTCGGTGTGGATGGAGCCATGGATGTTGGAACTGGCTGGACGGGAAGGACCACAGGGAAATAAAGTGGCCCGTTACTGGTGCATTGGAGGTGGTAGAGAGCAGATTTGGAAGGGAAGGAAAAACCAAGCCCGAGCCATAGAACACACGTTGAGAAGTAACCTCTAGGGACCTGTGTGCAAGTCAGCCAGCTGCTTGCACCTGCCCAGCCTCACCACCCCCACCACACATCAGACTTAATGCCTAGCCCTTTTTCCCAATCACCCTTGAATCTCCCTGCTGATGTTTCTGAGTGGTCCGTTTTCTCATATGTTGAATCATCTTGTTGTTTTTATAGGGAGTAAATAGAGCAGTGTGAAATATCCTGATTATTCCGTCCAGGATTTAGAAACTGTTATCTAAAGTCTGAGTTTTCTTTGTATCTTTAAAAGCCCAGGGCAGGCAGACAACAGTCGGTCAATGTCCACCAACCTGAATGTATTGAATTAACTCCTATTAATTATTCCTATCAATTGATTTGTTAATTCCTGTGTAGCATGGTGATTAAAGGTTTGGGCTCTGAAATCAGATCTAGTTTCAAATCCCAGCCCTGCCTCTCAGTCACTGTGGGATTTTGGACAGATTTTGCAGTCTTTCTGAGCCTGACTTTTCCTCATCTGGAAATATAATTGACACTCCCTTGGAGGGTTCCCATGATGCTCGAACAAGAGCGTGCAGTCACGTGTACAGGGCCATGTGTAGCATAGTGTTGCTGCAGTTTACATACGTTTCTTTTAACCCTGGCCGTGACTGCTGAAGCCATGTTTCTGAGAGTAAGTTCCCCAGGCACGTTAGTCTCTGGGTCCCGTGACCTTGTTGGATGGTCTCGTAGCCTAAGTGTCGGCACTGCGCCTTCGTGGGGACTGAGGGGCCCAGCAGGTGACTCTGCTGCCGCTCCCCTGGGGCCAGCTCTGTGCCAGGTTCTGTCTCATGACCCCCACAAACCTGGGTGATAAACAGACTCAGCCTCACTTGTGAGACCAGGAACGGAGGCTCAGAGGCTGCTCGAGACTCAGAGGCTGCAGAGCTGGGGCTCCACCAGCTCCCGTCCCACCAGAGAGGCTCCACCCCACATAACTTCACCCTCCCCACGGGACAGCGTTTGCAAACCTCTGCCATGACACACACTTGCTGAGAAGGAAACAGAGATGGGAAAGGAGGGAACGAAGAACACTTTGGGGAATTCTGTTTATAAAGGAGGAAGAGAGGGGGAGAATGAAAGGAAAAAAGAAAGGTTGAGTAAATTTTATTTGTAAAGAAATGGAACTGAAAGTTGCTCAGTCGTGTCTGACTCTTTGCGACCCCATGGACTGTAGCCCACCAGGTTCCTCTGCCCATGGGATTCTCCAGGCAAGAATACTGGAGTGGGTTGCCATGCCCTCCTCCAGGGGAATCTTCCTGACCCAGAGATCAAACCCGGGTCTCACGCATTGCAGGCAGATTGATTACCATCTCAGCCACCAGGGAAGCCCAATACAAGTACATAGCCACACACACACACAGTGAAACACCCTTACTTCTGCGAGGTACTCTGGCACTCTGTTTCCCGTTCTCTCTCATTCTGCTGTATGCTAAACGCTGGTCGGGTGGTGCTAGGTGGGTCCGAGGCCCCCTCCCCTCCTGACAGGCGCTCTCGCCGCTGCAGGTGTACCGCTGGGCCGAGCACTCGGGCACAGTGCTGCAGCGGCTGAATGAGCAGCGCCTGCGCGGCCTCTTCTGCGACGTGGTCCTGGTGGCCGATGAGCAGCGCCTGCCGGCCCACCGCAACCTGCTGGCCGTGTGCAGCGACTACTTCAACTCCATGTTCACCCTGGGCATGCGCGAGGCCTTCCAGAAGGAGGTGGAGCTGATCGGCGCCTCCTACATCGGGCTCAAGGCCGTGGTGGACTTCCTGTACGGCGGGGAGCTGGTGCTGGACGGCGGCAACATCGACTACGTGCTGGAGACGGCCCACCTGCTGCAGATCTGGACTGCGGTGGACTTCTGCTGCGAGTACCTGGAGCAGGAGGTGAGCGAGGACAACTACCTGTACCTGCAGGAGCTGGCCTCCATCTACAGCCTCAAGCGGCTGGACGCCTTCATCGACAGCTTCATCCTCAGCCGCTTCGGCACGCTGTCCTTCACGCCCGCCTTTCTGCAGAACATCTCCATGCAGAAGCTGTGCGCCTACCTGGGCAGCAGCGAGGTGCAGCGGGAGTGTGAGCACGACCTGCTGCAGGCCGCCCTGCAGTGGCTGACGCAGCAGCCCGAGCGCGAGGCCCATGCCTATCAGGTGCTGGAGAACATCCACTTCCCGCTCATCCCCAAGAACGACCTGCTGCACCGCGTCAAGCCCGCCGTGTGCTCGCTGCTGCCGCGCGAGGCCAACTGCGAGGGCTTCATCGAGGAGGCCGTGCGCTACCACAACAGCCTGGCGGCCCAGCCCGTCATGCAGACCAAGCGCACGGCCCTCCGCACCACCCAGGAGTGCCTGCTCTTTGTGGGCGGCGAGGTCTCCGAGCGGTGTCTGGAGCTCAGCGACGACACCTGCTACCTGGACGCCCAGAGTGAGCAGTGGGTCAAGGAGACGCCCCTGCCGGCCCGGCGGAGCCACCACTGCGTCGCTGTGCTGGGGGGGTTCATCTTCATCGCCGGCGGCAGCTTCTCACGGGACAACGGAGGGGATGCGGCCTCCAATCTCCTTTATAGGTATGACCCCCGCTGTAAACAGTGGATCAAGGTGAGATTAAAGCCAGATTATTTCTTTACTCTTGAGGACTTTCGATCTTCTTAACCTTAGTCTTGACTGCCCCCTCACTCCCTTCTCTCAGGCCTGGACAGCCGTCCTGCTTCTGAACTAGGTGTGATGATAAGATGACGAGCCCCATCACAGCCCCCTGCCTGGTTGGGGGCACTGAGGGCTGACTGGCCACCTTCTGCAGGGATGGGCCACGCCCAGGGCACTGCTGCCCCGTAGAACTCTGCACCCGCAGAACAGTTCTGTGTCTGTGCCATCCAGCAGTAGCCACCGGCCACATGTGGCAGTTGAGGGCTTGAAGTGTGGCCCATGGGACCGAAGAACTGAGTTTTCAGTTTTATTTCATTGTCACGTGTTTAAACGTGAGTGTGAATGGCCGTGCGAGGCTAGTGGCTACCATCCCTGATGGCACTGGTCTGGAGACTTGACCCATACTTCTGACAGCCTCCCCACGTCTCGGAGTCTCCGCCAAGCTCCTCTTTGGGACAGGTTTGGAGGTGCTTCAGGGAGGCTGCGAAGGCTCATGTCTCGTAGGAGCCATGGCCCCTTGGAAGGTGTGGTGGCTCATGCTGGGAAGGGGCTGGGTCTTGGTATCAGACCCAGGTTCACGGCCCAGCTTGGCAAATTGTAGTTGAGAGTTTCAGGCTGGCTCCACGCCCGCTCCAAATCTCAGCTTCTCCCTCTGGAAGCGGGTGGTGGGATGTTGACCTCCCAGGGTTGTGGTTGTAGCTCACATTGTTGGGGGGTTGGGGTTGTGCTCCTTTCCTCCCCAGAACCACAGCACCACTCACGAGAGTCTGTCCCAGTCTTCATACTCACCTCAGTCTCCTGACCTAACTTGGAGGTTTCCTGAGCTCAAGGTTCAGAAGGGACTCAGATGACTTTTCTCTTTTATTCTCAAAAATCTAAAACCAACCACTCTGTAAGTCTTGCCACAAGAAGGAGGCTCCCAGCCTAGAAGGCTGGCCTCCATACCTTCATAGCAGTGGCAGCCTAACCATATAGTCTGCTGTGGAACCGTGTTCATTCGAATGTCCTGCTTGTCTTTAAAAAGGAAAAAAGAAGCTCGGGTCTCCTGTTGCTAATTTACTACTTTTTAAAATACCTGATTGTGGGGGGCAAGGGGAAAGGTGAACTTACATTTCAGGAAACCAATCCATCAGTGGCTGGGACCCGTGT
The DNA here is from genome assembly GCF_027580195.1 of Bos mutus. NCBI lineage: Eukaryota > Metazoa > Chordata > Mammalia > Artiodactyla > Bovidae > Bos > Bos mutus. The sequence continues at coordinate 51,798,328 of NC_091634.1, read as the reverse complement.
GTCCTGCAGAATTCTAGTCCAGACAGGTTTGGCCAGACAGGTTTGGGGAAGTGAATTCTCCATGCCCCTCATAGGGATTCATGAGGTCTTGAGGGCCCCACCCAAAGAGCCCCCCTTTCTTCTTCCAGTTTGGCTCCCTTCCCCAGACTCAGGTGGCCTCTGCCTCACCTGGGCTGTGTCTTCCATGGAGCATGCTGGGGACACAGTGCTGGGTGTTGATGCTGACCCAGGTTTGGGAATGGGGAAGTACAGGCGTGTCGCCTCCACAGGTGGCCTCCATGAACCAGCGCCGTGTGGATTTCTACCTGGCCTCCATCGAGGACATGCTGGTGGCCGTCGGCGGCCGAAATGAGAACGGAGCACTCTCCTCGGTAGAGACCTACAGCCCAAAGACCGACTCCTGGTCCTATGTAGCCGGCCTGCCAAGGTGATTGGGGTTTGGGGGCAGATCTACAGACGCCGAGGCTCCGGGGTGGCAGTTGAGCCCACCTGCCTTTCTGGGTATCTTGGCCTCCAATTCCAGGCAGAGTCTCCTGGCTTGTGAACAGCAGCATGAGGAGCAGAGGGCGTAGTGGCGGCATGTCAGGGCGCCTGTTGGGGGCTGCCCGAGTACTCCGTTTGCAAGTCTCCTCACTGCCTGAGTTTCAGGGAGTGGGTGCTGGGTTCAGGGGGTGAGAGATTCACTGAAAACCTCTCAGCTTTGGGCAGGAGGAGTTCAGGGGGTGGGGGTCGTCTGTGCTCCATCTGACTTGAGCAGGTGTCCCCACCCTGTGCTGTCTCTGCTGCTTCGTCTGTGAAGGGGGCGTGATGACTATCCCACCCTTTCCAGATGTCCATTCACTGCGTTTATCGTCACGGGCTTAGCAGAGGGGACTTGTTTATCTGACCAGCCCCCTGCGATCGAACCTGCAGGTGCACCCTCTGAAGCAGGCTTGCTGTGGACTTGTGTCTAGGGGACTTGGTCCCTGGAAGTTAGAAGAGGATGTGGGGTGAGCGTCTGGGTGTGGATCCCAGCTCCTCCACTGAGCCACCAGGGAAGCCCTACCTGGACACCTGTGAATAAGATGAGTAGACAGTCATGATAGTAGCTACTGATGACCGTGTGCCAGCCTGGGCCTCGTGCTTCACGTGATGAGTTGAGTCCCTTGATCCCCAAAATAACTAGCAGGGTGGATTGTAACCCACGTAGTTTATCACCCAGAACCAGATGACCGTGGTTGAGGAAGCCGACCGATGAAATCTTGACCTTGTCCTAGGCAAGCCCTGAGCTTCCTCTCTCCCTCTGTTCGTCCGCCCATCCGCAGGTTCACCTATGGCCACGCGGGCACCATCTACAAGGACTTTGTGTACATCTCGGGGGGCCACGACTACCAGATCGGCCCCTACCGCAAGAACCTGCTGTGCTACGACCACCGGACGGACGTGTGGGAGGAGCGGCGGCCCATGAGCACTGCGCGCGGCTGGCACAGCATGTGCAGCCTGGGGGACAGCATCTACTCCATCGGCGGCAGCGACGACAGCCTGGAGTCCATGGAGCGCTTCGACGTGCTAGGCGTGGAGGCCTACAGCCCGCAGTGCAACCAGTGGACGCGCGTGGCGCCCCTGCTGCACGCCAACAGCGAGTCGGGTGTGGCCGTGTGGGAGGGCCGCATCTACATCCTGGGCGGCTACAGCTGGGAGAACACGGCCTTCTCCAAGACCGTGCAGGTCTACGACCGCGACAAGGACAAGTGGAGTGAGGGCACCGAGCTGCCCAAGGCCATCGCTGGCGTGTCGGCCTGCGTGTGCGCCCTGAAGCCGCGGCTGGAGGACAAGAAGAAGAAGGGCAAAGGCAAGAGGCCCCAGGACCACGGCCAGTGACCCCCGGCATGCCGACAGACCAGCAGCCACCGGGAGAACCCTGGCACCATTATGTACGACCTAGCAGCTTTTTTTTTTTTTTAATTTTTACTTTTATGATTCTTGGTATTTCTATGGTATCACAGTAACCGATTAAATATTCTATGTGATTTGACATACCATCTTGCTTGAGTAATTAACCCAGGGCCCAGGCAAGAGTGGTCACTGCATCTGTGCGGGGCTACTTCCCAAGTCACCAACCCCTGTGGGTGCCCCCCTACCCCCCGACCATCCCGCTGAGAGCAGCCAGGGCAAGAGTGACGCAGAAGTTTCTGTAGTGGAATGAAGGGCTCCGGTGCGACAGTGCAGGCCCCGTAGTCCCCGCCTCCCCAAACCTGGCTGAGCTTTTCAAACACCAGGTTCCTGGGCCCCACCTCAGAATTAGCGATTCTGAAGGGGGCTGAGGGGGGCTGAAAACTACTGTCCTCGGAATGACTGAGTGTCAGCCACGCTTGGGAATCACTGGTGAGGTGGTTTTTTACAGGCAGGGCACAGAGGCTCCTGGAGAGTGACCGAGGGTCACCAGCAGCCCAGGCAGTCAGGTGAGGTGTGGGACTTCTCACCAGGGACGTTTCCCCACTGGGCTTTCTTCCTCAGGTGGCCATTTCTCCCGGTTGGTCATCGTCCCGAATTCCAAAAGGGAACAGGGGAGAAAGGAAAACAGGCACGTGGCTCTTGATAAGCGTTATTCTGTAATTTGTGCTTTGGTCTTTTTACTGTCTCTTCTGGAAGCCACTGTTTATTAGATTACTGATGTACTGAGCCCCGCCAATCTCCATTTATCACTCAGGAAAGAAGGGAGCAGGTGGAACGTGCCGTTGTGTTCTATGACCCCTGCTCTGAGACACCCCAGGAGGCTCCCACACGAGGGAGGGCCCAGGGACTCCGACCAGAGGAGGCTGTCGGAGCATCTCCCGAACTCCGGCACCAGATCCTATCCCGCCCGGCCGTCGCCAGGTAGCCCTGTGCTGGGGGCACACTCTTTAACAAGTCTCGAGCTGCTTCCCACCTCCTAAAGGACGGGAGAGATCCTGGCCAGGCCTCCTCCCAGGGGTCGAGGTCTCCTAGTCTGCATGAGTTGTGATGGTGGGTTCTGCACCTCCTCCTGAAATGCGTGACCACCCCCGCTGGTCCCACAGTTACCAGAACTGACAGCAGTAGCATGTGCCCTTTAAGGAGCGTTCGAGACTCCTGCCCAAGCCACCTGTCACACCAGGACGATGGGCGTGGAGCAGGTTTTAATCACCAGCCAGCAGAGGCATTAGTGATCTGTGCCGTGGCAGAGATCTTACTGCAGAGATGACAAGGCCTCGTGATTATCGTTAATGTTGGCATTAGAATAAGAAGCTCAGTGAACTTCTTTCTCCTTTTCCTTTTTTCCTGACTCTTTATGGCACTTCCCTCCCCTTCTCTTGAAGGTTCACTGTGGTTTTGGTTGGCCTGTTTCCATAGTGACCAGGAGAGCTGAGAGCCAGCTGGGAGTTGAAAACTTCGTACCCAAACGAGCACTGCCTCTCATGAGATGGGTGACCTGTCTGCATGTTTAGCCTATGGCAGTTGCTAAAGGCTTACAGACCCTTGAGAGGTTCTGCAAAGCATACAAATAATCAAAGCAAAAAACTGTCCACCTTCTTGGATCTCCTTAATACAACATTTCAAAGTGTATTAAAGGCTCTGAGAAGTCCTGTGTCACCTGTTAACTCTCCATCAACCCTTCACCTCCAAACTGCATTGAAGCTGCAATCCTTCTTTCATCTCAAACTTAATCCAGCCCTCCCCGGAATCCATGTTACAGCACTCCTGCCAACTGTGGGAGGGCTTGCCTTCCTCCTGTTCCAAGGCAGGTTTCATTGTTCCCTGAGAGGCACATAACCTGTGGTCTGTTCTCCCCAGCTTAGCCCAGGTCATGAGCAAAGAGGGGGTCATTCAACCAGAATCCAGGGCAGATTGGGCTGAGCACAGAGAAAGACCATGCTTGCTGTGAGGAGCAGGAAGGCTTTGACCTCGGGAGGACGAAAGCTGTGAATTTTTAGCCTAAGCTAGCTGTTGTGCTTTTGACAATAAGGTTGTGCTGCTGGCTTCTATTCAGATTTTCTCGTGCCTTGATGTCTCTCTTGCCGTTATGCTATGAAGGATGTTTATGATCTATGCACCTTAGAATCTGATATGATTGAGGTGTGAGTGTTCTTTTAAAGGTAGGGTCGATGAGGAAAATTTCTTCTTGTAGACCCACTTCAAATAGTTAGTGGTGGCTCCACTGTTCTAAGAAAGGTTTTTCCAAGCTCTTTGGGGTCCATGGAGAGGAGCTTTGTGACCCAGGGGCAGTGCCTGCCTGGGTGCGGGAGAGTGCAGTGGTGGGACCATGGCAGGTTCCTGCTGTCTGCGCTTTTAAGGTGGAAATCAGTGTGCTGTGCAATCCAACTAAGACTAGAGGAAAACTGTCTGTAACCCAGGTGGGCAGAACTTTGGGGCACCCTTAGCAGGCGGCCCTTTGAACTGCAGAATCACAATAATATGATTTCCAGCCGCAGTGACAAAGGCTTGGGGTCTCCTGGCCACCACGTTGAGACAGAAACGGCAACTTTCCCCATCGTGTTGTCAGTGCTCCCAGCTGTTCGCCTTGAACTTTGACAACACCTTGATTGTCTTATTTTGATCTTTCAGAATGATGGGCTTTTATTCAGGTTCAGGGTTTTTGTTTTTTTTTTCTTTTTAAAGAACTAGAGTTTTAACTTCATATGAGTGGTAGGCTTTGAATTTGATCCTCGCCCAAGTTGGAATCCTGTTTGCTTAAGACATTAGTGTAATGACAGAAAGAAAGCAGAGTAGTAAAGCTGAAGAATCCTTGTTACTTACAGTGGTCTGTCTGCTGTTTAAAATATACAGGTTATCTTCGCACCTTGCTTGTGTGTATGGCTCAATCTGTATTTCTAACATCCTGCCGCTTTTAGAAATCTAGACTGCCAGGTGGTACGTCTACGTCTTTCTAGGTCTTAATCTGAGCAGAAAACCTCATGTGTGTATTTCTATTCTGAATGCCCTTCCCTTTGCCCCTTAAATCATAAGTTGGCCACATGGTGACTTAGTGGGAACTGCAGAAGTCAACCCTAAAGGGGGTTCAGTGTTGGATGGCAACCCAGATGCCCAAGGGAAGTGGCGTCCCTCGCAGGTCTAGGATCCCACTCTTGAGTTCAGGTGAATTAAGGGCCTGACCCCTAAGCCAGCAGGGACCTCTGGGTGACAGGCAGCCATGTAGGAAGTGAAGGACTCCCCCCACCCCTTGTAGACTTAGCAGCCGCCTCCTCCTCTTACCCTTTCCTCCATGGCATGCGCCTCGGCCAGCATCTCACTGAGCTGGCTCTCAGGTCTTCTGGTTAGAATCTGAGACCCCTGTTCCCAAACCTGGATGGGCAGTTCCAGCCGTGTGGCATGGACATCCTTGCTGTCTCCATGGATTCTGAGCATCTTCAGAGGGGAAGGGGCCATGTCCCTGACCTCTAGCATAAACCTCTGAAATGTAGGGCCGCTCTCCAGGTGCTTGGAGAGCCCATCCCCTGTGTCCGCCAAGCCTGGCAGTTTTTAAAGTTTTTTGAAATGTTTTGATACTTTTTGATACCATTTGCTAATAACCATTTTGTAGTTGCCTGACGGGGTTTTCATTTTCCATCTCCCCACCACCACCCCTCCCGAGGTCAGCTCCAGGGTCTTGTCCTAGCGACCTCTCATGGCCATGATGCTCTGCCATGGCTGCGATCTGATCCATGCTTTTGAGTTGTATGATGTCATACATGGCCCAGGAGTGTGACTGTCTTGGTCCTCCAGCTGAGCAAAAGGGCAGTGGTGTGTGATGAGGACGCGCCAACACCCTGAGACGTTGGAACATTTCTTCCAAAGCTCCTACCGCAGTAGAGTGTGCAGAGTTGAAAAGATCCCTGAGGGCCGATCCATCTGTCACCTTTCCAGTATGGGTCATTTTTCAGCCCAGGGCCTGGCTGGGTCTCGTCACTCTGGTTTGTCCACCCTTTCTTTTATAAAGACACATTAACTTGAAATCCAACAAAAGCTGTAAGCTAAACCATCCTGCACTTTACAGAGTTTTGGAGATCGCTCATCTTTTTTTTTTTTTTTTTTTTTTTTTACACGGGTAGAATTTGTGGCTTTGCAGGGTGTTCGGTTTGGTGGTCTCAAGAAATTGTATTTTGGTTGCCTTAGAAGAATTAATGAATGTACAAATTTGGGGGAGGGGGGCCGGAGGAGAAACCTTTCTGTGTCAGTTTTCTTTGAGAAAAGGAACTCTACTTTTCCAAGTTACTTGAGCTGTCTTTACAGGTTTGCTTGTGATAGAAGGAAAACGTCCTTTGGATCAACTGAAATCCATCATTACCTCCAGCTCCCTTGCAGAATTAGATCTTTGATGATTAAGTGTTGATAATTCACTGGGTATGTTCTGGCTGCTAATGTTACTGAAGCTGGTTATCACGTGTGTGCTATTTTTTTCATTTGTTGCTTTTGTATTGTAACTGTATGACACCCAAAGCTTTTCTGTTTCTTATCTCTTCTTAATTTCCTGCATGTTGAAGTTTTTTTCCCCTTCTGTTTTTAACTCCATAAAGTATTCAATTCTCGAAACACATTAAAAATGATTTGCCTGCTAGGGTATGGCTTATTTTATAATTAAAGCCCTAGTCTTGTGTGGTTATTATAGTAATCTTCAGTCCTGTTTTCTCTGCCCAAATGAAAAAGAGCCCCTTTGCATGTTGAGCCCAAATATAATTTGGAAATTAACCAGACTGCCTTTCGGTGTCATGGGAGGCAAGGGCATTCCCAGTCAGCTCTCACTATGCTCCTAATTACTGTATTTTACCAGAAGTTTCATTCAGTTTCTTGATGACAGCCCTAAGTCCTCTGACCTGAAATGAAACTATTTCCTTAAATTTGGGATAATCTGATTAGAAAAGAAAAACAAGCAATGGGTTATCTTTATCAGAAAGACACAATAGCATTTCTGTAAGAACAGAGTTCCTTTACCACCCTTAGGGCCCAAGAAGAGGCAAATAGATAGCTCTGATGCCCTGCAGGGGTTTCAAAGCCTCCACCAGCAAGCAGACAAGCCCAGACACTGTGGTTGGGCGTCACTTCCCTGAGCCTTTGGTAATTCAGCTTTGGGAGAATGGTGGGAAGAACCTGCCTCAGATTTGCCTCTGAGCCACTGAGCTGCCCCAGATGGGATACCAACTAACAGATGGTAAATTCTCCTTGATTCTTTTACTTCCAGAAGAATCTTAGGTTAGAAATGAGATGCCTCCCATTTTCCAGATGACGCACCCAAATCTCGGGCTAATTATATTACCCACATTGAACTACCTCACCTCCCCAGAAGGTCCACGTCCCTTTGGGTTCTCTTGAACAGAGAGAGAACCTTAGACAAGGACTTGGAGGCAGGTGGCTGACCTGGGGAGCTGGTCTCACAGCCCAGGAAGCCGAGCGAGACCAGGAAGGAGGAAAAGCTGCTCACAGGGGGCTTTATCTATGACTGAGTATTGAGTCACCCCAAGCTGTGGCTTAAAGCCATAGCAGTTATTTTTGGTGATGAATCTGAGGGTTGACTGGGCTGATGGAAATAGCACTCTCCTGGGTCTCACAGTCATAGCCAGATAGGAGCTCCCCAGGACTCACTACATGTCAGGGCCTGAGACAGCTGGGGCCCCTCCCCCCTCGTTTTTTTCTCTCTGCTCTGCTTCCCCCATCCCACTGGTCTCTCTCCCCCAGAGTAGTAGGGTTAGTCGCTCTTTGCAACTCCGTGGACTGTAGCCCACCAGGCTCCTCTGTCCGTGGAATTTACCAGGCAAGAATCCTGGAATGGGTTGCCATTTCCTTCTCCACGGGATCTTCCCAACCCAGGGATCGAACCCATATCTCCTGCATTGCAGGCAGATTCTTTACTATCTGAGCCACCAAGAATCTACCTTCTCTGTCTCCAGGTCTTTCTTTACCAAGTTTCTTATCTGGAAGCCAAAGTCTCCCAGGGCAAGTGTCCCAGGCCTGAGTAGCAACAGCCACATGGCTGCCGTATCCTGCTCCTTGAGAGCATCACAAGCGACCACCACGGACTTCCCTGGTAGTCCATGGTTAAGACTCTGAACTCCCAGTTCTGGGGGCATGGGTTTGATCCCTGGTCGGGGAATTAAGATCCTACATGGGGGCAAAAGCAAAGATGCCCTAGGTTGGAGGTTGAGGGGTGACAGAGATGGCACCTTTTTCAAGGGGCATCAATGAATTGGAAAGCCCCACAGCAGCCCATGTGTCCTCACTCATCTGCCCAAGGAAGGAGGGTGGGTGCTCCCAGAGGCCCCGGTGACGTCCATCCAGGGCTGCCCTGCTCACAGAGCCAGCTGTTCAGAGAGCTCCCTCCCTCCTTCCCTGGGGCAGAAAGAAGCCCCACGTGTGACGCAGGGGCATCCTGTCAGCGTGTGGCCAGCCCTGGAGCAGAATCAGAGGAGGGCAGAGGGTCCATGTTGGACCCCAGAGGCACCTGCTTCTCCTGGAGCTGGATTTTAACCTAAGTTGGCCAGCTCACACCCAGCTCTTTGAACGCCTTGAAAATGGCCACCATGTACATTACCTGCATAGGGTGTTACGCCCCCAGAAGGCACTGCTGGGGTGCAAATACCAGAGAATGGAATATCAGTCAATGAACAGAAATGAAGCATGACGTGGGTGACATGGATGAAGCCTCGAAAATACTATGCTGAGCTGAAGAAGCAGGCACAAAGGGCACCATATTGTGCGATTCTGTTTACAGGCAGTGGTCAGAACAGGCAAATTCAGAGACAGAAAGTGGGTTAGTGTTTGCTTAGGGCTAGGGGAGGGGTGTGATGCGAGAAGATAGGGGTGCAGGAGTTAAAGGATATGGGTTTCTTCTGTGGTGATGAAGATACCCTAAAATTGACAAGTGTTTGTGGTTGCACATGTCTGTGACTGTATGAAAAGTCATTGAATTGAATGATGTATGAATTATATCTCAATACATTTGTTTAAAATACCAAAGCAATACCTCACCCCAGAGACTTTGCTGGCAATCCAGTGGCTAAGACTCTGAGCTCCTAATGGCAGGTTCGATCCCTGGTCAGGGAACTACATCCCACAAGCGGCAACTAAGAGTTGACATGCTGCAACAAAGACCCAGCATGGCCAAATAAATGAATATTTTAATTAAAAAATGAAAATAGTAAGTAGTTCACCCCATTCTCTGAGTTTTGTGTATTGGTCTCCCAGATAACTATAGGTTGAGATTCAGACTAGAAACCCCCCTTCTTGGGTTCTAAAATTGGGGTTCTAAAAAAGTAAGAATAGGACTTCCCTGGTCATCCAGTGGTTAAGTCTCCGAGCTCCCAGTGCAGGAGACACAGGTTCTGTCTCTGATCTGGGAGGATTCCACATGCCACAGGGCCACTAAGCCCGTGCGCCACAGCTACTGAGCCTGGAGACCTTAGAGCCTGAGTTCTACTATGAGGAGCTGGAACACCACATCTGAGACTAGCTCCATGGAACTGGAGAAAGCCTGTGCCGCAGCGAAGACCCAGTGCAGCGAGAAATAAATAAATAATATTTTTTTAAAGGGTAAGCATTCTTTTAAAAAGAATTTTTTTTAAAAAAGGGTAGCATTTAAAAAAAAGTAGCCTTGATTTCAGGCCTGCCAAGGGAGCAATTCTGTGTGCAGACCTCGGGGTATCCTTCGGAGGGCGCTCTAGAGCAGCAGTCCTCAAACAGCGGTTCTTGGATCAGCAGTATCTGCATCCCAGGAAACTTGGGAACGCAGATTCTCAGGTCCCACCCCAGATCCACTGACTCAGCCACTCCTGGGGTGGAGCCCAGCAATGTGTGTTTTCATGAACCCTCCTAGGAAGTCTAAGGGGCTTCCTTGTAGCTCAGTCAGTAAAGAATCTGCCTGTAGTGCAGGAGACCCGGGTTCGATCCCTGGATTGGGAAGATCCACTGGGAGAAGGAAATGGCAACCCACTCCAGTATCCTTGCCTGGAAAATCTCATGGACAGAGGAGCCTGGTGGGCTGCAGTCCATGGGGTTGCAAAGAGTCAGGCACGACTGAGCAACTAACACTTACTTAGGGAGTCTAAGGCAAGCTCGACTGAGGATCACTGCTCTCTAGATGGTTCTGTCTCCTTTCTGCTCCCGCAGGCTTTCCTGAGCTACGAGTCTTGCCAGATCCCCAACAGCTGCGCCCGGTTTGCACTGACCAAACCTGAACTATGGGGCCTCCCTCTGGTTAAAGTCCAACTCAGCCAGGGAGTAGCCAAAGACTTGGGCTTGAGAAGGCTGGCGAGGTCTCCGAGCAAATCTCTGCAGGGCCACATACCTGCTGCATCCCAGGGAAAGTGAACCTACCTCATCTGTGCACTTCCTGTTGATGGGAGGCAGGAAGTCCTAGGGTGTGGCCTGACTCTTTGAATCGTCTCCAGCATCCGCTGGTGCTGGGAGTTCATGCTTGGCTTAAGTGGAATCTTTTGACCAGGCGTGCCATAGCAGTGATTCATCTTCCCAGGGGTCACCTAAAGGCACTAAAAATATCACTCTTGTCTGCAGTTCTGAGTGCCTCAATGCTGCGGGCTTTCTTTTTTTGTTCCAGACTGAAATTCAAGAGACCAGGATTCCAGTCTGATCTTCCTAACTAATTAGCCTCAACCAAAGCTGTGCTTGGTGTCTCCTGCTTTTAGAACAGGGACTAGATCTCACCTCGGCCACATGGTCGGAGCGCAGGGCTGTGCTTCAGGAATGTGGTTTTTTGCTTTCACTCTGAAACATGCCACCTGGACAAGAGATTTTATCGCATAAGTCTCAGTTCCTTACACTGTGGATGAGATGTCCCTCAGAGTGTGACCTGCCTCACCCTTGTCTCCTATGCAGCTGCCCCAGAGGAGCTCTGGTCAGGAAACGTTTAGGGAACTCTGAAGTGAGAGCTTCCTCTTGGAGACTCACAGCAGGCTACACATTTGTATATTACAGCCTCTGAAAGTCCCATTAAAGACACCTACCTAACTTTAGTTAGGACCCTTCCCTGGTGGCTCAGATAGTAAAGAGTCTGCCTGCAATACAGGAGACCCAGGTTCCATCCCTGAGTCAGGAAGATCCCCTGGAGAAGAGCATGGTAACCCATTCCAGTATCCTTGCCTGGAGAATCCCATGGACAGAGGAGCCTGGCATGCTATAGTCCATGGTGTCGCAAACGGTTAGACAGAACTGAGTAACTAACACAGCTTTGGTTAACCCAAGGTTTCTCAAGCTTGTTTCTGCCTGGGGCCCCCTCCTTGCTAATAACTATAGAGGGCTTCCCTGGTGACTCAGGGGTAATGAATCCACCTGCCAATGTAGAAGACGTGGGTTCAATCCCTAATCTGGGAAGATCCCAGATGCCTTGGGGCAACAAAGCCCAAGTATCATAACTATTGAGCCTGTGCTCTACAGCCCGGGAGCTCCAAGTACTGAACCCCACATACCCTAGAGCCTGTGCTATGCAACAAGAGAAGCCATCACAAATGAGAAGCCCATGCACCCCAAAGAAGAATAGCCCCTACTCACCGCAACTAGAGAAAAGCCCATGCAGCAAAAAGACCCAGAACAGCCAAAATAAATAAAAATTTTAAAAAGTAAACAAAAGTAACTGTAGAGATTTTATGTCATCATAACACGTTTTAGGAAACAGGAAGCTAAAAGGTTTCTGTGTCTCATCAACTCTGACAAAGATTTGGTGATATTCCCATCACCCATTTGGAAAGATGTCACAGAGATGTCAAAGAATCCTCCATAGGATTCCTCATGGAGGACAGTGGCATGATGTGGTTACTATGTTTTAAGGTCTGGCTCTCAGTTTTGTGTATCTAGAATCTTGGTCTGGTTAATGCATATGTGATGGTTAATTATATGTGTCAACTTGGCTGGGTAACAGTGCCCAGATATTTAGTCAAACATTACTCTGAGTGTTTCTGTGAAAGTGTTATTTGGATGACATGAACACTTAAATCGGTGAACTTTGGGTATAGCAGGAGGCTCTCCATCATGTGGGTGGGCCTTGAATGAGGTGAAGCCCTGACTAGCACAGAGACCAACCTCCCCAGAGCAAGAGGGAATTCTGCCAGCAGACAGCCTTCAGACCTGAACTGCAACACTGGCTCTTCTCAGGGTATCCAGCCTGCCAGCCAATCCTGCGGATTTGAGGCTTGCCAGCCTCTGTATTTGCATGAGCCAATTTCTTAAGATAAATGTCTCTCTCTATCTATATCCATATCGATATCTATATCTATATATATACACACACTTTCTATTCGTTCCATTCTCTAGAGAAGGCTAACATAACAGCCCCAAGAAAACAGACTCAGGGAACTGACTACATGAGCCAAATTCTGAAAGAGTTCAGCCCAGGGTCCTGTGTGCACTGTCTGTCCTTTCCCCTTTTAAAAAATCTTAATAGAAAATATTCAAGCCTACAGGTGGCCAGGGCTCTGCATGCAGAGCTTTCTTTACTCTTTATCAAACTTGCTTTGCTACCACCAGTAAAACGGCAGCGGTTTTGGAAAAGCAGCATTTTTTTTTTCTTTTCTTTTTTGTCTGCGTGGCATAGCATGTGGGAGGTCTTAGTTCCCCGACCAGGGATTGAACCCTTATCCCTGCAGTGGAAGTTCGGAGTCCCAGTCCCTGGACCTCCTGCAGTGGGGACAATGTGGTCAAGGGCCCCTCTTCTTTCCTGGGAGGCTGCCCTCCCCAGAACCTGCACATGCTGTTAAATTAAAAATTATTGTATAACTAATATATCAATACTGCTAATAGCGGCAACACTAACTTATATGCAAAACATTTTTATTTAATCATAGAGCAAGCACAGCATAGTAATTACCTACCCAATGGTAATTACCCTTTTATTATTTTTTAAACTTCTGTGAAAAGAAAGCATCTTAAATTGGAAAGAAACAATCCATGTCACAAGCCAGTTAGTCAAAAAAATGTTTGTCTGTTTGGAGAACCCAGAATGATCATGGTAATTTCCACCCCTTATAAAGCACTTATCATGGACCAGGCATCATGTAGAGCCCTTGGGCTTTGTTGTGTCTTCACGGCCTTGATGGAGGTGCATCTCATAAACCATGATTCAAGATGAAGAAACAGAGATAGAAAAATTCAATCTCTTGTTGAGGGCGGGCACAGAACTGAAATTTAAGCCTTGGAGCATTTAACTCAGAAGTAGAGCAATGTAAGCCAGCATGTGGCCTAGTCAATATGGGTGTGTTCTTCACAAAGCCCTGTTGATGGAAATGAAGAAAAAGATAAGGCACTGTGCCTCTGAATGAGGACTGTCACTCCCTTGGTTTGTGTTTCTCTCTCTCACCAGACTGAGCAACAGAGAGGTTCTATTACCCAAGGCAAGTTCGTGCGCCCGACACAGTGAGGTCAAACCAAAATGTCAGAGTTTGAAGCAGAGAAAGATTAATTGTAGGGCCAAGCAAGGAGAATAGGTGGCTCATGCTCAGAGAAACTCAAACTCACTGATGGTTGTTAGGAGAATTCTCATAGGCAAAATTTAGGTGAGGGCTGCAGGAGGTGTTACTTTCTTCTGATTGGTTGGTAGTGAGGTAACAGGGTGATGCTCCAGGAATCTTATGTTCAGCCTGAAGTTATCCACCTGGGTGGGGGCCTTTGTTTCTGCAGAAGAACCCAAAGATATTGTTTGAGGTGGAACCAGGACTCTACCCCAAGTCTACACTATTGTTTCTTGGCTGCTTCTTGCTTGTTTCTGTATCCCCTGGGCTTCCCTGGTGGCTCAGATCGTAAAGAATCTGCCTACAATGCAGGAGACCCAGGTTCAATCCCTGGGTCAGGAAGATCTCCTGGAGAAGGGAATGGCTACCCATTCCAGCATTCTTGCCTGGAGAATTCCATGAACAGAGGAGGCTGGCAACACACTTTCTTTCCCTTCCCTGATAGGCAACTATCTAAATCTGCCCTTTGGAACTCAGGGAAGGTCAAGAGGGCTGAATGAAGCCTATTTCTTACAAATAAGAAATGATACACACAGAAAGGATGTGTACCATGGAGGGCACCACTGGGTCCTAATCCAGTTCTAATTTTAGTTAAACACCTCATCTTAGACCGTTTCCTCTACCCATTAAAACAAATCAGAAATCCATATGGCATTAGGATAACATTGCCTCTCTTACCTTTGACATCAGCTAACAGGTTCCATCACATCAATGTCTTTCCATTATTTCCCCTGTTCACTAGCTCCTCTGTAGCATCCTGTTCAGGATGGCTTAATTGGAAAGGCTGTGAACTTTTCCTAGCTTCAGGCATGGCTGTATCCAGGAGCTCACAAAGTGTCTCTGGCCTGGGATTCAGTTGAAGGCTCTTAACTAGTACCAAGCCCTCCTGTCTCTTTGTGAGCCTCCGACTTCACCACCTTCCCATCTCCAACAACTTACCTGCCAATACCTGAGATGTCTTTCTAAAGTGAAAACGTGGGGACTTCACTGGTTGGGACTCTGCACTTCCACTGCAGGGGGCATGTGTTCGATCCCTGGTCAGAGAACCAAGATCCTGCGTGTCACACGAAGCAGTCAAAAAAAAAAAAAAAAGTTCCAGCATTCTTTCTTTCAATATCTATACAGACTCTATCTTGCATGCTTCCTCGAATCCATCCCCCCACTCTGCTGCCTTCCTTATTAATAAGCTTAGTGAACCTCTGACATGGGTTCACTATTATATTTGAATGTCATGTTTTAACTTTATGAAAATGACACTTACATACCAACAATATTAATGTATTTACGGCACTCATTTGGTGGTAAGTAACAAAATTCCAGTCCAAAGTGGCAAAGGTTTGAAGGGATCGGGGGAGTCAGTTCATGTGGAAACCTGAGTTGTCTGCAGTTTCAAGCTGCTGTATCCAGGGGCTCAAGAAACATTGTCAGCTGTCTCTTACCTCTGTCTTTGTGTCTGTCTCTCCATCTCTCCATCTTTTATCTCTGCTGAAATCTGCTTTTTTTTTAATTGACGTGTAGTTGATTTACAATATTGTGTTACTTTCAGGTGTACAATAACGCAATTCAGTTATACATATGTACACATTCTTTTTTATATTCTTTTGTATTATGGTTTATTGTAGGATGGGCTTCCTGGGTGGCTCAGTGGTAAAGAATCCACCTGCCAGTGCAGGAGATGCAGGAGACGAGAGTTCAATCTCTGAGTTGGGAAGATCCCCTGGAGGAGGAAATGGCAACCCACTCCAGTATTCTTGCCTGAAATAATCTTGTGGACAGAGGAGCCTGGCAGATTACAGTCCATGGGGCTGCAAAGAGTCAGACATGACTGGGCAACGGAGCACGCGCTCTATTACAGGATGTTGGTTATAGTTCCTGTTTGGCTTCTTCTAAAGCAAGGATTCTCATATGACCACAGGCTGCCCACCCGTTAGAACCTTGGTGTGCCGTGTGTGGCTGCATTACAAGGCTGTCTTTCTCACTGGGCTGTGATCTATCTTGGTGTTACAAAGTCTAAGCTCATACTGCTTACCACACGACAGGTCAGTAATGAAGAGATGAATTTTGGGGGCAAAGAATAGCAACTTTACTTGGAAAGATGGCAAACCAAGAAGAAGGTGGGCCCACCTGTGCACCAAAGAACCGTTTTGCCTGAGTTAGAATTCAGATTTCTTTTACACTAAAAGGGGAGGGAATAAAGTCAGACATTTCCTGGTTCTGGGCTGCCTCTGGAGGGGTGTGTTAATTTCTTTCTTCCTGCAATCATTCACAGGTGGGCCTGATCAGGATGTTTCCTATGGGCTAAACAAAGGTATTAAAAATATATATTTATGACATGCTTAATCTTTAGACTTGGCATGCAAATTTTTAGTTGAGGCATGTGGGATCTAAGTTTCCTGACCAGAGATCAAACCCAGGCCCCCTGCATTGGAAATGCAGAGTCTTAGCCACTGGACTACCAGGCAAGTCCCCCCAAAACTCTTGCATTACAGTAATCAATCTTCACTTGAGAGTAGAAAGGATACTTATTTTTCTAGGCTAAAGAAGACTGAAAGAAAGCTATCCTAACTCTCCTCCAACACGAGCTGTCTGTTTCGCAGAAAAAAAAAATGTTAGATGAATATCAATGAAAAATAAGAATTTCTTGGATGAACGGGAAAGGTTGGTAGGAGTGACTGGATCAAGAAACATGAAAGGGTATAAAATAGTGATGTCACCCCTTTAACTCAGTGGTAACATGAATGCATGGCAGCTAATGGATTAGTCTATGTGATATAAGCTTCATTTCATCATGCCAGTCCATTTCAGTATCTATCCTATGAGGCTGGCAGGAGACACTGGACTTTCCTCCTATATGAGAACTGAGTTATAGAAAATCAATGATTGCTTCAGAGATTCAGAGTGACTTGAGGCCAGAATCAATGCAATCCAGACCCTTGGTACTTCTTACCTTGGCTTACTCCTCTTCTTTAGCACTTTCCCCCTGGCCAAGGTCCTTTAAGATAGTGGCACCTGTTCTGTGGTCTGGAGACAGTGCCCAACCCTGGGTAGGGCAGAGATGAGGAAATAAGTACGACAGAGGAGAGAGGAAATACACTGTGTGGGTGTTCTGCTCCAGAAGAGACTTCAACTACATGAGTTCTACCACTCAGAATAAAAGGCCGAAAGGAGAAGAAGTAAATGCATGAACACACCCTTGGGGAGCTGATATGAGAGGCAGCAACCTGCATTTCCTGGCCCATCTGCTCCCTTCCTTCCTAGGGCAGGTTGCTGGGCTGAATTGGATGTTGATGTTTAAAGTTTAAACATACTTGAGATAACATGCCCTGCAGAGCAAGCCATGATTAGGGGGGCTCCGGGGGGACAACCTGAGGCTCCATTCTGCTCTGGGATGAAAAACCCCCAGAGCTGATTTTATTAAATGACACAGAGGGAAGAAGGCCACATGACAACGCAGGCAGAGACTGGAGTGCTGAAGCGCTAGGCCGAGGATCGCCGGCAGCACCAGAAGCTGCAGAGAGGCCTGAAATAGATGCTCCCTCAGAACATCTGCTTGTCGCAGCAGCCTTAGGAAACTCATACCGCTACTAGGCAGGTTCTTTCCTTGCCTAGAACAGGAGAATGAGATTACTCGGATGCACAAATTTGGCTCAAGGGCTTTTACCCAGCCCTTCCCCATCCCCACTCCTGCCCAGGGGACAGCCCTGCCAGGCACCTGTCCAACTCTCTCCCCGCTGCCCCCAGCCCCTTCCCACTTTCCCGCTTGCTTCTCAGAGGACCTAACCAGATACTCTCATATCTTAGATTCAACGGTTCTCAAGATTTCATCTTGTTTGCTTCACTTACTCCTTTTTCCTCCCTGTTTTTTTTTTTTTTTTTTGCCTTAAATATTTTTCAAGCAAACCCCCATACATCCTGTCATTTCACCTGGATATATTTCAGCATGTGTTAGTCGCTCAGGAGTGTCCAAGTCTTTGTGACCGCGTGGACTGTAGCCTGCCAGGCTCCTCTGTCCATTGAATTCTCCAGGCAAGAGTGCTGGAATGGGTAGCCATTCCTTTCTCCAGTGTATTTTCCTGATTCAGGGATCAAACTCAGGTCTCCTGCAGTGCAGGCAGATTCTTTACCATCTGAGCCACCAGGGAAGCCCATATCTCAGCAACATCCCTTGAAACAGGAAGTGGGGTTTTCTAGAACAGCCCCAATTTCACTAGCACACCCAATACTTTTGTTGGTAGTTAATTCCCTGGTCTCCAGGCCTTACTCACACTACTAGATTGTCTCAAAAATGTCTTTTTGTATGAAATAATGCCATTTTCAGCAATATGGATGGACCTAGAGATGATCACACTAAGGGAAGTTAGAAAGGGAAACAAACATTATATAATATCGCTTTTATGTGGAATCTAAAATATGACACAAATCACCTTATCTACGAAACAGAAACAGACCCTCAGACACAGAGAACAGACTTGCGGTTGACAAGGGGGTGGGGTGGGGAGGGGCAACTGGAGGCTTGGGGTAGGAGACACAAGCTGGTGTATAGAGGATCAATAAATAACGAGGCCCCACTATAGAGCACAGGGAGCTATATCCAGCATCCCGAATCAACCACAATGGGAAAGAATATGAAAAAAGAGTCAGCTCTATGTATAGCGGAATCCCTTTGCCGTACAGCAGAAATTAACACAACATTTTAAATCAATTATACTTCAATAAAATAAAATTTTTAAAAAGAGAGAGAGGGAAAAAAAGGATTTCCCTGGTGGTCTAGTGGTCAACATTCCATACTACTGCTGCAAGGGGCACAGATTCAATCCCTGGTCAGGGAAGTTCTGTGTGCCACAAGGTGGGACCAAAACAAAGAAAAAATGCAAGAGTGTCTTTTTATGGTTTGACTCAATTTCCAAATCAGATCCCAAGTGGGCCTTTGGCAAACCTATTATTTTTTCATCACGATCCACCCCACTTAGAAGTGGTGATTGGAAAAAAAAAAAGAAGTGGTGGTTTGGGCTTCCCTGGTGGTCCAGTGGTTAAGAATCTGCCTGCAAATGAAGAGACATGGGTTTGATCCCTGGTCTAGGAAGATCTCATATGCCACGGAGCAACTAAGCCCATGTGACAACTGCTGAGCACGAAGGCTGTAGAGCCCTTTCACTGAAATGCAGAATAGCCCCCCTTGCCACAACTAGAGAACGTCTGCCCATAGCAAGGAAGACCCGGTGCAGCCATAAATATATCAATCTTAAAAAACAAAACTATAGTTCTATCTCATGAAACTGCTTTAAAAAACAAAGTGGTGGCTTGACTTCTTTCAGCTTTCAATACTGGACTGAGTGGCCTATCCCTTCTCCAGTGGATCTTCCTGACCCAGGAATCAAACTGGGGTCTCATGCATTGCAGATGGATTCTTTACAACTGAGCTATCAGGGAAGCCCCTCTTTCAGCTTCCTCAGTCCCCAAATGGGGAAACCAATAATCTTCACCTCACTGGGCTTTGTGAGAATTAAAAATGGTCACTTGTTCATTCATTCATTCAAAAACTATCTATTGAAAGGCTGCGAAACATCTGGAAGGGTTACAGGTGTGTAAAAATATCAGGGAATAAAGGTAAGCTTCCTGGAGCTTAGAGTCTAGTGGAGGAGATGGATAATCCACACCTCAAATAAATATTCTGCACACTGTCGTTTAGTGAGAAGTGCTGTGGAGGGGAAAAACAAAAACAGCACAGGAGAGACCGTGGTTGGGCAGAGAAGAGGTCCTTTCAGAAAAGCCCTTTTGGAGCTGGTGGCCATCAGAATCAGAGATCTGAGGGAGTAAGGGGAAAGGAAGTTCCAGGCAGGCAGAGGGGCCCGTGAAAAGGGAAGTGGGGGACCTGCCTGGTGCCGAGTTGTCCTTCTCAAAACTCCTAGTTGGTTTTTTTTTGCTGCATTGGTTCTTCACTGTTTTTTGAGGGCTTTCTCTCGTTGTAGTGAGCAGGGGCTACTCTTTGTTGAGGTGTGAAGCCTTCTTATTGTGAAGACTTCTCTTGTGGCGCACAGGCTCTAGGTAACTGGGCTTCAGTAGTTGCAGCACATGGGCTCAGTATCTGTGGCTCATGGGCTCTAGAGCAGAGGCTGGATACTGTGATGCCTGGGCTTAGTTTGCTCTGGATCATGTAGAATCTTCCGGAACCCAGGATTGAACCTGTGTTCCCCTGAATTGGCAGGCAGATTCTTATCCCCTGTGCCATTAGGGAAGTCCTCAGATTTCTCTTCATTTTACAAAATTATTGCTGATCCCCCAAACTTTTGTTTTTGTGAATTCTATCTTATTGCCATTTACCAGTTAGGAATGAAAACCGAAATATTTATAAAAATGTATGACAATTTATTTCTCATAAATTCATTGTGTATCAGTGTAAAACTAAAATATTTTTTTTTATTTTTGATGAAATATAACTTTTCAAAACGACAACAACAAAATGGTGTTGAGAAGAGTAACATTGTTTTGCATTTTGCAGCTGCATTCTCATACCTGCTTGTGACTTTGCTTGGTTGTGATATGTCGCTTTGAAGTGTGAAGAAAATCCAGCCTCACACAGGGCATGCAGCTGGGAAGGCAGAGAGGAGTATTTTCCTAAAAAGTATAGTTCGCAAAAAGGAATTGCCTTTTTTTTTTTTTTTTTAAGAAAAAAATTAGGAAGGGCCTTTTTCAGTAATTGTGTATATTTTTATTTGTTGCTTGTGAAAAGCAAATTTCTTAAAGGAAAACTGCAAAGTGGAATGTGAAATCATCTCAATAAACTTTTCAAACTCTGTTAGATTAAAATCCACTGATCTATCTTAGTACTTTGAATGGATCTTTTACTCATGCGTGATTTTATAACATCCTACATGGGTCATTTGGAAAATACTGATTCAGTGAGTTATGCACACCTTCCAAATGTTGAAATGTTCCATTAGTATTAAAAAAAAAAAAAAGCGACAGCCCTCATTTGTTATTATCACCATTAATCTCGTCAGAAAAGTCTTTAAATGTTGGGAAGCTGCTCAGCTCACAATGGTGGATATGTCTCCCCAAATTCCAATTGTTCTTAGAAAGCTTGAATTTTATTATCGGCAATAACATCCTGTCAAATGCACTGAGCCCTTGCTAACATTATCTCCCTTTCCAAAAGTCTGGATAATGATAATTTCCATCATTTATTGAGTTCTTGCTCTATGCTGAACGTCTTATTAAGCAATTTACATATGTTTTCTTGTTATTGTATTCATTTCCATTACATTCCTGAAAGGTATCATCCCTCCTGTTTTACAGAGGAGGAAACAGAGGGTCGGGAGAGGTAGGTACTTGCCCCAGGTCACACAGCTACCGGTACTCTTCTATACTATCAGAGCTCCAGAAAATAATTTTCCAGGTAGGATAGGTCTAACTGAAATAGTCTAACCCCTGGGACCCAAGAATTAACTCCTGCTTGTCAGACCATGTAGCCATTGGTTTAGATGGGAAAATATGGGGCCCCTCTAAAGACATAGTTACCAAAGCTTAGCTCAAATGTTACCTCCTTGGAGAAAACTCATACCTTCCCTGGGATTTAATAAAAAGTCCCTTATCACTAATTGATTGGTAGTTAAAAAGTGCTAGGCACCATATTCCATGAGCTAAATACAGTAGTTTCCTCCTGGCAACATGCTTGCAAAGTAGATTGTATTATTCCTCTGTGTTAATTTCCTGTTGCTGCTGTAACACGTGGCCACAAATTTACTGGTTTACAAATTATTTTGCAGTTCTGTAGGTCAGAAGATTCACTGGGCTGAAGACAAGTTGTAGGCAAGGCTGTCTTCTTTCTGGAGGCTTTAGGAGAAAATCTGTGTCTTTTCTAGCTTCTAGAACTGCATTCCTCCATCTTCAAAGCCAGCAGCCTAGCATCTTGAAATCTCTCTCACTCTCTCTGTCTTCCCTCCTCACTTAGTTGTTAACTTCTCTGATTGTCTGACTCTCTGGCTTCCTCCCTCTTTCTTTTTTTAAGGATCTTCGTGTTTACATGGGTCCCACCCATTTAATCTCTTTATCTCAAAGTCTTCAATTTAACCCCATCTGCAAAGTCCCTTTTGGAGAAGGCAATGGCAACCCACTCCAGTACTCTTGCCTGGAAAATCCCATGGGTGGAGGAGCCTGGTAGGCTGAAGTCCATGGGGTCGCTAAGAGTTGGGCACGACTGGGTGACTTTACTTTCACTTTTCACTTTCATGCATTGGAGAAGGAAATGGCAACCCACTCCAGTACTCTTGCCTGGAGAATCCCAGGGACAGAGGAGCCTAGTGGGCTGCTGTCTCTGGGGTCGCACAGTGTCGGACACGACTGAAGCGATTTAGCAGCAGCAGCAGCAAAGTCCCTTTAGCAATGTAAAGTCACATCTGTACGGGTTCTGGAGATTGGAAAGTGGACATTTTGGGGATGGGATGACTCTGCTTACCACACCTCCTTTTACAAAAAATTCACAGAAAGTTTACCTGCTGAAATTCACACAGCCCAGAGAGTGCGGGTGTTGGGATTTTATTTCAGGCTTTCTTTGGTGGGGCTGTGCTAGGACTTTGTTCCAGTGTGCCGGCTCACTAGTTGTGGGACGAAGGCCCACAGCATGTGGGATCTTAGTTTCCCAACCAGGGATTGAACCTGTGTCCCTGCATTGGAAGGTGGCTTCTTAACCACTGGACCACCAGGGAAGTCCCTTTCAGGTCTTTCTTGACTGTGCTTTCCTCCCCTGGCTCTCATTGCAAGTATAGTAGTGAAGGTAGTGAAGTCGCTTAGTCGTGTCTGACTCTGCGACCCCATGGACTGTAGCCTACCAGGCTCCTCAGTCCATGGAACTTTTCAGGCAAGAGTACCGGAGTGGGTTGCCATTTCCTTCTCCAGGGGATCTTCCCAACCCAGGGACTGAACCCAGGTCTCCCGCACTGCAAAGAGTTGGACACGACTGAGAGACTGAACTGAACTCCCGCACTGCAGGCAGACGCTTTACTGTCTGCGCCACCAGGGAAGGGCCTGCTAAGGACTGCAGGGCCTACAATGCGTTAGTCGCTCAGTCCTGTCTGACTCTGCAATCCCGTGGACTGTAGCCTGCCAGGCTCCTTTGTTCATGGAGTTCTCCAGGCAAGAATACTGGAGTGAGTTGCCATTTCCTACTCCAGGGGATCTTCCCAACCCAGGGGTCGAAACCTGGGTCTCTTGCATTGCAGGCAGATGCTTTACCATCTGAGCTACCAGGGAAGCCCAGGGCCCACAATGCTTGCTCATATTTCCCTTTTCACATGTATCTCCTTGTATTGAAATCAAGTGGTGCCACCATTAAAACAAACAAAACATGCTGTTACAAACTAGATGTAAACCACTATAAGTCATCAATGGGTTTTCATATCCCTCCTTGTCTTTATACATAGGTAGATTTTTTTCCTGTGGTTTTAATATCAGCATGGGTACAACAGTATTGTTTCCCTAGCTTTTTAAAGTTTTTTTTAAAATTTTTTTGCCAGTGTGTTCACACTCATTTAATTTGCTCCTTACATAAATCTTATGAGTTAAGAAATTTAATTAACCTCCTTCACGGGTGACGAACCCAAAGACTCAGCTGGAGGGGCCGAAGCAGGTGGTACCCTGCATGGTCAGGTGGGGCTCACTGTTTCTGGAACCAATGACCCGAAAACTGGTCTGTCTGCACACATGCATGTAGGTGTGTGATAGGTAACACTGGATGCTTATCATTTGCCAGGCCCCAATCCTAAACGCTTTACGGGTGCGTTTTTATTTTTTTTTTAAAATATTCTCCGATGCCTAGTTAAAGGCGTGGCACAGTGCAGGCGCTCAGTGTGTTTGTGGAATGAATGAAAGGTGAACAAATATGAATGGGTGGATGCGACCTCCATAAACGCAACTGCTCTGAGATCTTCAGCTCGCACTTCGGAGACCCCGGCCCAAGGGTTTGGCGGACCAGGCCGACCTCAGGCCGCAGCTCCCGGCCCGGACTTCCCGAGTCCCGCCAAGCACCGCCCAGGTGGCCTCCGGGGTGGTGAGAAGCTCGGGCACACCAGGCGCTCCGGCGTTATCACCTCCGTCCCCCGCGCTTTCCCTCCGGGCCCGGCAGCTCGGGTCTGCAGAGGGCGGGGCCGTATCCGCCTAGGGGCGCGGGCTCAGGGCCCACCCCAGGCCGGCTCCCGCCGCGCACGCCCACCTGTCGGCTGCGCATGCGCAGCGCAGGCCCGGCGCGCCCGGCCTCCCCACGCCCCGCGGCGCGCGGCCAGTGCGCAGGCGCGGCGGCCGATGCGAGTGTGTATGTGCGGGCGAGAAGATGGCGGCGGCGGGGGAAGCAGCGTGAGGAGCCGGACGAGCGCCGAGGCTCATTGAAACGGGCCGCCATGGCCCTCCACAGCCCGCAGGTAGCCGCCAGCCGGCGCCCTCGGCGGGAAGCGATCCCAGGCCGCGGGCGGGCGGGCGCCGGGGCGGACGGGCGGGCGGGCGCACCCCGGCTCTGAGCGAGCGTGTGGGAGTGGGGGAGGGCGCCGGGACACGCTCCCCGGGACTAGGCCCCGAGCCTCCCGCTGCCTCCGCGTCTCGGCCGCCCTCAGCCCGGCCAGG
Organism: Bos mutus; assembly: GCF_027580195.1. Taxonomy (NCBI): domain Eukaryota; kingdom Metazoa; phylum Chordata; class Mammalia; order Artiodactyla; family Bovidae; genus Bos; species Bos mutus. The sequence continues at coordinate 51,774,272 of NC_091634.1, read as the reverse complement.
CCCGTGCCCGAGCCCGCCGGGCCCCACCTCGTGGGGGCGGCAGAGAGGGGGAGCCCGGGCCGGCCTGGAGAGGGTATGGGGCGGGGGGTGCGAAGGGGTTAACCTCAGGGCTGGACCGCGGGGCGAGCCGGCGGTAAGGATGGGGCCCTGGCCGTCCCGGGAGGCGGCCGAGGGGCTTCGGGAGGCCCGGGAGCGGCAGAGCCTTCCACGCGCTCCGGTTGCCTCTCTGCCCGCAGCGAACCACCAAGATTTGGGGGTGCACCGTTTTCCCCGTGGCACTAAAGGTTGCTTTCGCAGTTTGATTGACCCCGTTGCGGGGGTTGGGGTGGAGTGGGGTGGGGTGGGGGTGAGTGAGATTGCTGGTTTTCTGGCTTTTAGATTCAAGTGACTGAGGAGCAGCTTAAGGTTACTGTTGCAAAGGGGACTCGAAATAACTCGCCAAGACTATACTTTTATTAATACCTGCCTTTGAGTGACATGCTTTGCATGAATCCGTTTCAGCCCGTCTGACACTATACTAACGCACACTGTCAGAGCGGTCTCTCAGGCTTAGGGGCCACTTAAGATAATCCCGTAGTGGAAAGAAAGAGGAACGAGCACGCTTTTAGGGAGATAGTTTAGAGTTGAACTCAGTGCTCCCTACTCTCCCAAATACAGTTGCTCTGTTTGAAAATAAGCATGTGGTCTTATTTGTCGAGCTTGCTGTGTAGACCACTGATTTGTCGACTTCCAGTCCCTGGAAGTTGTTGCACTTTTTTGTATCAACTCCGTGTGCTGTAGTATTAACTTTGTATTAAATATAGGGAAATGGAACGGAGTAGCTATTGGAAAACTGGTGGCCGGTAAATCATAACTCTCTCTAAGCAGTTGGTTTTTGTTGCCCTTTTGGGAATGGAGTAGGTTTTAATAACTTGTAATTAACGCGTGTCGCGGAATTTAAGACGCGATAATTTAAAAAAAAAATGAGATCTTAACAGGAAGCTGCAATTTTGTTAAATTTTTGGCGCTTCAGTTTGCTCTACAACTTTCCGCCTTTAACTTTTTGTTCACTAGTACGTCTGCTTTTGAAAGTAACTCAGTAAAGTTCTATGCACAAAAAAAGGCTTAGTGGTTGAATAAGTTTTACGTGTGTAATTCAAAGATTTCTTTTCTTAAGAAATTTAGTATTTGCCTTTTTCTCAACTTAAATATTAAGATAAATAGCTACAAAATAGGTACAAGGTTCATTGTGAACGAATGGGTCATAGTCTTAGTGATTTTGAAATGAAAGAAGCATGTTTAGGCATAATTCACTTCATTATCATAAGCACCCGACGCAGGGCAAAATTGAAATGTTAATGAGCAGTGATAATATGTAAACGTGATTGTAATTTCGTTTGCTTTCCTTGTCCTAGTGTTTGTTTTATACAGCATTATTGCCTGCATGTTGTACATCTTTGGAAAATTAAGGTGGCAACAGTTAGCTGAACATAAATGTTAGCAACACTTTGGGCTTATTCTTTTAAAGTATGATTGAAATGCTTTTAAGTTCTAGCATAGAGAAGGTAGGAAAGGAAATGGTATGATTTCTCATACTTTTAGTAATTTTCTTTTTAGAAGAGTAGTAATGAAAACAGGTAATGAAATCATGTATGTGACAGGATTTAATGGTTGGATCCTGCATAAGTCAGGCTGAGCGTTTTAATAATTCAGTTTTATTCAGTTACCTCCTGTCCTAAGGGTACTGCCTTGGTCATTGCCATTCATACAAATACCGATGGAGCGATCACCCTGTGCTAAGCACGATGATGCATGTTAGGTGTTTACTGTGGGGGTTAACAACCACAGATTAGCAGTCGGGGCTCTATTTCATTTTATTTTTTTCTTAGGTTTTTTTAAGGGTCCTATTTTAAAATTGGATTTTTAAGGTTACAGTTGATAAAAAGAAAAAAAAAAAACATTTATAGACTATATCCTATTTCCATAGTATTGATTGAACCCTTTTCCCTGGATTGACGTGAAACTGAAAAACTTGGAAACATTTCTAATGCGGATAGCTTTCAACACATTTTAACAAACCCAAATAATGAACTTTGACAATTGAGGTGAAAGTACATCTCTAATTAATATTTGTTGTCACGAGGGAACTGATGAAATGACTTGGGATAATTAATTTGAACTGACCAGTGCTGTCTTAAACTGGAAGAAGCGTTTGTGATCGTTGCAGCTGTTCTTAGTGAAATCTCTACAGTAACGCTTCTTACACCCTATTTGAATATCATGTGGCTGCTCCTGTCCTGGTCCTCTGCAGCGGGCTCACCTCAATCTTTTCCTTACCTAGGTTAAAATAATGTGGCCCCTTATTTTACACTGTGGGATTTCTTGGATCCAACTTTGAGCATATGGTAGAGTGTTACTGAAGCATTGAATATCTTTGTAACTGACAGCTGTGTTAGTAGTTCTCCAAAGAGAAGCATTTTTATTGGCGTTTCATAGTGAGCAGCTGAAGTAAATAAAATTATTTGAAGTATAGGATATTTGGAGATACCAGTGTTCGTTTGTAGAGTGACAGCAAAATCTTGAAACAGGTCCTTGCACTAGATATGCTATTTAAAGTTTGAGTTGATGATCTCCTCCGTGGTTCCTGCAGACCAGCAATGGAGGTGAGAGCCCCATCCAGGGCCTCCCCTCACGCTCTGGAGCCCATCTTGTGGGGACCAAGTGATGAAGTGATGGCAAGTAATAAGTGGACCCGCCTCACTCTAAATTCCTCTCCAGAGCAAAAGTTAGGACGTTTATTTCAGATTTTTTTGAATGTAGAACTAACATGACTTGAATAGTGGGTCACATAGGAAAACTAAAGGAAGAAAAAAAATTCCTAAGCTTAATGATTATTTAATGTCAGGCCTAGTGGCACATTTACTTTGTGCTGTGCTCAGACTATAATATTCAAGTAATTGAGAAAAGTTGTATCATTTCAACCTGAAGTAGTTACATCAAGATTATTTGTTTGTTTGTTTGTGCTTTTACAAATGTCAGACATGCAAGTGCTTGCTGTTAAGAGGTCTGGCTTTTCAAGTGGCACATTGAAGGTGGTTGCTGAGGACACTTCTTCCTGACAATACACAAGTATGAAAACCAGTGGGAAGCGCTTGCTTTTGAATTTGTAATTACGCTGTCACAGTTCTCTTTACTGCCACACAGGCAAGAATCACTGTGGCACAAAACAGATAAATCTGTTTGCAGTGGAATTTCCTGGCCTTGGGCCATGGGATTACTGTCATTTGTCACTTTAGTGCTACTTCAGCAGTGTAGATGTTCAATTCCAAAGACTTGCATGTGCTTGGACTGCAGTTTTCCTGTTTTTTGACGTGATCTCCCAATAGGTCTTTCTGTGATCTTTTCTGTCAGTGCAGGCTGGAGGAAGAACTGAGTGTAGGCAAAATAAAGATAGCCCTTGGGGTAGGTTTATAGTACTATTTGTTTCAAGGATCAGGCACTGTAGGATCTGTCGTAAGCCTCAAGGTGGAGTCTTCAGAGCGTAGACTTTGCATGAGTGGGCCACTTTCTGACTATTTGAAAGCTCCTCAGTCGTGACCCCATTTTCAGCAGAGGACCCGAGAAACCAATAGCTCCATGCTGCTCCCTGTCTGGAAAGACCCTGTGCTCGGGTTGCCCTGTCCCAGGAGTAGGCTTGCTGAGGTGTAGAGGTGGAAATGTGGTTTGGGGTGGGCAGGACACAGCCAGTCTTCCTGGACATGCCCTCTCTGGCTGCCTTGAGAGCTGAGAGATGACGAGGTGCTCGGACCACGTCCTAGCCCAGGGCTGCTCCTCTGCTCTCCCTCTTCAGGCCTCTCCCTCCTGGGCTTTGTCTGCAGCTTTTTTTGGTTGTCATTCTTCAGGTCAGTTCTCACTTTATTTTTCTGATTATCAGCTCAAGGACCATCTCACCATCTCATAAGCCTACACTCTCTGATTTAAGAGTCTCACAAGTAGTGCATTGAAAATAAAAATACCTCCTAGTAGAAAGACTGGTGCCCCACTCTTGTGCCTTTGGTATCCAAGTTTTACACCTAGCTGCCTGCCTTTCTCTCTCTGATGGTAGTACAGTTTTGTTTCCCCACTTGTACTTGTTTTATGGAGAAATGCTGCTTTTTATCTGTGTGTATTACATGCACACAGTTGGCATACCAGTGCTCTTTTCTAGCAAAGTAGTCTTTAAAGTGTCAAAAGATCAGAGTGATAGCTGCAAACTTATATTGTCATTGGAGCTACTGTGGAAAAAAAAATTAAATGTAACTTGAATAATATTAGAGATTTCAAGCATGCCTTGCTGTAAGACACTGAATGTAGGGAAAAAAAAACCTTGCATTTAAGACTGAACAAAATAGAGGGCTTCATGTTACAGACCTGTTATTGTGGACGAGCTGGCCGGGGAGGGAAGGGAGGAGTCCCATGAATAGCCCCCTCACCCCCCCATCCTCACCCCTCTCCCGAGCTGTAGTTCCATGAGAGCCATTGGATGCACCGGAAGTGGTGGGGATGGTTTTTTGGACCATTTTCTTAATTTACTTTCCTCACTGTTCAGGAAAATAGACGTTTATCATTATTGTGAGTACAAGTCAAAAGTATTCTTTGTTTTAAAATATGTTGACTAAAGCTAGATCTCTGTATAAATTGTCTGCTGCAAGCCATGGGCCTTGTGAACTACATCCAGAACCACCCAAGAACATTTAATACATGGCTGTGTGTGGAGAGTTTTGATTCGGCTTTTGGAGAAGGAAATGGCAGCCCACTCCAGAGTTCTTGCCTGGAGAATCCCAGGGACGGTGGAGCCTGGTAGGCTGCCGTCTATGGGGTCGCACAGAGTCGGACACGATTGAAGTGACTTAGCAGCAGCAGCAGCTGGGCTATGAGTTAGTCTACATTGTTTAATTATTCTCACATAAAGATAGTATCCTTTTCTCTGGATATAAGTGATGCATTTTAAATTTTATTACACTCATTTAAATTTAATTAGGGCCAACTTGTGAATTTATTTGGTATTCTGGTAACCGTCAAGAGCATTTCTAGTTTTCCTCCTCTTATGTGTCTCTCCTATTTTAGACAGTTTATAACTCCAGAGGAGTGAAGCAATGCCTCTTGAGAGACTTTCATCATTAAAGTATGTACTCTCTATTTTTTCCTGAAAATATCAGTCTTTTTACTTTTAACAGCACTTGGGAGGATATAAAAGAGAATTTGAAAATGACGTTTAATTCTTGAGTTTTTGGAGATTCCTGCCTGATGTTGTAGAAAACTTCTGTCTCTTAATATTTAAGTGGTAATTCTCCTTGGATGGTTACCAAGATGTGTGTGTTTATTTGAGACTTGGAGAGTAGGCATTTGGGGTAGATCTGGTGATTGGACAAGGAGGAGCATATTTATTATGAAATGAAACATTACAGCGATCAGCATGTGGAGTGGTTGTGTAGTTTATAAACTGCATGGTTTGTGAAGTGCTGTGGCTGGCATGATCCTTAAGCAACCCTGTAATGTATTCCTATTATCACCATTTTACAGATGGGTAAAGTGAGACTCAGGAGGTTGTGATTGAAGTCACGTGGCCGTGAAAGGCGCTATCAGGGACTTAAGAGCAGGTTTTGGACTTCTAGCCTCTGTCGTTTATACTTGGCCAGACTGATAAAGGCCTGCCGTTTCACAGTGCAATTTCCTTATGATAGTTCTCAGAGAAGGTTTATGGAATGACCGAATGAATGAAACAAAGGTTTACATGTTTAAGTAATTATTTAGAGCTGGAAAAGGAAATGGCAACCCACTCCAGTATTCTTGCTTGGAAAACCCCGTGGACAGAAGAGCCTGGCAACCTACAGTCCACGGGGTCGCAAAGAGTTGGGCACAACTTAGCAACTAAACAGCAACAACCAGTCTGTTACTAATTATTAATTGCTAGATTCTGTGTAGAGTGCATTTTGGTAAATCTTGTTCATTGATTTTAAAATACAAAATAAAGACTTGAATTTCTTTTTTTTTTTTAAGACTTGAGTTTCTGAAACAGACACATTTAAAGTAAAAAGTCACTGCCCCCCTCCCTGATCTTGGTCCCATTGGTCTGTCTGGTGTGCCTTTCCTATTCTGACACTGTTTTTGTTCCCTTGTCTCATAATGCAGTCTTCTAACCAGATGGTCGGTCTTCCCTTGTGGCTCAGCTGGTAAAGAATCCACCTGCACTGCGGGAGACCTGGGTTTGATCCCTAGGTTGGGAAGGTCCCCTGGAGAAGGAACAGCTGCCCACTCCAGGATTCTGGCCTGGAGAAGTCCATGGACTGGATATGGGTAGCCCATGAGGTCTCAAAGAGTCGGACCCTGAGCGACACCGAGTGACTTTCGCATGCACGCAACTGTATAGTCAGTGGGCTGGACTTTTTGGAGCACCTCTTGTTTCTAAAATTATTGAAGCTGTGTATTCAGGTAGAATAGACTTTTTCTTATTTTTATTGGCTTTTGCCAGGGGATGGAGCAGATGTTCTGGAGGTTAAAGTGGTTCTCTGTGACCCAGTATACTGAGAACTCTGGAAGTGCTGTAGAAATCTATGACTATTAAAATGCCTGAACAAATTTTTTTTTTAAGAAATGGTTTTTTGAACACATTCAACCCCATAATTATAGCAGTCATGGTGTCCAATTTCTATATTGTAAAAAAAAAAAAGGTCTGATTCAGATTCACATTCTAATCTGTTGGTCAACTCTGCATTAGAGAAGACCCCTGAGAGGACAAACCTTTGGTTAGTTTGAGAGGTTAGTAGGTCATCAGCCTTGGTGACTAGTGGGGAATTGGGTAATGAACCTGGACTTTCTCCTGTCTTATCCAAAATCAGACTTTGCTCACTTCCCCACTTTCTTTCTTTCTTTCTTTCTTTTTCGCCACACTGCGATCTTAGTTCCCTGACCAGGGAGTAAACCTGCAGTGACCTATGGAGTCCTAACCACTGGACCACCAGGAAATTCTCTAAAAGATGAAAATCTTTAATTCATTAGTTATTTGGAGGCAGAGTGGGAGATACATTTTGCTTAGTAACATTAAGAAAATAATTAGTGGTAAATTAAAACATGAAGTATTTTTATGTTAAAAAACTTAAAACTACATATTAATTTGATCAAAAAGCAAGTTAGACTGTGAAATATTTGAAAAAGATTGAGAAAGATTTTTTCATAAAATATCTGTCAATAAGGTGATTCATGTTTGGTCTCTCCCCTTTGTATTTATTGAAATACTGCAGTGGCAAGAAAAGAAAAACAAATCCTAAAGAACTGGCCCACTCCTCATGTCTGCTTCCTCTCCCCAGAAATCATATTCCACCACTTCTAATGCAAAGTCAGGTCTTCCAAGGGTAGTATTCTGTGTCTTTGGAATTAATTTGTAATATACCAGGCACTTTTATTCAGAACTGCATATAAAGGACTTTATATCTTTTGTGATTGCTCAAACAAAGAATTTTGGTGGCCAGGCGTTAGCAGGATAGAGCTGAAAAGAGATCTGTGCTTTGGGAGTTGACAGCATAGTAGGAGAGGGAAACAGGCTAATTGGTGAATCCCCTTTTTAGGGTGGTAATTCCTGTAGCAGAAGTGTGAACAATATAGTCAGAAACTTTCATTCATTCGTTCAGCAAGTCATTGAGTGGCTGCTGTGTACCATGCACTGAGGATGGAGTGATAAGCAGAGATGGGCATTGTCCGTCTTACCAGGGAGCTTACTGTGGAGAGAGACACCCACACTAATCAGATAGTCGCAGGAATGCAGAGGGCCATTCCACACTGAAGACCGAGTCTGGAGGAAGGGCAGGGGAGGCAGGAGACCGGCTCCCAGAAGCAGGGCCTGGGTGATACCCAGTCTGAGATGGCTCTGTGGCTGCAGGGCCTGGGGAGCCCCTGAGAACTCAGAACTGGGTGCCAAGGCGGTGGCGGTGGTGAGGCGGCCAGTCTTACCCGGCGAGAGCGTGGAAGAGGGTGACGCATTCATGCTGCCTGCCCTGCAGAACCATCCTGCAGGCTCATGGTGGCCACAAGCTTGAGCTTGGGGAGGGTGCGGAGGAGGTGGGGGGAGTGGCAGTGCTGTGTGGGTTGGAAAGGGGAGCGTCAGGGGAAGCTGAGAAGAAGCGTCAGGAGAAGCCAGTCGACTCTCCTAGAAAGGCGACATTTGGGCAGAGAAGCTCAGGGATGGGGTTTTGTGGGGAGCACATGCAGAAGAGCAGAGTGTTTAGGCCTGCGGCCTGTTTGGGAGACAGACCTGTGCTCGGTGGGTGACTGCCTGGTGTGTAGGGTGGGATGCTGGGACGGTGTGTGGGGGTTGGGGGACGAAGGACTTTGGTAGTTCAGCCTTGGTGGTGGTGGGTGTCTGAAAGCACAGGCTCTGTGAGGGTTGCTGACGGAGGTGGTTGTTCTAGGCCCGTTTGGGGTCCTCCCCAGGGTGGCAAAGGTGTCCTCTGCTGGCTCTCCTCTAGATCTCAGAATGTTCTCTCTGCTCACTTCAGCACCTTAAATCCTAAAACTTTGAGCAGGGAAAATGTAGGATGTTTGGGGATATCTGAGGGAGATTAGTGCAAGGCAAATAGCCCTTGAGTGTCCTCAGTGATAATTGGATAGAGTTGTTAGGGAAGTCATATGGGGACATCAGTTAGTTCAGTTCAGTTGCTCAGTCGTGTCCGACTCTTTGCGACCCCAAGGACTGCAGCACCCCAGGCTTTCCTGTTCATCACCACCTCCCAGAGCTTGCTCAGACTCATGTCCATCGAGTCGGTGATGCCATCCAACCATCTCATTCTCTGTCATCCTCTTCTCCTCCTGCCTTCAATCTTTCCCAGCATCAGAGTCTTTTCCAGTGAGTCCGTTCTTTGCATCAGGTGACCAAAGTATTGGGGTTTCAGCTTCAGCATCAGCCCTTCCAATGAATTTTCAGGACTGATTTCCTTTAGAATGGACTGGTTGGATCTCCTTGCAGTCCAACGGACTCTCAAGAGTCTTCTCCAACACCACAGTTCAAAAGCATCAATTCTTCGGCCTTCAGCTTTCTTTATAGTGCAACTCTCACATCCATACATGACTACTGGAAAAACCAAAGCTTTGACTAGACGGACCTTTGTTGGCAAAATAATGTCTCTGCTTTTTAATATGCTATCTAGGTTGGTCATAGCTTTTCTTCCAAGGAGCAAGCGTCTTTTAATTTCATGGCTGCAGTCACCATCTGCAGTGATTTGGGAACCCAAGAAAATAATGTCTCTCACTGTTTCCATTGTTTTTCCATCTGTTTGCCATGGAGTGATGGGACTGGATGCCATGGTCTTAGTTTTTTGAATGTTGAGTTTTAAGCCAACTTTTTCACTCTTTTCTTTCACCTTCATCAAGAGGCTCTTTAGTTTCTCTTCACTTTCTGCCCATATTCTCTTTAATTTTTTTGGGAGGGGGGCAACTTTAAAAACCAGCATTTATTCCTTGATTGTAAAGAAAATATATCACCCATATATCATGACTCTGAGATGACGTCTGTTAATATTTTTAAATGCTTCCCTTTAAATTTTAGACATTTGGGCTCATTTTACACAATGTGCTGTGCTGTGCTGTGCTTTGCTTAGTCACTCAGTTGTGTCCGACTCTTTGTGACCCCATGGACTACACAGTCCATGGAATTCTCCAGGCCAGGATTCTTTACCAACCGAGCCACAAGGGAAGCCCAAGAATGCTGGAGTCGGTAGCCTATCCCTTCTCCAGCGGATCTTCCCCACCCAGGAATCAAACCAGGGTCTCCTGCATTGCATGCAGATCTTTACCAGCTGATCTATCAGGGAAGCCCCATTTTATATAGTAGTATTTCTAGTAGTATTTCTTAAGTCATGATCCTTGGTCGTGGTCTTCTCAGTTGAACCACCTGGCATCCTGGTGGCCATCCAGACCCACTGACTAGGGACCCCTGATTAGGCCCCCAGCTGTGTCCCCTCAGCCCCCAGGGCCTCAGCCTGACACAGGTGTCAGAGCCTCTGCATGCTTTTGTTTGCCGCCTTTCCCCTTAAGCTGCAGAGCCCTTTCCCATGAATAGAATTAACTGAGTAATATTTTGGACATTTAAAAACATTTTCAGTCTAGGTTAGGTATGAACAACAACAAAAGACGCCAGTTTGTGGCCCTCTGCAAGGTAATGTTAGTAATTTTAGTCCTGAATCGAGTGACTTGTGGAAACAGAACCGACTGAGGAGCCTGACACGTTGCCACTTTGAAGACGTGCCACCCTGGGTCTTGAGCCTGAGAGCTCAGTTTTGTTGGAAGTTCAGTAGCTAAACTGATGGACAAATTCCTCTCCACAAACATTTATCCAACTCTTGCTCTAAATTGTATTATATTCCCCAAAGCCATTAGAAACTGCTGGGTGCCATGTGGTGAGATAGGACTCTCAGTGTGGGGGCAGCTCGGGCTTCGCCCCAACTCCGTTTAACTGTGACTGTCTGCCGTCTTTGAGAATTGGGGCATAGCATTAAGCCAATTTGCCATTGGAAATTCTTGCAGCCTTTTTTTGTTGTTGTTGTTGCTGGTCATGGATTTGTCAGCTTTGAAGTTCTTGTCTCCAGTTTTTCACAAATTGGTGCTAAAGTAACACTCTTGGTTCCATCTTGGTTCTTACTGAATTCTTGGCTTTTCCATGCCACACTACACAGTGTGAGTTAAGTGCCAGGAGCACAAACTTTCTTTCTCATGTGTGACTGGAGTTCTATTCCATGAAAATGAGATAAGAGATTGCTTTGAAAAAAAAAAATCTTGAGCAGTCTCTTTAGTTTTGGCTGGAAGCTTCTCTGGCTGTAACTTGAACTTCACTCACAATGACTCTGTAGCAATATCCTAGCCATGACTGGTCTTGGACACAGAGTTGCCACAGCTCAGTTTGGAAAGACTTGGCCTCTCACCCCCTGACACATGTTGAACAAATGAGTTTCTTTTCTTTTTAAAATGGACAGAAGGTAAAATATGTTGCCATTTTGTTTCTTTGCCATTGATTTCTTTTTGGTTGAAAGCATAGATCTGAGTTAGCTTCCTCCCTTCCCTGTGAAGAAGGGAAGGACTCCCAAGCCTGTCCTGCACGGGAGCCTGGAGGGCCCTGTGGACTTTGGTGCTGGGGATGCCTTGTTCTTCCTCCCAGTCAGTCAGCTCTTCCTGGAGGCCTGCAGGCTGCTGGCCCTGGATGGGACGAGTGCCCGAGCGGTGGAAGGAACGCATGGCCCTGCCTGGCGGAGGAGGGCACAGCACACAGATGTTGTCTGGCAGAACATACTTCTAGTCCTGGGAGTGAAGGTCAGGACCACAGGGTGCAGGAACCACAAGGCACAGATTTGCCCTCCCTAGACATACCTTTATAGTAACGAGAGCTGCTGCAAAAGAGGTGGGCTGCTCCTGAGGTTTTCAGATGGATTGCAGTTCTTGCGTTAAGAATTCAGGTGACCTCTAGGCTTTCTTGAAGGGTTTCGTGACTCTCCTTATTCGTGTTGTATAGTTTCTTGAATCCAGGCGACTCATCTGTGTATCAGCTAATCTGTTTTGTTTCATTCTTTGGGCTGTTTCTCAACAGGTTTAGCTGAGATCAGAGGACCGTTACTGATGCAGTAAATACCTTCATGGTAGCCTTCCCCATAGTGGTCCAGAGCATTGATCCTTGGTTGACTTGGTCTGAGCAAATGCCTTTATCTCCAAATTCCAGAGCCACAGAGCTGTCTACCTTCCCAGGTGGAGAGCCTGAGTATGTCATTGGTGAGTGTGGAAAGAGAGCTTTTCCATTGACTTACTGGCTCAGTTATGTTTTGTGTTTCCTACCTTTGTCATCTTAGATATCTCAGCCAGTGTCATCGTTCGCCCACTGGTTATTTTTTTTTTTCCCCCCACTGGTTATTTTTTTAACTCAGCTGTGTGCCAACAAAAATGAGCACAGATAAGTTGTCTCTGCTGTAGCACGCTACCCCCTCTGTCCACGCGCTTGCTCCCTGGCCCCAGGCCACTTGGAGTGGGTGAGTCTTCTCAGGCAGGCCTGCCTCCGTGCCCTCTTTATTTATTTTAGTTTTTCAAAGTGGACAGCTTGGTTTATTTTGCATTTTTCCTAGGACCAGACCTTATAGATGGCATTGTTGTTGTTTACTTGCTAAGTTGTGTCTGACTCTTTTGTGACTGATGGGCTACAAATGGTAATATTTTCAAGTTATTGTCTCTTTTGTATTGTGTATTATTTTTCATTTGGCAGGATCATAATTGAAACTGAGAGTATGCTCTAAAATACCATACTTTGAAGTAATCTTAAAGTTGTTGTTCATTCACTAAATCATGTTCGACTTTTTTCCGACCCCATGGACTGAAGCACACCAGGCTCCCCCTGTCTTTCACTGTCTCCAGGAGTTGGCTAGAATTCATGTCCACTGAGTCATTGAAGTTAAAATTGTTTTATGTCTGACAATAGCAGATGACGTTCCACCATTTACTTCTGTTTATGTTCAGGAAAAAGACTTTCTGACCTAATTGGAGATTTCCAGCTCTAATGCCTCTGTGAGTTAAGCTTCAGCTAATATAGTGAAAGAATGAAATGTTAGCTTCATTTTTGAATTTCTTTTCTGCCCTTTTTAAAATCGCAGCCTGCTGCACCCCCGCCACCTTCTTGCCTTGCTTTCTCTTCAGAGCACTTAACACCTTCTGATCCCCTTCATCTGATATCCTAGCAGCTATTTGGTTCATTTTCTCTCTCCCTTTACTAGAGTGGAAGATGAGTGAGGGGAAGGCGTTCTCTTGTTCACTGTTACATTCCCTGAGCCTGGAATGTAATAAGTGCGCAAAATATTGATGAATAATTTATGAAAGACATAACACAGTCTATACATTTAGGTAATCCCTGGTTGACTGTGGGAATGAGGCTAATCACCTGTTAAAATCCAGAATAACTCAGGTTTGTTAGGAAAGTAATTTGCAAAGAGGAGACTCGAACTGAGTTCTGCAGTGTGAGAAGTCAGCTGGGCCAGCTATGTTACCTGCTGCTTGTAGCTGCACAGGAAGATACCTAAAGTGTTCTCACCCTGTGTAGGAGCAGGCGACTCGGCAGGTGACTAGGCATAGGAAACAATTGGGGCAGGTTCTGAAATGTGCAGTGTGTTGAACTCTGCAGTGCACATGGCAGGTTCTGCAGGGGGAATTCAGGAGTGAAGGAGGTGGGTAACGAGTGGCCTTGAGAATGAATGGGATTTGGGCACATAGAGAGAAAGGAGGAGGGCATTTGATGTGGGCCGGTGCCCCCAGCTTGGGTGGTAATCGGTCACCCAGCCTGAGAGAGGAGTTGGGAGCCCTGCAGTAGTGTCCAGGATACAAGGCTCAGCTTGCCGTAAGGAGGACCCTGGGATGCTGTGCTGCATCCCCTGCTTCTCAGGCTGACGCTACGTTAAAAGTCAATGGGGGGTCCTGTTAATGGCATGTTTGGCTTCTGTAGGTCTGGGCTGGGGTCTGAGAGCAGCATAAACTCCCAGGTGTGTCTGCTGCTGGGCTGGGACCCACACTGAGTAGCAGGGTCGTATAGGACACAGGGAGCGTGAGAGTGTCTGCAAGTCCTGGAATCATGTGCCGAGATGTGTGCGTGTGCACCCTTGAGGTGGTGGGCCTTGTTTGCTTACATCACCTCCTCACCACCGCCAAAAAGGCTAGGGGAATCACTGTCTCATAGAAGTAATGTGCCGATTAAACAGGGTCCTAGCTCCCTGACCGGCATCACTTAATTGGGATGCTTCTTTTAATTCATGCAGTTGCTGCTGTTTTTACCAAATGAAATCTTTTGAGCATTTTGATGTTTTGATGAGATTGTCCCAGGAACTGGGTTATGTATATATAATTCAAGATAATCTTCCAAGTTTCTCATCCAAGAGTTTGGAAAAACAATGAAGTTTGCTATTGGCATAAGTGCAAAACCTGGTTTTGAGGAAATAGTGGGCCTTTTGATTTTAAGGTTAAGTCAGAAAATAACAGTGAATGAATCTAGGGGTTGGCAGCTTGAAATATGGAATGGAGTATAACTGAGCAGTCCAAGTTGAAAGTGTGAGTTCAGAATTCATCTGCCTAGTTGAAGCTGTGAGAGTAGGTGGAAGAATGAGTGGGAAGAATGCTTAATGGGAGAATGAACATCCAGGTGTCAGCCCAGAGGAGAGAGAATGGTTAAGAGCCGGAACCAAGTCCTGAAGAAGGTAGAGTGCCCTCCAGTAAAGATTATTATGAAAAGTGTGTGTGAGTGAGATCTTATTATTAATCAAGTGCTTGATAGGTTGATGAGCTTAAGGATGTAAACTGATTTGGTTTGAATCGGGTTATTTTTGGAAAACCAGAATGTTGGAGGCGAAAGATTTCATTGAGTCAAAAGAGCAATGGAAAATGAGTTCCGTTACAAAGCAGTGTCTCTGTGGAAAAGACATTTCTGAAAAGTTGCATTGGAGTGGAATGTTTCTATCAAATTATTTCTAGTTTAGTTGTGTTATAGTTTTTCTTCTGATTGTTGGGCTTTAACTTGTTAATGACCAATAAACCCTTTAAAAGCACTAAAAGAGTTCCCATTTTACAAACATCTGCTTTGTAGAAAGAAAAAAGCGCCTTCTCTGGATGTACATCGAGCAGTAGGTGCTCTGAGGCCGTGAACAGTCGCCTCAGATTGTCTCGTGGTTTCTCGCGTGTGGTTTAGAGCCCTCACCGAGTATGGGAGCAGTTGTGCTGCCCCCGCCCCAGTTGTCTGCTTAGTTTCTTCCACTCCTGCATCGCTGGGTCCTGGCAGTGCCCCTGTGTTCAGTGATTCTCAACTCCACTGCACATCAGATTCACACAGGAAGCATTTGAAATGCTAAGTGAAGCCTTGCTTCCCACCGTGGAAACCCAGAATTGTGGCCTGAGGATGCTCAATTGGTCCTCAGGTGTTAGTCAGGGCTGAGAAGCACTGCCTGATGCCTTTGTCCTGTACAGCTGACCCTGTTCCCTGGCTTGGTGACCTTCACCTTTGTAGGAAAACAGTATTGTGAGCTGACTGGGGTAAAATTTCTTTTCCAGATTTCTGAGCTCCATATGTTCACCATACAAGAGACTTTCTGAAGTCTTGAGTTTTATTTTTCTAATAAAATACTTTTAATCGTAACAGAATCTACATATGTAATTCAAGAATGGAGTTCAATCTATTGTTTTGGCTGGTCAGGTGAACTATACCTCCATAATTAGAATCTTAGGAGGCTGTTTTTCAGCAGGTCGTTAGGTGAAGGTTAAATTGAGAAGGTAAACAGTGGACCAACTCTTCTAACTTTGGTCTTCATTAGCAACCAGAGCAATTCATGAAAGGGAACATTCTATATTCTTTCTCCTTAAAATTGGAAGGAGAGGGGTGTGTGTACCAGCTAAGATGAGTCCTGTTTCTTTCGCACCTCTCTGTTTTTCAGGGTGTTTGACGAGACCATTGGCAGTGACCAACAGAGGAAAATACGTAGTCACACCTCTTTTGTTCCAAAATGTCTTTTAACATGGAGCTCTGATTCAGTGATGCACTTTCCTTTCTGGCAGGTGGCCTTCAGTAGTCAAGCTTTTGTTGGTTTGATTCCAGCATATTTCATTAAGTGAAAAATCCTGTAGAACAGATGGATTTATAAGTTTCTGCTCATGTAGCATTTTGTTTAATGCAGCCCTAGTTTTGATTCAGCATTGTTGGCACTGATTGTCTCTGTGTAGTGTGGGGTTTGGGTATGTCAGGGGATCTAGGCAGTTGTAAAGGCCAAGCCAGGCATGAACAGTCTGAGGTTGGAGGCTTAGAGAGGCTGGTCACAGTGATAACAGGCAGCGGAATACAGATGCGTGCACTGTAGCTTAGGTCGTGTTGTGTACCACTAGTTAGGGTCTCTGAGCTATGGAACATGAAATCTTAAAGAGCCCTTGTGTGTGAGTATTTATAGAGTGCTTAAGAATTCTGCTCGTGTAAACGAAAAATGAGTATCGTGGTCCTTGATCTTAAAGAGCTGTTTTTATAAAACAACTGCCTCATCGATTTATTGATAGATGTATGTCTAGTTAAAAATGTCAACCATATTGAGGTATAATTTAGTACAATAAATGTGCCAATTTTAAGCTAGCGCTTTGAGTTTTGACAAATGTATATAGGAGGGTAACTGCCCCCACAATCAGGATAGAGAACATTTTCATTGCCTGTAAGTTTCCCTTATGACCCTTCACCATGAATCCTCATCCCTCTCGCAGGCAATGACTGAGCTGCTTTTTCTGTCACTATTATAGGCTGAGTTCCCGTTTGCTAGAATTTTCGTTATGTTTTATAGAGTGCTTTGTGTGTTGCCTCCTCTCACTTAGCATAGCATTTTTGGCATTTGCCTATGTGGTGTAGGAATCCTTCCTTTTCAGTGCTGGGTAATAGTCCATTGTAGGGATGGGCCACAGGTTCTCTCTTCACCTCTTGATGGGCATTTGTTGTTCCAGCATTTGGCTGTTATGAATGAAGCTGTTGACCACATTCACGTGCAGGTCTTTGTGTGAACATACATTTTCATTTCTCATGGATAAAATACCTAGAAGTAGAATTTTTCTATGTCATATGGTGGATGTATGTTTGATTTTTGTAAGAGGCTGCTAAGTTTTTAGAAAGCGGCGGTCACCTTTCACCTCTGCAGCAGCAGTGCCTGTCCCCCTTCTGTGTCCTCACCCACACTTGACAGCATTCCCAGGAACACGAGCCACATCTGTGACAGAAAAGTGAAAACTCCTGCCTGCAAGCAGGGAGTTCTTAAGGAAATAGGCTTTAGTAAAGAAGTTTAAGTAGAAGAGAGTGGGGGCAAGAAAAACTGGGCAAATGCCTCCAACATGCTAGACACAGGGGACTTATATGGTGGTCAGCGATGTTGTGGGGGGAGAAAAAAATGTACTTTTACAAGGTTGATCTGACCTGATGCACATCCATGGTTTGTTTTGCCAGTGCCTCCCATTTTTCCCCTTTAAGGTGTAACATTTTGGAAGTTGATTTTTCTCCAGTTTGGGAGACCATGTGATTATTGTGAATGATTTTCCTTCAGGTCAGAATAGGTATTCTCTTATTAAAGTTTTCAATAAAGCTTTAATTCACTTTTCTTGATTATGGTTAAATGTTATACTTAAAAATTGCATGTTATATCTTGACTATGTTAAAAGTTTATATTTAGAAATGAAAATTGTGCCCCTGCTCGCCCACTTCTGCTGATAGTAAAAACGGGAGCATAAGAAACAATGAGAGCAGTTGAGTTTGAGTTCTTCAGCCTGCCGACTCTGGAGTTGGAACTGTTGCTGTAGAGAGGGCGTCGGTCCTCAGCCCTGGAACTTGTATAGGTTGTGGGCTTTGCTTTTCTTCCTCCTCTTCCTGAACTCATTTGTTGAGCAGAGCTCTTGAGCACCTGCTGTATGCCAAGTACTGATCCAGGCAGTGGAAAAAATGAGTTGACTTGGTGTCTGTTCCTTTTCAAAGAACAACTTTATGGAGGTATGATATACATGCAGTGAATTTAATTCATTTAATGTATATAGTCTGATGAATTTTGACAGAAATGGTTCTTTTTCATTGGTGTTGCACTTTCCCCTTCCCATCCCTTCCCTTTCCTTCCTAGATTAGCACCAAGGTGATCGAAATGAAAACAGGTGGAATTTTGAACTTTTTTCTACTAGGGGTATCCCAGATAACAAGTACCAAATCGACTCCCTAATTTATCAGCTCTTTTCCATGTGATAAGTCTATATAGCAAGTTATTGTATAATGAGGGCTGTTTAGTAACAGTTTAGAGCAAAGCAAGTTAAAATTTAACTGACATTGTGTAATGTACAATAGGCCTGGAAGGTTGGTATAAGTGGATTTGTGTTAACTGAATCATGTTTTCTGATTTGGAGAGTGCAGTCTGTGGAAACAAGTTTCAGCTTAGATTCCCCATGAAAGCACTTAAATAAATCCAGTCTATTAAAAATCTTGGAAAAGTGAAAGGATCACTTTTTAAAAATTACTATTTTTTTGCCATGCCATGTGGGATCTTAGGTTTTGGCCACACCGTGCAGCACTTGAGATCTAGTTCCCTGACTCGGGATCAACCCCATGCCTCCTGCATTGGGAGTGAGGAGTCCTGACCACTGGACTACCAGGGAAATTGTTGAGAGGGTGGCTTTTGATAGGACTTCAATAGTTAGAATAAAATGCACAAAGCACAGGAAACCAACACTTGACGTTTGAATCTTCAGGAGGGCGTGGCTTTGTCACACTTTTTGGTCCATTTTTCCCCTTCTCGGGGCTCCTCAGCCACAAGAAAGTGAGGAGCGTCCTGCTGCAGCCCTGGGTAGTCAGTCGAGGCATAAGCCTTCCTCTGCCCCCTCTTCCTCTGTCTGCTTCTGCCGTTTGTAGTACTGTAAGCAATGCGCAGTTCACGCACACGGTGACAAATTTATAAATATCGTGGTGTCCCAAACTTCGTCTTGTTCAGAATTTGTTCTCATAATCAAACACAGTTCAGCGTGGATAGTTGATGTTCAATACATGCTGTTAAATCAATGAAATTCCTGCTGTGCATTGAACATTGTCACCTCCAGGTGTCCCCTAGGCCACCCACACCAATTGCCAAAGTTAAGACTGAGCAGTAACTGTTCAGTAGATGTCACCATCCATCAGGTACTGGGTCCTGATGAAAAAAAAGTAAAGAAATTTGAATGGTTCTTTTTATGCAAGTACTGATCTGATTTTTTTTTAAAACTTCATTTGTTAATAGTTCCCATTTAAATAGCTGTACATTTTGGTGGTTTTTAGTATATTCACAGAGTTGTACAGCTGCCCCCACAGTCCATTTTAGAACACCTCATCATTCCAGAAAGAGGCTCCATACCCATAATGGTGACTCCCTGGTCCCTCCCCACCCAGCCTCTGGCAGCCACCCTCTCTCCTTTCTGTTTCTGGGGATTTGCCTCTCCTGGATATCACCCAGTGCATGTGGATGGACTCTTGCGATGCGTGGCTCTTGAGTCTGGCCTCTTTCACTCAGTGCGATGTGTTCAGGTGCCAGCCACCTGGTAGCCGTGTCAGTCTGAGAACATTCCCAAAGCTGTGTTTCTCTGGGTTAGATCCAGGAGATCCTTTTGGAGCTGGGAAGAACTGTGGAGATGGATTTAGTCTGGCATACTCTGATTTTAGAGATGAAGTTAAAGCGTTTATCACTCGGAGCAGTGTTCTTTAGTCATAAAGTCTTGCCAGACTCTTTCAACCCCACGGACTGTGGCCCACCAGGCTCCTCTGTCCGTGGGATTCTCCAGGCAAGAATACTGGAGTGGGTAGCCATTCCTTTCTCCAGAGGATCTTCTTGACCCAGGGATCGAACCTGCATCTCCTGTGTTGCAGGATTCTTTACTGCTGAGCCACCAGTGTATTAGTCCTTAACGTTTCCTCCTACCTCCCAAATTCACTTTTGTGTTGGAAAAGAGGGAGGCGGGAGGAGAAGACTCTACTTCCTGTGCTTGGTTCTGGCATTTGACCCTGCAGGCTGGGCTTTGAGTGTTCTTGGGACACTGTACCTGGGTCTGGCTCGCAGATGCCTGACTGCCGCAGAATCTGTGAAGTACAATGTGCACCCAGCAGTGTTTGTTGATCATGCCTTTGTAGCCTAAGTTTTTACCTCAGAGGCTGACCTCCCATTTTCCTGAGTCCTTTTGAAGGCAGAGGACATGGATTTGGTGGCAGCCTGCACAATGACTTGTGTTTCTGGATCTCAAACCTTGGAAGCTGTGTTCCAGCGCCCCCTAGTGCCTGCTCTGGGGGTCGTCCTCCGGGTCCCTGCTTCCTGCAGAAGGTGCTGTTTTCCATGGCTGCATCGGATCCCTGGAGAGCCAGCAGTGGGCCACGCAGGCGACTGGCAAACGCCTTTCCTTCTCCTCACCTCTCCTGGGCTGAGGCTGTGTCTTTGCTTTTCCTTTAGCAGGAACACTGGTATTTCCAGTTTGGCCTGTGCCTTTCGCAGGCTGTACAGCCCTAGGCCCTAGAGGGCCTTCTGGAGTCTGCTCTGGCAACTCAGAGTGCCGCGCCCTGGCGCTGGGCTGCAGTGAAGTGTCTTGCATCCATCCTGGCTGTGCTGAGCGCTTGCCCCTTTTCCTGATGTGTTTCTTGTGCATATATTTTTCATGTCCTCTCTAGAAAGGATCACAAAATCAGACGGGAACAGTAGGAGTTCTGAAGGCCTGAGCTGGGGTCAGTGGAAGGGAGGTGAAGTGGAGCTTTATTCTGATTGAGAGGACCCCTCCACCCCCAAGCCCCTTCCCAGAGAGGGGACGGGGCAGCCCAGCACCCTGTGCTGTGTCCCGACCCCCGTGGCCTTCCTGCCCACCCCCCCCCCCCCCACAACTGGGAGCAGAGCGTCTGTGGTTGCTCTCTTGTTCCTCCTCTTGACTCCAGTATTCATTCAACTCTGGTGGGCCTGGCTTAAACCTCAGGGATCTGCCTCACTTGATGACGATGCCAACATTTCTGTAGTGCTCTGTGGTCCACGGAGGGCTCGCAGTGCCCGTTGCCTGGGTGCCTAGGCGTGCCGGCCCCTGCAGGCTTGGCAGGGATGGGGAAAGTGGGGTTGCACTTCCTCCCCTTGCCAGCCTCACAGTTGTGAGTTTCAGCTGTGAGTTTCAGCTCTCCCTGCTCCTGCAAGACAAACAAATGCATGTGGCCAGTGCCATTTTCTTCCTAGATTGTAAATCCTGTGAAATCAGGCACTGACTCATTCTTATCTTGTTTTTTTTTAAACCAAAACTTACCGTATTTTTCTTTAAAAACAGACTTTAAAATATATTTATTAATTCTTCAGAGGAAGGAAAATGTTTCACACAAATATAAGAAGAGGGTAGGTAAAAATTTTCCTCACAGCTGAGTGTTTTCAGTTTTAGTTTAAAAACAACCCCAGCAAGCTCTTTATTTGGGAATAATTTTAAATTTATAAAAATTGCAGAAGTACAAAGAGCCCCCATTTGATTTTTTATTCATATTGACTGGTTAGGGTTGAACCTCACTTAATCATTGGGGTGTGTTTAAGTTCTCTCCTTCTTTATACAGATACCTGTACAAACTCACAAACACACGAAAATACAGACACATTTTCTCTTACCCTTTGAGGTTTGAGGGTGAGTTACATGGACTGGGACCCTTTAGCCTTCTTGTCTGCTTGAATGTATATTTCCCATGAATATTCTCTTAAAGTAACCGCAGTTGGATAGCTATCACTTCCATATGTTGACATGGACGCAGTATCTTTTTCTAATCCACTGTTTGTATTCTGGACTTGTCAGTTGACCCTATGCTCTCCTTTAATAGCATTTCCTCTCCAGGGGAGGATCCAGGATAGGGTCAGATGTTGCATTTAGTTGTACTGTCTCTTTAGCTTCCTGCCATCTTGAACTTTTCCACAGCCTTTTCTGACATTGAGTTTTTGGAAGAGCACAACCCTGCCCCTGCTTTTTGGTAACATTCTTCATTTTGCCAGACATTTAAAACAGTTTGTGATTGAAAATTAGGAAGACTTTTGGGGATGGTGAGACTGGAACATTTTAATGGAAGCTGGCTGCCCTGAATTTCTGGGATAAACTCTTTGATGTCACAAGACTTGAGATGCTTCAGTCAGATATATAAAACTTTAGTCAGATATAGTTTTAGTTAAACAGTTGTCACTAAAATTCAGGGCAGTGTAATTTATGCAGTCACTGGGGTTTGCAGTTGAATAAATACTTGGGTTTTTCTATGCTTTTGTAGTTTTAACTTCATAATTTAACTTTTCTTCCTAATTTATTTAAGCTAAATTCTCCTTTACAACAATACTTCTATTTGCCTTTTTAGAACAGTGTGGATAAAAAACACTTCTTCATAGTGATGCTTCCTGTGATTATTTGTAACTGATGTAGATGATTTTGAAAAGCACTCAAATGATAGCCTCCAAATTTATGTGGGGTATTATATTTTATTATATCACTTCCCTTCAGTGTTTTTGAGTGGTTACAAAAGAGACATTAGTTTCTCTGCCCATGAAAGAAATACTTACTGTTTTTTCACATGTATTGTGATGGCAAGAAATTGTCTTTTATTCTGATGTCTCCCTTACTTGAGACTTGAGTGACTTCGTGCAACTCAGATTGGGACTTGGCGCTAGCCTCTTAGCAGCCCCTTCTGTAAGCTCAGTCACAAAACTGTTCTTTAGATTGTTGCCAGTGTTAACTACTTACTTTCAAAAACTTCTGCATTTTAAGGATTGAAAATAGATCCGATTAGGGCAGAGAATGTGATTCATGTGTATTTTTATGGAGTTGTTTATTGATATATGTGAGCTGGTGTTAAGGGGATTATGTTAAAGTTCAGAGCAGCTCTGGCTAGCCATTTGTCAGGTGTTAAATGATACCTCAGCATTGCATAGTTGATAGTTAGCAGTTGCTTATGGTGTCATTTTTGGATTAAATGTTTTCATCAAGTCCTGATCTGTTTTCAAGGAGATCATGAAACATAGGTGCAAACACAGCTTCTGGAAAATGGGTATATGAATAGTTGTACAGTGATTTGATAACACTGACTTTACAGTTAATCTTTTGAGTAAAGTATTTTTGCATGGTTCAGAACTAAGAACTCTGAAAAGATATATCCTTCTCTGTTCCACGACCTCCACTGACTGTCCCTCCCTCCAATATCTATTGCTTTTTAAAAATCAGTTTTTGCCTATGCTGGGTCTTTGTTGCTGTGTGCGGACTTTTCTCTAGTTGCAGTGAGCAGGCTCTAGAGTGCTGGCTCAGTAGTTGTGATGTCTGAGCTTAGTTGCTTCTCGGCATGTGGAATCTTCCTGGGCCGGGGATTGAACTTGTGTCTCCTGCGTTGGTGGGCGGACTTCTCACCACCAAGCTACCAGGTTAATCCTGGTATTGATCTGTCTTTGGTTGGTGGTTTAGTCGTGAAGTCATATCTGACTCTTTGTGACCCCATGGATTGTAGCCTGCCAGGCTCCTCTGTCCATGGAATTTTCCTGACAAGAACATTTACTTCTCCAAGGGATCTTCCTGATCCGGGGATTGAACCTGAGTCTCCTGCATTGCTGACGAATTCTTTACCACCGAGCCACCAGGGAAGCCCCTGTCTTTATGCAAATACAAATCAGTATTTCTATTTTCCTGCCTCCCACCCCCCCCTTTTTTTTTAACCCAAAGAATGTTTTCTTGTAACAGTGTTGGAGATTACTCGCTGTACATGCTCCTTCCATCTGGAAGGCTGCACCAGCAGCTCTTAGTCCCCAGTGGAGGGGCAGAGTTCTAACCCAGGACCGCCGGGGAATCTTCCTGCCCTTCCTGTTGCCCTCACCAGTGAGTTTTGTAATCAGGTTAAAGATGTGGATCTGTGGAGAAATTATTGACATGAAGTTGTAATGAGAAAGCACACTTAAAATCTGTAGCAGATTTTTCCAAATAATCCTTTAAAAACAAAGATTTGAGTAAAATCGAAAATAATAGGAGAAAAAGTCTTTCCCTGGAGTCTAAGCACTTACTCGCCTTCTGCAGTGGCCCACACTCTGTCTGTGGAGTGTGCTTCTCTCTGGATCTGAATAAATCCACTTCTTACCTATCACTTTGTCTCTCACTGAATTCTTTCTGTGATGAGACATCAAGAATGCGAGCTTCATTAGATCCTGAAACCAGCTAAACCATCCCCAGCTTGTCATCAACACTGTTGCAGACGTCTTCGTGCTGTTTCTTTGAGACAACTTTTGGGCATTAACAGCTGGTTGGGAAACTCCCTTGGGAGGGACAGCATCTAAAATCAAGGATTTTAGATCATCTTTTCCTACGAGAACTCCAAAATTAGAACTTGCTGCTGAACAACCATCAACAGGAGAATATTGGATCCCACCAAAAAAACATAACCCACATCCAAGGGCAAAGGAGAATCCCTGGCAAGACGGTAGGAAGGGCGAAATTGTGTTTAGAATCAAACTCCATACCTGCCAGAGACGCTCGGAGGGCTCGAACAAAACCTTGTGCACTCCAGAAGACCCCACAGAGACTGAGCCAGACCGGCCTTGAGTGTTTGGGTGTCTCTTGTGGAGGTATGGGTCATCAGTGGCCTGCCGCAGGGGCAGGGGCTCTGGGTGCAGCAGTCCTGGGTGTGGCAGAACGGCAACCTCCCTACAAGAGGTTGCCATTAACCCTACCTTAGAGCTGTTGAGCACACGACCCACAAACTGCAGAACAGTTATACCAAATAAGTTCTCGTACTGTTAAGAAGTTCTGGGACCCACAACAGATTTCTTAACCTGGGGATTTGGCAAAGGGATTGAGAATCCCCAGGGAATTTCACTTTGGAGGCCAGTGGGATTTGACTACAGAACTTAAACAGGACTAGGGAAAAAGACTCTTGGAGGGCAAGATAAAACCTTGTGTGCAACAGGACCCAGGAGAAAGGAGCAGTGACCCCATAAGAGACTGACCCAGACTTGCCTGTGAGTATCCAGGAATCTCCAGAGGTGAGGTGTTGGTTGGGGGCAAACAACAGGGAGGGAACACAGCCCCACCCATCAACAGAAAAATGGATTAAAGATTTACTGAGCATGCATCGGAACAAGACCCAATTTCCCCCACAGTCAGTCTCTCCCATCAGGAAGTTTCCATAAGCCTCTTATCCTTATCCCTCAGATGGCAGACAGAATGAAAGCCACAATCACAGAAAACTAACCAAACTGATCACATGGACCACAGCATTGTCTAACTCTACGAAACTATGAGCCGAGCCGTGTAGGGCCACCCAAGACAGATGGATCATGGTGGAGAGTTCTGATAAAATGTGGTCCACTGGAGAAGGGAATGGCAAACCACTTCAGTATTCTTGCCTTGAGAACCCCATGAACAGTATGAAAAGGCAAAAAGGTACAACACTGAAAGATGTCTCCAGATCGGTAGATGCCCAATATGCTACTAGAAAAGAGTGGAGAAATAACACCAGAAAGAATGAAGAGGCAGAGCCAAAATGAAAACAGCGCCGTATTGTGGATGTGACTGGTGATGGAAGTGAAGTCCGATGGTGTAAACAACAGTGTTGCATAGGAACCTGGAATGTTAGGTCCATGAATCAAGGTAAATTGAAGGTGGTCAAACAGGAGATGGCAAGAGTGAACATTGACATTTTAGGAATCAGAAAACTAAAATGGACTGGAATGGGTGAATTTAACTCTGATGACCATAATCTACTACTGTGCGCAGGAATCCCTTAGAAGAAATGGAGTAGCCATTGTAGTCAACAAGAGGGTCTGAAATGCAGTCAGTACTTGGGTACAATCTCAAAAATGACAGAATGATCTCTGTTTCTAAGGCAAGCCATTCAATATCACAGTAATCCAAGTAATCCCTACTAATGCTGAAGAAGCTGAAGTTGAATGGTTCTATGAAGACCTACAAGACCTTCTAGAACTAACACCCAAAAAAGATGTCCTTTTCATTATAGGGGACTGGAATGCCAAAGTAGGAAGTGAAGAGATACCTGGAGTAACAGGCAAATTTGACCTTGGAGTACAAAATGAAACTGGGCAAAGTTTTGCCAAGAGAATGCACTGGTCATAGCAAACACCCTCTTCCCAACAATTCAAGAGAAGATTACACATGGACATCACCAGATGGTCAACACTGAAATCAGATTGATTATATTCTTTGCAGCCAGAGATGTAGACACTATACAGTCAGCAAAAACAAAACCAGGAGCTGACCGTGGCTCAGATCATGAACTCCTTATTGCCAAATTCAGACTTAAATTGAAGAAAGTAGGGAAAACCAGTAGACCATTCAGGTATGACC
Source organism: Bos mutus (assembly GCF_027580195.1). Classification (NCBI taxonomy): domain Eukaryota; kingdom Metazoa; phylum Chordata; class Mammalia; order Artiodactyla; family Bovidae; genus Bos; species Bos mutus. The sequence goes on along the minus strand of NC_091634.1, from coordinate 51,748,412 downwards.
TAAGTCAAATCCCTTACCATTATACAGGAAGTGACAGATAGATTCAAGGGATTAGATCTGATAGACAGAGTGCCTGAAGAACTGTGGACAGTTTATGACACTGTACAGGAGGCAGTGATCAAGACCATCCCCAAGAAAAAGACATGCAAAAAGGCAAAATGGTTGAGGAGGCCTTACAAATAGCTGAGAAAAGAGACCCGAAAGGCAAAGGAGAAAAGGAAACATATACCCGTTTGAATGCAGAGTTCTTCAAGAATAGCAAGGAGAGATAAGAAACCCTTACTCAGTGATCAGTGCAAAGAAATAGAGGAAAAAAATAGAATGGGAAACACTAGAGATCTCTTTAAGAAAATTAGAGATACCAAGGGAACATTTCATGCACAGATGGGCACAATAAAGGACAGAAATGGTATGGACCTAACAGAAGCAGAAGGTGTTAAGAGGAGGTGGCAAGAACACACAGAACTACTATACAGAAAAGATCTTCATGACCCAGATAATCATGATGGTGTGATCACTCACCTAGAGCCAGACATCCTGGAATGTGATGTCAAGTGGGCCTTAGGAAGCATCACTACAAACAAAGCTTGTGGAGATTGTAATGGGAATTCCAGTTGAGCTATTTCAAATCCTAAAAGACGATGCTGTGAAAGTGCCGCACTCAATATGTCAACAAATTTGGAAAACTCATCAATGGCTACAGGACTGGAAAAGGTCAATTTTCATTCCAATCCCAAAGAAAGGCAACCCCAAAGAATGCTCAAACTACCGCACAGTTGCACTCATCTCACACGCTAGCAAACTAATGCTCAAAATTCTCCAAGCCAGGTTTCAACAGTATGTGAACCATGAACTTCCAGATGTTCAAGCTGGTTTTAGAAAAGGCAGAGGAACCAGAGATCAAATTGCCAACATCTGCTGGATTGTCAAAAAAGCAAGAGAGTTCCAGAAAAACATCTACCTCTGCTTTATTGACTATGCCAAAGCCTTTGACTGTGTGGATCACAACAAACTGTGGAAAATTCTTAAAGAGATGGGAATACCAGACCACCTTAACTGTCTCCTGAGAAATCTGTATGCAGGTCAAGAAGCAACAGTTAGAACTGGACATGGAACAACAGACTGGTTCCAAATAGGAAAAGGAGTACGTCAAGGTTGTATATTGTTACCCTGCTTATTTAACTGACATGTAGAGTACATCATGAAATGCCAGGCTGGATGAAGCACAAGCTGGAATCAAGATTGCCAGGAGAAATATCAGTAACCTCAGATATGCAGATAACACCACCCTTATGGCAGAAAGCGAAGAAAAACTAAAGAGCCTCTTGAGGGTGAAAAAGTTGGCTTAAAGCTCAACATTCAGAAAACTAAGATCATGGCATCTGGTCCCATCACTTCATGGCAAATAGATGGGAAAACAGTGGAAACAGAGAGACGTTATTTTCTTGGGCTCCAAAATCACTGCAGATGGTGATGGCAGCCGTGAAATTAAAAGACGCTTGCTCCTAGGAAGAAAAGTTATGATCAACCTAGATAGCATATTCGCAGAAGGCAATGGCAACCCACTCCAGTACTCTTACCTGGAAAATCCCATGGACGGAGGAGCCTGGTAGGCTGCAGTCCATGGGGTCGCTAAGAGTCAGACACGACTGAGCAACTGAACTGGAGCGTGCTCATAATTGACCATGAGGTTTGTTCCAGCAGACTGGTAGAAGGCTTGCTGGATCACGGTTCCTTCCCTTCCTCTTCACTGACAAGATTTTGTTGAATCATTTGAAATTTTAGTTCTCTTACTGGATTGACCAATTTCTGTTTTTTTTAAATACTTGTAGAAAGTGTACATAGAAGTGTGATTTCAAAGAGTATTTCATTTATTTTTATCTTTCCAAGAGAAATCCAGCCTGAAGAGAAAAACTTAGCAATCCTATAAGAACGTTCACTTCTTATCCTAATGTGTCTTCCCCACATCGTGAATTAAAGTAGCCGCTTAGAAGGTAAAGTGGTTCTCTTCTATGTGGACAGCATTCCTGTTGTTGGTATTAAATAAAGCAACATGAGTCTTCATGTTTGCGTTGGGCTTCACGTCTGCAGTGTGGATCATCTTTTGGATCCTACTTGTTTGTTACTGCTGTTGTATCCCTTGAATGCATTTTCTGGAATTCTTAAGCAGCCCACCTCCACTCATCCCAAGTGTGTATGAGAGTCAAGAATTATTTTGCCTTTTGCACTTGAGTAGTAAACTATAGAATAGAATTCTATGAAAACAAAAAGAGACGCTTTTTTTCTTGGAACTTTCAAAGCATTGCTGTCTTGCTGTATTGATTTTGGTTCTTTAAGATCTTCTGTTGAGTTTGTAAATTTAGTAATTTAAATTTAATAATCCTTTGATTTCTTTGAATACTTCCTTGTTCTCTCCTTTTTTTTTCTTGACATTCTGCTTATTTTACCTGCTAGAATTTCAGGATACAGATTAGAATTTTAACTTCTTTTCTGTATCCTGTGTTTTGTTTACACAGATTCATTTTCCCCTGTTTTAATAGTAACCCTCTTTATTGCTGTTTATTTTTTGCCTCTCATGTCCTTTGATTTTTTTGTTGTCCATTCATATTCAAGAACTGAAATCATTAATATTTTGGTGGATGTCCTTATAGCTTGTGGCCTTGTAAGTCTGATGCTTCACTTAGGGTGATGCTTTAGAGAGTCATTGATTAGTAGATCATCATGTTCATGTATCATGTCCACCTGTTGATACACATTTGGATTCTTTTCAGTTTCTGGTGGTTATGAATGAGTACAGATGCTGTAAACTTCAGCATACAGGTTTTTTTTTTTGTTTTTGTGGACATTGTTCTTCATTTCTCTTTGGTAAGTGCTTAGGAGTAGGCTTGCTGGGTTGTGTGGTAAGTAAACTTTATAAGGAACTGCCGAACTCTTTTTTTTTTTCTGAGTTGCTGTGCCTTTCTGCATCTCTAGTTGCTTCACATCCTTGCTGGCAGTTGGTATTGTCTGGAACGTTTTCTCCCATCATAAGGTCCATCATTTTGATTTTCTTCCGTAAAACCCTAAGGTTTTATCTAGACTTACAGACCTCTCTGCAGTGGGGCTGTGAAGGAGCTCCAGACAGCACTGTGTTTCCTGGAGAGGGTCTTGGGGGGTCCTGGCGGATTCTTTATAGGGTCCATGTAACACTGTTTTCTGAAACTGTGTGATTTGTGTATTTTATGTGATCTGTGATTCTTTTTTTTTTCCCAGTATATTTTTGGAGATTTTAGCCCTGATGAATTCAATCAGTTCTTTGTGACTCCTCGTGCTTCAGTTGAGGTAAGACAATTTTGTTTTATTGAGTGCATGCATAAATTTAATTGATGGTTATGTTTTAGATCGGGTTTTTTTTTATGCCTTTTAATTAGGAATTCCAATGTACAGAAAAGTGAGGAGCCTAACATGAAAAAATGACTGGACCCACCCATTGGATTTGATTACTGTTAACATTTTGCTATACTTGTAAATAGCAAAACGTTACAGAGACAGTTGAAGCTTCCGTTGTATCCTCGCATTCGCCCTATTCCCCAGAAATACTGAAACTCTGCCAAAAATGCACAGTACGTTTTGTTTCCTGGCTGTGATTTTCACCTCTTACTGTGCATGTATATATTGTTTGTTGTTTTGTGCGGTTAGAAATGTCTCATCAGGGGCTTCCCCAGGGGCTCAGTAGTAAAGAATCTACCTGCAATTCAGGAGATGTGGGTTTGATCCCTGGGTCAGGAAGATTCCCCTGGAGAAGGAAATGGCAACCCACTCTAGTATTCTTGCCTGAGAAATCCCATGGACAGAGGAGCCTGGTGGGCCATGGTTCATGGGGTCGCAGAAGAGACCTGCCTTGTGACTAAAGAACAAAAACAAAGTCGTTTCATGCTGTATTCATCATTTTGCAGTTTGTTTATTTTAAGCTAAATATTCTTTAGATTTATTTGGATATTTTGTTCTTCTTTGATTTTAATTGTTAAATCTTATTTTTTTGGCTGTGTCCTATGGATCTTAGTTCCCTGAGCAGGGAATTCCCTGCCAGGAAATTCCCCATTCATTGTGAAATATTGGACTTAGCTGTTTCCATGCTGAGGGGGCTGTCTAGGTCTTCAGCTTTTCCATTAGTACAGAAGTGTGGCAGTGATCATATTTTGTCATGTCTCCTCATGCTCCTCTGTGGATTTCTCCAAGAAGTATTCCTAGGAATGGAATTTTGGCGCCCTGCAAGGAATAAGCATCTTTAGTGCATCTGCTTTCTAAGTGGTTTTAACAGTCTGCATTCCTGTCACTAGTGCATGAGAGTTTTTGTTGTTGTTGTTCAGTCACGTCATACTGTTTGCGACCCCACGGACTGCAGCACACCAGGCTTCCCTGTCCCTTACCATCTCCTGAAGTTTGCCCAAGTTCATGTCCATTGCATTGGTGATGCCATCCAGCCACTCACCCTCTAATGCCCTCTTCTCCTTCTGCCCTTGATCTTTCCCAGCATCAGGGACTTTTCTACTTTTCTATTGAATCAGCTGTTGTCATCAGATGACCAAAATACTGGAGCTTCAACTTCAGCATCAGTCCTTCCAACCAGTATTCAGGGTTGATTTTCCTTAAGATTGAGCGGTTTGATCTCCTTGCTGTCCAAGGGACTTTTAGGATCTTCTCTTCTCCAGCACCACAGTTTGAAGGCATCAGTTCTTTGGTGTTCTGCCTGCTTTATGGTCCAGCTCTCACAACTCTACATGACCGCTGGGAAGACCATAGCCATAACTATATGGATCTTTTAGATCCCATTAAAAAGAAAAATTTTTGATAATTCCCAGTATGCTGTGCTCAGATGTTCCAATTGTGTCCAGCTTTTTTTGACCCCAAGGACTGTAGCCTGCTAGGCTCCTCTGTCCATGAGATCTCCCAGGCAAGAATACTGGAGTGGGCTGCCATTTCCTTCTCCAGAGAATCTTCTCAACCCAGGGATCAAACCTGCGTCTCTTGTATTGACACTTGGATTCTTTACCACTAGTGTCTCCTGGAAAGCCCCATTCTCAGTATGCTGCTAAGTCGCTTCAGTCGTGTCCGACTCTGTGCGACCCCATAGAAGGCAGCCCACCAGGCTCCCCCGTCCCTGGGATTCTCCAGGCAAGAATACTGGAGTGGGTTGCCATTTCATTCTCCAATGCATGAAAGTAAAAAGTGTCCGACTCTTAGCGACCCCAGGACTGCAGCCTACTAGGCTCCTCCATCCATGGGATTTTCCAGGCAAGAGTACTGGAGTGGGGTGCCATTGCCTTCTCTGGTTCTTCTTCTTCTCAGTATAGACATACTTAAAATTTTTGCTAATCTAATGGAGTAAGTGGATTTTTGTCGTTTTAATTTACGTCTCCCAGATTACAAACATTTGAGCACCATTACATTACTTTCATATGTCCATTGGCAGTGTAGATTTCTGTTTCTGTTAATTACCTGTTCTATATCTTTTGTCCATATTTTTACCAAATGGCTTGTCTTTTTCTTATTGATTTATAGGGTTAATAATCTTTTGGAGTACATTTTAAAGTTTTAGTGTCTTGTAATTTTTTTCCTCATAGTTTGTGGATTTTTTAAATATTTTTTAAGAAATTTTTTCCTTCCCTGAGTCATAAAGACATTTAAAAAGTTTTTAAAGTTTTTGTTTTCACTTTGGTATGTAATAAAACTTGAGATTGTGGTGTTGAGTGTGTGTGTGTATGGGTGGGGATCTAACCCCTTACCCCATAGCAGTAGCAAAAAAGATTTAAAAATACTACCTTCTTACTATTGAAGGTCCTGAGTATTGACCTCACAATATGGTAGCACTGTTTCCAGAGTAAGTTGGTTTGATTTTGTATCTAATACAAATAAATTTTAGCTTTTTCTGTTGCTCAGTTTCCTTTTGTGTGTGAGATTATATATTTTTGCTTAAAAAATTCTTTGTTCTTATAAGTAACTATATAGTTAAAGAGAGAACTTTGAACAATTCTTGCAGTTTTATTCTGCTGCATTTTTATTATACCCAGTTCCCACAAAGGGGTTTCTTAGAGGTGGTGGAGGTTTGCTGTGTAACAGGCACCATATGCAGTGTATAGAGTGAAAAAAAAATACACACGTTTTCTGTGCCTGAACTCATTCTGGCATTCTAGTAATTCCCAGTTATGGTCTTACCAGGTTAGTAAACCAAAGTAAGTGTTTTAAACACACTTAACAGAAAACAGCAGTATTGCCCTGGGGCATGCCAGGGGCTCTGTTTTCAGATCCTGGCTCTCCTACTCCCTAGATTCTAAGTACAGTGTGATTTCAAAAAACAAGACTTTGAGTGCCTTACAAGTTAGATTTTATCACCAGGGGGCACCCGAGTGTCATCAGTGGAATAAAGGCTGTGTCAGGGAGTTTGCTGTCTTCTGTGACTGCAGAGGGATGTCATCCTGATTTGTGGCTTCCCCAGACACACTGTTTTGCTCCGTGTGTCCATGCCAGTGATAAAGGCTGGGGCACTGGATGGGAGCATTGGAGTCGTGTGTGGAATGGTCTTGCACTTCAGGCTCAAGTGCAGCCCACCTGGGCACACAGTGCTCTGCCGTGATGAATGCTGGAGTGCCCCTGTCTGGTGTAAGTATGCACTGCTAAGTCCAGAAAGTGGTCAGTTCCTTTTGTTTTCTTGGGCTTCTCCGGTGGCTCAGACCGTGAAGAATCTGCTGGCAGTGCAGGAGACCGTGGTTCGATCCCTTGGTCGGGAAGATCCTCTGGAGAAGGAAATGGTTACCCACTCCAGTATTCTTGCCTGGAGAATCCCCATGGACAGAGGAGCCTAGCAGGCTACCGTCCACGGGGTCACTAAGAGTGAGACACGACTGAGCGACTAACAGTTTTGTTTTCTTAGCTTCTTATTTGTCATTAATTCTCTCAGGAGAGTACTTGGAGTGATAAGCTTTTATATCTGAGACTGTTGCATTGACTCACTAAGAGTTAATAGGAAATCAGCTGAAGTAGTAGTTCTGAGACAGTTGTGGGCGTGAGAGTCTCCTGGGTGCCTCTGAACATGCCAAGCCCGGGACCCCATCCAGGCACCCCAGGGTGTTGTACTGTTTCTGCTGTAGTGTGCAGGCTTTGAGAAGTGCTGTGGTAGAAGCCGTGTTAGGCTGGAATCCTTTTGTTCTTTGCTTCCTGCTTCAGATAGCAATTATCTGTCCACTTACCTTACCCCTTTCCATTCTAAACTTTCTCATTTCAAACACAGCCATTTGAAACATTCCAGCTCATAAGTATTATGGAATAGCTAGGAGGGAAAAAAATTGGCATATTCATGATACCTTCCTGCATTTTGCAGAGAGCCCAGGCACTGACCATTTTGCTGTCTCTCTTCCAAACAAGGAATGTGGTTGCCAGCTGTTAATCCAGTTGTTTAAGGCACCCTGTTAAAAGAGAGCTGTGATTCTCAGGCTTTTCTTTCCCAGCTGCTTTGTTCACTGTCCCCAGGCTTGGTTCCTGCCTATGGCTGAGTGGACTTGTAGTGATGGTGAGCAACGTGTGCAGATGGTCACGAAGACTCTGTACTGGTCAATGGACAGAGACAAGCGTTTATAGTATTTGATGTGTACTCTGCAACTCCTGTGAAACAGAGGGTGTGTCGTGAGCCTTTTGTAGCTGATTGACATGTCCGTTGGAGCCCATTTTTTATTTTTTACCTCATTTTTGGATCTATTTAATAACAATCAGTGTTGGAAAGCTTTCTGATGGTGTTTTAATATGAAGATGTTTAATCTTACTCTTTCCCCATCTGTGTTATTTTGTTAAAAATAGTGTTATGAAAAGTTGCATGGATAAATAGCCTTTTAATGAGGGTTGCTTTAATGAAATAGCATGTGTTGAACTTTAACAGTTTGTTGAGTTAAACTCTGTTTTCCACTTCCCTGGGCAGCTTCCTCCATACGGCGGGACAGTTCTGTGTGGCGCACAGGCTGCTGATGACCTCCCCGATGGTAAGCACGCGCCGTGGGTGCAGTCTTCCTTCCTTTCCCTTTCAGCTTGATGTTTTTGCTGTAAACTCGAGTAGCTTTAATCACCAAACCACTTTGGCTAATGAATTAAAGTTTATTCTGTGCTTCAGAGTATCAGACCTCCAAGGTGAGTTTTGGAAATAATTGCTCATTTCTGTTTGTTTCGTAAGGATCCTCTGGCACAGGTGTACCCTTCACAGCCAAGGCTCTCTGTGCGGGTTCCGGAGTGGGCTGTCTGTTGAGTGCACCGGCTGTTGGGCCCAGAACTGGCACGTCTCTGAGTACGTGCTTTCCACCCGGCTCAGTGGCAGCTCGTTTCTCTTGTCCTGAGTTTGCGGTTATGTCCACGCCTGTTATCAGGGCTCTTGGGAATTCAGGTGATCTCTTCACCTCCTGTCCTGACTGAGTAGCTGGCTGGCTGTGTCCCAGACACTGAGCTGATCACTGGAGGTGATGCTTACTGAGTTGCAGCCCTCTCATATATGTTACAGTGTCACTAACAGTAGGGTCCTCTCATCTTGCTGGCTGCCATTGCACGTGTCAAACCTGTCTAGACTGCTTTTCAGTTTGCATCATGCTCAAGGTCCTCATTGGCCTTGGAGAAGCTGGAAGCTGAACCTTTTCTTTGAGAGCAGTGATTTGGTTCCCTGTTTCTATAGCATTGTCAGAAAGGGTTTTATTATAATTTAGATTTAAATATAAACCTTGCAGAGACCATGTAAACTTTTCATCTGCAGACAAATGAGAAAATGATTTTATCTAAAATTATTAGCAGCTTTATAAGAAACATAAGGTAGAGAACTTATGATGACTTAGGATGAGGATAAAATAAGAGATGCCAGAGGGACCCAGACACCCTTGCCAGGCCTCCCAGCCTCTGGAGCCCCCTTGTCGTCTGTGGGTTGAGGTGCTCCCTGACTTCCAGTACTTGGCACATAGCCGCTGTGCCGCCGGTGTTTGCTCGGGCTCCAGATGTCTCGCTGTCTTACCTGTTGTCAGAGCCCTGGTCCAAGTCGTGCCTTACCATCCTTCCAGGGGCTTCGGCTGCAGATGAAGGCTCCGCCTCCCTCTCAGACCCCCAGTGTCGCAGCGCCTCTCCTCTCTGCTCCACTCCCTCCTCCTCACTCTCACCATGTCCCCCACCCCCTCCAGGCTGGCATCCCTGCTCAGTTACGCGTCTTGGCTCTTTTTCTCCGTTCTTCCCCCTCTCCTCTCAAGTCCATCTTTTAATCTGCCAAAAACACAGCTGCTCACACTGAGAGAGGCCAGCTCAAAGGCCCCTGTTCCCCAAGGCCTCTTCTGTCCTGTTCTGTTGTTTTTATTTCTCCTACAGTGCCAGCTCACTGTCCAGTAGTCAGTGAATCTGCCTCCCTGTTTAGGCTGAGTTCAGCTGTGGGCGCTCATCCATTTCTGTGTGCAGCAGCTGCACAGTACAGTGTCTGCAGTGTTGTAAACCCTCAGGATGGTTTTGGATGAGCGCTTTAGAGTGATTTGTTCCGGCACTTCCCACCACAGCCGGCTCCTCACACTCTAGGTGGGGGCCCCTAATGTGGCCTTTTTAAGTTAGTCCCCAAAGCTGGAAGCAGCCTTGCCCCTCCTTCCCTCCCATCCCCTCCCCCATCCAGTTATCCTGCCAGCTCCTCTGACCTCTCTGTAGTTTCTGATCCAGATAGATCTCTTTGTGTGTGTGTTGAGGAGCATTCTATTTTTAAATTTTATTCATTTTTTTTTAATTCATTCTTATTTGAAGGATAATTACAATATTGGGTTGGTTTCTGCCATATATCAACACGAACCTCCTTCACACCTCTCATCCCATCCCACCCCTCTAGGTTGTCACAGGGCCCCAGTTTGAGCTCCCTGAGTCATACAACAAATTCTTGGAAAGCTGTAGAGGCTTTATCTCACCCACCCTCTGCTTCCATCATTCCCGTCTTTGATGTCTGTCTTCCTATAGATGTAATCCCCTGAGGCAGGGACCTTGCCTTACTAATCTCTGTACCCCTCCCCCTTGATAATAAACACTTTGCACATGGCTGAGAGCTCCATGATTATTGACTTGACTCACTATGAACTGATTGGAGAAGTCAGCTGAGGAAGCCACTTAAGCAGTGGTTCTCAAATGGACGTGGCCATGAGCATCTCCTGGGTGCCTCTGAGCATCTCAGACTTCAGGACCCCATCCGGGCACCCCAGGCTACTGCACTGTGAGTGCTGCAGTGCACGGGCTTTGAGAGTGCTGTGTTAGGGTGTGATTGTTGGTTTGAGCTAATTTTCCTTCCCCTAACAAATCCCCTGCCTGATGATCCAAGTGCTCATGAGCTTGCAGGCCTTCCATCACTTTTCCAGCCCGACAGGTTGGGCCTTGTCCTGACTTCTCTGCCCTGGAGTGCAGTGCATGGTGTGTCCACAACCCGTGTTCCTGCATAAGAAAAGGAACCGAACTGTTCTGGGTAGGACTCAGCCTTCCAGGGATGTGGTCAGACTGTCCACAGTCTGGTAAATGTTTTGGTAACAACTGTAGCATATCAGAATGGTTCCATTAATGTCACATCACATTCTGGAGTGTTGTATGTTACGATAAGATTAATGATTAAGATGTGGAACGCACTGTGTTTGTTGGGAATAACCAAACTCTGCACAGGCTGCATGGTACAGCACATACTAACTTCAATGTGACTCCCGATGCACATTCCAGTCTCTGAACGGTGGCCTCCCTGCTTCAGCTACATCCGTCTTGGTCCACAGAGCAGCTCTGCATCCTTGCAGCCTCACTGGATGGAGCTCCCTGGAAGCAAACTGGACAGTTCACTTTTAGGGATAATGGAGAAATATATTTCCTTTGGTGATTGTTTTCAAAATAAGGAAACCACGAAGCAGTGCTCAGGGGACAGAGAATTGAAATTGTTCTCTCGGTATCTCTGTAGATGGTTAGCTGTAACCATCATCATGTTCTCTTTTCAGGAATGTTTTGCTGTTGGGCTGGTGTATTCTCCCCACTCCCAGGGTGTGTGATATCAAACCAAATGGAGAATTAGAAAACTATTCAGGGCACTGGCCCCTCTGTGGGCTGTTTTTTCTCCTCTAAAAATACTTCGAAAGTAAAATATATTCAGTTTCCTGAGTAGAATATGATTATTTTGGTACTGTGATTTTTTTTTTTTTAAATAAACGCCTTGAGAAAAAGTGGGCCTCTTGTACTAGACTTGAGAAATCTTCAGTAATGCATGAAAAATAAATAAAAAAATACATATCCTTTCCTAACTTCAAAATGTGTAACTATTTCGTCACATATAAGATGACATTGGTGTTTAGTTTCTATTGAAAAACTCAGCTGATTCTGAAACTCAGCCTAATTTTTGAGATGTGATCTGTGAAAAAAATGTCCATCTTAAATGGATAGAATATGTGGATTGTTGTCAGTGGGGAAGTGGGGAAGAAGTATTAAAGGATTTCAAGGAGATTTTTAAAGGTTTGCAGTCCTAACTTTATCTTGGAAGCACCTTCCTTACCCATGGGGTTAATCCAATATGAATTAATTTAGGAGAAGTCACAGGCACTCATGCAAGGCCATTTTGGGGCTTCAGTTAAGGTTGTTAATAGAAGAGTCTGGGAAATGGATAATTTGAAAGAGTGCTTTTGTGTAATTTATACTTTTTGAATTATTAAATTGGACAAATTAGAGAAACCGTATATACGTAATATATATATATAGAGAGAGCACAAGCAAGCAGTGGTTTTCAAGTCCCCAAGTTGGTCGTGTTGATTTTTAAAAATTAAGTTTTCCAAAATATATATACCCTAGTCTTAGGTATAAAATAAACTAATAAAATCAGATTGCATTGAGGGACATGTTCAGATAGGCAGAATAGCATTTGTTTCCTATTCAAAGTTTCATTTTAATTTCTACCTTAACTACCGTGAGTGGAAAATGGATACCAGCTTCTGTGTTTCATATCTCCAAATTAAATATAATTTTGTGGTTATTATTTATTTCAGCAAATTACTTACTTAACACAGAAATTAAATGTTTTAGCTTTGTTAATTACTGCAAGACTTTAAGGTTTTAGTTTCAAAAAGAAATAATTACTGAGACTTTTATAAGTTGTATAGCTGTGTTCTTAACTGGTGGCATATTTACTGATCATTTTCTTTCTAAACAGGACACGACTATCAGAGAATTGAATTTGGTGTTAATGAAGTAATTGAACCCAGTGACACTCTGCCGAGAACTCCCAACTACAGTATTTCAAGCACATTGAACCCTCAGGCCCCTGAATTTATCCTTAGCTGCACAACTTCCAAAAAGCTCCCCGATGACATTGATAAAGAAGTGAACTATAGCTCCGCCAATTGCCAGTACCCGGGCCCTGCCCTTGCCCTGGATGGCGGCTCTCCTGCCGAGGCGGAAGCTTTAGAGAATGATGGTGTTTCGGGTGGTCTTGGACAAAGGGAACGTAAAAAGAAGAAAAAACGTCCCCCTGGATATTACAGTTACTTGAAAGACGGTGGCGAGGGTGGACCTTCGGCAGAAGCCCTGGTCAATGGCCACGCCGGCCCAGCAGTCTCCAACAGCGTAGGCGCCGAGGACACGGACTTGATGGGGGATGTACCCACGGCAGGGACCCCGGACTTGGGGCAGCCCTCAGGACGCCACAGACTTTGTCAGCGACGCCGGGCCTGCTGGGGCTTTCCCTGGAGCCCTGGACGGCGGGGCCAGGACTGCAGGGCAGCTTGAGGGCTGCCCGGGGGCTGACTCGGAGGCCTCCTGCCTCCCTGCCGAGGCCGGCAGGGACACCTTGTTGAGGACAGCTGTGGCTCAGCCCTCCGTGGGGACTGATACTACTGAGAACCTTGGAGTCACTAACGGACAAATACTTGAATCCTTGGGTGAGGGCACAGCTGCCAACGGGGTGGAGTTGCACACCGTGGAGAGCTCGGACTCGGACCCCGCCAAGGCCGAGAGTGCCCCACCACCTGCGGATGCCCCAGCCTCCGCAGCGGGCACTGTGCCTGCCAGTCAGCCTGCCAAGTCATGGGCTAGTCTTTTTCATGATTCTAAGCCTTCTTCCTCTTCCTTGCCTGTGGTTTCTGTGGAAACTAAGTATTCCCCTCCCGCCACGTCTCCCCTGGTCTCTGAAAAGCAGGCGGAAGTCAAGGAAGGGCTGGTTCCAGTTTCAGAGGATCCTGTAGCCATAAAGATTGCAGGTATAGTTCAAAAGATACAGGTCTGAGGCCAAGATGGGAGCAGACAGTCTGCACTGTTATCCAGAGCGATAGCGGATTACCTATGTGTTCAGATGAATTTCTGAACAATACCTGTGCCTTATGTGTCACTAAAAGTAAAATGACATATGAGCAGAGTCGGGTGGGGAGGGATATCTATCTTACTTTTACGTTAAGTGGAAAACCCATGTCCGTTACCAGTCATTTGACAGATTACATTTCCACGTCTTGCCTTCTGACTAATTGTGCTCCCTTGTGTGACTAATGGGTAGTCCTGCCTGTGTTCCAGTTATTACGACCTCACGGTCGTAATCCCTGAGGATTCCACTCACTTAGGAGTTATTTCTTAGGATATAAGAAAGTACTTTTTTTTTTTTTTTTTTAATGCCTATTTTGGATTGAGTAAATGGATTTTATTCAGTTTTAGCACACCAAGGCCAATTCTTGACTGGAAAAGAAAAACTGCAACAGTTTGGCCTGAAGTTAATATTTCATTTGATATGCTAAGGCTCACAAAGTAGGGCCAGTTCACAATAAAACTGTAAAGCCTCATGGCTTATGTTTCTAAAGTTAAGGTGGGAAGTCAGAAGCAGGAACGTGTGTGTTTTTACACATGCCTAAGAAACTGGGGCTGTTCTTCAGGATTCATTATCCAAGGAGTTTACCAGTAGCCAGTACTTCAGGTTCTTACCCCATTGGCCCAGTTAAAATGAACTGTCTTTTTTTTTTTAAGTTTATTGGTCGCACGGGTGTTAGTTGCTGCCTGAGACTTTTCTAGTTGCGGCGAGCAGGGGCTGCTCCCTAAATGTGGTGACTGTGCTGCTTATTTTGGTGGCTTCTCGTTGTGGAGCACAGGTTCTGTAGTGAGGGCCTGGTGGCTCAGACGGTGAAGCATGTGCCTGCAGTGAGGGAGAGCCAGGTTCGATCCCTGGTTTGCAGCGATCCCCTGGAGAAGGAAATGGCAACCTGCTCCAGTACTCTTGCCTGGAAAATTCCATGGATGAGGAGCCTGGTAGGCTACAGTCCCTGGGCTCACACAGTTGGACACGACTGAGCGACTTCACTTCCTTCCTTCCTTTCTTTCTTTTAGTAGTTGTGATGTATGAACTTAGCTGCCTCGAGGCTTGTGGAACCTTCCTGGATCGGGTATCAAACCCGGGTCCCCTGCGTTGGCAGGCAGATTCTTAACCACTAGATCACCAGGGAAGTTCTGAATTGTCTTTGTTTAGGCTTTAATGTTTGCTGGTTTAACATTTTGGCATACCTGACAGCATTTGGCACCAAACGATGAGGGTGAAAGCAGTAACGAGATGCAAAGTGTGTGCTCTCTTACGAATGGCCAGGATTGCAGCAAAGACAAAGTGCATCCTTCTGCTGAGAGTAAGATGACACCAAGCAATACTAGAACAAGTTTTTAAATAAGCATTTTATTACTTATACAAAATACAATATTTTGAGTAATCTAGGTGTTGGATTTCTCTTTAAATGAGAAGTTAATTGATAGATGTACCAGCATTTTGGACTTTTAAAACGAATAACTTTTAGGTTATTTGGGTGAATTTTTTACTGTAACTTTTTAAAACGTGTTCATTGCAAGGGAAAGCTGTAAGAGTCAGGGGAGAATAGTAACAGCCTTTGTGTAGATCATTAAACGTCATTCTTAACTTGTAGTGGGAGATGCATGGTCTGGTGCTTTTAAAAGCGGACATGCTGTTTAAACTCAGAGTGAAAGTGAAAGTCGCTCAGTCGTGTCCGGCTCTTTGTGACCCCATGGACTATATATATAGTCCATGGAATTCTCCAGGCCAGAATACTGGAGTGGGTAGTTGTTCCCTTCTCCAGGGGATCTTCCCAACCCCTGGATTGAACCCAGGTCTCCCACACTGCAGGCGGATTCTTTACCAGCTAAGCCACAAGGGAAGCCCTTAAAGTGAGAAGGCATTGTCATGTTTGTATTCCTAAAATTGCTTCACAAAGGGTGGTGGTGGTTTAGTTACTAAGTTGTGTCTGACTCTTTTGTGACCCCATGGACCGTAGCCCGCTAGGCTCTTCTGTCTATGGGATTTCCCAGACAAGAATACTGAAGTTGATTGCTATTTCCTTCTCCAGCGGACCTTCCCAACCCAGGGATCGAATGAGGGAGTCCTGCATTGTAGGTGGTCTCCTGCATTGCAGGCAGATGCTTTATTTTTCAGCCACCGGGAAGCCCACTTCACAAGGAAAACCTCCATTCCTGGGAAATTCCCTCAATCTATTTAAAAGAAGAAAGAAAATATTCATTTTAAATGTTTTAAAGCGTTGTAGTCAAACAACTTTATTTTTTTTTTATTTTTTATTTTTTTTTTGTCAAATAACTTTAAATGTGGTTTGATACATAGTTTGCTGTGTATGTTAAAATCTAGTTGACTTGCTAAAATCTGACGGTAAACTGCTCTCTAGAACACTGTGAGGAGATTCCCTGGCGGTCTGGTGGCTAGCACTTTCACTGGGCCAGGGCCTAGTTTCAAGTCCTGGTTGGAAAACTTAAGATCCTGCAAGTGATGCGGCTCCTCCAAAAGAGAAATGGAACAGAGCGACACTGGGGGCTCTAAGTTATTTGTATTGGTGCAGAGCATTGCTACAGTCTAATCACTTTTGAATCGATGGTCCCCCATTACCTCCCCCCAAGATTTATGTTTTTAACCGTTTTTGATTAAGTCAGTTATAAAAATGTTTTCATTATCTGAGCAAAAGTGTGGTTCCTTTCAAAACGTTTCATTCTTTTGAGCCTGATTATTGAACCTTAGAGGGCTTCCCTGGTGGCTCAGATGGTAAAGCGACTGCCTGCGATGCAGGAGACCCGGGTTCAATCCCTGGGTTGGGAAGATCCTCTGGAGAAGGAAATGGCAATCCACTCCAGTATTCTTGCCTGGAAAATCCCATGGGTGGAGCCTGGTAGGCTACAGTCCATGGGGTTGCAAAGAGTCGAATACGACCGAGGGACTTCACTTCTTCATTGAACCTTAGAAATACAGAATGTAGTTGCTGAAAGTTTTCAGTATTTCTTGAAAAATAATGCAGTGATAGTCACACTGAGTAACTGTTGGAATCACACTGAGCTTAGGTAAAGTATAGATTGTTTAGAATTTTTTTCCCCCTTTGTCATATTCCCCTCCTGAGAGGTTTACCTTGTAAAAATGAAAAGGTATATTGAAGTGGTTGTAGGTCAGATCACTGCCACAGACGTAGCTTTAATGGTAGGCCCGCTTATTTTATTTTATTTTTTTTTTCCTTTAAGCAGCATTTAACTGTGTGAAATTCTAGCTCCATTAAAAGATCTGTTGATGTTGGCTGTCATAGAATTTGACTTGCATTAACGTCTCAGTGGTTCTGCTGAGAGTAATTTTTATGTGTATCATTTTATTTATTAAATTTGGGAAAGAAACAGGAGGGAACGGCAGTTTGAATAAGTTTATTCTCTTTTGAGTTCTTAGAAGGATATCAGTATCCACAGGCCAATTTTTGACCCCAGGGTAATTTATTTTGGGTGTCCGCATTTCTGGATCATCTGTCTGCCCTGTCATTATGTCTGTGCTTAATGAGTGCCAGGTAGTTTTGTATAACCACAAATGAAATGGAACTCAGATCAACTGTAAACAGAAAATAATAGTCATACACAGCATTTTGGAGTGAAATATAGCCAGATTTCAGTTACTCACAGTCTGTTTATCCATTACTGCATTGCATTCTGCTTTTACGTTCTTTGGTGGCAAGACCATCTTCATGGTGTTATTTGTCAACATTTTGTTCCTTTCGCCGTTTTAAGTGTAAACTCTGATTTAAGCAGGAAACGGAAGGGAAAAGCACTTCCCCAACCTGGTGGGAAGCATGGACCTGCACAGGAGGCCTGTAGAGGCTTGGGGAGGCTTCCGTGTTTCAGAAAGTGGTTTATGTCAGTCTGATAGGGAGTATATGCCATTTTTCAGTAGGAATAACTGAGTCAGGAGATGAGCAAAAGGAACCTGAAAATCTTAATTCTTATAGCTTGTATTGAAACTAAGTGCAAAACCTGAGGCACACACCCATGTTGAGAGTAAGTGTGACAGAAAAAAGCAGAGGGGACAGCCTCAGCTGGTGCTCCCTCCAGAGCCTGGAATGGAGCATACCCTGCTGAGTGATGAACGTTAAAATCTTCCTGGGCTTTTACTGGGGGTCACTTGTACTCTCCCAAACCTGAATTATATCAAATGCTTTCAGGTCACACACAGAGTTATTTTGTTCTTTATGTTTTGCTTTCAAAACTATGCACCAGTGTATTCTGTTTTAAAGGTGTGTAAATAATGGTGGCAAGGAGCGAGACCAGGCCAAATGCCCAAATAGGAGCAAGAATTCTAGTCTCAGAGAACTATGTAAAGTGAGGTCTTAGACCGCTGAAAAACATTCTGTTCTGCGGGGTATTGAGGCTCTAGTCATGCCATTTATTATGAATTTTGGTAAAACACACTTAATAGATGATTTTACACTGTTTTGGACCTAAAAAACTGTCGCTGGAGAGAGCAATAAAATCACTACAAATTGGATCTGCTCAGAAAAATGAATTCCTGGATCTGTATTTATTTTAAGCAGTATACCCCAATTGAGCTTTGCTTTGGTGGTTTATAAATCATATCTATATTTCTCCTGTCCTTGGGAAATACTTTCTCCCATGTTTTTCATTCTCTTCACATTCTCCCAAGTAGTCCAGGCAGTGACCATGCAGCAGGCCCTGAGTGGAGGAGGTCCACCACCTGTGTGCAGACTCACGTGGGTTGAGAGTTCAGTTCACGTCTGACTTGACAGGTGTATGTCCTTGCATGTATTTCTGTTCTGTATCCTTTATAGACCTCCCTAAATGGGACTCCCTTTCCCACCATGAGAAAATGTAAGTTGATTTGTCACCAGTGGGTAGTGGCACATTCTGATCACTTCACTGTCCTCCACCTAATTAGATAACCAGGATAGTGTGTGTTCTTCCACAGTGATGTAATGAGGAAGAAAACACTTGGAGAATGTTTTAAACAGTTAGGAAGATGACAGAAAGGCAGGTCAACAGTAGCAGAATGTCAACGACAAGCCAACTGTTGAGCCTTCAGAATCAGTGAAAGTTCTGTGCCTTGCATTTTCATGGATTTTAAATGGTAATATGACCTTTAGGTGCTGACTTTAGGAAAACAAAATTTGATGCATAAAATATGTAAGAATACTCATGGCTTGTGAACTTATACATTTGACAGTGTTAGTATTACCATTTGAGTTTATAAATCATTTCACTTGAGTGATTTGTGGTAAGGTATGTGGTTTACTATATATGTCTTGAATTGTAAGAAAGGCTCTTAACCATTCAGTGTTTTTGCCTGTCAGCAGATTTCATAAAGTTGAACTTTAATTCAGGCATTTAATGTTTGAGCTATTACAGAGGTGGAAATAACGGTTTCAGTTTTGTATCTTCTGTGTGGTATGGAGTCAGTGCTGGCATTTTATGCCATTCCTGTAACACCATTCCTCCGCAGACCTGCCAACTCCTGTGGAAAAGATGGCTTGAAGAGAGCACCCTCCTAAAGTTACTGTCTAAACAGATCCAAGTAGTAAATTATACCAACAACAATGGATTGAAGAGAAGGCTTTTCAGGGGGAAACTTGTTACTATAGTCAACTTCTGATAATTTGCCCTGAAAGAAGGTAAAATAGATCACCAACGGTGATGACTTGGGACCATAAGTCAGATTTAAAGTTTCAACCCCAGGAAATACCCTGCTCTCTCTCTCTGGCTGCCCTTCCTTGTTTTGATTTTTTTGACCTCCATAATTACCGTGCTTATTGGACTTTAGCAAAATAGTAAACGGAAACAGTGATGTTCTTATAAAAGGAACTTAATTAAATAGTGGTTATACCAAAAAATTGAAAGTGATATTCATACTGGCTTGTCTGTAAATCGTGAATATTGACTTCTGGATTAGAGCAGTAACGTTCATTCATTTTAGGAGGATTCACTAAACAGGACTGGGACTGTTAGGATTAGCCTTGTCTTTGCGCCTGTGCTGTTTGGGCTGAGGAGAGGAGCAGCACGCGGCGGGCTCTGTCGGGTGTTAGCCTCTGGATCAGTGTGTGGCCATTGAAGTTGTTCCGGGGGAGAAACGCTCAATGCACAGTGTGTTATAAAACTGAACATTAAGAGGAAAATCTTAGACAGTAAGATATTTAATCTTAATTTTTTCTACAACCTTTCTTTCCTTTCAAAATGTGACTTTGTTAATGCACACACTCACAAAATAGTCAAAACTTAACTTTAAGGAATCGAAGTAAACATTTCCATTTGAAGAACTGAAAAGTGTTGGTCCTCCCAGACTTCATCCTTTAGTCCCCTTCCTTCTCTCTCACTTGTTTGAGCTCTTTATTTTCTGAGCAGGATTAGGACCCTCTATGAGGAGCTGACCGAGTGAGACATCATCCAGACCCTCCCCATTTCCCTGCAGGGGCCGTGCTGTCTGCCCCAGGTTACAGGGTAAATGAAGTGGTGGAATCGGGGGGCAGACCCTTGTTTCTGCTTGTCTTCCTGGATTCTTGCCCTTAGTCCACTTCTCTGTTGGAATTCCCACTCCTGCAGAGTTTCAAGGCTTCCCAGGTAGCTCAATGGTAAAGAATCTACCTGCAGTTGCAGGAGCCACAGGAGACATGGGTTTGATCCCTGGATTGGGAAGATTCCCTGGAGGAGGAAACGGCAACCCACTCCACCATTTTTACCTGGAAAACGGTCAGAAGAGTCTGGTGGGCTACAGTCCAGGGCGTCACAAAGAGTCAGGCGTGACTGAGTGACTAACACTTTTCACTTCAACTCCACAGGTCGTTCCACACAAACTTGTGTGGAGTCATTTGCCATAATCCATAGCTATTAGTCTCCAGCTTACTTCATCCCATGTGGCTGGTGAACACTGTGTGCTATCCATGGTCTAGGTCAGCGAGTCACGATCGGCCTTGCCTTGAGGACTCGCCAAGGAACAGGATAGGAGAGGAACAGCTGGAGGCTCTTAGCAGAGAGAGCAGCAGGGGGAAGGAGGCGAGGAGACCTGATGGAGCCAATATGTGTCTGCTTGGAAGTTCTGTTAGTCAATGCGTCTGCCTGCAACCCCTTAGTTCTATTAACCTGCAGTTACTGAACAAACCACTAGGTGGTGCTAAGAGACTTAGCATTGGGGAAGAAAGAGTGAACCTTTTTTTTTCTTTTCTTTTTTTTAACCTGCCTGCTCCTTAAAGTAAGCAACCCTGGGATTGGTTCAGGGGAAGGGTTGATGTAGAACTAAAGGTTCTGTCCAATCAGCACATGCCATTGTCCAGACAAATGTTGGAAAGGAATCAGCTAGTAGTCAATTTTAAATTGGCTGTGTTCACAGATTCCATAGGGCTGGGATGTTTCCACCTGCAGGTGTTCAGATTATTCTGGGCATGTAGCTCAGTGAGAAACATGAGAGGAGAGGCGTTTTCCAGCCTAGAGCAGTTAGTTCCTGACACTTTTTGCACCTGCTTCCCCTTTGAGAGTGGACTTGGCCTTGTCATAAATGATTATTTTTTAACCTGACAAAATACACATCCAAAGCACTTTTGACCATCTGTAAATGTATTTTTGAGGCCTGTAAAACAGTTGTGTGGAAGAGAAGTTTCAGATAAGGTCTTGCATTTATGTCCCCAGTCATTTGCTTTCTGTTTCCTTCAGTGTCTGTATGGAATGGGAATTGATGCTGTCAGGCCTGTCCCCCTCATAGCCCACCCCCACCTTGGGACACTTTGCTTCCAGCATCATCAGGGAAGTTGATACTGCTCTTTCATGTCCCCTCCCCACCGCTCCCGTAAAAGTCTGCCCTTCCCCTCCCTCCTGCCATCCCGGGATCTCCTGAGCCCCTGCTGTCCCTGTGTGTGTTTCCTCTTGGTGGAGGGCACCACACTCCGCTGGAGGGATTTCTTCTGGTGCCATTTGCTGTCACACGCCTCTTGTCTCCCTCCTCAGCCAGGCTTCCTGCCCCCAGTGCCCTCCACTCTCGCTTTCCCCTCCTGAGGCCCTCCAACTTCCGTCTGCCTCCACTGCTGAGTCCAGCTGCCCTGTCTTCCTCGATCACCGTGACGGTTTCTCCTCAGCCTGTCACTTGGGACGGGGGTGGTCCAGGGGCTCCATTCCCCACCCATCGCTCTCAGGATGTACAGCCCTGAGCTGCAGGGTCCCGTGTGTGAGTGAGTGGAGATGTGTCACTGGCTGGTCTGTGAGGGTCAGTGTACTGTTCAGTGGTGTCGTCCGGGCACCCTTATTCGAGCCTCTGAAACTCTCAAACTGAGCCCCTCATCTCGTCATGGTCCCCCAGAGCCAGCAAAGAACCTGCTTGTCTCCGCGCACATCTCTGGGTGCAAGGCAGCCCGCTTAACTAGAGACATTTTCAAATTTCTGGTGCTGTTTGCTGTCGTACGCCCCGGCCACCCCTGGTTTCTCCAGTCCGTGGATCGGGTGGCACGTCCCCTCCCCTGCCCACCCTCACCCCCCCGCAGAGCCCGTACTGTGTCGTCCCTCCCCGCCTGGTCTGCAGGCTCTGACATGGCAGGGCCACCCCTCGGTTGTCTCTGGGCCTGCAGGTCCTGGTGCCCAGGCAAGGCTTAACCAGCAGCAGCATGGCATTTATCAGAGGTCCTTGTGTTCAGAAGTTGGTTTTGAGTTTTATGACTGTGCCCCATATGGAGAGCAGGGGTGAGGGGAGAGGACCTTGGCAAACTTAGTCTTAACTGAACAGATTCCATGGCCTCTCTTCTGAGTTGGTCATGTTTCACTTTTTAATAAATGGGAAAATTATTCTCTATGCTTCCTCAATTAGAGGACAGAGGGCATTTTATCCTCACAGGAGAGAGGGAGGAAGTGGGTGTGTTTGACATTAGAACCTTGCGAATTAATTTCTTCTTTTAATGCTTAAGTCTGGGACCTGCCAGTACAGCTGTGTGTTTAGAAAAGAAAGGCTTCTTTTGTTTTGAGTGTTGCCTTGGGGTGGGTGCCGATATCAAATTCGTGCTCCCTTGTTACTGTTACAAGTCACTGGAGGCAGTGTGGCTGCAGGTGATGAATTTTGGGTACTGACTGCACCTCCTGGCTCCTGTGAGGTCACAGCCAGGCGGGTTAATCTGGAGCCTCGGTTTCCTTTTGTTGAAAGGGGATGGTAGTGCTACCCTGGGATCTCTGAGGATTAAGCACAGTGAGTTAACACTGTGAGCTGGAACGCACTTCCCGAGAATAACTGTGGCTGTCACTGTTAAAGGATTTGTAATGGGACATGGGGGACCTTGTTATAAAGCATCTCTATTAAAAGCATAAAACATTCTTTTATTGCTATTTTAAGACTGGGGAAAAGTGATGTCAAAGATGAGTCTGAGGATAACAAAGCTTGCTCCAAGTCTCTTCCCTAATACTGTTAATACTGTTTTTTAAGCCTTTTCTGTTTCTCATTAAAACAGTTCTTGTGCTTCCTAGTTGATAAATGTCAGTGTTCAGGGAGGGGGGGCCAAATACCTTTGAAAATTCTAATCATTCAATAATTACATGATGAAGAGCTGAACCAAGCTTTGATGGAGCCTGCCTTCCCTGTGGGTGTGACTGTGCTCTGGAGTAGGCAGTCAGCTCCCAGAGCAGAGCAGGTGAATTGCTCCTGAGACGCTGTTAACACTTTGACTGTGCTCCCATCTTTCAGAGTTACTGGAGAATGTCACCCTGATTCACAAACCGGTGTCATTGCAACCCCGCGGGCTGATCAACAAAGGAAACTGGTGCTACATCAACGCTGTATCCTCCTCAGATGCTGTCCCCAAGGCTGGTTTCTGCAGCATCCTCTTCCCAGGGCACGTTTGACTTAGTTCAGCTTCTGTGGGGCGTCCACCCCATGTTTTGAATCCAAAACTTTGGTTCCTTATTGCTTATTAACTGGGTTATTTCTGACCACCCCACCCCCCCCAAAAAAAAAAGATGATGACTGTCAAAATCAAGCAAGTTTAGTTCTCTAAAATGGTCCTGAAAAAAAAAAGGGGGGGGGTGTTCCTGAATAGTAGGGTAGAGTGACCACTTAAACTGGAAATGTGCTAATTGACTTAATCTAGGTTAAGTCAAGATCTTGTTTATAAATTCCTTGGATATCACAAGGCAGTTATCTCGGGGATTATTTGGTTTGGTTCCTTTTGTGTTTACATATTTCAGTTGTTCAGTGTTCTTGGCTTATTTAGTTTTATATGTTCTTTCCACACTCTGGAGCATCAGTTTAGTTTCCTTTACGCTTCCTCACTGCTGTTGTGTAGACACTGCAAGCCTTGGTGGCTTGCCCGCCGATGTATCACCTGATGAAGCTCATTCCTCTGTATTCGAAAGTGCAAAGGCCTTGTACGTCCACACCCATGATAGACAGCTTGTAAGTAAGCCGCTGAGAGCGGGTCAAGGAGTGGGCTCCCCACTCTGAGAATTAGATTCAGATAGCAAAGTTTTGGATTTCCTATAAACCAATCCTGTTCTTTTTTTTTTTTTTTTCTTAATTTACTGTTCATGATTTTGTATGGAAGTTAACCAGAAATGCAATTGTAGCATTGTTTTATCTGTGTTCTTTAGTGTCAGTTGAATAAATTTTAATGTTTAGTAATTTGTATCACTTAAAAAAGATTTAAGAACTCACTAGCCTTTGTAGCATTGGTTAACTAAAGTTTGCTATCTTCATACAAGCTAATACTCTACTTAGCCATCAGGTCTCTTTAGTGATAGTATGTCTTTTTTGAAAAATGTGCTGACTAAATTCATTCATGTCTTCTATTTTTGCTTTATATATCTAAACTGTCGTTATTTACACAATATAAATTATGACATTGATGTTGACGTTGAAAAAAAGCGTACTAAACATTTTCTCCCCCATGTTTAGTGTTCGGCTAATGAATGAGTTTACTAATATGCCAGTACCTCCAAAACCCAGACAAGGTGAGTGGAAACAAGGGCTTCTTATACCATTACCTATGGGGAACTATGAAGTCAGATGACTGAGACTGAGAAATTCAGTCTTGCTGGGAAAACAATGTCTTTTTACACGCAGGTTGGTACACCTAAGCTCTTCTTAAGTTTGGGTGGCAGTGGGGGGAATTTTGGTGATCATGCTTTTTGTCATTTCAAGACTTTGTTGGGTTGTGAAAATCTGTGTCCTGTTTCTGTTGCAGCTCTTGGGGATAAAATCGTGAGGGATATCCGCCCCGGAGCTGCCTTTGAACCCACGTATATTTATAGACTCCTGACAGTGATCAAGTCGAGCCTGTCTGAGAAGGTGGGAACTGACGTTCCATAGCGGGCGTGACGCTCGTGCCACACCAGTTGTGTGTTCGCTGCTTGCCCTCTGCTTTCAAGTGTGTGATGAAGCGGGGTTCCGTGGATCTGGGCTTGCTCTGGAGGCAGTTGCTAGGATGGGTTAGAATATGGAATGACAGTCATGGGGGTCAGACAACTCGTGTATCGTTTACTGTGACCACTACTGCTGTGTGTTCGTTCTATAGATTAACTTACTTCCCCCTGTGAAGGTAGGTAGTGTGATAATTGTTTGCTTGTTACATTTGAGGAAAGTGAAGTCACTGTCCAGGGTCCCAGCTAGGAAGTGGTGGAGCCTGGCAGCCAAGCCAGCTCCTTGCCCTCTGAGGGACTGCCCTGCTGCTGCGGGGCTGGGGGCCCTGAGCCACGCCAGCATTCGGGAGGGCTTGCCATCTTCCTCATGCTCCTGCTGCAGCAGCTCCTGGGCCTGTGACTTTCTGACAACCTACAATTTTAATCATACACTGTACTGCTGAAGGCATGGGGCTCAAGGCCCTGGAGGTCTTGTCCAGGGCCCTGACATGTGGCCTTGAAAGGAAATCGGAGCACCCATAGCACAGTGAACTGGAGCATTTCTTTCCTCCCTGATAGAGTTTGTGATAAGTCAAGATGAGCAATGAAATGATGGTCAGGGAAATGCTTTAGGAAACAGTGCAGGAAATTCTGTTAAGACTGAGTGAAATAATATTGTTTGAAACCCTGTGGTTTGTAACAAGAGTAGATACTCCGGGCAGTCCAGCAGGATACTACCAGGGGCTCTTCTGTGCTCTCAGTGGAGCCTTGAATGTTAAGTTCGGAATTTAGGGATGTTTCTGTGTTGGAAATGTACACATGGAGTCAGTGTGCCCTCTGCTCTCAAGGAGCTCATCCTCCGGTAAGGGAGTTAGATCGATAATTTAATAGGCAAGACAAGCTCTGAGGTAGATGCGTGTCCAGATGCTTTAAAAGCCATAGGATGCCAGGGGGGCAGAGGTAAAGCTGGGGGCTTCCCGTCGCTGAGCAGCGCTGCCATCCTGTGGCTGTTACATCACTGTTGGCTTGTTGGGGTCCCTGTGAGACCCCAACCTCAGGGTTGGTGCTTAGCTGGAAGATCTCACAGGACTCTGGAGCTGGTCCTTCAGTGGGTTCAGCAGAGCCTGAGGACTTGGGCAGTGTCTGCAGGAACTCCTGAGAGTCCCGTTCGGGTGTAGCCACACAGTCCTCACTCAGGTCCTCCCACGCCACACTGGGACAGCGTGTGGGGTGTGGTCCACCCTGGACGCCCCTTGGAGTCTCAGTGTTCAGGGATTGTGTTAGGGGCCAGTCACATAGGCACTGGCTGCCTCGCACAGACCGAAATTCCAGGCTCCCAGAAGGAAAGCCAGCACTCAGGAGAAACCACGCTGTGCACGATTTGGGCACGTTCCCGTCCTAGTTCCTGGAATGGTGGGAGCCCTCCCGAAACCCAAGTTCCTAGATGCCAGCTGAGGCCCAGCCCAGCGAGCAGCCCTTTCCCAGCACTGTTAGCTCTTCTCTGTGTCTTGGGCTGTGCCAGCCTCTGCCGTTTCCCACAGACACACACCAGAAGCCCCCGTCCACAGCTCCAGTTACATGAGAGTAAGCAGATCTGCTCAGAGACCGCAAGCAGAAGAGCTTGCAGATCCCTGAAACACGCACATGGTTATGCACCAAAGAGTGAAGTGTGAAGCGATCATGATAAATTACATGATCAGATGAAACCATGTGAGATGATACCTCATCTCATGTCTCTGTATGACGGTCTTGTGTGATTCATCTACCACTGATATACTGATGTGTGAAACAGGCAGCTGAGTCTTTAAATGAGTAGTTTTTCACATATAACATCTTTTCTACCTTGGTTGCCCATTGTCAAAAATGGAAGGAGACATACAGGGGCTGTTAATTTTACAGCTTACAGTTACAGTGTGCATGGTGACCCCTGGGGTTGTACAGTGGGGTGGCCTAGACATTGAGTTCATGTTTTTATTTCATTTTAATAAAAAAGAAACTTTTAAAATAACTTATCATGAAGGTAGTATCTATTTATTTTAGGAAATTTCAGAAATAGAGAAAAGCAAAAATGAAAAAAACAAAACACCCTTTTTATTGCTTAGAGATAAATGTTTAATCTCCCTCCCTCTCCTCTTCTTCACCATCTTAATTGTCAAGAAAAAATCCATATGGTTTTGGGGAAACTCTTTATGTTAAATCTTATTGAACATTCAGGAGAAGGCTAGTTTGTATATGCAGATAATATACTCTGTGCAGGCCTTGGAGAGTAATCTGTTAAAATTAACATGATCCTATTTGACCTTCTCAGGGTCGACAAGAAGATGCCGAAGAGTACTTAGGCTTCATTCTAAATGGACTCCATGAGGAAATGCTGAACCTAAAGAAGCTTCTCTCACCAAATAATGATAGTAGGTTTCAGTGTGTTTACTACAGAAGTGTGTAGAACATTTTTTTAAGAATCTTTCTTAAACAGATGCTATATGTAATCTTCATATAATAAGTTGCCTTCCCCACAACAGTCACCCACCTTCAAGAATCACTTGTCTGCTCATTAAGGAAGGTGACTAATTACTTTTACATTGCTTATTATGTACCACTGAGAATCTTGTATTTTGTATATTCAAGAATTTGTCCAGAACCTTTGCTTTTTCCCCTACAACTTGTAATTGAGAAAATGATTAAGCATGGAGAAAAGCTGAAAGAATAGTTTGGTGATCACCTGTATGACTGGTGGAGTCTGCAGTGGTTACCACACTGTCCTTACTAATCTGTGTCTATCCCCATTGCCCCACCAGAGGAGTTTTTCCCCTGAAAGTGATTCAAAATCAAGTTACAGATGGTGGTTTAGTTCACTTCTGATAAAGCACGCATCCCCTGAGGTAGGGGTGACTTTCCTGGTACCCTGAGTCCCCTCGCAAGTGAAGGAGCCTGACTGCGATAACGCGGCAGAGTGTGCTTCCCCATCCACGTGCGTGCCCCAGGTGTCCCCTGGTGTCATCCATCCCTGGCCAGACCAGCAGCACACGGGGGCATCATACCATTGCATTTGTCCCCAGTGTACCACCCTGAGTTCACTCTGACGCTGCAGTTGACAGATCTGTGTAGGTGGCTCATGTAAAACCTTCTTTTATTTTTGTTCTTTGTGTAAATGTGTATAGTAGCCTAAGCAGATGGTCTGCTTTTCAGAACTTACTATTTCCAATGGACCCAAAAGCCACTCAGTGAATGAAGATGAGCAGGAAGAACCAGGAGAAGGAAGTGAGGACGAATGGGAGCAAGTGGGTCCCCGAAACAAGACCTCAGTCACTCGCCAGGCGGACTTTGTTCAGACCCCCATCACTGGCATTTTTGGTGGACACATCAGGTTTTATGCTTTTCTTTTTCAAAAGTACTTATTTATTTGGCTGAGCTGGGTCTTATTTGTGGCATGTAGGAACTTCCATCTTTAGTAGCAGCATGTGGGATCTAGTCCCTGACTAAGGACCAAACCCAGGCTCCCCGCATTGGGAGTGTGGAGTTTTAGCCACTACCGCTGCAGAAATCCCGGTTTTATGCTTTTTCTGGAATAATTTAGCGTTTGCATTTTTTTAGGGTTCTGCCATTTTGCTGGAGGGGGTGGTGTAAGATTTGTCCTAAGAAACTTTGGACGGGATGCTTTGCCTCTGCACTGTGTGCCTGCTCTGTTCTTGGGCCTCCTGACACCTTGCTGGCCCCACAGGACCCATGGTGGCACTCCTGCGGAAGGCACTACCCCACCGGTCTGCCAGTGGCTCCTGGCCCCCAGCCCCCTCAACCCTGAACACACTTGACATTCCCTCTGTTAGCTGCTCACAGCCTGGAAGGAAGAGAAAGACAAGTTAATGGAAATACATGTTTTGTTAAGACATTCATGTATCTGATTGGAGGGGTTTTAGGCCCTGGAGCCAGCTGAGCTGGTAAGTTGAGGGAGAAGCTTTTTACATTGAGGAAGACGGGTGGCACCTCCTTGCCACAGCGCCCTCAGGCCAGCTGCCCTTTGCTCATTCACGAAGTCCTAGAAGGAAAGTTTTTGCTTATTCAGTTATGTTGGAGCTGTTCAGTACCACGTGATGTGGAGTTCAGTAGAACTTGCGCTGACTCCAAGGATCTCCTTGCTCCTCCAGAGTCCTCAGGGACCTCATTACAGTTCAGTCGTCTTCTGAAGGCCCTAGCTTCGCCTTCAGGAGTGTGTGTGTGTTTTTTTTTTTTAAAGTGAGGCTCTTAGCTTTCCGTTGTCCTAAATCAAGAAGTAATGCCCTTATCAAGGCATTGGGGAAGTTCAGTCCCTCTGCTAAAACAGCTTAGGTCGAGTGCCTTTTAGCAGGCTGATGAGAACCTCATCAGCTGATGATCAGGCCTCCCGGACTGGTCTCTCGACCTTGAACGTGTGGTTCCTGTGCCCTCACTGTGGACTGGACTCTGCAGGCCCCTTCCTATTTTGGAGTCTGTTGTGTCAGTCTCCAACTGAAAGGTTTTCTCCTAAAATCCACCCCCTTCTGGGAGCTTTTCAGTTTCCCAAGGAGACCAACACCTTTCTCCACCTTTCCCACCCTCTTGATAGAGTCCAGGCCTGTTACGCTTTGGGACCAAAGGAACAGCCGCTGCTCTCCGGGCTGCCTCCTCACGGGGGCCTGGAGGTGCTGCCGTGCTGTGTGTCGGGGAAGCAGCGAGAGAGAAGAAAACCGTGGCAGGAAGCTGCTGACTTGCCCTTCACAGCAGTTCCTCATGAAGTCTAACCACCGTCCACCCCTTAATTTCTGTGTAAACTAGGGAACTTGTGCTGCAGAGTCAGAGTTCCGTGTTGAGCTCCTTGCTGAGGCTCGATGAGACATGGGCCCAGCACACACTTTTACTCAAAAAAACTTAGACAAAGGAAAATGAAATGGAAAACCAGCTAAGGAAGCAAGGCTGAGCTGTGGCCGCCTCCCTGTCACACACATCTTGCTCTCCTTCCTTTGTGGAGTCATTTTCAGGGGCGAATGCTACCCAAGACATTCTATGTACCTTGGAGTTCACTCTTATTAAAACAGCCTGCAGGGACTTGCCTGCTGGTGCAGTGGATAAGAATCCGCCTGCCAATGCAGGGGACACCAGTTCAGTCCATAATCTGGGAAGATTCCACATGTCCCAGAGCAACTAAGCCCGAGCACCGCGCCTCTGAGCCTACGCTCTAGAGCCCGTGCTCAGCAAAGAAGAGTAGCCCCTGCTTGCTACAACTAGAGAAAGCCCGCGCAGAGCAGCAAAGACCCAGCACAGCCAAACATAATAAAAATTTAAAAATCAATCAATCAATCAATAAAACAGCCTGTGAGACTTTGAGAGGATACAAAAAGAGCCAGCGTTTTGACTGTGGCAAGATCGTCACCTTTGCTAACTGGTGCATTAAATAAAGTGGAGAAGGCCTTTGGAAGCCTTCCAAATTTCCACCTGGTGGATTGAGTTGCTAGAAATTCTTTCGAGGTGGTATTGAGCAGAGTTATATTAAAATTCAGCATAGTTTTGGCATTTCTGTCCTCTCCTGTCACCTGACAGAGATGCTGGAAAATCTTGCTTGTGGCACCATAATCTCGTTTGTTTTTCCTGTCCTGCTGCATAACCTTGGGGAGCGGGAAGGCGGGCTCTTAGGTGCGCTATGCTCTCCACCCCCAGGTCTGTGGTTTACCAGCAGAGTTCAAAAGAGTCTGCCACCCTGCAGCCGTTCTTCACCCTGCAGCTGGACATCCAGTCCGACAAGATACGCACCGTGCAGGACGCGCTGGAGAGCCTGGTGGCCAGAGAGTCTGTCCAGGGTTACACCACCAAAACCAGACAAGAGGTGTGATCGCTGTCTGTCTGGGACATTTGTCCTGGGGCTCTCCGTGGGGCGATGGGGGGAGCACGGATCTGGAATGAGGAAAAGTGGGTTTCAGCTCTGCTCCTCAGATCAGTTGTTTAACATGTTTTGGACTGAAAGCTTCTACGTGTGAGAATGAAATGGCTGAAACACCATGGTCTCTGGTGCTGACTGGGACTGTGGTCAGGTTTTATTCATTCACCATTTGTATAGTGTGTGAGACACTCGACTCTAGATGCTCCATGGGAATGTAGAGATGGCAGGGCCGTTTCCACCCTTGGGATCTCTGTCTGAATGGAAGGACAGGCGAGAAGGCATCTGGAAACCAAAAAAAGCCGGGGCGGTGGCCACTAGGCTTGCTTCCCCAAAGCCTGACCCCCGTCATACACCTTCAGCCAGACAGGCGGGCACTTCTCCGGAGGTTTGCTGGGTGTTTTTTCTGTGCTGCTGTCTTTTGGATTGTGACTTGAACAAGTAATTTCTACCGAAACTATTCTCCATAGAAACATAGGAAGCATCAACACGTTTGAAATTACAGAGAACAGTACATAAAGAGGTTAAATTTGCTTCTGAAGATCCATTTTAATAAGAAGCAGCATTCAGTAGACTTTTGAAAGTGCTTAAGGGGCATTTCCGGAGAAGGCAATGGCACCCCACTCCAGTACTCTTGCCTGGAAAATCCCATGGACGGAGGAGCCTGGTAGGCTGCAGTCCATGGGGTCGCTAGGAGTCGGACACGACTGAGCGACTTCACTTTCACTTTTCACTTTCATGTATTGGAGAAGGAAATGGCAACCCACTCCAGTATTCTTGCCTGGAGAATCCCAGGGATGGGGGAGCCTGGTGGACTGCCGTCTATAGGGTCCCACAGAGTCGGACATGACTGAAGCGACTTAGCAACAGCAAGGGGCATTTCAAATGGATAAAACTGGAACTGTTATAAAACCAGTGGTTAGACCAAACAGCTTTAAGGTCATTTAAAGCATCTAATGCAAGAAACACATTGTGCTCAGCTTTCTCTGTATTTTGAGAATTACTAAAAAATGAGTCAATACGTATGTAATTTAAGGTATTACTAAGTTAGCCTTTGGATTTTTATGCCAGTTTAATGCCCTAGGACAAAAGTTCTTAACTTGGCCTAGGGCCCCGAGCTGCGTCTGTAGGGTTGTCAGCATGTACTGAAGGAGGTTGGTGGCGCTCAGAAAGAGCCCACTGGATTCTCTAAAGATGTGTGCCTCAGGAAGGTGTGAGATGCGCTGCCCCGGAACGCTGAGTCCTGGTGTGGGCGATGGCCCCAGGTCTGCCTCTCGAAGTGAGACGGCGTGTCTGCTGTGCTCTGTCTCAGGTGGAGATCAGTCGGAGAGTGACTCTGGAAAAGCTCCCTCCTGTGCTTGTGCTGCACCTCAAACGGTTTGTCTATGAGAAGACCGGTGGCTGTCAGAAGCTCATCAAAAATATCGAATATCCTGTGGACTTGGAAATTAGTAAAGGTAACAGCTGTGTAAGGCAGAAGTGTTAATGGTGACGCTCTGGTGATGCTGGAAACTAGCCAGCTTCTTGAAGCTTAAGCTTTTCCATCCCCTGTCAGGATTCAGAAGGGCTCGCTCCTGATTTTTTTTGTTTTACATTTCTTGACTCCTTATAGAGTTTTAGGTTAAAATTCTCACAAAAATGGCTTTTTAAAGACAAAGTAAAAAAATGAATAAACCATATGAACATATTACTAGGTGAGAAAAATACTAAAATATATAAAAACTTTATGGATCAGTGGTAATAAATACTTCTCCTTACACCGAATATTAGTAACTGTGGGAGCAGCCTGCTTAATTGGGCTTTCTAGAGGATGGGGAACGTTGCCCTCTGGCACCAGTGGCCCTGCTCAGAGCTGCGGCCCAGCCCCAGGTCTCCGCCAGGTCACTGGGGCTCCAGCTTGGGCACTTGGTGGTCCAAGCACCCCATTGTCCTGCTAAGAGTGAGCTTGAAGGAAAACTTCCCTAGAAAACTTCAGAATTTAAGAGAGATGTTATGTGTGAAACTGCAGTTCCCTCAGGAGCATAACAAACTAGAGGTGATGCTCAGAGTGTCCAGGTGCCTGGAGACAGAGGACATGGGTGCAGTCCAGGGTGGGCTCCTGGAGGACCGGGCCTGCCATCCTCCTCCCCTGCCTCCCCACACCACCCGGCCCTGCAACCTGCCAGGCAGCAGGACCTGCGGGCAGCGGGCCTCATGCTCCCTCTCACTCCAGTGGGCTCTGCTCTCAGCCCTGTTCTCAGGAGTGGCCGTCTTCTGCCTGTAGGTGTGCTCCCAGTGCCAGTTCACAGGCTGCTTGAGGACCAGAGAGGGGAAGAAATGTCAACCGAAAATCATCTTACTGTTTGTTCGAGTTTTGTGATCTGGCGCACGTGGATAATGTTTCCCATCTTAGGCTTTCCAGGGCTGCTTTGTTTTTATCTTGCTTTTCCACTTTTTAGAACCTCTGCTTGTAAGGAGTTTCTAGCATGAACTTGAGGCTCACTGCCCATCCCCTGATGGGTGGGTTCTGGTGACGTGATTACTGCCTCTCTGCTCAGTTGTCTGCAGACGAAGGGCTGGAGTGCTGGCGGGTCTCCCTGGTCCACAGGGTGGTGACTTGAATGGAGGCCGCCATCTGCCCCCTTTTTCTGAGACCCTGGTATGTCAGCCCTTTTATAGATTGAAATTGTTGATATTTTGTTTTTCAGAACTGCTCTCTCCAGGGGTTAAAAATAAGAACTTTAAATGCCACAGAACCTATAGGCTGTTTGCAGGTAAGTAAACTTTGTACGACATGATACTTCCCTATTAAAGCGATGATTAAAAGGTTTTATACACAGGCACAATTTTATATTGTTATAATACCGTTTAATGTAGAGAAAAATTGTTGGTATCCCTGTGGGCTTTATTAGTCTGTAAATCATTTGAAAATGTGTGTTTTACCTAAAATTTGGTGTGTTTGCAATTTGACAGAATGTCTTCCTGGCTCGCTCTAAAGCTCAATCCAGTGTACGGCCTCATTTCACATGATGTTTCTGTCTTGGAGCCAGAGGAGTGAGGTTGTCAGGCTGGGAACCCTCCCTACTGGGGATGGGGTGCCCATGGCCAATTGTGTTGGTTTTTTTGGCCATTTTTATTAGACTTTTCTAGCTTCTCTCCCACCCCCCTTTTGTGTTGCCTTCTGTGAGCCTGTTTGTAATGACTGTTATTTATTGGCCCTCACCAGTTCATTGACCTTTCCACCAGATACTTCTTATGTAGAACCCCATTTAGTCCTTAACAGTTTCCTGAGAGGAACGCAGTGCTGTCCCGTTTTGTAGAAGAACACACTGAAGCTGTGGAGGAGCACTCACTGCTCCGTGCCCTTTCGTGGCAGAGTAGAGCTTCACACTCTTGCCCTGGGTCCGCCCCCAGTGCTTGGAATGTGGGTGTGGGCGGTGGGTGGTTCAGGGGCCCTGTGAGAACATGTTGGGCCCAGTCAGCCTTTTCTTCCCAGTGGGTCCTGCTCCCTCTGACTTGTTCTTCTCCCCAAGGTGGCTCATCACAGCCTGGCCCCAGCCTGCTGGGAGCTGGTGGGCACTGCCTTCCCCCGGCCTGCTGTGGGCTGGACACTTGGCCTCTCTGCGGCCTGCCTGTGAGACCAGAGGCCCCCAGGGTGCAGCCTGACCTCTGAGGTTTGTCACTGAGGTCCCAGGGCATGAACATGTTTCTCTAAGTCCCCCTGTAGCTCTCCCTTGGAGTCCTTGCAGAGTGGGTGATGTCACAGGCAGGATTAGGAGGTCTCGTCTCTTGGTCAAGGGGACCATGGTGAGAGCATGGACTCCACCTGCCTGCACCCCTGAGTCCCCATCGTGAGCCTTCTGACCTCAGAAGTAAGGTCACTGGATGGGTTGCAATTCTCTGTACAATGTGAGTAAAGAGGTACTTATTTAAAGATGGTTTTGACTGTGGGACAAAGAAAACGAGTTAGTACAGTGCATAAGCTTTTGAAAATCTCTGGTTCTCGGCTCTGCTTCTATGACAGTGAGCTTGCTGGGTATCCATGATACGTCACCACGTTAGCTATGGGGTTACTGTTTAAGAAGTCCGAATACAGGTAGAGGCTTCTCTTCTGAATATTTAGAATGAAGTGTCTCAAAGGAAATGCAAATCAGTTAAATCCACAGGTCCTTTCAGTCCCAGTGCCTGGTCACTAAAAAAAAAAAGGCCCATAACTCTTTCCCAAGTCAGGTAGGCCTTAGAGGTAAAGTGTGGCAACCTCTCCGTTGGGAGCCTGCAGGACAGGATGAAGCCGCCTCCTGGTGTTGGTCCCTTGGCTGGTTTCCCACCTGATGGCCCTACAGTCTTGCTCTCCTCGTGTGACCAGTCACGTTCGTCACTGGTGGGCCAGTGCCCCGTGCCCTCTGAGCCCCAGCAGAGCCCAGCTCTGACCAGCCCAGGTCCCTGGCTCAGGGTGGGTTCGGGTCTCCTTATGAGGGGAGAGTGCACTGACATTCAGGTGTATTTATTGCTGAATCTCATGCCAGATTGTGCCTCTCTGCCTGAGAGACTGTCCTTCATGCCACTCACGGTAGCACATAGCTCCCCCTGGCCGCACTGCCGTCCCCTTCTCAGAATGTCACCAGAGGCTGCTTCCTTCACGCAGGCTGGGTCTGCTGCTGGGCAGGACATTCCTGGGCCCTCCTTTTCATGGAAGTGGGCAGTGCCTTTCCGAAGAAAAATAGCAGTGGCCAGTGTGCTGTGTCTGCCGGGTGGCTCCACAGGTGCCCACTCAGCCTAGCTAACTGCCCAGGCAACCCTCCTGGGGCAGTGCTGTCCTTGTCATGGGTGACAGTCCTCAGCAAATCTCAGATTCTTGGTTTTTTCACGTAGTATAAGCCTATTTCTAAACCACCAAACAGTCCTAATCTGTCCTATGAAAAAATTCATCTTGTTGTAATGTACTTGGCATTCCTCCTAGTGGGTTCGGCTTTTCCATGTTTCCACGCTGTCCAGGATTCAGACACTCTGCTGAGAACAGTCTGGAGGTGGGGTTGGCTGGATCAGGGCCTGGGGTTTGGGTCTCAGTGTGCGGTCCCCCAGGGCGCCGGGCTGACGGCTCTGCAGACCGTGTCTCCTGTGTGTCCTGCTTCCCAGGGGACCGTCCTCAGGCCCAAGTCTTCACAGGGCTCACAGATGGGACGACCCCATTATAAATTGGCATTCCTTTCATGGTTTGGGAGGTTTGAACATGTTATCACAGTATAGATGTGTGACTCTGTGTTGTAACTTGTTGAGGGTTTGAGTTTAGACGGCCTTGCTGTGTGTGTCATGTTTCTCTGTCCCACCTGGCTTGGTGTGGGGTTTCGTGAGACTGGGGGGTACCGTAGGCACTGCTGTGTGAAGCCGCTCTCACGGCGCCCGGCCCTCTTTTGCAGTGGTCTACCACCACGGCAGCAGCGCCACGGGCGGCCACTACACCACGGACGTCTTCCAGATCGGGCTCAACGGCTGGCTGCGCATCGACGACCAGACGGTCAAGGTGGTCAGCCAGCAGCAGGTGGTGAGGCCCGCCGCCGAGCGCACAGCCTACCTCCTGTACTACCGCCGCGTGGACCTGCTGTAGCCGCGCCCACGCCGCGCGCAGACTCGGCACTCACCGCCTCCCCTCTTCTCTTTAGTGGCTCTTTAGAGAGAAGCTCTTTCTCCCTGTCGCAAAAATGGGCTAGAGTGAAAGGAGACGCCTTGGGTTTTGTGCACAACATAGCTTCTGTTGACTTCTGACTTCCAAATCAAAATCATCTGGTGAAAGACTGTCTCTTGATTCAAGAAAATACATGAGAAACACATTTCTGAAATAATGCTGATTCCTGAGTAAGAAGGGGAACTTGCGTTTGATTCCCGGTCTAATTGCATAGTAGAGTAAGTCCTGCACCAGCAACAACACTTGTAAATTTGTGAAAATGAATTTTATCTTTCCTTAAAAAGGATAAATTTTTTAATCCATCACACTTTCGCCCCTCACCCTTTAGTTTTTGATAAAGGATAAAAATGAGCCAGTTACCAGAGAAGAAATAGTTCTTCAAAAGATAAACACACACAAAAAAAGTTGCTGGTTCCTAACAGGAAAAATACATTTTAATAATTGTGCGATGAGAAGCTGCTTACGTACACATTGCAGATCAAATATCTGGAGTTACGATGCCAGTCACATAGAAGGGTGATTGTAACTTTATTGCCATTAAAAGATTTCAGAACGCATTCATGCTTCTGTGTACACATAATGAAAAAGGAGCAAAATAGCGAAGATTGGTATTTCCCTCCGTCTGCTGTCTAATTCTGCTGTCTGCTCTTCTACGATGCCGCGTCTCTAATTGTACACAGTTAGTGATAGCTAGGAGTATACAGTTGTCGCCCATCAATAAAAATCACAAAGTTGGTTTAAAGCTGCATGTGTGGTGTTTCTTTGACAGCGAGTGCCTTTTCCAGTAACTGGAGTTCAAGCAGGCAGGACTGCGCTGCCAGAATTAGAGTAAGCCCTTGGTGCAGCCTGCCGTGTTTGCGAATGCCGACCCAGCCCTCAGATGGTCGTTGTTCACTGTTCCCAGAGTTGCTAATGCTAGTGATTTGGATAGGTGGATTTTTTAAGATCTTCAAATAGCAGAAATGGGGGTTGGTGAGTGCTCTCCCCGTTGTGTTGTCCCCTGCGTTGCTCAGTTCACAGAGGGGGGGAGTGTGGGTCTTGCCCAAGCATCCCTGTCGTTGCCCGCCACCAAGCCTCCTGACTGCGCCATGGACACCACCTCTGGATGTGGAAAGGAAGCCTTTCGAGATGGAAGAGATGGAGAGACGTCATGCATGTCAGGCATTCCCTGGCCCACGGCGCCATGGTTCTGGAAGGCCCTGCACAGGCCCCTCACAGCAGTGAGCTGGGGTCCCCAGAGATGCGGATTACGTGGTCCAAGCTCTTCCTTTTAGCATCTGCTGCTCATAGCCATGTGTCACTGTGAGCTTACTTTTAGAACTACAATGCTGTTAGAGCACGGGGAGCCGTACCCAGTATTGTGTACAGGACAAGAGTGTGTACATGTATGTAACTGAGTCACCATGCTGTACACCGGAAATGCAACATTGTAAATCAGCTGTACTTCAATAAAATACATGCACATTAAAAAACTGTAGCACTAACGTTGTCCCCTGGGCCTGCTTGCTGTGTCGTTGCTCTGCTCCGATTTGCTTAGCTTCTTAATGAGTCGTAATCCGCCTCTCATTAAAATTGTGTGTGATTGTTATGGAACACATGGGGTCCAGAGTAAGTTTGGGGAAAGCAGCCTGCACAGCAGTAGCCCCACCACACGGTAGGAGCCTCTTCCAGAGCCTGGCGCTGTTTGTTCTACGCTGTGATCTGCGAACTGGGGCAGGGCATCCTGTGCGAGCGGCTTGCCTGTCCTGAGGTTTAGCCTCTATAACTGGTGTTGGTTACAGTGTCCCCGTGAGTCAGCAAGCGTCCTGTCCAGAACAAGGCCTCCCAGTTGGGAGGCGCCATTCCCAGGAATCTGAAACGGGCCAGGACAGAACGCTGCTGTTGTTGGTACACTGCCTACTTCCAGATCTTGGCACCCACCCTGTGTATTTCAGTATTTTCTCTCGGATGTCATTCAGGGATCTCTTCATGGTCTTTAAATTGCTAAGTCACCTATTTTGTCAAGCTCAAAGTATGTTGGAAATGACTGAAATATTAGGAAGCTTCCTTCAGAAGATCTTGTCTCTCAGAAGTGGTTGGAGATGAATTCAGTCCAGCGGGCCTTTGGGTATCTTGGTCACCCTGTCCCGTGTGGCGGTGCTGCATTCACTCTTGAGCGCTGCTGTCCCTTCTGGCACGTCAGACTCGTAGATTCTGTGTCTGGCAGCCAGCAAAGGGCTCCTCTGTTATCCTGTATACAAGTGTGTTGTCTGAAAGACCACTCATGGCCCCCTACTCCCTGACAGCTCTGGTCATGTTTATGACAGATACACAACTTTCCAGTTTTCTTGTGCTTACACAGGATCAGCGTGCCCGGCTGCAGACGAGCAAAGCTCAGGAAGGGGCCGACTGTATAGTGAGGAGATGCCAGCCTGGAATTCACAACTTTCTGCCTTTGGTTCCCTGGAGGGACTGATTGACCCTTGGGAAATTGAGATCATTCTAGCAAGTCCAATGCTTTCTAGGGTCCCACGTGAACTGTGGGTCTCTCCATGTCCTTGAGATTTTGGACTCAATGTTCAGTATTCTGTGCTGCAGATTTTAGTATATCTTAGAAGTCTCATAGACTTGTTTCCTTGGCTTTAAGGCATTTACATTCGGACCTTGGCCCATGAACCTTGTTGTTGGGGTTGCAAATTGAGTGATTTGACCTGTGTTTGTCACTGGCTTTTAAAGCACTGTGAATGCTAGGCTGACGTTAGAAGCGTTTCACTGGGGGTTTTTTCCTTACTGTTTAAATGAGGTGAACAAGACCCGGAAGTCTTCCAGGAAGAATAAAACTGGGTGTATCTGGTTGGTGTGTTGTGTGCCCAAAGCCAGGAAAGTGCACGTGCCGCTTATCCTGGTGGAAAACGTGTTCCATTCCTCATGGAACAATGGTAGTTCTTCCTTTCTCCTGTTTGTACAGCCACGTTCAGCTGCCTGGCCCCGTGGCTCAGAGCAGCCATCTCTTAAGTTCTCAGGTAGTCAGTCAGTAGTCATGGTCTACTGTGTGTAGTCAGGTAGTCACAAGCAGTAAATTTGTAGTCAGCAGATGCATCATTGTCTGTCTTTCCCTTTGTGGAAATTTCTGGAGATGGCTGTCATAGGCTGCTTGTACTCGACTGGGCCAACTAGTGAGAAAGCCAAGATCACAGGCGGAGTCCGTTGGCTTTGAGTTAACCAAGTGAGCCAGTGACCTTGGTGCTGCCCAGCTCTCAGCTCACCTGCAGGAGTCGGTGCCTTGCCAGTGTGGCTGCTTCAGTCTCATGGTCTGTGACGCTTCCCTTGGGAAGCGCTTCCTGCATCAGGAGAGACCGAAGACTTTTCTGTACTTCTCTGTCTCAGGAAGGAAAGATAATACCTTCGAAGGTAACAACCACAATTTCCTGAGGGTCATTGGCTTCAAAAACATTTTGAGAAAAGTCTTAGTGTTCATAAAAAATCATCCACATCTAGTAAGGCCATGTGTGAACAGCCTTTCTGTACACACGACGCTGTGTTGTTTCTTTCAGTCATAGCAGATTGCCAAGCAGGCATGCTTTTTCCTCATTAAACTTTTGCTCTTGCTTCCTAGCATTTTTTAAAAATCTGTTTTTATTCATCTTTTGAACTGACCGTTGCCATCTTATTTATATACGTTTTGGAGATGAATGTATTTCAAGGTGAATGCTTGAAAAATGAGATTTACTTCATAGCTTGACTTCACCCTGTGGTGATGTTTGTTTTATTCAGGGATAAGCAAATGAACCATTGAACAATTGCTTGGTCCCCGAACCACTTTGCTGTACACCTGAGACTGATACAACATTGTAAATCAGCTATACTGCAATATAAAATAAAAATTAAAAACAAACTCTGAGTTTTGGTTTCTTTCTCCTTAAAGGGAACGTACCTAGGGGCTGTGTGATTCAGGAAGTGTTGTTTTGACTCTCGGACTTCACGTGCATCAAGTGATATTGTTCAAGATGTTTTCATCTTTCATGAACTCCGTTTCCTCCTGGATTCCATTTCTGTGTCTGCTTTAATCTGACATATGTTGAATGTATTCACTGTTGGTTTCCTAGCAAGTCAGTACGAGGGTAGCTTTGTTTATTCTGTGGCATCAAAGCACTCAGGCCTGAGTGTGTTTGAAGCACTCCTGGAGCCCTTCCTGGGAAACCCCGTGGCCGTGTCAGCACAGTTGGAAATCAGGTGGACCTCGGCCCCGAGGTGTGTCTTGTCCTGTTTTGAAATCGTAGCTGGCTTCTGTTTCTTTAGATACCTTAACGAATGCAGAGTGTTTCTGGTTTCAGCTGTCAGGCCCTCCTTGAGGCTTCACCGAGCTCAGGGCGGCTCTGGGACTCTGGGGTGGGGTCAGGTGAGCCTGACCTTGAGCTCTCACCTG
Source organism: Bos mutus (assembly GCF_027580195.1). NCBI lineage: Eukaryota > Metazoa > Chordata > Mammalia > Artiodactyla > Bovidae > Bos > Bos mutus. Next base: position 51,707,828 of record NC_091634.1, on the reverse strand, counting down.
TCCTCCAAAGAAAGTCAACCTCCTCACAGATTTGCTGAGCATTGGAGATTCTGTACGTGACTGAAGAAAACATTTTGCAGGTCTTTTACATGAGCATGGATTTCCTGACCAATCTGAGAACGGACTCACTCCCTGTGGCCAGCAGCGGGCCCAGCTCTGGGCTCTGATGCCTGGCGGGTGGATTGCTTTCTGCTCATCTTATCACCCGGAGAAGGCAATGGCACCCCACTCCAGTACTCTTGCCTTGAAAATACCATGGACGGAGGAGCCTGGTGGGCTGCAGTCCGTGGGATCACTAAGAGTCGGACGTGACCGAGCGACTTCTCTTTCACTTTTCACTTTCATGCGTTGGAGAAGGAAATGGCAACCCGCTCCAGTGTTCTTGCCTGGAGAATCCCAGGGACGGGGGAGCCTGGTGGGCTGTCGTCTGTGGGGTCGCACAGAGTTGGACTGAAGCGACTTAGCAGCAGCAGCATCTTATCCCCTGCAGCTGAAAGCAGTGTCCTCCTGTGCTGGGCGGAGAGTTCGGTCGGTCAGCTCTGCCTTGTGGCTTCACCCTCCTGACTTTGCAGCTAACATCCACCCTTCACATCCCAGGCCAGCGAGGGGGTCCTCCTGGGGGGCATGCAGTGACATGAAATCTCACTGTGTCTTCACTGAAATCTGTTCTGTTTTTGTCAAGTTGTGAATTAACTTTGCAGTAGTAACACTCCCTTTCTAGGGTGCTCTCTTCTGTTTCTTAGGGCTTCAGACCCTCCAGGTGCACTGAGACCACACCTCCCGGTGTCAAACGGCCAACTCCGTGGAGCTGTCCCTTGGGGCTCATGACCTGGAGCAGGTCCGGGGTGTTGGGACCTGTGGTCGCTCCTGGGGCGCTCCTGTTTGCTGCCCCCCTCCCCCCATTTCCCCTCTCTGGGCAGCCTTTCTCCTTTGGCACCTTTTCTTGGGATGCTCACAGTAGCTGAGAGGACATGGGGTTTCCTAGGGGCCAGGCCCAGCCATGGGGGCTTCCGGGCACTTGGCCCTCTGACGTCTGGCAGGATTTCGTGCCTGTGCTGTGCAGCTGGGGAGTCGGCACCAGCCTGAGTCTGCTTGGATCCCTGTGCTGTGCCGTGTGCTGGCGCCCACCCCTCCATCCTCAAGGCTTGCCCAGCTCAGTCCTGTCACTCGGGAGTGAACTGGAGTGGCCACCGGAGCCTGGTGATACAGCAGAGAGGCAGAAGGGCAATCTGGAGGAATGCTCCATGCTTATGGTACTAAAAGGAATGAAGGGATTAGAAATTGGGGTGCAGAAGCACCCAGCCTGTGGCCCGAAATCCCCCTGCACTAACCAGCTATGACCTTGGGGAGGTGGCCTGGTGTCTGAAGTGCCCGGTGGGGGCACTGCCACATGGGGCCAGGGACAGGGTTAGGCCAGGTAACAGGTGACATCTGTAAGCAGAGCCTTGGAGCTCAGCAAGCTTTGGTCACCTGAGTCCCTTCTGGTGTCATCACAGGGTCAGGTCTCGTTCTTCATAACTCACCTTTCAGACTTTGTGCTTTCTCCCTGCCTCGACCTTTGATTCTGCTTGCCTGTCCCCTCTGAATTCTGCTGTCCTGTCAGTTCGGGATGCTTCTCTTTAAGCCAGGCTTCAATTTTTTGTTCAATTCACCACCACACAGAAAAAGGAAACCAAAAACCGGTCCCATGTAAGATTTGCATCTAACCTAAGTATTTTGTTCCTGTTAGTCCTAATGGTGACAGTATGTAATGTGATTCAAAAGTCAGAAAACTAAAATTGAAGTTCACTGCAAAAAACAGTACGCGAACAGCGGCAGCCCCAGCAGGATGGCCTCGCAGGGTCCGTCCGAGGTCCACCCTGCAGCCCCTCCTTGCCGTGGGCGGGACCTGTGACCTCACGGCTCATCCCAGCCCTGGGATCTGACCCCTTGGCCCACTGAGCAGCTGACTCACTGGGTCTTTGCAGGCCCCCGGTGCTAACACCCCAGGCAGGTTTGTGGCTTATGGAGCAGGAAGGGCTGGGCCAAATCCTGCCCCCTTTTCAGGGAAATGACAATAAAACCTGGAGCGGGGCGGGGATGAGAGGGTGGTGGGGAGGGAGACGTTTGTTCTCTGCTGGCGTCAGTGGTGGTGGTTTGGAAAATCTTGTGAAAGGGAACCAAGTGGCTACCATGAGTCTGCATTTTCATATGGTTTGTGTTTGACTTGGAACGCCTGCAACCAAACCCTTTAATTTCACTCGAGTAAAAGTGATGCACTGACTAAACCATCCTGTCCTACTGAAGTTGGTGCTAAGGGGAGGGTGGTGGTGTCACATGGGGGTGGCAGGGCTGGGTTGGAGGTGTGACTTGCACACAGCTTAGGGCACATAGCATATTCACACTCCTGTGCAAATGTGTTGAGCGTTTCCAGCACCTGGGACCTCCACCAGTGGAGGTCTCACCACTGGTCTCACCTGTCTCACCAGTGCCCGACGTCGGTCATACATCACTTCTCACCCTTGGCGCCGTGGCTGTCTGTGTGTGGGTGGCTGCCCTGTGCATGGTGGGGTGTTAGCAGCCTCCTGGCCCCACAGTGGGTACCATCTGCACTCCTCCTCCAGTTGTGACAACCAGAAACCTCACCATACATGGCTGAATGTCCCCTGGGGGCCCACATCACTCCTGGGTGGGAACCACTGCTGTAGGGAGTTTGTTTAGGATTTCATAGAAACAACATCACACAGCCTGTACCCTGTGCCTGCTTTTACCCAAGGTTATCTGCAGTTGTAATCACCCCAGTGTGACGGGGTCAACACAGTCTCTTGGTGTTGAAATCTCCAGTGGGGTGTGAGGAGGGCTTAAGCTCACAGAAACCTTGTATGCAGAACGTGCCAGTTTTAGTAACAGGGTGACCACTGATAAATGATTCTCAAAATGATAAACTCTTCATAGTCCAGATAGAAAACCCTTTTCGTCCCAGTTACCCCTGATTGAATGCTCACCTGATGGCAGATGCCAGGCTAACCAGGTGCCATGGATTCTTTGCACAATATCTTCCTTATTTTCACCAAAATCTCAAGAAGGGAGCCAGACCAGTCTGTTGACAAACGAGGGAGTAAGTTTAACTGGTTGGTGGTTTGCAGAGTCCCCTCGTTTCATCCACCATGGGTGTCCCCTCCCACTTACCCTCGGAGAGGGGCAGAAACTGGCTTCCCTGTTTTTTTGGAGGAAGTTTGTGTGAGTGACAGATGGAGCCAGTGTCTGGATCCTGCTTCCCGGTCCCAGGCAAGCTCCCCCTGCTGCCCAAGGAGGACAACCAGGGCCTATGGCTGGTTAATCACACAGTTCTGCCCCTTTCATCTCAGCCTTGAAAGCCAGCTCCCACAGCCCAGTGCCATGCCAACACAGAACAACTCCCCCCCAAAAAGACTGAAAGCAGACACCCTCATCCAGACATCCCAGTGCTTGTCTCTGTATGTTCTCCCCCACCCCTGCAGTGTAGTTGTGTATTCCAGTTTCTCTACAGTGGGTATTTTTTCTTTGTAAGTTTTAGAAATATTTTTTTCTCTGTGTCCCCAAGCCAGCCCAGGTAGCTGCTGGAGGTGCCTCTCCCATCCCCCACCTCTCTAAGGGTTCTAAGGTCTGAAGTTTGGCCATGTTGCAACCCCAGAGGCTTATCTTGATGCCAGCCATCGGGAAGCATGTGTGTCCAGTCCATACCCTCTTGGAATTCAAGCACTGGTTTGAGAATTCACGTGAAGCTCAATTGTGTGCTCTGGAATGCAAGCATCTAACTCCACGTTTAAATAAATACAGAGAGCACAGGCCATCTGGGCACCGTGGACCGTTCCACTGGGATGAGCTCAGTACAAACACTCTCAACCTAAGGGTTAAACTCTTAAATACTTAAGGGTTTCCAACTTCTGGGGAAATATTCCTGGGAAGAATGTCTTTGGGGTTTCATCAAACACTTGGAAAATAATCTGAAAACATTTTTCCAAACCCTAGATGGTTCCAGCCCTAATTGATCCTTAATAACTATGTCTACACAGGCTTCCTCCATTCTTGTCTGCATTCTTAACACTGTAAATGCCAAGGAGACCTCTGTGCTGAGTATGGGACTGGTGCCAGTAGGCTCTGCAGATCATGGTGCTCTGGCCGGTCTCTCCAGCATCACAAAGGAGCCTTCCCCACCCCAGAAACAGCCAAGCATGCTGTGAACTTATGAAAATCAGAGCTTGGGGCAATTTCAAGTGAATTTAATTCACCCATCAGACCTTTACTGGGTACTGACTTGATCCGACATTTTTCTTGTAGATGCAGGGAGATAAAAATGAAAGGAGGTCGGAAGTTTGACAACTCCCATCTTGACGGGCTCACAGTCGGAGGGAGAAAGTGGGACCCAGGCTCTGGGGAGGATGAAGTGATAAGTGTTAGTCACAGAAAAGGAGTCGGGCCTGGGAGAGCCCAGATGAGGGGCTGTCTGGGCAAGTTGAATTCAATTCTCAGTTCAGTTCAGTTCTGTCTCAGTCGTGTCCGACTCTTTGTGACCCCATGAATCACAGCACGCCAGGCCTCCCTGTCCATCACCAACTCCCGGAGTTCACTCACAGTCACATCCATCGAGTCAGTGATGCCATCCAGCCATCTCATCCTCTGTCATCGCCTTCTCTTCCTGCCCCCAATCCCTCCCAGCATCAGGGTCTTTTCCAGTGAGTCAGTTCTTCGCATGAGGTGGCCAAAGTATTGGAGTTTCAGCTTCAGCATCAGTCCCTCCAATGAACACCCAGGACTGATCTCCTTTAAAATGGACTGGTTGGATCTTGCAGTCCAAGGGACTCTGAAGAGCCTTCTCCAACACCACAGTTCAAAAGCATCAATTCTTTGACGCTCAGCTTTCTTCACAGTCCAACTCTCACATCCATACATGACCACTGGAAAAACCATAGCCTTGACTAGACGGACCTTTGTTGGCAAAGTAATGTCTCTGCTTTTTAATATGCTATCTAGGTTGGTCATAACTTTCCTTCCAAGGAGCAGGCATCTTTTAATTTCATGGCTGCATTCACCATCTGCAGTGATTTTGGAGCCCCCAAAAATAAAGTCTGACACTGTTTCCAGTGTTTCCCCATCTATTTCCCATGAAGTGATAGGACCAGCTGCCATGATCTTAGTTTTCTGAACGTTGAGCTTTAGGCCAACTTTTTCATTCTCCTCTTTCACTTTCGTCAAGAGGCGAAAGTTCCTCTTTACTTTCTGCCGTAAGGGTGGTGTCATCTGCATATCTGAGGTTATTGATATTTCTCCCGGCAATCTTGATTCCAGCTTGTGCTTCTTCCAGCCCAGCATTTCTCATGATGTATTCTGTGTATAAGTTAAATAAGCAGAGTGACAATTTACAGCCTTGATGTACTCCTTTTCCTATTTGGAACCAGTCTGTTCCATGTCCAGTTCTAACTGTTGCTTCCTGACCTGCCTACCAGTTTCTCAAGAGGCAGGTCAGGTGGTCTGGTATTCCCATCTCTTGAAGAATTTTCCACAGTTTATTGTGATCCGCACAGTCAAAGGCTTTAGCATAGTCAATAAAGCAGAAATAGATGCTTTTCTGGAACTCTTTTGCTTTTTCAATGATCCAGTGGATGTTGGCAATTTGATCTCTGGTTCTTCTGCCTTTTCTAAAACCAGCTTGAACATCTGGAAGTTCATGGTTGACATAATGCTGAAGCCTGGCTTGGAGAATTTTGAGCATTACTTTCCTAGTGTGTGAGATGAGTGCAATTGCGTGGTAGTTTGAGCGTTCTTTGGCGTTGCCTTTCTTTGGGATTGGAATGAAAACTGACCTTTTCCAGTCCTGTGGCCACTGCTGAGTTTTCCAAATTTGCTGGCATATTGAGTGCAGCACTTTCACAGCATCATCTTTCAGGATTTGAAATAGCTCAACTGGAATTCTTTCACCTCCACTAGCTTTGTTCATAGGGATGCTTTCTAAGGCCCACTTGACTTCACATTCCAGGATGTCTAGCTCTAGGTGAGTGATCACACCATTGTGATTATTTGGGTTGTGAAGCTCTTTTTTGTACAGTTCTTCTGTGTATTCTTGCCACCTCTTCTTAATATCTTCTGCTTCTGTTAGGTCCATACCATTTCTGTCCTTTATTGTACCTGTATCTGCATGAAATGTCCCCTTGGTATCTCTGATTTTCTTGAAGAGATCTCTAGTCTTTCCCGTGCAGGGGGCCTGGTTTTCCAGTTGGTATGTCGTTTCCATAGATACTGGGCATAGAGCTCAAAGTCCACCGTCCGGCCCAAGGTGGAGTCCTGCTTTCAAGATGGAGCCTGTTCTGTCTGTTTCCTCCTTCATTCCCCGCTCTTGATGCTCTTAACTCATAGTATGAGCACCATTCATAGGGATATATTGCACCCTGACTCTCCGACCTCTAATTTGGGAGAACGTCATTAACCTTTGGGTTACAAAGTTCATAATGCATTGTAAAATAAAGGGTCCACAAAGCAGAACTATCAAGGCAACTATAACAATGGTAAATACAGTTTTCCACCGATCACCCTTCACCCAAGATAGGACTGAAGTCCAACAAGGAAGATTATCATCAGACATAAATTTTACCTGACCTTTTGTGACAGCTAGGGTGGCTGATATATAGCCAGATAAATCAGGAATATAGACACAACATTCAACTTTAATCATAGCACAGGTCCCTGTTTGTACTGAAACTCTGGTTAGTCTCAAGATGATACCAGCAAGTCCTTGCAGCAGCAATTGATTGCAGAGCTTCCCCTCTGTTTCTTCTTTAAGATGATCTTGGTTTCACGGGGCTCAGTGGGGGCCTGTTGTGTAGTCCACTCGATGTCCTCCGGGTCTGCGTGGTATGCTCTCCTCACCGTCATGTGGTGGATCCACACCTGCACCTTTAACTCCAGTAGGGCTGGTCAGAACAACAGTATATGGACCCTTCCAATGTGGGGCCAAGGAGTCGTGTTTCCAGGCTTTGACCACACCTGATCCCTGGGCACAAATTTGTGAATCTGTTCCCCAAGGGGGGATGGCGCCCTTTCTTGTACAAACTTAGTTACCTGATTTATCACCTGGTAAGGTGTTCCTTACCCAGTTGTTCGATCTGCTGTGAAATCTCATCTCCCCTTACCTGAGGCAAATTTGTTGGCACCTGTTTTATTATGGGAGGGGGCCTCCCATACACAATTTTGTATGGAGAAGAGCCTTGGGACTGTGGCATCATCCTGAGTCTGAGCAGAGCTGTTGGAAACAAGTCCACCCAGGAAGAGTCAGTCTCTTAAGATCTACTTGGAGACTGTCTCTTTAAGTGTCCGGTTGTTTCCTTCCACCATCCCAGGACTCTGGGACCTATGTGTTGCATGTAATTTCCACTTGATGTTTAAAGTGCTGCTTACTTGCTATACTAAATCAGTTACGAAAGCCGGGCCATTGTCCGATCCAGTGCTGGTAGGAAATCCAAATCTGGGAACTATCTCCCTAAGCAGGCACCAGGCTACTTCTGATGCTCTTTCAGTCCGGGTAGGAAAAGCTGCTACCCATCCCGAGAAAGTACATATTATGACCAGCAGGTAATGGTAGTGTCGGTGAGGTTTCATTTCAGTGAAGTCCACTTCCAGGTGTTCAAAGGGCAGCGTGCCTTTTACCTGAGTCCCTGGAGGTTTCTGTCTGTGCCGAGAGGCAGCATTGACCTGTGAGCAGGCAGTGCAGTTCTGAGATTTTGTCTTGCATAGGGAAGAGAGGCGGGGAACCAAGAAATATTTTCAAATTAGCTCTTCCAGTTTATTATGGCCTAGATGGGTCACTTGGTATGTTTGGCTTACCAGAGTGGGTGCCAGCTCCTCCGGTACCAATAATTTGCCACTTGGCAATTCCCGCCATCTCTTTCCAGTCTTGATGGCCCCTTCTGCCTTGGCTAGTTGGTTTTGAGCTTCACTGTATTTTGGAGAGTCTAGCGTTAGCTCAGGTAGCTCCACCAATATGAGAGCTTTAATCGGGGCTTCACTTGTCACCCCCAAGCCCTCGGCTGCCTTGTTTAGCGGTCTTATCTGTCAGTCTGTTCCCTGAGCTCGGTGGGTATCCTCTTTTTGATGTCTCAGCAGTGTATGACTGCAGCCCTTTCTGGCTCCCAGGCAGTATCTAATAGGGTCTTAATTTCTTTCTTATTTTTAATATCTTTTTTACTAGCTGTCAAAGGCTTCTCTCCTTATACAGAGCCATGTAGTGTGGCAAAAGCATAGCTGGAGTCTGTGTAAATGTTTGTCGTCTTACCTTTTGACAGCTGGAGGGCCTGGATTAGAGCATATAGTTCCTCCCATTGAGTGGACCAGTGTGATGGCAGAGACCTAGCCTCAACGATGGTTTCTTCCATGACAACCGCATATCCCAACAGTCACTGTCCTTGTTTCACCAGGCTGGTGCCCTTGGTGTACAGGACGCAATCTGTGTGCGGGATTGGCTGGTCTCTCAAGTCAGGGCTGCTGGCGTATTTCCTTGCAATCATGTGAGGGCCCACCTTCTCCCACAAGAGAGAGAGTGGCCAGATTCAGGGCCTGACAAGGCTCAGTAGTAACATGGGGTTTCTCACATAACAGTCCCTGGTACTGAGGAATCCGGGATGTTGACAGCCATTTATGGGGGTCCCCTCACAGGAGAGTGTTGACCTCATGTGGGACTTTTACGAACAAATTTTGGCCCAAAGTCAGCTTGGTTGCCTCCCAGACCAGTAAGGCAGTTGCAACAACTGCCCGTAAGCATCCCAGCCACCCAGTGGCAACATTGTCCAGCTGATTAGAGATAAGTCACTGGTCTGTCCCATGTCCCCATAGCCTGGGACAACACTCCCATAGCCACCTTGTCCTTTTCAGTCACGTGAAGAGTAAATGGCTTAGCGAGGTCTGGCAGGCCCAAGGCAGGTGCTGATGTCGTTGTACAGGTTTGAGTTCTATTACCAGTGGGACTTGTTTTGCAACCCTGGGCTGGGTTGTCTTCCACCCAGACCTCAGGGAATTGTTGAGTTGACTCTCTCTCTCGGCTGTTTAGCCTGTCCAGTTTCCCTTCCAGGAGATCGTGCAACCTCCATTCATCTTGAGAGGTTACTGAGAGGAAGAGTAAGTAGGTGGTTGAGCCCACTTGAACAGTGGGTCTTCTGTGGGGGGAAAAGGTCACTTGTGTCCCCAGTTTAGACAGCAAGTCTCTTCCTAACAAAGGTACTGGGCATTCAGGGATGTATAAAAATTCGTGAGTCACTTGGTATCCCCCATCTGACATTTTCAGGGTAGGCTTGAGACACAAAGGCTGCATTTATCACCATCTGAGACCCAGCAGCCTCTGGCTGGGTCTATTGGCGTCTAAAATCTATAGGCCTTGGACAGTCTTTCACGGAACTCAGAGGGTGATTCGTTTTCCCTTTGAATCACTTCAGAGGGTTTTGCGATATTCATTGCTTTTCGGGCCCCCGTCTTGAGACCTTGTAAAATAGTCACCCCATATCCCTCCAGGTGGGCCCTCCCGTCCTCTGCGTTACAGTCCCAGCTGGGCCTCTCATCGGGGTGGCTGGTTCTGCCCACCGCTGCGGGTTTGCAGTACCCTCAGGTGCCATTGCTCTTAACCATTTTCTGGCCTCAGTTAGGATCCTGTGTCTCTCCTCAGTGCTGAAAAGGGAGACTAGTAGTTGGATTATGTCATCCTATGCAGGGCGGTGGGTTTGAAAAATAGTCTCCATTAGCCTAATCGTGGCTTGTGGCTCCCCCGAGTACGGTGGAGCATGTCTCTGCCAGTTTAATATATCCGTAGAGGGAAATGGCTGGTAATAACAGGCTACAGGGGGCTTATGGTAGTGCCCCAAGCGTCCTGAACTGAAGACTGTTGTAGCTTTCTGAGGGGCATGTGTAGTGGGGTTCGTTCCCCCTGTTCCTTGGCGGAGCGCAGCCTCTGTCTAACTGCTGCGTTTTCTTCCCCCTTCCCATCCGTACTCACTGGGAGAGGTGGATACAATTTAGGAGGTCCAGCTGAGGTGGAATTCTGGGTGCACTGACCAGAGGTCTCCACTGCTGGGATTGGAGCCTGCCGAAATGGCGGCTCTATGATCTCTGGGAGAGCTGGTGGAGGAGCAGTGGCTGCTGCAGGAACTTCACCTGGCCCTGGATTGGGCAGTAAGGTGGCCTCCGGTCCTGGTGGAGCACTGGGAGGCAGGCACGTCATTAGCCAGTATGGGAGAGAGGTCAGGTCAGTTCAATTCAGTCACTCAGTCATGTCCAACTCTTTGCAACCCCATGAACTGCAGCACGCCAGGCCTCCCTGTCCATCACCAACTCCCGGAGTTCACTCAAACTCATGTCCATCGAGTCAGTGATGCCATCCAGCCATCTCATCCTCTGTCGTCCCCTTCTTCTCCTGCCCCCAATCCCTCCCAGCATCAGAGTCTTTTCCAATGAGTCAGCTCTTCGCATGAGGTGGCCAAAGTATTGGAGTTTCAGCTTCAGCATCAGTCCTTCCAAAGAACACCCAGGACTGATCTCCTTTAAAATGGACTGGTTGGATCTCCTTGCAGTCCAAGGGACCCTCAAGAGTCTTCTCCAACACCACAGTTCGAAAGCATCAATTCTTCTGCACTCAGCTTTCTTCACAGTCCAACTCTCACATCCATACATGACCACTGGAAAAACCATAGCCTTGACTAGACAGACCTTTGTTGGCAAAGTAATGTCTTTGCTTTTGAATATGCTATCTAGGTTGGTCATAACTTTCCTTCCAAGGAGTAAGCGTCTTTTAATTTCATGGCTGCAATCACCATCTGCAGTGATTTTGGAGCCCCTAAAAATGAAGTCTAACACTGTTTCCATGGTTTCCCCATATATTTCCTATGAAGTGATAGGGACCAGATGCCATGATCTTAGTTTTCTGAATGTTGAGCTTTAGGCCAACTTTTTTACTCTCCTCTTTTACTTTTATCAAGAGGCTTTTTAGTTCCTCTTCACTTTCTGCCATAAGGGTGGTGTCATCTTCATATCTGAGGTTATTGATATTTCTCCTGGCAATCTTGATTCCGGCTTGTGCTTCTTCCAGCCCAGCGTTTCTCATGATGTAATCTGCATATAAGTTAAATAAGTAGGGTGATAATATACAGCCTTGATGTACTCCTTTTCCTATTTGGAACCAGTCTGTTGTTCCATGTTCAGTTCTATCTGTTGCTTCCTGACCTGCATATAGGTTTCTCAAGAGGCAGGTCAGGTGGTCTGGGATTCCCGTCTCTTGAAGAATTTTCCACAGTTTATTGTGATCCACACAGTCAAAGGCTTTGGCATAGTCAATAAAGCAGAAATAGATGCTTTTCTGAAACTCTCTTGCTTTTTCCATGATCCAGCGGATGTTGGCAATTTGATCTCTGGTTCTTCTGCCTTTTCTAAAACCAGCTTGAACATCTGGAAGTTCACGGTTCACATATTGCTGAAGCCTGGCTTGGAGAATTTTGAGCATTACTTTACTAGCGTGTGAGATGAGTGCAATTGTGCGTTAGTTTGAGCATTCTTTGGCATTGCCTTTCTTTTGAAAGGATTGGAATGAAAACTGACCTTTTCCAGTCCTGTGGCCGCTGCTGAGTTTTCCAAATGTGCTGGCATATTGAGTGCAGCACTTTCACAGCATCGTCTTTCAGGATTTGAAATAGCTCAACTGGAACTCCATCACCTCCACCAGCTTTGTTCATAGTGATGCTTTCTAAGGCCCACTTGACTTCAGATTCCAGAATGTCTGGCTCTAGGTCAGTGATCACACCATCGTGATTATCTGGGTCGTGAAGATCTTTTTTGTACAGTTCTTCTGTGTATTCTTGCCACCTCTTCTTAATATCTTCTGCTTCTGTTAGGTCCATATCATTTCTGTCCTTTATTGTGCCTATATCTGCATGAAATGTCCCCTTGGTATCTCTGATTTTCTTGAAGAGATCTCTAGTCTTTCCCATTCTGTTGTTTTCCTCTATTTCTTTGCATTGATCGCTGAGGAAGGCTTTCTTATCTCTCCTTGGTGTTCTTTGGAACTCTGCATTCAGATGCTTATATCTTTCCTTTGCTCCTTTGCTTTTCACTTCTCTTCTTTTCACAGTTATTTGTAAGTCCTCCTCAGACAGCCATTTTGCTTTTTTGCATTTCTTTTCCATGGGGATGGTCTTGCTTCCTGTCTCCTGTACAGTGTCGTGAACCTCTGTCCATGGTTCGTCAGGCCCTCTGTCTATCAGATCTAGGCCCTTAAATCTATTTCTCACTTCCACTGTATAATCATAAGGGATTTGATTTAGGTCATACCTGAATGGTCTAGTGGTTTACCCTGCTTTCTTCAATTTCATTGGCAATAAGGAGTTCATGATCTGAGCCACAGTCAGCTCCCGGCATTGTTTTTGCTGACTGTATAGAGCTTCTCCATCTTTGGCTGCAAAGAATATAACCAATCTGATTTCGGCGTTGAGCATCTGGTGATGTCCATGTGTAGAGTCTTCTCTTGTGTTGTTGGAAGAGGGTGTTTGCTATGACTACTGCGTTCTCTTGGCAAAACTCTATTATTAACCTTTGCCCTGCTTCATTCTGTATTCCAAGGCCAAATTTGCCTGTTACTCCAGGTGTTTCTTGACTTCCTACTTTTGCATTCCAGTCCCCTATAATGAAAAGGACATCTTTTTTGGGTGTTAATTCTATAAAGGTCTTGTAGGTCTTCATAGAACCATTCAACTTCAGCTTCTTCAGCGTTACTGGTTGGGGCATAGGCTTGGATTACCGTGATATTGAATGGCTTGTCTTGGAAATGAACAGAGATCATTCTGTCATTTTTGAGATTGCATCCAAATACTGCATTTCAGACTCTTTTGTTGAGTATGATGGCTACTCCATTTCTTCTAAGGGATTCCTGCCCACAGTAGTAGATATAATGATCAGCTGAGTTAAATTCATGCATTCCAGTCCATTTTAGTTCGCTGATTCCTAGAATGTGTTCATTCACTCTTGCCATCTCCTATTTGACCACTTCCAATTTGCCTTGATTCATGGACCTAACATTCCAGGTTCCTAGGCAATATTGCTCTTTATAGCATCGGACCTTGCTTCTATCACCAGTCACATCCACAACTGGGTATTGTTTTTGCTTTGGGTCCATCTCTTCATTCTTTTTGGAGGTATTTCTCCACTGATCTCCAGTAGCATATTGGGCACTTACCAACCTGGGGAGTTCCTCTTTCAGTATCCTATCATTTTACCTTTTCATATTGTTCATGGGGTTCTTAAGGGGTCAGGTCATCCCCATCCAAATCCTGTAGAATTTCCTTTTTTATCATCAGTCAATTTTTGTGCCATTAATATTTTTCCCTTTCCCTTCCTGATACAGATGCTTGTCCAAGTAGGAGGGTCTTGGCTAGCCCTAGCCATGAGTCAATATATGGATATTGATGCAGGTGTCCTGGCTCTCCTGTGACTACTGTATAGACTGCTTCCACTATTTGTAAGTTCATGGTGTTCTCTGGTGGCCATCCTACTCCCTTAGGGGGCCATTCGACCTCACAGAGTAGGTGGAGGTGGTTAGGCTTCATCTTCACCCCACAGTCTCCTCCATCCCTTCTTTAAATTTTTAATCATGCACTCCAATACAGTTGCCTTAGATTCACTTCTCCCCATCTTGTTTACCTTCTCGGACCTTCTACTTTTTGTTCTGTCTATGAAGTTCTCAGTACCCTATGTACTTCTGATATTTTCACTCAGTGACACTTAAATTGCCGTTTTGCCTTCGTCTTAATTGGGGTGAGAAGAGCCTTACCTGCCAGATCCCAGAGGGAGAAGGGGGATCAGCGTGTCTTCACCTGCCGGTCAGCACAGCCGAACCAGAACACCACGTGGTCCAAGACTGTTTCTCCCTTAACTTTTAAAGTCCATTCTGTCTTGGTGGGCTTGATCAGGTGCGGATGAAAATACAGATGGGTTAAATATCCCACGTCCCAGGCCGACTCTGGAAAAGCCAATTCGTACTCACTTATGTATCCCCCTGCTTCTAACCTGACAATTCCAAGGGCGTCAAGAATTTCATAACAGATGGGACACCTCCTTGGGGAGGGCAGAATACAAGCACACAAAAACCAAGTTTCTTCTCCTAAAAGTTCCGTGGCAATTGCTTGGTAATAATTTTCCCCAAGATGGTGTGGACACCACCTCCTAAGTGACCTTCACAAATTTCCTTTCTAAGCCCTAACATACTCGTCAACTTGTGTACCAAGCAATCGTTGCCACCTGCCTATTCCAGGCTCCTGTGGGTCTGCGCCCCTTCTAATCCCTCCCAGGGGGGTGATCAGGCCCCCTCTTCCACCCTACCTGGTGGGTTGGTTCCTCCTCGCCTGAGTGCTCAGTTCCCCTGCTGCCGTCTACTACCTGCTAATGTGAAAGGTATGGGCATTGAGAACCAGAATCCTTCCAGAAGGGTGAGGCACCTTCCCCCATCTAGAAGATTCGAGCCACAAGGCTTCGGAGTAGTCCCAAATGGGACTTGTCTCCTCAAAGTGAGGAGTTCCCCGGCCCATGCACCCAATGTTGTAGCCATGTGTTCTGGGAAACAAACTCACTCAGAAGGACAATGCAGATAGTGGAGTGCAGTTTATTACGTAGGTGGCCCAAGGCAGAGTCTCCTCTTAGCCAAGGACCCTGACCAGTTTTTTTGAAAACCTTATATACCCTAAGGGTATGTTGCAAACCCAGCTCCCCACATGCCCTGAAACTAGTCTAAACAATGGAAAAGAAAGATACAATCAAAGTTAACCTGTGATTCATATGCCTTAAGCCTAGGTAGTTAACAGGGGACAATTATCAGTAGGCTGGTGGTCATACCCCAATAAGCATAATAGAATTTATGATTCTCTTCAGTTACACAGATAATTACGGTATTCTTTTAGGCAACAGAGAGTCTAGTTACGAGCCCTGGGGCTCTTCCATCCAGGGGGCCTAGTTTTCCAGTTGGTATGTCGTTTCCATAGATACTGGGCATAGAGCTCAAAGTCCACCGTCCGGCCCAAGGTGGAGTCCTGCTTTCAAGATGGAGCCTGTTCTGTCTGTTTCCTCCTTCATTCCCCGCTCTTGATGCTCTTAACTCATAGTATGAGCATCATTCATAGAGATATATTGCACCCTGACTCTCCGACCTCTAATTTGGGAGAACGTCATCAACCTTTGGGTTACAAAGTTCATAATGCATTGTAAAATAAAGGGTCCACAAAGCAGAACTATCAAGGCAGCTATAACAATGGGAAATACAGTTTTCCACCAATCACCCTTCACCCAAGATAGGACTGAAGTCCAACAAGGAAGATTATCATCAGACATAATTTTACCTGACCTTTTGTGACAGCTAGGGTGGCTGATATATAGCCAGATAAATCAGGAATATAGACACAACATTCAACTTTAATCATAGCACAGGTCCCTGTTTGTACTGAAACTCTGGTTAGTCTCAAGATGATACCAGCAAGTCCTTGTAGCAGCAGTTGATTGTAGAGCTTCCTCTCTTTTTCTTCTTTAAGATGATCTTAGTTTCACAGGGCTCAGTGGGGGCCTGTTGTGTAGTCCACTCGGCGTCCTCCGGGTCTGCGTGGTATGCTCTCCTCACTGTCATGTGGTGGATCCACACCTGCACCTTTAACTCCAGTAGGGCTGGTCAGAACAACAGTATATGGACCCTTCCAGTGTGAGGCCAAGGAGTCGTGTTTCCAGGCTTTGACCACACCTGATCCCTGGGCACAAATTTGTGAATCTGTTCCCCAAGGGGGGATGGCGCCCTTTCTTGTACAAACTTCAGTTCAGTTCAGTCGCTCAGTCGTGTCCGACTCTTTGCAACCCCATGAATCGCAGCACGCCAGGCCTCCCTGTCCATCACCAACTCCCAGAATTCACTCAAACTCACATCCATCGAGTCGGTGATGCCATGCAGCCATCTCATCCTCTGTCGTCCCCTTTTCCTCCTGACCCCAATCCCTCCCAGCATCAGAGTCTTTTCCAGTGAGTCAACTCTTCGCATGAGGTGGCCAAAATATTGGAGTTTCAGCTTTAGCATCATTCCTTCCAAAGAACACCCAGGGCTGATATCCTTTAGAATGGACTGGTTGGATCTCCTTGCAGTTCAAGGGACTCTCAAGAGTCTTCTCCAACACCACAGTTCAAAAGCATCAATTCTTCGGTGCTCAGCTTTCTTCACAGTCCAACTCTCATATCCATACATGACCACAGGAAAAACCATAGCCTTGACTAGACGGACCTTTGTTGGCAAAGTTATGTCTCTGCTTTTGAATATGCTATCTAGGTTGGTCATAACTTTCCTTCCAAGGAGTAAGCGTCTTTTAATTTCATGGCTGCATTCACCATCTGCAGTGATTTTGGAGCCCCTAAAAATAAAGTCTGACACTGTTTCCACTGTTTCCCCATCTATTTCCCATGAAGTGATGGGACCAGCTGCCATGGTCTTGGTTTTCTGAATATTGAGCTTTAGGCCAACTTTTTCACTCTCCTCTTTCACTTTCATCAAGAGGCTTTTTAGTTGCTCTTCACTTTCTGCCATAAGGGTGGTGTCATCTTCGTATCTGAGGTTATTGATATTTCTCCCAGCAGTCTTGATTCCGGCTTGTGCTTCTTCCAGCCCAGTGTTTCTCATGATGTAATCTGCATATAAGTTAAATAAGCAGGGTGACAATATACAGCCTTGACGTACTCCTTTTCCTATTTGGAACCAGTCTGTTGTTCCATGTCCAGTTCTAACTGTTGCTTCCTGACCTGCATATAGGTTTCTCAAGAGGCAGGTCAGGTGGTCTGGGATTCCCATCTCTTGAAGAATTTTCCACAGTTTATTGTGATCCACACAGTCAAAGGCTTTGGCATAGTTAATAAAGCAGAAACAGATGTTTTTCTGGAATTCCCTTCCTTTTTCCATGATCCAGCGGATGTTGGCAATTTGATCTCTGGTTCCTCTGCCTTTTCTAAAACCAGCTTGAACATCTGGAAGTTCACGGTTCACATATTGCTGAAGCCTGGCTTGGAGAATTTTGAGCATTACTTTACTAGCGTGTGAGATGAGTGCAATTGTGCATTAGTTTGAGCATTCTTTGGCATTGCCTTTCTTTTGGATTGGAATGAAAACTGACCTTTTCCAGTCCTGTGGCCACTGCTGAGTTTTCCAAATGTGCTGGCATATTGAGTGCAGCATTTTCACAGCATCATCTTTCAGGATTTGAAATAGCTCAGCTGGAGTTCAGTTCTAGTCTTTATTCTATGTCCTTTGCCTTCCTACATTGATTTTTAGCATCTGCTTGTCTCCCTCTACAAAAACTTATGCTGGAATTTTGATTGGAAATACCTTAAGCCCTAGAGATGCATTTGGGGAGAATTTACAACTGAATTATGTCTTGTCTTCCAACCCCCAAACACGGTATGTCTCTCCATTTATTTAGGTCTTGTCTGATTTCCTTTTTAAGGATTTCTTTGATTTCTTTCATCAACATTTAGATGAAACATACAAATCACAGACAGATTTTGTTAGACTTAACACTTAATTATTTCATTCTGGGGGAGCAATTGTAAATGCTATTATTTTTAAAGTTTTCAGTTACCATTTGTTTATTGGTGGTGAATGAAAATAGGGTTGATTTTTGTATGTTGACCTTGTGTCCTGAGATCTTGCTAAACTCACAGAAGCTTTTTCTCATGCTCTAAAATTTTCTTCATAGACAAAGATATGCGCCTGTGGGGACGGTTCTGTTTCTTTGATTCCAGTCTGTATGCCTACGATTTCTTTTTTCTTGCCAGGTTTAATTGCCTGGACCTTCCAGTAAATGAGGTCCAAGAGTGTTAAGAATATACATGCTTGTCTTATTTCTGGTCCTTAGAGAAGGCAGGTCTTTCGCCATTAAATATGCTAGCTATGGGATTATTGTAGATATATCTTTTACTGGATTAAGGAAGTTACTTTCTACTCTCAGTTTTTCAAGAGAGAGATAGATATATATATATCACGAATGGATGTTGAATTTTGTCAAATGTTTTTCTTTCATGCATGAATTAATATGATACTGTTTTTTCTTCTTTAGTCTATTAATGTGATGGACTGTGTTGATTGTTTCTTTTTTTTTTTTTAATACTCTATAGCCTGCATTCCTGAGATAAGCACCATTTGATCATAGGGTAGTATATCTTTCACAGGTTGCTGGATTCTATTTGCTAATATTCATCAAACATTTTTGGGCCCGCACCCATGATCCGTGCGGTCCGCACACATTTCTTGCATTGTCTTTGTGTAGTTTGGGTGTCAGAATAATCCTCGCCTCTTGGCTGTTCCTGGTGGTCCAGGGGTTTCGCGTCCACTGCGGGCTGTGCAGGTTCATTCCCCGGTTGGTGAAGTTCCACATGCGTCATAGTGCAGAGAAAACAAAATGACAAGAACAGCAACAAAGCAAAAACTGGTGTCTAAAACTGAATTGGTAAGTCTGGTAAGTATTCCTTACTTGTGTGGGACTCGTGTTACTTTGACTGTAAACATTTGGTAGTTTTCGCTAGTAACACCATCTGGGCCTAAAGATTGTTTTTGAAAAGTTTTAGACAAGTTTAATTAATAGATACAGGAATCCTGGGTAATAATCTATTTCATCTTGGGTGAGCTTTGGTCATCTGTGGCTGTTTAGAAATTGTTCGAATTCATCTCAGTTATTCAGTTCAAGTGCAAAGAGATGCTCAAGGTATTCTCCCATGGTCGTCCTAGTGTCTCTGGGGTCTGTGGTGTTAACTCCTTTTTATCCCACATGTTGGCTGTTTGTGTCTGTCTCTACCTGTTGTCAGCCTTGTTTGAGATTTGTCAAATTTTATTGGCCTTTTTAAAGTACCAGCTTTTGATTTCATTGATTTTTCTCTCTTGGTTTTCTGTCACTGATTTCAGTGTCATTGACTTTTGCTTTTCATCTTGATTCCGTTCTTTTGCTTGCTTTGAGTTTATTTTACTTTTGTTTTCCTGGTTTCTTAGTGTAGAAGCTTAAATTATGGATTTGAGATCTTTATTATTTTTTTCTAACATTTTCTAATGCTATAAATTTCTCTCTAAAGATAGCTTTGGCTGCATCCAACCAAATTGGATACTTTGCATTTTCATTTTCAATTCAAAACATTTTCTACTGTCTCTTGAGACTTTGATGCATGTGTGGCCCAGAGGTGAGCCCAGGAGTTCCTCTCCCACTGCATGGGGTCGCTTTCTTGGGTTCCCTCCTCTTTCCTTTTCCCCTTACCGAGGTCTCCCTTCCCCCTCCCACGGCCAGAGAGCCTGAACCTTAGTTCCCGCTCTGCCGTGCTCTTCCCGCCCTTCCTGCCTCTAGGACCAAGTGGCAAAAGGTCAGAGTGAGGGAGAAGCTAGTGGGGAGGGGGCTTGGGACTTCCCTGGTTGGTTCAGTGGTTAAGAATCCTCCTTCCGATGGATGGGGACATAGGTTTGATCCCTGGTCTGGGGAAATTCCACATGCCACAGGGCAACTGAGCCCATGCGCCACAACTGCTGAGCCCTTGTGCCACAACCACTGAAGCCCACGCACCCTTAGAGCCCATGCTCTGCAGCAGGAGAAGCCTCCCTAATGAGAAGCCCAAGCTCCCCAACTAAAAGTAGCCCCTTCTCACCACAACTAGAGAAACCTTGTGCACAGCAGGGAAGACCCAGCCAGAAATAAATGTAAAAAAAATAGGTTTTCACAGCTTTTCTGATGAGACACTTTTCAGACTTGGAGGTTCTAGGTGCCTGCCCGACCACATCCCCGCTGCAGACTCCCTGGGGGCTGGGATAAACAGTAGGAAAAGCAGAATAGAGGGAAAACAACTTGGGGCGTGCCCCCACATTCTCTGACTCTTCCGAGACTCCCTTTGGTGTTGCTCAGTCCAGAAATGGGTTCTCTCTGCTCTGTCTCTGCCCTACCTGGTACATGGTTCCCTTTCTGCTGCCTGTGAGCTCAGGCCAGGAGGTTCCAGGAGAAGGGTGTCAGCTCACCACCACCCCAGGATGCTTTGCGTTCTGGCTCCTTCCCCAGTCTGTCTGCCTCCATCTACTTCTGAGTCGATCCCAGTGAGAGAGCCAGCAAGGACAGTGCTGGTCCATCTTGATGGAATCAAACCACCTTGATTTTATTTTTAATAACAGTAATCACTGTGGGAGCCCATGACAGCTGAGTGTGTCGAGGAACTCCGTGCGTCCTGGCATCGCGGGGACCGACCCAGGAAGTCATTTGGGTTTAAGCTTAAAAGCTGTTTTCCTCTACAATAGCATGAGGCCCAGCCTGAACTCAGCTTTCCTGGGCGTGTGTGTCCACCTCCATCCTAGTTGTGTGTGCTGAGCTGGTTTTCACTGGAAAACTGGAGAAGGTCAGAGTGGACATGGTCCTGAGGGAGCTGGCCAAGCCCATCATGTCACAGAGGAAGAAACTGAGGCAGAAAGAGGGCCAACGTGAGGGGTCCACCAGGGCCCGGCTGTAATGCCGCTGGAGGGTGCTCAGGGTCTCCGCTAACAGAGCATAAGTTGTCTCTGGAGTGAAAGCGCTTGGGTCAAGTCTACATCTTAAGTACTAATCATAAGCACTGCTAGTTACTAAGTCCTTCGCGCATCCTGACCATTACTCATTTATAATCCTGTCATTCACCTCCACAGCAGCCCCAGGAGGTGGATTGTGCTTAGGACCCTCATTTACAGTGGGGCCTGAAGCCCAGAGAAGGCAACTGGCTTTCCCAAGGGCACACAGCAAGGGAGAGCTATGGCAGGGATTCAAACCCAGGCCCATTTGGATGGTGCCTCTTAATCGGGATAAACTGAAAAATCAAATCCTGAAGACACGTCCTCCCAGTGAACACTGGGGGCTGGCCGACTTATCTATCAAGGATGGACTTTTGGAATTTCAGTGTTATTTCTGCCGATCAAAGCCTTTCTGGTGCATAACCAGGGAGTCAGCCCATGTCTCAGAGACGTCGTAAAGCGGCTAGGTCGTTAACCTCTCAGATGACTTCCATTTACTGGCAGGAAATTTTAGTAAAAGAAGAGTTACCCTTGAAACGTTTGTTCGCTGATGGTGTTTTGTTTTGATTAAGAATTCTGGGAAGCCTGAGAGGCCTTCCTGCGTGCAGAGCCGCTGTTTCCCCGCCAGGGTTGGCGCCTTCCGCAGATGGAGCAAGACCCCGTCACTCACGGGAACTTTAGAACCTTCCCTTCGGCTGACCCGTCCCTGTCCCGGTCAGCAAGACTGACTCAGAATGGGCCAGACCCCCGCCCTCCCCTAGGGTTTTTCAGGAGGTGGGACCAGCGATTTCCCCCAACTCCCGATCATTTCAATCAATCTCAGAGACAGACCACGAGGGCAGGGGGACGGCCCCTGGATCCCATCCAGGCACCAGAAGTGCTTCACGGAGGCAGGATGTGGATTTGGTTGCTGTCCTCAGTTAATAGAAAGTTAGACCGTGCCTCCAGCTGCCCTCGGTCCATAGTGAGTGCTGACAGGGCGGCTCCAGTGTGGACTGCTTCACAGGCACACACCTGCTGCAGGTCTAGGATGCCCCGCTCCACAGGTGCCTGGCAGGTCGTGTTCCCACATGTGACGGTGCAGTGGAGGGGGGGGGGCCCTGCTCCATCTCTCCTCCAGGATTCCCTGCAGAATTGTCCTTTTGCTGCCTCTGTTGCCCCGTCTCCCTTCTTGTTTCGTTTTGTTTTTTTTTCCCTTTCTCTTCCTTCCTCCTCGTATTTCTTTCATCATCCTATTTTGCACATTCCCCCTAAGGTAATACATGCTCACTGGAAATGTCTTTGTTAGACTTTCAGCAGTAAGGAAGTAAACCCAGACCTCTATAATCTCATTGCATAATTCCCTTTGGCCTTTCTATATTCATATATATGTGTGTATATATATCAATATAGCTTGTACCCTTGACACAATGCTCTTTTCCTCTCTTTTGCTTAATATGTTTTAGAAGCATTCCCCCACACCATTTTTAACGTTATTCTAGGGATTTCAGTATGCATCTTTGACCACAGCTTAACTTGAGTTAATATTGAATTACTCCAGGAGAATACAGGACTCTTCTTCAGACAGTACATTTTCATGTACCCTCCCCATACTAAATGCTTTTATAACCACATTATCATTTCTATACACATTGTAAACCAACAGCTCAGGGTCATAACATTTGCTTTAAACAATCCCATTTACTAACTTGTTCTTTTACAGGGTGTGCTTTCGATATTGTATCTTGAGAAATCAGTGCCTAGCTGAGAGTTTCTCCTGTCTTTTCTTCTGGGAGTTTTATGATTTTAGGTTCTGCATGTAGGTCTATTATCACTGTAGTAGGTCCTCTTTATCCCTGGAAATATTCCTTGTTCTGAAGTCCACTGTGCTGCAGTATCAGCCCTGCAGCTTTCCTTTCATGAGCATAAGCATGTTGATTGGTGTACATTTCTCCCTCTCCTTGTTTTTAACCTCTCTGTATGTCCATACATAAAGTTAGTTTCTTATAGACAGCATATAATTGTGTCTTTTTTGTACAGTCTGACAATCTCTGCATTTTCATTGGAGTGTTGAGATCATTTACATTTAATATAAATGTAAATGTATAATTTACATTTAATATAATATTAATTTAATTTAATATAAGTTTACATTTAATATAAATAACATTGTTGAGTTAAAACCTGCCATCTTGCTGTTGGTTTTCCATTTGTTTTACCTCCTCTTTGTTACTTTTTTCTCACTTTTTCTTCTCTTTCAGATTAGTTGCATAGCTTGTCTGATTCTAATTCATCTCTCATTGTAGATAATTTAAAAGTTGAAGTTTTATTAGAGATGTATAGAAAGTAGCGACTTTTTTAGTTAGGAATACCTACTTTAATCAGTTTTTACAATAAAAAAGTCTTCTTTTGAAAAAAAAGAGTTATGACACACACACACAAAGAGAGTAGCCGTTTTCCCTAAAATAATGAGCCCAATCATGAGATAATTGGTTAAGGAATAGGTCAATAATAATAATAATGCATATTTGGATTTGCCTCTGGTTACCAGTTAGGAAACAGAATAATCCCACACTGGAAGCCAAGAGCATTTTATTCCCTCAGCTCACAAGTGTGGTGTCTATGGTTCTAATTCTCAGAGGGGCAGGATGGAGAGTTCTGGAAATTTGGCAGAAATGAGTTGACTGCTGAAAGCCCAGTCCCTGGGAATGACGAGCTCCCCTTGGCTCACCTTCCCCCCACCATGCGTCTCCTCCCTCCCCTCATGCTAAGCTTCTCTCCAGAGCTGTGTGTCCCATGCTCCAAAACTTCCTCAGCCAAAGCACATTTCTAACTACTGTTTTCAAGTTCTTATCATTCTTAAGTCCACCTCTTGGGTTAGCTGACGTCTCTCCAGTGTACAAATTTTAGAGCATAGGCTTTACCTGCATTGGTTCATCTGCTCTTTCCAGATGAGGAGGTCCCCTGTGAAGTCCCCGCTGTTATCAGCCCAACTTTGTGGCTAGTGAACTGAGGCTCCAGCCCTTCCAGCAGTGGTGGAAACATTCTACTTGTGATTGTAGTTGGAACCTGGTCAGCTGTGTGCTTTATCAGATTTGAAGTTGATCTCCAATAGGGTTGATTTCAAAATGCCTCTGCAGCCCCCTACTGGTGAGGTTGGGTAAGTGCAGGCCCTGCTAGTAGTGGAAGGGGATCAAATGAGAACTTGGGGATGAACCTTCCTCTTTTGTGTTTCAGGGTGCCTGATGCTTCCCTTTCTCAGCTGAGGCTCCTGTCTGCCTCTGGGGGACCAGGAATGCTTCAGGAGCTCAGCAGGAGAGAGGAGTCTGAGTCTTGCCTGGAATCAGATATCAGAGGCCTGAAAGTGGACTCGGATAAAGACAAAGGGTCTTCTAATTCCCTTTAGCTCCCACTTATGCATTAAGAGCCAGTTATCACCAGAAAGTTTACACACAGTGAATGCTGAAGATGGTGTGGCAATGTGGAGAGAAGGGAACCCTCCTCCACTGTTGGCGGGAATGTCAGCTGGTGCAGCCACTATGGAGACCAGTCAGGAGGTCCCTTAAAAACAGAAAAACAGAACTGCCCTATGACCCTGCAATTCCACTCCTGAAGATGATACACAAGAAGGGCCTACTATATAGTACAAGAAACTATTAAGTTCAGCTCAGTCGTGTCCAACTCTTTGCGACCCCATGGACTGCAGCACACCAGGCCTCCCTGTCCATCACCAACTCCCAGAGTTTACTCAGACTTATGTCCATTGAGTAGGTGATGCCATCCAGCCACCTCATCTGTTGTCCCCTTCTCCTCCCACCTTCAATCTTTCCCAGCATCAGGGTCTTTTCCAAGGAGTCAGCTCTTCGCATCAGGTGGCCAAAGTATTGGAGTTTCAGCTTCAGCATCAGTCCTTCCAATGAATATTCGGGACTGATTTCCTTTAGGATGGACTGGTTGGATCTCCTTGCAGTCCAAGGGACTCTCAAGAGTCATCTCCAACACCACAATTCAAAAGCATCAATTCTTTGGCATTCAGCTTTCTTTATAGTCCAACTCTCACATCCATACATGACTACTGGAAAAACCATAGTCTTGACTAGACGGACCTTTGTTGGCAAAGTAACGTCTCTGTTTTTTAATATGCTGTCTAGGTTAATATGCTGTCTAACTTTTCTTCCAAAGAACAAGTGTCTTTTAATTTCATGGCTGCAGTCACCATCTGCAGTGATTTTGGAGCCCCCCAAAATAAAATCTGACACTGTTTCCACTGTTTTCCCATCTATTTCCCATGAAGTGATGGACCCAGATGCCATGATCTTTGTTTTCTGAATGTTGAGTTTTAAGCCAACTTTTTCACTCTCCACTTTCACTTTCGTCAAGAGGCTCTTTAGTTCTTCTTTGCTTT
Source organism: Bos mutus (assembly GCF_027580195.1). Lineage (NCBI taxonomy): Eukaryota > Metazoa > Chordata > Mammalia > Artiodactyla > Bovidae > Bos > Bos mutus. The sequence continues at coordinate 51,682,887 of NC_091634.1, read as the reverse complement.
CTGCCATAAGGGTGGTATCATCTGCATAGCTGAGGTTATTGATATTTCTCCCGGCAATCTTGATTCCGGCTTGTGCTTCTTCCAGCCCAGCATTTCTCATGATGTACTCTGCATATAAGTTAAATAAGCAGAGTGACAATATACAGCCTTGACGTACTCCTTTTTCTATTTGGAACCAGTGTGTTGTTCCATGTCCAGTTCTAACTGTTGCTTCCTGACCTACATACAGATTTCTCAAGAGGCAGGTCAGGTGGTCTGGTATTCCCATCTCTTTCAGAATTTTCCACAGTTAGTGGTGATCCTCACAGTCAAAGGCTTTGGCATGGTCAATAAAGCAGAAATAGATGGTTTTCTGGAACTCTCTTGCTTTTTCAAAGATCCAGTGGATGTTGGCAATTTGATCTCTGGTTCTTCTGCCTTTTCTAAAACCAGCTTGAACATCTGTAAGTTTACGGTTCATGTATTGTTGAAGCCTGGTGTGGAGAATTTTGAGCATTACTTTACTAGCGTGTGAGATGAGTGCACTTGTGCGTTAGTTTGAGCATTCTTTGGCATTGCCTTTCTTTTGAAAGGATTGGAATGAAAACTGACCTTTTCCAGTCCTGTGGCCACTGCTGAGTTTTCCAAATTTGCTGGCATATTGAGTGCAGCACTTTCACAGCGTCATCTTTCAGGATTTGAAATAGCTCAACTGGAATTCCATCACCTCCACTAGCTTTGTTCGTAGTGATGCTTTCTAAGGTCCACTTGACTTCACATTCCAGGATGTCTGGCTCTAGGTGAGTGATCACACCATCGTTGTTACCTGAGTCAGGATCTTTTTTGTACAGTTCTTCTGTGTATTCTTACCACCTCTTCTTAAAATCTTCTGCTTCTGTTAGGTCCATACCATTTCTGTCCTTTATTGAGAAACTGTACTCAGTATTTTTTAAGAATCTATAATGGAGAAGACTCTGAAAAGCAGTATATCCATATGTATAGCTGAAGCACTTGCTGTGCACCTGCAACTAACACAGTGTTGCAAATCAGCCGTGCTTCAGTTAACAACAACAACGACGACACCAAAGAGGCCCGTTGGACTTGACCTTCAAGAGGGGAATAAAATTCAGGGTCCGCCAAAGGGGCATCCTTGCTTCCCAGCTTCAGCTGGGTGAGGGGAGGGATGAGAAAGAAGTGCGGGGGCATGTCCTGAGCTGCCCCCTTGGGTCCCCCCAAAGTTGATGGAGGAAGGTAGATTAAGGGGGAGGCAGAAAACAGAAGGACTCGGAGCTACCCCCAGTGCCACACGGAAGGGAGACTACCATGTTGCAGGATGGGGGACCCCTTTTTGAGCACTTGTCTGACACTAGGAAATGAACTGTCAGAGGAGACATGTGTGCTGACAAAGCAAGAGAATTTATTGGGAAGGGGCACCCGGGCAGAGAGCAGGAGGGAAAGGGGCCCTGGAGAACTGCTCTGCCACGTGGCTCAGTCTTGGGTTTCATAGTGATGGGATTAGTTTCCAGGTTGTCTCTGGCCGGTCATTCTGGCTGGGTCCTTCCTGGTGGCGCACGCATTGCTCAGCCAAGAAGGATGCCAGCAAGGATTCTGAAAGGTGGTAGGATACGTGGTGTTTCCTTGTGACCTTTCCCAAACTCTTTCCATTGGTAGTGGCTTGTTAGTTCCACGTTCCTTACCAGGATCTCCTGTCGTAAAAATCTCGTGCAGATGCTTACTACAGTGCATGGCCTGTGGGTGGGCTCAGTCAGTGTGCTTCCCTAACAACCACATGCAGGCCCAGCTCCAACATGGGGCAGCGCTGTGTGTCCAGGCTGCTGTGGGGCAGCCTGGTTAGGAGGGCGTAGACAGAGCTGAGCCCGAGTAGTGTTGCTGTAATGTTGATGGGGGGCTGGTAAAAAGCTGTGTCCACGTGCCCACCCCGAGACTGGCAAATGTGAGCTTGTTTGGAAAAAGAGTCTGTAGATGTGATCAAGTGGCCCATCTCAAGAGGAGATCACCCAGGTGGGCTCTACGTGCAGTGACCAGTGTTCCTCTGAGAAGAGGAGGGGCCAGGTGAGGACGGAGGCAGAGGCTGGGGAGAAGCGGCCACAGGAACACCTGAGCCACCAGAGACTGTAAAGGACAGGAGAGGTTTCTCCAGAACCTTAGGAGGGAGACATACCTCATCCAAACCTTGTTTTCAGACTCCTGGCCACCAGAACTGCGAGAACATGAATTCCTGTTGTCTTAAGCATCCCCTTCGCACCCCCTCCAGTCTGTGGTCATTTGTTCTGGCAGCCACAGGACCCTAATCTTGGCTCCAGTGTCTTGTAAAAGGATCTGGGGGTTGAGTGGATTACCCGTGCCCCAGCAAAACAACAAAGACCCGAAACAGCTCCTTCTCCATGAAGTATCATCATAGGAAGGAGAGAGTCGAGGAAGATGCACCCGTGAAAAGCTCCGGATGACACATCTCAGACAAGTGACCTGAGACTCTGCAAATGAGCAGAGATGCTGTCAAGGGACAGAGACTGGGGCACTGCTTATTGTCAAGTTTAAACTAGTTACCACTCTCCACACCACCCCACCCGCCCTGTTCTAGAAGATAAGCACACACCTCTGAGTGGAAGTGAAGTGAGCAGAAGTGGAGTGAGCATAGCTGCCTATCCCACAGGGATGAGAAGCATGTGGAGGAGGAGGACAGCATGAAGATGCCTTGGCCATGGTCACATCCAGTCTGGTCCCAGCTTCTGCAGGCTGTCCAGGGCTTCCCCGATGGTGGAAGGCGGCTGCTGCCCACCAGGACAAAGCCTAAGGCTGGCCCCCACCCAATTCCTGCATCTGGAACATGTTACATGATTGCTAGAAAAATAACCAGACGAACCCAGGACATTTCTGGTAAAGAGGCTCTGAGGAAGCAGCTCTTGGAGCAGATGACTCAGGCTGTGCTGAGGGCTGTGTGGTCTGCGAGCCACACTGCCTGGAAGCCATTCCCTGCGCCCTGGTTGATTCACCCTGCAAGGGGCATCGCAGAAGGCTGTGGCCTAGCTCCGTGGCCGCCCCGATACCCTTTTGCAATCACAGTAAATCATGGGATCTGCATTAGTGTTCTATGGCTGCTGTAGTAAGTGACCCTAACCTTAGAGACTTAAAACAGCATGTGAAATGAAATGTGCATGTTCAGTCATGTCCAACTCTTGTGACTCCGTGGACTCCAGGCTGCTCTGTCCATGATATTCTCCAGGCAAGGGTGCTGGAGTGGGTCACCTTACCTTCCTCCAGCGGATCTTCCTGACCCAGGGATCAAGCCCACATCTGTTGCATCTCCTGCATCGGCAGGCAGGTTCTTTACCACTCAGCCACATAAATCAGCATAAACCTACTGTCCTGCTGGGCTGGAGGTCAGAAGCCTGAAAGGGTCTCACTGGACTAGTCAGGGTTCCTTCTGGAGACTCCAGGGAGAGAATCTGTTTCCTGAATCCCTTGGCTCATGGCCCCTCCTCCATCCTCAGAGTACGTCCCTCTGATTCTGCCTCACACCTCCTTCTCCTCTGACTCTGCCCCTGCCTCCCTGCCTCTCAAAAGGACCCTTGTGATCATACTTCACCCACAGGATAATTCATTCCCAGATCTAATCACCTTAATAAAGCCCCTCCTACAAAGTGTGGTGACTGGACTAGTGTTCTCCCAAATTTCGTCTGCACTCAGCCCTCAGAACGTGACCTTATTTGGAAATGGGGTCTTTGTAGATGTAATCAAGTCGGGGTCCTACCTGAGTGGGGTAGCTTCCATCCAATCACTGGTATCTTGTAAAAAGAGGGAAATGGACAGAGACACCCAGGAAGACAGCCTTGTGACTTTGGAGTCAGGGATGGGAGGGATGTAGAACCCAGGAAGCCCGAGGATCGTCAAGACTGGTGGAAGCTGAGGAGGCATGGAATTCATCCTCCCTGAGGGTTTTGGAGCAAGCATGGCCCTGCCGATGCCTGGATTTTGAACTTAGCCTCTGGAGCTTTGAGAGCACGAGTTTCTGTTGTTTCACGTCCCCACCCCATTTTGGTCGTTTGTAGCAGCCCTAGGAGACTGATGCGTCAGTGGTTTTTCGCTCAGTTGTGTCCAGCTCTTTGCACCCCATTTACTGCAGCACGCCAGGCTTCCCTGTCCTTCACCATCTCCCAGAGTTTGCTCAGACTCAAAGCGCATCAAGTCGGCGATGCCACCCACCCGCCTCATCGATGCATTCCAGGCTTCAGTGATCAAGCTGGGCTCCTCTTGGGGTGTTACTCAGCTCATCACAGAGCCTTCGAGGGGAAGGGAACGTCCATGCCAGGAAGGAGCCAGAGACGGCAGTCAAGCCAGATGTGAAGTCTAGGTTTGGGACTTCCTGGTGGTCCAGTGGTTAAGAATCTGCTTTCCCCGCAGGGGACGGGGTTGGATCCTGGTCTGGAAGGTCCCACGCATGCTGCGAGACAACCAAGCCTGTGCACCACAGCTACTAAGCCCATACTCTGGAGCCTTGCTCCACAGCAGGAGAAGTGCAGGCATCGTGACGTGGTGCCCCCACACACCGCAGCTAGAGAAAAGTCTGCGCGTCACAGCAGACACCCAGCGCAGCCTGAACTCAACACGGAAGACGGTCTAGGTTTGCTGCCACAGGTTTCAGCACAGGCGACACCACTTTGGGCCTGTGGTTTTCTTTTTCAACCGATTTCAAGGTTCGCTGCTTTTGGGAGAGGACCCTGTTCAGCCCATAAGAGAAGTACAAAATACTCCCTGGGATTTCCACCAGACAGCTGGCTGGTGGGAGGGGAATGTGGCTTCCCGTTCGCTCTCTCCTGGACCAGGTTTGTCACCACATGGTGTGCTCTGCTTCGGTCAGCCTTTGCCGTGTAACAGAGCATCCCAGTTTGTCGGGACCTCGAACAACGCAGTGCATTCTCATGCTCTGTGGGCGGTCCTTTGTGCTCTCACTGCAGACGACTGACAACTTGGCTAGGATAGGGGTCCGAGGCCACTTGCCCAGGTGCCTGGCAGTGGGGTTTGGCTGGCAGCTCAGGCACAGTCTGGGGTCCTTGGCCACCTCCACCCCATCCTCTCGTCCTCCTGGGGGCTAGACTGGGCTTCCCCATAGCATACCTGTCTCGGGTCTGAGAGACCAAGAGCAGAAACTGCAGGCCCCGTGGGTCCCAGGCTTGGAGCGGGTGCCCCATCCCTTCCCCCACAGTCTATTGTCCAGAGTAAGACCACATGGCCAGGCCAGGCCCAAGGGAGGAGCATTAAACTCCGCCTGGTGATGATCTGAGGGCTGGAGATACAGGGGGCGAAGATGTGGGGTCCCCGAGCGCCACCACCATAATGACTGAGCATGTGGCCATGACTCCCCGGAGGAGATCTCTCCAGCTTTGGCTTGAGGGGAAGCAGGTCCCAGTCAGCAACAGACCTGAGTCATCCAGCTGACGACACCGACCTGGAACACGTGTGTGCAGGGTGAGGCCGCCCCCGCAGTCGTCCCTGGGTCAGAGACCTGCCGGGACTTACGATCTGCAGGTCTCGCTGACTCACCAGCCAGAGCCTGCCAGGGCTCCGGAAGTCTGTCTTCCATGAGGGCCATTATTTAACAGGAAATACAAAAGCCACCCCATCATTTGGAAGTAATCTCAATTTGTCTTGGTTGGTGATCCTCACAGTCAAAGGCTTTGGCATGGTCAATAAAGCAGAAATAGATGGTTTTCTGGAACTCTCTTGCTTTTCAAAGATCCAGTGGATGTTGGCAATTTGATCTCTGGTTCTTCTGCCTTTTCTAAAACCAGCTTGAACATCTGTAAGTTTACGGTTCATGTATTGTTGAAGCCTGGTGTGGAGAATTTGAGCATTACTTTACTAGCGTGTGAGATGAGTGCACTTGTGCGTTAGTTTGAGCATTCTTTGGCATTGCCTTTCTTTGAAAGGATTGGAATGAAAACTGACCTTTCCAGTCCTGTGGCCACTGCTGAGTTTTCCAAATTTGCTGGCATATTGAGTGCAGCACTTTCACAGCGTCATCTTTCAGGATTTGAAATAGCTCAACTGGAATTCCATCACCTCCACTAGCTTTGTTCGTAGTGATGCTTTCTAAGGTCCACTTGACTTCACATTCCAGGATGTCTGGCTCTAGGTGAGTGATCACACCATCGTTGTTACCTGAGTCAGGATCTTTTTTGTACAGTTCTTCTGTGTATTCTTACCACCTCTTCTTAAAATCTTCTGCTTCTGTTAGGTCCATACCATTTCTGTCCTTTATTGAGAAACTGTACTCAGTATTTTTTAAGAATCTATAATGGAGAAGACTCTGAAAAGCAGTATATCCATATGTATAGCTGAAGCACTTGCTGTGCACCTGCAACTAACACAGTGTTGCAAATCAGCCGTGCTTCAGTTAACAACAACAACGACGACACCAAAGAGGCCCGTTGGACTTGACCTTCAAGAGGGGAATAAAATTCAGGGTCCGCCAAAGGGCATCCTTGCTTCCAGCTTCAGCTGGGTGAGGGAGGGATGAGAAAGAAGTGCGGGGCATGTCCTGAGCTGCCCCCTGGGTCCCCCAAAGTTGATGGAGGAAGGTAGATTAAGGGGAGGCAGAAAACAGAAGGACTCGGAGCTACCCCAGTGCCACACGGAAGGGAGACTACCATGTTGCAGGATGGGGACCCTTTTTGAGCACTTGTCTGACACTAGGAAATGAACTGTCAGAGGAGACATGTGTGCTGACAAAGCAAGAGAATTTATTGGGAAGGGGCACCGGGCAGAGAGCAGGAGGGAAAGGGCCCTGGAGAACTGCTCTGCCACGTGGCTCAGTCTTGGGTTTCATAGTGATGGGATTAGTTTCCAGGTTGTCTCTGGCGGTCATTCTGGCTGGGTCCTTCCTGGTGGCGCCGCATTGCTCAGCCAAGAAGGATGCCAGCAAGGATTCTGAAAGGTGGTAGGATACGTGGTGTTTCCTTGTGACCTTTCCCAAACTCTTTCCATTGGTAGTGGCTTGTTAGTTCCACGTTTCCTTACCAGGATCTCCTGTCGTAAAAATCTCGTGCAGATGCTTACTACAGTGCATGGCCTGTGGGTGGGCTCAGTCAGTGTGCTTCCCCTAACAACCACATGCAGGCCCAGCTCCAACATGGGGCAGCGCTGTGTGTCCAGGCTGCTGTGGGGCAGCCTGGTTAGGAGGGCGAGAACAGAGCTGAGCCCAGTAGTGTTGCTGTAATGTTGATGGGGGCTGGTAAAAGCTGTGTCCACGTGCCCACCCCGAGACTGGCAAATGAGCTTGTTTGGAAAAAGAGTCTGTAGATGTGATCAAGTGGCCCATCTCAAGAGAGATCACCCAGGTGGGCTCTACGTGCAGTGACCAGTGTTCCTCTGAGAGAGAGGAGGGGCCAGGTGAGGACGGAGGCAGAGGCTGGGGAGAAGCGGCCACAGGAACACCTGAGCCACCAGAGACTGTAAAGGACAGGAGAGGTTTCTCCAGAACCTTAGGAGGGAGACATACCTCATCCAAACCTTGTTTTCAGACTCCTGGCCACCAGAACTGCGAGAACATGAATTCCTGTTGTCTTAAGCATCCCCTTCGCACCCCCTCCAGTCTGTGGTCATTTGTTCTGGCAGCCACAGGACCCTAATCTTGGCTCCAGTGTCTTGTAAAAGGATCTGGGGGTTGAGTGGATTACCCGTGCCCCAGCAAAACAACAAAGACCCGAAACAGCTCCTTCTCCATGAAGCATCATCGTAGGAAGGAGAGAGTCGAGGAAGATGCACCCGTGAAAAGCTCCGGATGACACATCTCAGACAAGTGACCTGAGACTCTGCAAATGAGCAGAGATGCTGTCAAGGGACAGAGACTGGGGCACTGCTTATTGTCAAGTTTAAACTAGTTACCACTCTCCACACCACCCCACCCGCCCTGTTCTAGAAGATAAGCACACACCTCTGAGTGGAAGTGAAGTGAGCAGAAGTGGAGTGAGCATAGCTGCCTGTCCCACAGGGATGAGAAGCATGTGGAGGAGGAGGACAGCATGAAGATGCCTTGGCCATGGTCACATCCAGTCTGGTCCCAGCTTCTGCAGGCTGTCCAGGGCTTCCCCGATGGTGGAAGGCGGCTGCTGCCCACCAGGACAAAGCCTAAGGCTGGCCCCACCCAATTCCTGCATCTGGAACATGTTACATGATTGCTAGAAAAATAACCAGACAACCCAGGACATTTCTGGTAAAGAGGCTCTGAGGAAGCAGCTCTTGGAGCAGATGACTCAGGCTGTGCTGAGGGCTGTGTGGTCTGCGAGCCACACTGCCTGGAAGCCATTCCCTGCGCCTGGTTGATTCACCCTGCAAGGGGCATCGCAGAAGGCTGTGGCCTAGCTCCGTGGCCGCCCGATACCCTTTTTGCAATCACAGTAAATCATGGGATCTGCATTAGTGTTCTATGGCTGCTGTAGTAAGTGACCCTAACCTTAGAGACTTAAAACAGCATGTGAAATGAAATGTGCATGTTCAGTCATGTCCAACTCTTGTGACTCCGTGGACTCCAGGCTGCTCTGTCCATGATATTCTCCAGGCAAGGGTGCTGGAGTGGGTCACCTTACCTTCCTCCAGCGGATCTTCCTGACCCAGGGATCAAGCCCACATCTGTTGCATCTCCTGCATCGGCAGGCAGGTTCTTTACCACTCAGCCACATAAATCAGCATAAACCTACTGTCCTGCTGGGCTGGAGGTCAGAAGCCTGAAAGGGTCTCACTGGACTAGTCAGGGTTCCTTCTGGAGACTCCAGGGAGAGAATCTGTTTCCTGAATCCCTTGGCTCATGGCCCCCTCCTCCATCCTCAGAGTACGTCCCTCTGATTCTGCCTCACACCTCCTTCTCCTCTGACTCTGCCCCTGCCTCCCTGCCTCTCAAAAGGACCCTTGTGATCATACTTCACCCACAGGATAATTCATTCCCAGATCTAATCACCTTAATAAAGCCCCTCCTACAAAGTGTGGTGACTGGACTAGTGTTCCCCCAAATTTCGTCTGCACTCAGCCCTCAGAACGTGACCTTATTTGGAAATGGGGTCTTTGTAGATGTAATCAAGTCGGGGTCCTACCTGAGTGGGGTAGCTTCCATCCAATCACTGGTATCTTGTAAAAAGAGGGAAATTGGACAGAGACACCCAGGGAAGACAGCCTTGTGACTTTGGAGTCAGGGATGGGAGGGATGTAGAACCCAGGAAGCCCGAGGATCGTCAAGACTGGTGGAAGCTGAGGAGGCATGGAATTCATCCTCCCTGAGGGTTTTGGAGCAAGCATGGCCCTGCCGATGCCTGGATTTTGAACTTCTAGCCTCTGGAGCTTTGAGAGCACGAGTTTCTGTTGTTTCACGTCCCACCCCCATTTTGGTCGTTTGTAGCAGCCCTAGGAGACTGATGCGTCAGTGGTTTTTCGCTCAGTTGTGTCCAGCTCTTTGCGACCCCATTTACTGCAGCACGCCAGGCTTCCCTGTCCTTCACCATCTCCCAGAGTTTGCTCAGACTCAAGCGCATCAAGTCGGCGATGCCACCCACCCGTCTCATCGATGCATTCCAGGCTTCAGTGATCAAGCTGGGCTCCTCTTGGGGGTGTTACTCAGCTCATCACAGAGCCTTCGAGGGGAAGGGAACGTCCATGCCAGGAAGGAGCCAGAGACGGCAGTCAAGCCAGATGTGAAGTCTAGGTTTGGGACTTCCCTGGTGGTCCAGTGGTTAAGAATCTGCTTTCCCGTGCAGGGGACGTGGGTTGGATCCTGGTCTGGAAGGTCCCACGTGCTGCGAGACAACTAAGCCTGTGCACCACAGCTACTAAGCCCATACTCTGGAGCCTTGCTCCACAGCAGGAGAAGCGCAGGCATCGTGACGTGGTGCCCCCACACACCGCAGCTAGAGAAAAGTCTGCGCGTCACAGCAGACACCCAGCGCAGCCCGAACTCAACACGGAAGACGAAGTCTAGGTTTGCTGCCACAGGCTTCAGCACAGGCGACACCACTTTGGGCCTGTGGTTTTCTTTTCAACCGATTTCAAGGTTCGCGTTTTGGGAGAGGACCCTGTTCAGCCCATAAGAGAAGTACAAAATACTCCCTGGGATTTCCACCAGACAGCTGGCTGGTGGGAGGGGAATGTGGCTTCCCGTTCGCTCTCTCCTGGACCAGGTTTGTCACCACATGGTGTGCTCTGCTTCGGTCAGCCTTTGCCGTGTAACAGAGCATCCCAGTTTGTCGGGACCTCGAACAACGCAGTGCATTCTCATGCTCTGTGGGGCGGTCCTTTTGTGCTCTCACTGCAGACGACTGACAACTTGGCTAGGGATAGGGGTCCGAGGCCACTTGCCCAGGTGCCTGGCAGTGGGGTTTGGCTGGCAGCTCAGGCACAGTCTGGGGTCCTTGGCCACCTCCACCCCATCCTCTCGTCCTCCTGGGGGCTAGACTGGGCTTCCCCATAGCATACCTGTCTCGGGTCTGAGAGACCAAGAGCAGAAACTGCAGGCCCCGTGGGTCCCAGGCTTGGAGCGGGTGCCCCATCCCTTCCCCCACAGTCTATTGTCCAGAGTAAGACCACATGGCCAGGCCAGGCCCAAGGGAGGAGCATTAAACTCCGCCTGGTGATGATCTGAGGGCTGGAGATACAGGGGGCGAAGATGTGGGGTCCCCGAGCGCCACCACCATAATGACTGAGCATGTGGCCATGACTCCCCGGAGGAGATCTCTCCAGCTTTGGCTTGAGTGGAAAGCAGGTCCCAGTCAGCAACAGACCTGAGTCATCCAGCTGACGACACCGACCTGGAACACGTGTGTGCAGGGTGAGGCCGTCCTCGCAGTCGTCCCTGGGTCAGAGACCTGCCGGGACTTACGCATCTGCAGGTCTCGCTGACTCACCAGCCAGAGCCTGCCAGGGGCTCCGGAAGTCTGTCTTCCATGAGGGCCATTATTTAACAGGAATACAAAAGCCACCCCATCATTTGGAAGTAATCTCAATTTGTCTTGGTTTAGGCAAGAAGGAGCACAGAACCTGGGCATGTTTTGTGTAATAATAGATCACAGGGTATGAATGCCTCCAGTTGTTGCCATCGTTGAGTAGTTTCTTGGGAGTCAGAGATGATTGTATTTCAGTCCCTGAACATTTGGTGCGTGCCCACTGTGTGCCCAGCCCCACGCTGTAACAGGAAGGAGTGGATCACCCCTCCTTGTTCCTGTCACCTATTGCAGAACAAGAAAGCACCTCCTAAACTTAATGACTCAGAGCATCACCAGTCAATCATTTTGCTGGGTCTGAAGGACCCACATTCATGACTGCACGTTGGTGCTGTCTGCCAGCTCCCCTCCCTGGGGGCAGCTTGGGCTTCCTCCTGGCATGGTGGTGGGCTCCCAAGAACAAGTGTCCCACAAGGAAGAAGTGGAAGCTGCCGGATCCTTAAGGCCTGGCCCAGCATCCTTCTGCCATATTCTTGGTCTCACAGTTTAGAGTCAAAGGAACAGCATCCATCCAAGACTTATGGGAAAAAGGGATTTGTAGACGTAATAAGGTGAAGTTCTTGCTGGATCATTGTGGCCCTAATGCACTGTGACTTGGTGTCTGTGTGCAGAGAGCAGGGGACACAGTGGGCAGATGAGAAGCTGGAGGGGAAGAGCAAGGATCCTCCCCTCGGGGCTCAGAGGGAGTCCGGCCCTGCCGACCCCTTGATTTCAGACTCTGGCCTCGGATACTGTGAGAGAACACATTTCTGTTATTTTGAGGTACCCAGTTTGTGGTCATTTGTTCTGGCACACCCCAGGATGCAGATACACTGATTTACCCTGCTTTTCCAACTTTGACCAGAAACTCCACTTATTTGACTGTTTCCTAGGGAGGGGGCAGAGAAGGCAATGGTACCCCACTTCAGCACTCTTGTCTGGAAAATCCCATGGATGGAGGAGCCTGGAAGGCTGCAGTCCATGGGGTTGCTAAGAGTCAGACAACTGAGCTGAGCAACGGCTCAGCTCAGACAACGGCTGAGCAACTTCACTTTCACTTTTCACTTTCGTGCATTGGAAAAGGAAATGGCAACCCACTCCAGTGTTCTTGCCTGGAGAATCCCAGGGATGGGGGAGCCTGGTGGGCTGCCATCTATGGGGTCACACAGAGTCGGACAGGACTGAAGCGACTTAGCAGCAGCAGTAGCAGTAGGGTGTGGGAGATTAAGGGAGGTGTCCCACAGGCAGTAGTGCTCAACTGGGACGATATTTATAAAAATAGTGGTGTTGACAACTCAGAGGACACGGAGGAAAGGGGTGATGCCAACAGTTAACTCATTTATTGCAGCCGCTCTGGGGAATTCCCTGGCGGTCCAGTGGTTAAGGCTCCAAGCTTTCATTGCAGGGGATGTTGGTTCAGTCCCTGATCGGGAAACTATGATCCTGTGTCCTGAGCTGTGCAGCCAAAAAAAGAAAAAAACCACACTACAATGGCTTTGTCAAGAGGGTCTGTTACTATTCTCATCTCACAGATGGAGAGACAAGGGATGGGGAAATCAAGGCACTGGCCCAGAGTCTCAGGACAGGAAGGACAGAGCTTGGCTTCAGTGTCCAGTAGGAGATCTGGAGGCTCAGGCCCTCCCCAGCAGGAGGGGTTCCCTTGCTGGGGTCTGGAGGGGAGACAGGTTTCCATTCTTTTCACCCCTCAGTCCCCTGGGCTGGCATGGAGGGTATAGCAAACACACCAGGGGATGCTGTTCATGAGCAAATAGGCAGTGTCGGGATGCTTGGCTCCATCTGCAGGCTGACAGGAAGATTTAGAATCTTCTGGAAATGCCACACCCTGGATGTGATACCCAGGGCCCAGCCTGCTCTGGAAAAGCCTGATTGTCACCGGAGAGAAAGCAATCACCAATGCAGCAGTCGCCAGAAGAGCTGTGCTTCCGAGGCATTCTCAGCCACGGTCATAGGGATTCCCTGGCTCTGCTCCTGGAATATTGGAGAGGAGAGAAGCAGGCAGGAACCTTGGTGACGGTGGCAGCCTAGGCGTATTTCGGATATGGGTTTGGCCTGTTCCAGGTTAATGATTTCAAAAACAGCATGAGCAACGAGTCTCACAAAATTGTGAAACATAGTCTCCCCCTTTTTGTAAAGATATTAGCATACTTCCATTTTGTTGTTTGCCTCCAAGCATGAAGAGGTTCCAGATGGATAATCCCAAAGAGCAAAAACAAAGAAAGAATAACAAAAAATAAACTCCCCTGTTCGAACATTAGATCTGTTATCAGGTTTAAACTAAAGATGTTACCCAAAGTAAGTACTGGGGAGGAATAAAAACCCTACCCCTCCTCCTCACCTAAATCAGGATAAAAACTTATCTTTTTATGTAAAAGTAATCTGAGGTAGGTAGTGGGACTGATATAGACACCTATGTTAGTCATAGGTGGCCAAGTTTTAAGGCTTCTGTTCCCACCATACCTCGTGGTCTAAAGTGGTTGCTGCACTCCAGCCATCATATGCATATTCCAGGCAGGAAGGAAGAAGAACAGTGAAGTTTCCCTTGAGGGAGACTTCCTTGAAGCCACACTTAGATGTAGTTCTACAGACAAGAGAAGGTGTGAGGTTGGCTGGGAAGTATCATCCTTTAGCTAAGCGACAATAAAAAAATCTTCCTATTTTTAAGGAAGAAGAGAGATGAGCTTTCTGGAGGCAACTTGAGCATTCTGTTGCTACTAGGGAATTTTGTGGTTCAAGGGATCTAGCATTGAGACTGAGCCTTGGGAAGCTGGCATTATGGCCCCAGGATGGCCACACACTGTGTCGTCTGAGCGGTGATGGTTTGGCAACCTTATCACTTCTTATAAACTTTTCCTTGGCTGAGGAGGAAGGGTTCATGAGCGTTCCAGGGTAGTTGTTTATACTTCAAGACCATGAAAGCATTTCCATCCCAAATCCTGTAACAAAAAGCTCCCTGAAGGGTCCGGCACTTTTTAACCAAAGGATTTCATGGGCTACTCTTGTCCATCCTAGAGGAAATCAGTCCTCAATATTCATTGGAAGGACTGATGCTGAAGCTGAAACTCCAATACTCTGGCCACCTGATGCGAAGAACTGACTCATTGGAAAAGACCCTGAGGTGGGGAAAGACTGAAGGTGGGAGGAGAAGGGGACGACAGAGGATGAGATGGTTAGATGGCATCACCAACTCAGTGGACTTGAGTTTGAGTAAACTCCGGGAGTTGGTGATGGACAGGGAGGCCTGGCGTGCTGCAGTCCATGGGGTTGCAAAGAGTCGGACGTGACTGAACTGACTAAACTGACTCTTGTCTGACTACCTCCTTGCTTCAGGAGGTATCCCTTGCTAGCAGGAAGCTCACAGTTGGGACTTAGGACCTGAATAGATTCAGGAAGAGACAGAAAGGGAGGGAGGGAGGGGGAGAGAGATGCTGCATTGGACCTATTGATGATGAATTACCACATCACTGATTTGTTAAAAGGTCAGGTTTTGGAATCCACTGGCTCCCAGACTCTGTATCTTACTGTGTTATCCTGGGCCACTTATTTATGTGTGTGACTCTCAGTTTTCCTCTCACTTGACGGAGATGCCCCAGGTCCCACCTCAGAGCACTGGCATGAGGGATGGGAGACGGGACTCATGGAGAGCACTCAATAGACAACGAGCTTGGGTACCTAGTTCTCTCCTGTGAGCTCAGGGCTCACCCAGCACCCAGGCACCCAGAGTGGAAGGGAGCTGTGGGGGGCTGTGGCCCACCATCCTCTTTGGTGCCAGGAGTTTCCCAAAAACCTCCATCCCAGCTCTCCTGGCCCCAGGCTGTCTCCCCAAGGATGCCCCAGGATCTGTCCCAAATGCGAGTCTTGCCTTTTGGGGGCTCCTCATTCTCTCCCCCTAGGTTGAAGTCTACACTGCTCAGAAGGCTGACTCAGATCCCCACCCCACAGCCTCGCCTCTCCACCATGGTCCCTTGTCTCCTGTTCATCCTTCCAGACCTGTCTGTCTTGGCCATCTCTCTGCCCATCTCTCTTGCCCATCTGTCTGCTTCCTTGGGGCAGCTGTTCCTCCCCTGCTCGGATCACTGACTCTGGCTGCCCTGGCCACTGGGTGAACACCACGTACCAGGTCCTGTCCCTTGGTCACAGGGTTGCGGTGATGTCTGGGTGTCCTGGTTTGCATTCCCCCTAAACAGACTCCAAAACAGGATGTGAGTGCAAGTAGTTTATTGAGGAGATGATCCCAGGAAATACCAGGAGGAGGGAGAGGAGGGAAAGGGCCAACAGAGGGTGGGCATCACACCAGCTACCATCTCAGCACCTGGAGTGTAGCCCCGGGGGTCTCTGGGAGCCAGTGTCATCCCCCTGAGGGGTGCAGGAGCTGGGTGTTTACACTCTAGTTCTTATTAAGTTATTGGTGTGATTCCATGTGATATTGTGCCATGCCCAGGGCAAAGGAGTGTCTATGCCAGCAGCTGACAGGACAGGGCATGGCAGCATCTGCCAAGGTGGACATGTGGCCTGAGCCCAGCTAATCATGTCCTTCCCTGGGATTTTGCTTCTCAATTTGAAGCCAGTCGGGAAATGTGACCTGTTGAATCATAGCTACCACTGGCCACCTACTCTGCCTCATGGACTGACCAGAGGTGCCAGGCAGAGCCCAGAGAGGAGGGGGAGGTCAGGGGAGCGGAGGGGAGGGGTGGTGACCGTCTCCTCTGAGGTCCTGGTCCCAGGTGTATCTGAACCGGTCTCTTCCTGGGCCTTACACTCATAGGAGCTGACACATCACCTATTTTTCTTCCTCAGTCTGTCCTAATTACCTTTCCATAACCTGCAGCTGGCCCTGCATCACGTCTGTTTGTGAAGCCTCCGTTCACTCCTCCGTCCAGACACCCGCCCCCTCTGGGCTCCTTGGAAGCCTCTAGATCCCTGTTACTGCCCTCAGCACAGAGGACGCATTGACCATCCACCCGGGGTCCCTCCGTCAAATGGCTTGTCTCATGTCTGCTTTATTCATCTCTTTTTTTTTTTTCCAGAATGCCTGGTCCAAAGAAAGTCCTCAGTAAATGTCATCAAATAGAATGAAAAATGAACTCCGGCATTCATTTATTTTTAAAAATCTATTTACATTTTCTGCTTGTATTACTTCTTGTGGGGTAACTCAAGGTGGATAAATTTGCTCTTCACTGTTGGCTAAAGAATTCCTTTCATTTGCTCAAAACTGCCTCTCTCAAACTTTAAGGGGGTGCCCATCGTATTCTGGGACTTGGTGTTCACTTTTCCGACGTGAGTCATCGTTTTTATGTAGTTAAATAATGCCACAGCTCAGCCTTTGGCTTCCCAATTTCTTCTTGTAAAAAGCCCTCCTCTCTTTATATGGCTAGACTTTCTCGACTCTTTCCTGGTCTTCTCCTATACTGGCCCACATGTTGGCATGCAGTAGGTGCTCAACTAATACTCAGTGGCTAGAAGAATGAATGCACAGATATCCTCAGCAAACA
Organism: Bos mutus; assembly: GCF_027580195.1. Taxonomy (NCBI): domain Eukaryota; kingdom Metazoa; phylum Chordata; class Mammalia; order Artiodactyla; family Bovidae; genus Bos; species Bos mutus. The sequence goes on along the minus strand of NC_091634.1, from coordinate 51,666,416 downwards.
GATTCCTGGGCTCGCCTTCCTAAACTTCAGGTCCTTGTCGTAGTTAGGGTTTCCAGAAGCAGATGCTGAGCTGAAGATTTGAGGGCAGGCAGCTTATTTGAGATGTAGAAGGAATACAGGAGCTTCCCAGGTGGCTCAATTGGTAAAGGATCCGCCTGCCAGTGCAGGAAAACCTGGGTTCGATCCCTGGGTCAGGAAGATCCCCTGGAGGAGCAAATGGCTAACCCACTCCATTATTCTTGCCTGAAAATCCCACGGACAGAGGAGCCTGGAGTCCTGCAGTCCGTGGGATCTCAAGGAGTCAGACATGACTGAATGCGTGCACTCACAAGGAATACAAGAAGGAGATAAGTCTAGTGATGCAGGAAGGGCAGGAATGTAATGTATATAGCATTAAGCTGATGACTACTGTGTGACCAGCTAGAGAATCTGGGAAACATCCACCTCTGAGTCATCCCAGCCAAGAGCACAGGGTCTGGGGTATTTACACCCCCAGCCCTGTTAGCCACGGTTGGCCAATGTCTCAGGGGCATTAAATCCCAGGCACTTCGGGGCCTTGACTGTGGAGTGACATCTTCTCCCAACAGGGCCAGTCAGATTCTCTCTCTAGGAAGTTGGAACTGGGAGACAACTGGGTACACCCTGAGCTGGTCCCTGGAACAAGGGAGATGTGAGCTCCCATGCTGGTGGGATGGCCATGTCCATAGGCGATGAGCAAGGCCAGGCTGCAGAGGGAGAAGGAAGGGACCCCTACTGTGAGAGGTGAAAAGTACACACAGAAAGTACTGACAGCACGCTTGACGTGCTTCCAGGACTAATTCTCGTTCTTTGAGGGTCTTGGCTGTCCTTGAATTCTACAGTAACCCAGTATCCTGCCAAGAAACCCCCTTCTGTGCTTAAGCTACCTCAAGTGGGTTTCTGTTACATGCCGCTTCAATTGATCAAGATCTTCCCCTAGATTTACATCCCCCACCAAGAGTCACCTGCTAATATAAGATGTGGAAATCACCCTTGGGCCTTCCTCTTCAACAAGTCAAGCAAACCCATCCCACCGAGATCCCAGAGGACCACACAGTTGGCACTTGTCAACACAGAGGGGTCACCATCTTTCCCACTTTTTTGGTTCTTCTTTCTAAGCTAATACCCATCACAAAATGGTACCCCCTTGTCTCCTTGACTCAACTTGTTAGAGGTCTTTGATGCTGAATTGAGGCTCAGTGGCTTTGTGCAGCTGCTAAATGGGTGTGGCAGGAACAAACGAGAAGCTGGAACTCCCCGACCCTGGCGCTTGGTGTCCAGCTCAAGGAGACTCCAGTGAAAACAGCTGGTAAGAAGACATTGGTGTGAGTTCTAGACCCATCAGTTCTATGGCAGCCACCTCGAGAGACAGGAAGGAGAGACTTTGATCTTTGCTGTGGATGATTAAACTTTCATGGCCATCTGAAGACCTCTCTATTCTGCAGACGTGTGTGGTCCTCGCATTAGCCCACCTTGGTTCTGAGAGAGCAAGCAGACAAGATGATGGAACCTCTCCAGGCCCAAGCGTTCTTTTTCCAACCTGGGCTTCATTATGACCAGACGGCCTTTTCCTTGGTCTCAAAGTCTCCATGACTTAACTGCTGCCTGGGTGGCACATAGGCTCCTTTGCTGGGATTCCCATGGATGTATGTAGCCAGTCCCTTCCCAAGAGGACCTTTGGGTGCCTCTCAGTTCTTTCCCATCCAGGACCTCCCAGGAGTCCACATTGCCCATGACACACCGTTTTATTCAAATTGAAATGCAGTTTTTTGGAAACCAAAGTCTAAGATTGCACAATGATGGAAAAGTCGATGGAAATCAAACCTCTCCCTTTGTACTCTGTTGGCCCTAATAACAGTAATATTAACTAATACTTGCTAAGCGCCAGACCCTGTCTGACTAGTTTCCTTATATTAACCATTTAATGCTCATGGCAGCCATGGGAGAGAAAGATGCTGTTATGATCACCTCATTTTACACACGGGAAGCTGAACAAAGGCCAGGCCTGGAGGTGGAGGAGCCAGGATTTGAACTCAGCCCTGCTGGTTCCGGAAAGCTACAGACCTGGGCTCAAACTGACCCTTGGGTTAGCCAGCCTGGGAGGCGATTGCAGCTCAGAGAGGTCAGGTGACTTGAACAAAGACACAGAGCTGGTGGAACCAGGATTCAAAGTCGTTCATGTAGACCCTCCTTCCCCTAAGAAGGATCGGTTATCTTTCACTGAATGTCTGCTTGGTGCCAGGCACTGTTTATGTGTTTTCACATATTGTGTCTGTTCTTCTAATTAATTGATTTGGCCATACCGCATGGCTTTCGCGATCTTGGTTCCCCAACCAGGGATCAAACTGGGGCCTAACGTAGTGAGAGCACAGAGTCTTAATCCCTGGACCACCAGGGAGTTCCCTGTTGTATCTGTTTTAAAACTTGGGGAGGATTTAAAACAAGCCTGCAGATTCTCTGATCTGTACCTGTTGAAAAGTGTGGTCTGTGCCCTCTCTCCTGTGCTTTGACCAAGGGTGTGGGAGCAGTGATGTTCTTCCACCGCCAGGCCATCAAAGGTCCTGCATCTTTTGCCTGGTTCTCTTGGGAGGCTTGCTCTGGGGGAAGTAAAAAGTCTGACTGCCTGGAAAGGCCGCATGGAGCTCCTACCACGAGAATGACAGCTTGGGTATCCGGCCAGGGGGGACCTTCCAATGTCTGCAGCCTAGCCAGCATCTGACTGCAGGCACTCGATGAGGCAAGGAAGAACCATCCAGCAGAGCCCATCCCACATTCCTGACCTGTAAAACCGTGAACAGAGTGATGTTTCTTTCTTTTTTCTTTAGGTTAAACTTTTTTTTTTTAACTTCTGTATTGGAGCATAGCTGATTAACAAACGATGCTCTGATAGTTTCAGGTGAACAGTGAAGGGACTCAGGCATGCACATCCAGGTATACATTTTCCTCCAAGCTCCCCTCCCATTCAGACTGCCACATAATATTAGGCAGAGTTCCGTGTGCTGTATTAGGTCCTTGTTGTTATCCATTTTAAATATAGCAGTGTGTACATGTCAGCCATAAACTCCCTAAGTATCCCTTCTCTCTGTCCTTCCCCCTGGCAATCATAAGCTTGTTCTCTTGTCTGTGAGTCTGTTTTTGTTTTGTAAGTAAGTTCATTTGTATCAAGGAAAATGGTTGTTTTAAGCCACTACCTTTTGGGATGGTTTGTTACAGAGCAGCAGTGACCCTAACATCCCGTTTGAGAAATATTAACCCCATTGAGATGTTAAAGAGAAATGAGGTTGCTGAGAAATGTCTAGTGGGTTCACACTGTGGCACATCCAGCTCCCTGTTCCCCTCAGGCCACTTGGCTTAGGGGCCAAGGTCTCAGACGTGAGTGCTTGCCGGAAGTCAGCAGGCAGCTCTGGACAGACAAGAAGCAGCTGCACAAATGCAGAGGAGCCCACAGAGAGAGAGGAAAGGAGAAGCAGGGAGTGGAGGAGGTGGGGTGTTGGCAGTTCCTTGGTGCAGGGGGCGGGGCAGCGGCAGCCAGTCTGGATAGGAGTTGGCACGTCGGCTTGGGGGTGACATTATAGAGAGGTGCCCTCAGGTTGCAGCTCTGCCAGTGGCGCCCCTGGAACACCTGAACTGGGGATGGTGTCCCCAGAGCCATCCAGAACTAGCGAGGAGCCCACAGGGCGGCTGCCAAAGGAGGGGAGGCCCAACTCAGCCAAACTGGAGATGTTTCGTTGTTGACCACCCCCATCCGCACCCCCCCTGCATGCTGGGCCCGTGAGAAATCAGTCTGAGTTGCTTCTCTTCCCCTCTGCGGGGGCAGGAGCCGCTTCGTCCCACCCCCCTGAGCCCCAGGGTTAATGGTGCACGAGGCGGCAGCAGGTGAGTGGTGCGAGCCTGAGTTGGAATCCCAGTTCCTTGTGGTAGGTGGGAGCGTGCCTGCGAGCAGGGAACCAGCGAGGGAAGGGGAGAAGTGAGGCCTTCAGAAAGCCGCCCTGTGTTCCCGAGGCTCAGATGCAGTGTCGTTGTTCAACCAAAGTTTAATTGAAATTGTAAATGTAAAATAAAATTTCTCCTCTAGTGAAAAAACAAACGAACAAATCCCAGTACCTCCACTGGGGAGCTGTTCAACCTTGGGAAAGCTACTTACATTCTCTGTACTCAGTTTCTTGATGGTGGTAGCACCAGCTTCGGAGGGCTGTTGGGAGCAGGGGGGTTTGCCAGGATGACAGGTATGAGGCTGGGTACCTGAGAGGCATCTGTCAGGAATACAGCTCACTCCTCCCCTTGGATCTGCCCTTTGTCACACCGAGGACGCTGGTTATGAAGCAGTCTGTTTTGCTTACCACTAAATGCCCAGTGCTTGGGACAGAGCTTGACACATAGTAGGAGCTTAATAAGTATTGAATGAATAAGTGTTGAGCTGAGAACGATGCTTCAAAAACTGAGAAGAGGAAGAAAAGTAAAAGATGAAAATAAAATGAGTTAAAAAGATAACTTTTTAAAAAAATTGCATTTGAGCTGCACCTAAATCTTCAAGAGTTTCCAGTTTTCTGAATCCTAGTCACACATGCCTGGCCAGTCACTGAGGTTCTTCCCTTATATTTACCCCATCCTCCCTGACCACCCCCCTCCCCCGACCAGCCAAGTGCTCTGAACCATTGACACTCCAGACTCAGATTCCAGGCCCAGAGGGGCATGTCTGTGCCTGCTCACTGCTGTACAGCGCAGGGGCCAGTGCAGAGTGACTGGATGGGGCTGTTGGGGAAAAGCTGATACTGAGTGATTCGGTGTCTTCAGTCAGGAATAAGCAGCGTGGTGAGGACAGGCTCCCTCGGGCACCAGCACTGCCCGCATACAGTTCAGTTCAGTTAGTTCAATCGCTCAGTCGTGTCCGACTCTTTGCGACCCCATGAACTGCAGCATGCCAGGCCTCCCTGTCCATCACCAACTCATGAGTTCACCCAAATTCATGTCCATCAAGTCGGTGATGCCATCCAGCCATCTCATCCTCTTTTGTCCCCTTCTCCTCCTGCCCCAGTCCCTCCCAGCATCAGGGTCTTTTCCAATGAGTCAACTCTTCACATGAGGTGGCCAAAGTATTGGAGTTTCAGCTTCAGCATCAGTCCTTCCAAAGAACACCCAGGACTGATCTCCTTTAGAATGGACTGGTTGGATCTCCTTGCAGTCCAAGGGACTCTCAAGAGTCTTCTCCAGCACCACAGTTCAAAAGCATCAATTCTTCAGCACTCAGCTTTCTTCACAGTCCAACTCTCACATCCATACATGACTACTGGAAAAACCATGACCTTGACTAGACGGACCTTTGTTGGCAAAGTAATGTCTCTGCTTTTGAATATGCTATCTAGGTTGGTCATAACTTTCCTTCCAAGGAGGAAGCGTCTTTTAATTTCATGGCTGCAATCACCATCTGCAGTGATTTTGGAGCCCCCCAAAATAAAGTCTGACACTGTTTCCATCTATTTCCCATGAAGTGATGGGACCGGATGCCATGATCTTAGTTTTCTGAATGTTGAGCTTTAAGCCAACTTTTTCACTCTCCTCTTTCACTTTCATCAAGAGGCTTTTTAGTTCCTCTTCACTTTCTGCCATAAGGGTGGTGTCATCTGCATATCTGAGGTTATTGATCTTTCTCCCAGCAGTCTTGATTCCAGCTTGTGCTTCTTCCAGCCCGCGTACAGTAGGTCCACATTAAGAGTGGGGAGCACCGGGGAGTCCTTTAGCTCCTGTGGCCTTGCTTTCTTCCTTTGCTGAGCAGGGCCTTGGCTACATCTCTCAAAGGTGATTTCTTCTGGCTCTAAATTCACTGAATTGTTTACCTGCACTGCCAGCTAGGGACTTGGGGCACTCTCTTCTCCAAGCCTCAGTTGCCTGATCTGTGAAATGGGATCATTTCCATCTCAATGGATTCCTGTGAACCTACACTGAAATAATGACGATTAAGGATTAGCCTGGGCCTCAGCTTTACTGCGTTCATCTAGTAACATCTTCCTGTCTTCATTTGCACATTGGGAATGTGTGTGTCTATGTGTATATGTGTGTCTGGATGGCAAGAGTGAAGTTTTCTATCCAGATGTAGAGGATGGGGATAAATTTAGCAAGTGTATTCTACACCCTAGTTGATAGGGCCCACACCAGTCCCAAGGAGGTAGCTTCTCTTTTCCCATTTTCCAGTTACCAGTTGAGGCGCACAGAAGTGGAATTTGGTAAATTTGCAAACCCCTGGTGGAAAGTGCTTGGCACCGCGCTGGGTGCACCGTTAATTTCTCAATGGAAACGCTAGTTTTATGGTCATGGTGAGGAAACTGAGCGCGTCCTCCTTTTCTCAAGCCGAGTTTTTAGGACGCGGGTGGTCCCGCCCTCCCTGCGACGCCCCGGACCCGAGGCGCCAGCGCCTCCCGGAGGCCGCCAGGCTCCTAAGTGGGGCGAGGCCGGGAGGGGCGGGGCCGGTGGGGGTGGGGTGGGGCGGAGCCGAAGGCGTGCAGGGGCGGGGCCACGGCGGCGCGAGCCTATTAGGGCCGCCGGGGGCGTGGCTCCTGGGTCTGGGCAGCCTACAAGAGGCAGCGCGTACGGTCCTCTGACCCACTGCATCCTTCGGCGGCCCGAGAGTTCCTCATCCCGCGATCTGCCCGCTGTGTCTGCTGTGCTTGCGCTGCTGTCGCTGCCACTCCGCGCAGGAGACGCCGGCAAGGAGGTGGTTGAGCCCTGCGGAGGGAGGTGAGTGTGCCTTAGATTCCTCTCTCTGCACCGTGCTCTCCACCCCCTCAATCTCCTAGGAGCTGGAATAACCAGAGCAGATGCCATTTCTTAGGGTTTACTGTGCGCAAGCAAGTTAGCTGTGCATGCCTCCTGCATTTGAGAACCATACTCGGCGGCATCCCCTTCTGCAGATGGAGAAACTGAGTCTCAGGGAGAGCAAGTTGTCTGAGACTTCACATACTAGAAGCTAGGGAGCCTGGGACTCAAAGCAGTTCTGACCGCAGAATCGTGCTCCCTGAGGCTGTGTGTACTCTTGCCTTCCCTGTGCAATTCGCCAGTATCTATTGCATCCCTGTGTACACTGTGGGCGTCAGTAAGTGGAGAGCGTGTGGCAGGAGTTTGAATGTGTTCTGCCCACGTGTGGAGGCTGCGGTGATCCTAGCGGCGTGTGTATTCTGCTGGGCCGTTTACAGAGCCACGCCCCTTTACGGTAGTGTTTGCGACAAACCTTCCAGGTAGTCTTCCTCTTCTATTTCAGAGGAAGGCATTGAAGGGTCAGGGAGGTGAAGTGTCCGGGCAGAGCGGAGGCTGGGACCCAGTTCCGTCTGCCTCCAAAGCCCCATAAGGCTGTGGATGTGTCCGGGCGTGGCGCATGTCCAGTTTCTACAGGTTTGGGAAGAGTTCCCGGGTTTCTTCAGCTAGAGTAGATATCTGTATAAACTTCTGATGGGGGGAACCGCTGGCAGCTGAGGGCTCAGCTCTGGGGTCTGGGAGATCTGCGACCCCCAGTGGAAGAGCCAGGGCCAGCCCCCTGGGCAGTGGAGACCCAGAGCCTCCCTGGAAAGGGCTGGGCTGGTGGACAAGCCAGCTGGCTAATGCCAGCTCATTGAAGTCCAGTTTGAATTGGGTGTCTGTTAGCTGGAAGGTGAGTTACTGCTCTGGTCAGGGAAGCAGCTGGGAGTTGACAGATGCTTAGCTCACCTTCCAGCCAAGAGTGGGCTTGTGAGTTTCCACTTTGAGCCTTTGGGCTCCTTACCCTGGCAGAGTAGGGTGAGCCTGCCTTCCCCAGAAGGGTCAGGGCATCTAGGGTCTAGAACCTGATAGATGAGAGGCCAGGATGTGAAGGACAGGATGAAAGGCGTGCCCCCTTCTCCAAACAGATCCAGAGGGGAACTCTTGGGCCTATTTGTTTTGTGCACTTGATGGCTGTGTGTGATGCTGTCACCTCAGGTCTATCTGTCTGCACTTAGCCTTCACACTTAAGGGCTGAGTCCTGCCTCCTTTAAGACACTTCTCTGTCCAATTGCTAACTCCACCTCTGAACCTGACCTTCAAACCTGAGGGATCATTTTGTTTGAGAGGGGCTCCAGGTAAAACACAGTTAGCAGAGTTGGGGCCAGCCCGTCCCTGACGATGCAGTCAGGGAAGAGAATGAAGAGAGTGGTCTTGATTTTTACAGTCTCTTAAAAAATCGGAGTAGGAATAGTAATGATCGCGTTTGTAGTCCTATCAGCAGCTGACATTCATCTGGCACTTACTGTGGGCCAGACATGCCTGGGGTTTTACATGGATGACCACTGACTTATTTGTGAGCTGGACTGTCCTCCTTTTTACAAGGAGGAAATTGAGGCTCCGAGTGATGAAGGCATGTACCCAACATGACATGGGCAGGGTCGGGGACAGCTGCCATCCTAGCTGGGTTCTCCCTCAGATCCTGGGAAAAGATGCTGGTCCGATGACTGGCCACATGACTGTCAGCTCAGAGCTTGCTTCTGGGCAAGGCTTCTGCCGTGTGGGGTCTGAATTCCCTGGCCCTGGTTAGGGGTGGGGCTGGAGAGGAGACACTGACACGGGGGCTTGGGATCCACTCTGCCAACAGGTACCTGCATCAGTAAGCAGGGGCCCTGCTGGGGAACCCAGAGCAATGCCAGCTGCTCCCACAGCCCTGCCTCTGGACTGCCAAGGAGAGCTGGCTGGATAGGGAGGGGCTGGAGCCTCAGGAGTGGAGCATGGGCCTCTGAAGAACCCCACACTTCATCCTTCCCTCAGCGACCCCACATTGGATACCTGGGTTTTTCTGTAGGTTGCATTTGAAAACCAGCTTTTAAAGGCAGGACCTCTGAATGCTGACCTCTTTGGCCTCATGGGAGCTGGAACATTTCTTTTCTCTGTCACCAGAGTAATTTACTATGTATGGGAGGTGCCTCTGTGTCTGCTTACTCCCGACCTAGGAAGACCCCCTTTTTTTTGCAGACTCACTGGTTTTTGATCAGTCCCAGATGTGCAAACCCAGCATCACTCAAAGGGGCTGATGGCTTGTCAAGAAAGGAAAACGGAACATAGGCATCATTTCATCTTCAGTTCACTGAGCTGACTACGATTGGGATCTGGAGCCCCTCGCAAAGTCCCAAGGGGAGCACACTCTGTTCTGGAACAGGGAGGGACAGGCTGCTCTTGTTTTTTTTTTTTTTTCCTTTCCCTTGGAAAAAAATGATTTTAGTATTGTAAAATACTAATAGCATGAGACTTATCATTTTAAAGTACATAGTTTGGTGGCATCTAGTACATTAGCTGTGTTGTGAAACTATCAACGCTGTCTAATTCCAGGACATTTTCACCACTCTGAAAGGAAACCTTACAACCAGTATTAACAGTCACTCCACATTCTGTCCTCCTCAGCCCCTGGCAACTGCTCATCTGCTTTGTCTCTCTGGATTTGCTTAATTCTGGACGTTTTGTGTAAAAGAAACCATCCGGTATGTGGCTTTCTGTGTCTGGCGTCTCTCACTGAGCATGACATGGTCAAGGTTCATGCATGTTGGAGCCTGTGTCAGTGCTGCGCCCTTTTTCGCGGTCGAATACTCTTCCACGGTATGGGCAGGACAGACCACCCTTAGTTGATCCTCTCATCCACTGCTGGAAGTTTGGGCCATTTCCCCCTTTCGGCTGTTGCGCATAATGCTGCTGTTGACATCTGTGTACACTTTTTTTTGTACACCCATTTTCAGTTGTTTTGGTTCTTCCCCTGTGAGTAGAATAGGTGGGTCCCCTGGTAACCTTATTTTTACCTTGTTAAGGATCATGTGTCCCTTTTTCTAGAGTTTCATCTTGAAGAGGCATCAACTGAGATCATCTCCTTCCAGAAGGAATCAAGGCCCTCTGCCATGAGCATAGAGAATGGGGCGCCTGGGTGTTTTAGGGGAAGTGTTCACAGTATCTCCCCACCCCTCACCCTGGAGAGCAACTGGCAGAGATTCTTGTCAGAGATGTTGTCCTGGGGAACATCTTGTACCCCAGGCTGTGCATTTGTGGGTACTTGGTGATAGACAACCCCCCCCACCCAAGATTGTGGGGACAGACAGTTTCTTGTGGTCCAGCCCCAGGGAAATTTATCTTCTCTGATTGCCCCAAGTGCTGCGTCAGCTTAGAAAAAAACCACAAATTCAGGGTAAAAAAGAAAAGTCCTAATGAGGATTATGCAACTTTTGGACCATCATTTTAAAAAAATATTATAAATTATGAAATCCCACATTTTCAGTCCAAGTTTCTGGATCATTTCCCACTGTGAGTGCAGAATGGTAAAATCCTGGAAGGAAAAGAATCCAGCTTCCATTTTGTTTGTAGTCAAGTGGTCCGAGAATGGACCCCTCCCTGACGTTCTTTTGGATTGAAAACTTCTGGATCTCTCTAGAACTAGGGACTGGCATCCAGCTGGCAACTGCTGTGGCTGATTTGATAAGATCCTAGAAGTTCTTTTACTGGTGGCTCAGTGGTAAAAGGAGACGCAGGAGACTTGGGTTTGATCCCTGTATTGAAAAGATCTCCTGGAAGAGAGAATGGCAACCCACTCCAGTATTCTTGCCTGGAGAATCCCATGGACAGAGGAGCCTGGTGGGCTACAGTCCACGGGGTCACAAGGAGTCAGACAGGACTAAAATGACTTAGCATGCACACACAGAAGTCGTTTTAGAGCAAAGAGGCGGTGTTCCTGGCAAGGGAGGTGACGGTGGGTGGGTGGGACGTTGAGGGGTGTGCTGGGAGAGGGACCATGTTTGTGCAGAGGCCTGGAGGAGGGCTCCCCTGGTACCCTGAGAGTGACAGGAAGCTCAGCTGTCTGGGGTCTAGGGGTCTGGAGGTCAGGCTCAGGGTGGAGGAGCCTGCCCTGTGATGGGGTCAGCTGTGCTGAATTTGGAGCTCCTGCTCTGAGCTGTGGGGCACAGAGGAGTCACGGTGTGGCCTTCGTCCCTGAGAGTAGGTCACGGTGGGATGATTGGTGTCCCCCGCAGTGTGTGAAGCCCATCCCGGCCCATCCCCAAGGTGACTGAGCCTGTGTGCTGACCCAGCAGCAACCCACCCTTTACAAGACTGACCTCCCTTTACAACAAAGACAGAGCACCTTCTACAGTGAGGCCTCTGGTCCTAGCTCTGCTCCATGTTCACCCAGGTTCATCTCACTCCTGCTTTCCGGTCACAGCAGGAGGGATCAGGTTCTCTGCACATGCTGATCACAGAAGGCCCCTCCTCCCCACTTTTTTTTTTTTTTTTAAATTTTTGGCTGCCCTGCACAGCATTTGGGCTTAGTTCTCAACCAGGGATCAATCTGTGCTCCCTGCCTTGGAAGTTCAGAGTCTCAACCATTGGACCACCAGGAAGTTCTGAAGGTTCCCTTTTTAACATAAATTTCTTTGAACTCCCAAAGTGAACCAACAAATAAAAATAAGAAATATGAACTAGAACAGGGAGATGGTAGGAAGGTGGGCAAAGCTTGGGGTAGCGGGTGTGCCAAGGGCTAGAGTTTGCGAAACACCGGACTAAGGTGCAGCATGGGGAGATTTGAGAGGCTGGTGCCACCTAGAGCAGCAGTTCTCAAAGTGAGGTCCCAGGGCCAGCAGCAGCACCCAGGGGAGCTGTCAGGATGCCGATTCTCAGCTCCACTGCAGACCTCCAAAAGCTCGGGGGATGGGGCCAGCAATCTGTGCTTTAGCTCAACTTCCAGCAGTTTCTGGTGCAGGCTCCAGGGTGGGACCCACTGCCTGGGAAAGCCTGGAAGACTTTCCCTGGGCAGGGGCCCAGAATGGGGTGGGTGGGGCGGCTGATTGGGGCGGATGGTTCCGTTTACAGGACCTGGTATGAGCACAGAGAAGTCACGTGGCAGGGATGGAGCCAGTGGCTTGGGAGCTATAATGACCTCTTCTGTCAAGTCGAGGCCCCTGAGAGCAAGTTGCTGGCGTGTTCCTAGGCCTTTCTTCCGGGATGACGCTAGGTTTGCCAGCACCCATTGCTCTAGGGCTTGAGCAAATGTCCTGAGGGTTCCAGCCTTTTCCTTCAGCTGTGTTTAGAGCCCGTGTGCCCAGGACCTTGTGAAGTCCGTCTGTTGGTGACCCCTAAGCGGCCCCTCTGAAAGAAAGGGCTGTTTCCTCTCCAGCGTTCAAAATACATCTGTGTGTCTGTACATGTCTGCTGCATCTCTCCATCCCGCCCCCAGCTGGCTCCCAACACAGCCAGTCTGTTCTCATGGGGGGAAGCACTGGCTGCTTTAAAAACACTGTTTATTCCCGGGAACCGTCAAGGCCGGGCTTCCCGGGGACTGAGATATTTTCAGCTTTGGCATCGCTGGACAAAGTGCCCTCTCAGACCAGGATGAACCGGGCCCTGTCTGGCAGAGTCGCTGTCTGGCCGAGTTGGGAGGCCCCGGCCGCACAGAGCCTGCTCTGGGCTCCAGCACCTTCAGGTTCACTTCGAAGGGCTGTCGGAGTCCAGGCCCCGGACTTGTCTCAGCGCTGATACTCAGGGAAGAGCCCAGACGGTAATCTCTTGCCCAGTGCTCTTCTCCTGCTTCTGTGGAGGCATTCTTCCAACAGAAGCCAGAGCCTCTTTAACTCTTCTCTTAAACTTTTTATTAAAGTTGAACATGCTAGAGAAGGAAGCACACGCATTCATGCACAGGGGGATGGCGTTTTCTCCAAGTGCGCACGTGCAGGCTCGGGCCCCAGCGTGACAGAGCCTGACTCCCCCCAGGCCCCTCCCACAGCCCCACCCCCGAGGGGAACCATTTCTGTGCTTCTGTTGGAGTAGGTTGGTTTTGGCTGGTTTTGAAGTTTACATCAAGGGCAGCATGGATGTTTCATCACTGGAGTCTGGCCTCTTCAGCTCAGCATTAGGTCTGTGAGCCCCATCTGCGGAGCTGCATCTGCCGGGTTCTCAGAGCATAAATCAGACCCTGTCACCATTGGCTTCATCTGCTCTGCACCTGAAGTGTGCGCCCGTGTGCGCACGCACACACACACACACACACACACACACACACACACACCCCACCCCCCACTCCGCTTTGCATTTAGAGTAAAATCAACACTCTTTGTCAAGGCCCTCGGGGCCCCAGGCTGCCTGGCCCTGTTTGCCTCTGTGACCCCATTTCTCCCTGGTCACACTGCTCTGACCCTTCTTGTCCAGGCCAAAGACAGTGACCATCTCAGAGCGTTCGTCCTTGCAGTTCCCACTGCCTGGAGTTCACCCCAGCCAGAGTGGTCACTGCCCCTACCTCTGTCCACCCTCACCGTCCGGTGTCCCAGGCTGTCTTCCTTCAGCCTCGGTATGGTCTCCTCTGCTTGCTGCGATGCCCGCCCCCCCACTGCGCCCCACTCCTGGGGACAGAGTCTTGCTCACTGCATACCCCAGGGACTCCCTGGCCACCTGAGGGCTTGCCCTGGGGATTTCTCCTGAGAGGCCACGTGCAGATTCCATAGCCTGGTGCTATATAGAAGGCTTGAGTTCGGTTCAGGGCTGTGACTCACCCTTGCAGGCACCGCCTGACACCGGTGCACCCTGCACTTCAGGTGGGAGGATAGTCCCGGTGCTGCCAGCACTGGAGCCTGGAGAGGAGGTGTCGGGGTGGCTGGTTTCACCCTCAAGGGGCGGGAAAGAAACACTAATTGAACACCAGTGAGTCTCGGGACTCTGCCGCTGGGCTCCTTACAACCACTATTTCCATAATCGGCAAATTCTCCCCCAGCCCTGGGAGAAACTCAGTACTTTGCTTTGCCGGGGAGGAACTGGAGACTCCGAGGGACTGAGGGACCTTCTGGGCAGCCCCAGGTCTACGTCACAGAGTCAGGATTCAAACCAGGTTTGACCCACTGTCCACACTTTTCTTTGATGTCTCCTGAGAGTCCTCGATTTCTTGTTTTTGGGAGCTGGAGGTTTCCTGCCACTTATCTAAAGCTTTCTGGGAGCATTGTTTCCAAGGAAACATCCACATGTCTGCGAGAAGGGAGAAAAGGGCCCCAGGCGTCATGTACTAGGTATTTGAAGAGTATATTAATTTATTATCCAGTCACTTTAAAGTGGCTTCTCATATATTATCTTGGCTTGCATTGAACAAACCTGTTTTTTTTTTTTTCCCGCACGGAGTAGATTAAGCGTAAGTGCGCTTTTTGTTCAGAATTGTGTATGTTCCCTGCATAGTATTTTAAAAACTGAACGGGTTTTATATATTATATTCAGTTAAACATACGGAGTTGTTGCCCTGTGTATCCCATAAGGACATATCTTTTGCTGAGGGGACAGGAGGAAAGAAGGTGCCCGTGGGGGTGGCCTTTTTTGTTAAGCCTAATGTCCGTCTTTGTGGGGTTGGGGGCAGAGCAGTTGACAAAGGAAGGGACAGTCCTCCATGGTCTTTCCCTAATTCTGTCGAGAAGGGTTTAAGGAAAACTGGCTCCCGTGGAGGAGGGAGATCCCCGCCCTCGGCGTGTCTGGTACTTACCCAGCCGCTCTTCCCAGCCCTGGGATCTGCCCGAGACAGGCTGGGGTGTCCCGCCCCCCTTCTCCCAGCCGCCACTTCATTCCTGGAATTTCTGGGTGGTTTGTGGGTCTGACTCTGCTCTGCCTTTGGCCTCGCTCACATTCTGAGTTCTCCTTTATGCTCCTGAGGAAGCTTGGAGCCCTGATGCCCCTGCCTTTGGGGCAAGCTGTGGGGGCTCTTGCTGACATGGAGGTGCAAGTCAGAACTGCCCTGATATTTTGGAGGGCAAGGCAGGCAGGGAGTCAGAGCGTGGCAGGCTCCTTGCCGTCGTCTGCAGGCATTCTGCACAACTGTGAGCAAGTTGCTCGTCTGTGCTGAGCCTTAGTTTCCTCATCTGTAAAATAGGAATCACAGTCATAGTGACCCCAGCAGTCTGCAGAGACAGTAAAAGACAAGATTCTGGGAGTAGAGGACCCAAAACAGGTCAGCCACGTTGTCCTCACTCATCACGTGTTGGCTGGGTGATTGGTGAGAACTGTTTGTTGGGCAGTTAATACGCCCCGAAGTTTCGGGTTGAGTAAGACCCATTCGGCCAGTGCCATGCTGGAGCTGGCTCATACCGGCTTATGGGAGCTGATGGTTAAGTTTCCGGAAAAGCTGTGGGCCAGTTCAATCCCACCATCATTTTTTTTTTTAATTGAAATATAGTTGATTCCCAGTGTCGTGTGAGTCTCAGGTGTACAATACAGCGATTCAGTTATACACGTGTGTGTGTGTGCATGTGCGTGCCCAATTACTCAGTCATGTCCTTCTCTTTACAATCCCTTGGACTGTAGCCCGCCAGGCTCCTCTGTCCATGGGATTCTCCAGGCAAGAATCCTGGAGTGGGTTGCCATGCCCTTCTCCAGGAGATCTTTCCCCTCTAGGGACCTGTCTCCTGGGTCTGTGGCATTGGCAGGTGGATTCTTTACCACTGTGCCACCTAGGAAGCCCTCCATATACATATTTTCGGATTTTTGCTCTTATAGTTTATTACAAAATAATGGGTATAGTTCCCTGTACACACAACCACCATTATATGTTATATAAACTTACAATGAAATAAGTCTTACTTAAAATAAAAGTAGACTTCCTGGTCACACTGTGGACGCTTTAGCTGCTTCTACTTTTCACGGACTACGCGTCCCGTGTGGCTCTGCGGCAGCGGAAGCGGAAGCGAGTACGGAGTGGATACCGAAGACTCCCTCGATGAAGGACCCGGGGCCCTGGTTAAAAAAAAAAAAAAAAAAAAGTAGTAACTAGTCCAAACTTATTGCATCCTAATCTTTTACCCTGCTTCACTGTTCTCTCTGTTCTTGGGGTGGTTGCTGTCTACTCCATGTGTATGGTGGAAAAGTTGCATCACAGTGTGTTATCGTGGGACTCTTTCCAGAAACTCCACACTCAGTGACCCTACATCAATGGCTTGAAATTGCCGTGGTGGGGATATTTACACCAAGGGAATGGGTAGACACTACAGATTAGGGTGAATATTTCAAGGTTTTTCAAATGTCCATTATTAAACATTTGCCAGTCTAGCACTGGTTCCAGCCTCTCGAGAAGCGCCAAGTCTAGCTGGCAAGGCAGCTGGTGTGAGCAGACTTGAGGCAGGCTGCTGGCTCCTTGACACCCAGGGCTCAGCTGAGCCCTGGAAAGAGACCCAGCCTCAGGGCAGCAATGGCCACTGAGCCGGATAACTGTCATTGTGAATCCGGTTCCTGGCCAGCTGATCATATTCGTGCTGCAGACCCTGTCTGTGACATCTCGAGTCATCACTTCCCCAGAAAGCTGAGAGAAAGTGGCTAAGGCCCCAGGCATGTAGGGAACTGAAGCACATTTCAGATTTAAGGGAGGCCTTTTTATTTTTTTTATCATCCCCACCAGCATTAGACATCTAATAGGAGTTTTAAAAATTAGATTTGTCTCCAAGAAGAGACTTTGAAATAAGAGAGAATAGCCTTTTTCATTTCATTCACCATTATTAATCCCAGTCTTCCTCAAATCTCTTCAAACAATGGATCTGTGGAGCATTTAGCATCATTATTATTGTCATAGCCAATACGATTAGCCATTAACCACGCAATGAACCCTGTAATGTTGTGACCCTGTGATTCCTTGTCCCACGGCTCATCCCTTGATCCCAGCCTGGCTCCTCCCCTCACAGGCAGATCAGTCTCTGTTCCACAGAAAGACTCAGTGGAGGAGTCAAAGGGTCACCACTTTCCGGAAATCTCCGGGAGCTGAATCACGCCTGCAGACCTGTCGATCTTGTTCACCGACGAAGACGCCAACAATGTTCTATAAACATTTACGAAGTGAATGTACAGATCTCCTCGTTCAGACGAGGTCAGACTTTGGCGATTCAGTGGTGAACAAGGCGGACAGGTCTGGGGCCATGATTAAGCTGCGACCCCAAAGTTGAGTCCTAATCCACGGGCAGGAATTCATCCGCCGGGCCCCGGCGGGGGCGGGGCAGGTTGGGGTCACAGGCTGAGCCACGGGAACAGCGTGTGCAGGAGCAGAGAGCTTGGCACGGCCTCAGGGCTGCCGGCTGGCGGGTCCCATGAAGATTCATCTTTCTGGCAGACTTTCCTAAACACAGGCGAAAGCAGCCTGGTCAGAGTGACGCCTCCAGGTTCATCCACATTCTCTTTCTTCATTTCGCTCCTGAGAGTTGAGTTGAGTGGCAGGAGACCCTGAGGTGGATTGGGGGCATGTGAGGCTGTGGGTGCCCTTGACGTCCACAGACTCTTAGGCGGGGCGGAGGGTGATGGCAGAGCTTTGTGGCAGCAGCCAAGTGTACAAAGCCCTCCATGCTTCCAAGAAGTGGGATCTCAAGTCTTGGTTCCACATCAGTCCAGCCCCAGACATCACTCATACCATGGAAGATCACCCGGGCTCAGTTTTGTTTTCCAGAAAACAGAGTGGAAAACAGCCAGAGTCCAAATGTATCCTGGCGATGCTGCAGGAATCCGACCCCAGATTGAGTGGCTGTCGACCGAGGGGTTTGAAAGCTCTGTTGGTGTCTCCCCGCCGCTGCCCCCCATCCCTGGTGCCCTTATCTTGTTTGTGGTCTCTCAAGCTGGGAGTTTCAACTGCTGCCAAGGAGACCTCTCCGAGACTGCATTTCTGTCAACTGTGTGGCATTCACTCGGGTGTTTGATGCTGTTGGTTGCAGGCCAGGGACAGAGAGTGGAGAGGGCTTCTCTGGAAATGAGGCCTGCATTTGGCCACCCTGGGAGAAGCTGGGGGCAAAAGAGCCAATGAGTGTTGGCCTCCATCTCCAGGCCCCAAGGGAGCTCAGATAACCCACTTGCCTGAAGTGTGAGCCCCTCGGGATATCAGGAGGGCTGGAGGGTTGCAGAAAGAGTCAGAGCAGGCATCATATTTGAGTCACAGGCAGATGGAGGCTGGGTGGGTGCTAGGCTCGGTGACGGGGCACGTCGTGGTGCAATGTCACCATGACGTAAATGTTTCACTCCCCTGGGGATGACACGTGGGTGCCTTCTTCTCGACAGAGTCACTGGCTGACCTGGAGTGGGGGTGGGGCCTGTCTCCGCTGAGCCCAGCCATCTGCCCAGGAAGCAGAGAAGGGCAGGGAGGGTCACAGTGTGAGCTGGGTTGTTTGCGGGGGTCCTGCCCCTGTGTGGGTAGTGATGGGAAATCCCCAGGGAAGCTCACCCCGGGGAAGGCGTGGTAGCACTGAGGAGGGGGCTCAGAGGCCAGACAGAGCTGCGTTCCAGCCCCAGGTTTTCTGCTTGCAGTTGTGTGACCTTGGGTGGGTTCCCAAAGACCCAGGGGCCTTAGTCTCCTCATCTGTCAGATGGGAGCAGTAGAACACAAACCCCTGGATCATCAGGAGGGTGGAGTGAGAAATGCAGCCACGGGCATGCAGTGGGTCTCCCTCCCGGTAAGCCCCCACCGGCCTCCCTGGTAGGAGCCTGTACTTGTCATTGGAAAGCCCCAGGTGGCAATGTGTGGGTCTCTGTTGGAAAACTTAAAAAAAAATGTATTTTATTGAAGTATAGTTGGTTTACAATTTTGTGTTTATTTCTGTTGTACAGCAAAGTGACTCAGTTATGCATATGCTGCTGCTGCTGCTGCTTCGCTTCAGTCGTATCTGACTCTGTGCGACCCCGTAGATGGCAGCCCACCAGGCTCCGCCATCCCTGGGATTCTCCAGGCAAGAACACTGGAGTGGGTTGCCATTTCTTTCTCCAATGCATGAAAGTGAAAAGTGAAAGTGAAGTCGCTCAGTCGTGTCCAACTCTTAACGACCCCATGGACTGCAGCCTACCAGGCTCCTCCATCCATGGGATTCTCCAGGCAAGAGTACTGGAGTGGGGTGCCATTGTATATATTCTTTTTCATATTCTTTTCCATTCTGGGTTTATCACAGGATATTGACTCCCTGTGCTCTGCGGGAGGACCTTGTTGTTGATCCATTCTGTAGATAGTTTGTTTCTGCTAACCCCAGCCTCCTGCTCCGTTCCTCCCCCACACCGATCCCCCTTGGCAACCACAAGTCTGCTGTTATGTCTGTGAGTCAGTTTCTTTTAAATTATAGATGGAAAGGGGGCTGAAGTGCTTTGTGCATAAGTTCTGATCGAGCTGTTTGGGCAGCAGAAGTTGAATAGTCTGCCCAGACCAGGGGGCTGGCGGGGCCTGGTGAAGTCGCCTCGGCCGATGGCCTTGTGCTGAGACACAGCACCAATCGCCTCTGCCCAGGTTCCAGCCGCAATCTCAGTCTTGGCTGCCCGATTTGCCTCCCTGTTCCCCCCTTACCCCCTTCCATACAGCCACCAGCAGGATGTTTAGAACCTAATTTTCATTTATTATCTGATGCTTGTATTAATATTAGTCTGCTAGGGCTGCCAGGACCAAACACCCGAAACTGAGCAGTTCAAACAATAGAAATTCATTCTTTCACCCTCATGGAGGCTGGAAGTCCAAGATCAAGGTGCTGGCAGGGCTGGTGTCTTTTAGGCATTGCTCCTCGGCGTGTAGACAGCAGTCCCCTCCCTGTATCTCACACGCTCATCCCTCTGTGCATGCCTGTATCCTAATCCCTCCTTCTTACAAGGACACCAGCCATACTGGAGCAGGGCCCACTTGTATGATCTCATTTTAACTTAATCACCTCTTCTAAGACCCTGTATGCAAACCCAGCCATGGTCTGAGGAGCTGGGGTTGGGACTCCAACGATGGAATTTGCAGAAGGCATAGCTCAGTCCACGATTCTGTGTTTCCCTCTGTATGCCAGCCCTGTGCCGTGGTCTGGAATAAAGTTGTGGGACACCAGACCTGTTACTGCTACAGTTCTGCTTGAATCTTCCGTGTTCTCCTTGGCCCACACTTAGAAGCCATCAGGATCCAAGCATTGCCCCCTCCCCAGCATGGCCCCCCAGCCCCCCAGCCCGCCACTCCCCGTCCCCGCCCCAAGCTGCAGACACGCCAGGCCACTTTCAGACCCAGCAGTCCTACCCGACATGATGCCGACCCAAGACAAGTCGGCATGTCTGTGCCAGCGACCGTCTCGAGGTGGAGGAACCACTTGGAGAAATGCCTCTTTACACTTGTGTTTCTCCCCAGGGGAAGGTTTGACTAAACCCGTGGTTCTCCCAACTTTGAAGCTCCACCCGAGGCTTCATCAGCTCTCTCCTGTACCTTGGAGAGAAGGCCCCATCTGTGGGCCATGGACCGTGTGAGGCCGTTGAATGTTCAGAGTGAAGGCAGCTCACCAAGTCTTCTGGAATAAGGTCGCCCTTGTTGAGGAGAACATGCCAGGAGGGTGCACTTCGAACCAGCGGTGGTTTCATTGTCCTTTCATGCTTTAGCATTTTGCTTTCTTATATTCATTAATATTTTTTAAAAATTTGAAGTAGACAAGTCCAAAGGATAGACGGCACTCACCAGTGAGGTTCGGCCCTCAAGGACGCCCTGCTCTGGCTACCGCATCACAGCTAACTCACCTGGTCCACCTTGCATGAACAGAGCTTACGCTTTGCCACACGTGCTTGAGATTTTAAAGCAGAAACAATATATTAAAGATGAGTCCCCTCATATTCTCATTCCCGGTTCAATTTCCCTCCTAGAGTCAACCACCACCATGAACTGGTTTCACTGTACAAACACGTGCATGCACACCGTATGATATATGTACAAACACATGTAATACATGTCTGTGTAATACACACATACATACATATGCATGTGCACCTATGATATCCACAAACTTGTCTAAAATATAGTTTATATGCCTTAAAATGTACATAAATGGTACCGTTAGCATAACATTCTACGACTTTCTTAGCCCAACATTGGATTAGAGCTTTGTTGCTGCTCACAATCCCAGAGCTCCAGGTCTTTCTTTTACCTGCTTTATAATATTCCGCCCACACTGACCCACAGTTATTTTACCCCTCCCCCTACCGAGAGTTATTTGAATTGCACCCATTGGTGATTTAAACCAAACCCAGGTTTTGGTCCAGTCGAGTCACGTAAACAATTCCTGTTTCATGCCTTTGGGAGTGCCCTGCCCCTCAGGATGCTGAAGCACAGAGTAAAGCAAATTGGATGTTTCTCTGACGACCGGGTGGTCATTTTATGATGTCAGTCTTGCTCCCGCTTTGTCCCAAATCTTAACCCAGTGTCAGTACTTTTTGGCATCCTTTTCAGCCTGGCCTCTGCAGCTGGGAAATGGTCATATATGGTGGTGTGACTAAGCGGGAAGGCGGCAAGGACCCTGGGAGCGTCTGTGTTACTGACTTGATTCCCACGGGGCGAGTGAGCACACAGAAGCCCTCCCGTGGTCCCTGCGGCTCTGCCCCAGAGGGAACTCCTCGGCCGAGAGGCCACGGAGCTGGGCCTCCGCCTGGATGTCGGCTGCTTTTATCTGAAGCGTAAGCCTGGTCAGGACCCTGGAGAGTTTCCAGGGATGGAGATGGGAACTGCCACGTTCCCATCACTCCAGGCTCTGTGCTCAGCCTCTCAGGTGCCCAGGGCAAGCCCCAGAGGATCCCTGCCTTCCGCTGCCATCTTGCAGCCCCACGCCAACGCAACCAGTGAAACCCTGGCTGTTGCTCACGTGGGAGATGACAGGGGGGCCTCCTGGGGTTCTGGGTGGGCCAGCCTCCAGGCTGCCTCCCTCCCTGCTCACCCAGGGGTCTCTGGAGCCCTCCCTCCAGCTCTCCGTCCTGTCTTCAGCCAGGCCTATCCCACTGGTCAGGGGTTGGGGGCTTCCCTGCCGGTCTCCCCAGCCTAACTGGGAGCCCCTTGAGGCCAGGGACAGTGCCTTGTCCTCCTCTCCCAGTGTGCAGCACAAAATAGGTGCCAATAAAGGCCACTGGGTTACGACCAACTCTCCCTGCGGGTGAGACAGAGGTGAGAGGGTGAATGACAAGCCCTGTCCTGTCTTCTTGGACCAGACAGCAAGCCATCAGGAGGACCACACCTCGTGACCTGTAGTGTGACCCCTGGCCCCCCAGGGTGAGAGGAACCAGCGCAGCATGGTGGAAAACCCCAGGCTCTCAGGGACATCACACCTGGGTTTGAGTCTTACCAGTAAGCAGCCTTGGGATCAACTCTCTGAACCTCAGCCTCCCCGTCTGTAAAGTGGTTGCAAGGGCACACCGACCTCCTGGGTTGTCGTAAGGGCTGGAGATGACATGGATGAGGCGACTGGCCCCCGCAGAGGCTCAGGAAGGGCTCTGGGAAGGAGCACAGGCACAGCGGAAACTCAACCTAATAAATTATCTTCGGGCCAGGGAATTTTAGAATTAGTAAGTGTGTTCCAAGACTAAGACAGCTTTTCCTAAGATGCCTGCCAAGGAAGAAAGGTTAGTGAGAGGCGGTGTTTGGGAAAAGGGCCCAGAGCCCAAAGGCAAGGATGGATCATGAAGATCGTTGACGGGTCATAAAATGACAGCGTCAGGCACTGTGGATCTCAGAGGGGGTGAATCCCAACTGATGTGACCACGAGGCGTGCACCACAGCCCCTGGCCTGGCACGTGTCAGGAGCTAGGGTTCCAGAAACACTCCTTGGGAAGCACAGCCCCAAGAGGGGCTGGGAGGTCCGGAAGTCCTAGCCACCGTCTTCCATCCCTTCCTTGACCCCGCTGATGCAGCTGTTGGGTGCTAATCACCCATATGAACCATTCACTCAGCAGCCAAGAGGGTCACACCCGGCAGTGCTTTTAACAGGCCCACTGTCAGACAGAAGCTGGCCAAGGGAGGCTGCGTGCTGGACTGTTTGGGGGGTTTCCAGGCAGGGGACAAGGTGAGAGTGGGTACACAGGTGCCCCTGGGAGGCCCGTCTCTTTCTCTGAGGATCAAGCCAGCAGAGCATGTGGCTGGGCCCTGGGAGGCTATGTCATAGAGTGTGATGGTTACACACCCCGTGGAAGGGCCGTGACAGGAGGAGCCTGTGCAGGGATGGGTCTGGGGGTGCCTGACGGCCAGTTTGGGAACTGAGTCCTACTTCACAGGGACTAGGAAGTTTGCTACCCCTGTTGGTTCACGGCACATCCTTTGCTGACGTGAAATGGCTTTAGCAGTCTCTTTTGGGGGCAGGAGATGGAGTTTAATTCAGGCCATAGACTCACCGGAGCCTGAATGAGTCCAGATGCTGACTCAGAGTGAGGAAAAGGAGGCGCCACGAGAAGCTGAGTCTGGGAGAGACCGAGCCAGGATGTCCATGTGGCATCAGGCCGCTTGCCGTGCTGGAGGCCGTTGGCTTGAATCCCAGCTCCACCACTTCCTGCCTGCTGGATCTTGCTAGTGTGGCTTCTGTGAGCCTCAGTCTCCACATCTGCACAGTGGGGAGATGGGTGCCCGGTCCTCTCTGCCGTGGCGGGTTTGGCACTGACGGACTTCTCTGGCTGCCCTCTGCTTCCTTTCAGAACACGAGATCGCCCAGCTCTGCCTCAGGCGCCCAGGCCGCCCGTCACTCCCTGCCCTCGCTGCCGGCGTGGAGCCATGAGCTGTGTCCTGACTGGCGTCGTGCCCTTGGGGCTGGTGCTGCTGCTCTGCGGAGCCCAAGGCTTTTTCCTGCCCAATATCACACAGTTAGAGAAGCTGCTCAGCAAATACCAGGGGGACCAGCCCCACTCACGGACGCGGAGGGCCATCTCCAGGGCAGACCGGGAGGAGATCCTCACACTTCACAACAAGCTTCGGGGCCAGGTCTCGCCACCCGCCTCCAACATGGAGTACATGGTGAGCGCGGGCCCAGGGCGGGGGGCGGGGCCCAGGCCCCGGGGCTCCTGGGCAGAGAGGCTCCCCTGGCTGCACCTCTCTGAGCTCAGCCCCAGCTCCATGCCCTCGACTCTCCCCCTAGGCCCTCCTGGAGTGGGGGCGGTGAGGGTCACGGGCTGGGCTCTGGCCTCCGTGTCTCCTTCGCTGGGCTGGGCCTTAGCACTCACTTGGTAGCTGGTGGGCACGCCCATCGCGTGCCCAGCACAGATGCTCAGCCCTGGGGCTGTGCTGGTGCCGTGGCCTCCGTGCAGCATGATCTCCACCCCACACTCTCCAGGTGCTCCTCTGTCCAAACAGTGAGGGGCAGCTGAGTCTGTGAGCAGTGGGGTGTTCTGCTGGGAGGAGGAGGCCGAAAAGGGATGGTGGAGGGTCCCCTGTACCTCAAGAGAAGCCCCCGCACTTAGGAACAGAAGGAGCGACCAGCTCCAGGTGCCCGTCCCCAGCCCCACCCTCACTCATGTGTCTCCATGTCTGGTTTTCTCGGCCCCATGAAGTGGGCACCGTGGTTCCCCCCAGCTTTACAGACTAGCCCGGGATCACACAGCTGGCAGAGGCAGAGGTGGATTCCGACCTGGGTCTGGCTGAGTCCAGGACCCACACCCTCGTTTGCCTGTCCATGCTCAGTCTGAACTCTACCCCACCCTGCTGCCCCTCTAGGTACCCGGGGCTCTTTCTCCACCTGTTTTCATCTTCCCTGCCCATGCTGTTCTCGCCTTGATTAGCGGGGCAGCCTCAGCCCTGGAGGGGCTCCCATCTTGCCCTCTGAATCCTGGCATCATGTTGTAATTCCTCAATCTTTATTCTTCCAGCCTTTCTCCTGGCAGGAGCCTCGAGGGCCCTCTGTGCTTCTTGCCTGGCACCCGAGGCCTCCTGTCAGGAGCCCTGGTCTGTCTGGTTAGCTTGTTTCCCTTCCTCCTCTGTGGCCAGAGAGGTCTCAGGGTGCTGTGCATACAGCCCCCCTCTGCACCCCAGGCATCTGCACCCTGTCACTCCCGTATCCAGCTCCGTGCAGCCCAGGCCCCTCTCCTTCCTCTGGACTCAGTTGCCGCTCTCTGTGTTGATCATGCTCTGACCTTGGTCACCCTCACGGTCGGGCACCTGCCAGTGTGGCTGTGGGCCCCTAGGCATTGCTGTGCCTGATGAGGTGGCCCGTCACCAGGGATGAGTGGATGCCCGCCTGGGAAGAGCCTGAGAAAGGCTGTCCCCTGGGGACTCCTTATGAAACCATTTCTTTTTTTCCCCTCAAGAAAATAGTCCAGGGGTTTGTTCTGAAGGGGCTGTGCTAATTTTAGGAGGCAGAGTGGGCACCCTTTCAAAATGTTAGTGTGCAGGGCAGCCATGCAGAGCTCTTTAGGGTTAAAGATGGAGAGAATTAGGGTAGGTTTCTTTTTAGGCTCTTCCTGCCCCCTGCCAGGATCCTCGCCTGCCAACGTGCAGCCACCCAACAACAGGTGGCACTGACTGGAAGAGAGTGTCTCAAATCCATGGCTTCCTGCTCAGCCCCGCTTCCTGGGGCTTTGAGCCACAGCCCTCTGAAACAGGCTCATCCCAAGAGGTGGACTATAAAACCCCATGGAGTTAAGACACCCTGTTTTGAGGTTTTACGAGTAGACAGGCTCTGGAGCCAGCCTGTCTGGGTTTAGGACTTGCCCCTGGATGTTGAGGAGTGCAGGTATCTTGGCCAGAAGGAGACGCAGGACTGGAGATGGGGGCAAGGGGTGGCTCCACGCTGGGGTCCCGTGGTTGGTGAACCAGTCTCCTGGAACGTCCCAGGGCCCTCCCCATACAGGCTGTCAGTGAGCACCTATTGTGCGAGGGGCTGGGCCTCCTGCCTGCCTGGTGACTCTGGGAGGGGGCGGGGCAGCCGCTGGCTCACAGCCTGAGGGCGCTGGGCATCAGATTCTCGAAAGAGAGAAGTGGTCTCCCTCACTTGGTTCACCGTTTTCTCTTTTGGGGAGTTATGTATGGGCCCTGTGCTGGCTGGGAGGGGAGCCGGTGGCAGATTCTTTGTCCTGCAGGTGGCAGGGTGGGCTTTGCCGGAGGGGAGCAGGACTGGGTGAGTTGAAGGCATTTCTTGCTACTTAGAAAAAAAAAAAAACTATATATACGTGTGTATATGTATAGGGTTATATATAGGCTTCCCAGGTGGCACTGGTGGTAAAGAACCTGCCTGTCAGTGCAGGAGATATAAGAGATGTGAGTTTGATCCCTGGATCAGGAAGATCTCCCGGAGGAGGACATGGCAACCCATTCCATTATTCTTGCCTGGAAAATCCCCATGGACAGAGGAGCCTGGCGGGCTATAGCCCATAGGGTCACAAAGAGTTGGACATAACTGAAGCAATTTAGCATGTGTGTGTATAAAGAAATATATATGTATATATAAAATGGTAAAATATACATAATATAAAACTTACCATTTCAACCATTTTACAATGCACTGTTCAGTGGCATCAGGTACCTTCACACCATTGTACAGCCATGACCACCATACATCTCCAGGTTATTCATTCTCCCGTTTCACATATGAGGAAACTGAGGCTGAGAGGAGGGACTTGCCAGGGTTCCCAACAAGTTACAGGATGAGCAGGAGCTCTGAGCATCCAGGCTCCTCCAGGTTCTTTGCTGACCAGAGACCATCGAAATGCTCTAGGAGTCCTTGAGTCCAGTGTCGCAGAAGCTGAGCCTGCTCCTTAGGGTCGTCCTGGGGCCCGAGCTGGGGGCATCTGTGCAGTTTGAGTTCTTCCACACACTCCTGACCCTACCTCCTGGTGCCCATTTCTCGTCCCCTGCAGACCTGGGATGAAGAGCTGGAGAAGTCGGCGGTGGCCTGGGCCCGGGAATGCATCTGGGAGCATGGGCCCACCAGCCTGCTGGTGTCCATCGGGCAGAACCTGGCCGTGCACTGGGGCAGGTGAGAGCCGCCGTGGCCCCCTACTTGTGACCTGGGGTCTCACTCACACTGCCGGACCTCTGAGCATCTGTTAAATGTCACCCACCGACCTTCGCCCAGGTCAACTGGGCCGGTTTCCTTAGAGGAAGCGGGAAGATGTCTTCTGACAGATTAAGACTTGCTGGCCATGTGCAAGGCACACGAGCTCTCTGAGTAGAGGCCCAGGAGTCGCTAGGGTTCCAGGGTCTGCTTCCACTTTGCCCCATTCATTGAAAAATCGATATGGATTGGACAGAGCCCCTGAAAACACAGGACGAGCTTTGCTGGCCTTCAGACCTACCATATCCAGTTTGTGAGCTTGGATTTTAACGGGACCCCAAGCCCCTGCACTCTCCTTTAGCCAGGGTTGTTCTGGGCAGGACCTGGGCAAGGGGTCATCACGGGGCTAGAGGCTTGACTTCGTGGAGGCATAGCAACCCGGTGTTGTTTTCTGCTTTTTATCCAGTCAGTCTTATGACAGCATCACCAGAAAATGTCTAAGAGGAACCCAACCCATGGACCCGCTGACCTGGTCAGCTCTTTCTGTGTTTCTGGGCTCCTGGGCTGCATCTGGCCGACATATTTTCGAATAGTTGTAACTGTGGCCAGGACAGCTATTGATTTTTTTTCCTTCTCATACGACATCAGTTTTTTAGTACATACTTGTCACGGTTATCACATTTTAAAGGCTGCTTGTGAGCCATCAGGTTGACAGACCAGAATTTAGGCATTCCATTCTCGTAGTTGGGTTTTGTTTTTCTCTTTTTCCCTTTTTGCTCATTTGAATGATTTCATTAGGAAAACTCCAAGGAGTAGGATTGATGGGTCCATGGCAAAAAGGCTGTTCCCTTTCTGTATCAATATTGCTGACTCACTTTCCAGAGGAGCCCCTCATCTGAAAGCCCCTCAGCAGCTGAATGTTTTCTTTCTAAAACTGGCCCAGCCTGGCAGCAAGCTTGTGGGACATGGATAGATGGGGTGGTGGGTACCCTGTGGCCCTGGAGCTCTGATGCTCTCTGTGTGTCCTTCTCCAAGCTGGCCCCAAGCAGAGAGGCGCTTTCCCTGGCCAGGGCACTGACGCCACCATTACCTGAGTCCTGACGGTAATCATTACAAGACCGCTGACTGCCCTGCTCCCCACGGTGCCCTCAGAAGTGCCCAGTTCCCCCTGCATCTGTTCTGCTTATTGAAACCACTTTGTCTACACTTGCTGGTGACAGCAGCCGGGGCTTGCATCTGGCTTATTTTCTTTCCCAGTGCCAGCCTGGGGCTGAAGAGAGGGCCAACGGTCACCAACAAGAGGTGGGGAGGGTCTTCTAAGTGCTGGGGGCGAGGGAGGGCTCAGGTGATAGGATCCCAAATGGGAGCTTGGAGCAAGGTTTGCCCCCCTTCGGTCTTTTCTTATGCAGTAGTATCTGTGAAACACAGGATTCAGGGACTGCATATATTTCCCCAAATGTATATAAAAAGTACATAATTAATAGTATAAAAAAGGATTCACTGGGGCCAGATACATGTTTCCCATACACACAGGTGGTGTCTGGGTCACCCAGGCATACTCCTGGACTCTGAAGGAGGCCAGTTCGGGTTTTAAGCACTTCTAACAGGTGCCAGGTGGATGTGGGGCTGTTGGCCTGAAGGAGCGCACCCCACCGCCTCTCCCCCCCAGCTCCACCGTGGGTGGTGGTGCTGCCAGAAGGGGTCTCTGCTGTTGTGTGCATGTGGTGGCCGGAACTTAACAAGCTGGTCTGTCCCTCTGTCCCTGCAGGCCTCGTTCCCCTGGCTCCCATGTGCAGTCCTGGTATGATGAGGTGAAGGACTACACCTACCCCTACCCCCACGAATGCAACCCTTGGTGTCCGGAGAGGTGCTCCGGGCCCATGTGCACCCACTACACCCAGGTAAGGCCAGAAGATCAGGTGTGGCCTCAGCCTGGCAGCCCCAGAGCTGTGGGGCTCTCCCCCAATCAGAGGACCTCTGTTCTATCATTGCCTTAGTTTTTTCCCTTTAATTCAGTCCTACTCAAAGTATAACTGGTGGGTTGAGCTGTTTGTGGCTGGTTCACAAATATGGAAGCTGAGAATGAGCACTAGAAACTTCTATGGCAGTTTTACACTGCTGGGGCATTTTCCTTGTTTTGTTTTGTTCACTTTTCTGTTTTTGATTTAAACAAATGTCTGGATTGTTCATGGGCGAGGGGAAGAATTTGGGCCTCACTCCTTTACCACACACCCGTTTACTGTGGGCACCTTACGGATTCAGGCCAGATTATGTCACCCTGGCCATTTTCCCCTTAAACTTTGATGTATGGATGTCATCTTTTCAGATAGTTTGGGCCACAACCAACAGGATCGGCTGTGCCGTGAACACCTGCCCGAGGATGAATGTCTGGGGAGATGTTTGGGAGAATGCGGTCTACCTCGTCTGCAATTATTTTCCAAAGTAAGAACAAGTGACATGGTTTTATGGGTTGGGGTGTGTTTGCTTGCAGTGGAAGACCCAACTAGTACTGGCTTAAATGGTAAAATCTCTTCATTACTTCACATAACAAGGCATTCAGATATTAGTGTGTCGAGGTTAGCTTAGTAGCCCAGCAGTGTCAATGAGAACGTTCTGTCTTCTTACAGTACTGTCCTCTCCGCATGGTCATAAGAAGGCTGCAAAACATCAGGCACCAAGTCTTCCCAAACAGAAGGGAAGAGAATGGTAGAAAAGAGTTCTCTCCTTTGGCTTTTCTCTTGCCTGGCCCACTTTCTCCTTAAGTCATCTGCCAGAACCGGGCTACTCATGGACAAGGGGGAACAAGACTGCCCCAGTTGGCTTCGACCAATGAACTTGTCCCGGTTGGCTTGGCAAATCGTCCTCTGGGACTACTTGAATAAGTCGGAAGCAGGAATAGCTGTTGGCTGGGCAACTGGTGGAGTCCACCGTAAAGATTCTTTTTTTCTGAAAATATGCAGCAAAGAGCACTCTGGTAAATAGGTATTTTGCGTCTTTATATTTCCCCTCCCAGAAGGGGCCTCGTCAGGCTTTGTGGTCACAGCCCCTCTTCGTCTTCACGGCGTCCTGATGTCATCAGTGTGTCTCTTATCCCTTTACTCATTCGCCTCTGTTGCTCATGAGACAACTATGTGCTGATTCTCGGAGAGCAGCTCACCCAGTTTACAGCCTGTGGTTTGCGCACTGGCCGTGGGGCTGGCTGCCATCCTAGCACTGGGCCCTGCATGCAGGGGCCCTTAAGGCATATTTTCTCAGTGACTGCATGAAGCAGGAATGACCTCATTTACTGGGTTGGGTCAGGAGTGGCCGTGAGAAGGTGGGATGAAGGGGAATCGCTGAGGTTGGGAGGAAAATAGAAACTCTCCGTAAACCATCCGGCACGCTAGTGGTGGCAGTGTCTCCACAGCCACAGGGATGAGGTTAGGGGTTGTGTCATCAGTGGGGGGACCAAGCCCCACGGAAGGGCAGTAAGCTGGTCAGAGCTCCTGGAAGAGTGGCAGGTGGGGAGTGAGGAATCATTCAATTTGACTGTGTATTAAAAAACCCCAAACACTAGAAGATCCTACTAGAAATACCACTTCCCCCTTATTTAGCGCCTATCCCTTTCTTAAAAAAATTAATATCCTGTGTATAGTAATACACTAATCCTGAAAGTACAGCTGGTAAATTTTCACATGTATATACATGTATTAGTCAGCACAGGCTGCTGTAACAAAGTGGCTTCAGCAGCAGATTTCTCTCTCACAGCCCTGGAGGCCAGAAGTCCAGATCAGGGTCCAGCAGGGCTGGTTTCTGGTGAGGATTCTCTTCCCAGCTCACAGATGCCCACGTTCTCTCCATGTCTCCACATGGTGTTTCCTCAGTGTGTGCAGGGGGTGGAGGAGAGAGATGGAGGGGAAGTTGAGCTTCCTATGTCTCTTTCTATAAGGACACTAATCCTATTGGATCAGGGTCCCCACTCTTGTGACCTCATTTAACTTCAGTCACCTCCTCTGAGGCCTCATCTCCAAATGCACCTACCCTGGGGGTTAGGGTTTTAACATATGAGTTGGGGGGTGTGCACATACGTTCAGCCCATGCATCATGTATCTATAACATAGCACCCAGGTTGGAAGACAGGCTCCCAGGACGCCTGGCACCCAGCCCACGTCCACAACTGCTAACTCTGAGAGTTACTGCTCCAGTCCTGTGGCAGGCATGGTTTGTCACTGAGGAAACGTGGAGCCTACATATGCTGGCAGACTCAGCTGGGGGAGGGGAAGAGCCCATCTGGGGGCCCAAATGGTCTGAAGAACCTACTGAGCCCCACCCAGTGACAGGGCAGGTGCTGGGGTACCCAGGGTCCACCTGGTGATGGTCCATTTGTGGGGGTCAGCCTGAAGCCCTCTGTGAGTCCCGGCCAGCCTGCACGTGAGGCAGATGTGCTCAACAAAGCAGTGTCTGCAGCCTGCTGGGGATGTTATTTTGCCCTCTCTGGGTGCAGATTATGACAGCCCCTGCCCACCATCCCCGGCCGGACACCCACGTGGCCCTGGGTGGTTCCATTCCGCTATTTTGTGCTGACCAGGAGCAAACAGTATGTTTTCTGCAATTTGTCCCTTGGCCAGCACTAACGGGACCCCTCCCTCCCTGGCCACCCTGGACAGCCGTCAGCCCATCACCCCATGAGGTTGCTGATTTAGCAAGTGCTCAGAGACTGTGTCACCATCACCAGAGGCCAGCCCCGACGTGAGGCGTACATACAGCCACCTCCTTCATCTCACGACCAGCCCCCAAGGTTACCCTGTACAGAGAAGGGGGCAGAGGTTCTGGCTGGCAGGGCCAGGTCTAGCCCCGGAGCCTGCTCCTCATGGCTCGGCTACCCTTGGCCCAAGAGTGGGGCCCTGCATCTATTTCCTGAGAGGATAGCTAGTTGACTGGGGCAACCCTGAAGGAGGTTACTAGAACAGATCGCAGAGACTGGCCCCCAGTCACTCACTGCTCCAGCCTGTGCTGCCAAAGGCACCACTAGAAGGGCCTTGGAATCCTGCTCACCACCCACTACCCAGGCTCTGGAGAAATCCCATCGAGCGGCCTCTGGTTTTCCTGCCCTGGAAGCTTAGAGGGAGGCAGATCAGTGCCTGTGATGCCCAGAGGGACCTTGGTCCCAGCCCCACGAGCAGAGTATGGTCAAAGCTCTGAACCGCACAGGCTGAGGTCAAATCCCAGCCCTCACACTCACTTGCTGTGTGACTTTGGGCAAGTCACTTAACATCTCTGAGCCCGTTTCCTCTCCTGATAAAGGACTGAACTCTAGCATGTCCTTCCTAGGGTGCTGGAAGGATGGAGTGAGCAGGTGGTATGCAGTGAGAAGCCAGTAACCTCGAGGCCCTCCCTGGAACAGGCTGCCCATCACTCATTTGAGAAATGGCTTAAAAGGGAGGGTCCCAGCAGCTTCCCCGGCGTTGGTGTTGGGGCTGGGGGAGGGGGCAGTGCCACCGGCATTCAGAGTTGTGCGAGGGAGCAGCGTGCATAGGTGGGGGCCACAGGACAAAGGATGAGAAGGGGAAGGACGCTTCATGGCTCCTGGCTAGATTATTCTGTAATTCTCTAGATGCTGTGCACAGAGGGGCTCAGGGCAAGTGCCTGTCCCCCTCATACCTTCCTTCTTCCCTGACCGTGTCAGGGCCCCAAGAGGGTCTAGAACAGAAAGAGGGGTCCCCGGGCTCTGGCATGGCAGCCCTGTGATGGTGTTTCTGGTCTGTCCTCAGGGGCAACTGGATCGGAGAAGCCCCCTACAAAACCGGCCAGCCTTGCTCCGAGTGCCCGGGCAAGTACCGCGGTGGCTGCAAGAACAACCTCTGTTACCAAGGTAGGAATCCACTTCAGAGCCCTTGGGAGCGGGCTTCTGCTCCCACCCCTGAGTCGTAGAGCTGCCAATGTGAAATGGGGATGTTGGACAGCTAGGGGGAGAAATTGATCCCTTCCACCCTTGGCCTCTGCTCCCCTCCTCCATCTCCAGACTCCAGCCCACACTCCCCTCCTCCCCTCCCCATCTCCAGACTCAGGGTTGAGCCCCAGCTCCCCTTGGGACATCCCCCAGTGGGCGTCTCCCACGGGCGGCACTGACCAGAGGCATCCTGCCCTCTTGGTGCTCAGACTTTGGTATAAAACAGACAACAAACGAGGAATTTAAAGCAGCCGTGTGATGGATGGTCCAGGCCAGCTGTGGGCCGGGTGGGCTATCGGAGCCCCTCCTGCTTGTTCTTGTCCCCACCAGACCCCCACCAACCCACGTGTGTGGCTCACCCGGCCCTTACTCATCATAAACATCTACGTTCCCCCCGCCTCAGCTCAGGCCCAGCTAGAGCTTTCAGGCCATGTATTTTCCAGCAACAGGGCGTTTCCATTTACCCCACTCCTGTAAATAATGCACATTTTTCATGCCTGAAGTGCTCCTCATATTTCGGACTATTTCCTCCAACTCCATCCCGGCTGAGGCGCTGACCATGTGTCTGCGGTTAAGGTGTGTTTTTTTCACGTGGCTGCATCAACAGGTCCTGTGACGGTTGAGAGGGGCCTTTCAGGAGGGTTGGCACGGGCAGGAGGCAGCGGCCCTTCCCTGCTGGGGGTTCGTGGGGTCAGCCCAGTGGGCTCCAGGGTGAAGAGTGGATTCCAGCCCTCTTGGGCCAGTTATTCCCTGCTGATTCTGCCCACTGCAGCGGGGCGGTGGCTGGGGGAAGTCCTCTGAGGGGAGAAGCAAGGGTCTGATGGTGCGGCAGTGTGGCCCAGTCCATGTGGTCCCCTGGGTTATGACTTACGTGCGGGGAGCTGAGTCTCCGGGGGAAGCAGGGGCTCAACGCAGAGTCCAGACATGAGACTTCCGGCTCTGGATCTTAGTGATTTGAGGCTCTTTGCTCAAACCCCTCGGTCTCTCTGCCCGGCGGCAGAATGGGCCTGGTGACGCATCTGTCCGTGACGCATCTCAGACTCAGATGAGAGAGTCAGTGCATTTGGTGTGACCATCCTGAGTGCCTGCTGTGTGCCAGGATGTTGGTAGGTGATGGGGTGGAGTAACTATGGGGACCAGTCCCGGCCCTGCCCCGGGGAACCTGACATCCAGCGGGGCCGTTGCCCCTTTCAGGGCATGATACAGGTGCCTCGGGGCTGTAGCACAAGCCCCCGCGTGGGCCGGGTCAGGGAGGGCTTCCTGCGCAGGCAGCTGTCGAGGAAGACTGAGCCTGGTGATGAAGGAAGGGAAGGGCGCGCCTGGCAGGAAGCTGCTGTGCCATGGCACGGCGCACAGGTCCTGGCAGTGCCCGCCGTGCAGTAGGGTGCTACAGGCGTTTGTTAGGTGGAGTTCCTCCTGCTCCCCCTCTCCACCGTCTTCGAGACAGGGTCCCCACGCCCATCCTTAGTGAAATATTTCCACGCAGTCCCACTCCGATACCTGGATTCCTGGGACAAGCGTGGGTTTTAGAGTCTAGTACACCTGCTTGGGGGCTATCAACCCTGCACGTTCCAGCAGGGGGACCCCGGCAGGTCACCTCATCAGTCTGAGCCTCAGTCTTCCTGTGTGAGCATGGGGTGACGTGTCAGCCCCTGGGGGTAACAGGAGGGCTGAGAAGGCAGGCCGACACTCGAGCCATGTCAGGCTCCAAGTTCCCATTCAGGCGGGTCCTGTGGCTGCTATCTGGTCGCCCAGAGGGACAAGTCCCCTCTCAGATCCTGAGGGCTGGTTAGGGGACTGTGAGGGAGGGCAGACTCCTGAGGGCGCCCCCTCAGGTCTCCTGTTGGGGGACTCCATGTGTGCACGAGGCAGGCTGTTGCGATGCAGGGCGGGCAGAGGGGCCGGGTGTGCCAGGCAAACTGCTTGCCTTCTCTGAGCCTCAGTTTCCCCATCTGTAAGAGTAATGCCATCATCTCCTGCAGATGGTTTGCTGGGAGGATGTGGTAAGGAAGGTACAAGTTACTAGGACAGCAGCCTGCACATAGTCACCACTTTATGGACCCAGCCTGTTACTTTCTTGGAGAAGCAGGTGAGGAGGTATGACCTCACTTGTCACTTGGCCTGGAGTTCTTCACCTTAGGGGTTACTGGGGCCCCCATCCATCTCAGGATCCTGGCACATGCCTTCTTTTCTTGGAAAACACAATTGTGGTGTCACACCTCCTCTAGGAAGACTTCCCTGATTTCACAGCCAGGCTGCTCACTTGCCTCCACGCCCTTACTGCACCCAGACTCTCCATGAACTTGAATCACCTGTAGTTACAACCGCTGGTTCATGCCAGGGCCTCCAGGGGCACCTGGCAGGTGTGTTCTGCATGTTGTCTGAATAAATACACCCCCAAAGTCCACAGAGGGGCCTTGTCAGAGAACAAATGTACACAAAGACAGCCTAGATACAGGTTAACCCACCCAACGAAACCTCCTGGACTTGCTTCTTTATTTTTAGTGGAAAATACCCAACTTCACTTGGAGGGCATCCTGATTTCCTTAGCTAACCATGCAGAAAGTCTCCTCTAAAGCAGCTTATCTGCATAAGCTACTTAATAAGCGTTTATTGAGGTGCCTGGCAAAGCCTTGACCTCTCAATGGAGATGGAGCAGGGATAAGGATAGACCGTAAGAGGCGTTCCCACCCCTCTAGCCTGTCCCTGTGTGGCGATGAAGGGTGTGGGGTTCAGGGAAAGGAGTTTGACTCTCAGCTGTGTGAGCTTGGGCAGGTCACATAGCCTCTCCAAGCCTCAGTTTTCCCATCTGTGAAATGGGGCTGTTCACACCTCCCAGGGCAATGAGAGGATGACACGAGAACTTGACATTAGCTATGAGCTTTGTCCACACTTACAGAACCAGATGGAGTCTGCAGAATGATGTAGAAATGCTCGGTGCCCTGGGACCCCTGGTCCGGAGCTGGACGGTGCACAGGGTAACCTTGGTGTGAACTTGGGCACGGAATTTCCCCAGGCCTGTGCTGGTCCACTCAGGGGATCTTAATTAGGATGTGCTCAAATACAGCCCATCCTCTGGGTAAGCATTCCACTTTTCATGTGTGTGTCCGAGGGTGAGGACTGTCTGCCCATTTTCTTAAATAGTGAGCCCTCAAATGCTTTAGGCTGCTCTACCCAACTATATTCGGCTAAATAAAGCTGCGATTATGAGGTATAAAAATCCTAAAGGCCAGTGGAAGAAAACCCAGCTTATTCCAGAGACAGCTCTGGCTTTCAGTGAAGGGCAAGCCTGAATAGCCACATTGACGGGAAGACAGACCAGAGACCGCTGCTGGGTTCCAAGTGCTGTTTGCAAACCCAGCATCTTCATAAAGATTTTGCCTATAGAGTTTAGCTACAGATAATGTTTCCTACATTACCCTTCCTGAATATCTTTAAACTTTGCTGGGACTATTTTTTTCCTCTCCAAAGGGTTCAAAGACAGAATTCATTGCAGGGGTTGGAGGGGGTTGACGGTCCTTCATGCAGCCAGTTTTGTTGAGCAACTGCTGTGTGCTGGAGCTCGTTGTAGAGTGGGTGTGAAGCAGGCTGGCTGCTGCCTCAGGGAGTTTTCAGCTGGTGGGGGAGGCAGGTGGTGGTGAGCCTGTTGTCCAGGAGCCGGACATGAAGGCCCACGAGCTCTGGTAATGAACTTGGGACTCAGGATTGATGTTCTCCTCTGGCTTCAATCCCGTCCATCCTCCTCCTCCCGTCCTATCCCCAGGGTTCCCCTGGGGCGGTGGTTGTACGGTGATGAGTCAGCCAGTGAAATGCCTGCAGAGTATCCTATCAAAAGGCATCCAGAGAAGATCTCTTGAAGAAATCTTGAAGTCGCCCTTCAATTGAATGGCTTGTGTCAACACAAAACAGTTGGTCTGCCCTTCAGAGAAGAAATGTTGTCACCCTTAAGGAGAAATGGAGATAAGGCTCAGAATTGGTGGACATTTGATGGGACTTGAGTCTTAATCCATTGACACAAAGAAGCCTGCGAGGGCCCCATACCTGCTCCTTGAACTTCTTATCAAAGCACATCTGTTGTCTTTTCTCACTGGAGAAGCTTAGAAGGCAAGGGTTTCCAACTCTGGTCCACGGCATCCTTGGCGAGTCCCCCAGCAGATGTGCACCAGCTCATGTTTGATAAGGGCACGCAAGCAATACTTTGCTTTGCTTTGGCTGGAGTGTAGGGCTTGGTATCCAAGTGGCCTATTACAGATCACAGTGACTTTCATGATGAGAACTGATGCTTAATAAATGCAATTTGTTTGGTGAATTAGAATGTTTTGAAACATGAAGGTTGCAATCATGTTTGGAGAAATAACCATATTTGGGTGGGGAAAAGATTGGGAGCCAGTGAACTAAGTTTTTTTAACCAAGAGTTGGGTCTTTGGCTCTTTGTAGGTGATGGTTCCAATGTTACTGGGTTTCAGAACTTCAGTGCAGAGAAAGGTTAAGTGATCTTGACCTTCGGGGGTGGGGAAGGGAGCAGAACGTGAGGGCGGTAAAGGGCAATGTGTCTAAGACCATGGACACGGGTATTCTTGCACCCCGATGGCATGTATCTAGGAGGACCCCTCCCTCAGTGAGAACCCAGGGCAGAGGGACCTTGGGGAGACAGCTGCGGTTTGGGGTCAGAAGATGAGGTAGCTTCCTGAAGCTGCTTCCTTGGGTAGGCAGTGGTGAGTAGGCAGAGATGTGACAAGAAGTCATTCTGACCATCCAGGGGTGGGTGCCAGGGCCTTCTAGCCTCCGGTCAGCCCAGCTGCTCTTGGGTTCCAAATCAAGCACAGCGAGCAGAGAGCCATCCGTCGCCTTTGGGGGAGAGAATCCCACCTGGCCAGTCGGCCCTGAGGTGGGACTTTCTCTTTGCTGCTGAAATGACCCTTTGTGAAAGCAAACCTCAAACTAGTTTCATCTCCAGATGGCTTTTTTACTTCTTCCCAAGTGCATTTCATTTGGATCCCAGCATGTTGCTTTTCTCTCCCCCCTTCACCATTAAGAGACTTATGGCCAGGAAACTGAAACGGACGACATGAACGAGGTGGAAGCGGCCCCTATTCCGGATGAGAAGCACGTCTGGGTCACCCCGAGGGTGATCAAACCCAAGAAGCCCAAGAAAGACTCTCCTGTGACCTACATGAGTGAGTGGGGCTCTGCCCTGCCGGCCGCCTCTGGAGGGGCCGTTTTCTCTGGGATGGATGGAGTAGGGGAGCCAGTGGGTTGAGAGGTCTTCAAGTCGACAAACAGCGGGGACCAGGGTGGGGTGTAGCTTGCAAAAGCACCACCCAAACATGTTTCTAAAAAGTGATATTTTAAAGTCATTTCAAAAGAAGCATTACAGGAGCTGTGCTTGGGTAGCCTTCCCCCCTCCCCGCCCCATGCAATTATTTTAAAGTTAGACCTTCTCTTGTCCTTTCAGAGAGGACCGGGGCTGAGGTCGGGTTCCAGTTGGGGTGCCCACCTCCCGAAGGATGAGTGAACAGGCAGCGTGGGGCCCAGCTCCCGGGGCCGCCACGCACACGGGTCCTGTGACTCGGACCTGCCTCTTTGACACTCCACGTGCTCATCTGTAAAGTAGGAGCCCTGATGCCTCTTGTTAGCACTGTTTTAGTTTAGAGACACGGGTGTGTGCATTTCCCGTGTCCGTATTTTAGGAGAGGCATTGTGTTCTTGACAGAGAAGAACAGAAGCAGTCACTAAGGAGCTAGGCTATGAATTCTAGACCTGGGCTGCATGTTCTCATCTGTCCCTCCTCACCCATCTCCTTGCCGGAGTGGCTGCAACTCAGTCAGGTTGCTGTGAGGACTCTTTACAGTCACATGGGTCCCCCCGTGTCAGCTGTACTGTGAGGTCCTCAGCGTTGCCTCCAACAGCTCCGTTAAGGTGGGAAGTTGGCTGTTTCCCCAGAGACTTTCGGAGGTCCCCAGATGCCCTGTTCTCACGCTCACCTCTGGTCTCCCAAGACCCTTCCCCTCCTGGGGCTCGCTTCTCTCTGCCTTTCCTTGCTCGGCTCTGATTCCTCCCTCCCCGGCCCGGGTCACGTGTGTGTGCGGCACGTTTACTGAAGTTTGGGGGCTCTAGAGAGCATTTTCTTACAGACACGGCACTAGGTATGGCTCCTCTGCCCGCCAGTGTCTCTGTTTTCCCTCCACACCATCACACAGCACACAACTGGACTCGGCTCTGAGCAGGGGGCCGGCTCACGCCCATGTTTCTCAGAAAGCCTTGGCTATTTTGTCAGTTGCCCTCCCGCCACCCGCACCCAGCCGGTGTTCTCGTGGGCCTTCAGTTATCTCTCCCCTGGGCTTCCCGCCTGTTTAGTCAGCCCATAGCTCTCTGTGACCAGGAAATACCCTGATGTCCTTGTCTGTCCAGAGGTTCCAAACTCTTTCATTATTATTTTATTTTTCCATAATGTAAAATTACAAAGTAATACGTGTCTTTCTGTCAAACTATAATACTACTCCAAGATTCTGATATGTCCCTATAAACCAAAATGAAAACTTGGCAAAGTCCTCTTGGCTGTAGGGGAGATGACACTGGGGACAATGGCTGGGTCCCCGCTTCCTGGGCTGCACAAGGCTCGCCCTCCAGGGCCCTGTGAGGCTGAGGGGAGCTCAGTGTACCAGGCTGCCTTCCAGGGTTGGTTCACTTTCTCTTCAAGGCTCAGAGAAACCCCTGGAGGTGGATACTGTACCCATCCCCAGTAATAAGTGGGATTTGAACCTCAGAGAGGGGAAGTAAGTGTCCGAGGTGATAGTGCTACTAGAAAAAGGAGCCGGGATGCAAACCTCCACCCTGCGCCTGCAGCCAGTGGGTGACGCTGCTGCTCTCATTATGATGAGGCTTCCAGGATATTCCAGAAAGTTCCTCAGGGTGGGGATGGGATCTGCTAACTCAGACTCATCTTCCCGTTTCTTGCCGTGACAAGTGTTTCTGCATTTCTCTCCTAGCCCAAGTCGTCAAGTGTGACACCAAGATGAAGGACAAGTGTAAAGGGTCCACGTGCAACAGGTAAGTAAGGGCTGGCCCCTCCCTCTCCTACCACCTGCAGCCCTTAGATACACCTGCTCTGGGTCAGGGGTCCCTTCGTGACCTGTCAGCTGATCTGCTGTGGAAATGCCAGGTGTGCTGTAGACAGGGAGATCCTGAACAATGTTTTGGTGCAGGTGGGTGCTCCTTTCCACCTTCTGCATGAAGGGGTCCCAGAGTGACCTGGAGCTCTGGGCCGCG
The DNA here is from genome assembly GCF_027580195.1 of Bos mutus. Taxonomy (NCBI): domain Eukaryota; kingdom Metazoa; phylum Chordata; class Mammalia; order Artiodactyla; family Bovidae; genus Bos; species Bos mutus. The sequence goes on along the minus strand of NC_091634.1, from coordinate 51,626,519 downwards.
GCAGCGTCAGGGCAGGCGTGGCCATGGCCGGGTCCGGCACAGCTGCTGCAGAGTCCCAGTCAGCCTGCTTCCCCAGGGCCCCACCAGACGAGGAGCAGCCAGCATCTCCCCCAGAGTGGAACGAATTAATCTAGCCAATGGAGTCACTTAGTATCATCCATTTCGGATGTTGAAAAACATCTGCCAAGAAGAAGAAGCTTGGTTTTGGCAACATAGCCACTGAGCTGCTCCTTCTGGCAGCGAATGGCCAACAGGTGCAGTGGCCACGTGCAGACCCTCAGGTTCACGGCAGGAAAACCGTGTCATTGGTGGAGGGGCCCTTGCTCTTCTTCCTATAGGTCCTGGCGTCTGTTCATCTAAAGCTGAATCGTATTATTTAAAGCACATGCTCATTGTGTATGCCCAGTAGTGGGATTGCTGGGTCATAACACAGTTCTATTTCCAGTTTTTTAAGGAATCTCCACACTGTTCTGCATAGTGGCTGTACTAGTTTGCATTCCCACCAACAGTGTAAGAGGGTTCCGTTTTCTCTACACCCTCTCCAGCATTTATTGCTTGTAGACTTTTGGATCGCAGCCATTCTGACTGGTGTGAAATGGTACCTCATTGTGGTTTTTATTTGCATTTCTCTGATAATGAGTGATGTTGAGCATCTTTTCATGTGTTTGTTAGCCATCTGTATGTCTTCTTTGGAGAAATGTCTGTTTAGTTCTTTGGCCCATTTTTTGACTGGGTTGTTTATTTTTCTGGAATTGAGCTGCAGGAGTTGCTTGTATATTTTTGAGATTAGTTGTTTGTCAGTTGCTTCATTTGCTATTATTTTCTCCCATTCTGAAGGCTGTCTTTTCACCTTGCTTATAGTTTCCTTCATTGTGCAGAAGCTTTTAAGCTTAATTAGGTCCCATTTGTTTATTTTTGCTTTTATTTCCAATATTCTGGGAGGTGGGTCATAGAGGATCCTGCTGTGATTTATGTCAGATAGTGTTTTGCCTATATTCTCCTCTAGGAGTTTTATAGTTTCTGGTCTTACGTTTAGATCTTTAATCCATTTTGAGTTTATTTTTGTGTTTGGTGTTAGAAAGTGTTCTAGTTTCATTCTTTTACAAGTGGTTGACCAGTTTTCCCAACACCACTTGTTTAATACATTGTCTTTTCTCCATTGTATATTCTTGCCTCCTTTGTCAAAGATAAGGTGTCCATAGGTGCGTGGATTTATCTCTGGGCTTTCTATTTTGTTCTATTGGTCTATATTTCTGTCTTTGTACCAGTACCATACTGTCTTGATGACTGTGGCTTTGTAGTAGAGCCTGAAATCAGGCAGGTTGATTCCTCCAGTTCCATTCTTCTTTCTCAAGATTGCTTTGGCTATTTGAGGTTTTTTGTATTTCTGTACAAATTGTGAAATTATTTGTTCTAGCTCTGTGAAAAATACCGCTGGTAGCTTGATAGGGGTTGCATTGAATTTATAGATTGCTTTGGGTAGTATACTCATTTTCACTATGTTGATTCTTCCGATCCATGAACATAGTATATTTCTCCATCTATTAGTGTCCTCTTTGATTTCTTTCACCAGCGTTTTATAGTTTTCAATATATAGGTCTTTAGTTTCTTTAGGTAGATATATTCCTAAGTATTTAATTCTTTTCGTTGCAATGGTGAATGGAATTGTTTCCTTAATTTCTCTATTTTCTCATTATTAGTGTATAGGAATGCAGAATTGAAAGAGACACATGTACCCCAATGTTCATCGCAGCACTGTTTATAATAGCCAGGACATGGAAGCAACCTAGATGTCCATCAGCAGATGAATGGATAAGAAAGCTGTGGTACATATACACAGTGGAGTATTACTCAGCCAGTAAAAAGAATACATTTGAATTAGTTCTAATGAGGTGGTTGAAACTGGAGCCTATTATACAGAGTGAAGTAAGCCAGAAAGAAAAACACCAATACAGTATACTAACGCATGTATACGGAATTTAGAAAGATGGTAACGATAACCCTGTATGCGAGATAGCCAAAGAGACACAGATGTATAGAACACTCTTTTGGACTCTGTGGGAGAGGGAGAGGGTGGGATGATTTGGGAGAATGGCATTGAGACAGGTATAATATCATATATGAAACGAATTGCCAGTCCAGGTTCGATGCAGGATACAGGATGCTTGGGACTGGTGCACTGGGATGACCCAGAGGGATGGTACGGGGAGGGAGGTAGGAGGGGGGTTCAGGATGGGGAACATGTGTACACCCGTGGCAGATTCATGTTCAGTTCAGTTCAGTCGCTCAGTCGTGTCCGACTCTTTGCAACCCCATGAATCGCAGCACACCAGGCCTCCCTGTCCATCACCAACTCCTGGAGTTCACTCAGACTCACGTCCATCGAGTCAGTGATGCCATCCAGCCATCTCATCCTCTGTCGTCCCCTTCTCCTCCTGCCCCCAATCCTTCCAAGCATCAGAGACTTTTCCAGTGAGTCAATTCTTCACATGAGGTGGCCAAAGTACTGGAGTTTCAGCTTTAGCATCATTCCTTCCAAAGAAATCCCAGGGCTGATCTCCTTCAGAATGGACTGGTTGGATCTCCTTGCAGTCCAAGGGACTCTCAAGAGTCTTCTCCAACACCACAGTTCAAAAGCATCAATTCTTCAGCGCTCAGCCTTCTTCATGGTCCAACTCTCACATCCATACATGACCACAGGAAAAACCATAGCCTTGACTAGACAAACCTTTGTTGGCAAAGTAATGTCTCTGCTTTTCAGTATGCTATCTAGGTTGATGTATGGCAAAACCAATACAATATTGTAAAGTAATTAGCCTCCAATTAAATAAATTTATATTAAAAAAAAAAAAACATGCTCAAAAGAGAAGGTGTATTGTGTCACCTGAAAGAGAGGGTCCTGTTTTACACCATGGGGACGTGGAGTCAGGTTTGTCAGGAGAACGCTCCACTCGCCTTTGGCAGGAAAGTCCTGGGACAGAGAGCAGCTGGGATCAGACGTTCAAGGGGCTCATGCGTTGTCCCACCAGCCTTGGTGATGGGCCAGCAAATACCACGAAAGTAGAACCAGGCAGTTTGGTGGTGAGACGAGCAAGAGGTGGCAGCGGGGGAGGTGGAGTAACCATCTGCCCCCACCCTGAACGTCGTCCCAGAGGGTCTCCACCCACAGACTCCCAGGTCTGGGATGCCCGGAGGCTCCCGAGCTGCCCCGTGGCGGTGCCGTGTCTTTCGAACCGCTGATTCATAATAAGAGCATCATGCCTGAATAGTCAGTGGGGAAGATGACAAGGTTTGGAAAACATTCATTGTCAGACGGCATCAAAAGAGTTTCAGGATTGGAGGTAGACGGAGCCCTCCCCAAGCATGAAGAAGGCAGGGGTCTGTGTACATGAAACCTCTTAGACGCCTCCTGTCAAGAAATAGAGCTCAGCCCATGTGTAACCCCCTGAACTCTCACGGTGCCCTTCCTGGATGTCGTCCCACCACCTGGCACGTCAGTTGTCTGTACATGGCACTTTTGCAAGAATAATATTTACTGGGATTTTTTTTTTTTACTTTAAGGGATATCCTTGTTCATTGTAATTCAGAAAAACAACCACCAAAACAAGTATAAATAAAATAAGTGTCCTAGAATCTCATTAGTATCAGTAATAATTTGATGTCATTTCTTCCAACCTTTGTTCTGTGCTCTGATTAGGCCTTTCCTATTGTACAATTTTGTATGTTACTGGTTTCACTTAAGATTTCCAAAGTCAATAACTATTCCTCAAAAACTTCATTTCTAGTGGCTGTATAATACGCTGACATTTGGCCACACAGAAATACATTTGGCTATTCCTTTGACACCTGCTGACTTACTTCCAGTTTTCCCCAGTTATAAACGGTTGGAATAACATGGAGGTCTGACTTTCTGACTTTTTTCTTGGGAGAGTCAAGAATCAAGAGATATAAATTTTTAAATTTTTTAAAATTGAAGCATAGTTAATTTACAGTGTTGTGTTAGTTTCAGGTATGTAGCAAAGTGATTCAGTTATACATATATATATATTCTTTTCAGATTCTTTTCCATTATAGGTTATTATAAGATACTGCATATAGTTCCTATATACAATATACAGTAGGTCTTTGTTGGTTATCTATTTTATATACAGTAGTGTGTATATATTAATCCCAAAGTCATAATTTATCCCTTCCCCAATTTCCCCTTTTGTATTCCTAAATTTTCTACGTCTGTGAGTCTGTTTCTGTTTTATAAATAAGTTCATTTGTATCTTTTTTTAGATTCCACACATAAATGATAGCGTATATTTGTCTTTCTCTGACTTCACTTAGAATGGTAATCTCTAGATCCACCCATGTTGCTGCAAATGGAATTATTTTAGTTTTATGGCTGAGTAATATTCCATGGTATATACGTACCATCTTTTTTATCCATCTATCTGTTGATGGACCCTTAGTTTACTTCCATGCGGATATTGTGACTATTGCTGGCATGACCATTGGGGTACCTGTATCTTTTCGAATTAGAATTTTTCGTCTTTTCAGGATATATGCCCAGGAATGGGATTGCTGGATCACTCGCTGGTTCTGTTTTTAGTTTTTTAGGGAACCGTCATCCTATTCTCCATAGTGGCTGCACCAACTTGCATTCCCACCAAGAGTGTAGGAGGCTTCCCTTTTCTCCACACCTCTACAGCATTTGTTATTTGTAAACTTTTTAGTGATGGGTGGTACTTCACTGTGGTTTTAATGTACATTTTTTCTATTAGCAACATTGAGGATCTTTTCATGTCCCTGTTGGCCATCTGGCTGTCTTCTTTGGAGAAATGTCTATTTAGATCTTCTGCTCATTTAGGGGGCTTTCTGATGGGATTATTTGTTCTTTTTTTTATATTAAGCTGTATGAATTTATATATTTTGGAATTAATCGCTCGTGGGTCACTTCATTTGCAAATGTTTCCTCCCAGTTTGCAGGGTTTATGGTTTAAGGGACATGAATTGTTAAGGCTTTCTGGAAAGATTAATTGATATGTGTTTGTGAGCATGGTCACCATCAATGAATTTTATTCTATTACAACACCCTTGTAGTTTGACACCTGGAACTTTTAGTCTGCACATCTTTGATGATTGATATCTGAGGACTTTTTTGGTGCCTTTGAAGCCACTTGTCTTTCTTCTGGACAAGCCATTTGTCCATCTGTTCATGGAAATGTCCATCTATTTGACTTGAATCTGAAGCACATGAAAATGGTCTTTAAAGAGGCCAAGTTGAATCTGTAATTGTGTCCATGTGTCTATACACTTCAGCCTGGGTAAATTGTGACTTGCTCCCAAACAGTGTATGCTAGATCACTGACACTTTTCTATATGTAATAATAGCTTTTGAAGGGGAATAAAAACAATAAATTCATGGCGAGGTTTTATCAACGTATTTTATTCAACTTATGAAAATCATCTTCTTTCTTTCCCATCAGGTACCAGTGCCCCGCAGGCTGCCTGCACAGTGGAGCAAAGATCTTTGGGACTCTCTTTTATGAAAGTGTAAGTATGGCCAGAGCTTCTTTAAATGGCTGGCGTGGACTCCTGTCTCTGTGTTAAAAGCAGGTGGCTGGTTTTCAGGTGAACAGATTTTCTTTTTGCTCAGTAGTCAAACCCCCCTCTTAGCTGAGGCTAATAGGCATAGCTGATCCATGCCTATTTCTGGGGTCACAGATTTGTGAAGCCACTTTCGGAAATGGGGGCTGACCCCTGAGCCGATCAGTCTCTATGTTAGCCCCAGCGTTAATATGCTCCACTGGAGGGGGAGAAAGGGCTGTTTGTCACTGTTCTTAGTTTGTAAAGCAACACAGATGAGTTTTTAAAGATAAGCAACCCCAGAAACAAAGACGTGTTATAGAGCGAGGTCGGAGTCAGCAGTGGGGTGAGCCTTGGCCCGGCTTTTTGGCTTTTTGTGGGTTGAGGACAAACATCTTGTGTGTTCCTGGAAATGATTGCTGACAAAGGTGAATTCAGATGTACTTACATTCCGGCCCCGCCCTGCAGGCGTCCAGCATCTGCCGGGCCGCCATTCACTATGGGATCCTGGACGACAGGGGAGGCTTGGTGGACGTCACTAGGAATGGGAAGGTTCCCTTTTTTGTCAAGTCAGAGAGAAACGGCGTGCAATCTCTGAGGTAAATATTCTGTGATCAGGGCTCCTGAAAACTTCTTTTCTGATTGTGAGAGTATTGTTGAAACCTTGGGAAGTTCTGGACCATATAAAGAAGTGGGAAATAATACAGATGACAATGCTATAACTCAGAAATCACCCCTATAAGCTGTTTAGCGTATTTTATTCCACTGGGTTTCTGTGTGTGTGTCTAATGTGTTGAGCTTCTTGTTTGTATGTTTGCTTGTTTTTGTAGCTTTGAGGAAAGTTTATTCCATATTTGAAAGTTAATACTGCTCTTAATTATGAAATGTACATATAGCCATTAAGATATAGAAAAACAAATAAGGAAATATTGACCCCTTCTTTCCCACTTGCTCGAGATAGTCTCGGTACACAACCTTCGAAAGTGTATAGTCTTGCAGTCTGACGTGAGTTCTGAATCCTGCTTTTTCTCCCTTGCTTGTCACTGAGACCTTTTCCAACACCTCAGTAATGACTGATAGTATCTTTGAGTTTGCAGGCTAATTGTTCACTGGCATTCCCTACATACCCCCCTACCCCCGAGAATGAAGCTTTTCATTTTTTAAAAATACCTACTTGTGTTTGCAAGGTGCTTTTCACATAAGGTATGTGGATGGGTCACAAGGCAGACCATCCTTGCCGTCCTGACTTTTGGGGGATGGAGGGGGCATGGAGACCAGCAGGAGGCCGTGTCTTCATCTGTCCATGGCACCTGAGGCATAAGGTGACCAGGAGATGGTGGAACCCACTGCAGGCTCTGGGGTCAAACGGACCCAGCTCTGCCTCCTCCCCGTCTGTTAGCCATTAGGCTAACACAAATTTGTTTTCATACTTTGATAATGATATTAATAATACATGACTTCCTTTTAATCTTTTAAATGTATCATATGCATTTAAAAAGCATTGTTCTGAGGGGGCATCCAAAGGCTTTACCAGGCCTCTAGAGGGATCCTTGGCACAAAGAAGGTTAATGAGCCCTGTTCTAGAATGTTCTCAGTCTAGACCTTGCTCTGGAATGTCCTAAGGGCTTTCAGGGTGATGGGAAACAAGTAGGAAGATATGAAATTGAGGTGGAAATAAACTAAGTACAGTAACAAGGGTGCATGTTTAGAAGCAGTTCTGTTTTGTATTCACCTAATGCTTCCTTTTACAGCAAATACAAGGCTTCCAGCTCATTCACGGTGTCAAAAGTAAAAGGTAAGCTGGACAGTCTTCTCTTATATGACCACAATCCACAGGTTACCCTGGAATTTTGTTCCCCTTAGTTACTGATTTAATGGTTATCATAACTGTTGATACTGCTTTTCTCAGCATTGCCACAATATTGAAGAGGTTCCTGAGAAGGATTCCTTAGCTAGTTTCTAAACATATCTGAACTTGGCATTGGCCCTAGATGGCTAAGGCTGAAACACAGGCCCGAGTTCCCAGCTGACTATCACAGAAAGACTATCGCCTGGGTCTAGAGTAGCTAACAGGCTTCATAGGCAGTATTGATTTCTACTGAGTGGTAGTGGCTACCTGGAACATTGTGTTGAGAAGGATTCTGAGGTCCAGTTCTGTGCTCAGCAGAAAACGGAGCTGGAGAGGTTAGTCATGTCTGCCACAGAGGAGAGAGTGAAACCTGGGGAAGGACGTGGCCTATATCTGCTGTATCTCGTCCAGCTTTGTACCTGACCTGTGGCTTGTTCCTTTGGCAGGGCGGCATGTGACCATGGGAGAGCAGGCTGTAATCAGAACTGGGGTTGGATTTGTAGTTGCCCAGACTGGGCACTTGCCTGGAGGGGCTCAAGCAGGCAGGGGTGCATGGGCACCACCAGCCTTCCCCTCCCTGCTGGGAAGCTGCCCGCCTACCCTCTCTTCCTTTGGGAAAGCCATGCTTGTCATTTGGCCTGGATGCCAGACACGTTGTTCAGTCGTTCAGTCGTGTCCAACTCTTTGTGACCCCATGGACTGCAGCACGCTAGGCCTTCTTGGCCTCCACTGTCTCCTGGAGTTTACTCAAACTCATATCCACTGAGTTGGTGATGCCATCCAGCCATTTCATGCTCTCTCGTCCCCTTCTCCTCCTGGATACCTGACTACCTGGTTAGATATCTTTATAAAAATATGTACCATATTTTTATAAATTTTAAAAATTTTACCACATTACAAAATTAATACCTATTTATTCCAGATAATTTAAAAATATGGAGAATCAGTAGGGAAAAAAGAAAAAAGAAGACCTAAATTCCACCACTCAGAGATAATTACTCTGAACATTTTGGTGGATTTCTATAGAGTTTATTTTCTCTCTTCATTGAGTATATACTTTGGTAATATATACACTGATATGTTCTTAAAAATTGAAATTGGTAGCCTGATTTAGTTTTTGAATAATAATATACCAAGAGTATACTTCTATACCTTCAAGTGGACTTCTGAACCTAATTTTAATGGTCTCCCCAGCATCCCATTGTGTAACAGACCCTTGTTGGACCTCTGCACAGACCCCTGCCCATCTAGATGATAGGCTCTGCTAGAGGCAGGCAAACTACAACCTTCAAGGCCAAACCCTGCCTGCCATCTGTTTTGTAAATAAAGTTTTATTGGCATGGAGCCATGCCTATTCATTTCTGTGTTGCCTAAGAATGGTTTTTCAACAGTATGTGAACTGTGAACTTCCAGATGTTCAAGCTGGTTTTAGAAAAGGCAGAGGAACCAGAGATCAAATTGCCAACATCTGTTGGATTATCAAAAAAGCAAGAGAGTTCCAGAAAAACATCTATTTCTGCTTTATTGACTATGCCAAAGCCTTTGACTGTGTGAATCACCACAAACTGTGGAAAATTCTGAAAGAGATGGGAATCCCAGACCACCTGACCTGCCTCTTGAGAAATCTGTATGCAGGTCAGGAAGCAACAGTTAGAACTGGACATGGAACAACAGTCTGGTTCCAAATAGAAAAAGGAGTATGTCAAGGCTGTATACTGTCACCCTGCTTATTTAACTTATATGCAGAGTACATCATGAGAAATGCGGAGCTGGAAGAAGCACAAGCTGGAATCAAGATTGCCGGGAGAAATATCAATAACCTCAGATACACAGATGACGCTACCCTGCATTTAGTGAAGAAGAACTAAAGAGCCTCTTGATGAAAGTGAAAGAGGAGAGTGAAAAAGTTGGCTTAAAGCTCAACATTCAGAAAACTAAGATCATGACATCTAGTCCCATCAATCACTTCATGGCAAATAGATGGGAAAACAATGGAAACAGTGTTAGACTTTATTTTTTCTGGCTCCAAAATCACTGCAGATGGTGATTGCAGCCATGAAATTAAAAGACGCTTACTCCTTGGAAGAAAAGTTATAACCAACCTAGATAGCATATTAAAAAGCAGAGACGTTACGTTGCCAACAAAGGTCCATCTAGTCAAAGCTATGGTTTTTCCAGTAGTCATGTATGGATGTGAGAGTTGGACCATGAAGAAAGCTGAGGGCGGAAGAATTGATGCTTTTGAACTGTGGTGTTGGAGAAGACTCTTGAGAGTCCCTTGGACTGCAAGGAGATCCAACCAGTCCATCCTAAAGGAAATCAGTCCTGAATATTCATTGGAAGAACTGATGCTGAAGCTGAAACTCTAATACCTGTTGCGAAGAACCAACTCCTTGGAAAAGACCCTGATGCTGGGAAAGATTGAAGGTGGGAGGAGAAAGGGATGACAGAGGATGACATCACTGACTCAATGGACATGAGTTTGAGTAAACTCTGGGAGTTGGTGATGGACAGGGAGGCCTGGCGTGCTGCAATTCATGGGGTTGCAAAGAGTCGGACACGACTGAGCAACTGAACTGAACTGAAGGCTGGTTTCTATTACAACAGCAGAGTAGAGTGGTTATAACACAGACCATAGGGCTCAGGGAGCTGGAAATATTTACTCTGACTCTTTAAGAAAGAGTTTGCTGAGGCCTGGACTGAACAAGGACAGGCTGTTAGAGACCACAGGTATTCAGTATTAGAAGTACTTCCTTAGACACAGCATTTGACCTTGAAGGAGTCACCTACCCCTCAGGAAGGGTTTGAGCAATGAGCTGAGGCTGGGAATCAAAAACCAGACCTTCAGCCTGTCCTGTGCAGCCTCAGGGGGTCTCTTAGCTCTTTTGGACCTCAGTTTCCTCGTATACGTAATTAGAACAATACCTTCCATGAGGATCCAGCGTGATAAGGTAGAGGGAAAGACTTCAAAGTAGAAAAGCACAATGCTGGCCCCACAGAGAAACTGGTAAGTGTGATGACCTTTGACCTGTAGACACACTTGGGCTGTGAGTTTTGTCTCATTCCTTGAGTGGCCCTGGGGGAGGAGTTGGGAGCACTGGGGCCTGGTGCCTGCTGGGTGCTCACCCTGGCTCTCATCCGAGTTCAGAGGCCCTAGTAGCCCCCAGGACCAGCAGCCCCTTTCAGTCTGGAAGCCTGAGGCTCAGGCCCGCCCATGACCTGTTGCTCCCATTCACAGTGCAAGACCTGGACTGCTACACCACCGTGGCCCAGCTCTGCCCGTACGAGAAGCCGGGGACACACTGCCCAAGGTAAGGCTCCCTGGCATCTGGATTTGCAAACACGGGGTCTGGGCTGCGGGGTGGGTAGGGTGGTCAGCGCACGCAGCCACGCACGGCTGAGTTCTAGACGCGGCCCTGGCATGTGTCCACCTAGGAAGTCATTTGCTTTGTGGTCTGAGTCAAGGGCCCACCCAACTTCTCCCTGAGACCGCTCATTCTCAGCCCTGGCTGCACACTGGACTTGCCGCAGAGGCATTAAAAGGACGAATCCCGATCTCCAGGGGTGGCCCAGGAGGGCATCGCATCTTTGGAGGCTTCTGCATGAGTCCCTTGTGCAGCCCAGTGCCTGCAGCCCGCCATGAGGGACTTACCTGAGAAGGTGATTTGCCCTGCTCACTGTCGCATCCACTAGCAGGAGAGAGTATGTGCTTAGTTGCTCAGCCGTATCTGACTCTTGCGACCCCGTAGACTGTAGCCCGCCAGGCTCTTCTGTCCATGGCAAGAATATTGGAGTGGGTTGCCGTGTCCTCCTCCAGGGGATTCTTCCCAACCCAGGGATCAAACCCAGGTCTCCCGCTTTGCAGGCGGATTCTTTACCATCTGAGCCACCAGGGAAGCAGAAGAGAGTATTTGACTTCATTTGCTGCTAAGCTCTTCCCAGGCCCCAAGACAGACCTCAGGACCTGTCATTCTTGACCCCTTAGATCAGCTGAGAACTCTGGAAGCTGGTTGACACTGGTCCCCTTGGAATCTGCTCTTTGATTCTTATATTTGATCTGTGATATTTTCTGTGGGTCACTTTAGAACAAGCTTGTTAAAATCCAGCTTTTTGGAGGTAAAACTTACACACAGTGAAGTCCACCAGTAATAAGCATACAGGTGGGTGTGTTTTGAACAGTGTGCACCACAGTCCCGATAGAGGACGTTTTCATCACCGCAGCAGGTTCCCTTGTAGTCCGTTCCCCTCCCTCCGCCCTCTCCTGTATCCCTTCCAGCCCCTGATCAGCTTCCTGTCCCTACAGTCGTGCCTTTTCTGAAATCTCATGTACATGGAGCCATCACAGCAGAGACTTGGGTGTCTGGCTTCTTTCACTCCACACGATGCTTTGCAATTCACCTGTGTCCTAGAGCCAACGGGTGATTTGTTTCTTCTTTCACATTGCCGAGTGGTGGTCCACTCTGTGGATGTACCACAGTTTGTCTAAGGAGTGAGTTTTATACACATCTGCCTGAACCTTACTTGGCTGGTTTTTGGAAGATGGTGCGTCATAACTAAAGAAGAGGTGCCTCTGAAGTACCTATTAGACCCTCTCAGAAGATGGGGATGTAGCACCCCCTGAGCCCTTCTCCTGGCCTGGAGGCCTGTGGGTTCTCCAAGGGGAAGACTGACCTTAAAACCAACAGGTGAGGGACTTCCCTGGTGGTCCAGTGGTTAGGACTCCTGCTTCCATGGCAATGAGCACGGGTTTGATCCCTTGTTGGAGAACCAAGATCTTGCATGCTGGGTGCAGCGGACCCCCCAAAACCTAGCAGGCGGAGACCCCGAGGGTGAGCAGGAGGAACCCCGGGAGGGTGCTGACGAGGGAGAGGGGGCTGGACTGGGCCCCAGACTCCTCCCCTTGGCTACTCACGTTCCCCTTGGGGCTTTCTCACTGCCACTGCCACCTCCACCACCACGCTGACCTGCCCTGAATGTTCAAGGGAAAACGTCCCTTTAATATTTCCCCGCATGTTAAAGAGAAGCAGAAGGAAGTAATTTCAGAAAGTACAAACAAAAAGAAAAACTTGACATACTACAAGTATCCAGAATGTTTCTGACCTCTCATTCTAGAAGCAGGAAAGAACATTCTTACCCAGATTCTCTTTTTTTTTTTTCTGTTTAAATCTCAGACACATCCTTGTTCTCTCTGCCCACTCTGCCCCTTCGCCCCAAAGGACCCTTTCCACTTCCCGGTCGCTCTGCCTGGCTCTCTTCCCCTTCGGCATCCTGCCTGTCTCTGGGCCAGAGGGCTTCCGGCTGCCTTTTTGGTTTCTTGGTCCCTGGGCTCCAGCCCATGTGTGCCTGTGGCAGATGAAGACAAAAGACCTTTTCTTAAGTCAAGCTTGTGCTCTTTCTTGGTTTGAGAGGCTCCAGTTTGAGGCACTCTCCTCATCCCCTGTGGCAGGGATGTGGTGACTGACATAGCAGTGAGCAAACCCTTCCTGCCCCAGGTTATCAGTGTTCCCTCCCTGGAATATTCTGTGACTCACAGAGGTGAGCACCCCCACCCTTTCCTCATCCAAAACAGGGCAGTGGCCTTAAAAAAAAAATCTATTGATTACAATCTCTATAAGGTACCCGCAGTGTGAACCGGCAAACACCCAAGAATGGGAGATACAACCCCTTACAATTGCATACTCACCTCTGCTAGATTTTTGTTTCATTTCACCTCATTGTTTGTGCATGTCTTTTAATATGAAGAGCTTTTTTAAAAAAAATTTTATTGCAGTGTAGTTGATTTACAATGTCGGCTTAGTTTCAGGTGTACAGCAAAATGAATCAGTTATGTAATCAGCTATTGCTGTTGCTCAGTAGTGTTAGGCTCTGTGACTCCATGGGCTGCAGCATGCCAAGCTTCCCTGTCCTTCACCGTCTTCTGGAGTTGGCTCCAACTCATGTCCATTGAGTCGGTGATGCCATCCAGCCACCTCATCCTGTCACCCCCTTCTCCTCCTGCCCTCCATCTTTCCATCTATATCTACTCTTTGAGATTCTCTTTCCTTAGTCATTACAGAGTACTGAGTATAGTTGCTCGTGCTATACAGTAGTATAGAGTGGGATCTTACAGTAGGTCTATTTTATATATAGTAGTGTGTATATGTCAATAAAATTCTACATGTGCTTTTAAGAAAAGGAAAAATATCTTTTATCACTGCTAGGGCGAGAGAGGTATATATGTATTTTTTCTTAAAGAGTAGACTGTGGTAATAATTGCCTTTCATCTAAGTACTAAATCTTGATGAGCAAATAGAGGGCCAGCTGCTTTTCTCAAGAAGTTTTGTTTTCTGCCGATGATAACCATTCCCTAAATGCTTCTTGTTTTCCAGAGTTCGCTGTCCAGCGCACTGCAAAGACGAGCCATCCTATTGGGCTCCCGTGTTTGGAAGCAACATCTATGCAGACGTGAGTATTCTGGCCTTATCGGTGACCGCCTCACAGAAACCACGTCCCAGGGTCTGGACATCAGAAACTTAAAATCTCATTCCTGTGCCTCTAGATAAATTTATACCATCCATTTCTGCTACCAGTGCTCTAGTTTCTGCATTTTCAGAAGTATTTGTGCTTCCACCAATGTGTGCTGATGAACGCAGACATGGGTGTGCCTCCTCTTACCCAGACAGCTTCAGAGTTTGGTGAACTGACTCCTGCTCCCTCACTGACAAGCTCTTCTCATGTGAAGGCTGCCATGCATCACATACTGCACTCCCCCAGATACTTAATAACCTTTCTGGCTCTCCTGATGCTTGTGCAGCTGTTGGTCTTCTCTACTCATTGCATTTCTTTTTGGCTATGTACATACACTGAGCTAAAAGCACACAGAAGAAAATGCAAACTCCCACCAATTTGCCTCCTGTGATAACCACTCTTATTATATTCCACTTTTCCATCCTAACTTTAGCAAGGAAACTTTAGCTTGGTTGTTTTTTAAGTTTTATTGAAATATAGTTGATTTACAGAGTTGTGTTAATTTCTACTGTACAGAAAAGTGACTCAGTTACACATACATATTCTTTTTCATACTCTTTTCTATTCTGGTTTGTCACAGGATGGTGAATATGGTTCTCTGTGCTCCAGAGTAGGCCCTTGTTGTTTATCCATCTTACAGATAAGAGTCTGCAGGTGTGGCTCCTACAGAACAAGGTCTCTCCCTCCTGTGATCCAGGGTTTAGGGACACGGTGACCCAGGAGATGTGAATACGGTCACAGCTCTGCCCGGCAGGCTCTGTGATCTTCTTGACCAAGCCATTCACCTCTGTGTAGAATGAGCCAGGGCTGGGGTTTTCTAGTTCGGGGAATCCTCCAGATCTGAAAGTCCATGAGTAGATCAGCTTCACTCAACCCCAGCTAATGTTTTTGCTCAGCTTTCCTCATCTTCATTTCTGTAGTTCCCCTGCATCCACTATCGCCACCCCCACCTTTGCCTCCATCTGCCTTCATTTATTCTGGACTCCTGTAGTGTGAGCTCACTGAGTTCTATAAAGTCAAAGCAAACTTCATGACTGACCTCCCCCCACTCCTCATCTTTTTTTCCTCTCCTCTTTAAATGAGCCTTTTTTTTTTTTTTTTCTCCTTGAAAGGTGCTTAGCTAAAATGGAGCTCTACAAGTTTAATGAGGGAATAAAACAATGTGAATCAATTGTTATACCAAATATTTAAGCCAAAACCTGCTACTGAAAGACAAAGTCTTTGATTTTCAAGTGCTTTAAATATAAAAGGACGAGCAAGATGATTCTAGTAAAGTACAAAAAGACAAATAGATAAAGCTGGAGTGGCAATATTGCTATCTGATAAAGTGGAATTTAAACATACTGAATGGGACGATACAATTCATTATGCAGTGGCACAAAAGGTACAATTAATGTAAATGTGAAATTCAAGTCCATGTGCTCCAAACAGTGTAGCAGCTAAACATATAAAGCAAAAAAAAAAAAAAAAAAAGTTTAGAAATGCAAGGAAAACTTGATGAAATTTTAATAATAATATAAGGCTACATTTTACTTTGTTATAGGTTCTTAAAAACATCATCACTAGGTATTGTTACTCCCATCTTACAGAGACGGACAGGGAGGCTCAGAATAACCTGCCCCAGATCACGCCACTGGCAGTGGCAAAGGCGAGATGCAGATGAGGGCGTGTCTTGTCTTTGGGTCTGTTCTGCCTGCATGAATATTGCTGCACTTCTGAATACACAGGTGTGAACAGGCCTGTGTGAAAACCTGTATTCAGTCTCTAAGTTATTCACTAGGATTTTGAGCTTTTGACATCACTGTGCCGGTGCCCATGACAGGGCTTGGCGTATAGTAATTGTTCAATTAATGTTTGTTAAAAGAATAAGTAGATAAAAATACTGCAGTAGTCAATGCCTAAACATCTCTTGAGAAAATTTTTTAAAAAAGGAAGGAAGGAAGGGAGAAAGAAAGAGAAAACTAACCCCGTTTCAGAGGCTCTTTTCTGGCCTCGGTTTCTAGGTCACTCTGTATTCTGGGAAATGATGATGCCCCTGGAAAATGTCTGTTTAGCTAAGAGATTTATTTTGGGAGAGTTGTCTCCAGGCCTTTGAAGGACCCAACAGTGCCTCCCTCGGCGAGCGTTCCTTGGCAGACCCCGCACTTTGTGGTGAGCTGCAGGCAGGGGGAGCACCAGGGTGCAGCCTGTGAACCACGTCTGGGTCAGAAGATGCAAAAACTCAAGCCCTGGCTGTGACATTAAACAGGCCTGGGATGGTGGATGAGCCTTGCCCTGTTCTGAACCTCAGTTTTCTGATCTGTCCCATCTCCCTCTGTGGCTCCTTGAGTTCTCACACTCGTGCGTGCACCAGAATCCCCAGAGGGCTTGTTCAGACAGAGTTCCGGGTCCCACCCCCACCGCGTTTCAGACTCGGGGGTCTGGGGCAGAGCCAGGGAATCTGCATTTCTAGCAAGTTCCCTGGTGGTGCTGATGCTGCTGGTCTGAGATGGCACTTCAAGGACCCCTCGGTTGGAGATGACAGTCCTGTGGGAATTTTCGATAATGGTGATGGTAAGAGCAATGATTATGGTGGTGTTTGTTTTGTTACCTGACATCTGTTGAGCACTTGCTGTGTGCAGGCCTGCATTTAGCCTGTGATCTTTACATAATCACCTCGCTAGCCCCTCTCGGGGTCTTATTGAACCCTGTGGAATAGTGTGCAGCTTGCCGGCTCTGAGCAGCAGTCCTGACTCTGCTGTTTGCCAGCCCAGTGATTTGGGGCAAGTCTTTAAACCTCTGTTAAGAGGGAATAATAGTGGTGGTGGTGATGATGACATAATAATAATGATGACGATGATGATACTGTGTAGGTTACTGGGAGTTACTGTATCAATCACTTGAAACACTCAGAACTTGGCCTGTAGTGATAAATGCTCAGAAAGATTACCTATGATGATCCCTGCTTTATGTTGAGAAGATAGAGCCTCTGAGGGTTAAAATAGGTCATCCAAGGCCACCCAGCCAACCAGTGGTGGGGGCAGGGGTGCTGAGACCAGATCTCTGTTGATAGTGCTTGTGAATAAGTATCCAGATACCGGTGTTGCCAATATGTTGGTGTTGGAGAAGACTCTTGAGTGTCCGTTGGACAGCAAGGAGATCAAACCACTCAATCCTAAAGGAAATCAACCCTGAATATTCATTGGAAGGACTGATGCTGAAGCTGAAGCTCCAGTATTTTGGCCATCTGATGTGAAGAGTCGACTCACTGGAAAAGACCCTGATGTTGGGAAAGGTTGAGGGCAGGAGGAGAAGGGGACGACAGAGGATGGGATGGTTGGATGCATCACTGGCTCAAAGGATATGAGTTTGAGCAAACTCTGGGAGATGATGAAGGACAGGGAAGCCTGGCCTGCTGCAGTCCGTGGGGTCGCAGAGTCGGACACAACTGAGTGACTGAACAACAACGAAGTTGGTGTTGCCTCGGGTCTTGAGGAGAGAAAGCAGATACCTTGTACCTTTGGGGAAGCAGAGGTGAGAGGAGACGTGTGGGAGGAGGAAGCGGAGGAGAGTGTTTGTCTGCCATCAGCAGTGGAAGGCGTGTGCAGTGATCACCAGCCCATGCAGTGAGGAGGATGAGGTCCTGGGTGTGAGGGTCCCATGCCTGCTGTTATCGTGGGAACTTCTGTACCGCTGGTGCCCAGACACCCTCGGGGGCCGGGGCAGAGGACCGTCCCAGAGGCCCCAACACCGGAGCACCTGGCCTCTTGGCAGCTGTGGTCAGAGGATATGCCTCCTGGGCAGGCCCTGGGTCTGGTCACTCATAGAGTGTGAGCAATACAGAGAGGGAGACGGAAGAACCCCCAGTCCTGCCCACCGGCGTACAGTGAGCCCCAGCTCAGCCCTGCAAACAGCAAACGTAGGAGGATTCCACAACGATCATTTCCTTCGTAGAGTCTCCCTGCCTCTCTTTGAGACGGAGCAGACTTATTGCTTGTTAATCTTCTAGGGACACAAACCCTTCTGAGAACTGGAAAGTTGTGGATCCTTCCTCCGAGGAGGTGGGGGTGGAGAAGGCTTCTTTGTATTGATAAAGTTGACCAACCATCCCAGTTTGCCTGGGATGCTGGGTTTCCCAGGCTCAGTGCTAAAACCTCGAAAGTTCTTGCCAACACTCTAGGCCCACAGAGTTCTGCCTGCAGCCTCAGGGCCTCGCAGATGTCCCGGAGCCTGCTTCAGGCTAAGGAATCCGGCCCTTATCTGTTTAATGTATGAACTGAAGACAAGATATGTTCACGCAGGATTAGAAAAACTGGCCTTCAGCGCCTCAGGTCAGTCAGTGGCGGGAAGCAAGAAATCCAGTTCTCTCGTCGTTAGTGTGAGGGTGCCAGTCGGCTCTGAGACTCTCCAGCTTTTAACAGCAATATTAACTTCCCAGGGAGCGGGCAGGGCGGGGCCTTCTATCGTGAGTGTTTTCCCTTCTTCTGCAAAACCAGCAGCTTGTTTGGAATAGCCTGGATTTGGAAGGGACATGGCAGGAGCTGGCAGTCTGCAGGGATGTTGGGTCTTTCTCTCTGCCTCTGACCCTCCAGTCTACCTCTTGCAAGGACCCTTGGAATTCCACTGGACCCACTGGGGTAATTTAGGACCCTCTCGTCTCGAGGTCCCTAGCTTTGTCACGTCTTCAGAGTCTTTGTGCTGTGTCAGGTCACGTGCCCACATGTTTCAGGAATGAGGGTGGGCATCTTCAGTGGGCATTTCCGTTATTCTGCTGACCACAGAGGCTCAGACTTGACCCTTCGCCTGATCTTGTTTGGAATTGCTACTAAACCATGAAGTGTCTTCAGGGCCTTGGCAATGTTGTCCAGTCTCACTGAGCCTGTGTTTCTGGACTATAAAATGGGAGTAACGTAGTCACCCATCTCACTGGAAGATGAAATGAGATGACAAGCAAAAGCAGCCCAGGGCTGGTATTCAGTAAGCTTAGTCGCCATCAGCTCTGCTCGCCGTGGGAGCCTGTCGACTCCACAGGTGGGCCGGCCCCCCTCGTGCCTGCAGCCCTGGCTGCACCTGGCAAACACAGCCTCAGGCTTCACCCCAGAGCAGCCAAATCTGTGGAATCAGGGGGCATAGGAAGGGCATCACCAGGTAAAGACCACAGCTGCAGTGAGGGTGGAGGCTCGCTGCCAAGGCCAGCGTCGGAGTCCAGCACAGGCTGGATAAAGGACCGCAGAAGGGTGTTACTTTGAGTCGGCCTCAGCATCACCTGGCCCTCACCTGAGGGGATGGTTCTGAGTCTGTAGGTACGTCAGGGTGAGCTCCAGGAGCCTGCATCTTTCACAAGCACTGGCCTCCCCAGCCCTGAATGAGTCTCCCCAGCTTTGAGAAACGTTGATTAATTACTCTCAGACAACCCAGTCTGAAGAGCGTTTTTCTACTGGATAAGTCAAGACCCTAATGGAAGTTGAACCCGACGATTGTCCTACCCAGGGATTGGATGACTCAATGACTTTAGAAAACAGCGTCTCCTGCCCTTGCTTGAAACAGGGGCTTGTGTGGCACCTGGAGTGAACCCAGATGCCCCAACGGCCCTCATGGCCCCAAGTGACTGGCCCCTGCTCACCTCCTCCCCCCTCTCCTGCTGCTTGCTGTCTGACTCACTGTGTTCCAGCCACCCTGGCCCCTTTTTCTATTCTTTGGATATGACAAGTTCACTGTGCTCCAGGGCCTTTGCACGGGCTGCTCCCTCTTCCTGGGACACTCCTCCCAGAGACGTCCCCATGCCTGTGGGAGTCTTCCCATATTAACTGTTCTAAAAGAGCCCCTTAATCTTATCTCATGATCAGGTTTTGTTTTCTTCGTGGGTGAGTTCCTCGTTTGTGTATTTGTTTGTCTGTCTCTCTTGACTCCGTGAAGGCAGAACCTTTATTTTGTTCCCCCCGAATCCTCTTGCATCTAGTACAGTGCCCGGCACATAGTAGGTGTTCAGAAAATATTTGTCAAAATAGGAACGAATGAGGGATGAGGCCAGGTCTCGCTGGAGAGGCCGCGGAGGAATTGAGGTAGTGATGGTTACTTCCTAGGGTTTGGTGGGGTCAACATCCTACCAACCAGCAAGCCAAGGCACGGTTGACCCCATGAGGGTGTGACTGAAGGCCTGACCTTCACACTAATCACAGCCCTCCTGCACTTTCAGACTTCCAGCATCTGTAAGACTGCCGTGCATGCAGGGGTCATCCGAAACGAGAGTGGGGGCTACGTGGACGTGATGCCCGTGGATAAAAAGAAGACCTACGTGGCCTCGCTCAGGAATGGAGTCCAGTCTGAAAGGTAGGGCTGCTTTCTTGGACACTCAACACCCAAGGCCTGTGGTGGCCGTTGGAGAAGGGCCACAGTCAGTGCCCTTTAATATAAAGCTTGGGCAGACTTGGCGCGTGTTCTCAGTAGAACACCCAGGACAAGCCTGTCCTTCTCTCTTCCTTTCTTTTTTCAAAATAAGAGCTTGTTTCTCTGCCCAGCGCATGTTTTTGTAGACAATTTAGAGGTGTCAGAAAAGCCCCAAGGAAAACCATCACCCATTTCCTCTCACCTGGGGGAGTTAGAGATCTTTGGTGTGCGTCCCCATGGTCCTTTTTTCGGAATGTATGTGTGCATGCCCCCCCGCCCCTCCCCTCAAAAGACAAAGGGATCAAGTTATAGTCACACAGCAGTTCTCTAGCTGCGTCACAATATAGCTGCATTCCGTTACCCAGCTAAGAGCCGAGTCTGGAGTGCAGCAGACCTAGGCTCTGCTCCTTCCCAACTTTGTGACCCAGAGCCGGTTGCCTGGTTTCTCAAGCCTCCGCTTTCTGGCCTGGAACGTGGGGAGAACTACAGTCCCCACCTCTGGGGGGTGTTGCAAGGCTGACGGGGCTGTTGCCCAGCTTTTCTGGCCAGGACACCAGCCACATTGGACTGGGGCCCACGCTGATGACCGCATTTACTTTAATCACCTCTTTGAAGTCCCCTTCTCCAAGTACAGTCACGTTCCGAGGGCAGCGGGGATTGGGAGGTCCACATGGGAACTTGGGGTGGGGGCGCACAAGCCAGCTAGCCCACTCCAGGGGAAATGATGAAGATGTTGTACTTGGGGGACCGCTTTGGAAAAGGCATATAGAGTCAAGGGTACAGACTGTGCCGGGCCCCGTGAAACCCAGGCTGTCGTGGCTCCCTGGCACTCTGCCACTGTCCGCACCCTCCCAGCCTCCTGGGGCGCTGCAAGGGCGGACCCTGCAGAATCAAATGACAGGGATCCTGGCAGGGGGTAGGGGCGCACGGGGTGTGCTCGGTCACAGCCATCAGCCACAAACACCCGGAGTTAGTGGCTTCTGCGTTTTCTCCTTCAAAGCCTGCAACCTCTGTGTGGGAAAAGCTTAATGAAGGGAAATTCCATTGATTTAATGGGAGGGAAATGAAGCAGCTGATTAGGTGGAATTTCCTGGTGGGGCTGGAAAGAAATCCCAGGACACCCATCTCTTGAGTTCACTGTGTCCCTTTGAAAGAGAAAACGCCTTGGTGAGAAGCTGATAGGCTGGCCTTCTTATCCTTGAGAGGGCCCCAGCAGCTCCACCCCCGCCCTAGGCTGGGACACAGGGGGGTCTCTAGGGAGGACTGGGGACCAACAGAGGGTCCCCCAAAGTGCCTTCTTCCCCACTGTTGACTGCCCCCGTCCATCTGTAGTTCTCTCTGCCCAAGGAGCCGCCTGAAATGCTGTCGTTCTACCTGCCCTTGATGCTCACGGTGCCTTGGCTCCAGGGCCCCCCAGGATCCCCCAGCCCGAGGGTGCTCAAGTCCTTATTGTCGTTGTGGTTGTTTAGTCGTTCAGGCACGTCTGACTCTTGTGACCCCATCAACTGTAGCGCGCCAGGCTCCCCTGACCATGGGATCTCCCAGGCAAGAATACTGGAGTGGGTTGCCATTTCCCTCTCCAGGGGATCTTCCTGACTCAGGGATCAAACCCACGTCTCCCACATTGGCAGGCAGATTCTTTACCTCTGAGCCACCAGGGAAGCCCCCAAGTCCTTATATACAGTGACAAAGAACAGGAGGCCGTCCACATCCATGGACTCCACAGCCACGGGTGGACGTGGAATGGATACAGAGGGCTGACTGTGTCTCACGGGCAGCCTTCCCCAGGCCCCGGAGTGGTTGATGCCCACTACTCAGACAGGTTCTACTGAGCAGACAGTTTGCTTCCCTTCCTTCTTGGGCTCTTTCCCCCTGAGTAGGTCGTGCAGGCTGAAATCTGTGATCAGCTGAATTCTGTGGTGAGCTTCCCGACCTGTAGAGGGAAAATGATAGCAGCCACCTCCAGTGTTGGGGAAAACAGTGGGTCTCCAAGTAGGCTCTGCAGAGCAGCATCCAAATTGACTGGGAGTTTGCTAGAGAAGCACATTCTCTGGCCGACCCGGGACAGACACTTGGGGAGCGTAGCCTCCCCTTGGGGGCCCTGACTCCTGCTGGAGGGTGACCGCTGCTGCCAGAGGGGGTGATGCAGGGTGGCCACGTCCCGGCACACACAGTTGCACTGTCCGTGATTCTGATAGTTTGTGAGGTAGTGTATCTGCGGGGGCCCAGACCCATGCCGGGATGGGTGGGCGCCAGGGGTAGTCTGCCCTGCGTGTGCAGGGGAGAGGCCAGCCCAGAGGGAACATGGGGTCTGAGGGCAGCTGGGAGCCCTCTGCACTGCTCGTCAGCCGGGTGTCCTGGGGCAGGCAGTCTCCCCAGGCCTCCGTCAGTGTCTGCTGTGAGGATTAAATGAGAAAGTATGTGCAAAGCGCTCACCAGCGGCTTAGAGCAAGTGTCTAATAGACCCGCTGGTCTGGCCGTTATGACACCTCAAGGCCAGTTTTGAACCTCAGGACGCTTTGGTTCTTTTCACGTAGGGTCAGGTAACGCGACTCTAGGAAGTAGCCTACATGGATTATTCCAGGACAAGGGAGAAAGCATCGTGCAGGAATTACTCTTTCATCCTGATATCCATCCGTTCCGCATGCTCTCACCTATCAGATGTAACACATGGGGTGAACCCTTACAGTGTCCCAGGCACTGGGACCCAGCGGGGAACACATAGTCCCCATCTCCGCCTCCCGGGACTTGTCACCTGGTTGCAGGACAGACAGTGCAGAAATAACAACTTCAGTAGCAGGGCACAGGCATCTCTGCTGTGGAGGGTGGTGCCGGGAGCCGAGCACACCCAGCAGGGCCCCATCTTACTGTCAGGAGGGGCCTCTGTGGTAATGTGGCTCCTGCAGAGATGTCTGGCTGCCCCAGGCAGGGCAGCCCCCTCCTCCCCTTCTTTAGATGGGACCTCAGAGCCCCTCTGCGTACAGACCAGTGCTGAGAAATTTCCCTGGAGCCTGTTCCCATTAGGGACTGTGGGAACCCAGCCTGAGGCTGGTGACTCTGTCCTCAGTGTCTGCAGGGCCCCTGGAGTGGTCATAGCTGTCCCAAGGGAGACTGTGGACACTGGACATACAGCACCCGTTCACAGAAAGCCACCTTTAAATTTAGGGAATCCTTCAATCAGTCAAACAAACAAACCTCCTCAACAGAATTCTCAGTACACGGACCAAAAGTTGGTTCTGCGTCAAAGTGTCTTCAGTTTAGCAATTGTCTTTTTCTAGAAGAGGATTTCCTGAAAGTTTTGAAAGATGACCATGCAGAACCGGGACCACGTAAGACGACAGGCACTTTCTCTCTCTCTCACACACATGTGCCCATGAAAGCATGGAAGGGAAAGGAATCCGGGAGAACTTTAGATGTTGGGACCTGGGTTTGTCCAGATGTTCTCAGAAAGAAGTGACAGCTGGAAGAATATCAGTTCAGGATTTTTTTTTTTTTTCCTGAGGCCAGGACTGATTTTAAAGACAGATTTCACAATGAGATTGGGAAATATACCAAACAATGACAGATAATACTCTTGGTCACAATGACCTGTTTACAGAGGTTGATGGTATATACGTGGATCAATGTTTACCCAAATAGTAGGCCACCTGGAGTAGCATTTATGGGGCAGCTCCTGTGTGCTGGGCACTGTCCCTGGGGCTGGGGCCACAGCAGGGTCAGAAGAAGCCAAAATTCTTGTCCTCAGAGGCCTCTGTCTACTGGGGCATGTACAGATACATACCGTGAGCCACACAGGGGATTTAGAAACAAATGATTAGAGCACAGTTGATCTACAGTGTTGTGTTAGTTTCAGGTGTACAAGACAGTGAGTCAGTTCTACATGTGCATATATCCACTTTTTTTTTTTAGATTCTTTCCCCAACACATGGGGATTTTAAGGTTTCTAGTAATCATAGTGAAAAAGAAACAGAAGGGAGAATTTAGAGTACATTCATTTCATCCAATGAATCAACATTATTATTGTTTCAATATGTACAAACAGAAGTGTTGGTGGGAAACTTGCACTCCTCTTTTCTCATAAGAGCTGGGAAACCCAGCGGGTGTGTCACACACACAACGCGTCTCAGTTTGGGTGAGCTGCATTTCAAGCCCTCGGTAACCACCGTGAGCTCCAGGAGTCTCGAGGGTCAGGTGTCTGAAACTCTCTCAACTTGTGCAGAAACTCTGGGAAGCAGAAACCACTGGGCCATTATTTCCAGATGGAATGAGCTTTGCACTCTCCCCCAGGCTGGCTGGACCAAGCTGGGCTGGTTTCCCCCGGCGTCTCCCTCCCTCTCTGCTCCTGTTTCCCAGCACTCTCAGATCTGTACTACCATTAGCTCAGCTCACCTCCCAACAGTCCCATGAGGCAGAGACCACAGTTACCCACATGTATCAATAAGGAAAGGGAGGCTTAACAGAGAGGTTAAAGGACTTGCCCAAGGGCACCCCAATAAGCGGCAGGGCCCATACTTGAACTCAGGCTGGTAACCAGCACATGTGACTTCTCACTGCAGACAAGTTGTTGACCGAAGAAGGGGCTGGGGTGAGCCTTAACACTCCTAAGGTACACTTGTTTGTAAACTTTACGAATATTAATTAGAAGAGAAATACTTATTATTTAAATAATAGTGCTTCCCTGGTAACTCAGACGGTAGAGAATCGCATCTGGGACCCCTCTGTACTGCTTGCCAGCTGGGTGTCCTCGGGCCGGCAGTCTCCCCTGCCTCTGTCAGTGTGTCCTTACAATGCAGGAGACTCAAGTTTGATCCCTGGGTCAGGAAGATCCCCTGAAGGGAATGGCAACCCACTGCAGAATTCTTGCCTGAAGAATACCATGGACAGAGGAGCCTGGCGGGCTGTATAGTCCAAGGGGTCAGCAAAGAGTCAGACATGACTGATCAACTGACACTTTCACTTTCTATTTAAATAATATGTCTAGGGATTAGAAAAGAAGTGTTCCTATAAGCATTCTGTTAATCTCTGTTAACTGCTTTTTTTTATAACTTTTCCAGGCTTCCCCTACCCCACCCTGGGCAATACACATAAAAATGAAAATGGAGATTGTATTTTTTTCCCTAAAAAAATATTTTCTAAAATTGTTTTCTCCTAAAAAATATTTTCTATTTCATGAAATGAGATGAAGAGGTTTGAGGATTCCTTGGGGATTGGGCTTATGCATGGATAATTCACTCGCCGCCGTGCACCTGCCCACCATTCCCTTGATGGGAGAATGTGGTTTCAGTCTTGTGGGGTGACGCTGTCCATGGCCCAGGGCTTGAGCTCCGGTCAAGTGCACAGCACTGACCCAGAACCTTCCCTGGATGAGCTCATTCACCTCCTACAGGGCCCCTGAGGAGGGGGTGCTTTTGCAAATTCTGTCCTCAGAAGCAGAAACTGAGGCTCAGAGAAATGGATTAACCACCCCAAGGTCTGATAGATAAGATCTGGAACTATTTCTGTCTGACTCTTGAAGTTTCCTGGAAGATCAGTAGAGGGTGAGAATCTGGGAGAACAGATTAGAATATTTAAAAAAATGTTTATGTATGTATAATACGCTATACATATAAATACATACATGTTCTTGTATGCATATAAGTGATATTGCTTAGTACTAAAAAAGATGTTGCACATTTAAAGCCAGGATAGCAATCCTCTGCCATCCTTTTGTCGCTGGGTTCCATACCCCCGGGGTTAGCTGCCAACTAGTGGACCGTCCATCCCAGGACAGAGGTACACTGTCCTCTCTCTTTAATCCAGTCTCTGTCATGTGCTGCCAAACGCCAACCACTTCCTCCCTGAGTAATTTTCGCCCGCAGGAGTGAGCTTCCAGGAAAAGCCTTATGCTTTTGGCTCCTGGCGGACCTGCAACCTCCCCCCCTCCCAAGGGGCTCCCAGAGTTTGAGCCCCAACTGCCATGTGGGGTTGGCCAGTGTGGTCCTCAGCAGTGGTGTGGCCACAGCCCATCCATTTAGGATGAGGGTTGGGAAAGGGTCCCAGAGCATCCACAGAGCTGCATCCGTGTCCCAGCTGCACCTGGAACAGGTGTTCTGTTTGGGGCAAATCACGTCACCTCTCAGAGCCTTGCTTTCCTTTCTGTAAGTGGGAGGAACCCTGGAGATCTCTCGGGGGGCTGCGGGGACTGGATGGGGTAAGATTACATAACGAACGGAGGCGGCAGTGGGGTGCGGCGGTGTGTGTGCCAGACACAGCCGCTGGCTGGGAGAGCTGAGCACTGGTGCCCAGGGCAGGTGAGGGGCCGTCACAGCACTCCCCAGGGCTGGGCTGTGACACCACCCGAGGCTACAGTGCCTCAACCTTTCCCAGATCTCCCATCCCAGCTCGTCAAGTAGATCAGTGACCCTGGGGATGCCCCAGAGGCTTCCCAGGCCAGCTCCGGTTCTTCCCCAGTTCTCAGAGGGGGTTTTTGTGCTGGTTTTCCCTCCCTTCCCCCTCCCTTTCTCTTTCTTTCTCCCTTCCTTCCTTCCTTCCTTTCTTTCTCTTTGTCTCTTCCTCCTCACCCCCTAACTTTTCATAGTAAGATTAGAGAAATTTCAAGAAATAGTGCAAATAGTTTTAAGAAACTACTATCACAGAAAATGCCACTGTAAACACTCTAGTGGTTTCCTTCCAGATTTTTTTTCTGTTTGCACAGTAACAGTTTATTTCTTAGCTTTCTTAATTAATTTTACTTTTGGTTGCGCTGCATCTCCGAGGGCTTTCTCTAGCTGTGGCGAGCAGTGGCCACTCTCTAGTTGTGGTACACGGGCTTGTCTTTGCAGTGTCTTCTCTGGGTGCAGAGCACAGACTCGAGAGCACATGGGCTTCAGGAGTTGCAGCTCATGGGTTCTAGAGCTCAGGCTCAGTAGTGGTGCACAGGCTTAGTTGCTCCATATAACGTGGAATCTTCCCAGACCAGGGATCAAACCCGTGTCCCCTGAATTGGCAGGAAGATTCTTATCCACTGTGCCATCAGGGAACTCCCTTGTGATTTTGTTTTTTTTTCCTAGAGAAAAAGGAATCAGACTGCCCACATTGTTCTGTTAATTTTTTTTCAGTCAACAACAGTTGTGAGTGTCTTCCCAATACTTCCCATGCCTGACATAGCCACACCATCATTCCATGGCTCCATGATATTCTGTTGCATGGACGGACTGTTTCTTTACCCAGTTGGCTGACATCTGGGTTGGTTCCTTTTTTTGTTTTTGTAAACAACACAGCAAAGAACATCTTTGCACAACCTGTGTGCTTTCCCTACACTTTGCTTAGGTAACTTCCTGTTAGCAGCATAGCCACAGCCACCAATTGACCTCTTTCTGTGATGCATGGCACGTCTCTCTCCTGTTCAAGCCCTGCTGAGAAAAAAATCTCCAACTCTTATCAGGCAGGTCACCCCACCCACTTCCCCACCCTCCTGGTACAGCATCTGCCTTGTCACAGCAGTGCCCCTCACTGGCCTGCTGTCTTTCCTGGATACCTCAGGGCCTTTGCACCTGCTGGTACCCAACCCTGGGCCCTCCCAGCTCCTATACCTCCCATGGCTGGACCCTCATGTTGTGCACATCTACACAAAAATGCCAGCTCCCCAAGGAGGCACCCTCCTGCTGTGGGGTCTCCATTCACCCTCCCCCCTGACTGTGCCCCCGATCTAACCAGATCCTCAGGACCCACCACTGTCTGCAATTACTCCTTACACCTATTTAGCAGTTGATCTCTCACCCCCAGACCGTAAGCTCCATGAAGGTAAGAACCCCTTCACAGGTGTGGTTAACCCCGTGTCCCCGACACCCACCCCAATGCCCATACATAGTAGGTGTTCAGTAAATACTGGTTGAGTGACTGACAAAATGATGAGTTCAGCTATTTGTTCAGAACCAGTTGTAGGATTTTTAATACCCTTTATGAAAATTATTCAATAATTTTGGGAACATCATCCAACACCTTTGGTGAAAATTGTTCAGAAATGTGCTGGTTTACATTCCCTCTTGGGAGCTACAAACTAACCTAGAAAGAGTCAGAGGGCGAGATTTAGAAAAGGAGGTTGTCTTATAATTTATCAGGTCACACTTGGTTTTCATCAGACCCACACAGTTGTCCACTTTGCTAGCAGAACTGGAGCTTGGTAAACGTTTGAAGCATGGACCTTGCCTGAGGCAGCAGGAGGGACCCATCTGATGGCACATGAGACCCAGTTGGCCCACTGTCTGATGTGCTGAGAAATAAACAGCCCGTTCAGCAGAGCTTGCTTGTGCCTTCTGGGTGGGGTGGTTGTTCAGTGGGAATGTCTGGCAGGAACCTTAGGGTTCCCGTCTGGATGACAGCCTGAGTGGCCCCTGTCCCTGGCTTGTTGGGGGTCCTATGGATGGGGGCACCCACTGCCCCATCCGTAGAGTTTCAGAATCACAAACCCTGGTAATTGTCCCCAGCACGTGTAATAGCCGAGGGCGTGTGGCTCTGAGTGATTCTCCCAGACGATTCATTTGGGCAGAGAATCCAGGAAAGTCTTGCAGCCCAGAGGCCCGAGGAGGGCCCTGAGCTTCTGAGAAACCTGCAGGGCAGCCAGGGTCACCGCAGCCCCCACCACAGTGTCCACCCTCTGCCTCTGTGGGCCCATGGGGGCTTCTGGCACCAACATTCCGTCATTTCTGGGTTCTGGACTTTCTCCACTGCCCCCTCTTGCCAAGGCTCCCATCTGATACACATTTCCAGAAGACCCAGCTCAACCAAAAAAATATGAATGGTAATAAAAAAGCCACATGAGGGGCTGTGCTGGAGGCACGTGGGTTAACAGGCCACCCCGTGCGTAGTTGAGGAGGTTGTGAATCACGGTAACCTTCCTGAAACACAATTCAGCAGGTTGCCCACATCACCAGTGGGCATTCCTCTGATGCAGTAATTCCACTCCTAGGAGCTTATCCCTGGGTGCCCTCCTATAGATATAGGCAGCCCCCTGGACCAGGTTGTTCTCTGTAGCATTGTTTGCAAAAGCGAAACATTAGAAATGGCTAAATATCCATCCTCAGGGACCCAGTTAACTATATGATAATAGCGTGGCGCAGTGCCAGTGCCAGAGCCAGAGGAGACACGGGTTTGACCTCTGGGTCGGGAAGATCCCCTGGAGGAGGGCATGGCAACCCACTCCAGTATTCTTACCTGGAAAATCCCATGGACAAGGGAGCCTGGTGGGCTACAGCCCACAGGGTCGCAAAGAGTCGGACACGACTTAGCGAGTGAGTACACGATAGCTTCCTACGAGAGAATACTATGCAGTTGGATCAAAAGCACGAGGAAGCTGTTTTTGTACAGGGAGCCAATGGCTGTAAAAGGGACAAAAACAAATGTTGACAGGATGTGGAGAAGCTGGAAGATGCTTATGTGTCGCTGGTGGGGATGGAAAACAGTGCAGCTGCTTTGGAAAATAGTCTGGCAGGTTTTTAAGAAGTTGAGCATACATTTAACACACGACCTAGTAATTCCACTCCCATGTATATACCCACAAGGAGTTGAAAGCATACATTCACACAAGAACCTGTATGCAAATATTCATCGCAGCGTCATTTATATTTGCCAAAAATTGAAATCTAAAGTCCATCAACTGAGGAAGGGATTAATGGTGTGTGATCTACCCAGGTGATGGAATATCACTTGGTAAGAAAAGTAATGAAGTGCTGAACACACTACAACATGTTGCTGTTTTGTTGTTTAGTCACTAAGTCGTGTCCGACTCTTTTCGACCCCATGGACTGCAGCTTCCCTGTCCTTCACTGACTTCCAGAGTTTGCTCAAACTCATGTCCATTGAGTCAGTGATGCCATCCAACCACCTCATCCTCTGCTGTCTCCTTCTCCTTATGTCCTCCCCTTCTCTTCATGCCCACAATTTTTCCCGTGTCAGGGTCTTTTCCACAAGTCAGCTCTTCACATCAGGTGGCCAAAGTCCTGGAGCTTCAGCTTCAGCATCAGCCCTTCCAGTGAATATTCAGGGTTGAGTTCCTTTAGGATGGACTTGTTCTCCTTTAGGGATGATTGGCTTTCTGTGATTGGCTTCTGTTCTGAGCATGATGTTTTGAGGCCACAACATGGGTGAACGTCAAAACACCATGCCCAGAACAGAAGCCAATCAGAATGTCACACACTGTGTGATTCCACTGACATGAGAGGTCCAGAAGAGGCAGGTCCATAGGCACAGAACTGGCCAGGGGAACTGACTGTAAATGGGCACCAGAGACCTTCCGGGGATGACTGTAATGACTTGGACTGTGGAGATGATTGCATAGCCCCCCCAATCACTAAAAGTCACTCAATTGTCCACTTCAAAAGTATGAATTTCATGGCACGTTGCATCTCAATGAAGCTGGGTGGTGGTGGTTGTTTTGTTTTGTTTTTTTCCTTTTTAAAAAAGGATTTAGCTCCCATCTTGAGAGGGTGGTTTTTTCTGGCTGTGTGACTTGTAGAAACTGACTTTCTCCTTGCCTCCATACTCTTGCCTGCAAAATAGGGATACAAATGGCTCCACTGTGGGAAGGAGGTAAAGGCGGATAGAAAATGCTTCCTTTACAGCTCAGTTCAGTTCAGTTCAGTTGCTCAGTCGTGTCTGACTCTGTGCGACCCCATGGACTGCAGCATGCCAGGCTTCCCTGTCCATCACCAACTCCCAGAGCTTGCTCAAACTCATGTCCATCGAGTTGGTGATGCCGTCCAACCGTCTCATTTTCTGTCATCCCCTTCTCCTCCCGCCTTCAATCTTTCCCAGCAGGGTCTTTTCCAGTGAGTCAGTTCTTCACATCAGGGCTTCCCTTGTGGCTCAGCTGGTAAAGAATCTGCCTGCAATTCGGGAGACCTGGTTTCAATCCCTGAGTTGGGAAGATCCCCTGGAGAAGGGAAAGGCTACCCACTCCAGTATTCTGGCCTGGAGAATTCCATGGACTGTATAGTCCATGGGGTCACAAAGAGTTGGACACTACTGAGCAACTTTCTCTACACTCCTATACAATATCTGAGCCCAACTGTGGTGCCTCTTTTAATAACTGGAATACATGCACTACTGTTTTAACACCCTGTTAATCAGTCAAGCAGGTGGCTTCTCTTTGGGTTGACAGGTGGTAGCAAAACTAGGCAGAAGTCCTAAAGGCTGAGTTGCGTTCAGACAGACGGGGGCCAGCCAATTCCAAGTTAACAGAAACACCTTAACAACCCAGCCCTCGATTCAGACCCAGGTGTGTCTGCAGAGGTAGAGGGCTTTGCCAGCTGCTCCTGGCCGGGGCGAGCCCTGTTCCTGTAGCTTTAGGAAGCATCTCTTGGCCACACTGCTTCCACTGAGGGGACCTGTGGACACCCAGCTCCCCCATCCCAGCTCGATCCCTGCAGAACTTTCGGTAACATGCGCTCTTCCTTCTTTTTCAGTTTGAGGACCCTTAGAGACGGAAAGGCCTTCCGCATCTTTGCCGTCAGGCAGTGAACTTGCAGGGCTGGGGAGAAGGGCACGTCCTCAAGACGGCTTCAGGGGTTCTCTTTTTATTTTTATTTTGTCATGGGGGGGGTGGGCCGGGAATGTGGGGAGTCAGGAAGCTTCCTTTGATTGGCATCCAGCGTCCCATCTGCCGTGCCTTGGGCTCAGCTCCTCGCACCTGGAAGAGAGAGCATCCCTGGGGTCCTGAGCAGACAGCTGGTGATCATCTTGCTGAGGCCCGGGGGTCTCCCCGCAGAGGCGTCTTTCTATGGATGGAGAGAGGATTCCTACCGGAGGAGAGAATGAAGGATTTGGAGCTGATACCGCGAGGCACTGGGGCCATGGGAAGAGGCGCACGGAGAACACTTGGGGGGCGGGGGAGTTTCAGGGATGGAGTAGAGGTAGCTATTTAAAACATTCAGAAACACAATCTGTCCCTACCAATGGTGAAAATGGGATTAATGTTTGCTGGTCAGACAAACGGGCTGGTCTGGGGGACTCTGCCCTGGCGCCTGTCCTGCTCCCGTCCTGCTGCATGCGGGCTGGTTCTATACACAGCAGTGCTGGTTGACTTCAAGTTCAGCCCTAATTCCAGAGATGTGTCTTGTCTTGGTCCTTCCCTACGTCCACGTGGCCTGTCTGCCTGCTCGACCTTTGGTCTCATTGAGGACTAACGAACCAGGACCCTTCTTTGATCCCCTCCTCACTGCGGCTCACACTCCACCCAGACTAGTTTTTTTGTCTCCCACCAGGGTCTTTGCTTAGTAAGTGATTCTGTATGAAGCCCACCTTTTAATTTCAACCCCTCGTTCTCTGTGGGTCCCACCAAGATGTCTAAAAACAGCCAAAGAAGGGCTGTTTAGTTGCTGCCTTTAAAATGGCACTGAAGTGTGCAGATTCCCCATCCGTTAGATGACCTATTTTTCTGCAGTGGGAGGAATGGCTTCATTCTTCAGTACATTCCTCGCCGAGGTTAGCAGCTCTGGAAGGAGACACAGCCTGTGGTTATGAAACCATCTTGCGGCATAATAACAAGAGATGGTAACACGCGCGGGGGATTTCTCTTCCTGTTTTTGTGGAACGGTTCTTGCCAAATGTTTCTGAGGCTCCGAGGAGCGTGGTGCTCTCTGGCTGCCATTGCCATATAAAACTTCATAAGCCTCGACCTGAACCCACAGTGAAATAAAAAACCCTTCTGTAAATAGTGTTTCTTTGCAGAAGGTAAAATTCCACCTTCCACCACCAGACCGGCCAAAAGATCACTTTCATGAATGCCAGTTTCAAAGTTGATTTCACCCTCAATCAGCATATTTCTAAGGCAAAAGAGCTAGCAAAAAGTTAAAAAAAAACTAAGATCGTCTGGACAAGGAACTCTACCTGAGGAACCAAGCTGGTTGCTTCCGTTAGTGTGTCCGTAATTAGAGCAGAAACAGAAGTTAAATACTATTCCCAGCTAGCGGGAGTTTGTAGAAGGAATGAAACCGTTAACCTTGACAGAGCTGAAATGAGCAGGACTGTTTTTGCTTTGCACACTATGGGCTTGTTATAATTCATAAGTACTGACTGTCCGACTCCAAATGTCAGAGTGGAAGAATTTGGTCAGACTGTCAGATACTCATCTTGTCCCTGCCAAAGATCTGAGTCCTTGGATCAGATGCTAGCTAGGTATTACACTGTTGGGCTTCTGCTTGTCACCAGGCTTTGGTGGCTGTGACCATGTCCAAACTCTGAGTTTGGGTTTTCAGAATTAGTGACAGTCCAGGGGAATTTCAGGTTTGCTTTTGAAGCATTCTGCCCGAGGGAGTCTGAAACATCCAATAGGAGTGAACTCTATCATTTAAAAGTAAAATTCCCAGTTCCTTCATTAACTGGCCCATATAATGGACTAGAAACTCCTTGCCCAGAACCAGGTCTTGCTATCTCTTTCACTCTCACAAACATTTTGAAACTGGAACCATTTATCTTCCAGAAATGAACACAGGGCTTCAAAGGAGAAGCTCTCCTACTAATCAGGGACCTCCTTCTCATTTAATGTTTAACAGTGCCTACGGCGCCTTCAGCACCTCACCCATAAGATGATAAATCTGGCCGACAGTGTTACTGGGACCCCCAAAATAGAAAGTTTTGGTTTCCTTCCGGTTTTTCCCGTCATGTTCTGATTTTTCATACTGTCTGTAGGCTCACTCAGCCCGCAGCTTACATGTGTGCTTTTTTCTATGAAAAATGATGTATTTTACTACTTCCTATGTACAAAAATTTATTGTAAATTTATGTGTGCTTCGCTTGAACAGGGACCACGTTGCTGTCGTTTCAATAAAACTGATTTTATTTCTAAAACGTTTCTGGGACTTATCTTTTAAGGGCACACCTCATCTGTGTAATAAAAAGTTTAAAAGCTCCTTCCAGGCTGGTTGGAGAAGGATATGGCAACCCACTCCAGTGTTCTTGCCTGGAGAATCCCAGGGACAGGGGAGCCTGGTGGGCTGCAGTCTATGGGGTCACACAGAGTCGGACACGACTGAAGCGACTTAGCGGCAGCAACAGGCTGGTGGTTCTTTTCCATGCCATTCTCCCGGGAACGCGGCGCACGGGCGTGGAGACGCTAATCGTGGAAGGATTTCTATCTCCGATGTGCGTAAAGCGTTAAGTCATGTAGGGCGTGAGGATTTGGGCGCGAGGACGTGGGGGTGTGAGGACGTGGGGACGCCAGGATGTGGGCGCGAGGACGTGTATGCGTGAGGACGTGTGTGCGTGAGGACGTTGGGGGGCTGCGGACATGGGGGCGTGAGGACGTGGGGACGTGGAGGCATGTGTGTGTGAGGACGTGGGTGTGTGCGTTCTTGTGGGTTCCGGTCGGCCGGGCTGGGCTGCGGCCTGAGGGGATGCCTCCTGACCACCTAGTCGCACGGCGTGGTGAGTATGACAGCCTTACCCTCACTCCATCAGCGTCTTAGTCCTCTCGGCTGCCCACGGCGCTCCCACCGCAGAGTCTGCGGACCCCACAGCTCTGGAGGCCGGAAGTCCAAGATGAAGGCTCAGAGGGCCGCTCTCCTCAGGCCTCTCTTCTGGGCCTGCAGGCGCCCCCTTCTCATTGAGTCTTCTCTGTTGGAGCATTCCTAGTGTTTCTTTTTCGTCTTACGAGGACGGGTTCTGTAGGATCAATTCCTGCCATGTAGACTCCCATTTAACCTTAGTTATCTCCAGAAGGGCTTTCTTGGTGGCCCTGTGGTAAAGAATCCGCCTGCAGTGCGGGCAGATGCGGGTTCAGTCCCTGGGTTGGGAAGATCCCCTGGAGGAGAAGATGGCAGCCCACTCCAGCATTCTTGCCTGGAGGGCTGTAGTCCAGTGGGTCCCAAAGAGTTAGATGAGCACGCTCATCTTCAAAGGCCCCATCTCCACATACAGACATAGCAGGCATTACGGCTTCAACACATGAATTTGGGGAGGGGGAAACCCCGCTCAGCCCTAAATAGACGTCATCTTCCCCGGTGCCAGTCTGTTTTTGTCCAGTTGAGTCGTGTGTCTCTGTGTGTTTCGAGCGCCAGCATCCACAAACCATTTTGGGGGTTCCCGGCCGACCTTTTTCATCTCCCCATCCACGCTCTGCCTTTGCCTTCACCGGCCATCTATTTGTAAGAAGTGCTTCTCATTCCCATGGATGGTGGGATTAGTGGTCCTTTATTCTTTTTTTGGCAGTGGCATGCGAAATCTTACTTAAACCTTTGCCTCCTAAGGGAAAGCTGAAGAGTACTAACTGCTGGACCACCAGGGAATTTTCAGCTTTCCTTTTTAATAAATGCACTTGCGGCTTTTTAATTTTAGAGTTTGTTTATTTGTGGCTGCGCTGGGTTTTCATTGCTGCAGGCAGGCGATCTCTAGCTGCATCGAGCGGGGTTACTCTTCATTGTGGGGCCTGGGCTCACATTGCAGTGACTTTTCTTGTGGAGCGCCGGCTGTAGGGCGCATGGGCTTGAGTAGTTGTGGCTCCTGGACTAGAGCTCAGGCTCAGTAGTTGTGGCACATGGGCTCTGTTGCTCTGTGGCAAGTAGGGTCCTAGTTCCAGGACCAGGGTTCAAACCTGTGTCCCCTGCACTGGCAGGTGGATTCTTAACCACTGGACCACCAAGGAAGTTCCCATTTAAGGCTTTTTAAATGTTGATTTAAAAATACGGCATAAGCAGGTCTGTGGGTGGGTCACAGAAATCACAAAGATGAGATGATGACTACTGATGTTTGGGAAATGCAGGTTTCTGACAAATGCTTTGTCAAGGCCATAGGCATGCCCCCCCTCCCAAATCAACGGCAACCTCCGGGCACTGGGAGCGGCCCTTCCAGCCTTTCTCCTACAGAGCCTGCAGCTTTCCTTGGTGCCCACACCTCTTTCTCCTGCTTCAGGAAGTTATTCTGAACCCCCAGGATGCCGCAACCCTGGGTCCTGAAGTTTTTGCCCCTAAATGTCCAACACACAAAAGATGCACTGGCTGAGGAGACAATGGCAACTTGGAGGGAGCTGGTGCTCCCTTCTTGCAGAGTTGGTCTGAGACACAGCAAAGGTGTGCAGGAGTGGTGTGAGCAGGCTGAATGCCAGCATGCTGCTTGGGGACCCCAACAGAGGAGGCGTCGCACAAGGTGACCCAGGGGCTGAGCACTGACCGGAGGGTCCCTGGCCTGCCTCCCACCGCCTTACCAACTGAGGAAGCTTGGACAGTTTTTTTTTTTCCAGCTGCACTGTGTGGCATGTAGGATCTTAGTTCCCCAGCCAGGGATCACACCCATGCCTTTTGATTGAAATGGGGGAGGTTTAACCACTGGCCTGCCAGAGAAGCCACTTCTGCCTGTTTGGGCCTCTGCTCATTTAGGAATTTCTCACAGTGACCTCACCGCAGAACAGTGATTCCAGGGGAGCTGCGGGCTGAAAGGTGCTCTAGTAATCATGGCCACTGTGCTGGGTGACACGCTTTGGGGCGGCAGCTAACACGAACCCATGCGGTAGACCCAGGACTTGTCAGAAGAGCAGATTTTTAGGTCCCAACCCAGATCCTGTGAATCAGAACCTGTTGGAGTTCACAAGCCCTCAGGATGATTCTGGTGCTGGGTCCGTTGGAGAATTATCACTCTGAAAACATCCAGATATCTCACATGAGAAGTCAGAAGGGAGGTGATCTGGGGGCAGAGGCTCAGGGATACTGGGACAGCTGGTCAGCATCCATGCAAACCTCCCCCCCTCCTCTGTGGGCAGGATGGCTGCCGGTCACAGACTGTCCCCACACTGAGTCTGAGATGGGAAGAAGGGACGAGGGGGTGGGTCCTCTTTCCCACAGTATTCTTTTATTGGGGAAGAAAATCATTCCTGGGATTCCCCAGCGGGCCTGTTTTTGCATTCATTTCATCACCAGTGGGTCACATGCCCAGTCCGAGGTTTATCGTGAGCAACTGTGACAGAAAAAGGTTTAGAGTGAAGAAAGGCAGACCGTTGGCCATGAAGGGGTCACGTGGTCTAAGAGTTACGAGCCAGGATGCAGACGTGCCTGAGTTTGAATCCCACATCAGCTCTTCACCAGCGCTGTGACACTGGGCCAGTTGCTGAACCTCTCTGAGCGTCGGTGGCCTCCTCTGTAAAGGGGCAATAATGAAGCGCTCACGGGGTGCTTGTGTGGATTCAGTGAGGTCATACTTGAGGCGTGCTCAGCCCTTGGTGGGTGCCCGCGGCTGCCGCATGTATCACTACATTGCTTTGCAGCATGGAACTAATACCAGTGGGTACATGCCACAGGGAGACAGGTTTCTACCAAGTACAATGAGGAAGATTCAGATTGCAGGACTTCCAAAAATGAACTGGGCCTTATGAAGAGGGAGTGACGCCTCTTCCCTGGAAGAATATGAACGGAAGCTGGAAGATCCTTGAACTAGATCGACCGCAGAGCCTTTTCCCTGATTTTGGCTTCCAGCAGAGACCTGCCTTCCCTCTTTCCCCTGCCCTGCCCCGAGGGCCCTGGGGACCCACGGAAGGGATGGCAGGAATTGTGAAATCCTGGCTCCTCAAACCATGGCCACTTCATTCTAAAAAGGAAAAGTGAAAACCCTGCAGCTTGGTGGGTGGTCCTGAAACCGTTACATGTTTTATGGGGTTGATTTGTTTGTTTGTCTTACCCATTTTCCTTCCAATTTTTCACACTAAGACCTGTCCTAGACTACCACTGGGACTTTAAAAATCTTTTAGCCCCTTAAAAAAATAAATTTGGTGCTGAAGGCCCAGGTTTCGAAACCTTCATGGTGTTCCTTTGACTCATCCTGGCCAACTAAACCGGTAGCAGCCTTCATCCAAGGACCAGGAGACAGACCATTAAACCAGTTCTTCTGTCAGTGCCTGGCCTGGATCCCACGTGGGCAGAAGGCTGCCCTCTGGGCCCTGCTGCCACCTGAATGGGGATGGGCTGGCCTGTCAGCCAGCAGGCTCCCAGCTCGTGGGCTCTCACCTTCTCATGGCTGTGGTCCAAGGATATTTCCACTCCATCCCACTGGCACCAGTCCAGACCCACTGTCCCCCTGCCCCTGTCTGACCCAGGAAGGCAGCAAAGGAACCCACCTGTGCCAAGTGCCACTACATGCCAGGATTAACTGGGCACCAAGCTTGTGCTGTCTCGTTTAATAAGCACCCGTCTCCATCAACAGTTTGCTAATTCAATATACGTGTCGAATATAATTCAAATCCTAATTAGATTTTCTTTGTCAAAATGTCAGCTGGGAATGCATTGAGTTGCATGTAACGGAGACCCAACCGCAGTGGCAGGGAGGTCCCGGGGATGCACGCTTGCGGAGTCCTCCAGGTTCTTTTCCACTTACTGCTCTGCCATCCTCAGAGAGTGGCGTGTGTCCTTGTGGTTATGAGTCTTCACCTCTACCCCGTAGCAGACCTTCCAGGAAGGAAGCGATACCATGAAGGGCAGAAGCCACATGGCTGTTTGATTCTGCCTCTTTTCTTCCAGGTAGTGTATTTTTCAATTCTGGAATTCTGAGCAAGAACCTGAGTCTGCCTCAACCAGAAAAACCACGGAAGCATAGCTTTCCCAGAGGTCTCAGCCTGTGAATTTCCACTGATACCTTCTTGGTCAGACTTGGGTCCCACAGCCACTCCTTGCTGCAAGGAAGTTTGGAGAGATACGTCTTTTTTCCACGTTGAGATCCAGCTGTCAAGTGGGTCCTGTGAGGACGAATGGGAGAAGGGACCTTGGGTAGGTCAGGTCCGGCTCACCTGTGAACAGGTGAGAACTATAGGTGTCGCTTCTTAGAACTGCTGTAACAAATGACCATAAATCCAGTAGCTTAAACAGCAGACACTTACTCACAGTTCTGGAGATCAGAAGTCTGAAACTTCCTAGAATTTGAAGATTCTAGGGGAGGATCCTTCCTGCCTCTTCCAGCTCTGGGGGCCCCAGGCATCTCTTGGCTTCTCACCACATCACTCCAATGTCTGCCCCAGGTCATGTGGCCACCTCAAGCTCCTTAACTAATTACCTTTGCAAAGATCCCAATTCAAAGTAAGGTCACATTCTGAGGTTGC
This sequence comes from Bos mutus, assembly GCF_027580195.1. Taxonomy (NCBI): domain Eukaryota; kingdom Metazoa; phylum Chordata; class Mammalia; order Artiodactyla; family Bovidae; genus Bos; species Bos mutus. Next base: position 51,587,175 of record NC_091634.1, on the reverse strand, counting down.
AGGGAGACATGAATTTGGGAGGGATACTATTCAACCCAGTCTTCGGAGAAGGCAATAGCACCTCACTCCAGTACTCTTGCCTGGAAAATCCCATGGATGGAGGAGCCTGGTAGGCTGCAGTCCATGGGGTCGCTAAGAGTCAGACATGACTGAGTGAGTTCACTTTCACTTTTCACTTTCATGCATTGGAGAAGGAAATGGCAACCCAATCCAATGTTCTTGCCTGGAGAATCCCAGGGACGGGGGAGCCTGGTGGGCTGCCGTCTGTGGGGTCGCGCAGAGTCGGACACAACTGAAGTGACAGCAGCAGCAGCAGCAGCCTCAGTTTCCTCATATATGAAATGGGAACAATAATAGCAGCTACTTTGGCTTTTTTAAAAGTTTGTTTTGTAGAAGTGTAGTTGATTTACAGTGTGTTAATTTCTGCTGTATAGCTAAGTGACTCACATATATATATATATATATGTCCTTTTTCATATTCTTTCCTATGATGGTTTATCACAGGATGTTGATATAGTTTCCTATGCTATACATACGGGCTTCCCTGGTGGCTCAGAGGTTAAAGCGTCTGCCTGGAATGCAGGAGACCCGGGCTCGATCCCTGGATTGGGAAGATCCCCTGGAGAAGGAAATGGCAACCCACTCCAGTACTCTTGCCTGGAGAATCCCATGGAGGAAGGAACCTGGTAGACTACAGTCCATGGGGTTGCAAAGAGTTGGACACAACTGAGCGACTTCACTTTCACTTTCACTTACGCTATACAGTAGGATCTTGCTGTTTATCCATTCTATATATAATAGTTTACGTAGGCTAATCCCAAACTCCATCCCTTGCTCACCCTCTCCACCCTGGCAACCACAAATCTGCTATGTCTGTGAGTTTGTTTCTGTTTCATAGATAAGTTCATTTGTATTGTAATTTAGAGTCTACATGTGATATTTGTCTTTTTCTCTCTGGTTTACTTCACTTAGTATGATAATCTCTAGGTCCATCCAAGTTGCTGCAGATGGCATTACTTTGCTCTTTTTTATGGCTGAGTAATATTCCATTCCATATGTACCGCATCTTCTTTATCCATTCATCTGTTTACATTCAGATTGTTCCGTGTCTTGGCTATTGTGAGTAGAGCTGTAATAGCAGCTGCTTTGTATAGTTGTTATGAGGTTCAAACAAGTTAATATTTTTCTTAAAGCATTTGGAAGCCTGGCACATAATAAGCGCTACGTACATGTTAGTTTATATCATCATTTTAACAAATGTGTTTTGCATTCCTTGTTTTTTTCCCCCTCAAGTTCTGCCCTAAGCCTTCAGGCAGCAGCCCCTGTTTTTCTCTGGGAAGGGAGGCCATAGCAGAAGAGCAGGAACAAAGACGTGAGTTTTATTTAGCTTTTGACTTACTAGACAGATTTTTGTTTCTTCTTTTTCTTTTGACATTATTTCAGACTTGTAGAAAAGCCACAGAAATACTCCAGAGGATTCTCCTCTGCCCTTCATTCAGCTTCCCCAGATAGGAACACTTACTGCTGTTCCTTGATCTTCTTTCTCTCTCCTCTAAATTATTTAAGAGGGAGTTACAGACATGAAACCCCCTTTATCTCTAAATACCTAAGTATGTGTTTCCTAAGAACACAGATGTTCTCTTCGGACGAAGGAGGCATTTTCTTCCATAACCCTGGTGTAATTATCTGAATCAGGGAAATGAACATGGATGCATTATGTAATCTAATCCGCAGACCTTATTCAGATTTTGCCGATTGTCCAGGAATGTCTGTTACAGCAAAAGATCTCAGATCATGAATCACACTCAGTTTTCTCATCTCGTTAGTATCCTTGAATCTGGATAAGCTTTTCACTTTATGCTCTTCTTTTATGATGCTGACATTTTAAAAAAGATGACTGACCAAGTGTTTTGTGGAATGTTCCTCACATCAAGTTTGTCTTACGTTTCTTCCTTATGAGATTCAGATGACATGTTTTTGGAAGGAATCTCACAGAAGGGATATTGTAAGTGTTAGTGCCTCATACCAGGGGCCATGTGCCTGTTCGCTGTGGGGCTCTTATGTCAATTTGATATCTTGGTTAAGATGATATCTGCCAGGTTTCTCCACTGAAAAGAGCCTATATTTTTTGGTGGTAAATATTTTAATTATCTTGTAGCGAGATGTATTGGAACTGTGTAAATGTCCTACCCCCATAAAACCTTCAGTCCCCAATTTTAATATCTGGTGATGATTCTTCCCTGAAACAAGCATTTTGTGATGGTTATCGGATGTTACTTCTCATTACGTTGTGCCTTCCACATCTGTCAGTTGGCAGTTTCACCTCAGGAAAACGTTTCCCTTCTCCTCCGTTCATTCATTTATTCACGCAGTGTATTTTATAAATGTATATTCCATGTGTATTATGTTATATACAAACATAGACTCATGTTTATTGTTACGGACTCATTCTTATTTCATGTGGTGGATTACATTTTTTTTCTGTATTTTCATGCTCAGGTCATCCCAGATTTGAGCAGCAGGAGCCCCTTCCAGCTGGCCCTATGTCCTTCTGACACAGCCCCATCAATTTTGGCTCAGCCTTCTGGCACATGGTGTTCCTGGCTTGCCTTGTACTTAATTTGCCCTAGTCCTGGAATCAGCCATTTCTCCAAGGAACCCTACTTCCTTTTAGTGGAGATTGTATCTAAATAGACATATTTAGTTGAGAAAATGGGTTGAGGGAAAAAAAAGTTCAGATCTCAAAAGCCAAATCTCAGGGACCACACAACAGATCTGGGCAGGATCTGGTTCTTCACCCTGCCCAGGCTCTCCACACAACGGGTGAGTGGGAGCCCAGACCCAGCTGTTGACCGTGGTCTAAGCAAGTCCCCGACCCCAGGAGGCGGAGCCCCCTCCTGCTGTAGGAGCTTGGAGACGGTTGCTTTCCCAGAATGCCTTGCAGCTAGGTGCAGACCTAGGATGTGTCTGTATGACTTCAGACTGGGAGCCTCTGATGTGAGGGAGCTGGTGTCTAGAGACTTGTCTCGGGGAGCTGTAGGGGCTTCAGGGACAGCAGGTGGTGGTGCCAGATTTAGACAGAATAAGAACATTAAACTATTGCATGCCGCATACCTTTACTAAAATGCTATTGTTTATCTGCAGTTTATAGTGGACTGGGTTGCCTGTGTTTCGGGGCCTAACAGGAGCGTCTGGACTCCAGTCCCATTGGGCCGCATGGCAGTCACCCAGCAGGTAGGTCCCACCCCCACCAGGCCTTTCTGTGGGGTGGTCTCTGGCTGCAGAATGCTCCCACCTGTGCCTCCAGCTCTCCTTGAGATTCTTGGGAATCCACAACATTCTTGTAATGGTCCATTTTTTGCTTAAATAAGTTGTGAGTGCTGTGAAGGGCCATCTGTGCCTGCCTCTCATTGTGCTGGAGTCAGGTGGGGAAAAAGAGAGGAAACCCCCAGATCAGTTCTGGAAACTGGAGCGGAGAAAGGTCTTGTTCCCCACTTCCTTCCAGAATTTGCAGAATTCCCCAGCCTGCAGACTGAAGACAGTCACCTACACGTCCATTCATCATCTACCATCTACTCGTCTTCCCATCCATTCATCCACCCACCCACCCTCCATCTGTCATCCATCGTCTACAATCTGTCCATCCATCATCTACCATCTGTTTATCCACTGTCTGTCCATCCCTCCATCCACCTGACATTCAGAATTGAACACCTGCTCTGTGCTAGGCACTGTCTGGGTCCTGGAGACACCACCGATGAAGACACAGCAGATACAAATGTGTCTGTTCCCACGTGGAGCTTGCCTTCCTGTAGGGAAGGCAGGCATTAAGACAAGTTACACACGTATGTCAGCTGGTGAGAAGTGCTGTCAAGATAAACCCTGAAGGGGGCGGGGAGCACTGAGGCAGGGGCTGTCGGTGTTCTACCCTGAGTGGTCAGGAAGGCACCTTGCAAAGGGGCGGCGCGTCCCAGGTGGAGGCAGCAGCGAGCCCCAGGGTGCTGGGGAGTCAGAGCGCCTGGTCCGAGGGACCCCACCGAAGCTGGAGGGAGGGAGGGCAGGGGCAGGGGAGGGGAGGCCAGAGTCCAGAGCGGTCAGGACAGCCCTGAGGCTGTGGGAAGGGCTGGGATTCAGCTCAGAGAAACCGGGGCTGCGAGTGGGACCTGAGCCAAGGAGGTTTGGGCTCTGATTCCAGTTTTAAAGGCCATTAAACGCCACCTCAAGGAGAAGCAGGGCCTTCTGAATGAACCAATTTAAACTTGAAACGACAGCAAAAACCAGGATGCTTTTCCCTGAATGACAGATTTTATTCTACCAAGTTCACTAGGCATGGGCAGGACTTGAGATCGAAAGGTCAAGTTACTTATAGGAGTGGGTGGCTGGAAAACTCCTCACACCTCATGGGCATCCCCTGTTTATTCCTCACCACAACCCTACAATACCCCATTTACAGATGAGGAAACAGGCCCAGTGTAGCCCAGCACCTTGTCCAGGGGAGGCCTGAGTGGGGTTGGCAAGGACAGTTTTCCTCCCCCACCAGCCTGGTGGCAGGGCAGCCTGGCTGGGAGTGAGCATGTGGATAGAGAGCCACTGTCCATGGCTCCCAAGGCCGCTGGGATGACCTGCCTACTTGTGGACGAGGCTGGCAGAGCCACGAGACGTCTGCTCCCAGATGGAAAATTGAAACCACGCTCTTCCGTCACTACAGCCATTTGTCACTGAACTGGGGTGCATATAAACAGCTTAATTCAAACCATACTGCCACCCCCTCCCCTCCCTCCTTTCCTGAGCCTTCCCCCGGCTAACTTCAGGAAGGTAACAGACACGGCGCAGTGTCAAAATGAAGGGCCCCATTTGCTACTCTTTGTTGAGCTGAGCCTGCTAAGATGCTGTGGGTTGTCTTCACAACAACACCAAGACTTAAGAATTATTACCAGGCCCACTTGTCAGATGAAGAAACTGAGGCCTGACTTAAATCGTTTGGCCAAAGTCATGCTGACAAGAGGCAGAACCAGGTTCTGGCCAGACCTTCCTGTAGAACCCAGATGCCACTCTGTGACCTCCACTGCTGACTTGGGACACACAGCAGCCAGATACACACCAGAACCCTGGACCTAGGCTGGATCCCAGCTCCACTCCACCTGCTGAGTGTAGTTGGCCTTGCAGAACCCTCTCTGAGCTCCAGTGGGAGACCCACCTGCCTTAGAGACTCATCACACACCTCACATGCGCCTGTGCTGGTTTTCATCCCCCAACTGCATGAGCATCAGCCTCTCACCATCTCGAAAGTCTATTTTTCACCCCCGCCCCCATCTGTATCATCAGACAAGGGAGTATAACTGAAGAATGAGGAGCTCCCGGGGTGGAGTCCTGTTGGGGCCTCTTGCAGCTATGTGACTTTGAGCAAGTTCCTTAACCTCTCTGTGCTTCCATTTCCTTAACTGTACAAGAGACATAAGTTCTTGTCTCAGAGCGATCATGAGGAGTCAGTGAGATAGTGTGTGTAACATGTTTGAAACAATTTTTAATAAAGGACTGGACTATTTAATAAAGGCTGATGGATAATAGCCAAGAAAGCCCTGTAAGTGTGTCGATAACATCACAATAACAAGTGAAAGGTTATAAAAATAACTGAGCAACAAGAAGTGATCATACCAGGAACAGGTGGATAAATGAGTGAGTGAGTGAATGAATGAATGCGAAACTGACCAGACTAGTTCAGGAGAAGTCCATGCAAGCCTGGCCCCTTTTTCCAGTTTCAGGAGCCCTGGGCTGCAGGTGAAGACATGTGGTTGTAAACTGAGCCCACACAGATGGAAGGGGGAGAATTTGAGTTCCCTTTGGGGGAGACCTGCAAGCCGGAGCCGCAGGCTGCTTCCTCAGCTCAGAGAAGAGGATTTGTTTCTGTAAGGCCTCCTTCCCCATGTTCACCCCGCCTACCTCCTTCAGTGATTCTGAATAAAATAGGGGAAAAGTGAAGGGGGATAGGTCTCTGGAGAGTCCTGGACCCAGGAAATAAAGGCTTCTTAGCGGTGTCGCTGAGATGACCTTGAGAGTGAGCGGCGGGTTAGATAGGAGTAATGAGGTATACTAGAGCATGCAGAATGCGTTCATACTGTGAGACCCCAGCAGTACAGGCCAGCCTTGGTCTATTGCTCTTCACTTGATCGCGCCTTGTGAATATCCATTTTTCACAGATTGCTGATTTGCGGTGACCCTGGGTCTGTGTGCTGTCCTTAGTCGCTCAGTCGTGTCTGGCTCTCTGCGACCTCATGGATTGTAGCCTGCCAGGCTCCTCTGTCCGTGGGAGTCTCCAGGCAAGAATACTGGAGTGGGTTGCCATGCCCTTCTCCAGGGGATCTTCCCAACCCAGCAGTCGAACCCAGGTCTCCCACACTGCAGGCGGATTCTTTACCATCTGAGCCACCAGGGAAGCCCAAGAATACTGGCGTGTGTAGTCTGCCCTTCTCCAGGGGATCTTCTCAACTCAGGAGTTGACCCCGGGTCTCCTGCTTTGCAGGCAGATTGTCCACCAGCCGAGCTACCAGGGAAGCCCACCCTGCGTCTGTCACGTGCCATTTTTCCAACTGCATTTGCTCACTTCCTGTTTCTGTGTCATATTTTGATAATTCTCTCAGTATTTCCAACTTTTTCATTATTGCTATATTTTTATGGTGATCAGTGGTCTTAGATGTGACTATTGCAGTTGTTTTGGGCACCATGAACCACGCCCATACTAGAAGGCAGATTTGATTCATGAATGTCGTGTGTATTCTGACTGCTCCGTGACCAGGTGTTCTCCTGTCTCTCCTTCTCCTTGGGCCTCCCTGTTCCTGAGATACAATATTGTAATTAGGCCAGTTAATAACCCTGAAGTGATCTCTCGGTGTTCAAGTGGAAGGAAGAGTCAAACGTCTTTCACTTTAAATCAAAAGCTGGAAACAAGCTTAGTGAAAGCCAAGGCAAGCCAAAAGCTAGTCGTCTCACACCAAACCATTAGCCAAGTTGTGAATGCAAAGGGAAAGTTCCTGAAGGAAATTAAATGGGTGCTCCAGTGAACACATGGACGATAGGAAAGTGAAACAGCCTTACTGCTGATACGGAGGAAGTTTGAGCAGTCTGGATAGAAGATCAGACCAGCCACGTTCCCTGAAGCCAAAGCCTAATGCAGAGCAAGACCCCTACTCTCTCCAGTTCTGCGAAGGCTGAGAGGTGAGGAAGCTGCAGAAGTGGTTCGTGAGGTTGAAGGAAAGACGCCATCTCTGTAACATAACAGTGCCTGGTGACACAGTGCACCGTGCAGAAGCACTAGCTCAGTTCATGCGTGACGGCCCTGCGGTGAATAGCAGACGTTCAGTGCAGGCGATGAGACAGCCATTAAGAACATTCATGATTCTTGGGAAGAGGTTCAAGTATCAAAATACACAGCCCTCATGGACAACTTTGAGGGGTTCAAAATACAGTGGCGGAATTAGCTGCAGATGTGGTGGGAACAGCAAGAGAACTAGCAGTGGGGCCTGAAGATGTGGCTGAATTGCCGCAATTTCATGATCAAACTTGAAGAGGAGATTCTCCTTATGGATCGACATGGAAGTGGTTTCGTGAGATGGAATCCATTCCTGTGAAGATGTTAAGACTGCTGAAATGACAACAAAGGATTTAGACTACGACCTCAACTTCGTTGATAAAACAGGTTTGAGAGGACCGACTCCAATTTTGAAAGAAGTTCTGTTGTGGGCCAGATGCTGTCCAGCAGCACTGCAAGCTTCAGAGAAGCTGTTCACCAAAGTCAGTCACTGCAGCCAGCCTCACTGGTGTCTCATATTAAGAAACTGCTGCAGCCACCACCCTGTCGGTCAGCAGATCAGTGCTGAGGCAAGACCCTCCACCAGCAAACAGAGGAGGACTCTCTGAAGGCCCAGGTGATGATTAGAATGTTAAAACAATGAAATATGTTTACATTAAGGCACATACATTGTGTTTTCAGACATAATGTTATTGCATGCTCAACAGACTACAGCATAGTGGAAATATAACTTCCATAAGCAGCAGGAAACCAAAATATTTGTATGATTTGTTGCAATATTTGCTTTATTGCAGTGGCCTGGAGTCAAGCCAGCAACATCTTGGAGGTTCCCCTGTATTATATTCCGTTAAAATGTTAAATTTCCTGATTTTGATCATTTTATTGTATTTGGGTGATAGAAAGTCATGTTCTTGGGAAATACACACCAGAGTGTTTAGGGAGAAAGGAGGCCGATGTCTGCAACTTACGTATGTATGGTATTTACATGAACACATAGAGAGAGAAAGAATAGGGCGAAATGTCAGTGGTGGTGAATTTGGGTGAAGGGTACACAGGAATCCCTTATATTCTTGCAACCTGTCTGTTGAATTTATACCAAAATAAAAAGTTACAAAAAATAATAACTAAAAAATGAGTAAGCAGCCCCAAACCTGTGATGTCACGCTGTATCCCAGCACTGCTCTTTCAGGTTCTCGATTTCCTCCAACCCTGAAACACGCTCATGCCGGCTTGGTCCGCCCCCCCCCCGCCAGGGCACTGGAGACTGTCCTGCTCAAGTGGGTGGCCCATTCCTCGGATGGTTTGGATGTCCTTATCCTCCTCCTCCTAGCTCGAGAGATGCCAGAAGCATCCACTCACTACATGCTGGGCTCTAGCGCTGACCCTGGTGGGTCAGTGAGAGAGACCCTGCCCCCACCTTCAGGGAAGCAACAGACACAGGACAGGAATTACAAGGGGAGGAGGGTGGGAGGAGAGGGGCTCAGGGACCCAGTAGTCTGGAGCAGGGTGGGAGCAGGAAGGCTTCTAGGTGGAGATAGTTTACACCAAGATCCAAAGGAAGAGGAAAAAGCTAGGAGAGGAGAAGGGGCAAAATGCTTCCCAGCAAGTCTGTGAGTTAGGTGTCCTGAGCCCATTTTACAGGTGGGAAAACTGAGGCTCCAGGTGTGTAATTAACTTGCCCCAAAACAGGTGCCATGGCTGGGACATGCTGGCCCTGGGATCCTCACTGCCCCACCTTCCTGTAAGTGAGAAGGGTGGCATCTATGGGAACCGGAGACAGCTCTAGGAGGGGGGACATCTGGGGTAGGGGCTGCCTCTTCCATTCCCAGGAGGCCAGGATGTAGATAACCAGCAGGATTTTCAGGCACCACTGTCTCCAGTCTCTACTTATTGCGGAGCTATTTCCCCAGAATTCCATAATCTTAAGAGCCAGGTTTCTCCCCTGATAATGAAATTGGAGAGATCACTCCAAGGGGAAAATCGGGCCACTCAACCTGCCCTCTCAACTTCTCAGCCTTCTACCTGCCAGAGCTGCCGGGATGTCCGGGGAGCGGGAGAGCACCGCAGACCAGATGCCCAGGTAAGGAGCCAGATGCATAGCCCTGCCGCTTAGAAGCCTGATGTCTCGAGTCTGGGCCTCCGTCTTGTCCCTAAAACACCGGCACCAGTGGTGCTGCAGCCTTGGCTCAGGGTTGGACGGCTTTATAAGGACAGCGGTGGTGTTGATCAGAATGACGGTCGTTTTGAGACTGAAACACCTCATTTTCTCCCTCTGTGGCCCAGATACCGAGGAATGAGGTCCAGTCTCCTTCTCTGGCCGGCTCCACTCCTTCCAGACTGTGTGGTGGTTTTTCCCCTCGTTGCTTTGCCAAAAGTGAGTCACAGACTTAACCACCTGCCCTTGGAAGAAAATCATTATTTTAACCAAGAAGACAGGGATGGCAAACCTTAGGAAACAGTAGGAAACTCCTAAGGTGTCAGCAGGGATGGGTCTCAGACTCCACATTCACCCCACGGTGGCCTCTTGGTGTGTCTGCTGCAGGGGCTTCAGGGACCTAACCCCAAAGTACAGTTGGGGAGAGGGATTTAAGAGGCTGGCACCTGGAAAGATTCCAGCGGCTTCTGTGTTTAGGCTGGACCTGTGGCCTCAGCTTACCTGGGCAAGCTGCCTTTCAAAACGGCCCCAGGAGGCTCCGTCACTGATAATGGTCCTCAGTGATTAGCGTGGTCAAAGGACCACTGCATCTCCTGACTCCAGGAGAGGGGACATCCCTCCATCCATGCCCAGGAGGCAAGGATGCAGATAACTAACAGGATTTTCAGGGACTGGAGACCAGTCCCTGAGACAAACTGAGTTATTTTTGCTGGGCTATTTCCCTAGAAATTCTGTAGACTGAGAACCAGATCTCCCCCCTGAATAATGACATTGGAGTGTCATGGCATCCTCAGCATTTAAGATGGCCATGCCAAAATTTTGTGGCCATACAGAGATGTGCTGCACTGGGTGATCACATACCCTGAAACACGACGTGAATGATAAGGCTGCTCTAGTACTGTGTTGATGGATTGCTTTCACTCATCTAACGCAGATGTATTCTCAGAGTGCTTGCTCTTGGCTGAGCACTGACGATAGGGAGCTTCCCAGGGCGCCATGATTCAGGGAGGCCGGATGGTGGGCCCATTGACACCCGTGAGAATGGCAGTCGGTGGCGGGGTTACGTGGTGCTATGAAGTGGGAGTGCTTGTGTGTGCAGTCAGGGAGGCTTCCTGGAGAAGGAGTCCGGTGTTTATCCTAAGAGCAATTGGCTACAGCAGTTGAGGTTTTAATCAGGGGGTGATGGTGATCAGATTTGCATTTTGAAAGTGTGTTCTGCCGACATTGTGGAGAACAGCTTGTTGGAGTTGAGGGTGGGAGCCAGGGAGGAGGCTGTCGCCCACCCCTGGTGAGAGGCCTCAGCCAAATATTTCTGAAGTGCTTCCCACTCTCTGGGCTGAGGGGATGGAGAAAGGTGGATGGGTTGAGAGATACTGAACGGACCATCCTGACAGGACTCGGGTTCACAGGTTTGGGCAGAAGGAGAAGTCAGAGTCACAGTTGCCTCCAGGTGTCCGGCTTAGAGAATTGGGCCAGGCGGTGTCTGCTCGTCCAGGTAACTCATGTGAGAGGGGGAAATAAAACTCTTTGTCATCATAAACTTAAAAAGTACAAAACGTAGCTTACAGTACAATATTGTCCTTGTTTTTAAATGTATGGAAAAAAAGACTGAAAGGAAATTCACCGAAGATTAACAGAGGTTTTCTCTGCACACAGGATTCTCGACTTTCTGCTTTTCTGTTTCCCAAATAATTGTTAATGACCATGTACTAATACAATAATTAGGGAAAACCACACATGAAAAGGGATGTGTATTTCATCAGTTCTAGGACAGTCCAGCCTCTGATGGAGGTAGTGTTTCATTTTTTCCCAGAGAATAAGTCTAGCTGGTCAGAGCAGAAAAGTTCCCGTAGCTGGCTCTGCATAGCTTAACCTCTCTGTTTCCATCAGGATCTGCCAGCCAGGCTCAGCCCCCATTTCCTCTGAAAGCAGTTCTTGCTCCATTTGTTGAATCCAGGTGTGTAGCGCTCCGAATGTTATAAGCTCGTTGCCGTTTTCTTCTGTAAGGTCAATGTCATGTTTTCTCCTGTTCTCCCAAAGAAAACTTGTAAAGCAAACTAGCTGCATGCGCTCAACATCTTCCCGCAGTTGAGTATTACTCAGCCATTAAAAAGAATACATTTGAATCAGTTCTAATAAGGTGGATGAAACTGGAGCCTGTCATACAGAGTGAAGTAAGCCAGAAAGAAAAACACCAATACAGTATGCTGCTGCTGCTGCTAAGTCGCTTCAGTCGTGTCCAACTCTGTGCGACCCCATAGACGGCAGCCCACCAGGCTCCCCTGTCCCTGGGATTCTCCAGGCAAGAACACTGAAGTGGGTTGCCATTTCCTTCTCCAATGCATGAAAGTAAAAAGCTAAAGTAAAGTCGCTCAGTCATGTCTGACTCTTAGCGACCCCATGGACTGCAGCCTACCAGGCTCCTCCATCCATGGATTTTCCAGGCAAGAGTACTGTACTAACACATATATATGGAATTTAGAAAGATGGTAATGATAACCCTGTATGCGAGACAGCAAAAGAGACACAGAAGTCTAGAACAGTCTTTTGGACTCTGTGGGAGAAGGCTAGGGTGGGATGATTTGGGAGACTGGCATTGAAACATGTATAATATCATATGTGAAACAAAACGCCAGTCCAGGCTCGATGCAGGATACAGGATGCTTGGGGCTGGTGCACTGGGATGACCCAGAGGGATGGTATGGGGAGGGATGTGGGAGGGGGGTTCAGGATGGGGAGCACGTGTACACCCGTGGCGGATTCATGTTGATGTATGGCAAAACCAATAGAATATTGTAAAGTAATTAGCCTCCAATTAAATAAATAAATTTATATTAAAAAAAAAAATGAAGTGTTCCCTTCCCTGGCTTCAAAAGGCCGGACAGCTGCTCTGTTTTGTTTCACATCTGGCCCCAGGAAGATAGGATTTGGGTCAGGAAGAGCCCCTTGGAAGCAGCCTTCCCAGTAAATCCAGTCTGTTTGCTCAGGAACGACAAAAGGTTGAAACGCTTTAAAACATGAGCCTGCAGGATTGAGTCTGGCGCAGGGGGACCCCTGACTGTCTGGGGAAGATTGTGACTCCATTCCTGGAGATTAACCCCCAGATGCAGATGTCGGGAGGGGCTGCACTCCAGGTCCCTGCAGCCTCCAGCCGTTGATTTCCAAAGGGCTTCCCTCCCCGCCGGGCACAGCCTGGCACTGCAGCACTGGAGACCTGGGAGGACCCTGACCCCTTTGGTTCTGCAGAGTGTCGGGTTTTTAGTCAGGTTCCTGTTCCAAAAGTCCAAATCTCAGCCTGCGCGAGAGGTGGTTGTCCCTCCTTGAAGAAGTGTGGAGGACAGAGTGCTTCTGCCTTGACAAAATAGTAGCAGAGCAATAACAGTCATAGTAGCTGGAATACTAACAGTGATAGTACTAACCGTAGTCAAAATAGAAATTGTAGTAGCAATGTAGTAGTAATAGTTATGGTATTACCATTAATACTAGCAATGATAAAAAGACTAGTAATGATAGTAACACAATGGTTATCATAACAGTGACAATAATATTAATAGTAATAATAGTAACAATGCGTGCTAAGTTGCTTCAGTATCTCTGACTCTTTGCGACCCCATGGACTGTAGCCCACCAGGCTCCTCTGTCCAAGAGATTCTCCAGGCAAGAATACTGGAGTGGGTTACCATTTACTCCTCCAGGGGATCTTCCTGACCAAGGGATTAATAGCAGTGATAATGGTTCAGTTCAGTTCAGTCACTCAGTCGTGTCCGACTCTTTGTGACCCCGTGAATCGCAGCACGCCAGGCCTCCCTGTCTATCACCAACTCCTGGAGTTCACTCAGACTCACGTCCATGGAGTCAGTGATGCCATCCAGCCATCTCATCCTCTGTCGTCCCCTTCTCCTCTTGCCCCCAATCCCTCCCAGCATCAGAGTCTTTTGTAGTTACGGTAATAATAGTGATGGTAGGAGGTAATGATAGCAGTAGTAATAGTAGTGATCATAATCATGGTGGGAATGAAGGAGGAAACAGAACAGGCTCCATCTTGAAAGCAGGACTGCACCTTGGGCCGGACTGTGGACTTTGAGCTCTATGCCCAGTGTCTATGGAAACGACATACCAACTGGAAAACCAGGCCCCCCGCCTGCTCACAGGTCAATGCTGCCTCTCGGCACAGACAGAAACCTCCAGGGACTCAGGTAAAAGGCACGCTGCCCTTTGAACACCTGGAAGTGGACTTCACTGAAATGAAACCTCACCGACACTACCATTACTTGCTGGTCATAATATGTACTTTCTCGGGATGGGTAGCAGCTTTTCCTACCCGGACTGAAAGAGCATCAGCAGTAGCCTGGTGTCTGCTTAGGGAGGTAGTTCCCAGATTTGGATTTCCTACCGGCACTGGATCGGCTTTCGTAACTGATTTAGTATAGCAAGTAAGCAGCACTTTAAACATCAAGTGGAAATTACATACAACATATAGGCCCCCGAGTCCTGGGATGGTGGAAGGAACCAACTGGACACTTAAAGCGACAGTCTCCAAGTGGATCATAAGAGACTGACTCTTCCTGGGTGGACTTGTTTCCAACAGCTCTGCTCAGACTCAGGATGACGCCACAGTCCCAAGGCTCTTCTCCATACAAAATTGTATATGGGAGGCCCCCTCCCATAATAAAACAGGTGCCAACAAATTTGCCTCAGGTAAGGGGAGATGAGATTTCACAGCAGATGGAACAACTGGGTAAGGAACACCTTACCAGGTGATAAATCAGGTAACTAAGTTTGTACAAGAAAGGGCGCCATCCCCCCTTGGGGAACAGATTCACAAATTTGTGCCCAGGGATCAGGTGTGGTCAAAGCCTGGAAACACGACTCCTTGGCCCCACACTGGAAGGGTCCATATACTGTTGTTCTGACCAGCCCTACTGCAGTTAAAGTTGCAGGTGTGGATCCACCACATGACGGTGAGGAGAGCATACCACGCAGACCCGGAGGACGCCGAGTGGACTACACAACAGGCCGCCACTGAGCCCCGTGAAACCAAGATCATCTTAAAGAAGAAACAGAGGGGAAGCTCTGCAATCAATTGCTGCTACAAGGACTTGCTGGTATCATCTTGAGACTAACCAGAGTTTCAGTACAAACAGGGACCTGTGCTATGATTAAAGTTGAATGTTATGTCTGTATTCCTGATTTATCTGGCTATATATCAGCCACCCTAGCTGTCACGAAAGGTCAGGTAAAATTTATGTCTGATGATAATCTTCCTTGTTGGACTTCGGTCCTATCTTGGGTGAAGGGTGATTGGTGGAAAACTGTATTTCCCATTGTTATAGCTGCCTTGATAGTTCTGCTTTGTGGACCCTTTATTTTACAATGCATTATGAACTTTGTAACCCAAAGGTTGATGACGTTCTCCCAAATTAGAGGTCGGAGAGTCAGGGTGCAATATATCCCTATGAATGGTGCTCATACTATGAGTTAAGAGCATCAGGAGTGGGGAATGAAGGAGGAAACAGACAGAACAGGCTCCATCTTGAAAGCAGGACTCCACCTTGGGCTGGACGGTGGACTTTGAGCTCTATGCCCAGTATCTATGGAAACGACATACCAACTGGAAAACCAGGCCCCCTGCACGGAAGAGCCCCAGGACTCGTACCTAGACTGTCTCTTGCCTAAAAGAATACCCTAATTATCTGTGTAACCGAAGAGAATCATAAATTCTATTATGCTTATTGGGGTATGACCACCGGCCTACTGATAATTGTCCCCTGTTAACTACCTAGGCTTTGATTGTATCTTTCTTTTCCTTTGTTCAGACTAGTTTCAGGGAATGTGGGGAGGTGGGTTTGGCACATACACTTAGGGTATATAAGGTTTTCAGAAAAACGGGTCAGGGTCCTTGGCTAAGAGGAGACTCTGCCTTGGGCCGCTGGTGTAATAACTGCACCCCACCCTCTGCATCGTCCTTCTGAGTGAGTCTGTTTCCCGGAACGCGTGGCTGCGAAGTAATACCAGTGGCAACAATGATAGTGGGACAGTACCGCTGTCACTGCCGCTTCCTAGGCACTGTGTACCCGGTGCCGCTGGAAACGCGAGACAGAAGCAAACACAGTCGCCTCCCTGACGCCTGCGGGAAAGGTCCTGTCCTCACCGTCCCCTGTGTTCTTACCAAGACATTGAGGCGGGGGCCGTTCACTTGGTTGCCCCAAGTCTCTCAGCTGTCAAGAGGCGGGGCCAGGATTTGAATCCAAATTTGGATCCGTGTCACTTCACAGGCTCTGTGTGGGTCCCAGCCTGGCTGCCCCAGAGGATCACTGGATCCTGTGATCCAGTGTGCCTGGCCCCTCCAGGGACTCTGCTCAGCCAGTCTGTGGAGAGCTTGGCCTTGGTTTTGTGTGGTGAGCTCTGAGGGCGATCTGGCACTCAGCCGGGGTGACCATCACCACACTGCACAGTAGTTCCACGCCGGGGGCAGCAGGACCCCTGATGATTACACAGCTTGTCACCCACCTTCTGAGTTTCTGATTTAAGAGATCTGGGGGGCCCCAGGAAACTGCATTTCTACTAATCTCTCAGGGGGTGCTGAGCTGCTGGTCAGAGACCACCCCCCCGAGAAACCGCCCCCTCCCCAGAGCAGAAACTGTCCATGTGTGCACGCGTTCACTCAGCAAACTCTCGTGAGCGCCTACTGTGTGCAGCCCTCTGCCAGGCTGACAGGGCAAAAGGGGAGGTTACACACACCCCTCTGTCCTTCCTTCCCTGACAGCATGGAGCCCGTGGGGGCTGTGGGGGGCCTGAGGGATGAGAGAGGGTCCTCGTGGCAGGCACTGGACTGAAGGGGCTTCCCGGACCCTCAGCCCACTGTATGGGGAGCTCCTTTGTCCTCAGCCCCTAAGCTAACTTCCAAACTTTCCCTTTAAGCCCGTCACATAAGTGTTCCCTGAGGCCTCGAACCTTCCAGATGGGCCTGTGGCCATCCCACCAGCTGCTCCTGGGATGTCAGCCCCGACCTCTTTCCTGGGCCCTGGAATTCCTGGAGCAGCCTGACACGGAGCAGCTGCCGAAACATCAGGAGGCCACGTCAAACAGCCTTTGTGCTCCTGGCTCCTCCTGCAGGCAGCTGCAGTGGGGGAGGGGCTGGGTCCTCGTGACCCCAAACCTCTGGGCCCACAACACACACCAGCCTCGAGGCAGGGACGCCGGCCACCTCCCATCCACAGAACAGCCTGTCCTTGTCCCTCCTGCTCTCCTTGGATGCATTCCCGGGCCCTCGGTGAGGAATCTCCTCCCACTGCCCTCAGGCCACCCTCATGACCGCATCCAGGGGCCACTGGGGGTCCCAGGCCTCCAGGTCCTTCCGAATTACCTGGAAGCTGTCATAAAATAGCCAGCTGGGGGCCACGCCTGAGAGCCTGATCCTGGAGGTCTGGGAGGAATCTTCATGTTTGATGAGGTATCCAGACCGTACAGGGGTTCCTTGGACCACACTTTGAAAAGCACTGGTGGAGATAGTAAACTCTCATTACATGATACGTTTTATACACACACACACACACACACACACACACACACACGAGAGGCTATTTTGTATCTATGTACGTATAGAGATAAAAGGGCTTCTCAGGTGGCTCTATTGGTAAAGAATGCAGGAGACGGAAGAGTTGTGGGTTAGACCCCTGGGTCGAGGGGATCCCCTGAGGAGGGCATGGCAACCCACTCCAGTATTCTTACCTGGAGAATCCTGTGGACAGAGGAGCCTGGCGGGGTACAATCCATAGGGTCACAAAGGGATGGACAAGCCTGGAGCAATTTAGCATCCACACACATATGGATACATTGATACCATGTCATATTAGTTTCCTAGGGCTGCCATAGCAAATTACCCAAACTGGGTGACTTAAATCAGCAAACATATATTCTCCCACAGTCTGGAGGCCAAAAGTCCAAAATCAAGGTGTGGGCAGGGTCAGCTCTCTTGGGAGGATCCAGGGGAGGGTCCTTCCAGCTCCTGGTGGCCCCAGACATTCTTTGACTTGTGGCCACATCCTTCAAAATTGGCCTTCAAGCAGAAGGACAGGGAAGATGCCCGAGTTCAAGTCCACCCCCCAGGACGGAGCCGCAGGCTGGATCCCTGGCCCTGTCTCCAAGCAGTCAGGCTTTGCCCCACAGCCAGCAAAGTGGCTGATCAAACGGCGCGTTTTTCTGAGACCGCACACTTCCATCTGGCATCTGTCAGTCAACACTTACAGTCCTCACCCCTCGCGGTTCCTCACCCTCCCTGGCCTCTCCTGCCAGCTCCTGTCCTTCTCCGTTTATGCCCAGCCCTGGGCCTCTTCCCTCCTCTTAGACCCACCTTCTAAGAGTTTTAAGTGTCATCGATGTGCGGGTCACCTCACACCCCCTTTAGCTCTTGCCTCCCTGAGTTCTGGGTCCATAGAATTCCAGGGCCAACCACTCAAGTGTCTTCCAGTTTCCTCACTGGCCAGTAATGAAGGTAGGAAAGCTTGTAGCCTATCTGAGCCCCCGCTGGTGTCTGTGGCCTTGGCTGGTGTCTGTCTCTCAAGGCAGATGCAAAGTGCACACCCGCCCCTCCAGCTTGGAGCTCCCAGAGCTGGGAGCAGGGCCACGGCCAGCTTCTCCTACCTTCCAGGGTCAGAGGAGACAGCTGCCCTCTGTTCTCGGAAGGACCCTACCTGCCCTTCTCGGGTACATAAAACTTAAAGCCAGCGGCAAAGCATTCCTATCCTCCAGTATGAGCTTTGGAGTTCAGGTGGCACTCTCTGCTGGAACGAAGTGCAAGGACTTGAACTTACTCTTACTAAAGTGTAAATGACTGACAACAGATCAGTTCCCAAGGAAAACCAAGTATGAGGACCCTGGTTCTGGGTCAGGGAGCAGGCACCCCTGCCTACAGTCAGCAATCGAGGGGCACCTCCCAAAGGAGGTGGTGCAGAATTGCCCGCCACTGGGGGGCAGCAGAGCACCAGGGATCAGTTTACAAATACAAAGGCAGGGGTCCGAGTGGGTACCTTGATAAGTTGTGAAACTACTGCCCACCCGTCTAGACAGCCCTTCTTCCTTCCAACTGAAGGAACAACGCCCAAGGATACAAAGGTCCCAAGTGCAGCAGGGGCCTCATCCCTCACGGGCAGGCTTGCCCAAGTAGAGACAGAAGCGCTTCACACCTTGTGCAGGCCTTGTGGCCCAGCCCTGATACACCTGGCTTCTTAGTGACCTGGAGCGTCAGCCTCGCCCGGGAGCTTGCCGACTCTCAGCCCCACCCCAGACCCATAGGCTCAGACTCTCAGAGGGTTAGGCCCAGCGGGTTTTTTTCAGTTTATTTTATTGAAATATGCTTGATTTACAATGTTGTGTTAATTTCTGCTGCACAGTAGAGTGACTCAGTTACACATACATATTCTTTTTCATTTTCTTTTCCATTCTGGTTTATCACAGGATGTTGAATATAGTTTCTTTTTTTTTTTTTAATAAATGTATATAGTTTTATTAAGACAAAAAACTGACAGTGTTGATATGAAGTTTACATTTAAATGAAAGTTTTCACAAAAACCTAACACACGCCTAAAAATTACAATAGAGTTCTAGATGCAGATCAAGACGATGTCAACAACTGATGGATCTCATGACTCAAGACAGCGTTTTGGATTTTAGTTAATTCTTAGGATTAAAAATTTGTTTTAAAGTGAACCACTGCCCCAGTATGAAAATTTATCTTCTCCTGAGATCAGGGCTTTTGAAATCATTCAGCTCTTGAACTTGTGCTGTCAGTGCCTGAACCCTGCCACCGATGGTTTCAGAGTTCAAAAAGCAGAGGCTCCAAGAGTTTTCCACCCTATGAGCACCAGCCCTCGTCTTTCCCTACTAACTCACTTCCTATACCACTCTCTGCCCTTCCCTAAATACTTCCCCAGTGGCTTGGATGGAGAAGCTGATATTTGTAACTTCACAATAGGAAAAGAAAGGGTCTTCTTGTCAGTTTCATGAATAGCACCTCTAAGACAGAGTGATCTGCCTGTGTACACACTCCAATAAGACTTTTCCTCCTCAACCAGTTTCCATCCCCCAAATGGCACCTTTGGTAGCTTCTTATTCCTTTGTTGGGAACAGCATTACGCTCAGGCAGGGAATACCTTGGCTTCTAAGTTTCAGGCATTCACAGCTTTTAAACAGCCTCTCACAGTCCTCATTTAGGTTGCCAGTGACATTTTTGAAAGGATACAATATTCTGGACACAGAACCCAATCATCATTAGTTGTTCTTTCCTTTGTTTCACTGTTTCCCCAAATTTTAACAAAAATGATCCTAACCCATCTCCCTTCTTTCCCACCCCACCCCACCCACCCCAAATAATACACCAGTAATAGCCCAAAACTACACACATGCTTGGAGAAGGCATTGGCACCCCACTCCAGTACTCTTGCCTGGAAAACCCCATGGATGGAGGAGCCTGGTAGGCTGCAATCCATGGGATTGCTAAGAGTCTGATACGACTGAGCGACTTCACTTTCACTTTTCACTTTCATGCTTTGGAGAAGGAAATGGCAACCCACTCCAATGTTCTTGCCTGGAGAATCCCAGGGACGACACAGCCTGGTGGGCTGCCATCTATGGGGTCACACAGAGTCGGACACGACTGAAGTGACTTAGCTTAGCTTACACACGTGCTATGCTGTAAAAATGCAGAGTTAACACCATTGGGAAGAAGGCTGTGTGGGTTGTGGAGATGCTCTTTGAAGATCTACAGTATCTCTTGCTCTCCCACATCCCGTTCTACTTTTTGTCCTTCATAGAAGGCCCTTTGCTTTTTTTTTTTTAAGCAAAGTTCAGAACGGGTTGCCTTGAAACACTGACCCTCCTTCCCCTCCACCGGATGGGTGTGCAGCTTTGAAGCCCTTGGGCTGCTGTAGGGCACACAAACTATCCTGGCTCTTCAAAGGACATCTCGAGCCACCTTTATGGCATCAAGACAAGGAGAACACCTTCTTTCCCCACTTGAAACCCAGTCAGATGTGACAGGGGCTGGTATTCAAGAAAGTTAATTCTTACCATCTTTTTTGTCATCATCCTCTGAGGGGTAAGAATGCCACGTCGGCCCTTCCTCATAGAAGGATATGACAGCCTGCTGGCACTTGACCTTGCTTCCTTGGCAGGGACCGGATCAGCCTCATCAGAGTTCTTCCGTTTCATTAGGAACATGAGTTCTCCACTGGAGTCCATAGCTCCAATAATCCGCTCTGGTTCCAAACCCCGGGCAAAGCCTTGTGGCTTCTCTGACTGTTCTTTCTTCTTCTTTGGTTTGCTCTCCTCCCCCTTATCTTCCGAATCAGAATCAGCTTTGTGCTTGCCTCCCTCTGATTTATCTGTCTCGTGTGCTGTTTTCTGTGACTGCAGAAACTCAGCAATGAGGTCAGGGCAATCAGGTTCTCTTCTGGATCCCGTGTGTTATCCTCATCTGAGAACCCCTTCCACTTTAGGAGATACTCCACTTTGCCCTTTACCACTCGACGGTCTAGAACTTTTTCCACCACATATTCTTCCTCTTCTTCTAGCACCTTTTCCACTTTCTTCTTGATTTGTTTTTTCCCCATAGTGCTCGCCAGCTTTCTGGTATAAAGGATGATGCTGCTCGGGTCTTGCAGTCGTCAACCCTCCCTACGCTGGTTCAAGCGCCCAGGCTGTCCTGTCTGTCCTCTTCCCAATTTACTATGTTTCCTCTCCAGCCCAGTCCCCCAGCTGTGCACCCAGCCCACGTAGCATGGTCTTGGTCTACTCAGGCCGAAGGGTGACGCGCAAATGCTGAATATAGTTTCTTGTGCTATAGTAGGACCTTGTTGTTTGTCCAGACTATATACAATAGTTTGCATCTGCTAACCCCAGACTCCCAATTCATCCCTCCCTCGTCCCCCTTGTCTCTTCTCTGTTTCTGTTTCATAGATAAGTTCATTTGTATCATATTTTAGAGTCCACATATAAGTGATATCGTATGGTGTTTCTCTGGCTGACTCACTTCACTCAGTATGATAATCTCTAGGTCCATCCATGCGCTGCAAATGGCATTATTTCCTTCTTTTTTATGGCCAAGTAGTATTCCATTGTGTGTATATGTACTGTATCTTCTTTATCCGTTCATGTGTTGGTGGACACTTAGGTTGTTTAGTCACTTGGGGTTTTATGGCCCCCGGGATTCTGCTCAGCTCAGGGCCGAGAACGACTGCTTTCAGTTCGGCAGGCAAGCTGGGAAAGTTGGCTCACGTGCCGTCATGTGTCGGGGCTGCTGTAAGGAAAAAGGCCTGGTTGGGTTCTGTTCTCCGCAGGGATGCTGGTTTGGAGCAGGGATTCGAGCCGGCAGGCCTTTCCCAGGGCTGAGCCAGGTGGACCGTTAAGGTGAAGGACGAGTGAGTCAGTTACGGCCACACAGCATCGTGACCCGGCCTCTGATCAGTTCCCAGGAGGAGGAATTAGAAAGTGGTCTTTGGGTTGTTAGTTCTTCAAAATGAGAACATCTCTGGCTAAAAAAGAAGCCCAGTCCTCCTGACACTGGAAGCAGGCCGCCTGTCCCAGGTCTTCAGGAGGGAAGGGACCACAACCTGGTTCATATCCCTGCTCCACACTTAGCAGCTGGGCCCCCTACTCAGTGACTCAGCGTCTCTGATTCCCAGCTTCCTGCCCTGCACAGTGGGGACGGAAGCAGTACGCGCCAAGCGAGCTTGTCGTGGGGCTGAAATAACGGCAACATTCTGACAGCCTGACCAGAGTAAATGCTCCGCAAGTGTTAGTGAGTTTTTCATAAATGCTTCATTTAAGTTATAATACTTCATGGTTTCCCAGTCTGGCTGTTACCCAGAAAGTTAGATGTAGAGTTACTATATGATCCAGCAATTCTGTTTATATACCCAAGAGAAGTGAAGAGTTAGGTTCACACAAAAACTTGCACACAAATGTTCGTAGCAGCAGTATTCACAGCCTCTAGAAAGTGGAAAAAACCGAAATTTCCATCAGCAGATGTATGGATAAGCCAAACATAGTCTGTCCACAGAATGGAATAGGATCTCTTGCCCGTAAAAAGGGATGAAGCACTGACTCTGCCTGCAACGTGGATGAGCCTTGGAAGCATCATGCTCAGGTCAAAAAAAAAGGAGAGGAAATTAATCTCTCAGTCGTGTTGTGCTGTTTGCAACCCGTAGACTGTAGCCCGCCAGGCCCCTCTGTCCTTGGAATTCTCCAGGCAAGAGTACTGGAGTGGGTAGCCACTCCCTCCTCCAGTGATCTGCCCAACCCTGGGATTGAACCCGGGTGTCCTGCATGGCAAGGCAGATTCTCTACTGTCTGTGCCACCAGGGAAGCCCAATCCAAACACAAAAGACCGCAGCTTGTGTGATGCTATGTATATGAAATGTCCAAAAGGAAATGCAGAGAGACTGAGAGCAGATCAGTAGTTGCCAGGGGTGGAGGGGTTGGAGGTGATGGCTAAGAATCCAGGGTTTCTTTTAGGAGTGGTGGAATGCTTTAAAAGTCATTGTATTGATGGTTGCATGACTCAATATGCTGAAACCCATGCAACTGTGTGCTTTAGAAGAGTGAATTGTGTGGCCTGCGAGTTATATCCCAGAAGAGCTCCTTAAAAAAGCTATGTTTTCCCCATCAGATGCCCTAAAGCTACTTTTTATTGTTAATGAGGGCAGGGAGGGAAAGAGTGACCTGTGAACGTTTTAATTTTTTCCCGAAAAAGCAAAACAGGTTAGAAACATGAGCTACGTACCATCTGCAAGCAAAGGCTCTGCCCCGGCTGCCCTCAAGGTCAGGCCTCATAACACAGCAAAGCAGGGCAGCCTGCTGAACTGTGGGCTGTTTTTAAAGGCTGCAGGCTTTCCAGCTGCATTTCGTCTGAAAACATCACACAGTCTTTGAGGTGGGTTAAGCCCCTAGGATCTTTGGGGGCTTTAGGCTCAATTATCATCAGAAAATGGCAGCATCTCCAGGCTCAGGGAACCAGGCTCTGTGTCCACAGCTGTCCTTGCAGCAGCTGCCATGGACGCCTGCCTGGGCCTTATCTCCAGGAGGAAGTCACCCCACCCTGTTCCAAATGCTTGTCCAGAGGGATGGGGCCAAGCAGAGTCCCAAGGGGCGAGGCAGCCCCACATCCCCAGCCAGAGAGAAAGTCTTCCCTCCCTGCCCGCCCCAGCCCTGGCGGAGGAGGAGAGCCACTGGGGGATGGATGGGGTTCCCGGCACGTGTGCTTCCCACGGGGACCGAGCAGTTCTGTCCCCAGCCTCATCTCTGGCTGGGACCCGCTCACATCGTGCTGTCACCATTGCATGGGTTCAGCTTCCAGGGTGGGGGCAGCCCTAAGGTCTCACAACCTGACTCGGCCCCCGAGACACACTTGTCACTTCTCCCCACTCCCTCACACCCCAGGGCCTTTGCACAGGCTGTCATGGAAAGCTTCCACCAGGTCCCAGCCGTGTGCCCTTGAACAGGTCACTCCCTCCTGGGCCTCAGATCCCTGGAGGTTATTTGAGGAGCTTCCTCAGTGACCAGTGGGGATCTGAAGGCCAGGACTCTGGGGCTGAGTCTGTGTTCCGACTGCCTCCAGGACTGCTCTTTCTGCAGAGTCAGACTGCTCTCTGCCCACTCATCCTTCCAGCCTCAGCTCCCCTCCTATCCCTGGGGCCTTCCAGGATGTCCTGGCACTTTTGGGTTCCTGGGCCTATCTGTGATGGTGTGGGGGCCTTCTTGTCCATGCTGAAAACTCCTGGAGGGCAGGGCGGTCCCCCTAGCAAGTCCCCTCCCCAGCCTGGCCTCACAGGCTCTCTACCAAAGTGTTTAAAGAAGCACAGCTGAGTTTCCAAAATACTTCCTCTTTCAGGATCTCATTGGTCCTCTCCAGCACCTGGACACAGGAAACAGGCTGTTGCTCCATTTTACAGATGAGAAGCTAAGTCTCTGAGCGCTGGGCTTCCGGCCAGCCTGCCCCTCCTCCTCAGTGTTTCCCAGGTTTCCGAGACAGCAGGAGAGAGCCTTGTCACCTCGGGTGAAAGTGGGGCTGTCATGGCCCCTCCGTGGGCTTCTTGAAAGGATGCTGTTTAAGCAGAGCCTCCCAGCCCAGCCAAGGAGAGAGGTCACGTGTCCTTTGGCAGAGAAGAGCCTGACCCTCAGGCTGGGCCGCGCTCATGCTTGCTGATTCATCACTCCTGGCCCCCGAGTTCTCTGCCTCCCGCCCAACCAGCAACACACAACGCCAGCTCCGTTTATCTTCCCATCAGGAAAGGGGGCAGTGGCCTGAGGGGACCCTGAGGGCCACCCTTCTGGAAGCAGATGTGAACAGGCTGTTCGGGTCGGCGGGAGGACGTGTTCTCTGCAGGCAGCTCTGGCCACAGACCAGAGTAGTGGAGCCACAGGAGGCTGTGCCCTGCCAGCCTGGGGTCCAGCTTCCTCCTCTGCCTCCCGGCAAGGTGACCTTGGCGGAGCACTGGACCTCTCCACCCATTTCCTTCCTGCCGCAGGGGCGAGGGGTGCGTAACAACATCCTTGTTGTGAAGGGTGGCCGTGAGGTCTAGAGGTTGTGGAGGTCAGCTTGTGTTGGGCAAAGCACCTGTGCATAAGAAACCCTTGGTGAAGATCACATATTTGTGAAAAGATTACTTATTTGTAGAATTCATCAGGAATCCTCTAGATAGAGGCCAAGGGAGAGAAAACTGCGCTTTCAGAGTCAAGAGAGGATTGTGGGCCCCTCTGTGGGGGTCAGGGGGCGGCAGGAGCTGTGATCCACGAGGTGCCGTGGGCGCTGAGGTGACAGCAGACACTGGGGCTTGAGAGACGGAGCCTGGCCTGGGGGCACAGTGAGACCAGCCACTCTTACGGAACAGGAGGAGAGGGAGGTAGTGTCTAGAGCCACTGCAGGGACCTCTGGACTGGCTGCACTCACGTATTCTCTCAGAAGTTCCCTGGTGGCTGCAAGGCGGAGAGTGACGGGAACTTTGAGGACTTGCTGAGCCCCATGGGGCCTGGGTTCATCCGGGTTACTTATGATCGTCATCAGTTAGTGAAAGCTAAGCTGTGCTTGGTGAGGATGGCTCCCAAAAGGGGTCTTTTGAGGTCGCTGAAGGTCTGATCTGAGTCAGAGCAGGGTCTGTGGGAGCAGCAAAGAGCCCAGGGCCCTATGGATGCAAACTGGAGGGCCCCGCTGAGCAGCAGGCTGTTTCTCCCCGCACAGCCTCCCATGGCTCCTGTTAGCAAACTGCACATACCCAACACCTTAAAACCGCACGAGCGTGTTCTCTTACTGCCCTGGAAGCTGGAAGTCTGAAATGAGTCTTTCAGGCAACAATCAAGGTGTGGGCAGGGCTGCTCCTTCTGGAGGCCCCAGGGGAGAACTTATTTCCGGGCCTTTTCCAGCTTCTAGAGGCACCCACGTCCCTTGGCTCACAGCCTGGTCTTCAGTGCTCATCCCTCCGCCCTCTGTTTGATCCTCATGTCTCCTTTCTCTGATCCTCCTGCTTCCCTCTTGCCAGGACCCTCATGATGACACGGAGCCCATGAGACAAGCCAGGATCCTCTCTTCACCTCCAGGTCCTTAATGACATCCACAAAGTCCCTTTTGTCATGTGAAGTCACACAGTCACGGGTTCTGGAGGTTGAAACATGCATGTCTTTGGCGAGAGGTCAGTATTCCACTGACCACACACTCTGTATCCACATAGTTGGGGTGGGCAGCCTCTGCCTAATAAGGCTGTTGGAATATCATTCATATAACTTTGAGTTTTAAAATAACAACTTCTCTTCCTGCAGGTGTCACCAGTACTCACCGTCTTTCTTCCTTTAATGATAGAATGCTTCAGTTTTCACTGGGCTTAAGACTGCTCACTCGCCAGCCTACTTTGCAGCTAGAAATGATCGCATGACTATGTCTGGCCACCAGAGTGTGAGCAGACGCATCGCATGTCCTTATGTGTGCCCTTAAAAAGCACGGGCCTGGGCTGCCTTCGTCTCTCCCCACTTCCCAGTGTCGGGCTTGTGGACACCACGGCAGGGGCTGCAGCAACCACTTTGGATCCAGAGAGAAAAACCATGTGTTGAAGCTCACAAAATCGCCCTGCTAGTAGTCACCTCCCTCTGGATTGTGAGAGAAATAATATCTTGTATTGTTAAGCAGGTGTATTTGGGGGCCTCTCTGTCACAGCAGCGGACCTTGTACCTGACTCAGACACGTGGGCCTGTGTGTCTGAGAGGCTGCCTTGCTCCTCCCACTGCCGATGACTCCAAGGTCGCTGCCGCCTCTCTCCTAGATCTTCCCTCTGCTGAGCTGGTTGCAACTGCAGGCAAGAGGATCAAATCCTCCCTGACTTGGGCAGAGGTGAGGCTTTTTCCCAAAGGTGCGGGCTTGAAGCCAGTAGCCTCAGCATCACCTGGGAGTTTGGTTGGAAACGCAGAGGCTCTGGCTCTCGTTCAGACCTTGCGCCTCAGATTCTGCATTGAATACGACCCGCAGCTGGGGGTATGCAGCCACTTGAGAAGCTCTGGTCTTAGCATTCCATGTCTGTGCTGAAACCCCTTGCTCTCCGAGTCAGTGGACTTCAGGCTGTACCCCAGTCCCTGGGGTTGTCCATGGGCCTAGATGCCTCACCCCTGCTTAAGTAAGGCAAAACCACATTTGGGGGTTTATTTGATGGGGTTCTGCATAGGCTGATTTTCTGAAGTGGAGAAGTATAGAAGTCCTGGTTCTGGGTCACGCCTCCTCTGATGACCACCTCGCTGGGGCCGCACAGGGCATGAGGCAGCAGGGGCAGCACCCCAGGGTGAGCGTCAGGAACCCCCACCTTCTCTCAGTCGTCTAGAGGACTGTCCCCCAGTTTCCTTTGTGGGAGGCAGTCTCCTTGGGTGGAAGGGCCTGGAAACTCGTCTCCAGGTGCACTGAGATCATTCATTCTCCTTCATGTTGTTTTACGTCGTTTTCATTGCTTTATGAGTGGATAAGCGTTCACCAAGTGCCAGGCGCTGTTCTGTGATTGGGAACACTGCACCGATTGCACGCAGGCTTCCCTCGTGGAGGTCACACTTTACTGTGGTTGTGTCTGGGAAAAGATTTCCAGGCAAAGGGAACAGCCAGTGCAAAGGCCCTGAGGTCATTGGTGTTGGGAATGTTTAGGGCAGTGTCATGGCTGGCTGGCACGCTGCAGCTGGTGGATAAGGGAAGGCAGCAGGAAGGAGGTGGGGCGATTAGAGGTTTGTAGGGTGACAGGGCTGGTGGGGCAGATGCTACTGGATGCCCTTGCCCATGTCACCTCTCAGCTCCCCGCTGTGATGCATGCCAACGGCTTCTTACTTGCCGTGTCCCATCTGAGGTTTTCTCTGGCCACAGGAGCAAGCCCGGGGTGCAGCAGTGTTCCCCAGAAGAGCCAGAGAGTAGGCTGACCCACTTGCATCTGGCTGAAAGTCCCAGAGCCCAGAAAGCCCTCAGTCCCAGGCAGACGAGGATGGGTGTCACCTCGTGGAGGAGTTGATGTTTGGGGAGCTGCCCTGAGGCAGGGAAGGACGAGCATGGTGTGGGGAGCCTGGGTCCTGCCCCTCTCGTGGGACAGCCCAGAGGCTCACCCCTAGTCGTGGGTTCCCCAGCAGGCCACCCGCTCGGGACCACTCTCTCCCTCATCTTTCCCCTGCCTTCTCCCTTCTGCACCCCTCACCTGCCTTCCGGGAGCACCTCTGCTATATTCTGTTTGTCCCAAATCCTTGTCTCAGGCTCTCTGCCTGGAGGCCCTAACCTACAGCCCAGGGCAGAGGGGCTAATGAACATGGGGGGAGGAGCCAGGCTACCCCTTTGAGTCCCTCTTGCATGGAATGCTTTTGGAATTTGAGGAGTGTCCCCATCCCAAGGCCTCTCCAGGCCTGTGCTAAGCCTGGCTTTGAGTCAGAGTGGACGTCACAGCTAAGAGGCCGGAATGCGGGTGCCTCCCCAGACACTGAGATCATCCCAGCTTCCCTGTCCTCACCGCCTCCTCCGCTGACCCTTCACCCGCCCCTCCCCAACAGGAGGCAGCCGAGGTCACAGCAGAGAGTGAGTGAACTGTGTCCTCAGGCCACAGCTGGGGTTGCTGCCGGGAACCCTGGGCTCTCCTTGCCCGGCCGGCCCCGCAGTGCTGACCCTGGCTGCTGCCTGCTGGAGTCCGGGGCTGCGTGGGGCCGCCGGCCTGCCCTGCCCTTGCCCCCTCTCACCCTCGCTGGGCACCGCCAATGCTGACCTTGAGTTGCTCTCCTGGCCTCCAGACCTTGGCCTCTCGCTTCCTCTTGCCACGTGGTGCCCAGCTCTGCTGATGAACTTCCCAGGTGGCAGTGGCCCTTCCCTGTGCCCTGACCTGCAAGGGCCTGTGCTGAGCCACAGACATGGCCAGAGTGGACTTCCTAGGCCAACCTGGTAGCCCTGGCTGCCCTGGGCCGAAGCCAGGGGCTTCCTCTTGCATCACATCCCACAGAACAGTGGCTACTCAGGAGCTGTGCCGGGCGGGGGCCACGCTGCTCTTCTGCAGCCCCCTGCCAGGCTGCCCCGGACCCCAGCACGCACACAAAGCCCCCCTCACTCACTTCCAGAAGCCCCTTCCCCCGTGCCTGCTTTCCGTCCTGCCCCCGTATCAGCTCATGGGAAGTTCCTTTTCCTCCAGCTAGCTTCACAGCACAGGCTTTAAGGGTCTCTTTCGGTCATGGCGTTGAAAGAATGACTCAGTGGTGAGGTTGGCAGACCACTTTTTTCAAAAGGAAGGTCCCTTTTCTTTCGGATTAAAGGACTGTTTTTTCTGGCTGTGCCGTGCAACATGTGGGATCCTAGTTCCCTGGCCAGGGATTGAACTCATGTCCTTTGCCTTGGAAGCACCAAGTCTTAACCACTGGATTGCCAGAGAGGTCCCCTAAAGGACTCCTAGATTCAGAAGACAGTCATGCCTTTAGCTGACTGAGCCTTGAACAAACAAATCCCCTAGCCTTTCTTGATCTTCACCTGTTTCCTTCATAGTAAGTGACCTCATATCCAAGACCAAAATCCTGGTGCTCTCCTTCTTTCTGGAGCCTTTGCAGAATGAGCCCGTGTATTAAGTGTAGGGAGAAAAAGTCCTTCACTGTGCGCCATGTTTTCACTTTATAAGAATAATAAGTAATACTGTTTCTAAGTGTTCACAATGTGCTGTGCTCACAGCCTCCCTGTGAGGTGGTCCAAGTACTCTCCCCATTTTATAGATGGGGAGAGCGGGGCTCAGAAAGGCTAAGTCAATTGCCCAGGACACACAGCAGGACTCAAACCTGGATCTTTCCAAGAGCCAGCGGCGCCCTAAGTGACTCATTCCAGGCTGTCTCAAGGGCCCTTCTGGACTCATTGGTCTTACTCTTCTGTTTTCCTGTGGGTTTTGTCTTTCCAAATCAAAACCGGTTGTTGTTGTTCTGATTAAGTTGGGGCCTGGTTGGACCTCCCCAGAGCTGGAGAAGACGCCTTTCCAGGATAAATGGAAACTGTTTACACAATAGTTGTCAGATGCTTTAGCAGGAAATAAATCATATGGGATAACACTGGAAAAGCTGAAATGAATCTGTGTGGGCAGCTGGGTTTAACCCCCAAATTAGTTCCAGTCCTTTAAAAAACATTTTCCCCCCTCTCTTCATGTTTGTTTACTTCATTTTTTTTTCCCCTTGCCTAAATTTTCCAGATCTGGCTTTCAGAGAGGCTGTTGATGAGTCAGACCATTCTGCTTGTCTCAGTGCTAATCAGGGCCACCCTGTCCCCAGTTATCTTCATTCCCACAAAGTCACCACGGTGGGAAGGGGGTGGTGTCCACACGAGCTGGGGGTCGTGGAGGTTGCCCAGCCCTAGACTCCAGGTTTAGGGGTCGTCCCTCGAGAGGCTGCAAGCCATTCCGTCAGCCGGAGCCCTTCAAGCCTCTCCACACTGGGGTCCCAGACCAGACCTCACACCCGAAGTGGCAAAGCCCAGGAAAATGCATTTTGATGCACAGCTCTGTTTTTGACCCCTGCTCTCTTGAAGGAAACTTAGACTCCTGTACCACAGTTCTGGGAGCACAGCTGGTTCTCTGGAAGATTCAGGATCCCACAGTCCCCACCCCAAACCCAGTCCAATGGGCAGCTCTGCCCACCCAGGGTACAAGCCTCGGAAGGTTTAAGAGCTGAAGAGCTGTGACGAGTGTTCATTCCCCTGCAACTCTCGGTTGCTTCAATGTTGACAAGAAGCTTCTGCTTGTATCTACTTCCTTTTCCCTCAAAACAAAAATACAAGCAGAGTTAGGAGCTCTGTCATCCACGTGTCACTGAATGCATTTATAACAGGAGAAACAATGGAAAAAGCATTTCTCAGGGGTTTCTAGTGATCCGTCCAGTTACACAGCGAGTCCTTTCCTGATTTCCACCATGCACAAGGCACAGACAGTCACGAGCAGCCAGACACACCCTGCCCACCTGGGCTGGCAACCAGGAGACAGACCCTGAGATTTAGTGTTTAATGGGGTGTGCAAGAGCTTATAATGGGAGGCAGGCAGTGTTTCTGTGAGCTCTGAGGGGTGCGGGGAACATCCAGACAGAGGCCAAGCACAGGGAAGCGCCCCCGGCTCCTGTGTGAGGAAATGAAGCCTGAGACGAGGCCTGGCGCACACATGGAAGGTCCTGAACCGGCTGCCTGCCTGTCCTCAGAGCGCCCGAGCGAAAGCTGCCTCCTCAGCTGGCCCTTGGCCACTGAGCGCGGCATTCCTGCCACAGCCTGGCCCCTGGCCCCGCTCCTGTAGGGACATCCTCTCTTCTGCACCCCCAGACCTGCGTCTGCATCCCGAGGGCAGCATTCCCAATGCCAAGGGCATCAGTGTAGACTGGGAAGTAGACTGACAGCTTCCAGATGTCTGTGGACCCGGCCTGGCTTCTAGAGGGTCCACTCGGCTCGGCCTTCTGAGGTTTACAAACAGCAGGACCAGTTCCCTGCTGACCCTTGTGAGGCAGGGGCCCCAGCCTGGTCGGTGGATCAGGGCAGTGCCCTGGGGTCCTCATGTGGGCCCTCCCAGCGGATCTGCCCTGATCCAGCTAAGGAAGGCCAAGCATCTGGATTCTGCCCCACAAGAGAAATGGATGAAGGCAAATTCCACAAGCCCCAGGGAAGGGGCTCATCAGGTTGGTGGAGCTGGGAAGACCCCGGCCATGCCCCTGACGCGAGCATAGCCCCCTGTCACCCTGAGAAGCCCAACCTCCAGGGCCACACCCAGCCCAGACACACTCCCCATCTGATGCCCACTGAGCTGACAGCAGCCACTCTGATCTCAGGGCTCAGCCCAGAAGGTGGGGTGGGGAGAGCCGGCTCCAGAAAACAGGACCCACAGCCTGTCTTTCCAGAAAGATGTTAGCAGTCCTCCCACCGACTCACTGGGTGGGAGATGCTGTGGACCCCACACCTCCACCCTGGGAGGCGCCCAGGCACCACAAACCCGACACACAGATGGCTCATCACTTTTCCTCCTGAAGCTTCCGGGGGCTTTGTGCTCCAGACGCTGATGAACCCCGCTATCCACCCAGGCCTACAGAAGCCGGGGCTACTCCTCCTTTTCCGTTTGTTGGGGGTGGGGCGTCCTTCTGAAATCCCAGCACATCCCAAGTTCCCCCACCCCCGCCCTGCCTGCACCTCTCTGCCGCGGCCTCTGAGCAGCACCTCCAGCTGGTCTCTCCGGAGTTCAGCCTTGCGCACTTTGGTAGGTTTTGTTTAATTTATTGAGGTAGTGTCAGATAAAATTAACGCTTTTAAAGTGATCACTTTAGTGGCCTTTAGCACGTCCACAGCGTTATAAACCACCACCTCTACACAGTTCCAGAATGTTCCCTCACCCCAGAGGAAACCCGCACCCAGGAAGCTGTTTCTCCCTCTTTCCATTCCCCCTGCTCCTGGCAGCCACCCACCTACCTTCCGCCTCTGTGGGCTTCTCTCTTCTGGACATTCCACATAAAGGGAGCCACATGATCTGTGACTTTGGGTGTCTGGCTCCTCTCACCTGGCACGAGGCTTTCCAGGCTCATCCGTGTTGCTGCTGCTGTCAGTGCTTCCCTCTCTTTTCTGACCAAATCATACCCCACTGTCAGGACAGACCACCCTCGGTTTATCTGTTCACTGGCTCTTGAGCTGTTCCACCTGTTGCTGTTGGGAACTGTGATGCTGTGAACACGCGTGTATGAGGGTTTGTTTGCGTCCCTGCTTTCAGTTCTTCCGAACGTGTGTGTGGGGGCACACACCTGGTCGTAAGGTGGTTCTGTGTTAACTTTTTCAGGCACCCACATCTGTCCACGCCTTCTTTGAGGGCAGACCCTGCGTGAGTTTCCCACTTGAATGCCCAGCATGGAGCAGAGACTTGTACGTGAAGTAGATGCTCAGAATTCATCCTTGAGTCCCCAAGAGAGAACCAGGAGGCAAGCAGGACAAAAAGGAGTGTTCTGTGGCCTTCCAGAGGATGGACCTGGGTGAGCTCGAGCCGTCTTGCTGTTCTTCTCACTTATTTCCCCTTGCTGGGTCGTCGTTGCCACTTGTGAAGTCTTTACTTGTGGCAGGTGGGCTCTAGTTCCCCGGCCAGGGGTTGAACCCCCACCCCCTACAGAGGAAGCGCAGATTCCTAGCTGCTGAACCACCAGGGAAGACCCTGCCTTGCTGTTCTTCAGACACACCAGGCGCGCTGCTGCCCTGGGCCTTTGCAGCTGCTGCGCCCTCTGCCTGGAATGCCCTCTCCAGCAATCTTCCTCGCCACCTTCCCCACCCACCCCACCCCACCCCCCAGACCACATCCCCCTTTCTTCCTTACTGGTTTCCCAGATCGCTGTTTAAAAACGTGTTTTTACTCATTTTCTTGTTCATCTCTCACTATACTGTAAACTCCACAAAGGCAGGATTGTCCTGTTCTTTTCATTCGCTGCTGAATCCCAGTGCCCAGGAGAGTCTCTGGGACATGGTAGGCATTTAATAAATATTTGGTGGAAGAGAAAACTCAGGAAGAGAGGGAGGCGGAGCAGGGAGGGAAGAAAAATGAGGTGTCAAGAAAGAAGGAAAAAACAAGGTGAGAGAGGGTGAGTGGATGGAGGGAGGCAAGGGGGAATCGCGCCTCTTCTGCCCCATTTAGGCCCCTGAGTCCCTACTCCACATAGGAGCAGGTCTCCCCGTTGGGCTAGCTCATGCCCTGAGGCTGTTGGTCAGTCCCGGCTTCCCTCCAAGAACTGAGTCTTCTTTTCGAAGCCAATTGACATTTCCACTTAAAAAGACGCTGTCCAGCCCCTAAAGCCCAGTGCACACTTCCGGCCTCTTGCTTTCTCAGCTGTGGCCTGGGCTTGGCCAGCTCAAGGCTTTCAACGTACTGAGCCTTTTCAATGACCCCAATGTGGCCCGTTTTTAGCAATCTCTGGCCCACCTGCCATCTGCAAGCCATTTCCCGCCCGCAGTGGGCACTCGGCTCTCATTTACCAGAAGCGGAGCAGTGAGGCCTCGCTGTGGGGCAGATGCTGGGTGGGACTGGCAGAGTAAGCGTGGTGGATGGCCTTGGCCAGAGGGTGGCTCTTCGTCTCGATTGTACTTTAATGCCACTTGCCTCAGTCAGAAAGGTATGTGGTTAGTTTCATGTCATGAACAGGCCCCCACAGCAACCAGAAAGAAGCTGTACCAGGGCAGCCTTGCGTGCCCACAGCATGGTGGCTGATGGTCATGACTGATGGCATGAGTCCCCTGCTTGAGGCTTACAGCAGGCCTCGCGGGCCAGGCCCTGGGTCATTGTGCATCTGTAAAGGGGAAACTGAGGCCCGCAGACTCTGGCCAACGCTAACAGAACTGGCCACGTAATTTCCTCTCCCTTCGATTTCCATATGCAGGGCAGACTTGTTAAGGTGTTTTTCTCTTCTAAGCACTTCGTGCGTATCACGTGTGAGTCGTGCATGTGACACACGAAGCTGGATCAGGCTGAGGCCAGGACTGGGCATGAAATCATACGCTCTCAGGCTTCATCCTGTCCCGTCCTGCTCCTCAACTCCCAGGCCCTCCCGTATCGCCTGCCTGCAAGGCCTCCCCTCGGGGGTACGAGGTGACGACTCTAAGCCTAGACACTTGCGTGTTTGGGGGTTTCCTCCAGCGCCCAGCATAGTGAGCGCATCATTGACTTAGTCACGTTTTTCATTCAATGATTTATTATTTTACTAAATAGATATTTACTGAGTACCAGTTGTGTGCCAGGTACTACTCTAGGTGGTAGGAATGTCTGCACACGTGTGTTTGCGTGTCCCTGTGTGTTTCTGCGTGTGTCGAGGTGTGTGGGGGCATTTGAGGAATGGGTGACGGTCACACAGATGATAGGTGGCGGGACTGCTCCTTCCCTGTGTCCCTCACAGGGGACCCCAGGTGAGGGAGCAGCTGCCCTCTGGGCTGTGAGGCTCGGGTCACATTGACAATTACAGGCTCTCACCGGTGCCATGACGTGCCCTCCCAGGTGCCGAGAGTGATGTCCAGAGACTGGACTGCAGTGGGGCCTTGGGTGGGCCTGGGGTCAGCAGTGAACATGGCACCTCAGATGCTGGTGGTCTAGCTGGGGACACAGTGGATGAGCCACAGCAGAATTAATGGTCTAATTGCATCCGTGGTAAGTGCTGTCGAGAAGTGCAGGACACCAGGGCGCCGAAGGGCCACGTAACCTCATCGCGGTGTTGGAAGGCTTCCCTCGGCACCTGATCTGATGCTTATTAAACCTGAGAGACCACCGGGGTTCTCTTGGTGCAGATGAATGGGAGAGCCTCTGAGAAGTGGGCAGTGATCGCAAAAGCCTATGGATGCAGGAAGTGTCCTCTCGAGGAATGGGGAGAAAGCCATTCGTGCTGGAGCACAGGGCAGGGAGAGCAAGGTGAAGCTGGAAAGGTCAGTGGCCAGATCACGGTCACGGCCGTGTCAGTGGGTTTACAAAGCTGGCCTGTGTCCTGGGAACTGCGGGGAGCCTCGGAAGGGTTTCAGAAGGGGAGTGGAGGGGCGGTGCTGGACGGCACCCTCTGGTGGCTGTGTGAGGAGCCGCAGCTTCGGTGCGCTCGGCCAGGACCTGTCCTGGGCTTGGTTCTAATCCTCTGCTGCGGACCTGGAGATGCAGTCCTTCTGAGACTGCCTGCCCCGTTAACGCCGGTGGACACGGCTCACAGGGGCCGGCCTCCAAAATGGCATGCCACCAAGGCATGCTGTCCAGGAGACACCAACCGGACATGCCAGCACTTCGTGGAGCAGACCCAGACAGCGAAAGGTCTGGCCGGCCTGGGTTTTCTCCAGCGGGGTGCCTGGTCTGGGTCTAACTTCAGACAGGATGAAAGGGAGCCTGATTACCTTCCCACCCCCATCCTGGGGAATCTTGGACCTCACATGGGTGTGTGCTTGTGAGTGTTCGAACAGACAGACACCCTTCCAGTGAGGGGCGATGGAATGGCAACTCAGATCCCCCTGCATTACCAAAGGCAGATAAGCCCCAACCAGCCAGAAGTTCTGGACCCCGCAGCAGCTTCCCCACCCTCCCTGGCATGCTTGTGGCCTGTTTCTGCCTGAAACTGCAAATGCTTATCGCAGGCAAGTGATGAGTCATGGCTTGGGTTCTTCCTCAAAGGACGGCCTCAAGCAGGAGACGTTGATCAGCTGCTTTTCTTCTTTATTTTCAGACAGGATGGGTTGAGCCAACTGAACTTTGTGGAAAGGGAGGGGAGGTGTTTTTCCCCCTTCATTCTTGGGAAGTGTGACTGTGCTAAAGGGCACTTGAGTCTCCCTCTCACCCTGGAGTCGCACTTCCCTTCTCACCACCTTCTCATCTGCCGTTCCAGAAACACCAGATACAGAGCAGCAACCAAGGGTCCACCAGTTTCTACAGAGGTTTTGCTCCCATAAAAACAGCCTGTTTTTTGCTGGCTGAACTGGCTTTACTTCTCTAGGGGAAGAAGATTTTGAAATAGCCCAGTGCCTTTTTTGAGGTGCCCCAGTGGCACCCCTTCTGTTATCCCAACCAGGCCACAGATGTGGCTTGTTGCTCAGGGCAGAGGAGAATGACTGCAGAGGACTAAACACAGCTCTGAGCAGGAAAGTAACTTTTTTGAGTTGTCTTCTTAATCCTTGGTGAAATAGTGGTCTCGAAAGCCGGGCTTTCGAGCATGAGTAACCGTTCCTGGAATTCCCACTTCTGGGCCGTCTCCCATGAAGAGTCGCACAACGAGGACTCACCTCGGCGTGAATCAGATCACAGCAGGGGGATGTGAGATGCAGCTGAGGGGGAGGAGAGCCGGGGGACAGGGTAGGTGGGAGAGACGGAGCCTGGCCGCAGCCCGACCCCGGGGAGGTGAAGACCCGGGTAAAGACCCCGCTCGGCCTTTCCCTGCCCTCCCTGGTGGGCCCAGAAGTGTGACCGCAGCAGGGAGCCTCACTGTGGGCCCACGGGGCAATCGAGGTCCAGCCCAGGAAACCGACACCCTGCTGGGCCTTTCAGCAGAGGGTACTGAATGCAGGGAATTGATGATACAGGTGATGGAAGAGCGGAGAAGCCAGACAGAGCAAGGGGAGAGCTGGAGGGGATTTGAAGGACTCCACAGCACAGCGCCACCTCCAAAATGGCCCCAAATGATAGACTAGAAATGGTGGAGACTGGGGCTTGAGAAAAGAGCCCGCCTTCTCGTGGCCCATGTGTGGCGTGTGAGGGCTTGAGGAATGCCATGTACCCCAGTGGGGAGTGTGGACTAGGGCTGAGGGGGCAGGTTGAGGAGCTCATGAAGGGACATGGGGTCACCTCTGGAAGGAGCACAGATGGAGCGGGGGGAGCCTTCCTGTAGGAACTTGGTTCCCATGTCCTGGGTCCCATGGGACAGCCTCACTTCAGTGCCCACCCCGCCCCCCCACAGGGCCACCTGGAACGGAGGACCGGCTAAGACATGGTCCCCACCCTTGGGGGCTTTCTGTGTCTGTGGAGTTGACAGACCCAGGAAGGGCGGACTGAGCGGAAGTCCACACTACTGTCCGTGGGGCAGGAGGGCACCTGGGAGCTTCCGCTAAAGGCCCACATCCTCAGCAGAGCAGCCTGCCTCTCTGGAGGGCTCAGACCTCTGGGTCTCACCATCATCACCCTTCCCACCCTCTGAGCAGGGCCAGACTCTGGGAGCTGCCCGTGGCCTGCAGGTGGGTTATTCATACGTGTGGTCTTGAGTGAATGACTATAGTCGAATTTCTCACCCTCAGGTCTCTTGACCATGGGCTCTGGATAATCCCTGTTGTGTGGGTGGGTGGGTGGGTAGGGTGTGCCCTATGTACTGCAGGGGGTTGACCAGCAGCCCAGCCTCGCTCTACGAGATACTATTAGCATAGCTCTGAGTTGTGACCAGCCGAGATGTTCCGATTTGCCAAATGTCCCTTGGGGGCAAAACTGTTCCTGGTCAAGAGCCACTGGCCTGGAGAGTGGTTCTCACACCTGATTTACACATTTGAATCACCTGGAAATTACAGAAAATGACTAAACCAAACCCTGCAGGGCCACTCCTAGGTACGGGAATGAGACAGGAGGCACGTCCACAAAACCGTGGAACTACGTTCTTGTCAGCTTATTGATAGCTGAAGGCGGGGACAGCCGAGGTGTCCATCCATAGGATACTAGACAGACAGGTTGGAGTCCTATAGTAGGAAAAGGAAGAGAGAAAAAGCCATCAGCATGCATGCACTGCACTGATACTAAGTTCCGCAAAGGACACCTCACACAAGAGTCTGTGCCGTACGATCCCTTGTATGTGAAGTTCGAGAGCAGGGAAGACCAGACTTTCCTGGCAGAGGCGGGCAGAGGCCTTGCTCCTGGGGAGGGTGGAGGGTAGTGCCCGACCCCTGGGGTGCTGGGAACGTCTGTCTTGGTCTGCAGGGTGACGCGTGCTGTGTGGGTGCGGCAGTTCATCGTGCTGTGCACTTCGGATTTGTGAAGGTTATGCCTTGAGCTCATTTCCTGTGACAGCTGTAATAAATTACCATAGACTTGGTGATTAAAAAACACAGCAAAAAACAAATCAGGACTGTATCCTCTCACAGTTCTGGGACCCAGAAGCTCAAGCTCAGGTGCTTCAGGACTGCGTGCCCCCAGGAGGCTTCCGGGAGGGCCCCTGTCTCCCCTAGCTTCTGGCAGCCTTGTGGCCACACCCGCGTCTCTGCTCCTCCCACCACTCTGCCGTAGGCTTTGTGGGTGTCAGATCCTCCTTGGCCTCGCTTATAAGGATACATGTGATAGCGTTTGCTTTTTGTTTTCGTTTTTCAAATATTTATTTATTTATTTGGCTGTGCCAAGTCTTAGTTGCAGGACTCGGGATCTCTGATCTTTGTTGCCGCGTGCGAGATCTTCAATTTCGGTATGTGAACTCGACCGCTTAATTGTGGCCTGTGGGATCTAGTTCCCTGACTAGGAGTCGAACCCAGCCCCCACCCCCATCCCCACCCCCAGCATTGCGAGAATGGAGTCTTAGCCACTGGACCACCAGTGTGCATTTAAACCCACCAGATAACTCAGGATACTTATCTCATCTCAGGATCCTTAGTTACATTTGCAGGTCTTTACCATAGAAGGTAACATTTATAGGTTCCATGGATCAGGACCTGATACGATGGGGGGTCATTATTCAGCCTGCTATATAACTAAATTTGAAAGGGAAATTTTAAGTTACCAGTGTGATGACCCCACCCTACACACTTGAATTAGACTCTGCTGTTTCTGTCAGTAAATCACGCAGCCCTGGGCTCAGCGCGTGGAGAGACCGTGATCTGGAGGTTGTGCGTCCCGTCTCTGTGAATTCAGGATGCGCCTTTCTTGTTCATCACTTACCACAGTGCAGAGTTGACTTAAGCAACTTGTTAAACATTGAATGAGTTAATGCATGAATGAATATAGTTACTG
This sequence comes from Bos mutus, assembly GCF_027580195.1. Lineage (NCBI taxonomy): Eukaryota > Metazoa > Chordata > Mammalia > Artiodactyla > Bovidae > Bos > Bos mutus. The sequence continues at coordinate 51,547,772 of NC_091634.1, read as the reverse complement.
CTAAGGTGTGGTGTTTGAGAAGACTCTTGAGAGTCCCTTGGACTGCAAGGAGATCCACCCAGTCCATCCTAAAGGAGATCAGTCCTGGGTGTTCTTTGGAAGGACTGATACTAAAGCTGAAACTCCAATACTTTGGCCACCTGATGTGAAGAGTTGACTCATTGGAAAAGACTCTGATGCTGGGAGGGATTGGGGGCAGGAGGAGAAGGGGACAACAGAGGATGAGATGGCTGGCTGGCATCACCGACTCGATGGACATGAGTTTGAGTGAACTATGGGAGTTGGTGATGGACAGGGAGGCCTGGCGTGCTGTGATTCATGGGGTCGCAAAGAGTCGGACATGACTGAACGACTGAACTGAACTGAACTGAAGGTCTGTGTTTCATGTGTAACACTCCTGACACCAAATATGTAGATTTTTCACAACAAGCAATTTTCTCATTCTCTACGGACATCAAGTGGGTGTCCTACAACTTAATTCAGTTCTAACACTTAACTGCCTGGAGTCAGAGCAGACCCCACAGGTGAAGGGCTCAGTCCCAGAAGACTGCCTCCACTTCAAATGCCAGTCACAAGTGGTGAGTCCCCAGGTGACACCCACTTCTTTATGGTTTGGCTACAAATCAATAAGTCCCCTCCTCCATTCAATAGCTTGCTATGATGGCTCTTAGAACTCAGGAAAATACTTTCCTTATGTTTACTTTTTTTTAGCCAAACCACGTGGCTTCTGGGATCTTAGTTCCCTGATCTGGGATTGAACCTGAGCCCTCAGCAGTGAAAGCATGGCGTCTTAATGGCTGGACTACCAGGGAATTCCCTCCTTACATTTATTATTATTGTAAATATGAATCCTTTACATTTACTGTAAAGGATACTGATGGAAAAGTGTACATAGTGGAAGGTCTGGAATGGGCTCAGACCTTCTGTCCCCATGGAGTTTCAGGTCTGATCTTTGTTGATCTTTGTTGCACACCCTCTGGACACATGGATGTGTTCACCCACCCAGAAGGGTTTTCATGGAGGTTCCATTATATAGACAGGGCTGAGTAAATCATTCGCCACCGGTCTTTCCCCAGTCACCTCCCTGGAGGTTGGGGATGGGGCTGCAAGTTCCAGCCCTCTAATCAGATGGTTGGTTCCCCCCACAACCAGCCCCCACGTGAAGCTCTCTGGGGGCACCAAGAGTCATCTCATTAGCATAAACTCAGGCACGGTTGAGAGGGTTTTGTTAGGAGTAGCCAAGGACACTCCTATCTCTCCGTCGGCAGATTACACGGGTTCTAGGAGCTCTTGTCCCAGGAACCAGGACGAAGACCATGCACGTATTTCTTATTCTGTCACAGTATCACAAGAGAAGTGAGTGTGGCCACAGTCAGCTGGGATGATCTGAAGTCCGAGGACCCAGCCTCAAACCCAGCCCTGCCACTTACCAGCTAAGTGACAGGGCCCACGTCCCCTCTCTCTCCCACCCTGTTTCCTCGTCAGGAAATCAGGGACCCCAGAATTGTTGGGGTGGGAATCCATGAGCTGACATGTGAACCTGTTGGAAATCCAAAACAAGTGTGCGTCTTCATGCGAAACATCTAATCCTGAGAGTGACTTCCTGCGAATCCATTCAAACCAAAAGATGCTGGGTGTTAGACAAGTGGGACATATGTGCCTGCCTCTGTGTCGGCATAAAATATGCTCCCTGTAAATGTGCGGAGCTTGTGAAATAGCTGTGTGCTCTTTGAAGGCTGCAAGGAGGGACCCTGGAGGATACGAGCTGGGTGGGGGAACAGATAAGATCCTTGTGACGATTACAACTGTAAAACCCTCTCCTAAGTCAAGGGTAATGTCCTAACCAGTTCATCATTCCTGCGTGACAGTGTGCCGGGTGCTGTTTAGTTTGACAGGGAAAACACACAAACCAAAGAAAAGAAAACACCCAAACAACAACAGACACCTTCTCAGGAGAACTTGGAGTCTGATGGTCCTTCTGTAAGATGCCCTGCTTGGTCTGGGATTTCGGGCAGGTCTGGGAGGGGGAAAGGGCCTGGTCCGGTGGAAATTTCCAAGTAGGTTTATTTTGAAGCAAAGGTTTGGCAGCCCTGACCCCGTCTCCTTGGCTAGACAGAGCTTCTTTGAAGAGAGTCAAAAACAGCAGGGGTGGGAAATGGCCCTTGAGTGAGCCGGGTGTAGTGGAATCCTCTTCTTTCAGGAAGAACTGCCAGGACCAGCCCAGGTTTCCCTTGCTCGATGGAGTTCAACTCGGCTCACCTGTGGTCAGCAGAGTACCGCCCGCCCCCTGCCCGCCCCGACCCCAGCCAAGACGCCCTCGCCTGGTTCCTGGAACCTGCGTGTGTGTGACCTGGCGTGGCAGAAGGGACTTGGCAGGCGTGATTGAGTGAAGGGCTTTGTCATGAGGGATGGTCCTGGGGTGATCCCAGTGGGCCCCGTGGAATCACAGGTCCTTGAAATCAGAGTCCCTTTCCCAGCTGTGGTCAGAGAAAGAGGAGGCAATGGAGGTGGGTCCGAGACGCAGGGTCTCTGGCTTTGGTGATGGAGACAGTGCCATGAGCCAAGAAAGAGGGGCCGCTGCTGGATGCTGGAAGGGGCAAGGACAGTTTGTCCCCAGAACCTCAGGGGCCCCACTGACACCTCGGTTTGACCCAGTGAGACCGGGTTAAAAGTTTCTGACCCCAGACAGCAGACACTGAGCATGTGCTGTTGAAGTGGTAAAGTTTGCAGAAAAGTATTCCATTAGCAGTGGAAAGTTAAAACGCCACCTTTCTTTGTGTGTTTTTTTAAGTTATTGAAGTATAGTTGATTTAGTGCTGTGTTAATTTCTACTGTGTAGCAAAGTGCTTCCATTACACATCTGCATACATTCTTGTTCATGTTCTTTTCCATTAAGCTTTATCACAGGATAGTGAATGTAGTTCCCTATGCTATACAGTGGGACCTGTTTATCCATTCTCTGTGTAACCGTTTGCATCTGTTAGCCCCACGCTCCCACGCCACCCCTCTCCTGCCTCCCCTTCCCCTTGGCAAACGCAAGTCTGTTCTCTCTGTGTCTGTTTTGTAGATAAGGTCACTTGTGTCATATTTCCAATTCCGCATGTGAGTGACACCACGTGATATCTGTCTCTGGCTGCCTCCCTTTCTGTGATAGTCTCTGTGTCCAAACGTGTCACTGCATCGGCATTACTTCGTCGTGAATCTTACTTACGGCTGAGTGATGTTTCCATCTTATACCTGTACCATGCCTTCTTTATCCGTTCGTCTGGTGATGGACACGTAGACTGCTTTCATGTCTTGGCTGATGCAAATAATGAACATAGGGGTGCCTGGTCTTTCCCAGTTACAGTTTCCCCAGACATACGCCCAGGAGGGGACTGCTGGATAACATGGCGGCTCTGCTTTTAGTGTTTTGAGAAACCTCCAGCTGTTTTCCATGGTGGCTGCACCAGTCCACAGTCTCACCTGCAGTGTAGGAGGGTTCCCTTTCCTCCACGCCCTCTCCAGCATTTGTTGTTTGTAGACTTTTTTTAGTTGTACTGGGTCTTTGTTGCTGTGTGCGGGCTTTTCTCTAGTTGCAGCGAACAGGGGCTACTCTTGGCTCCAGTGCTCGGGCGTCTCATGGCGGTGCCTTCTCTTGGTGTGGGGCACAGGCTCTAGAGCGTGGGTGAGTTGCTCCTCGGCATATGAAATCTTCCTAGCCCAGGGATCAAACCCATGTTCCCTGCGTTGGCAGACAGATCCTTATCCATTGCGCCACCAGGGCAAGTCCTCTTTGTAGACTTTTTAATGATGGCTATTCTGACTGGTGTGAGAAATCACTGTCGTTTGGATCCGCATTCTCTAATAATTAGCGAACGTCACCTTTCTTGAGCACCTACTATGTGCCCGTTCCTGGGATGGGATCCCTAATCCTTGTGAGCACCTGTGACGCTGAGCTTGTGATCTCGCTTTACAGATGAGTAAACTGAGCCTCAGCGAGGTCTGAGGTCTCAACTGGCATGCTGAGATGGTGCGAGAGGGGACAGGAGCCCCTGGATGGCTCCAGCCACCCCACGCCTCCTGCTGCTCACAGGCAAGATGGGGGATGGGAGCGTGAAGCACCTGGTACACAGTAGGTGTTTAGTCAGAGCTGCTTTTCTCTCTCTCCTTTTCCAAAGATCAAGTGTCCAGCAGGCCTGGCTTTGAAGTGGGTGACACTTTCTTCCTGACAATACTGTAAAACCATTATAAAGTCAACCCTGGTTCCCAGGGGCGAAAGCCTCCCCTGATAGAACCACCTCAGTGGGTAAAAGGCTTGCATTGGCAGAACTGGGAGGCAGGTCTCTCTCACGCTGGCACTGAATGATCTCTGTGTGACCTCAGGCTGGTTACCACCCCTCTCTCGGAAGCTTGTAGTTCTGGTTGACTCAAGTCCCCCCTGCAGCGTCAGCCTCCAGGGAGCCTGTGAGCAAACTCTGGTCTGCATCCAGAGGACCGAGGTCAGGCCAGGTTGGTGGCTGCTGCCATGTCTCTGCATGCATCCTGGGGGGACACAGAAGGGCCCTCGCAGCAGAGTCAAGCCCTCCTGCCATCCGAAAGGCCAAGGCGTGGATCCCTCTGCTGTGAATCTGCCCCTTGGCGGGGCCGGTTTCCTGGCCTGGGGCTGAGGCTTTGAGCTTCTTCCCCAGGAACATGCCCAGGTAACAGTCCAGCCCTGGCCCAGCACTGAAGGTCCGTGTCTTAGCCTGGCTTTGCCAGCTGCCAACTGGCTGCCCTCCAGACAGTTACTCCTTGGAACGGAAACATGTGAGGGAAGCTGGGTCCGCCCAGGGGTCCCCAGCTGTCCCTGGCGGTCCAACCCTTCTCCCCAAGCTGGGAGGGCACCGTCCCTCAGATCCATCTTTCTTACACTTTGCTGTCAGCATGGGAAGGGCCTCGAGGGTGGAGGTGCCCTGTAATGCTGGCCTGCTCAGCCAGCTTGAATGATGTCCCTTAGAAAGATCTATGCCAGTCCTGCCCCTCAGAACCTGTGAATGTGACCTTATGTTTAGAAATAGGGTCTTTGCAGATATCATCAAGTTAAGACGGGTTCTTACTGGATTAGGATGGCCCTAATCTAATGCCTCGGAGAAGGCAATGGCACCCCACTCCAGTACTCTTGCTTGGAAAATCCCATGGATGGAGGAGCCTGGTGGGCTGCAGTCCATGGGGTCTTGAAGAGTCGGACACGACTGAGCGACTTCCCTTTCACTTTTCACTTTCATGCATTGGAGAAGGAAATGGCAACCCATTCCAGTGTTCTTGCCTGGAGAATCCCAGGGACGGGGGAGCTTGGTGGGCTGCCGTCTATGGGGTTGCACAGAGTCGGACACGACTGAAGCGACTTAGCAGCAGCAGCAGCAATCTAATGCCTGGTGTCCTTATAAGAAGAGGGGAATTTATTGACTTCTTTATTTTTAAAGCAGTTCATTTTTATTATTTTCTTCAAATATCTCTACAGCCCTTAAGAGCAAATATGTCCAGGCTTAACATTCATGATTGTTTACAGGATATAATCACAAATACTTGTATTACAGTCATTGCAAACATAACATATCCAAAGCAAAACTCATCTTTACAACCCCACTTGAAGCTGGCTCAAACACTTTCTTCCCTACTGTTGTTAATGACTCAGAATATAAGTTTATTCTCATCTTAAGCCAGTGCTTCACCCCATTATTCAGTCAGAAGAAGGGAATTTAGACACAGACCACCTGGGAGAGGCCATGTAAGATGGAGGCAGAGATGGGAGTGGCTCTTCTACAAGCCACAGAATCCTTCCTGGAGCCCTCAGAGAGCCCTTGGCCCTGTGGACGCCTTTGATATTTTTAAACTTTTTTAAATTAAAAATTTTTGTTTCTTTGTTGTTTGACTCTGCTGGGTCTTAGTTGCGGCATGTGGGATCTAGTTCCCTGATCAGGAATCAAACCTAGGGCCTCTTCATTGGTTGGGAGCAGAGAATCTTCGACCCTGGATCACCAGGGAAGTCTCTGCCACCTGGACTTTAGACTTGAGGGCTCTGGACTATACATTTCTGCTGAGGTTTTTGTTTGATTTTACTAGTTTTACTTACTTTTGGCTGTGCTGGGCCGTCACTGCTGGGCAGGCTTTCCTCTGGTTGCAGGGAGAGGGGCCACTCTCTAGTCGAGGTGCACAGGCTTCTCGCTGCAGGGGCTTCTCTCATCGTGGGGCGCCGGCCCTGGGGCACTCGGGCTGCAGCAGTTGCGGCGTGTGGTCTCCACAGTTGCAGCTCCGGGCTCGAGAGCACAGGCTCAGTAGTTGCTGTGCACAGGCTTATTTGCTCCGAGGCACGTGGGATCTTCCTGGATCAGGGATCGGACCTGTGCCTCCTGCTTTGGCAGTCAGATTCCTTATCACCGAGCCACCAGGGAAGCCCCATCTCTGCTGTTTCAAAGCGTCTAGTTTGTGGTGCTGTTACAGCAGCCCCAGGGTACTTGCACACCCACTGCCTGCTCACGTCCGTTTCCCAGTAGTCGGTGCTTTGAGGAAACGTGAGAAAATCACCAAGTGTCCCTCCAAACCGAACAAAATTCAAACAAGAGGACTGACCTTTGCTCACAGCTCATGTCCTTCCTCCATTGCTGGGAGTTATCATTTTATGAAGGGATGCTGGTCAGAGATGGCTGTGGAACTTTATTGATCCTTTTTAGTTCTCAAAAATTTTTTCTAAATTTCTGCGAAATTCACAAGTCTGGGGACGTGGGTTCTGGAGTTAAAAGAGTGCTTCAAACACCCTGTGTGTGATTTTGGAGGGGCACCTAAACCCTCAGCGTCTTCCCTGCCATCAAGAGGGTTGCTGCTGCTGCTAAGTCACTTCAGTCGTGTTCGACTCTGTGCGACCCCATAGACGGCAGCCCACCAGGCTCCCCCGTCCCTGGGATTCTCCGGGGCAAGAACACTGGAGTGGGTTGCCATTTCCTTCTCCAATGCGTGAAAGTGGAAAGTGAAAGAAGTCGCTCAGTCGTATCCAACTCTTAGAGACCCCATGGACTGCAGCCTACCAGGCTCCTCTGTCCATGGGATTTTCCAGGCAATAGTACTAGAGTGGGTTGCCATTGCCTTTTCCGTCAAGAGGGTTACAGCGTGACTATTTTTTGGCCAGTTGCCAAGTCCCTTTAAAACTGGCTCAGCCCTATGCTCGCTCTTCCTGCCTGCCCTCTCTGTATCCCTTGAACTGTCTCAAGTGCTGTCTGGATGCTGCAAAGTCTTTGGTTTTTCAGGGAAGGACACCACTAAATAAATAAATAAAAGCAAAGTTCTTACTTACATTAACCCCTGAGAAACTTAAAGATCCTCTCCGGAAACTTTGCTGCCAAGTGAGCTTTCTTGACTTTCCCCATTGAAAATGAGGACCTCATTTTCTCTGAGAGTAAACAGGTTTTCTCCCAGCAGTGAGAAAGAGGGTGCTGATGTGAACTCAGGCTTAGGTCCTCCAGCTTGATGAAAAAAGAAAAGGGATCGCATCTCTTTTCCTGTTTCAGAATATTGGTAGTCCAGGGAAGAATCTTGATTGGCCGGCCTTAGTCACATGACTAAGGCTTAGTCCTATCCCTGTGGCTGGAGGGCAGGAGTTCTTTGATTGGCCAGGCCTGAATCACATGTATGCCCGGTGGTGGGGCCCTGTGACTGGCAGCTTACCCAGCCGCACATGACTGATAGGAAAGAAGCACAGCTAGAAAGGAAGGTGGTCAGTCAGGTCCTAGCTGACTCTTACAGCAACCCAAAGGGCCCTAGACCGGAATCAGAGCCATGAGATCCCGAACCACTGGCCAGTGGGTTTTGCACATCCTGGTGGGGAGCTTTTACTTGGAAGAGTGACCAGAATTGTTTTGGCTGAGGCAGGAAGGGCTACAGTGGAGGCAGGAGGGCCTCCACCCTCGCCCAGGCTTCTCCACCGAGCCAGGCCTGGAGGACGTGGGGCCATCCCACCCTCGGAACATACGGGAGCGACATCCCACTTTACAGACGGGAAAACGGAGGCTCCGAGGGCTCTGCCCCTTGCCTGAGGAATTTGTCACAGTTCATCACCACGTCTTCTGCTGCCCAGGCCAGGCGGTTGCCTGGAATTTGGGCCAGCCTCCTTTTTGCCCAGATGTTGGACCAGGTCCTTTGAATTCCCGGCAAAAGGGAGAGGTCCACAGACATTTCAGAGCTCAAATTAGGACAGTGGACTGTGGCTCCCTAACCTGCTTTGTGGCAAACCTGAGAAGTGACTCTGTGGTGCGGCCGGCTGGCGAGTGCCTTCAGCCTGGGCAGCAAGACCCTTTTTCATGAGTGTGAACCACCCTTGGCCCCGATGAAACAGAAGTGGACTCCAGTTCTGAGGTTGTGCCCGCAGGATTCTCCGAGGCCAGCTGGTCAGCCCAGCCTGAGACACACAGTCACCGAAAGCCACAAGAGTCCCCACCTAAGGGACCTCTCCTGCACTGGGCAGCCCCTGTTGTCTGCTGGCAGTGCCCACGGCGGTGCCCCCTCCCGGGAAGGGCCAGCCCACCCCTCCCTAGGACACTCTGGGCGCACCCCAGCTGCTGGGAAGGCCCCTTGGGGCTGGTGGGTGTGGGCAGGGTCCTGCCCCTCCCCCAGAACCACAAGACCACCTGTGAGCCTTGGCAGACACCGAGGCCCCAAGGTCTGCAGCCTCCCGTGTTGACAGGGAGGCGGTGGGTGCACAGAAAGTGGGAGAGGGAGTGGGGCCGGAGCGTCAGGAGGTGGCTCTGGCGGGAGGTGTTGAGGCCAGTGCACACACGGCGGGTGTGGACTTGCTCCTGGAAACACAGAGAGGACTGACGGTCATGGGGCGGGGCAGGGGTGGTTCTGCACCCAGGTCCATGCTCCCCCGGAAGGGCCAGTCCCTCCGTCCTAGTCCACGTCAGTCTGCCCGAGTGTGCGGGAAACCAGTTGGCTCTTTGCTTTGCACTGATGGCAACTCTGCTGTCCTGGTGTCTCCGGCTAAAACCTGGAGCTCCCCCTTGATGCCTCGTTTTCTCCCATTTCACGTCCAAATGCAGAGTTACCTTTTGCTCCACCTTCAAAGGGACGCCCCAGGCCACCCGCTTCACCACCTGCACTGGCTCCGAGCTGCCATCTCCTCTTGTCTGGATGGCATAGTGGTCTCACTGTACTTGCTCTCACCCTGAGCCCACCCTCACCCCCACTCTCCCAGCACAGCAGGTTGAGGGATGCTGGGAGATCTTGACATCAGTCGGCTCCTTGGCACCCCCCTCCCCGAAGCTTCCATCAATGCTTTGGAGAAGAGCACCCCCCCAGATTCATATCCACGTGGACCTGTGAGTGTGACTGTATTAGGGTCTTTGCAGACATGATGAAGTTAGAATGAAGTCAGACTGGAGTCAGGTGGCTGGGGTCCTTCGAAGAAAAGGGGAATTTAGGCCCAGTGAGACACATGGTCTAGTCAGGGTTTTTCCAGTGGTCATGTATAGATGCGAGAGCCGGACTATAAAGAAAGCTGAGCGCGAAGAATTGATGCTTTTGAACTGTGGTGTTGGAGAAGACTCTTGAGAGTCCCTTGGACTGCAAGGAGATCCAACCAGTCCATCCTAAAGGAAATCAGTCCTGAATATTCATTGGAAGGACTGATGCTGAAGCTGAAGCTGCAATACTTTGGCCACCTGATGCGAAGAGCCGACTCACTGGAAAAGATCCTGATGCTGGGAAAGATTGAGGGCAGGAGGAGAAGGGGATGACAGAGGATGAGATAGTTGGATGGCATTGCTGATTCAATGGACATGAGTTTGAGGAAACTCCGGGAGCTGGTGAAGGAAAGGGAAGTCTGGCGTGCTGCGGTCCCATGGGCTCTCAAAGAGTCGGACACGACTGAGCGACTGAACTGAACTGAAACACACTGAGTGAAGACACATGTGAAGATGAAGGCAGGGGTGGGAAAGATGCAGCCACAAGCCAAGGACACCTGTGTCCACCCAAAGGCAGAAGAGGCGGGAAGGGCTCCCCCTGAGAGCCTTCAGAGAGAGCCCGGCCCCGCTGACCCCTCGGCTTCAGACCTTTGGCCTCCAGAGGTTCGAGGCAGGGTACCGCTGTCGTTTGCCATCACCCAGGGCGTAGCCGTTTGTTCCAGGAGTCTGCTGCTGCCGCCTCTGTCTCGTGCAAACTGCAGTGCCCACCATCAAGCAAAAGGCTCTGAGAAGCCCGCGAGGAAGCACTTGCCCATCTCCCCGAGCTTATCCAAGCACACAGGCACCCACTCCACCCACCCTTTCACCTCCCACTTTGGGCAATGTTGCACTAGAAGACCCCTGATGTCCCCTCTGGACTGAAAGCTGTGTTGCTTTCAGAATTGAAGCCAAGCCATGAAATACATAGAAATATGTATGCCTGATTAGACGCTCATTTTCAATATAGTCAAAATGCTCTTGCATTTATAGGGGGAGCAGAACAAGCCGGGGAGGAACAACTGCTCTAGTGAACCAGCTCCAGTCAGGCTGTCAGCGTGAGCTCCTGACCCCGTAGGAGCCCAGTCTGAGGTCGGTCCCGGTGGCAGTGAGAACACTGTAGTGTCCAGTAGACTGTTTCCTTGGGCTGTGTTCCTAGAAGTGGACTTGCTGGGTCAAAGGCTTCGAGTTTTTAAGACATGGGATTCATGGTGCCAGACTGCTCGCCCAAAGGTCGTACGGGTTTAAAGCTGACACAGGGCAGCAGTGCCCACTCTCCATCTGTGCCCACACTGGCCGTCGTCCTATTTGACATCTATAAAATTGCCCTGTGTGTTTTGACCACAAAGATAAATAGAGTTTTTGAGTTGTCTGAGTTTCCACTGTGTCGTGCCAAGAGCAGCTTGCCCACCAGCCCACAGCTGCCAACAGGGCACTCCTGCCAGTGTCCGGGCAGTGGTGCCCTGAGGTCAGGCCAAATTTTGGAGGAAACAGCAAACCTCACTCAGATCTGGCCCGAAATATTAAACCCTGAAAAAGAGACGATTCAGTGTCATAGGATCCTTCTCCTGGGGCAGAGCTGGAGAGAGAAAAGAGGTTAAGGATTCGGAGTCAGGAAAACGTTGAGGATTTGTCCTGACTCGGCCCCTTTTTAGTGCTGTGACCTTGGGCAATTCACATGACCTTTTTGTGCCTCAGTTTCCTCATCTTTGATGTGGGGTGACGACAGCCCTTGCCTCTCTCTCTTGATGGGGATTAGATCATTTCCTTGTTGTGAAAAGGGCTTTGCGGATGGAACCCTAATAAGAACCGAGGTTCCAGGTGGCCCAGTCCAGAGAACATCATAGAGGGGTGTGGTCCAGCCATCAAAAAGGATTCGGAAGGAACCCACATCTTCACTTGCATTTCTCTCAAACGTCAGGAGGAATCCACTCCTTAGCCCACAGTTGTGTGGGCTGTGTGTGTGTGTGTGTGTGTGTGTGTTGCTCAGTTGTGTCCAATTCTTTGCGACCCTGTGGACTGTAGCCCACCAGCCTCCTCTGTCATGGGGTTTTCCAGGTAAGGCGTGGATTGCCATTTCCTTTTCCAGGGGATCTTCTGGATCCAGGAATCAAACCCGTGTCTACTGCATTGGCAGGCAGACTCTTTACCACTGAGCCACCAGGGGAGCCCACGATTTCTCAAAATTCTCTCTCCTCCCTGTGTCTTTTGCATCCTGCAGTGACTCCATCCAGAATCCCTCCCCTGCCATCCACCGCAGCCCTGCTGCCAACCTCAGATCTCAGAGTTGCCACTCACTCCCTCTGCTTGGCTTTTGTCATGGAAATGAGCTTCATCTGCAGTTTCGATTGTTTTCTTTTATATATGCACACATTTACTTATTTTTGGCTGCGTCTGGTCTTAGTTGAGGCAGGCAGGAGCTCTTGTTGTGTGCATGGGCTCCTCTGGTTGTGACATGTGGGTTCAGTTGCCCCACGGCCTGTGGGATCTTAGTTCCCTGACCAGGGAACCCTTGTCTCCCTGCATTGAATGGTGGATTCTCAACCACTGGACCGCCAGGGAAGTGCCCAGTTCTGCTTGTTTTCTCATGGTCTTGTCCAGATCTCAAGTCTCTACAGTAAAGGGGGATCCAGCCTCTGTGGGGCCTGTTTCCTTCTCCCTATTCCCCAACTCTGCTTGCAGCGTGGAACCCACCTGAGAAAGGCACAGCTCTCAGCAGGAAGTAGGGCAGGAGGGAGCTGAATGAGCAAAGACAAAGTGTTGTTTACCTGGTGGGGACCCGGCGGAGATGTGGCCGTGCGTGCACCTCACTGCCGCGAGCTCCCCGACCTCCATCACGTCTCCCTGAGATGAAGCTTCCTAATATCTTCTGTGCTTTCCCCTCAGCGAATGTGTTCTTTTCTCCCTCCTACTCTTCCACAGCAGAGGTGAGAGAGGGCAGAGTCTACTGTGAACTTTGTGGCCCAACCAGCATGGTGGTCCCAGCCACCGGAGGCAGGCCAGCCCTTTGCTCTGGGGTGCGGCGGGGAAGGGGCGCTGATAGGCATCGTCTTCCGTGACTGCCTCTTTCCCAGCGTTGTCAAAGGGCCCTGGGGCTGACACGTGTGCTCACGTGGAACTCCCCCGCGGATCACCTCTTCCTCCCCTGCCGTCCTTACCTCCCTGCTGGGGTCCTGAGAGTACCACGGTGCTGGAGACACTGCCCACCTCCTGCCCCCCCAGACTTCCCCTGAACCTCCTCCTGCTCCCCAAGATCCAGAGCATGCTCTGCTCTGTGGGTCCCCTTCAGCCCTAAGGAGGGTGGGAGCAAAGTTTGGGGTGGGGGAGAGCTGGAGAGGTGGGGTCACCAGCCCCTCCCCCAGTGGGAAACTGGGTGGCCTCAGGTAAGATGCTGAGCCTCTCCAAGCCTCACCTTCCCCATCTGTCAAGTGGGTGTGATTGCACCTGCCTCCCACCTCCCTGGGCCTGGAGGAACCTGAGCCCACTAGGCGTGCTCGAGACCCGACGCTGACAGCACTGGTGTCCGTTCACTGCTCTGTGCTGCGTGCCCGTCCGACTCCTGGCAATACCCAGAGAAATCATAGCTGATGGGGTAGATGTTGACAGTCACAGATGGTAGGCGTAAGTACTGTGATGGGAGTACAGGGCCTGTGGGCTCAGAGAGGGGTGACTAGGGAAGGCTTCCTGGAAGAAGTGGTATCTGAGCCAGACCTTAAACAATGCGTGAAAAGTAGTTTCTTTTTTCATTTGTGTGATTAACAAGCATCTGTGACACGTCTGTGGAGTACAAATGCTACGTCAGGTGTTGGAAAAATAAAGGTACATCAAGTGTTGGCCCAAGGAGATTTGAGACCAAGAAAGCAGAGACGGCATCTCAGACTTCCCTTGCCAGGCTGCAGGGGCCAGACTGGGTGTCTGAGTGTTGGCAGGACTGTCCCTATGTGGGCTCAGAGGCGTGGGCCCTCGCTCTGTCGGAACCAGAACCACACAGTGGAGTGGTATGCAGCCGAGAACAAGAGGAGATGGAACAACCTCCAGGATATATTAAGTGAAAAGCAGCAAAGTGCCAAGCCGCAGGATGGGCTGTTACGCTGCATATGTGTGTATGTGTCAGTGTGTGAGTACACGTAGGGAACACCCAGGGCAGGGACTGCCAAATCACTCAGCAGCTGCCTACCTGAGACCCTGCTCCTGGGAGCATGCAGCTGCTAATCTGAGTGGCCCATGGGTTGTAGAAGCCAGCAGGGCAGGAGGAAGAGGGGACAGGCCCAGAGCAGACATGCAAGGCAGGAGTGAATGCCCACCCTGCCCCACCTCGGGGCTGCCGTGTGACATGGAAGTGGACGCTTGCAATTTGCATACAAGCGTGTGCTGACCCACGTGTGAACCTCAAAGATGCGCCGAGTGAAAGAAGCCAGGTAGTGTGTGGTTCCATCCGCAGGAAGCATCCAGAATAGGCAAGTCTGTAGACAAAGATGAGTGGTCGCCAGGGGCTGGGGAAGGCGGGTGGGTGATGCTGGGTGTCCTGGGGGATGATGGAAGCGCTTTGGAGCTAGGAAGAGGCAGTGGTCACACAGCAGTGTGAGTGTGCCCAGTGCCACTGAATTGTTCATTTGAACGTGGTCAGCTGTTTTTCTTTTCTTTTACTGAAGTGATGATTTACAATGTTGTATTAATGTCTGCTGTACGTCAAAGTGATTCAGTTGTACGAGCATACACATTCTTTTTTTATGTTCTTTCCCATGATGGTTTATCACAGGACACTGAATATAGTTCCCTGTGCTATACAATAGGATCTTTTCATCCATCCATTCCGTATATGATAGAGTGTTTCCACTAATCCCAAATTCCCGCTCCACCGCCCCCGGCCCCAACCCCTTGGCAACCACAAGTCTCCTCTATGTTTGCGAGTCCGTTTCTGTTTCATAGGTTCATTTATATCCTGTTTTAGATTCCACATATGTTACATGGCTGTTTGTCTCTGTCTGGCTTTCTTCACTTGTATGATAATCTCTAGTTGCATCCATGTTGCTGCAGATGGCGTTGTTTTGTTCTTTTTCATGACTGTGCAATCTTCCATCGTATTTTCTGTGCGACCTCTTCTTTATCCATTCCTCTGTCAGTGGGCCTTTGGGTTGTTTCCGTGATTTGTCTATTGTGAATACTGCTGCTGTGAACTTTGGGTGCCTGTATCTGTTTGAATTATAGTTTTGTCTGGATATATGCCCAGAATTGGACTGCTGGATCATTTGGTAATCCTGTTTTTAGTTTTTTGAGGAACCTCCATATGTTTTCCATAGTGGCTGCACCAACTCACGTGTCCACGAACAGTGCAGGAGGGTTCCCTCATCTCCACAGCCTCTCTAGCTCTTGTTCTTTGTCATCTTTTGCATCATGGCTGTCCTGACTGGTGTGAAGCGTGGTACTTTAGTGTAGATTTGATTTGCATTTCTCTGATAACTAACAGTGTTGAGCATCTTTTCGTGTGTTTTGTGGCCGTTTGTATTTCTTCTTTGCAGAAATATCTATTTAGTCTTCTGCTCATTTTTCAATTGAATTTTTGTTTCTTTGTTATTGAGCTGTGCGAGCTGTTTGTGTGTTCTGGCGATTGCGTCCTTACCAGTCGCGCTGTTGGCGGATACTGTCTCCCTTCTGTAGGTTGTTTATGGTTTCCCCCGCTGTGCCAAAGCTTGTCAGTTTGATCTGGTCCTATTTATTTTTTATTTCTATTGCCTTGGGAGACTGACCTAGTAAAACATTTGTACAGTTTACAGTAGAGCGTGTTCTGCCTGTGTTTTCTCCTAGGAGTTTTGTGTCCCATCTCGTGTTAAGTCTTTAAGCCACTTGGAGTTTATTTTTGTGCGTGGTGAGAGGGTGTGTTCCAGCTTCATTGCTTTATACGCAGCTGTCCAGCCTTCCCAGCACCACCACTTGCTGAAGAGACTGTCGTTCCTATTGTATATTCTTGCCTCCTTTGTCAAAGATTAATTGACCTTAGGTGTGTGGGTTTATTTATGGGTGCTCTGTTGTGCTCCATTGATCCATATGTCTGTTTTTGTGCCAATACCATGCTATTTTGATGACTGTAGCTTTGTAGGATTGTCTGAAGTCTGGGAGGGTTATGCCCTAAAATAGTCAGTATTATGTTATGTGAATTTTGCCCCCATAAATCCTTTGAAAAGAATTCAAATGCTGTCCTGACGATTGTGTTTGTGGGGACAGCTGCCCTGGCACCAGGCACCTGGCCAGGAAGAATGGGGCCCAGGCGGCTGTGACTCTGCATTTCTAGGTGAAATCTCCTGATTTGCAGATGTTAGCAACTGACCGTGGTATCTGAGCCACCCGTGGGGGCTGGATCCAGGTCACGGCCACCAGCCTGCAGCCTCTGCTCCAGAGCATCACTCGGAGTGCAGAGCGCCTTGCTGGCTGCCCACAGGCCTCAGGCTCTGCTGGGAAATGAGGGCAGATGGAAAAGTACCCCGGCGGGGAGAGAGTCCTAGACAAACACGAAGATGCTGGTGGTTTTCAAAGACACGAGCTGCAGCCTCTTAAAATTCCACAGGCCTCCCTGCCATGGATAAAATGCTTTCTGGGGAGACTGCAATTGTTTGCCCTGGTGGGACTTTGTTATAAATGGACTTGGTTTTGTTTAGTTGGTTATGTTTTTATTTGGTTAAAAAAAAAATCTTGCAGGATCTTAACTGAGGACTCCATGTTAGTCCAAACAAACCAAGAAAGGGCAGACACGATGGACGAAGAACCTGCCTGCCCCCGCACAGGTCTGGCTTGAGGTCCTGCTTGGCTGCAGAGCCCTTCAGTGGATAGGCCGTCACAGTTACCCCCATTTCTGGCGTGCCTACTATGCACCAGCCCTCCTGGTCAGCCCTCTATGGTCCCTCCTTTCTAATCCTCCCAAAGGCTGCATGAGGCAGGAAATGTTGTTGCATCGTTTTAAAGATGAGGAAACTGAGGCCAGAAAGGTGAAGGCACTGGGTGCAGGTCACATAGTTGGGAGGTGGCAGGGATGTCTTTCAACCATGTCTCACAGCCACGCAGGCTGAAGCCAGATCTGCCCACAAAGTATCCCTCACGGAGGCTGCTTGGTCACTGAGCTTTCTGGGACACAGAACCCCGTGTGTGCCAGCCAGCCTGCGAAGCCACCCAGTGAGCGACTCTCCTCTGGTACCAGATAGCAGACTATCACCCAGGCCGAGGCCAGAGAAAGGCCATGTGCAGACCCCTCCCAGCCACTTAAACCCCAGCCCCTGCACCACGCTGGGCCAGCTTCCCACAGCAGAGGCCAACCCTGCTCCCACTGAGGCCCCCTAACAATCCACCCAGGATGGAAATGTCTCTGAAGACCCTGTCTTCAGAGCTTCGCTCCTGGACTTTGGGGAAGGTGGTTGGCCCATGTCTAAGAAATCTGCTTAAGATGAACCTCCGCTCCACCCAGGGGATGACCTCGGCGTCTGCACACGTGTTAACCCCTCAGCCTCTTCCCTGAGCCCAGCAGGCTGACACGCGACTTTCACCGGCTCTTCCACCCCGAGTTCTCTGATTTTAACCAGCTGCAATTCAGAGTTGAGCACCACACCTTTCCCGGCCCCAGCCCTTCCCCGAATGCTCACTCTCCATCACACTGACACTAACGCTCCCTCTCCCTGCTGCTCTGTTTTTTAGCACGAATCACAGGATATAATGACACATTCAGTTTCTTGTGTTTGTGTTTACTGAGGGCAGAGGCCTTGCCGGCACATAGTAGGTACTCAGTAAATACTTGTGGACTGGCTGGCTGGCTGAGACAATGGTGCAGGGATTTTTGTGGCCTCAGCACTGTGCAGTGTGGGTGCATTTGCTGTCCAATGGCGCCCTCTGGTGGATGCGATGCCAACGCCACGTTGAGGACTGACCCTTCTTTGCTTTCAGCATTGTCCCCAGCCCTGTGCTACCTCCGATCAGTGAAGGTTTAATTTATTGTTTTCGGTTCCTTCTTATTCAAGAAGTTATTACTATTACTGTTTTTAAACTCAGTGCTTTTTTAAATGTTTAAAATACCTGTATGTACTTGACTGCGCCAGATCTTAGCCGTGGCACATGGAAATCTTTAGTTGTGGATGTGGCATATGGGATCAGTTCCCTGACCAGGGATCGAACCTGAGCCCCTGCATTGGGAGTGGAGTCTTAGCCACTGGAAAGTCCCTGAACTCAGTATTTTAAAAAGTAAAAACAGACGGATCTAGGTTAGAAAAAAGTGCTTTTATTCTGAACGTCCATGTGGACTCGTTCCTTTCTTCCTCCCTGTGAGAACCTTGGAAAGTCTGTTGGTCTATAAAATGGGTGCACTGTTACCAGCCTAGAAGATCATAGGGAACATGTGATCTGGTCACAGAGGAAGGCACTTTGGAAACTGGAAATGTCAAAATCACATCTTGGCAATCATGACCATTATTTATCTATTTGGGGCTTTTCTTGGAATTCAATTAAGTTCTCCCAGCCTGGGGATGGTGCTGGTGTGTTGGAGGAATGGTTGCTGCCTGAGTCTGAGTTTCCTGGTGGACCTGTGGCTGGACGGCGTGTGGAGCTTGGCCATCCCATGTCGGGCCTGTCAGGGAGAGGCCTTCAGGGCTGCTGCGCCTGTATTGCGAGCAAGTCAGAGCTTCTGCACCCGGAGGGTCACGTCCCCTTCAGAGTGGGCCCAACAGCACCTGGTGATGCGATGATGCCTCCAGGCCTTCAGACAGACCTGCCGCTGGCCTCCGGGCAGGGTGACCCCTCTTTGGGCTGGCCGGGGTGGGGGAAGTAGCAGAGCTGTTCCGAGACGGCAGACCCGCAAGGGCCACCCGCCCTGCGCGGCCTCACCAGAGCCCTCAGCCAGGCGCCGACTCTGAAGGGGACCCCCGTCTCCTTTCCTGACTTGTTCCACACGGCGTCCTCAAGGGTGACAGAACGAGGAGATGCAACGAAGAAGCAAAATTAAACCCAGATGCTTCATTTGATTTCAACATTGCTTCTTCAGCGATTTGAGGTCTCAAGTTGCCCCCACAAATTCCTCAAAACAAAGTATGTGCCGCTGACACTTGCCTCTGCGTCCCCCAGAGCGGTGATGACCAGAGTGATGACTGGCCACGCTTCCCCAAGCACACCGTGGCGCCCACCTCTGCTGGCGTCTTCCAGTGGCTGCTGTTTCTTCATGCCTGTCTCAGTAGGTTTCTGATCCTGGGAATCGATCCCCCTCTTTTAGTTATCCAGCTTGCTGGCCATAGTTGCTCACAGTGGTCTCTCGTGATCTTCCTCTGGCATCGGTTATAACGTATAGTCTTTCTAGTTTTACCAAATCTGCACAGAGCTATAACTAATGTGGAGATTGGAGTCAGTGATCAAAAGCCTCCCAACAAGTAAAAGTCCAGGAATAGATGGCTTCACTGGTGAATCCCAGCAAGCACTTAAGGGATTTTTAAAACTGTTTTTATTTCCAAGCACACTAAAAAATTAAGGAAGCTTTAGGGCAAAGCTAAGTGAGACGAGGTGCATCGACTGAGAGTAAAATGAAAAATGTGGAAACGGCGACCTGTGTGAGCGTGACCTCGGTGCTGAGTCACGTGTCTCAGGCGCTGAAGCTGAGCACGGAAACATGCCTACAGCCCACCAAGAACCGGCCACTGGACAGACTGCTGGACAACGTCAGTTGGTGACTTTATTTCTTACAAAAGTTACATTGAAAGAAGAGGTTGAAAAGTCAAGTATACTTGATTTGCACATATTTGCCAAGTCTCACAGGATTCAACCACTTCGATAATTTTTATTGATAACCAGGATATACATATTAAAAGCCTCACACTGAAGCTCAGTACACACATCCAACCCCAATGACAGATGTGCAAATGAGTGTGCAGAACAATCTCGGGAACTCCTGTCTCCTGTTTGTCCTCGGCTGTGTCTCAGCCCCCCCGACCCTCCTTTTCTGCAGTGACCAAGCCACCTCGCCTCCACCCTGCAGCCTGTGCCCCTCGGCTCCGTCTGTTGTCAGGGTAGGCCCTCTGTGGTTCTGCGCCAGCCCTGATCAGGATAGAGGATGGGTTAATTCAAACAAAAGCAAAATGGCTCATGGGTGAGCAGAGAGGCGTGGAGACCAGGCGGGAGACGCCCACTCTTCTCAGCATGGAAGGGGGCTCGGGACCCCAGACTGTGTCAGAGATGGTGGAATCCCATAAAACATGGACAGACCAGGCAAGTTTAAGGCGAATCCCCAGGGTGGGGAGCTGTTTGCTTTCTGGCATAATTTTAAGCTCTGCACCAAGGGTCCTATTTTATCACTTGTGACATGGGTAGAGAAACAAACAAAATGATACCCAAAAAAGGTACAAATTTTAAAAATCAAACCAGTTGTTGCCATCCTGAATACTGTCTGCAGGCCAGGTCCACAGGGCTCCTGCCTCCAGGTCCCCTCCCCTTTTCAGGGCCTCACCCACCTCCCGCAGGGTCAGCTGCGCAAGCCCGGGGCCACAGAGGGGCCAGGACGCGCCGCTGATCCAGCTGGAACCACACAGTGCGGTTCCAAAGCCCTGTCAACACACTCCAGATTGTTAAAATAAACTGAAAACAGGAAGGAGGGCAACAGAGGACCACACAGGAATGACTGTTCTTTGGATCTCGATACTCTCCAGTATGCAATACATTCATGTAAACCCCACGGGAGGGGACCCCGCACAGCTCGCCCCTCTTCCCTGAAACATTGGTTTCTAAAAAATAGCTTGTTTGCAGCACACCCCCATGATACGTCGCCTGAACAACACGGCCCACTTTAAAACACACGTGCACGCACACACACTGACACGCGAGGACTTGCTCACGGGGTCAGGGCCGGGCCCCAGGCCAGGAGCGAGCGCACGGCCCTGCTGCTCCGTAGCCCCCACGGGCTCCTGCGTCCAGACCCCTCCTGGACCGAGGGGGCCTGAAGAGTCCCAGGGCCACCGACCGTGGCGTTCTGTCCACTGGACTGGCTTTTCTTCATGACTGAGGCAAGCAGCTCAGCATGTAGGATTCCAACAACCTGTGTGACGGCCCACACAGCTTCCTAGAAAGCGCTGAGCGTGCTGACAGACTCCTGACTGCAGGGAGGGAACATCTGGCTTCTCCATGCGGCCACATCCCTCCATTACTGGACAGTGACGTCACTCGTGGGGAACCTGCCGTCTGTGACTGTGAACGTGTGAAGCCCCGCTCGCTGCAGGCCGCTGGGCCACTCGCCCTTGGGGTCACAGGGGAGCTGTTGATACCCTTTCCAACCCCAGATAAATTAAGTCCGTGAACAAGTTTTGGAGTGACGAGAGGGCCTCACACTGAGAACTCTGGGGCCCCTTTCCTGGGTCTTGTCTGCAATCGCCTGAACCGGAAGCCGACGAAGGGGTTCATCCAGAGCAGCGAGGGGGGGCCTCCGAAGACGGACTTCATCCCTTCCCACCGCAGCCGCCGCTCCCACGTTGGCTTCTCGCTCTTCAGCCTCTCGATCTCCTGGGAGGAAGAAAAGCAAGTGGGCGGCAGCACTGGGAAAACCCTGGGCAGGTATGAGCAGGAAGGGCAGGTGAGTGGTCGCCACGGGGGAGGCACCACCCGAACCACACGTCCTGGTGCCAGTCCTGCGGGCCCCTGTGCACATGGCCGGGCTGCAGCTGCCGGCCAGACCATGTCAGACACGGCTGGGCAGCGGCCTCCAGGCGGGTGCAAAGCTCAGGCAGCCCCAGGGCCGCGAAGGGGGCCGGTCCTCCAGTCCAGGCACCAATCTTCTTTCCGGGTCTTACAAATACGTGTCAAGTGCCTGCTCGAGGCCTTCAGCTGAAAGGCATGAAGGCGATCCAGTCCCTGCGACTCACTCAGCTGCCGAGGGCAGGGTCTTCGAGAAATGGGGCGTTTGCTGGCTCCACCTGCCTGGCTCTGTTGACTTTTAAATCAAAGGGACCTTTGAGCCCCGAGCTGTGCCCGGAGAGAGGGACACAGGCAGTGATGCTGTCACGGTCCACCAGGGCACCCCGCCCACCCCCTGGGGAACACCGGGCCTTGCGCCCACTGCCCACCCACGCCTGTGCACTGAGGCCAGAAACACCCAGTGGAGGAGGGGCGTACCGTCTCGTCATTGCATATGGAGTGGATCTGGGTGCCGAACATCACCGCAGTGAAAGTGAAAAACAGCAGACCCTCAAGGCACAGGAAGATTAGCAGGATGACAGTGACGGGAGGGGAGAAGTCACTGCACTCTGCGAACGAGAGGGGCGTGTGACGGCACGGCGGAGCACACCCAGCGTCCCAAGCCTCAGGCGCGGGTCCAGCTCGCGGAAGGGCCCCTCTGCGCCACTGTCCACAGAGAAGTGAGCTCGTTTCATTCACAGGCGCACCTGCTGTCCACCCGGGGCAGAGGGCGGCCTACCAGGCCAGCATTCACACCACCACGGCCTGGTCAGCACATCTGAAATACCCAGTAATTTCCCCAGGTTTCTGTTGAGACTGTGTTCGTGTACAGAACTGTGTATTAAAACACAACTAAAGCCAGAAAAGATGGGAGTTGCCTGTGCCTACACTTGTGAGCAGGACGCACACACGAGTCCATGCTGCACGGCTCGTCCTGCCTCATCCGATGGCCCTGAATGATGCCTGTCCAGTGGCCAGAGCACACACCAGGCCTGAGGGGACAATACGAATTTTGACCCAGTCCCAAAGGTCTGCAGGATACAAATGGAAACTGAGGGTTTCCTCTGAAACCGGAGGCCCCTTCCTCCCTCTCCACCCACCGCGGCACGAGCAAGAGAAGCCACCCCCCCAGGCCTACCTGTCCACTGTCCTCGGACGCAGGCGATGAACTGCAGCCCGCAGAGGACCAGCGCGTGCACGGATGCCAGAGCGATGTACATCTGCAGGGAGACACTGGTCAGCATGGTGCCAGGACCCCTGCGTCCACTGCTGCATCTCAGGCGCAGTGAGGGTGTGCGAGGTGGGCAGTAGCAGTGAGGGGAGCAGGTGACATGCCTCCCTGGGGTCACTCGGGACCAAGGACCGTAATCTCGCAGACTAATAGACCACAGGGAAACACGTTTTAGTGACAACGGTGGGTCAAGGTATCCAGGAGAGAGTTAAGTCACAGCGAACACCTGGAGCAACGGGCAACCCACACTCACTGCTGGGTGCCTCCCCACCAGCAACAACACAGTTGTAATCTGAACCCCAGAGAAGGGACTGCAGGTCTGATGTCAGAATAAACGTACCCTCGCTCCAGGTAAGACAGTATATAAAGAATTAAGACTCAACACAAGTCACTACAGGAGTAGTATCTTTACTCACAGTGAAGAGCACAAAAAATCTCTGATTCTTTTCTCCGACACAGTTGTTCACCCACGGGCAGTGATGGTCCATTTTCCGAATACATCTTTTGCAAATGCTGAAAAGCAGAAGTTAGCTTTTCACTATTCTGTGCTGAGGAAACCCCACCCATTGAAAACAGCTCTGCTAAGAGGTCACCCGGGAGATCCTGCCCCAGGGAAGGTGGGTGCTCAGGATGTCCTTTCAAAGTGGCCCTGGCGGGGGGTTGCTCAGGCTGCCCTAAGGATGGGGGTCCCTCCAGTGGTGGGTATTCAGGCTGCCTGGAAACGGGTTCTCTGCTGTCAGCGGTGGGCGCTCAGGCCCCCCTCCCCCGACCCGGGGCCCGCGGCCCCCCAGGGCAGAGCCGCCGTGCCTGCAGTGGTGGGCGCGCTCAGGCTTGATGCAGCAGCACTTGGGGCACTTGTAGATCACCTCTCCGGGCTTCAGCTGCAGGCTCTCCATGTACTCTTTAGTAGCGTTTCCTTTGGGTACCGCCCCCTACGGTTTAATGACAATGTATTTTAGCTGGGAGGAAGGAAGTTTTAGAAAGAAAAAAACCCCAGTAAATTTAGGAATTAGACTTAGGTGTCATTTATAATGCTGTCCTTGCCACTTATATCACTGTGAAGAACAGCTATTACTCATAGGACCAGAAGTTTTGTTTTCATGAAAATTAAACAAGCTATAAAATGAACTCAAATAGCACATTATCCTTCATAATTTGGCGAGTCACCTGGATTTTTCCAACTTCATGCAGGACACGCCAGAGGCTGGCTGTGTTTGCTCAGCCACTCCCCCTCCACCCTGGGCAGCCAGCTCTGCCCACACTCCTGGGCAGGGTGTCCCTGATAAGCACCCACAGGTTTCCTATCAGCTGCACAGGGGGTGGCTGAACAAAACAGTCTGAAAAAGGACTTTATCTCGTGTTTTAAAGTTACATAATGAATGCTTCCCTGCAGACCTATCACAGACGAGCCTGGGGAGTGTGGCCTGGGCCCCTGGCCCCCAGGTGTCCGGCCCCAGGGGTGGGAGTGGCAGCGGGGCTCTCACAGGGCATCCACGCGAGCCCCCAGCACGGGGAGCTGCAGAGGGCCTGTGTGTTGGGTGGCCATGGGCCACAGGCTGCAGGGCGGAGGGTCTGCTCTCTGGGCAGTGGACACAGGCAGTGAAGATCATGTCTGGGAGACCATTCTGGACGCCATGGCTGTGTGGACTGGGAACAAGCCTGGGTCTTGTTTCTGTGCCCCATGGGGCTTGTCCTTCACACAGAAATACGTTTCTGGAGAAGAAGCCCCACTAGGGAGGGGAGAGCAGGCGTGTGGGGACAGGAAGGGTGGGGGAGACGGCAGGGCACCGCCGTCAGCAGGAGTAAAGACAGTCAGAGAAAGCTGCCGGGGACGCAGGGGCCGAGCCCAGCTCTGCGCGGCTGGGCCGACACCACATCTGCAAAGCCCAGCACGCGCATGTGAAGACCGAGGACCACTGGGCTCCAAGGTGCCCAGGAGCCGGGCAGACCGCCCTATCGCCGGAAGGAAGTGATAGGGGGAGGGTCCCAGGTCCCGTAAGAAGAAAGGGACCAGGTTTAGGAGCGCCGCACCGTAGTTCTCACGGACACGCACTCGCTGCCCTACAGTAAGCGCGCGACCCCCACCCCCCACCCACTTAAGAGCACTCCTACGTGCTCAGAGGACAGGTGTGCAACCCGAGGGGGGGACACATCAGGCGACACGTGGTGACCAGACGGCGAGGAAATGAACGCATTTTCTGGTCCTTTTTGCGGCTCAGAGCCCTGGGCAGCTGCCTTGGTCCCCCTTGGGGCTGCCCGATGACTCCCCCAGGTCCCTGCAACTGGTGACCTACGCTCCTCACCCCACCAAAGAAACCTCCTGGATACCTGAGGCACGTTCCTCAAGCTCACGTTCGTATTCCAGCCATTTGCAGGGCATGTTTTTCTGTCGCTATGTCCCCAGAACCATGGCCCCAGCCCTGCGTCCTACCCCAGTGCAGCCTGGGCGCTGCCCGGGGCACAGCCCTCCTGACAGCTTCCCTGCAGCCTCTCCTGGCGCCCGACCTCTAACCTGTGCTCCCTGAATAGACCCCAGTAGCACTTCCATCTGGGTGCTGTGTGTGCTCCAGAGATGCTACAGACCAGGCCGCTAGCCTGTGCCCAAGAACTTGAACCCCAAGGCCACGGAGTGTGAGGCCCTCCAGCCACAGCTGCTGGTGTCTCCCCAGCCCAGACTGGCAGGAAAGCCCTGTGAGGGCGGGCACTCACGGGGTCGGTGAGCATGGTCCGCAGGTGAGACGACAGGGCGAGCACCGCCAGGCAGTTGAAGACCACCCCGTTGACCACGGAGTACCAGAAGTCCTTGGAGGGCAGCAGCATGACGAACGTGACCACGAAGTCTGCGTACACAACCAGTAGCCAGGTCAGCACGGCGCAGATCATGCCACAGCCGTCGCGGATGAACCACACTCTGTCGGCCGCGTCGGCCTCGGCGGGAGAGGAGGCCGCGGAGTCGTAGCTGTCATTCTCGGTCAGCAGAGGGTGGTGTTCGACGTCCCGCAGCCGGTGTCCTGAGGATGGCATGGTTTCCCTGCGGGAAGGGGCGAGGGGACACACGGTCACCGAGGCTGCCCAGCCATGCCTCAGCAGGACGACGCAGGGCGAGGGCCAGGCTCCGAGCCCGAGGGGACGAGGCCTGGGCAGCCCCACTGCCCGTGTGGGTCAGCGGCAGAGAGGCTGGCGAACAGGTGACTCCTGCTGCTGGCGTCCACGCTGGCCCCCGAAGCGGCTCAGGGTTCTCGCCCGATGGTTCTCCTCTCGCTCTGCATGGGCTCTCCCTTTCCCCGCATCCTAACTCTTTGACAGTGGGTGAGCATGCTTCCAAGGCAGGCTCCCATTTAATCTCCATCTTTCCTTTATGCTGTTCCTAGAATGCCCTTCCTCTCTCTTTCTTTCGACAGTTTCCCTCACTCACTGGCCTGTTCTTTTGACAACCCTCCCCCGTTAACTGGGAAATCCCCTGAGAGATGAGAACATGTAGGGTCAGAGACTAAAGACAAACTTGCACTTTTCCTCCTAAGCATTCTGCTGCTGCTTTACCCCATAACCTCCTCTCATCTCACTTAAACCAGATGCAACAGCGTGAAGCTTGTCCCTCTCTCAGATCTGCTGAGTGGCCTGGTGATCTCCACGCAGCTTCCTAGTGGGTCATACCAGTCCACCAAGGCTGAGAAAGCCCTCTGGCCAGACTGCCTCTGCTGCATGGCTGCTCCTCAGGCAGGACGCAGGCTGTGAGAAGTGGCACCTGGGTGCTGGGCAGGGCGCAGGGCCGTGCGTCCGGAGATGGAGGAGCCTTCTGTCAGAGCCCGGTTGTCTGCTCCAGAAACAGGGGCACCGAAGGCAGCTCTGACTTTGAGGAAGCGTGCACACCAACTCAGGGGAGCCGGAGGGGAGCGCGCACGCCAACTCAGGGGAGCCGGAGGGGAGCGCCCGCACACCAACTCAGGGGAGCCGGAGGGGAGCGCGCACACCAACTCAGGGGAGCCGGAGGGGAGCGCGCACGCCAACTCAGGGGAGCCGGAGGGGAGCGCGCGCGCCAACTCAGGGGAGCCGGAGGGGAGCGCCCGCACACCAACTCAGGGGAGCCGGAGGGGAGCGCGCACACCAACTCAGGGGAGCCGGAGGGGAGCGCGCACACCAACTCAGGGGAGCCGGAGGGGAGCGCGCACACCAACTCAGGGGAGCCGGAGGGGAGCGCGCACACCAACTCAGGGGAGCCGGAGGGGAGCGCGCACACACCAACTCAGGGGAGCCGGAGGGGTGGGCTGGGATCGTCACAGAAGCACGTTAGGGTCCTGCTGTGTGCCTCAGAGCCAGGTGTGTAGAACCCACCCATCAGATAGTCTGATAGCCCACAGTTACTTCAAGATTTTCAAGAAAGCAGTCCACGAATGTGGGGGGCTGGGCTGCACACACTGGGCTCTCTGTGACCAAGCGCAGGCGCCTTCTGCTGAGTCACAGCACCTACGCCGCATCAGTGCAGGAAAGGAGGGGAGGAAGTGAAGAAACTGCTCCCTCACGCTCACTCAGCTACAGGCACTGGGAACGTGACAGCAAACGGTGCAGCACTGGCGCCGCGACCCAGGGCGAGGGCGCGGCCTCACTCTACACCGTCTTCCGCGGGATGCTCTGTATTCAGGTTGCCTGAGAGAGACCCGAAAGCAGTGTGCTGACCGATAGTCAAGCAGATGTCACATCGTCGGTTTTCTACTTCCATGGCTAGTTTAATGGGATTTTGTTTACAGCCCTGAACCTGTTTCTCCTCGTGTTAAATCGAGCCTCGCTTCCCAGAACACCAGGAGCAACACTGCAGACCTCCGTTGTTTAAGGGACAGCCATCCAAGCAAAACCTTTCCAGTCATGTAGACAGGAGACCTACCCTCGGCTTGTGCTGCTAAGTCACTTCAGTCGTGTCCGACTCTGTGCGACCCCATAGATGGCAGCCCACCAGGCTCCCCCGTCCCTGGGATTCTCCAGGCAAGAACACTGGAGTGGGCTGCCATTTCCTTCTCCAATGCATGAAAGTGAAAAGTGAAAGGGAAGTCGCTCAGTCATGTCTGACTCTTCGCGACCCCATGGACTGCAGCCTACCAGGCTCCTCCGTCCATGGGATTTTCCAGGCAAGAGTACTGGAGTGGGATGCCACTGCCTTCTCCCCCTCGTCTTGTAACTCCTGCTAATAATCGGGATCTTGCTCCGGGACACACTCTCCTCTTAAGAGTAGGTGTCAGCAAACCACTGACAGGAGGTGACCATTAACCATCAACAGGGTACAAGTTAGTGTGAGCAATTAGAGAGGAAACAGTGATTATATACCTAAGGAGACACTTACCTCACAAATTATTACTAGACATTACTTGAACATCTTGTGCCTTTTCTTCAGGATCTTAAGGTGCATACTGTCCTATGTGACAGGATCTGAAAGATAAAATCTAATTAGAAAAGTTGCTTGTTCTGGCATTCAGAACTATCTTTAACTATGAAATCATGACTCCTGTAGGTTTTCATTACTAGTAAATTGACAGAATCCTGAAAATTATAAACCTGTCCATTTTATCCCCCTGTTACTTTAGCCCCGGTTTTAAATAAAACCTGTAAGCCAAAATCCCTTGAGAAAGAGCCCTGGGGATAATCCAGACCAAATCTAGTCAACCTGCATTTCAACAGGTCACCGTTTTACCAGGCACAGCCAAGGAACTGCAGCGAAGACCGGAGTGAGAGGTGAGGGGTGCACCAGGGCCCCGGGGGAGGGGGCACAGTGCTCGAGGGGCAGGTGGGGCGCGAGGAGCATCCTGGGGGTGTCTCCCACTGGGCACCGGCAGGTGGGCGAGGAGACACAGCCTTCTGGGAAGCACTCGTCTGGCCCGAGAAGAAAAGCCGGCTGACAGCACGAGGTAGGGGCGTTCCCCCAGAGAGGCCAGACTGCTGCCAGGCTTCCCCAGGAGCAGGGCCGCCAGAGGACGGCTGACCACGGGCACGGCCCCTGCCACGCGGCCTGGCAGGTCTCGGGCTTAAATGTGAGCAAACAGCCGACAGTCAGATACTTTGGAGGAAGCCCCAGCCAGGTCTCATGAGAGACAGAGCCCCAGAAAGAAGCCAGAGGGAAACAGGAGTTGAGAGCAGGTACAATGCACAGGGAGGACAACCAAAGAAATACGAGACTGCGTTTGTGAGACAAAGAGGAGCGTTCTGAGGACCCCTACTTACTGAAAAATAGAAATATGATAGGATTTTAAATTCTTAAAAACAGGATTGGGAGAGAGAGTGGGAAGCCTCCCAGAAAGGAGAACTAAACAGAAAAGAGCCAAGGAAAATAGGAGTTTGAGATTAACAGATACATGCTACCGTATAGAAACTAGACAAGCAACGAGGACCTGCTTTATAGCACAGGGAGCTGCATTTGACACCTCTTAAGAATGATAATGGCAAAGAATCTGGAAAAGAATGCACACATGCGCACGCATACATATACATAGAATAACTGACTCACTTTGCTGTACACCTGCAACTGACACAGAACTGTAGATCAACTAAAAAACAAACTGGAAAAAAAAAAAAGAAAGACCACAGGAGAGAACAGGAATCAGAGGACCAACTTCCAAACAACGGGATGTCTGGCGAACGCAGCCCCCAACCAAGGCGTCCTTCCCTAGCACGGCTCTACCGCTGCACCCGCCCCGGTGCCTCAGGGCCGGTCCACTCCGTTTGCATCCAGTGTCCTACCAACGAAACACCGCTCTGCTGGGCAAACCCTCGGCTGGTGTCTGCTGTCTGAAACCAAGACAACAGAGGTGCCAGAGGGCTGGCGTGGAGGGCGGTGAGGCGACGGGGCACTGGTGGGACTGGGGACCAGGCAGGCTAAGCTCCCCTGGTGGTCTCCACGGGATGGGCTCTGAGCCCCCAGGAACCGGGGGCTGCTCGCCGCTTCCTGGCCACACGTGCCCCCTTCTGCTGCGCCGGCTCTGAGGTCAGGCTCCCCTGCTCGCCCTCCACGCTGAGCTGGACAACCTCCTGCCCACGGCCAGCGCTGGCCCGCACACCAAGGTTCTCTGGTGCACCTGTGACCGAGTCCCTTCGGAACTCTTTTAGTAACAAATGCGGCCGTGAACCACAAGCTGCTTAAACTAAAGTAGGTGACTTTCTTTTTGAAAACTGCATTTATGTTATAATTTTAAGTCTTTATTTCTCGCTGGGCTGGGTCTTCATCGCTGTGCAGGTTTTCTCTGGTTGCAGAGAGCAGGGCGTACTCTTCAGTTGGGGTGCGTGGGATTGCCGTTGCTGCAGCTTCTCTAGTTGCGGGACAAGGGCTCTATTGCATGTGGGCCTCGGCAGTTGCAGCTCCCCAGCTCCAGAGCACAGGCTCAGGAGTGGTGGTGCTCGGGCTTAGCTGCTGCACGGCATGAGGGATCTTCCCAGATCAGGGATCGAACCCATGTCTCCTGCATTGGCAGGCGGATTCTTTAACCACTGAGTCACCAGGGAAGCCCAGAGGTGACTTTTAAAATATGGCATTTACGTATAGTAACTTTATTCAAATGTCTATGCAGTAGCCAGCAACTTTAAATGCTGAATAACATGCTGAACCAGTAATGCCTAATTATGCTTAGTAATATTTTCCACTTTTCATTCACATTCATTCTGAGGATCTTCAAATGAGCTTATGTTAGCACTGTTTTAAAAGAAAACTGACTCTGCAAAACATAGGTCAACGCATCCCAGGCCTCGGGCTTAAGCAGAATCTCTACAATGAGGCCAAATCCCCAGTTACTTTCATAAATTTTAAAAAGTAACCAACACAGCAACCACTTTGGACAGTGGTCTGGCACTTTCTCCGAGTTGAACCAACATCCGCCCTGTGACTCAGAAATTCCACTTCTAGGCATTCACCTCAAGGTGAATGGGACTCGGGCTTCCCAGGTGGCTCAGCGGTAAAGAATCCGCCTGCCAATGCAGGAGATGCCGGTTTGATTCCTGGTTCAGGACAATCCCCTGGAGAAGAAAATGGCAACCCACTCCAGTATTCTTGCCTGGGAAATCCCAGAGAGAGAGGAGCCTGGTGGGCCACAGTCCATGGGTTTGCAGAGTCGGACACAACTGAGTGGCTGAGCATACATGCATGAGTGTGAACACAAAACATGTACAGAACTGTTCACAGCTGCTCCACAGGTGCTCTGTTCATCTTACCCACCAAACCAGAAAACCCAAATCCCTCACCAGGAGATGAACAAACAAACCATGGTTATTCATACAACTCATTCTAGAAAATGGGGGGAGGTTAGATACATGCAACAATGTGGCTAAGTGAGAGAAGCCAGACACAGAAGAATGTATTCAGTAGGAGTCAATCTCCACGGCCCTCTAACCAAGCCAAGCTAATGTACTCTGAAAGAACGCAGAATGGGGAAGGACGGAGACCCCAAGGCAGCTTTCTGATCTGACGCAAAGTCCCCTACGTGGACAGGGCAGCAGGCCACACAGACACCCGCGGTGTCAGGACAAAACTCAACAAACTGTTAAAGGACAGTAAGGGGCTTCCCTGGTGGTCCAGTGGCTAGGATGCCACTCCTAAGATAGGGGGCCCGGGGTCAGTCCCTGGTCAGGGAACTAGATCCTGCATGCCGCATCGAAGACTCAGCACAGCCGAATACATGTTTTAAAATAAAAAAGTATACACTTAAAATTGTCTGTTTCATTTTACATGAATTATTCCTCAACTAAAAAATGAAGAGACAAATGCCCAGCATAGGTGCCTGTGCAGGTGTGAAGGGTGTGGAAACAGCGCGTTCTAGGCGCTGTCCCTGCAGACACCGCCTTCTGAGCCAGGCCCTGTCTCATTTTACCCTTAACAGTATCTGTGGGCAGGTGTCTTATTAATCTCTTCCCCTAATGTTTTCTCATGCCTATAAACGGGAAACGCGTCTCATAAACAAACTGAAAACAAGTAAGCAAAACACATCAGTATTCTTTGGTGATCGGTTGCTACTGTGGGAACAGGAATGTCTACCCTAGAGTCTGGTGTTCATGTTTACATTAACGCGCTGCTTTTACACTCAGCATTGTTCTACTCCTCAGACACCCACTGCTGACCTATAAACAAGAGCAGTAAGCAAATCTCTGCTTTGGGCACAGACGCGGCGCCCAAGATCTGCAGCATTCAGACGTGGGGGCGGGCCCCCAAGATGCGGACTCCACGCAAGGCCCGCAGGATGCTCGACCACAGACAGGTCCCCGGCCCACAAGGGCTCACACACCAGAAATGGGAACCAGCCTGCTAAGTGGTGTCTCGGTGTTTCCCCCCAGTGACAGGCAGAGGGTGATGACGCAAAGAGCTGACAACAGCTCATCCTGTCCAGAGAACAGAAAGATGTCCACTAGGAAGGCAATGGTGCAAGAGGCGGGGAGGCAGGAAAGGGAACTCACGGGCTGCAGCACCACCACCCCCCCCACCCGCAGCGTAAGGGAGGCAGGGAAGGAGGCTGGGGCTGCCCGTGAAGCACCCAAAGGCCAGGCTAGGGCATCTGGAATTCCACACTTTGTTCTGCTGCAAAGGGAAACACTGGGGCTTTGGTAAACAGATGTTTTAGAGCCATCTCTGACAAAGTATGACTGGATGGAAGGAGGAAGGCAAGCAACCAGGAGGGACTGCCAGGACCCAGAGCAGGGCCAGGAGGGAGCAGATGGGGGCAGGCACACGATGACTGGAGCAGTCAGCACACACAGGCCTGGAGGGTGGGCTCGGGAGCCAGGTGGGCCTGAGGCTGGCTCAGCAGGGGCACGTGTGTGTGTGACTTATCCTCTTTAATGATCCGCCCTGGCACATTTTCCATCATTTGGTCTAAAATTCATTCTCTGGATTTCCTGTTATTTTCTCAACTTACTATGATGTAAGAGAAATAATTATGACCAAAAAATAAGCTTCCAGGGAGAATTTTAAGAACTCCAAGGAGGTGCCATCACTGGGGATAACGGGAAGATGTCACACGTGGCCCCGCAAATGGGCTGCTCCGAGGCAGGGGAGGCGTAGGAGAAGGGCAGCACGCCTGCAGCCCGGTGTAAGTGAAGCGGCACAGGCCCGGGTGAGGCGGGGACACGACAGACACGGCTGCTCGCTGAAGCTGGTGAGGAGGGGAGCGTGCAGATCACCCGGCCCCGTGCATTCACCGCAACTGCCATTATGCTCTTACTGTTCTTCCCACCCATTTGCAATCATGAAAGATTTAGTTCGGGCTTTCAAACCAGACCAATAATATATGCCATATGAACCGCTATTTTCTTCTCAAATTACTGAAGCTGAAGAACGGAATATTAACGTTTGAGGGAAAAAAAACAATGGACCGAAGCCAAGTCTCAGAGGTATGCTGCCACATCAGCCATCCTGTGAACAGTAAACTCACGCAACCTCTCTCGGAAGGCCTCTCATACTAAAACAAAAGAGGACAAACCGAGAAAACAGAGGGAGCCAAGGCTCTCGGTGGAGGGGGGGGCGACTCTGGCTCCCTCCCTTCCCTGCCAGCCACTCCCAGACTCCTGGCAGGCCCTTCTCCACAGATGCCTCAGCGTTGGGGTGCTCAGGCGGGGTCTTGGGGTTTCCTCGTTGGCTGTGTGCTCTCCAGATGATCTCCAAGAGCTCAGTTCCGTGAAGTTAGAGAAGACGCATGTGGGAAACCCGCAAACGAAGAATGTGCTGTTGAGTGTCTCTGACTGGTTACTCAACAAGACCACAGTCAGGTCAAAGCAGAAACCCCTCCACCCGCCAGACTGTTGGGATCCCACCTTGTCATCTTGATAAACGGCACCTGCCCCACCATCTAGTTGCCAAAGTCAAAAATCAAGACACACCCTTCACTTCACTTTCCTCCCCCAGCTCCCCACACTTCACCCATGAACAGGTCCTGTGGGCTTGACTTTCAAAACTTGCCTAGATGTGAGCCACCTTCCACCAGCCTGCCTAGCCGGATCAAGGCTCAGGAGCCCTCACTTGGGCTGCATGATCCAGCACTGTTATATACTTGTGGCCTCTGCGCACCCCGCAACCTACTCCCTGGCCCCTAACCCATTCCCCAATCAGCATCTGGAGCCAGTTTTAACAGAGATAAGTCAGACCCTGCCACTCCTGGGTCTATCAAAACCAGCCAGCGGCTGCCTCTACAGTTAGAACAAAACCCCCAGGCCTCCCGTGTGGCTGCACAGCCTTACCACCTGGGGCCTGCGGACCTCACCTCTCACCTCCCTTCCACCCCGGCTGTCTTGTTCAGCTGTCATCACCTCAATGGAATGTTCTACTCATACCCCCGGCACACCCTGAACTCTGCAAATACCTGTTGAGTGAGATGAGAAAGCAAAAATGAAGCCCACAGAAACATGAAAGGAATAGGGAAAAGGGTCAAAAGTGGGAGCCTGGGGTGGGGTCAGATGGTGGGCGGGGTGCGAGTAATGTGGACAGCTAAGGAAGTGGGGGGGACAGAGGGAGAGACCCCCAGTAGCAGGGTTTATTCTGGGTGTGTCACCAGGAGTGCACAGACTGCATGAAGCAGCCTCGAAGCCACATGGACAAAATACCAAAGCTCCCACCTTTCTCCCCGTACCACAGCCACAGCCTGTCAGTCAAGTGGGGGGTCTGTTTAAGAAAAAAAAAACTTCGGAGTTTTGACTCCAAAGCCCATGTTCTTCCATTAAAACACACAGCCTCCCAGAGCACTTGGTTTTAGAAAATACATTCTGTAACAGAGTGAGTTTTGGAAATACAGAACGCTAAGAATTAAAAGCATTTCAACCAAGATAACGCTGTAAAAGCCTGTCTCAAGAGAAGCTGGAAGCCTCTCTGTCCTGACTGCTCCTGCTAATTACTGGGGCTGCACACGCCCTGTGCCCTCTCCCACAACGACCTAAACCGCCAGCCTAACAGAGCGGGCCTCTCCTCCCATTAAGTGATAATGCTCCCTGCACACCCAGGATTTTACTACGCACCTTCCCCTCGAGACCCAAGTCCTCCTCCCCGTCACTCCTCCTAGGAGCTGCTGACACTTCTGTTACCGCTCGGCCCTTTCCCTGCCCACCTTCCCACAACCCAGGCTTAGGCTCCCTCACCTTTGGCTGTCCCTCTGCAGAATCCTAACCGACACAGGGGCCAAACCTTGGGGCCATGGCATTCAGGGCTCCACTGACTCTGGCTCCCGGGCCTCTCCCGGCTCTTCGCCCAGCCTTCCCGCTGTCTCCCTGCTGTGTCCATGGACCCCCCCACCCCCGGCCCCGAGCTTCTGCTCCTGCTGTCTCCTCCGTGTAGAAGACTCCCACTCTGCCCAGCAAGATCATTCATTCATCAAACATTTACCAAGCACCCAAGACACACAAAACACTGCAGGATAACAAAGTTGTTTTCAAAAGTATGAGGTGCTGTACCAATATACGGCATTATGGCTCCATGAGGAGTCTGGATTTTATCAGACAATTAATAAAATTCTACTGGTGCTTTTTCAAGAATGCAATCAAGCAGTAATCGAGACAAGAACATGTCTATAGACAGAGGCAAAGAAGTGGGTGAAAGAGAAAAAAAATCAGAGGCAAGTGACTGATGAAATGCCATCCCAGAACAGGCAGAGCAAAGTACAGACACATGAAACTGTTCCCTCTCGACTTTGTAGCTGGCCAGCTCTGCAGGTGGCTCTCTTGTTCGGTGCTAAGCTGAAGGGTCACACACAAGTTGTTAACGAGACACTGGCTTTGGGGACAAAAGGGAGCAAGAGTAAGTGTTTGGGAATCTGTATTTCATGCTCTGCTCTAGTGTTTGATTTTTTTTTTTTTAACAAAACAAGTATGTATTAATTTTATAATTAAACCATTACTTTGGGGAATTCACTGGCGGTTCAGTGGTTAGGACTGTGCTTTCACTGCTTAGAGCATGGGTTCAATTCCTGATTCAGGGAACTACGTTCTCACAAGCCTCATGGTGTGGCCAAAAAATTAAATAAAATATTACTTTAAAGAAACATACCCCCCAAAAAGACACTGATGCTGGCAAAGATTGAAGGCGGGAGAAGGGGACGACAGAGGATGAGCTGGTAAGATATCATCACAGACTCAATGGACATGAGTTTGAGTAGGCTCCAGGAGTTGGTGATGGACAGGGAAGCCCGAGTGCTGCAGTCCATGGGGCTGCAAAGAGTCAGACACGACTGAGCGACTGAACTGACTGACCCCCAAAAAGCTGCTTCAAGAAAACTATCCTTAGAGCTGTTCAGCATGGTCTGGAGCAGGGAAGGTCTGGAATCGTCAGGAAAACTACTACTCAATTCATCCCAAGCATTAACTTCATATGTGAACTTACTGTTTGGTCCAGTTCCTCAAATTAACGAAGATGATATTACTATGTCACCAAAGGGTCCAAGCCTGCAGGGAACAGTTTCAGTAAAAGTGGAAAGACACGTCCAGACGTTTGACTGGCTCAAGACAGTTCTTATACAGAGTTCCTTTCAGTACTTTCTCTCTCACTGAGGTCATTCTAGTCATGCCAGTATTTCCCAATTTACTCACTGTAATCAAGGCAGGCTCTGAGTCACTGGTTTAAAAAAAAAAACAAAACTTCTGTATACATGTCTACTCACTTGACTTTGACATGAGATGTGTGCACAGAGTTCCAGCTGTTGTTTTATGAATTCTTTAGCAAATTACCTTCATTTAGTCTCATTCTCCTCCACCTCACAACTCAAAAGTCAACCTACCAGCTTCACTCCGGAAAGTACACAATCCAAAGTGTCCATCACTCCGACCCTTACATTTTTACCAGAATGTTCAAGAGATGTGATTTAACATGTGTGTTCCATCCCATTTTTCAAATACCCCCAGAGACTTTCTCTTTAATCAAGTATCCCAACTTCTGCTAAGTCACTTCAGTTGTGTCCGACTCTGTGCAACCCCACAGACGGGAGCCCATCAGGCTCCCCTGTCCCTGGGATTCTCCAGGCAATAACACTGGAGTGGGTTGCCATTTCCTTCTCTAATGCATGAAAGTGAAAAGTCAAAGTGAAGTCGCTCAATCGTGTCCGACCCTCAGCGACCCCATGGACTGCAGCCTTCCAGGCTCCTCCATCCATGGGATTTTCCAGGCAAGAGTACTGGAGTGGGGTGCCATTGCCTTCTCCGATCCCAACTTACTAACAAGCAAATTTAACAAGGTGACTTTTAAAAGTTGCCTTCAGTTTCGTAAAAGTTGTAAGACAGTATCAAAAAACTAGGTCTGATTTTGAAAAAAATTAAAGTTATAAAAGTATCAGAAGATTCAATTCACCATCTTTGAGGTGAATAGTCTAAGAAGGAATATATGTTGACCAAGATTTCTAGACCCTCGAGCAAGGGGCCCGAGACTGGCGGACCGGGTTATAGCTTTCTAGACCGAGATTTGAGACAGTAGCAGTAAAATAGATAAATCTATGTGCATTAAGTAAAAATGCTAAGCAGACTGCAAATGTTAAACACTGTAGCACTGATTGGACTGCACTTTACAGGACCTGGTCAGCCAAAGAAGCTACAGAGCAGCTATATGGACAGTTTTTACACTCACAAAACCAGTTACCCACAAGCCAATAAAGTGTCTCCATCCAACAGAGAAGAGAGACTTAGTTCCAGCAGCAATGACTCCTCAGGAGAGATGATTCTGGCTGCAGCAAGATTCAACATTGCCCTGAAGGCTGACCTGACTGTCCCAGGTGGCCTGGTAGGTAACCCCCGAAAAGACCCTGGGCAGAGAAAGAGAAGAGGAGGGAGCTGGGCAAAGAACAAGAAAAGCTAAAAACGTATAAAGCAGTGAAGAACCGGCGCATTTGAGAAGCCAGAGGCGATGTTTAAGAAAGCCCATTGTAATGCTTGCTCATAAACTACTCTTAACAGCTTACAAAGGGTTTATAGCTACTGTGTCTTCAGGCCCTAACAACAACCCCCTTATTAGCTATCAAAAGGAGGGAACTGTGCCTGGGAGAGCTGAGTGTCACGCCCAAGGTCAGGCAACAAGCTGGGGCTGCAATTCGGGCCCTACCCCGAGAGGTGCACCAAGGAGTGACAAGGAGACACCTGGCAGAGGAAGGAGTCAAGCGCCGGCACAGAGGTGCCCCCGAGAGGCGCTCGGGAAGGTCGCAGGTGCGGCGCGGCGCGGTGGAGCAGGACGGAGCAAGGGGCCCGAGACTGGCGGACGGGGGGCCCCGGAGCGGCCGGGAGAGCCAGGTGCCAGCAGCCCGCCCGACCCGGCCCGCCGCGCTCACCCGAGGCCCGGGCGGGGTCGCCTGGCGCTGCGGCTCCTCCCGATCGGCGGCGACGGCGGCGGCGGCGGCGACTGCAGCGGCCGAGGCAGGGACGCATCATGCGGCCGCGCTCATGGCCGGGCCACGGCGGGCCCCGCGGCTCGGCCCGGTCCCGCCGGGCCGGTCGGAGGGGGTCGGCCGCCCAGGGGTACACGAGACCCGGAGGCCGGGCCGGGAAGCGCGGAGGCTCGGCTCCCGGAAGTGAACCGCGCGGGGTCGGCGGCGCCGCGCTTGCGCAGATCCGGCCGCGCCGCGGCGGGGGCGGGGGCGGGGTTTCTGTGACTCTGGGACCGCGGGTCCTAAAAACTGGCTGTTCCCAGGGAAAGGTAGCCCTCCTTAGTCTCAAGGTCCGCTTTCTAAAATAAACCGATCCGTGCAAGCTGAAGTCTGGGGAAGAGAAAGGATGGGGGTTACGGGCTGCCACAGGCTTTCGGACCCGCCTGTCCAGGGGCCCGCGGCGGCGCGGGTGAAGCCAGCGAGAGGTGCGAGCTGTGCGTGCGGCGCGCGGGGATGAGAAATCCGATCACGGGTTAGTGGAGAAGCGCCAGGGGGACGCCTGGGCCGGAAAACGCGTTGGGGGAAGGCGAAGCGCCGCTGTATGCGTGATTCCCGATTAACGGCCTCTAGGCGGCGTGGACACTACAGCGTCCCAGCGACCCCTTCCAGACGCTGAGTCCTAAGTTTGTCGAAGGTAGAAACGTAGTTAGCTTTGTTTGTGTGTGTGGTGGTTGGCGGAGGTGGGCGGGGGGCGCGGGGGACGGGTATTTCCCATACTGGGAACAATTTCCTCAGGGCTGGGGAGTAGGCGCTCAGTTAGTGTTTGTTGTTAAATTCTTTATGTACCCACTAACTTGTAAGATTGATAAAAACTCATTGAGGATGAAGGATAGAAATCTCACTGTCTGCAAGCCACCTTCTCACAGTTTACCATTCTTGCTCCCAGATATGCTTATATAGCTAAGCTTTTGGAAGTAAAAGGTGCATTAGTCATTGAATTCCAACTTTTGAAAGTTTAAGATTTTTGTTACTGTGCCTGTGCATTTAATATGGTGCTATACATTCCTTGTGGCTCAGCTGGTAAAGAATCCGCCTGCAATGCAGGAGACCTGGGTTCGATCTCTGGGTTGGGAAGATCCCCTGGAGAAGGGAAAAGCTACCCACTCCAGTATTCCGGCCTGGAGAATTCCATGGACTGTATAGTCCATGGGGTCGCAAAGAGTCGGACACGACTAAGCGACTTTCACTTTCATACATTCAGTCAATCCTCATTGAGTCTCCTGTGCTTATTCACTCAGTTGTATCCGACTCTGTGACCCTTTGGACTGTCAACCCTCTGTCAATGGGGTTTTTCAGGCAAGGATACTGGAGTGGGTTGCCATTTCCTCCTCCAGGGATCTTTCTGACCCAGGGATTGAACCAGAGTCTTTTGTGTCTTTTGTATTGCAGGCAGATTCTTTACCGATGAGATATCAGGGAAGCCCTCCTAATCTCCTGGCTTATTTATTTCCACAAGGAAGAAAAGAGAGGTAGGCTTCCAATCTGTGGGCAATTCCTTTTGTATAGGCTGAAAGAAAGGATGACTGTCTTTGGATAATGTCGAGACTGCAAGTGGCTGCTATGCTTAAGATACACTTGCTATCAACAATGTTAAAAGATATCTTCTTTTATATTAAAGAAATTAAAAGATGCTTACTCCTTGGAAGGAAAGTTATGACCAACCTAGATAGCATGTTCAAAAGCAGAGACATTACTTTGCCAACAAAGGTTCGTCTAGTCAAGGCTATGGTTTTTCCTGTGGTCATGTATGGATGTGAGAGTTGGACTGTGAAGAAGGCTGAGCGCTGAAGAATTGATGCTTTTGAACTGTGGTGTTGGAGAAGACTCTTGAGAGTCCCTTGACTGCAAGGAGATCCAACCAGTCCATTCTGAAGGAGATCAGCCCTGGGATTTCTTTGGAAGGAATGACGCTAAAGCTGAAACTCTAGTACTTTGGCCACCTCATGCGAAGAGTTGACTCATTGGAGAAGACTGATGCTGGGAGGGATTGGGGGCAGGAGGAGAAGGGGACGACAGAGGATGAGATGGCTGGATGGCATCACTGACTTGATGGACGTGAGTCTGAGTGAACTCCGGGAGTTGGTGATGGACAGGGAGGCCTGGCGTGCTGTGATTCATGGGGTCGCAAAGATTCGGACACGACTGAGTGACTGATCTGATCTGATGGTTGATTTACAATATAGTTTCAGGTATACAGCCCAGTGATTGAATTATACATATATGTGTATATGTTCTTTTTCAGACTCTTTCCCCTTATAGGTTATTACAAAATATTGAGTATAGTTCCTTGTCCTATACAGTATGTCCTTGTTGGTTATTTGTTTTATATATAGCAGTGTGTA
Organism: Bos mutus; assembly: GCF_027580195.1. Lineage (NCBI taxonomy): Eukaryota > Metazoa > Chordata > Mammalia > Artiodactyla > Bovidae > Bos > Bos mutus. Next base: position 51,507,721 of record NC_091634.1, on the reverse strand, counting down.
TATGTTAATCCCAACCTAATTTATCCTTCCCCACAGAAGTATCTTTAAAAAAAAGTTAATAAACACAACAAAACAGATCTGAGAAATTTTGGAAGTTAAATCATGACTCTCATACAAATATGCCAAAGATTTATGTCTCATACACATGTCAAAGATTTAACTCACTAATTTATGAGGGGAAAAGTAGGTACGATGAATGATAAAAGTGGTTCAAAGATGAATCCAAAAGACAGGTACATGTAGGCAGTCAGGAATGCTGCCAGTGGTTAAGACTCTGCATCCCAATGCAGGGGCCACGAGTTCAGTCCCTGGTTGGGGAACTAAGATCCCACATCCCAGTGTGGCCCAAAAATTAAAATAAAAAAGAATTTGCTTAATTGAACCAAATCAAAACTGGCTTCTATAGTAGGGAAGTCAGTTGATCTTCTGCCAGACAAGGTTCATTTAAATGTCAGGTATCAGTGGGCAGGAATTGTTACCAAGCAGGTCAGCTGGACTTGCATGGAGACCTCTTGTCTTTTTCCTGAAACTGGTGCTAAGAGTGGAATCACACAAGCTATATTCAATAGCCAAAGAATGGAAAGGGGCAACCTAGTTTGCAAATCAGCTCTCAACCCAAATCTGGTGGAGCCACCAAATATATTAGAAGGTCAAGGTTAAAAGGAAGGAATTGGCAGGAGGGGAAAGAATATTCATGACTTACTGGAGAACTGGGGTGTGGTTTGGACCCAGAACTGTTGCGCCTCTCCTTTGCAGTGCTTTATGGGCTTTTTCAGTTGCTGTCCTGGCAGTTGTCAGCTGTCCTGGCGCTGATGAGTGTGTCATTTAGCCTGTGCTAATATATTACAGTGAGCTGATAATGAGACTCAAGGTCCACTGGAAGCCACATCTTCCCCACTCTTTGGCCTAGTTTGTTCTCATCAGTTCTTGTTACTTTTTCTCTTTGCATCTTCCTCCTGAAACTTGCATGCTTGTGGGTGCTCATTCGCTCAGTCATGTCCAACTCTTTGCAACCCCATGGACTGTAACCCACCAGACTCCTCTGTCCACGGGATTTCCTTAGATAAGAATAATTGGTTTTGGAGTTCTGTGGTGGTCCCAGTGGTTAGGGCTCTGAGCTTTCACTGTAGGAGGTACAGATTTGATCCCTAGTCGGGGACTAAGATCCTGCATGCTACATGGTACAGCCAAAAATTTAAACTAAGTAAATTAAAGAAAAAAACACACATTTCATTTGAAGGAGGGGCAAGGGTAAGATTCTGGGGCAACAGCCTTGGTAACAGAATCACTGGCCTTGCTGTCTATTCTCCAGAATCTATAGCGTTGGGACACCCCTGTTGGCTCCAGTGGCTGGGAGTGCACACTTCCAGTGCAGGATACCCAGGTTTGATCCCTGGTCAGGGAACTAGATCCCACACACTGCAACTAAAGATCCCAAGTGTTGCCAACTAATACCCAGTACAGCCAAATAAATAAATAAATTTTAAACCTATAGAATGGAACTTCCGTCATGGTCCAGTGGTTAAGAATCCGCCTTCCAGTGCAGGGGACATGGGTTCGATCCTTGGCCTGGGAACTAAGATCCCGTGTGCTGGGAGGCAGTTAAGCCTGCACATGCCACAGCTACTGAGTCCCTTCACCACAAGGAAAGATCCCTAGGGCTGCAGCCAAGACCTGATGCTGCCAAAAAAAAAAAAAAAAACCTATAGAGTTAGAAATAGCTGCAAAGAAAAAGATCCATAGACCCAGATAATCCAAGGGTGTGCAGGACAACACCTAGTTGCCCGTTGAAGACACACGCTGACTTTGTGACCCATTTCAAAGTCTTTCACAAAAAGACTTGTAATTCTTCTCAGCCCCCACACCTGTACGGGCTTGTTTACTGTAACTTGAAAATTGCCCTGTTGCTAAAGGAAGTAGCATGATGAAATCATTCATTAAAATATCTAACAGGATGACAGCAGTTGACAAAAACAATTCAACTCTTATCAAGGATTTTCATCTTTCTCAACAGACTTGGTATGTGGTCTTCTGCAAGTCATTTCCCTTCTCTAAGCCTCGGCTCTTTTTTTACTCTCTAAAAAAATACAAGATTAGACTTGATTTCCAAGGTTTCTTCCTATTTTGAGACAGTGGTTCAACACACTTTTTTGGGGTCTCTCTTTTATTTCATAAGGCCCACGGAACCAAACACCTACCCTTGGATGTCCTCACAGGAATGAGGACATCTCAGCTCCAGGATCAGTTCTGTGTATCCATCAGGAGCTAGTGTGCAGCTAACCACTCATCCCACGAAATAGTTCTTTTAAAGTGGAGCCTCCGTTCAACCACATGAAAAGATGCTCAGCCTCATTCAAAGTAAAAGGAATGAATCCAGATTTAAGAGTATCAAGAGATCCCATTTTTCACCTAGTCAGTTGATGAACATTAAAGTTTGGCGATTCTGTGTGTTGGCAGGAAGACCAAATTGGTACAGTTGTCACTTTATTCAGCTCTTTGCAGAGCAAGATAGAGGTATGAATCAAAACAATTTAATTGTATTTACCCTTTGACCCAACTTAGCAATTTATCCTCCAGATAGAGTCCCTCATGCACACAAAGATGTTTGCACTTCAGTATTTATAGTAGAATGTTTGTAGAAGCATAAAAATGCATTGCCCTATATGCTGTCGATATATGAAGTAGAGTGTGTTATACATACGAATGGAATACTGTGCAGTGATATCTGAGGTATATTAACTCTATGGTGTCAGTTCAGTTCAGTTGAGTTGCTCAGTCGTGTCCGACTCTTTGCGATCCCATGGACTGCAGCATGCCAGGCTTCCCTGTCCATCACCAGCTAACTACGGTGTAAAACTGTATTTGAAAAAGAAGATCTGGGGTATATATATGTTTGTATATACAATCCCTGGGAAAATGTACAAGGAATAGGTTTGTAACTTGTTAAGTTTGTAAACCAGGTATCCATTTTTAAATACATAAAAATTTAAAATAAATGAGACAACCCAGTGGAACAATTGGCAAAACACTTGAACAGGTGCTTCACAGAAGAAAATCCAAACATGAAAAAATGCTCATTTTCATTAGTCATCAGGGAAATGCAAACTTCAACCACAATGAAATACTATTTACACACCCAGTAGAATGGCTAACATGAAAAAAACACCAAGTGCTGGTGAGCATGCAGAGAAACTGGGGCCTCCATCCACTTCACTGCCGGGGGCAGGAATGTGATTGTTAAACCACCCCGCAGGACCGTTAGGAGTACCTGCTGAAGACAGATCGGAAGACTTGTGATAGGATGTTCCCACAATACACAGTACAGCATTGTTCATGGATATTCAGGTTGTTTGCAGTGTGGAGCCAGAATGAACAGATAGTAGTCTACCTATACAGTGAAATACAAGACTCTACAGAATGAAAGTGCACACTACACACAAGTAAATCTCACAAATAGGATGTTGAGTAAAAGTTCAAAATCGGGCAAAACTGACCTTTGGTATAGGAAGACAGGGCAGGGCTGTGATTACCACGGTAGTAGGGATGCTGGGGCCTAGTAATATTCTATTTCTTGAGCTGGGTGCTGGTTGTATGGGTGCTCACTTGGTAAAAATTCAGCCTTGTACATTTATGATTTGTATGCTGGTATTTTAACAGTGGGAGAGAAAGAGACTTCCAAGATCTGTACAGTGGAAAAATCAGAAATTTCTTCAGAAGGGAGTTTGGGTGGTTTCTTACTTTTTCCACTGAGATTGTGATGTTGAATGCATCAGCCAGATCAGGGAAGCCAGAAGGCTGAAGCTCTCCAACCCAAGGTGCTGAACAAGGCCCAGGAAGTCTAAACCCAAAGTGGTGTGACACATTCCTGAATTCCTTTTCACTGGGTCACCTCACCTCCAGCTGCAGGTAGAGCCGTCGAGGGCAGCAGGCCTGTGCCTTGGGCTCTGCGTTCCCTGGAATCCCAAGCTGGCCCTCTCCTGCCCTTCAGCATGTCTTCCTCCCCGGCACATTATCAAAAATTCCTCCTCCTCTCCCATTCCTGCGACAGTGCAATACACAGCAAATGAACGAATGAACATGTCACGGTTGGCCCCTTGTTCAGATGAAGAAACAGGCCCACTGAGTTTAAGGAGTGTGCTGAGGGTCATACAAGTGGGAGAGGAGCTCATAGCCTCCTACTCCTGAAGCACCCTCTACAGGAAGAAAGGTGTATACACATGGCTGATTCATTTTGTTACGCAGCAGAAACTAACACAGCATTGTAAAGCAATGATAAAAAAAAAAAAAGATACTAAGGAAAAACACCTGAAAAAAAGCACCTGATCTGAGAATGAAGCCCACCTCAAAGGGAAGCAGTCAAGAAGGCAAGAGAGACGAGACCAAGTTCTGATGACATCACTTGGCCCCTGGATCCTGCTGGGCCAACCCCAGAACTTTTCAGTCATGTAAGCCACTGTATTCCTATGATCACCACTCTTTTTTTTGGTTGTGCCTTGAGGGATGCAGGACCCCAGTTCCCCCACCTGGAGTCAAACCCGCACCCCCTGCAGTGGAAGCTGTCTTAACCACTGGACCACCAGGGAAGTCCCTATATGCCCTCTTTTTTTGAAAACCCAGTTTGCCTGGCCTTTTGTCACTTACACATTTACATTCTGGTAAATACACGTTCCAGGTCCAAATACACTAGTTCTATCGTATTTCCTCGAATTACCAGTATAGATTTCATATCTTGAAATCTCATGGTTAACCCAGCATGACTTGATCTTTGCCACTGGTGCTTCCTCTTCTGCGGGGTCACAGATGTTTTTCATGAGTCATCTGTCCTGAATGTTTCCCAGGCCCAATGTCTAGTTCACTGGTCTGTGGTTTGCAGAATTTACTTTCTTCCCCTTTTTAAGTAAAATGGCCATGTCATGTGCTTCTCTCCAACCTTCTGGCAAGTTCAGAAGATCTTTTATGAAGTTTGGAGAGATAGGTGAATCTTCTTGAAGATAAATGATATTTCCCCCAAATGGAGTCTGACCCTGAATGAACCCTCATTTTCCAATCTTCCTGAATAGTTGGTATCACCACAGTGAGGACAAGGCTGAAAGAGTCTACTCCTGGTGCTGGGTTCACTCACTGAACCAAAGGAGGACTTCCTCCAGCCACAGATACGATCCTCCTCTATTCCATACAGTCTTCGTGATGCTCTTGTAGCCTTCGGGATCCGCCCCCCGCATCTGTAGTGCCCACATAACTTACACTTCTCTGAATTCACATGAAGCTTAAAATACCCAGAGATCTGGTTTCTCACAAATGATGACTACACGGAGCTGGTCATGCAAATCAGAAATGGACCAGAAGCAGCTGCGGTGCTGAAGGCCCCATGCCTCTTGTAGAATCGCAGCTCCCAGCTCTTTCCTTCCCGTTGGTCCCTTCAACTTTCCCAAGCAAGTCTGAACAGTCCACTTTCCCAGGGACCAGCAGCTCCACGTGTGGGGCACAAGAAAGACACTTGATCGTCAATCCACAGGTGTCTTTTCTTCTAAGTGGCAGAACTCCAGTTCCTCCTGCCTAACTCCTAAGACTTCAGAGAACAACCCCTGCCCCAGTTTTCTGAGGTTGACATTCTGCCCTAGTTCAGATGCCAGGGCATTTATTGAAAGGCAGAGCTTTTTAGGGCTTCCCTGGTGGCTCAGTGGTAAAGAATCTGCCTGCCAATGCAGGAGATGCAGGTTCGATCCCTGGGTCAGAAAGATACCCTGGAGAAGGAAATGGTGACCCATTCGAGTATTCTTGCCAGGGAAATCCCATGGACAGAGGAGCCTGGAGGGCTGCAGTCCACGGGGTTGAAAAGAGTTGGACACAGCTTAGTTACCCACCCAAAGGCGCTCTATAGCCCTGCAGTGTAGCTCTGAAACTGTCTTCAGAGAATTTGCAGTGTCAGAATTCAGTCTGTTTCCCTAGGTGTTAGAACCAAGCTTGCCATAACCCCAAGATTTTTGGGAGGGGGGGTGTCCATTTACATTCCTATGCTTGCTCTTGAACTGAAAAATCCCAGATACATGTATATGTATGACTGAGTCGCTTTGCTGTCCACCCAAAACTGTCACAACATTGTTAAACAGCTATATTCCAATATAAAATAAAAAGCTTTTAAAAAAAATAAGTGTCCGAAGCACACATATTTTTTACCTTTTGTGGTTTTGGTTTGTTCTTTTGAAGAGATGTGGAAGAAACCCAAGCCAGACAGCTCGAAAATTGTGTTTATTGTATCTGGTGAAAAGATGCTGATGCGCGTAGGAGTTCAAGAAAGTGGAATCCATCAGCTTTTTAAGATGCCCCCTTTCAAAAAAAATCAATCGGCCTCACAGTGCCCTTCCGTTCCATACATCCTTGCCTGACTGGTTTCACAAGTACGTTCCTTAAAGTCAAGGCTTCAGCCTAACTGAAACAGAAGAGCAGGAAATGGCATAAGGGGATCCTTGTCTTAAAGGTGCGGACACCAGGGCGGGGTAGCAACCCGAATCAGGTTATACTCCCTTCCTGGGCTCCCCCACCTCCAGAATCACCAAGTAATTCACTCATCTGTCCACAGAACGGCCTGCACCCACCCCCCACCCCACAGCTCTGCTCGGCCCGGGAGAACACCCTAGTTTTTTGAGCAGATCCAGGAAACGGGGTTGCAGCGACCTTCTGTTAGAAGTCCCCTAGAGTGCTCCCAGGGGCGGGGGACGACGCCTGCATCCGAAAGGCGGCCCCAGCCCGGAGCGAGCCGGGGCCGGAGGGGCCCGAGAGCCTCGGAGCTTCAGGCGCGGGTAGCGGCCCCACCCCAGCACGTGACGCTGCTTCCGGGCCGCACCGCGGCTGCGCAGTCCGGGGCGGGGGGCGGGGGGGGGCGGGCCCGGGCTGCTGACTGACAGCTCGCGCGGGCAGGCCTCAGAAGGACACGGCTCCGGGGCCGGTGCAGTGGCCACACCGCCGAGCCCAAAGGCGCCCGCCCGCGCGCTAGCTCCCGGGCCCATCCGGCCGTCCAACCCCCGCCGCGGTGAGAGGGGCGGGGGGCCCTTTGGCGCCCGTGAGGGGAACGGCGTGCCAGGCTCTGTGGGCGGCGCGGGGACTCGCTCTCCGAGGGGCGACAGCCGGAGCGCCCGCGGACCGGCGGGTGAGGGGTGGTCGGGTGGGGACCGGGGCTCTGCGGGGTCGGCCTCGGCTCGCGCTGAGGTGAGGAAACGGGAGGAGGGGGCCAAGAGCCCACCTTATGGGGAGCAGGGCGCTCCCTGGGGGGTGGAGGGGCTGGAAAAGGTGTCCCCATCCCTGGCGGCTGACGGTGTCGCCAGGTGGCTTAGGAATGGAGCCTGCTCCCCAGTTTTGGGGGAGGAACCCCCCCGACTCCTGGACGAGCGTGCTGGGGAGGGGCTTCCTCGAACCGGGATGGGGAAGACTCGGTGAGTTGTGCTGCGTGCTGGGCTTTAAGTTTGCTGCCCCTCTGCTTCTGAGGTGGCAGCGGGGGCGGTGTGGGGGCACAGGAGAAGGGCTCGACCCGCCTCCCCGGGACCCCCTCGTCCCCGCGGTGGTCGGGAGCAAGAGGAGCTTTGCCGTGGGGCCGTGTAGAGCAGCTGGTTCAGGGTGGCCTGGCACAGGGACCAGGGTCTTGGAAAGGACAGGATGGGGGATTTTCTGGAGCTGGGTGGGAGTTTCGCCTTGCTTGGGGTCTGGGCTTCTCTGGGTTGTAGGTTGATTGAGTTTGGGAGGAGGAAGAGGACTTGTCAGTAGGGACTGGGCAGCTCCTGTGACTCTGGTTAAGTGTGAGGCCAGGGTGCCAGCCTGCAGACTGGGCAGGAACTCACTTCTGAGCTGGCACAGGTGAGAAGCTTGACGTGCAGCTTGACTCGCTGGGGTGAGTAAATGATAGAGGCAAGCTGACAGCTGTCAGGGAGCAGGCGACTCTCCAGACCATTGTCACCTAAAGCTGAGGTTTGGAGCTCATTTGATTCAAGGCACCCCCTCCCTCAACCTAAACCAGGGCAACCAAGATGCTTAACACCGAATTAAGCAAAGAAAAAAAATTCAGTTGTATTACGCTTGAGCGCTTTTTTCCATCTTTCCGTGGTTCTGTTTGGAAGTGTGTGTTTTCCCTTGTTCCTTCTCTCCCTTGGGCTGTCACTGGCTTTTATTTCCACTTGGTGCAGAAATAGGACTGCTTACGCATTTGAAGCACAGGGCGATCGGCTGGCTATTGAGATCAGCTCACAATGAGAAAGTTGACTCATGAGGTTCTTTTTCCATTAAAGAGATGAAGATGGCTGAGGAGTCAGGAATATGCACTTTACTGAGCAGATTATCTCTAACTTCTCATTTGGTTCTGGAATACATTCCTGTGATTTTCTTCCGTCTTTGTCTTTTGTATGGCTTGTGTGGGTTAATGTGAAGATAGTTTGTATTATTTGAGAACACAGCAACTAAGGCCAGTGAAAAACTACTCAGCAACCTGAGTAAATCACAAACCTTGAATTATTTGCTACAGATTTCCAGACAGTGCAGAATATCCACAGATATTAGACATGGTCCTTTTTGCATGACAATAGCTTTGGTTCTTTGGAGGTAAATTGCTTTAGGATGGCCCCAAATGGCTCTGAGGGGCTTCTTAGGTGGCTCATTGGTAAGGAATCTGCCTGCCAATGCAGAAGACATAGGTTTGATCCTTGGTCCAGGAAGATCCCCTGGAGAAGGAAATGGCAACCCACTCCAGTATTCTTGCCTGGAGAACCTCATGGACAGAGGAGCCTGGCAGGGTACCCATGGGGTCGCAAAGAGTCAGACACGACTGAGCAGCAACAAAATGGCTCTGAGAGCACATTTTTTAGGACAGTTTTTCGGAAGGGTTTAAGGTGAAATGAGTCATCATGCTACCTGCTTTTGTCTCCCTTCCCTTCTCTCAAAAGGAAATAATCAAGTGAAAAGAAACATCAAAAGCAGCCTAGGAAGAGAGAAAGTCAGGGAAAGTCAACCCATATGACATGCAAAGGGAGGAGTAAAAATCCTTATTGCCAATGATAATCCCTCACTTTTACACCACAGAGTAATTTGCAAAGGGCTCTCACACACAGAATCTTAACTGATCTTCATAAATGTCACAGATGAGGAAACTAAGGCTAAATGGCTTGCCCATGGTCACTTAGCTAGTAGGAGCAAAGCAGTGTTAAGCCTAGCTGTCTGACACCAGATGCAGTGGCCCATCACCGCTCCGCTGAGCAGGATGCAGGATGCGGGCCGGTGACACACACATCTCAGGGCCCGCGGGATTCCCAGCATCCCTGTCCCCCACCGCTTTCCCTGCTTGCTAAGGCAGCGTGGCTCTCGAGCGTAGACGCTCTCCACCACTTCCTTCTACCCCAGGCTTGAGCGTCTGCGTGTACTCAGATTTGTTTATAGGTCCTTGAGAAACCTAGTGGGAAGTATGATTGCAGGGAGTGTGTTTTGCTCAAGCGCTCAGAGTTTCCTAATAGTCTAGGTGTCTTCAGCCACGTGATGCAACAGACCAAGGCAATTCTAGGGACACTTGCCATAATCGTTTTCCTTGTCCTCCACCCAGAAGAAAAATGCAGTGGTTGTGAAACCTGAGGAGTTGACCCAGTACTTTTGTTTGTTTTATCCAGTTTTTTTTATACATGGCATTGTTTGCGTTATGGTGATGTGTTTTTTTTTTTTTTTTCCCTTTCCTCTTTAAAGAGGGCACAGCTGTTCTCATTAGGGAAGAATAAGCTTGAATCCCATTTTCTAGCTCTGAGCATCTAGATCTGAAAAAGGACACCAGAGGAGGTTATCTGAGTGTGTTTCAGCAGGTCAGTGGTGCAAAACAATTTTTAAAAAGTCAAGGCAGTCTGGGGTGCATCAGTGGCTGTGTAGATCTGGAAGGACAAAGGTGAAAGTTCTCGTGTTGAGGAGCATGGGCTCAGTAGTTGTGGCTTGCAGGCTCCGTTGCTCAGCAACATATGGAATCTTCCTAGACCAAGGATTGAACCTGTGTCCCCTAAATTGGCAGGCAGATTCTTAGCCACTGTACCAAGAGGGAAGTCCCAGAGTGATTTAAAACAAAAACAACTTTGAATCAAATCATGTCTCTCCCCAGTGACATCTCAGTAGTCTTGGGATCAGATGCAAGCTTCTTACCTGGGCCCACTATGCAAGGACTGACTGACCTTCCTTGTTGCTCCAGCTTCATCAGTTGCCACTCCCTCCCTCAACAAAAGTCCCTCCTTCTTTCTGGGCCTTGACTGGGTCTAACTTGCTCTGTCTCAGGGCCTCTGCACTGGCTGTTCCTCCAGCCAGATTCTCCTGTGGCTGACTCCTTGTCATTCAGGTCACTGGTCCAGTGTCACAAGCTTAGTGGAAGCTCCCCTAACAATTTAAATAATTTCATCCTGGTCCCCAACCCACTTTGCTCATGTCGTATTGTTTTACTTTCATCATTGGTAATCAGAAATGGCCATATGTGTACGTGCTTTTAGTGTCGGCTCCCCGTTTAACATCGCATCAACAGAGCCCCAAAGAGTGCCTGACACGTAGTAGGTGCTCAGTAAATATTTGCTAAATGAATGATTTTTATAACAGACCTTGTCAAAGATAAGAGGGATTGCTGCATTGGTAGATAATAAGTTAGTCTTCTCTTACTAGAGACAGCCATCCGTAGGCTGGTCAGCTGACTGTCAGGCCAGAGAATTTTAAGCTTTAGACAGACAGTAAAACCAGATCAGTTTATGAGTCTCCTAGGGCTGCTGTACCAAAGTACCACAAACTGGGGGATTTTAGGGAAGAGATAATTATTCTCTTACAGATCAGGAGACAAGACGTGCAAAATCAAGGTGTCAGCAGGGCTGGTTCCTTCTTGGGGTCTGTTCCTGCCCTTCTCTCAGCCTCTGGGGGTTTCCAGCCACCCTTTCTGTTCCTTGTCTTGCAGCTGCATGACCCCCATCCCTGCCTCTGTGGTCACATGACCTTCTTTCTGTGTGTCTGTGTGTATGTATATGTGTTTTCACAGTATCTTCCCTCTGTGTGTGTCTCCCTGTCTCTTCTTATAAGGACACCAGTCAAATTGGATTTGGGGCCCAACCTATTCCATTATGACTTTATGATTTAAAAAAAAAATGTTTATTTAGTTGGCTGCACCAGGTCTTAGTTTCAGCATGCAGGATATTTAGTTGTGGCATGTGGGATCTAGAACCCAGGTCCCCTGCGTTGGGAACACAGAGTCTTAGCCACTGGACCACCAGGGAGGTCCCTCAGCATCTCTTTCCATGGTTCAGTTCATGGGATGCTCAAAGCATAACACCTTCTAACTTCGAGATCCAGTAACATTTTAAGGGGTAAAACTGGTAGGAGGGGGCCGGATTATTTTTCGGGCTAATGACATGGATTTGGATGTTTATGCCTAAAGTATTTGTGATCCTTACAACTTACAGCTTGTGCTCTAGGTGGGTCCCGGGCGAGGAGAGGGAGGGTCTGATTCATAGAGTGACTTGCGCAGGGTCATCCAGGACCGCACGAACCTCCCGACTGACTGCAGAGCCGGTGGCCTCTCCCCATAACCGCTGGTGGCCAGGTCTCCCTGGTGGCTCCAGCCTGGGGCAGGATGCAGAGTTTCCCTGACAGCTCCAGAGGCCCTGGGGGGATGACTGCTCCCTTGGGGACACACTTCTGTCCCCGTCCTTGTGACGAAGGGTTGGCTCCCTGATGGCGAGATAAACGGTGCCACTGGACACGATGTTCCCATGTCAGGCCTCGCATAGCCGGTCGGAGCCGGAGGCCACAACATCAGAGCAGTCACATTTTTCCTTTGTGGGACTTTCCCAGTGATTCTGAGGGGCTTTTAAGTAAGGCTTTTGAGAATTCTGAGTTTCAGTGTCTCAGATTTTGACCCTGAAAAAGGTTCAGAAAAAGGGCCATGCAGGAGTTGCTAGAAAAACTTGTGATTTGGGCCTGGTAGGTGGAGAGTGGGGTTGAGGGTCATGAGAGCAGGGCAGCCTGTGAGCAGAGCAGCCAGTGTAACCTGTCCCTTCGCCTTCAGAGGTCTTTTTATTGCTGGCTTCATCTCAGCCAGATACCCAATACCCACTTCTTCCCTATTTAATTTTTTGTTGGCTGGGTAATTCATGCAGGTGGTACAAAACTCAAATTATATGGGAGGATGTCCAGGGAAAAGTGATTTCTGTCTCTACCTCTCCTCCCCTGGCTTCCCGTCTCCTTCCCAGGGGCACCATCTCTGCCCATTTCTGTGTCTCTTTGCAGAGACTGAAAGTCCTTTAATGTCCCCAAGTGCCACCCCCACCCCACCCCATGTCATCCCACACACTGCACTCCCATCCTGACTTTTCATGCCTCTTGCCTTTTCAGAACCCTTGCTGTGGGGACCTGTTAGGCTGGTCTGTTCCCAGGTGCTAAGAGCTGATGGCAACACCTCTGCCAAGAGTTTTATATTTAGAAGGGAGATGCTTAGAAAAATAGGAATCTGTAATGGTAGAGCATGGGGCCTTCAGGGAGGAGTGTGGGAGCAGAGCTTGTATTTGTGGGTTCGGATCCGGTGCCTTGAACTTCAGGGTTAGCCCTGGCGAGGAGGCCTATGTGCCTCCCGTCACAGCCTGTGAGCAGCGCTGGCTCTCAGGTTCATGCAGGTCTGGTCCAAGTACTAGGCTGTGTTTGCAGCTCATCTCTCCCGTTTCCTGGTCTGGAGTGGGGCCCATCCTCCGTGTTTTACGCACAGTTTGGTGGTACCTTCATAGCTCTCAAAAGGCGGTGTGGTCCCAGCGTGGCACATGGGGTGACACTTCGTGTCCCGTGACAGAGGAGGGATGTCATGGAAGAAAAGCCTCTCATCCTTGGGGCCTTCTGGGCTTATTCTGGAAACTTCCTTCTGACTCTGAAGATGCAAAGTGAATGATCAAGATGCATTGCAGTGTGGGAATCATCTCCACCAAAAGCTGAAAGAAATGGTAAATCTGGAAGGGAAAAAAAGAGAGTCAAGGCAATTGTTTTTTCTCCTCGTTACTGAATCCATGTATGGAAGCTCGTGCTGGGTGCGGGCCGTGTTCCCAAGGGCCAGCCTTGCACAGACAGGTGTGCTCTGAGGCCTTTGCAGCCCAGCCAGGCATGACTCAGAGCCGATGACTCACTGGTGGCAGTGATGACCAACAGGCAGGGGAAAAGGAGAATCTAGAAAGAGCAGCATCAACAGAAAATGCCAGAGTTAGTGAGCTTGGTGGGTTACTGTTCAGCTGACATCCTTGAGTGAGGAGCTTTGAGGGTGAAACAGGGAAGCTAAGATGCAAAAATAGAACCCAGGAAAAGTGTGTCGGGGGGAAACCCTCACAAGAGAAGAAAGCTAAACTGAACTGTATGCTAAGTCACTTCAGTCGTGTCCGACTCTGTGCGACCCCATAGATGGCAGCCCACCAGGCTCCCCCATCCCTGGGATTCTCCAGGCAAGAACACTGGAGTGGGCTGCCATTTCCTTCTCCAATGCATGAAAGTGAAAAGTGAAAGTGAAGTCACTCAGTCGTGTCTGACTCTTAGCCACCCCATGGACTGCAGCCTACCAGGCTCCTCCATCCATGGGATTTTCCAAGCAAGAGTACTGGAGTGGGGTGCCATTGCCTTAGTAAGTGCTAAGAATGAAGTCAAAGAATTCAGTGAGATCGGACAGTGAAAAGCTTAATTCGTGTGGTGATGCACAGGAAATAGGAAACCAGTTCACAGAGGGAAACTGGTCCACTTCCCTCTCTGGAGAGAGGCAGGTTATGCTGGACTTCGAGAAGCAACAGGATCACTCTCAGGAGCCCGAGGCCTGCTCTGGATGATGAAAAAATTTCATTTTCGTGTTGTCGTGGAGTAAAGGTTGTCCACATAATCAAATGTAACGTATAGGGAATTTAGTAAGACCCTTGTGCCCCATGAAGGAAGCAGAATCTCGGACTTCCATTTCTCAGGTCACCCCAAGGGGCCAAAACCTGAGGGGTCCCAGGGATTGACCCCTCCCGCCCAGTGGTCCTCCTCTGTCCTCACCTGTCCCATCTCTGCACAGTCACCAGAGCACAGCATCTTGGCACAGTTAAAATCAGATTGTGGCATTCCCCTGAGGCAAACCCTCCAGGCCTCTCCCAGTGCTCCTGGGGTGAAACCCAAACTCCTTAACTTGGCTCCCAAGCCCCTGCCTAGCAGGTGGCAACCCCACCAGCCTCAACCAGGCCAAGTTCATTCCCACCACAGAGCCTGTGAACTTGCCATTTGCTGGGGCTGGGCTGCTGGTGGGCAGTGGGGATTCCTCAGGCTGAAGGAATAGAAGGGCAGGGTGAGCCACACATATGGGCTTCAGTTTCTAGCAGCCGCACAAACAAGTCAATGAAACAGTCCCAGTTAACTTTAATAGTAGATTTTATTTAATCCAGTATGCCCAGGACATGATCATTGACATATCTAATCAATATAAAAATTGTTAGCAAGACAATTACATTCTCGTCCAGCACTTAGTCTGGGGTCTGCGTGGTTGGCACATCTCAGTTTGAGTGAATCGCGTTCCCTGGCTCAGTGACCACGCAGGGACAGTGGCTGCAGCCCTGTCCCACTTGTGCTTTTGTTTCATTTTGTTTCATTCATCACTGCTCTTGCGATGGGGAGCATGCTGCCTCCTATTTACCTCTGTTCTCTGATTTGAGCACATGCTCCTGGACGCCTGGGCTTGTTTGCCTTGTCCATTTGGCATAGCACCTGGCACCCTGTGATGCTCAAGAATGTTTGCTGAGTGATCAAACATACACATGATCGAACAAACGAACCACTTCTTCCTCTTCACATCCCAGAGGCAACTGAATAGTTGTCACTGCCATTTAGAGCCTCCTTTAATCAGGGGAACTTCATGCACAAGGCTTCCTGTTTCTCGTAAGTCCCTAACTGCCTCATATCAGGACTTGGGTATGTCACAGGCCCATCGCGATAGTTCTTTACTGAGCTTATTTGCAGGGTGACGGTGATACTACCAAGAAAAAGATTTTCAAAAGGAAGCAGTGAACAGGATTGAGGCTCTGTGGTGGTGTTAGTGCTCAGAGTTAATCTAGATCAGGCATTTCAACTGGGGACAACATCTAGGGACCTTCTCATCACAGCTGGATGGTGCTTCAGGCATCCGTGGGTGGAGGCCAGGGATGCTGCCAAGCCCGCAGAACAGCCCCCACTGCCGAGAATTATCCAGCATGCGTGCTGCTGGAGCCCTGCTGTTGATCAGCGTGGCTTCCTGTTGGCTGCGTTTCTGAGTTGCCTCTGGTAACGTCAAGGAGGTTATTAGTCTCTAGAAACTTGACAGGTTCTGTGCCGGCCCCGTCTTTTCATTCCCTTGTCTCCCTTTCATGTAAACCCACCCCTACTTAGCATTTCTTTTCCTACGAGGGCAGACCAAACAGGCACTGCCTCCAGCTAAAGCCTTTGAGATGAAAAAAAATGCCGCTGCACGTTTGCAGCACAAATTAGAATTCTGCAGGGCAGACGTCTGGAGAAGACCGTGCTGAGAGCTGTGGATCCGTGTGCTTTACGCCCGTGGAAGCTGTTTGGAAACCTTTGCAGCAAAGCAGAGCGGAAGCCCATTTCTTGCCACCTACCTTGAAGTCAACATCTGCCATCTACATTTTCAAGCAAACAAACAGACATGTACTTACACTCATAAGCAGGACTGCTCTGCAGAGTCACACCTGTTTCAATTCTTGTTAAATATGAACGCCCCCCAAAATCAGAGAGTTCAGCTCCCATACTACTGTGGGTAGAAAAGGGATTGATGATAAGTTTCAGGTTTACACTTTTAGAGAATACTTGCAAACATTAAGTGGTGTTGTGCTACACTTGATGATCTTTCTCATCCTCAGTCCTCTGACTAGGTCTGAGTAAGTCTGAACTTCTGTGTGTGTGTGCACGCATGTACGTGTGCACGTGCGTGTGTGTTGGGGATTATTACTGTCTCTTGCCTGCTGCTTCTTGCTGTTTTCTTTTTTCTTTCTCTTTTCTTTTTGGCCACACCTCACAGTATGCAGGATCTCAGTTCCCTGACCAGGGGTAGAACCACACCCCCTGACCACTAGACTGTCGGAAGTCCCCCGTGCTGTTTTCTCTGCAGTGTCTCCCTTGCCTGGCTGGCAGGCTCCCACCAGATCTCACCTGAACAGTGCAGTCCAGGTCTTGCCCAGGCAGTATCGCCTGCTTCTGCTTCTGGTCTCCCATTCACGCCTGCATCCTGGAATGACAGCGCTGGCCCCCCTTGCTATAATCATTCACTTAGGTCTGTCTCTTCTTAGATGGTGTCTGGGAAAGGAAGGCCCATATACTATTCATCTTTGTGTCTTAATCGCAATTCCCATGACTTGGTAAGGACTTAATAAATGGTCACACACATGACCTGAACTCTACAGGATAACACGTTTCATCTGTCACGCTGGCACTGCCTCCATCTGAGATGAGAGGCAACGGCTGTGTCCTTGGCCTTCGACGATGAAAGTTGCAGGACTCGGCACTGAGCAGAGAGATGTCAAACCAGCCCCGGGGCAGGAGTGCTCCCTCCTCTCCCTAGTTCTCTGTTTCACTCAGTTGGCGCTGTTGTGGGCAGAAGTGTGGGCTCCAGACGCAGCTGCGTGTGCACCGCTGTGCGGCTTTGCTGACACCCTGTCCCTTCCCTATGTCACCATTTCCCATCTTAGAGCTGCTTCCGTGAGTCTGCACCTTTCCCCTGAGCTTTCTGTCAGCCTCCCCATCCCTTTTTTTTTAATTAAAAAAAAATTTTTTTTTAAATCTTTTGCCCGTGCTGAGCGGCATGTGGGATCTTAGTTCACCAACCAGGGATTGAACCCAGGACCCCTGCTTTGGAAGCATGTTGCTTTAACCACTGGAGATGGAGAGAAGCCCCTCCCCATCCCGTCTGTGCCAGCCCCCACTGTCTTCTAGAAATCTAAAGTCTCATCTGACACTAACGCTTTGGGGTTTTATTCGAGTAAAATAAAATCTGGAATCACTTATGCATAATTGTTTTGTTCTTGCTCCTTTGCAAGTGTTAGTTGCTTAATCTTGTCCAACTCTTCGACCCCATGGACTGTTGCCCTCCAGGCTCCTCTGTCCATGGGATTTCCCAGGAAAGAATACTGGAGTGTGTTGCCATGCCCTTCTCCAGGGGATCTTCCTGACCCAGAGATCAAACCAGGGTCTTGTACATTGCAGGCAGATTCTTTACCATCTGAGCCACCAAGGAAGCCCAACATCTCCTTTTGTTCTTTTATTATTATTTTAAAATCGTTCATTTTTTTTTTTTTTTTTCAATTAAGGCCCCAAGTAACTAATAGGAAAACCTAGCATTTGTGGGTGAAAAGCTCTAAGCCCTGTGTGTTTGCCAGTCTCTACTAAAGTAGGAATTAAACAACTTCTTTAAATGCTTTGTAAAAAATGTCACACTGCTAAATCTGACATTGCCTGCATCACTTCCAAACAGGAAGACCTATAGTTTATCTTCTCCGGGAGGGAACAGTAATCCACTCCGGTCGCTGACAGCTGCCGGGAGCATGCTTAGCTGTCTCTCAGTGAGCAGCTACCTCCTTGCCTCACAGCAAGGTCGTGGACCCAGACTCTGCTGGGCCTTATCTAGACTTTCTTAGCTCTGTGGCCTTAGACAGTTAGTTTAAAATACTTATCTAAAAAGCTCTTTAGGCAGCTTCTCTAAGCCTTGAAGTGTCTTCAGCCATAAAATGGGAATAGTAATAACCTAGCTCCTGTATTACAGGAGAATTAAAGCAGGTTCTCCACATAGAGTGCTAGCCTGGGGCCTGGTGTGTGATGAGCATACACTGAGTGTTGATTGTAATTATCAGTTAATTATTAAAAAGTGCTAAATAATAGTCACAGCATTATGGAAAAGGACAATCCAAACCACCTTGGCTTTTTCGTGCCGTTGTCGCTGGCCAAAGCAATAGTCCTTCTGGAGGGCATGTCACACCAGCAGCCACGGCAGTGCTCAGGTGTGGCCAGAGGTCTCCGGTGCTTACTGAGAGGTGGGAGCAGTATCTGTTTTGCGATGTCTGCAAATGCCATCCTTTTATGCAAATTCAAATTTGCAAGGGGAGAAAATTTTTAGAAAAATGTAATTGTGTGTAGCTTCTATCATGAGTAGTATAAGAATCTTGAAAAGGTTTGATAAAAGACTCTGGTTTCACATCTCAGACTTCTTCATAGAATCGGTGATGCTCTGTCATTAGGTCCCGCAGCGCTGGACCGTTGTCTCACCCCATTTCTCCCTCTCTGTGTCCATCTGTCTGTCTCTATCATTGTTTCTGTCTCTCTGGTCACTGGAACAACCAGCGTAGGTCTGGTCTTCTTGATGGGATGACAGTCTCCTCCATGTCATGTTTTCAGGAATACTCAGTCTAAAGAGCGCAAGGGATCTCTTCTGTTAACACGAGAGTCTGGACTGGAGTTTTAGGAAGACACATTTGCTCAGTAAGGGGGCAGCAGTGGGTGGTGGTTCAGACAGTACAAGGAATCTGCTTGTAATGAAGGAGACCCAGGTTGGATCCCTGGATTGGGAAGGTCCCTTGGAGAAGGGAATGGCTACCTATTCCAGTATTCTTGCTGGGGAGATCCCATAGACAGAGGAGCCTGGTGGACTGACAGTCCATGGCTGGACATGATTGAACGACTAACACCCGCCCCCCCAACACACACACACGGAATAGGGAAACGAGCCAGTCACTCCAGGAAGGAGTGAGCAAAACCAGCTGTGGAGGTGGTGGCCTGGAGGCAGGTCTCCTGTCTCATCTTGGCAGGGGACCCAGAGGCATCGCCCCAGTTCTCTTGAACTCTGGGCCTTGGTTGGAGGGATGGGCTGATGGCTGGCAGAGCTCCAGGCGTGGCCGAGCCTGGAGAGCATGGCCCGCTCCCTGGCGGCCATGTTGCTTCCAGGAGCAGATGCTGCCCTACAGAGCTGGTCTCATCTTTCTTGGGTGGTTCTGCCCTGTGTGACTGACTTCAACTGCCTCAGATGCCTTCTGTGGACCTACATGTTTTTAGAAAGGCATGAGCATTTCCCCATCTCTTGTTTCCTGAAAACCACAGCAGCTCAGAAAGAAGTCGTGTCTTTTCTCCGCATGGACACTTGATTCAGCCTCTGCAGCTCAGCCTTTGTTCAGTCAGTCGTGAGGAAGCTGAGTCCATAGTGTGAACTTGAAGGAAAGAGGTGACCTGGAGCCTGGGGTGCAAGTCAGGAGCCCTGAGTCCCCAGGGAGGGTCTCCTGTGTCACCCAGCCCAGGCTTTCCCTCTGGTCCCAGAGGGGAGCTTTGACTGCATTTTCTGTGTGCAGAAGCATGAGACCCCCAACTCTCCCAGCACCTCCTTCCACTGAGAAGGGGGTCCATCCCTAGCCACGGGCATGATCTCTGACAGACAGATGTGTTCCCCGATGTTTCCTCGGCAGGAAAGGGTGGGTAAAGAGGGGCTGGGGTCCTCCCAGAGCTGCTCGGGCTTTTACAGTAAAATGAGAGTTCTCTCTGCGGAGCGGATCCTTTCATTTGGTTCTTAAGCAGAGGGCCCATGACTATTTTAAGACAGTTGCAGGGGGCTCTTGAAATTGAGTCCCATTTCAAAGATTCAGTG
This sequence comes from Bos mutus, assembly GCF_027580195.1. Classification (NCBI taxonomy): domain Eukaryota; kingdom Metazoa; phylum Chordata; class Mammalia; order Artiodactyla; family Bovidae; genus Bos; species Bos mutus. The sequence goes on along the minus strand of NC_091634.1, from coordinate 51,488,073 downwards.
ATCCCAAGTCACTGTTACTGCAGAGGAGGGGACTGAACCCTGCCCCATGTGTTGGGGGCACAGGGGGCCTGTTTTCCAGCCTCTGCAGGCTCTGTTGACCTTCTCAGACCAGTGGTCAGCTCACTAGGCTTAATGGAGCTCCTCCAGGTGGCTGACCCTGATCCTTATGTCCAGCTTGGGCTTTTGTACTTGTCTCAGGCCCGTGACTGGACCCGCCTCGGGTGAGGCTTATCCTCCAGTGGCCGGCGGCTGAGGGAGGGGGTCGGAAAGGAGACGCTGCCCTGTGGTGGGGAGCCGTGTGCAGCCCTGGGGAGGCCAGTGGGCAAGGCGCTTGAACTGCCTCCGTGAGTTGCTCTTAACTTGACTGTCATTACTTTGGCCTTTGGCTATCTGCGCTTCCTGTAGAGAACCCAGGGAAGGTCGTCTCTGTGTTTCTCTCACTAACCCTTTCTTCTGTGTGTCTCCTGTGCGTACCCACACCTGTGATGTGCAGCCATTCTACTAGCATTGCCCTACCTGTTTTGTTTTAAAACCAAACGGACTTGATCCGGAGTGCTTTCTTCCTACTTAGCCCCTTCCTCCATGTAGACAAAGGATGAGAAATCACGGAAAAATGAGGGACTGTGGGATCGAGGCCCCGCCCAGTTCTCCACCTCTTGTCTCACGTGTCTGACCCTGTCTGCCTGCAGAGGAAGGGTGGCCCATGTGTAGGCAGGTGGTGTCCCATAAGCTTGGCTGGCACAGGGATGGAAAGGACTGATTTGTTTGACCCTGTTCTCCAAGGATTCAGGTCCAGACCTGTTTTTCAGGAAGGGTGTGTGGTTCCAAATGGACACCTGGGAGAAATGTGGACACAGGTACCGGTCAAACCAAGAAATCTAGGTCATGCACTAGGCTGGATGAACGTCAGCCATGGCGCTGTGGGGTCTGGGGTCTCTAGGGCCCCACTTTTAAAAGAGAAGGGAACTACTATTTACTTATTAGCCCCTGTTCTAGGCACTTGGCTCGCTGCTTCCACCTCTTTTTTTTTAAATTAACATATAGTAAAATTTAGTTTGGGCCGACTCTGGGAGAGAGTGGAAGATAGGGAAGCCTGGCGTGCTGCAGCGCATGGGTCTGCAAAGAGTTGGACATGACTGACCGACTAAACAACAAATAGTAAAACTGACTTTTTTGGAGTACGGTCCTGTGTATTTTAAAATACGTACAGATTTGTGTAACCACGAATTCAGTTAAGAGACAAAACACTTTCTCCGTCACCCCCACGTTTCCTTTTGTTGTTTGTTGCACCCCATCCCTAACTCCTGGCAGCCCCTGACCCCCATCTTTTGGAGCACGTCTTATAAGTGGAGTCAGGGTGTAGGTGAAATTCCAAGGACAGTGTTTTCCACTCAGCATCACGCAGTTGAGGTTCACCAAGCTGTTACGTGTGGTGGGGTTTTATTGCTGAGAGGTCGACTCATATGTACCCCACAGTTTGTTTAGTCATGCACCCGGAGAAGGACATCTGGGGTATTTTCAGTTTGGGACAGTTATGAATAGAGTTGCTAGAAACATTTGTGTACAGATTTTTGTATGACCCTGAGTTTTCATTTCTCTTAAGTACGTATCTAGGAGTGGGTGTATGTGACAAGTATATGTTTATAAGAAACTTCCCAAATCTCCCATCCTGAAGAATTCCAAATGATGTCTGTATATCCTCCACCCTGAAGGGCTTGGAGCATAACTCCCTGTTCCTTAAAGGGGGCCTGGCCACAGCAACAGCCTTCCAAAGAGCACAGTTTGGAAAGGGAGATAAACAAAAGAGCACTGTCAGTGGAGAAGCCTGGTAAGTGTGACCTCAGCCTGATGATCAAGGTCACCCAGGAGAAGTCATGTTGATAGTATGTGCCTTTGAAATGATATGATAGAAATGGTGCCTTCTCTCTGGGGTCTTCCTCCCCAACACCCATAACCCCAGTCTAACCACGAGAAAAATACCAGCCAGATCTCCACTAGGCACATTCTACAAAATACACACAAATACACCTCAGAATTGTGGTTTTCAAAAACAAGGAGAATCTGAGAAACTGTTGTAGCCTGAGGAGACAGGATGACAGTGTCATGTGGGATCCTGGAACAGGAAAAGGGCATTAGGAAGAGATGGAGCAAATATGAATAAAGTACATATTTCAGTTAATGAGAATAGATTAATACTGATTCATGAATAATAACATATACCTAACTAATACAAGATGCTAACAATAGGGAAAGCGATGTGGGGTATATGGTAGGTCTACAGTAAAGTGAGAAAAGTGAAAGTGTTAGTTGCTCAGTCATGCCTGTCTCTGTGCGACCCCACGGACTGTAGCCCACCAGGCTCCTCTGTCCGTGGAATTCTCCCGGCAAGAATACCGGAGTAAGTTGCCATTCCCTTCTCCAGGGGATCGTCCCAACCCAGGGGTTGAATCCACATCTCCTGCATTGCAGACTGATTCTTTACATCTGAGCCACTGAGGAAGCTTTTTTGTAAATCTAAAACTACCCTAAAATTTCAAAGTTTACTTAAAAAGCAAAACCAAAACAGCTGGCAAACGTTTTTGCATTCCTACCAACAACGTATATTAGAGTTCCAGTTGCTCAGCATTCTTGTCAACACTTGATATGACTAATATTTTTTATTTTAGCCATTTTAGCAGGTATGTAATTGGTTGCTGTGTGCTAAGTTGCTTCAGTCATGTCTGACTCTTTGCAACCCCATGGACTGTGGCCCTCCAGGCTCCTCTGGGGAGGAGGAATCCCTTATGGGATTCTCCAGGCAAGAATACTGGAGTGGGTAGCCTATCCCTTTTCCAGGGGATCTTCCCTACCCAGGGATTGAACTGGAGTTTCTTGCATTGCAGGTGGATTCTTTACCAGCTGAGCTACCAGGGAAACCCCAATTGGTGGCTCACTATGGTTTTAATCTGCCTTTCCCTCATGACTAATGATGTCACATACCTTTTCATATACTTACTTACCTTCTGTATCCCCTCTGGTGAAATGTCTGTTCTTTTGCTCCTTGTTAGGTTGGCTTGTTTTCTTACTGTTAGGTTTTGAGAGTTCTTTCTGTTTTCTGAATAGAAGTCCCTCATTGGATATGTGTTTTGCAAATATTTTCTCCTAGTCTCTAGCTTGTCTTTTCTTTTAACAGTGTTTTTAACAGAGAAAAATTTTTAATTTTTATGGAGTCTAGTATATAAACTTTTCCTTTTGTGGACTGTGCTTTCAAATGTCATATCTTGGAACTCTTCACATTGTTTTAGTTGAAAACTTTTTAAAGCTTTACATTTGGTTTGTGATCCATTTGAGATAATTTTAATACGGTGTGAAGGTTTCAGGTCAAGGTTTATCTGTTTACTTATTTCTTCGCTCATGGATGTCCAGTTGTTCCAACACCATTTGTTGTTGAAATGGCTGTCCTCGCTCCATGGAGTTGCTTCTGGATCTTTGTCAAAGCTCAGTTGGCTCTCCTTGTGTGGGGCTATTTCTGGACTCTGTCCTGATTCACTGTCTGTGTGTCTATCACCCAGCAACGTCACACTGCGGAGGGCACGGCCAACAGGTATATTTTTTGCACTGTCTTCTTTCTCCTCTTCTTCTGGGACTCTAATGACACAGATGTTAGACCCTTCAGTTTTGCTCCACAAGTCCCCAAGGCTCTACTCACTTTTAAAAAAACCTTTTTTTTCCCTCTCTGTTGTTCAGATTAGATCATTTTTATTGACCTGTCTTCATGGTCACCGTCTCTTTCCTTTATCATATTCAGCCTACTGTTGCGCCTTTCTAGTGGTTTAAGATTCTTCAGTTACAGTGTTTCATACTTCTAAAATTTTCATTTGATTCCACTTCACTTCTTCTCTTTCTTTGCTGAGACTTTTTGTCTTTACCTGTATTTCAAGAACGTTCCTCCTTACTCCTTTGAGTATGCTTTATAATAATGACTTTGAAGTCTTAATTAATTCTAATACTTTGTCATCTTGGCACTGGTATCAACTGATCCTTTCCCATGTGAGCTGAGGATTTTCCTGGTTCTTTGTATACTGAGCAATTCTGGGTTGATCCTGAATATATGAATATTGCGTTATGAGACTCTGGGTCTTATTTAAATCCTGTGGAGAATGCTGCCATCTTTGCTGTAGCAAGCACTAGACCCATTTGAGCTCAGATTCTGGACCCCTGCCAGCCCTCTGCGGTCTCCGCACCAGTTGTGTTTTCCAAGCCTTCATGATGCTCTTCAGCTCTGCCGTGTGTCCCCAGCGTGGCTCCGCGTTCTCTCCCGAGGCTCGGTGCTCTGAGGCCACAGTGTGCCACTCAGGCCTGTATCTGCCGTTGCTGAGCTCAGGGCTGATCCCGGGAGCGTGCCTACCCCGCTTTATGGGGTTGTTCTCCTGAGCGTCTCCTGCTCCACTGTCTCCCCGGCCCTTTCCAGTTCCAGAGGCCTCTTTCTTTGGCTTTTCATCCTGGAAGGAGGGGCCTTATTTCTCCTGCTCTGCTACGGTCTTCCTGGGACTTAGCTCACATCCATAACTAAGCAAGAGGATGACCAAGAGAGAAAAGTCCAGTGGGGTTTTCACCTCCTTCGACTCCTCTAGTTGGAAAGGAAGCTTCCTGCCTCAAAGCTTTAGGCACCTGTGGACCCCTCTGCAGCTGGGGGGTTGCTGGGGACCGGGACATGAGAACACCAAGAAGACAGAAGCATGGGAGAGGAAAAGCCCTGGGTTTGGGCCCACTGCCTCTGAGAATTAGGCAACCCCCTCCCTGCTCCCCACGCCAGCACGCAGCTTCTGGAGCTCTGCTGAGGCCTCTTTCTGGGTACTGGGTTATATGCAGTCCAGGCTGGGGTCCTGGAGTTGGGAGGAGGCAGGACTCTTTGGCGGGACTTCAAACTCTGGTCATCTTCCCTCCTCAGCCTGCTACTGTTTGCTTTTCAGAGCCCTCATATAGCTGCCCTGTCCATCTTGCCCAGGTTTTATAGCCACATTCAGTGGGTGAGATGGGATGGAGTGTGTGCTTAATTACTCTCCTCACTCAGAACCATAAGGAAGCTGGAAGACAGCTGTTTGAGAGGCATTCAGTGAAGAAATCTGGGTTAAACAGAGACAGGAAGTCAGGATGAAGCTGGTACAGGAGAACTGTGGTTCATGTGGGGAAGGAGGAAAATGAAAGGATAAAAGTTGGAAGGATTTGGAAAACCTGATGTGCAGCATCACATAGAGGACGGGTGGAAGGAACCTTGAGCTCCCCTTGCCCCGTCTTCACACATCTGGCCTTGCACACTCATCAGGTTGCCGGGTTGAAGGGATGGTTTGACTATAGGCACCTGAGCTGTATTCCTCTGCGTTTGGGGTATTAGGAAATGTGTACACAGAGAAGCTGGGAAAGATCTCTCTGGGAGTCGAGAATCTTTAGCGTATTGAAGTATTTGTATCCAGGTGGTCACCAATGTGTATAGCCTCGTGCTACAGAATCTGACCTGGGCTTGATAAAGAATTAATCTCTTAAAGTAGATTCTTCTCTCTCTCCCTACCCCCCATCCCCCTCTCCCTTCCTCCCTGTCTCACTCAAGTAAAGCAAAGCCTTTATTGCAAGAATAACTCTTGCTTTCTTAAAAGATTTTCTGAATGAGAGGACCATTAATACCAATGACTGTTACTGAATTTCTGTCTACACTTGTTGACACAAATGAAAGCAAAGAGCATTTGAAAATCATAGGGCAGAACTTTGGAAGTGGCCGTTTTCTCCAGGGTCTCTGATACTGATCAGATCTTCAAAGTCCCCATTGTCCTGTCAGTTCATGTACTGAACACTCTTCACATGCCTAATACAAATACCATTCAGAATTCATACGATACTTTAGCCATTTGACTTTTTTTTTTTTTTTTGGTTTGCTTTATTAGTTCATTTGATCCTTATAAGAACAGTGTGAGGCAGACAGGATAGCTGTGACATTGTTCTGTATTATTTTTATATAGTTGAACATTACATCTTGGTTTTTCATTTTCTGCTTCATTTTCATTTAACATAAGCATTTTCACAGTGCCATGTTGTCATTATTTTCTGTCATATTTCAGTGAAGTGCCAGAATTAATAGCAAAATTGACACAACTTTCTTGTTGATCGTTTAGTTTATTTTCACTTTCCTTTTGCTGTTGTAAAGCTTGCTGCATAGAGGTTTTGGGGGCTATTTTCTTTGGATAAATTAGATAGGCTTTAAAAATATTGTTAAATGTATTTCAACACCAGGGAGGATTTCAAAAGACCACAGATGACCTAGAGAGAACACCAGCGTGACACAACTACAATTTTCAGATTTCTCCACGTTGCAGAGCCGGGGTTGGATGTGCCAAGAGATTTAGCCAGAGGAAGGTGGGTGGTGTGTATAAGGAAATGAAGAAAGTGTTAGCAAAGGCCGTGTGTGTCAGAAAGAGAGGAAGACAGGGAGGGATGAGGGGAGAGAGAGAGAGGGAAATAGACTGATTATGGGAAAGTTCTGTCTTGAAGAAACCAACAACCTCATGCTTGTGTGGGGTTGCTTTTGAATGAGAGCAGCGTCCCCTCTGCGTGTGACCATTGGAGAGCTGCATGAGCAGCCTTGACCAGCTCCAGATGGCAGAGCACCTTGACCACCAGCCAGAGATGACGATGTCATGGCCAACCGGTGACAGTCACTTGTGGCATCAAGCCGAGGGCTCTCCGAGGCCTCCAGGTGAGCCCACGTCCAGGAGGACTTGCCCAGAGCTGACCCTCCTGAGGAGGCACAGGTGGCCAGTGCACACGGCTCTTTGTCTTGGCCCTGCGTTGGGCTGCCGGGGCAAAGCACTGAGCTTAAAGAGGATGGACGTTTGTTGAGTTCCATCCCTCGCCTGCCTTGGGCTTTAGAAGGACCAAGGATCAGATCTTTTTAGGGAGCCTATTTCAGTTCAAAAAAGTGCGGCTGTCTCTGTGCCAGGGGCTCGGGTAGGAGGCAGTTATTTTGCCAAATTGCCCAGAAGGATGGAAAACCAAGTCCATCTGTATCCAGATGGAACCCCGCTGTCACTGAGTTGTCAGCTGTGTCCTTTTACTAAAGAAGTGCAGCTGGGACATCCCTGGTGGTCCAGTGGTTAGGACTCCACTGCAGGGGTGTGGGTTTGATCCCTGGTCAGGGAACTAAAATCCCAACTGCCTCGAGGTGTGGCCAAAAAAAAAAGAAAAAAGAAGGGCAGGTGCTCATGGAAGGACAGGGTGTACCTGTAAGTTCTAACATTTGGTTGTAGTGCAGTCAACCCGGTAAGTTAGTGGTGGGAATCGTTAGCAAACGCCAATTCATTGAGGAATTACCTGGGATGAATTAGACATCAGTAAAGTGCAAAAGGTATTTCCAAGCACTGATGAGAGATGACATTTGAGTTGAGACTTAGAGCAACTTTGGAAAAACTAAGAAATTTCAAAGACTTAGACTGGGGAGGAGCCATTGGTTTGTAATCATCGTATACCTTTTTCTCCCTCCCTGATCCACTTGCAGCTGGTTGAATTCCTGGAGCCTTCTGCAGTGTTGCTGAACCAAGGGAGGCAGCCTGCACTAGACTATAGGAAACTTGTCTCCTCTACCACCCTATTCCTCACCTTAGCACAGCGCCCAGCCCATCCTGGCAGTTTTAATATTGACCCACCAAGGTCAGGTGTGAGGGAGCCAGCAGATGGCCCCTTATCTCCTTTTCCTGGGAACTGTGAATATTTTAGACCTTTGCTTCTTCCTGGAGGTCATAAAATAGGAACTGTTTTCGGATATAACCATTACAACAGCTGCAATGGAGAAAAACCTGCATTCAGTGTCATAAAGTGTTATCTCGGGTTGGAAATGGCACAAAACCCTAACGGTCCCGTGGCCTCTCCCACTAACACCTTCTGCTTCCGACTCCCTTTTCAAGAAGGAGACTCTGGAGGGTCCATTCTAGGGGTGGAGACAGCTGCCTTGCTGGGAATGTGCTCTTCCTGCTGGAACCACAGAGGACAGTCTGATTGCTTGGTCACACAGCCGCTCCTCCCAGATTTGAATCCGCTGTCTCTTCTCCCAAGTTACTCGCCCCCTCAGTAAATCCCCCTTGAATTTCTCACCGTTGCTCACGTGACACAGTTATCAGGTAGGATTTTGTGGTTTTTTTTTTTTAGGATTTTGTTTTTATTATCATTTTTGGGTTGCCCTCCAGATTCTTGGGCTTCCCTAGTGGCTCAGATGGTAAAGAATCCGCCTGCAATGTAGGTAGACCCGGGTTTGATCCCTGGGTTGGGAAGATTCCCCTGAAGGAGGGCATGGCAACCCACTCCAGTATTCTTGCCCGGAGAATCCCTATGGACAGAGGAACCTGGTGGGCTACGGTCCATGGGGTCACATAGAGTCGGACACGACTGAGCGACTAAGGACACTCCAGATTCTCAATAGCTTTCTCCTTTTCCACAAGTCTTACAAGCATTTATCACATTAAAATACTTTGCCAGTTTATTACTTTTTCCAAACTGATGTATCCTACTGGGCTGCTCTGGGCCCTATGACTGGGGAGCATGAGGCCTGGGTCTCCAGACATGTTTACTCCGATTTGCTGCCCCAAGAGGAGCTGCCAACTCCTTCTGGGGTGTGGGATTGGACAGAATGTTCCAGGAGCTGCCTGACCAGCAGAGGCAGAGTTGACTGAAACTATCTCTCGTGTTTTGGATCAGGTGCTTCTGACAGTGCAGCCGAAGGTCAGTTTTGAGTTTGTTGTTCTCATCAGCATCAAACCCCTTGACTCGTGGCACGCGTACCGTGGACTTGTGAAACTCTGGGTTGGAATGTCAGGTTCCCTCACTAATAATTTATGAGTTATTCGAAGACAGAGGCTGGGGTTTCCCTCGCAGTCCAGTGGTTAAGTCTCCAAGCTGCCAATGCAAGGGGTGCAGGTCCATTTCGGGGTCGGGAACTAAGATCCTGCATGCCATGTGGTGCGGGGCCAAAAAAATAAATAATAAAACTATTTAAAAAAATAAAAGAGGTACCAATTTTATCTCCGAGCAGAGACAAATGTATCTTGATGGGCCTAGCTGGAAGCAGCGCTAAGCCACCTCTGATCTCAAAGATCTTAAAATGCAAAGAACTGTGAATCCACCTACTTACACAGCGTTCAGGCCACCTTTTTCTGTTTTGTCCTCAAAGCTGTAATGCATTTGTCTGGTCCTTGCTAGAGCCCACGTGCTGTTCCCGCAGCATTACCTTGGTGTATGAATCTTCAAGAAACATACACACACACACACACACACACACACACACACACACACGGCGCGAGCTCAGTTTGGCATCAGCTCTGACCTCGTCCTCGCTGCTTCACGGTCCTGTGCTCACAGACCCACCCTGCTTAGACCTGTGGGTGTTCCCTGATGCAGCTCTCACTCTGTCCCAGCGTCCACCGCCTTCCCTTTTGAAACCTGGTTATATTTGTCCCCCTCCCCACTCCCCACCCATCTTCTCCGCTTCCTCAGCAGTGAGAGATGTGATTCGGAGACTCCCCACTGTGGGTTGTGAGTCATCACCAGGTGCTCAGCTCCCATCTCCGTAACCAGCGTGGGCTCCCATCCCGATAGGAAACCCTGAGCTGGTGCCTGGAGCAGGGCCTTGAGGGTGCCCCTGCCCTGCCCCCCTCCAGCTCTCATTGCCCTATTTTGATCACCAAGTCAGAATGTTGGTGCAAGTGCTCTTCAGAGAGTTCAGCCGTGAATGGTTGGTGACTGGGGATGGCCAGAAACCCTGAAGTGACATTGGACTTGAGGGAGAGGGACCCTCGCAGGCATATTAACTGATGTCTCCAGGTTCGTGATGCTCCATCCTGGAACCACCACCGAGAGCTCACCTTCACCCTGTAGCGTGCTCCAGCCAGACAGATACCTGCTCCCAATGGATGTAACATACACCTTTTGGGTTTTAGAGGGTCATTTCATTTATTTTTGGCCATGCGTGCGGCATGCAGGATCTTATTTTTCTGTCTAGGGGTCTAGCCTGCACCATCCCCTACATTGGAAGCACGGAGTTCTAACCACTGGACTACTGGGGGAGTCCTGGAGAGTCATTTTAAAAACATGTGTTTTGGCATCTCTTTGGCATGTGTCTTTTGCAGAAACTTATTAGAGACTTTCACTGTAATAATCAGCACTCTTCATAAGAGGATTTTCTTGTCAAGTTGATTTTTAAATTCGGTATCTCGATAAGGTTCATCTACAAATGAATTTGTCAGAATGGAAAGAATCTTATGACTGAGCATAATTCCCTCTTTTGCTTTGGCTGCCAGGAAACTCCACTACATTAATTGCCCAATTGAAGTAATGGTTTCCTTTGATCCCCCTGGCCTGACGTCATCTTCAATCCACATCGATTGGGCATAAATCTGTCTGAACAGCTGACATCTAAAAGGACAGCCCTGACACTTTTTATTTGACATGTATTCATTCATTGGAATGACTGTTGCCTCAAAGCCCCAAATGGCCCCACATTTCTTCCTGATGCCAGGACAATGTCAGTTATCACCCAGCCAGAAATCTCTGAGTGGATTTATCTGTCAGGAGCTGGGGGCTGAGCTGGTCAGCCCCTGCAGAGGCGGACGAAGGTCTCTGCTGTCGTCTTGCTGTGGGAGAGGTTCTGAGCAACATGGAGCAGGTTTTCACAAGCCTCAGTAATGGCTGAGGTCTGGTTGGGGCTTGGGGGGCTGGCTTCTGCAGCCAGGCTGAGGCTCCTCCTCACCCCCACAGCCCCAGGCCAGCCCAGGGGGCTCTCTGTGACCTGGGACTGTAGAGGGGGAAGGGCGCTCGTGGAACAGATGCTGATGGAGCGTAGGAAGAACCTCTGCGCTGTGAGGCTGATTGTTTGTGGCAGGCTGGGCAGGTGTGGAAGTGGTTGCCGCGCTCCATGCTGCTGGGACCCTGCCAGGGCACAGACAGGTGCCCGGGGAGGGGAGTGGGCCTCTGTGGAACCATCCATCGTGGCTTCAGCAGCCTCTACTGGGCGATGGATGCAGCAGCACGTGGGAAAGGTGTCCCCTATTTCTTCTCCCTCTCCTCTCCTCCAGCTATTCCAGTGAGGTGCAGTTTTCCTGGAAACCATTCATTACTGAGTCTCTTGATGGCTGAACTGAAAGAGATAACAGTAGTCTAATCATGGATCAAGCTCACTTGTCTCAAGACAGCCCCAGAGACCAGAAACCTCAGGGAGGGGCCTGTCTGCCCTCCCCTTGTCCCTACAGCCAAACCCAGACTGTCAGTTGACCTTCCGTGAGATCTGTTTGAAATAAGACACCCCTCAGGGGACTGGACAAGACCATCTTCACTGGGGTCACCTGCAGGTTTGCAGCTGTCATGGGAGGGGTTGCCCCTGCTGGGTGCAGGACGCACATCTGGATTTCTCTCGACATTGCAGTGGTAGGAAAGGAGTTTTCCTGTTGACCAAGACCAAGGAGAGCAGCCGTGCAGATGCAGGTGGGGTTTTGTTGGCATGGTGGGATCAGCTTTTTCTTCCTCCTCTTGTGTTTCCAGATCTTTCTCTAATTTATCTTTATGATAAAGGGGAAACCCTGAAATAATCTCCTCAAGCAAGCTTGACTGACTGCAGGGGAGAAGCCATCTAGCAAGTGCAGTGAAGACCTGCATGGTTCTCTGCTCCGGGGCAGGGAGGGCATTTGACAAGAGTGTCCCTGGGCCTACCTTCTAGGCCATGGTGTAGATTTGGGAGGGTGACTGACCCACAGGAGAGCATCGGAGAGGCCCCTGTAGGGACCACGTAGTGATAGAGAGCCTGGGCTCGACACTGACCCGAGCTTGGACTCCGTGCCTGGTCACTCCCTAACCACGTGCAGGGGGCCCACTGCTTCCCCGCCCCCGAGCCTCGAGTCCCTGATGCTGTGAGAGGCGGGGTGGGCGGCATGGAGGGAGCAGGAGCCAGCGTGTCCTCGGTGCCGGTCCAGCAAGGCTTGCTGCCTCTTCTGGTGGGAGATGCCACACCTCTGGTGGCTCAGGGGCACTGGAGGAGAGGGAGCTGCCTGAGACGGATGGCAGGGGAGAGCTACAGAAGGTTCTGGAGTCTCCCCTGCCCCCAGGAGCCTGTGTGCTTGCCCTGGGCCAGCCGGCTGGAGAAGTTCTCGCTCCAGATGCCCTGGGTGCGGGGAAATCAGGGTTTGAGCAAAGCCCCAGAAGATGTGGTCTGCAGCCACAGAAGGCAATCTCCTTCTGAGTTCCTGCCACAGTGGGATGCAGGGGTGGGGGGGCGCATGAGGTCAGGAAAGCTCCTGGAAGAACGCGCCCACCGCACCCACCTCCCCTGGCCCCCTTGCTCTTGTTCTACACTGCTGCCATGGCTACCTGCCAGTCGCCCTGAGCACCCAACCCAGGGTCCTGGTATCTGCAGCCCCCTCCACCCTACCAACCTCTTCCCTCCTTAGCCTTCCCTTGTCTGGAACTTTCCAAAGTCATGGCTGCCTAGGTCCCCTGTGTGGGCTCTTCCTTCCCCTAAGACACTGTCTTCTGCTCAGAAGACCCTAGAGTCTTATGGGTTCTTATGAGTCTTCCATCTCGGCTCAGATATCCACTTCTCTGACTCCGAGTCTGAAGAAGGCTCCTCTTAGAGCCATAGGCTGACTTAGGATTTTAGTCTAGTTTGGTTCACTCAATTGGTTGGTAGAGGCTTCTGCTCTAGGGCCTAAGAGGCGAATTGTGAGGATGCAGTTGCAGGAAGGTCCATTTGGCTGCAAGTCTGTAGAAGGCATTTTTAGTATCAATGTTATTTGCAGAGATTCCACTCTGATTTAAAACCCAGAGCTGTGGCCCTGGAGTGGGTCTGGGGTCCTTCTTGTAGGCAGGACAAAGCAGAGGGATTGAATACAACCTGAGGACATGTCTTCTTTAGCCCAGAGGTATTTTGAAATAAAATAGAAGATTTCATGAAGTGGATTTCAGCACTTTGAGAGAGAAAGTTCTTTAGGTCTGATCCCACTGGGCCCATAAACCTTAGCGATAGCCCCTGGCTGGCCCTACCTGGGGACAGTGCGGTCGGTACCCCTGGGCCCACTTCCTCTGCATTCTCTAGCTGGAGATCACAGGAGTCGAGTGAGGTGTGTGATCCTGGTGTGTTGAGAGTGACCGTCACCTTGTCCTGGATGGAGGCCCATAATTCTGTTCCCTTCCAGAAGGAAGGGGGTGGGGTACTTCCAAGGCCCTCAGCATAAGCGGCTGCTTCATCTGCATCTCAGCCCCGGGAGCAGGTTTGGTTGAGAGAAGAGATTCCCTGGCAGAGGGGCCTGCACCCTGCAGCCCGTGGTGCCCGCATGGCACCCAGGACCCTCCGGCACCTTTGCTTCCTCTCCTGCAGGGCCAGGCCCCTCACCCTGTCCCCTCCTTCCTGAGCCCACCGAGGAGGCTTCTGGGAAAAAATGACTCATGCACGCCCCGAATTTCCAAGCTAGAAAGGCGCTAGGAGAGCTCCCACCAGCCTCTGAAAGCGCCTCGGGCCTGACCAGAAATAGCCGTGACAGTAGGGTCTGATCTTGCCCTTCTGTGCTGTCGGGTTCTACTTTGGTAAAAGATGCAGCCTTTAGACTGAATCCTGAAATGTGTCAAGATACTTGTTTCCTTTTCCTCTGAATTTTTATTCATTGTAAACTACATGGTTAATGATAGCAAAATAAAAAAGGGAGCTCTCAGTGCCAGCACTGTCATATTATACATTTCTGTCTGCTTTTTCAGTCCTTTTCCATACGTGGACGTGATTGTAATTATAGTACAATTAAAACTCATTCACTTCAGTATTTCTAGCACCCAGAACAGAGGTTGGCATGCAATAGGATTTAGTAAACGTTTGTTGATTGTAGAATATTTGTTTATGTGAGTATAAAGTGAATTCTTCTAATTGCATCATACACTGATTACCATTGCACCAAGTTGTTAGATTTTATTTGCCACTTCACTGTATTTAGATTTCTCCCCAATTTATGAGGATTATAAATACTGTTACAGACCACATAACTGTTTTTTCTGTTTGGAATTACTTTCCTAGAATAAATTTCAAGCATTTGAATTCTTGGATCAGAGGAAAGAAAATTAAAAATTATTGAAATTGCTTTCTAAAGTCTTATTAATTTTATCCCTGTTGCTGGAATTGTTTGAAAATATTAGTTTTATTATCATCTCATCTGCTTTGAAAATTTATAGTTTTCTAATTTTTGCTTACGTTGTAGTGTAAGCTGGTACCTAATTGTTTTGATTTGCCTGTCTATATGTGTGGTTATTAGTATGGGTTGAAGAATTGTCTAAGAATTTAATAACTTCCTTTTGTATGCCTTGCCTAATTGAGTAGTGTTATAGATTTTTTAAAAATTGGATTTGGGTGAATTTCTCACATAAGTATAATTAACTCAATTTTTCTTATCATAGTAGCTGCACACATTTTCCCTAGTAGTGTGATTTTCCATTTTTAACATCTGTTGAGTCGTTATAGGCGTGATCTTCTCTTCTCTGGAGAGCTGAGAGCATGGTTGTCCGAAGGACCTTAGAGCCCTCCCCTGCCCTTGATGTCTCTGACCAGGCCCTGGCCCAGGGAGCAGAGGCCACAGCTCACCCGCCCTGCTGGCACAAAGTGCCTGGGGCTGGCCCAACCCCAGCCCACTGCTCCGTAGTCTCAGACTCTCTGCACACTTTGTGTTGTTCTTCTGGCCCAGAAAGTTCTTTCAAGCTGGGATTCATGCTGTATCTCTTTTTTGGACCAAGGCAGTCTTTGTAGGACTCTCCTGAGTCCTGTATTGACAGGGAGGCAGCCATCCCATCCTTCTGACTCAGGACATATGAAAATATCCTGGGCTGGGGAATTTGGAGGAGCCCGTAATCGATCCATGGACATTAAGCTCTTAAGAGGCAGTAAATGCAGTTTTGATACTGAATTGCCTCACAAGATACGTTAGTTGTACGGTACAGGAAGCCACCTCTCTGCCAGGTGTTGTCTTAGATATTTGGGATCTGTAGAGGCAGAGGACAGGGACAGGGGCCCAGGATCAAGGTGGACTCATATCAGGAGGGCTCCTCTCTTGTCACTGGGGAGGTACCCCAGAACTGGCAGGTGACCCCTGAACTGAGTGGTGGAGACCTGGTTAGAAGCAGAGATCCTAATCCCAGTTCTGCCTGCATCATCAGCTTCCCGACTCCCGGCGCATGTTCACAGTCAGGTCTGGTCATCCATCCAGCAAACATACAGTGGACACTTAGTTAGGACTCTGTCCCGGGCAGCATAGTAAAAAGCAGAGACATTACTTTGTCCACAAAGGCCCGTCTAGTCAAGGCTATGGTTTTTCCAGTGGTCATGTATGGATGTGAGAGTTGGACTATAAAGAAAGCTGAGCAATGAAGAACTGATACTTTTGAACTGTGGTGTTGGAGAAGACTCATGAGAGTCCCGTGGACTGCAAGGAGATCCAACCAGTCCATCCTAAAGGAGATTAGTCCTGGGTGTTCATTGGAAGGACTGATGTTGAAGCTGAAACTCCAGTACTTTGGCCACCTGATGTGAAGAGCTGACTCTTTTGAAAAGACCCTGATGCTGGGAAAGATTGAGGGCAGGAGGAGAAGGGGACGACAGAGGATGAGATGGTTGGATGGCATCACAGACTCAATGGACATGTGTTTGGGTGGACTCCAGGAGTTGGTGGTGGACAGGGAGGCCTGGCGTGCTGCGGTTCATGGGGTTGCAGAGTTGGACACGACTGAGGGACTGAACTGAACTGAACTGTGCCGGGTGCTCGCGTATTGCTACAAAGGTGGCTGAGGCATGGTCCACCCCTCAGGGGATTATACTTTAGTGGGGTAAGCAGGAATACTAATATCTATCTGTCAAACAAGGAGACTTATTAAATGAGTGTCAGTAAAGTTCCAGTGTGGCCACACAGGAATCAGTAAATAGATTGCACAGGGTTTGAGCAAAGGGTCTGTGAAGAGGTGGTACTCAGCCAAGTCTAGAGGGATGAATAGAATTCCGGGTGGGGCGAGGAAGATGGAGGGGAAGGGAGAGGACCACTCAGCCTAAGGGTCAGAAGGATGGGCAGCAGGAGGTGGGTGCCGTTGTCCAGGGTGGCCCTGGTGCAGGGAGCGGGCAGGGAGGAGGAGGTGGGTCTGGTTGGCAAATGCCCCTTAGAAACCATGGAAGGGTTTGAGGGGTCATGATGACCCCACGTGTGACAGCCAGGGAGGCCCTGGGTCTTAAGTCGGCAAAAGCTGAGAAGGGGACCGGGAAGGGTGAGCCTCGGGCCTTGGAGGTGAGGAGCCCATGTGCGTAGCCTGCGCCTGAGGACACCATCTTCCACGGCTGCTGATCTAGCGACAGCCCGTGGCGGGTGATTTCCGGTTTTATCGGCCTCGGCCTGGTCAGCTGGAGTGGGGAGCGGGCCAGCGGGAGCAGCCCCTCTTGAGGTCTGCTTGCTTAGTCTGGAGAAAGCCTGATTGGTGTGTTTGTTCGCTGTTTGACCATCGTATGGCGGATGCTTAATGGTGAGGGAGCAGCAGAGGACATCAGCAGAGAGCTGGCCCAAATTCTGGAAGTTGGGAGCTTCTTCTGATGGGGCAGGAGTGCCCTAATTCCTTCATCTAAGTTGGGAAGCTCTCATGGTGAGAACGATGATGTGTCTCTGCTTCCATTACAGATGCCTTAGGGCCCCCTGGGCCATCTGGAGGAGTCGGTCCCAGCGGCCAGCAGCTCCCAAGCAGCGCACATGCGCCCGGCGGGCTCCCGCTCAGCCTCGGGCTACTGCTGACGCACCTGGGAGCCCCGTGCCCCAGCCTCCCCACCCGACGTCCTGGTTCGCAGCCCCCCGCCTGAGCCATGGAGGCCCCCGAGGTCCCTGTGGGCTCGCTGATTGACTTTGGGGCCCAGCCGTCTGCCTCCTCGCCGCTGGAGGCGCCGCCCCCGAAGCTGCAGGATGGGGATAGCTCCCCAGGAGAGGGCGCCTCGGAGAGCGAGACCACGGAGTCCGCGGACAGCGAGAACGACATGGGCGAGTCTCCCTCTCACCCGTCCTGGGGCCAGTACCGCCGCTCCTCCTCCAACGAGTCCTTCTCCTCCAACCAGAGCGCAGACTCGGCCAAGGACGAGGAGCCGCTGGAGCTCCGCGAGTTCATGCGCGGCTACGTGGAGAAGATCTTCTCTGGAGGGTAAGCCCCAGCCCTCACCCGCGGCTGGCACCTCCTGGGCTCAGCGCCACCCGCTGCCTGCAGACCCCCTTGGGAAGATCCCCCCGCTCAGGGCTTGGCTTTGCTTCCTCTGCATCTGAGGTGAGCCCCTATGGGCATGCCTTCCAAGTGTTGTAGCTGACAGTGAATTAGGGGTGCTGCAAGGCCAGAAGGTTTCAGGTACCAATCCTCTTGGTACGCTGACAGAGCTGCTAGGATGGGGACTTGCCCTCGCACCTTTCCCCAGCCTCGCTTTGGTGGCTCCTGACGGTTTGAACCAGGAGCATTGATAGCTGCACAGAAGTAGAGGCTGGACCTGGGAATCTGTTTCACAGCTGTTACCAGCTCAGCAGGGGAAAGGGAAACATGGGGTCAGTTCTGGCCTTTGCTGCTGTGCAAAGTCTTACATCTTTGCACAGCAGCACGTGAAATGCTGAAGGTCCCTCCTCAGGACCTGCAGCATCAGCACCATGGGATTGTTAGAAACGCAGAGTCCTGGGCCCCAGCCGACCCACTGAGTCAGAATCTGCATTTTAACAAGGCCTCTGAGGTGGGCACATGTTGTGGCCTGAGGAGCTCTGGCCAAAGGGCCCCTTTTCCAGCTTTGTTACAGCGTAAGAAGGATTTCTGCCTGTTGACCACACACAGCCAGGATGTTGTTTCCTGTGTGCTTTAGCCCCTCAGTGGTTGACTGGCAGGGTGATTTCCACCTCTTGCAGATGTGGCTCAGTTTTCTCTGCGATTGGAGAGGGAAAGAGTTTATTAGCATCCTAATAATTGTCCATCCCCCAAATGCTTTTATGTGTGATTTTGAGTGCATTCTGGGAGAGCAGTAGATGGCTTCCTACTTATTTTGTTTGACTCACACTGAAATTAGTCAGCTTTCTCCAAGTACACCCAGTTAATGAAAAGGGGAGAAAGCTCAGAAGCTCACTGACTTGCCAGGAAGGCCAGTTCGATTTGTGGCAGCCTGTCTGTGGGCAGTATGGGACCTGGACAACTGAGTCAGATGCCTTGTCAAGAGCAGTCATTCCAAAGCTGCATGCACATGCCTGGCAAATTCTCACATTTCATCTGGTGTTGGTATTTTGGGATCAATGAGGCCAAGATGTTTTCTATGAAACCTTAAATAAACGAAATTGCAAAAGCCAATTGACCTTCAGCCTTCTGCTACCCTATTTTAGTCATTAGATTGGAGGTAGAGTACTGCCCCCCTCACCAACTAAGGTGATTAGAAGTGGTTTAGATCAGGTGAGCATGTTGTCCACCCTGGGGGTGGTGACTCGCAGGCCTGAGGCCCCCTCCCCAATCTTCACCCCTTACACACAGAGCCGGGGAGCATCAGAGAGCAGACTGGCCCTTCAGAAGTGAGTGGAATAAGCAACGAGGCCCTCTGATGGCTGGAGGGGCATCAGACTATGGGCTCCATATGTCATACTGAAACTGAGCAGGTTAGGAATTCTTAACTCCAGTGGGTGGCTCCATACCTCATCAGCTCTAAAGATGAGGGGAAGTCGGGTGAGTTGGAGAGCCCAGCTGTCAGAGGCTTGTGGACCTGGTGAGTGCCCAAACCTCACTGAGACGGGCAGTCTCATGGGCTTTGGAGCCAGGAAGTCTAGATGGGGCTCTGCTTGCTGTTCCCCAGTTGTGTCTGATCCTTGAGCCAGGCTCCTCATCCTGGAAACAGCAGTAACCCCATTTCCTCTCGGGGTTGCCCAGAGGCTGGGATGTGCCTCTGCACTTGATGGAGTGCAGTACCATCGGGGAGCCGAGGCGAGGATGGGGATCCGGGGTCCAGCGTCGCCTGCACTTAGGGTTTCCTGTCCTTCCTCTTCCCCGACTGTAGTCCTTTTAGTTCCAGAGGATTAAAGCTTTCCTGTCTTTCCCCTCTGCCCTCTTCTGCAGGGAGGACTTGGACCAGGAGGAGAAAGCCAAGTTTGGCGAGTACTGTAGCAGTGAGAATGGGAAAGGCCGGGAATGGTTTGCCCGGTATGTGAGCGCCCAGGTAAGGGGGTGACAGGGCTGTGGGGTGGGGCAGCCCACCTGCTCAGGAGAAACGACCCCACAGGAGAAACATGCGAAGCTCATCTAGCGATGTTTCGAAAAGGCCTGTTTAGAACAGTGGAAGATGCAGCCCGGCCTCTCAGCCACAGGAAATCCCAGGTGTGTTCGTCTTTTTAAAGACAAGCACGTAGGCTGTGTCCCTGCGTGTTTTTATTAAAGAACCCACAACATTCAGTTTTCATAAAGTATTCAAGACAATGACAGCCGTGTTAGCTCAGATGAGAAGTTTTATAAATAGCCAACAGGTTCTTTTTTTGTTTTTCCTGTAAAATGAAGTTCTTAGTTTTTAAAGTACTTTTTACTAACATAACTTTGCAAAGCAATTATGCTCTGATAATAAAATTTTTTAAAAAGTATTTTTTTATCACAACTAATTTATTCTTACAAGAAAAATTAGAAAATGCTGGTAAGCAAAAGTAGAAAAACTGCCCATAAATCCCCCATCCAAAAAATAGCCAGCCTTGCCACCTTGGGGTTGCATATGTGTGGGTGAGCGGGTGAAGTTCCTAGCTTTTAAAATCTCACAAAGAGACACAGGGAATGATGTGGGGCAGTCTGGGGGCAGGGCAGCCCTTTGCTGAGTCCGGGTTTTTGTGGAGCAGGGCTCGTGCAGGGCTCGAGTAGGGCTGCATTTAGAGATGCTCGGCACTTGGAGACACTGTGGTGAACCTGCAGCCCCTCTGAGCTGAATACAGCCCTGCCAGCGGCTGCCTGACTGTCTGCCCTCTTCCTGGACAGCGCTGCAACTCCAAGTGCGTCTCGGAGCCCACCTTCTACCGCCTGGTGCAGTCCTTCGCGGTGGTCCTGTTTGAGTAAGTGATATCGCGGCTCAGAGCCTCCGTCCTAACTGCTCATCTTTCCTCTATCCCCGCCCAAGAGACCCCAGTCATGAGTACCGGCCCCACACATGCGTCGTGAGCTCAGTTGCTCTGGCGCTCCCCGGCCTCTGCTAGGAGTCGTGACCAGCATCTCGGGGGAGAGTGCACAGTCCCCCCGACCGGCAGGAGGGGAGAGGGCCACAGCTGGGTGTGAGTCAGTCCCCCCTTCCTGTCTGGAGACAGGCTGTGATTCCACGGCCCTCCCTGCCCTCCTCCGGCCCAGATCGGGGTTCTCTGGACTTCCTATAGTGACGTGCTGTATACTCTCACCACCCACTAATGAGATGGCTGGATGATGTCACCTGCCCGGAGTCCTAGTGAGGCACTGCTGGGGCCTTTTGTCTCAGAGGGTGTCCTGAACCATGTGGGCTGGGGAGGAAGCCCCCCGCCAACGTGTGGCTGTGGAGGCTGGCCGATGACTCATGGGGCTCCTGCTCCTGAGGCCTGGGGCTCTAGGACTCTTGACCTGATTCAGACGCCCTGGACATGCCCTCCGCAGTGTGAACGGGAGGAGCCATGTCTGCCTGGGGGTAACTAAGCAGTGACTTTAATCATGGGGTGGGTGCATGGGAAACTGGGGACAGAGGGAAGCCCTGACTCTGATCTGACCGTCATTTAAACCCACTTGCCCCCATCAACTCAGTGTGGCCTTGGAGCAGGTCCTGGTCTGTGGCTTAGGCTGTAGCCACTTTCCCGTGTCTCCCCACCTTTTTCTCTTCCCCATGAACACAGGGCATGGACTGGAGGAAAATTGCCAAAAGAAAGGAGCCCCTGTTTTTCTTACACTTGCTCGGAATGTGCCAAGTTCCGGGTGTGCTCAGGAGGAATCCAGGTCTGGGAGCTGGCCTGGGTGGAGAGGCCTTGTGGAGGGAGTCGAGGGCCCACACTCTCTGGGGGTGCATCGGGAGCTGCACAGAGCAGCCCCAGGAGGTCAGGGGTCAGCACACTCTCCTGCCCTGAGGACACTTCAACCTCCAGACATTTGTATCTATAGGAACTTTCATGAATGTATACTTTTTATAGATAGTGTCATATATGGTATGCCCCGTATGATAACATGCTTATCTGATTCTCCATTTTTCTTTCAATTATTCCTTAAATAAGTATACTGGGTGGTTGGGGGAGTTAAATTTTAAACACAGACTCCTTCCATGACTTTGTTTGTGAGCATATATTTTTTTATGGTTGCAAAAAATATTTATAGAAATGTAGCTTTTTAGATTTATTGGATTATTTTTATGTTAAATGATAAAGTGGCCCTCATCCTATTGTTTTGGAAAAGGCAACGGCAACCCACTCCAGTACTCTTGCCTGGAAAATCCCATGGACAGAGGAGCCTGGTAGGCTGCAGTCCATGGGATCGCGAAGAGTCAGACATGACTGAGCGAGTTCCCTTTCACTTTTCACTTTCATGCATTGGAGAAGGAAATGGCAACCCACTCCAGTGTTCTTGCCTGGAGAATTCCAGGGACGGGGGAGCCTGGTGGGCTGCCATCTATGGGGTCACACAGAGTCGGACACGACTGAAGTGACTTAGTAGTAGTAGTAGCATCCCACTATTTAGATAATGTCTGTTGATTTTCTTTTTTGAAGTAATGCTTATCTGAAGTGAAAAACTAAACAGGAAAGAAAGTGCATGAAGGAACAGAATGGAAAGACACAGAAGCCTAAGAGGAAACGGAAAGGCTCTCTCACTTCTGGTCCATCTCCTAGTGATAACCCCACTCTTAATAATGCATGCACCAGCAAGGATATACTTCTTCTAAAAATGCAGTCCCGTGCGTTTGCATTCCAGTGCTGCATCTGTCATGGCTATGAGGTGTTGTAATATATGAATGCATGACTATACCAAGATTTACTCAGCACCTGCCCTGTTAACGGGCTTTAGCTGATTCCTCCTTTTCTTCTCTAATTCATGGTACTGCAGTAGACATCCAGAGAAGGCAATGGCACCCCACTCCAGTACTTTTGCCTGGAAAATCCCATGGATGGAGGAGCCTGGTAGGCTGCAGTCCATGGGATCGTTAAGAGTCAGACATGACTGAGTGACTTCACTTTCACTTTTCACTTTTCACTTTCATGCATTGGAGAAGGAAATGGCAGCCCACTCCAGTGTTCTTGCCTGGAGAATCCCAGGGACGCTGGGAGCCTGGTGGGCTGCCATCTATGGGGTTGCACAGAGTTGGACACGACTGAAGCGACTTAGCAGCAGCAGCAGCAGCAGCAGCAGCAGTGGACATCCTTATAGCTTTGCAACTACAGATTGCCAGGGGCAGGCAGGTCCTGTTTTTGAAGTTTTTTCCCCTTTTTTTGTTTGCTAAGTTGAATGGATCCATGTGTATCTCATACTCTCAATATAGTAAGTACAGTCCTTTACATTTGTAGGACATCTTCTAGCCTAGTGCAGGCTCTGGTATGTAATTGATTACTTTGATTTTCAGCAAGTGGTATAGGGTAGGTAGGTATTCATATTCCTAGTCATTCTCAAAGTGCTGTCTCTGGGCCAGGAGCCTCAGAACATCAGCCTCCCAAGGCAGTTTGTTAGAAATGCATGTTCTTGGGCCCTGCGTGAAACCTGATGACCCAGAGACTCCAGGGTGGACCCAGCAATCCACATCCTAACACGCTCTCCAGGTGGTCCTGGTGCTGCCCACGTCTGCGTATCACCCAAGCCCATGCTCCTTCCCGAGAAGTAGGGCCAGACGCAGATATAGGCCTGAGATGCGAGGCCCAGCCTCCAGTTCTGGGGCTGCCCTTTGGGGCGGGGTCGAGCTTCCTGGGCCCTGGCTGTCCCACCTTGACAGTGAAAGAGGCCTGGTAGCTGGATGGCGAGGGCCTTCCCACCCAGAATCAGACCTTCTCCCAGGCCGTGTCCCTGGACTCGGGGAGCTCTTTCTGTGGCTTCTCCAGAGCATCAGGTGGGTGAGGTAACAGACGTGCCTGTGAGTATGCTGGTCCTCTCAGGAAGGTGCAGAGGGAAGCGGGTGGGAGGACCCGTTAGCCAGTTACCGCTCTTCTCATTTCAGGTGTCACCAGATGGACGACTTCGGGCCCGCCAAGAACCTCATGACCATGTGCTTCACCTACTACCACATCGGTGAGGCCCCAGCGCGGCTCACGGGGAGGGCAGACCCTCACCTTCCAACGCCCATCGAGTGGAGATTTCTTTTTTACTTAGTTTTTACTTTTTGGCTGCACTGCGTAGCATGTGGGATCTTACTTCCCTGACCAGGGATCGAACCCGCAGCCCCTGCAGTGGAAGCACAGAATCTTTATCACTGGAACTCCAGGGAAGTCCCCAGGTGGGGATTTCTTAAGGCAAAGCTGCGGGGTGTCCAGAAAACAAAGGGAGCTCGTGTTAGGATAGGGACGAGGAAGAGGGAGGCTCCTGGAACAGGAGGAGAAGGGCCCACAGCATGGGTCGGGAGGCTGAGGGTCCAGCTGTGAGGAAGCGAGAAGGTGGACACACGGGGCAGGATGTTTCAGGGTGGATGCCGGATGGCTGGTGTGAGGATGTGCAGGTCTCATGTTCCGGGTGAACGTGAATGCAGGGTCAGCTGTGACAAGGGTGAAGAGGAGCAGCTGGGTTGTGGGCTGGAGCTGCCTCTGAGCAGAGGGCAGGTTGACCTGTGCTGGCTCGTGGCCCTGGGGCCTCCCGGTGCATTGCAGCTGGAGGGCTCCCCTGGTAAGCTCCTTGAGCTGCAACCACAGACACTTGTTCAGGCCTCCTCAAGGAGAGGGCTTCTGGGAGCCCACCCAGGGGCTGGAGCTGGGTCAGGGCAGCACTGGCACCGTGGGTTCACTCTAGCATCCCCTTCCTTGTGTCTCAACTCCGTCCTCCCCTTGACAGCTATGCACTGCCCACCCTCTCCCCACCCTCTGCGCTGCTATAGCTGCTGGCTTGACTCCTCAGCTTGGGGCCCTTTGGCCTGAGAGAGCAACCTGGGCCTATGGGGCTGCCTGGACCTTGGTCGGTACACGGCCTTGGGGAAGGACATTCCTCCTTTCTCCTGGCTGCCCTCCTCCACCATCTCCCGTGCCCAACACCCTCCTGTTTCAGGCCCAGCCCGGCCACGCAGCACACTCTGTGTGCTACCCTCTACCTATGTGCGCTGCACACCCGCCTTCTGGACTCAGTGCTTCTTCGGGGCTGGGTCCCTGCCTGTTTCCTCTTCCATCCCTGGTGACACCTGGCTGACCTGGACACAGTAGGTGCTTAGGGGCCATCTGAGAGCACAGGGGCCCAGGCCCTGTGCTTTCTCGAGGGCATCCCTGAGCCCCTTGCTTCCCATCAGCATGTCCAGCGATGGCAGAGGCGGCGAACCCAGCCTCTGTGGTTCCAGTCGGTTCTCATCCCTACTCTCCCACCTCCAGGTAAACCGCACCCGCTCCCCACAGAGTCCAAGGAGAAGCCGACTGGGAGCATCGACTCCTACCTGAAGTCAGCCAACAGCTGGTTGGCAGAAAAGAAGGACATTGCCGAGCGGCTGCTGAAGAACACATCGGCCAAGACAGAGAATGTCAAGGGCTTCTTCGGGCTGGAGACCAAGCCCAAGGGGCCCCCAGCCAGGAGGAGCGAGTGAGTGTGCCCCGTGTGCGCCCCTCCCTGACCACGAGTGTGACCAGGAGGCTGCTCCCTGGCCTGGTGGTAGAAGCACCTCAGCCTCCTCGGCTGTTGTTGGGGCCTGAGAGCCACTCTTGGGAAGCGCAGCTGTTTCCCCGCCCTCCAGAGTTTTCCACATCTCAGTTCTAAAAGACTAGCGATTGGTGAACGTAGCATTGATTTCATGCACATGCTTTCAGAAAACCACCCAAATGTACACATGTACATAATCCTGTTTAAGCAATCTTGAAGGGTTCTTTGGGAAACCGGGGGTTGGGGGTTGTTTTGTCACTTCTGTGGTTTCTCTCCCCAAGGGAGGAAGAGGGCAGACCCCAGGAGAAGCCGCGGAAGACCGGTGAGTGCCTCCCTGGGCCCCAGGGCTGTGGGTGCCCGGGTGGCACCACTGCAGCCGCTCGGGGCCTTAGTTCAGTCCACAGCGAACCAGCAACCCTCCGGGCAGGTGACCACACATCTGGGGCTCGAGCTTCCCCGTGGCAGGAGACACTGTCCTGTGTGATTCTCCAGTTGCTCCTGCTCCAGCCTGTAATTTCTTACTGAATTTCCATGGAAAAACCACTTCTCTAGGGACCAACTTCTCATCCCAGGGACGTCAAGGAACGTTTCCAGGGTGGGGGAGCCGTTCCTGGGACCCTCCCTGGACTGAGTCCTCAGGGCCAGGCCTGAGCATGCCGTTACTGATGTGGGCCTCAGTGTGGGCCCTGGAATTTCCCCTGCGTG
This sequence comes from Bos mutus, assembly GCF_027580195.1. Classification (NCBI taxonomy): domain Eukaryota; kingdom Metazoa; phylum Chordata; class Mammalia; order Artiodactyla; family Bovidae; genus Bos; species Bos mutus. Next base: position 51,462,570 of record NC_091634.1, on the reverse strand, counting down.
TCTGTGTGACTCTGGGGGCACATGGGGCCTGCCGGGAGGGCTGCTGGGGCGGTTTGCCCTGCTCAAGTCTCCCTCCCCGTCCCACAGTGACTGTGTGCAGCCCGGAGGAGGAGAGGAAAGGAGAGAAGATCTACCTGTACACACACCTGAAGCAGCAGCCTATCTGGTAAGGCCACCCTCCACCTGGAGGGCAGCAGCTGCCAGCGCCTGCGTCCCCATTAGAAATAACAATAGCGAGTGTTGGCGGGGATGCGGGGAAATTAGAACCTCATACACTGCTGGTGGGACTGTCCGAGGCAGCAGCCACTGTGGAAGACAACCTGGCAGTTCCTCAGAGGTTAAACAGAGTTCTACCCCATGACCCAGTAATTCTACTCCTGGGTAGATGAGCAAAAGAATTGAAAACAGGTACTCAGGCAAAATCTGTGCACGTACGTTCATGACACGCTGTTCATAGGAGCCCAGAGGTGGGAACAACCTGATGTCCATCCATGCAGATGCACAAACTGTGGGCTGTTACTCAGCTACGTAAAGCAATGGGGCGCCCACACCCGCCACAGTGTGGGTGGACCTGGAAAACATTCTGCCAAATGACCAAAGCCAGACCCAAAGGACCACGCAGTGTATTTACATAAAGTGTCCAGGAGGCAAAGCCCTGGAGACAGAGTGGATTGGTGGTTGCCAGGATCCGGGGGAAGCAGGGAATGAGATGATGAAAATGTCCCAGAAACAGATAGTGGTAATAGTTGCACAGTTGCACAAGTCCATGAATAGGCCACAACCCAACCCCCTGAGTTGTAGACCACAGTGTGGGTTTTCTGGTATGTGAATTATGTCCTAGTCCAGCTGTTTTAGGAGAGGGAAATGGCAACCCACTCCAGTATTTTTGCCTGGAGAATCCCAGGGACAGAGGAGCCTGGTGGGCTGCTGTCTATGGGGTCACACAGAGTCGGACACTACTGAAGCGACTTAGCAGCAGCAGCAGCCAGCTGTTTTACCTATATAAATAACGTACGCACTCGAAGGCCATGGAGTGGGAGACCCATGGTCAGGGGACACCCCACCCTCTGCTGTGAGCACACCCTCATCCCTCCAAAGCCTCTCTGTCCACGTGTTTTATTTTATTTACTCACAAGTTGGAGGCAGATTAGCATCTGGAACCCGAAGGGTGTCAGACGCTCCCCTCCCGTGAGGATTACAGTCTAGCGGCATGAGAGCTTGGCACAACAGGACAGGGTGTGGGAGACATGTGGCCGGCCAGAGCTGGGCTGCAGCTGTCCGGAAGCCTGTGGCCCCGGGCTGCAGGGCCAGGCTTGGGTGGCAGCAGGGAGAAGCCCACCAGCCTGGGGCCCACGTCCATGATTTAACTCGGGCCCCTTTGGGCTCAGCTGGGCTACTGTCTTACCTTCTGCTTCAGGGCTCAGCACACTTTTCTGTGGAGGGCTGGGTGATAAATCTTTTAGGCTTTGCCCGCAACCACTCCACTCTGCCTCTATAGTGCAAAAGCTGCCATGGACAGGATGTAAGTGGGTGATCGTGGCTGTGAGCCCTTAAAACTTGATTTACACAGACACAGAGGCCTGAGTTTGGCCCATGTGCCATGGGTTTGCCGACTCTGATCTTTGGGAAGAATGGTTCTGTCTTGTGCGACCCTATAAGCGTGTCTGCTCTCTGCGCATGGCCTGTCCCTGCCAGATTCCCATTTCCGTTAGTAGACGCTGCTCTAGAAGAGCAAGTCTCCTTGAGGCCTCTGCTTCCTGTTGGGAGCCTCAGGGGAGACTGAGAAGGGGAAGTGGTTTCATCCGTGTCCTACAGGTGAAGGTTCTGCCTTCCCAGATTATAGGTCCTGGGAGACATGCAGATGACCCCAGGACACACTGCCGAGGCCCAGGAAACCAGCTCCACTGAGGATGAAGGCACATACGCCTTTACGGTCCATGTGGAACTAAAGAGGAAACTACAGAACCTTTTGATGAGGGTGAAAGAGGAGAGTGAAAAAGCTAGCTTAAAACTCAATGTTAAAAAACCTAAGATCACAGCATCCAGTCCCATCACTTCATGGCTAATAGAAGGGGAAAAAGTGGAAACAGTGACAGATTTTATTTTCCTGGGCTCCAAAATCACAGCGGATGGTAACTGCAGCCATGAAAATAAAAGTCACTTGTTCCTTGGAAGGAAAGCTATGACAAACCTAGACAGCATGCTAAAAAGCAGAGATGTTGATTTGCTGACAAAGATTCATATAGTCAGAGCTATGGTTTTTCCAGTAGTCATGTATGGATGTGAGAGTTGGACCATAAAGAAGGCTGAGCACTGAAGAATTGATGCTTTCAAATTGTGGTGCTGGAGAAGATTCTTGAGAGTCCCTCAGACTGCAAGGAGATCCAACCAGTCCATCCTAAAGAAAATCAACACTGAATATTCATTGGAAGGACTGATGCTGAAACTGAATCTCCAATACTTTGGCCACGTGATGCTAAGAGCCGACCCACTGGAAAAGGCCCTGATGCTGGGAAAGACTGAAGGCAGAAGGAGAAGGGGCGACAGAGGATGAGATGCTTAGAAAGCATCAGTGACTCAACGGACATGAATGTGAGCAAACTCCAGGGGATAGTGGAGGACAGAGGAGCCTGGCGTGTGCAGTCCATGGTCGCAAAGACTCGGACATGACTTAGCAACTGAACAACAACGTGGGCCTGAGACCCACTGCTTTCCCATCTTGTCTGTCTTGCAGGCACACGCTGAGGTTCTGGAATGCAGCTTTTTTCGATGCCGTCCACTGTGAGAGGAGAAAGCGGTCTCCCACGACCAGGTAGGAGCCAAGTCCAGGCCTGCCTTGCCTCAGGGAAGAGGACCAGGGAGAGGCTTTTTGGTCCCGTTTCTGAAGAGGACAGCAGAGGGACGAAATGGCTGAGTCCTCGCGTCTTGTGTTTCTTCCTTGAACCCTTCTGGCTCCGGTGCCCTGCAAGCTGCCTGAAGGGTCCTGAGCACACAGCTTCCGGGTTGGGGGGCCCAGCTTGCATGAGCGCTTCTCCTCCTGGGGCTCTGGCATGACTTGGCCTGACCCTCCTCAGAAATGCGAACTCCCACTGAACGAAGCCCCTGGGGCTCCCTTGGACCCACTCTGATTTTCTCTGTAAGAACCCAGGCTCCTGAGCTGGGACCCTGGCTGCAGGATTCATGTCTGGGGAAGGCAGTCGCTACTTTCAGCTGCCTCCTCTGGGCTGCAGCTTCCCCGGGGCCCCTTTGGAGTCCCCACTTTGTAACCATCAGCAGCGAGGAGTGTACATTGGGGCTCAGCGAGCCAAGGTTGGCGCCTGCTGTGTGCAGCAATAGGGCAGGGAAGGGGCAGCAGCCTCTCAGGCCTGGGTCACGTTATCTGCCCCTCCAGTCATGGGACTTTGAAGTCTCTGCATCTCTTCTCATTAATAAGATAAACCCCTTTCTTCTCGAACACTGGGGAGACCTCAGAACCTTTCTCCCGGCAGGAGAGAGGGCAGAGCCTGCTGGTTAATACTTCAGTCCACTGGCACTTAGGGGATCTTGAGTGAAATCTTTCTTTTGGGGGGAGAGTCAGTAAACCTCCATGGGGGCGGGATGGCCTGCTGTGGCTGTGTATCCTGGTAAGCAGGGAAGCACGTGGCGGGAGAGGTCCTGGACCGTTCCTTAGGATTCTAGACAGAACTCTCTGCTCTGCTGGGAGACGCAGACGCAGGAAACGCCTGTAGGTGAGGGGGATCTCATGTTGCTTTGCTCTCTGACATCTCGGCCAGCGCCCCCCACCTGCCCGGAACCCCATCTCCATCTCCGTCTCTGCTGTGATAACCCTCCTTCCGCGCTTGCTCTCTTTTTCCATCCACATATCTTGCATGAGTTTGACATGTTCCTCTGTTTACCTGTTTCTGCTGCCGCTCCAGAGGGGATGCTGGAGAGGAGGAGAAGAAGAGGTGTGTGTCCACGTGCCTGTCCCTGGACAGTGCGGGGCCCCTTCTAGGGCCACTGGGGGAGGGCACCCAGGTGCAGCTGGGACTCGCAGCTGGCGGGCCCGGCGCTGGGACAGGCTGGTGATGGTGGGGAGCTCGCCCACGATAGAGACCTTGAAATGGACAGGAGGCAGACACAGCCCCCAAGAACCCTGCAAGGCCTGGTGTGTGTCCTGAGAGGAGAGGACGGTGAGGTCTAGAAGGTCAGCTCTGACCGTGAGTGAGCCAGCCTCCACAGGCCAGTCTGGCCCTCCAAGCAGACCCTGAAACCACACCCTCCGGGTCACTTGTTGCCCACTTGGTTATTGATCCTGGCTGGAGCTGCCAATGCGGCCAGAGGACCTGTCTCTATAGTCATGTCCAGAGGCGTGCGGGCTCTGGCAGACCCTCGCCCACTTGGACGAGTCTGAGGGTCCCAGAGAAAGGACAGCTGCTCCGTGCCCCCAGCCACTGAGTGATGTGGGGCCTGTGCGTGTCAAGGGGCCTCTGAAGGCAAATGTCGAAGACTGGCTGCTTCCTGCGAGCCCACGATGGACTCTGACTTTGTTTGAAGTTGATATGTGTTAGATTTCTTCCTAAGATATTTTTAGAGTTAAAGGCCTGCCTATTCAAAATATAATTTCTGATAACAGTGCTTTTTTTAAATTTGGTGGAAATTTCCCAAAGCATGCTTCCTTTAATCAGTGATGTATTTTTAGTGCTTATTGTTCTATGTGAAATCTTGTCTTTTTTTTTTTTTCAACACAGCCTTATTATGGCTTTAAAAGGAGCACTTAAGCACAGCAGCTACCTCCGTTCATAAAAAGCCCCCGCGTTCCCACAGTCTCTCTAAGGGATAGGGTGATTAGCCAGCCTTCCCGGAGCAAGGATTCCCAGCACCGTGGCCGAGGTCTGAGCGGGTCAGAGCATCGTGGCCTCTGAGCCTCGTGAGGGCGAGTGAGTCTCAGCCTCACAGGCCTCCTCACCTGTGGCGGGTGTGGTCTGGCCGTGCACCTCCTAGACCTGCCCCCGGGACGCCCTGAGACGGGGGACCAGAGTTCAGCTCTGGGTCCTTGGGCAACCTTGCGTCTCCAGCGTGATTTCTCTCTGGCAAAGTCGGCTGACAATGCCATCAGCATCCTCTCTGTTCTCAGGAGGCCTCCTGTTCTGTAACCTGCTCGTCACATCCAGATTCTCACTGTGGCATTTTAGACACATGACCTGCTCTCTTGTGGTATTAGACTTCCACCAATATTGGACGTCGGACTCAGTTTTAAAGAATTGATTTGATTGTAGGCATCCCCTGATTGACCTTCTGCCTATTTTGTCAGAGATCAGATTAAATGTCCCAACTCTAGTCCTCACCACAGCAAAAAAGTCACCTCTGCATCTACTGTCAGGACTACTGTGCTGCACAACTGCAAGGGAGCCACTTCCACATGGGATGGGGTTGTACAGTGCACGACCTGTGCAACTGTACCCAGCGAGCCGGGTGGTGGTGTGGGGATTTAATGCCTGGACAGTCCTAAGGGTGTCCACCAGGGGAAAGGGGATGGGAAGGAGCGTGGAATGGCATTAGTATAGTGCCTGGAAGCGCCTTCCAGGTGTCTTCGTGGCTGTTCTGCGAGCCTGAGGAGACTGGAGTGACACCTCCTCCTGCCTCTGCTGCGCCTTGGTGTCCTGTGATTCCCACTCAGCTGCAGCAGCACCAGTGGCCTCCCTCGGCCTGAAGAGGGAGAGGAGTCAAGAGTTGATGTTCTTGGTTCTGTTCCACTTCCTTTGGCTTTTCCATCACCCTGACCCTCCTCATACTCCCTCTTCTCTCCCTTTTATCTTTTTTTCTCTCAACCCTGTTTTAATCAGACTCCTTGTCCAGAGTGTAATTCTTAAGGGGAAGTAGGCATCTACTCATTTCCCAGATGGCCATGGGGCTGTCATGCCTAGGGGATGGGGGGTGCTGACTTCCCATGGAGACTAGCGATGCTCTGCTGTAAGGGGAGGGGCCGATGCCCTGCGGGGTCAGGTGGCCTGGGCTCTCTCTCGTGGACACAGCTCCTTAGGCTCAGAAGAGCACCCTCCCTGACTGAGCCCTGACCCCTGACCCTATGCTCCTGCACCATGGTCCCTCCTTGTAGAGTTTCCCATCTTTGCATAGAGGCTTTGCGCCATCTTCACTGAGGTCACAGGATAGCAGTCACCGGCCCTGGGGCGGCCATGCAGGGCGGGCCTTGGCCACGAGGAAGCCAGGAGCAGAGTGAGTGGCAGAGCTGGGCCAGCCTGGCAGGCGGCATGTGGTCAGAGGCTATGGACCCTGCCGGAGAGCTGGAGGCCTGGAGACAGTGGGAGGGGAGCCCCAGGGCCTCCTTGCTGGCTTCTTGACTCCCACTTTTCTCAGATACCGATGGGGCCCTGGCCTCTGCAGTTGTCCCTGCCTGTAACATGAGCTGTGGCCTCCTTTGTCCTTGAACCTTCAAAAAGGTGGGGGACAGGATTCTCATTTCCTAGCAAATGTTCTAGGTGACCGCTAAGTGCACACTGTCTCAGGGCCCTGGGTCTCATCTCCGCCAGGACAAGGTGATGAGTGTGTATATATCGCTCCCCCCTACTCAGGTAGGCTTCCTAGAAGCAGCACCAACAGCTCTTTGGCCCAGGAGTCCCCTCTGTGTCAGGGAGGCCAGCACCTGTAGGTCAGAGCAGGGGAGGGCCGAGCGGCGGGGACGCGGGCCTGAAGCCCCCCGCTGCCCCTCCTGTGCTTGCAGGGAGCGGTGGTGCCACATGACCCAGGAGGAGCGGGACGACAGCCTGCGGTTCAACGAGAACATCACCTTCGGGCAGCTGGGGTGAGTGCTACCACCCTGGGACGAGAAAGCAGGGCAGGCGGGGCTGGGTGCTGATACTGAGGCCCAGACTCAGTAAGGAGGGGCCGCCGGGTAAGATGCTCCTGGCGGGGGCTCCACTGGGGGAGTGCCACCCTTATGATGTCACATGCCCCTGACTCAGGGTTGTTACCACCATGAGTTCTTAAATGTCTCAGAAGCACACTATTCACTCCATTTGGCCTCCACACCGTTTCACGGTGAGCGAAGCTGGCTGGCTGAGGAGGCGATTTAGTTTTTCCTTCTTTCTAATGATTCCTGGCAGGCTGCTTATTGGGCCCCAGCTCCCTTCCCTCCCCCTCGCCCCCCGCCGCCCCGGGAGGTGGGAGGGGTGCCAGCTCATGGCCATGTTCCCCCAGCACGTTTACGCACAACATGCTGGCGTTCGGGCTGAACAAGAAGCTGTGCAATGACTTTCTGAAGAAGCAGGCGGTGATCGGCAACCTGGATGAGGGTGAGTGCCGGCCAGGCCGGCGGAGCTGGGGGTTCAGGAGCCAAGTGGGCTGCACGTGGGATCCCCGTCCCAATCAGAGAATTATCCCTACTTTACTTAGAAATGGGACGTTAAATGTTCCTGCCTGCCTAAGTGCGTGGGACACTTGTCCTTCGGTTTGGAAACCCAGTTCTGCTAAGTAGGAGTTGGTGGGGGGCGGGGGAGGGTTCTGCCCAGTCAGTGCTTAATGACAGGGTCCAAGTAAAGATGTAACTTGGCACTCAGACTCTGACCTAGAAAATGGACAGACTCTGGCCCCGAGTTGCCCTCCTTCTAAGTGACCAGCGTATGACCTACCTTGATTTCTTGAACCACACTGCCCTGGGAGGTCTGGGGGCGGGGAGGGGCAGAGGTCCTGAGGTTGGTTTTTCTAGAATCTCTGACTTCTGTAATGAAAGGAGATGCACTGCTGATGCCAACTTCCCTGATAAACAGCTGGCCTTTCTGCATCATCCCACATGATGGGTACCAAATGCCTCTTCCTTGTCCCCCGAAAAGCCTTCCACTTAGACATGTATTTGGCTAGACCAGTATTGTCCAAAACTCCACCCTGCACCAAGTCAAAGAGGGCCAAGGACAGGCGGCCTCAGGAGGTGCCCTGGACAGCCTCATGGTGCTGTCACCAGCCCTGTCACCCAGCACAGGGCAGAGCACCGTGCCCCTACCACATGGCCCCCCAGGACCCAAGCCTGGCTCCTGTGACACGTTCCTCCGCCCACACCAGGCTGCTGGGCCTACTGGCCCACCCTCTGTAGCGTCATTTCTGTGGGAAGATGCAGCCTGGTTCCCAGGAGCCCACCTCCAGGCTGCGGACACACCTGCGGAAGCTTGCACTCACCGTGCCTGTGAGAAGACCCTGCCTGTCTGTGTCGCCCTCTCCCTCATAAGGAATAATGTTGTTTTCTCTTGCAGAGCAGTACAAGCTGCTGAGCGACCACATCGAGCAGATGGCTGCCGAGTAGGCCACAGGAGGTGGCCCGAGACTCCCCCAGAGGACTGCAGCTGGCTGTTACCCCCCCTGCATGACATCGGCAGCACCTACGCCGCCCTAGAAGTAGCGGTTAGAAGAATCTGGTTGCCCATCCTCCCCACCTCCCTCTGCCTGTGTCTGCTCCCCACCTGCGTGCCAAAGTGCCCCTGGGATTACACAGCTAAAACCGAGGTGACTGTCCATACCCTCGAGTGGCAGGCCTGCGACCTGGGACTGAGGGGGCACAGAAGGAAGGATGCTGGGTCCCAGGTGGGCACGTGTCCATCACAGCCTCCTGCTGAGAAGACGGGGAGTGTGGGAAGGTAGGGAAGGGCAGATGTGAGCTGGCATACATCAGTCCCACGCCAGTGACACGGGGCAATTGGGAGTGAGGATCTGGGCCCCTCCCTGCAGGGCGGGACTGGGTTCCTTCCACAGCCACGCAGAGAGGGGACGGCCTCTCAGTGTCAGTCTGGGCTGGTACTGGGTGCCCTTTCCGTGTGACAGGAAGCTCCAGGAGGAGAGAGACACCCTCTGTTTCAGGGCGGGAGAGAGACCGAGGCAGTGGACGGCTTTCTTGGCTGCAGAAGGCCCAGCCACAGTCGGGGTGTGGGCTTCCGGGGACGTCACGCTCCAAGTGGCTGTGTTGGACGTACGCGGCCCTCAGGTGTCTGTGTGAAGCGTCTGAGATGTTCTTGGTCAGCTGACCGCTTGCTTCTGGGGCAGAGAGACTTCCACCACTCACTCCCTGGGGCCATCTGTTCCATGATGAAGCCCAGAAAAGAGAATTTTCTTCAGCAGCTTCAAGACATCTGCCCTTTCTAAGCAAACAGTGCTGCTCTTTATTTTTAAAAGACAGAAAAATCTGTGTCAGTTACAGGCATCGTGGCTCAGGTGGCTTCTGGTGGGGACTGTGTGATTCGCAGGGTCAGGCCCTCCACCCCAGCCACCTGGGAAGTCTGCACCTTCCGCTGCCTGAGCCCTCAGGCTGCTTTCCCGAGGACTCTGCAGACACCCCCCTCACCGTCGCAGGTGCTGGGAACCAGGGGTCCTCCCTGCAGGTCTGTCCAGGCACAGCCACCTAGCCCGAGGGACTGCAGTCTGGCAGCAAGCCTCCAGCATGCTGGCTGCCCTGGCCAGCCCGGCTCCAGGGCGCTGGCCTTGCAAGGCCAGCGGGGCTCTGTCCTTCCTGCCCTGGCCGTCCATCCCGCGTTCTCGCTCCACCTCCTGTAGCATGACAAACATGTCTGAGACTCCGCCCTCCAGGCAGCACATCACAGGTCCCCTCATGGGGGATGCCTCCCTGGAACGTTGCAGAGAAGAGTGAGTGTTAGTTGAGCTGAGCAACGCACGTCCTGGTGATCTTAAGAGAGGCGATGGGAAACACTCGGGACTCGAGTGCACTGGTGTGAGATGTCCTGCCAGGAGTCAGGGAGTGGGGGCTTGGGCTCCAGGAGCCCTGCTGTGTTCATGATGGCATGCACACCCGTGTGTGCGTGTCTGTGTGTGTATGCTGGCAGTCTCTCTGGCCACATCACTAAACAAAGCACAGTCGTGTGGCTGGTTTGCCTGTCCTGTGTGGGGGTAGGTCACGCCAGCTGGAAACCGGCCCAGTGATCAGATATGTCTTTCCTGAATGCAGTTCAGAGAAATAACATCCAGCTTATGAGTGTGCAGGCCCTCCTCAAATGCCTCCTGGGGTGATGCTGCCCCTCCTAAGACGTTCAACAATCCCCTGATGCTCTGTGCCGCACCCCCATTGAAGTCAGGGCCATGCCCAGTGACCAGCTTGTCTGAGGCCCTCGAAGGGCCATCTCTCCACTGTGTGTCATTGGCTTTCTTAGTTTTTTCTTAGTGGTTAGTTGAAATGCATTAACATTTTATTCTAAGGTGCCCAAAAGACTTATCCTTGTATATATAAGATTTGTGTGGAAGTGTGATTCACTCTGATTTCTGGAGGAAGACAGTAGCTTCTGGGTCTTTCCAGGGGTTCTGGGGAGTGGAGGGCTCTTTATCCCGGGTGGGGCAGGAGGACCCACGCAAACCAGGAAGGAAATGCAGCTTTGACTTCTCCAGGCTTTTCCAAGCACTTTCACTTCAGGATGATCCTGAGACCTTTTTCTTTTTTCCGTATAGGTCTCTTGCAATAGCAGTTGAAGGTAGAAACAAGGGTGGCTTTGGGTCTTTTCCCTTCCCCTTCATATATTAATAGGTCTCACTCCTGAGAGTAAGTCTGACCCCAAAACCGCTGCCTGAAACACTAAGCCCCATGAGGGGACACCACCAGAGACCACAGGCCTCACGGAGTGGCCGACGTCAAGGTGACTGGGAGGCTACTCTGCTGTCTCCTCTTGGTGACTGTCTTTGTCTGAGCATGTCACCTCAGGGTGTCTGGCCAGTATCACCCGGAGGAGGCACAGTGTCCCTAGCAGAAGCCGGCTGCTTGCCTCGCTGACACTTCCTCTCTTTGTCTTGATCTTCCCTGTGAGGCCCGGCCAGAACAGATAGCCCCAGGCGGGTGCTCAGAGGTGCCAGCGTGTGCAGAAGTCTCACCCACCACATGCCCAGGAGGCTCTGCTGAAAGTGCTCTCCTGGCCCTTCCTGTACACTCAGGGACTTCCTGTAAACTTAGGCTCAGGGCAGGAAGCATCGGGTCACATCCACAGGAGAGTTTCCCATCCCAGCATGTTCAGTGTTCCAAGCCGGAGCTTCAAAGGCCTGCGTTAGCAATGACATGGCGGGTCTCCTGCTGTCTGCCCTTCAGGGCTCTGTGAATGCAATGAGCCCAAATAGCTGATTCTCCCAAGTGAAAAGTACCCTGCTTTGCAAACAGGATGCTGTTGAGATGTGGCTTTGTTGTGTCTTCAGCCTTTGTTAAGAGTTCTAGCAATATTGATAGGTGTTTAAGAGGGACATGCTAACATTCAGATTGTATCTGCTGTGCGTGCATGTTTAACCAAAGGCAGGAGAACCAAGTTCTTATACTGTAAGTTATTTGTACAGTGAAATGAAGTAGACCGTGATTTTCCTATTGCCAAAAAAAAAAAAAAAAAAACCAACCAGGCCAAGGAGCTCTTAAATTACCAAAAGAAGGACTAGAAAGAGAGTTCAATTTCTGAGATTTGTGCTCCAGTGAAACCTCGGAGGGTCAAGGTCACAGGTGAGCCCACGCTGGGTCAAGGATGGAGACCCAAGGATGGAGTTCGAGACGCCGCCTGACCTCTTTCTCCTTCCCGGAGCCCGTGCTCACCTGTCCCTCCCCAGTTAGATGGTGACGTCCACTGCCGTGGAGAGAAGGTGGCAGCCTTGAGGTGTGTTTTTCTGCAGGCTGTTTTAAGTGGGTTAATTTATCAGCCAGAGCAGTGTATCCCAGTCTCCTGATGTGAGAAAAAGATGTGTTCACACCACAAAGGAGTTTGTCAGAGGTTTTGTTGAACCCAGGTGACCACAACCAGAAGTCAGGGCCGCAGCTTTGAGCCTGACCTTCCTGGGTTTCACTGCACCCTGACTGATTGGCTTTTCAGTTAGGGAGCATCCGGCAGGCCCGTGTGTGTGGTCAGATAAGCTGTGTGGCCAAATTACCTACAACTTGAGACAGCTGGGAAGCCAGGGGGCGGAGTCATTTGCCAGAGGAGTGGGGAGACTGGGAAGGGGAAGGGGAAGGGCCCTGCAGCAGCCTCGGGGGAGGGGGCAGCAGCTGGGCCATCCCAGGCTGGTCACCCCATTGGCTACTCACTTCTTCAGCCAGGGACAGAGCTGCGGGTTTGGGGGTCCACTGCCCCAGGGTTGTTCTTGTTCCCCCACCCAGAGCCCTTTAATTCCCTTGAGCCGTGCCACAGTACCTCCCTGTGGCCATGTGGCCAGGAGCAGGGCTGTGAGGGTTATCCAGAGAGCAGACATGGGGAGCATTTCCAGATGGTTCCCATCCAGGGGTACCTATCCAGGAGCGTCAAGATGCTCCTCATGGCTCCCCAGGCCTGTTCTGCTGCTGTCTCCCCGCTGTCCCTCCCCAAGCAAGCGCCTCAGACACGGTCTGCCTTGTCCCTAGGTGGCCTGGCTCTGGCCTGTGTCCCCAAGTCGGCTGATCAGTCTGAGCTTGAGACGAGTGGAAAGCTGGGGAGAGGACCCTCCCCTTGGCTGTGTCCCCAGGATTCAAGGGGGCCCTGCTCCTGTTGTAGAGTTCTTAGTTAGAATGGTCTGGGTTTTCTGTGTTCCCATCACTTCTCACAGGATCTCTGTGCAGGAGGGGTGACCTGCATCCTGACATGTCCTGCAGGGTCAGACCAGGGTGCTGTCTCTCATCACCCTCCTGAGTGGTGTGCTGAGCTCGGAGGAGGGCTCCTGGTGATGCCCCTTGGAGCCTTAGCGGGGCTACATCTGTCCTCTCCTTGGTCCAGGATGATACGCTTGTGGAAACAGAAGTGCTCAATGGGCTTTGTTCCAATGCACGGGCCCCAGATGAGGGCCCTGGTCTGTCCCTGTGCTGGAGGCTTGGGAGTCCCATGGACACCTTGAGAAGGACAGGCCAACCGAAGGAGATGCTCACACTCAGATGGCAGGCTCTTCGCCTTAAAATGTGTAGGTGAGAGAGCTTCGTGGCCCTAACCATGGCCTCTGGGCTGCAGAAGGGTCTCCCGCGTGCTTTCCCTGTTTCTCTCGCGCCCGTTGGTCTTGGACCCAAACATCCCATTGGCCACTTCCACACATTGCCCTTAGTGACCCAGAAATCAGGGTCAGTGATTCGAGTGTGTTATATGTATGGTTTCCCAGTTTTATATCCCATGAGGTTGCGTTCTACAAACTGTGTTTTCAGGTGGAGAAAGTTTCAAGATTGAGCTTTGAAAACAGCGCTAAAATCAAAGCTGTTTCCTGTGAAGAAAAAAAAAAAGTCCATATATTGCACCTCAGATTGTCAAAAGGTGGAAACTGAAATAAATTATCTCTAAAAAGGAAGTCAGTCTGTTGATGTTGAATTTTTGTTCTCACATACCCATGAGCACCTTTTAAAAATGGAATTTGCAATCTTGTCACTGACAGCAGTGGCTTTTCAGAAGAAAACACTTTTTTCTGGGGTCAAATAGTCGTTCTCCCCATTTAGGTCGAGCAGCTGAGTATCATACAGACGTGTGTGTGTCTCGTGGGAAGGGTAATGGGCGGAAGCAGTGTTCACTGCGTTGCCGCCAGGCGTGCGTGAGTGAATAGAGGAGCCTCGGCCCCCGGGATGCCTCCACCCGCTTCCAGCTGGCATTGGTCTTGCCTTTGAGCCCCAGCTGCCTCACTGTTTGCCTCTGGGGCTGAAGGGCTATGGGTACCGCTCCTGCCTGACAGCAGCAGGACACCTTCGTGTCGGTTCTTACAGCTCGGTTCAACAGGCATGTTTGGTGAAGTGGTCAACTTTCTCTCTGATTATAAGAGACCCTGAAAGTTATGCTCCTGCCCTTGCTCACCCCTCCTCCCACCTCCTGGGCCCAAAGGAGGGAAGCTAGGAATTTTATTCTCATAGGAGAGAGCCCATGAAGCTTGTCCAATGCCCAACTCTGGAATTAGGAACGATTGGTCTTTTCCGGGCATACTGGGGCCAGAAGGGGAGGGGAGAGGCCCCTTATACCATCAATTTACCTTTAATGAGCTCACACCATGTACCAGGTACCACCAGGCTCCAGGACCACAAGATGAACAAGCAAAGTCATTTTCCTTCAGGAACTCTAAGTGGGGTTGAGACAGCTGAGGTTAAAAAAGGTGCATTTGTGTGTGTGTGTGTGTGTCTGTGTGTGCACGTGCACACACAGAATATAAAAGTATGAGATAACATGTAAAGTGTGATGTTATATACAACTGATAAGATATTTTATAAATCATGTAATGCAGGAAATACAGAATGTTTTGGTTATTTTTGGAGTGGGTATCAAGGTGGGCTTCCCCAAGGAGGTGTCCTGAAGCTGGATTTGGGGTAATAAAAGTCACTAGTGAGGATGTTAATCCTGTGGTGATCTCATGAGGAGGGTTTTAGTTTTTTTTTTAAATTAAACTTTAATTGAAATATAGTTAATTTGCAATGTGTTTCAGGCATATAGCAAGGTAAGTCAGTTATACATATGTGTATAAAATAAGTTCATCTGTATCATATTTTAGATCCCACATATGTGATATCATATGATATTTGTCTTTGTCTGACTTCACTTCACATAGTATGATAACTTCTAGTTCCATCCATATTGCCATACAAATGGCATTTCATTCCTTGTTATGGCTGAATAATATTCCACTGTGTAAAATGTGATGATATATAATATATAATACAATCGATGATATGTGTACCACATCTTTATCCATTTCTCTGTCCACGGACCTTTAGAGTGTTTCCTTGACTTGGCTGCTGCGAGCAGTCCTGCTGGGGTAGGGATGCGTGTACCTTCTGCGGTTTTTGGTCATGCTGGGTCTTAGTTGCTGTGCGCAGCACTTCTCTAGCTGCAGTGTGTGGTAAAGAGTCCTGCGGTAAAGAGGGGGCTACTCCTCCCTGAGGTGTGTGGGCTTCTTACTGCAGTGGCTTCTCCTGTTGTGGAGCTTGGATGCTAGAGCGCCAGCTCCGTAGTTGTGGAGCACAGGCTTAGTTGCTTCGTGGCATCTGGAATATTCCAGGGATTGAACCCATGTCCCTTGCATTGGCAGGTGGATTCTTAACCACTGTACCACCAGGGGTCCCCACATATATCTTTTTGAAGTAGAGTTTTGTCTGGGTATATGCCCAGGAGTGGGATTGCTGGATCTTTTGGTAGCTCTACTTTTAGTTTTTTGAGGCACTCCAAATTGTTTGCCACAGTGGGTGCACCAGCTTACATTCCCACCCTTTTCTTCACACCCACAAGGAAGGTTTATTTTTCCCACTTTGCTGACAAGGCGCTTGTGGTACCCCTATGGGGAATCGAATCAGCAGAGCCAAGCGTCTCTCCCGAGAGACTGCAGGATGTCCTCTCCCCAGCAGAGGTCTCCAGGAGGCAGCAGGAGGTATGCTAAGCCCTGAGTGATCCAGCGCTCAGATGACCCCCCCGCACTATGAGGGGTCTTCTCCCCAAATGTACATACCCGGAGGGCTCTGGCAGGTAGCCAGCCGAGTCTGTGGACCTCACCCCACCCTCTACTTTGGTGATATGTCCCTGGTCCCAAGGTTACACAGCCCACAGCCACCCTCCCTCCCTTTGTCTTTAAAAACTCTCCTCTGAAAGCCATGGGGAGTTCAGGTCTTTTGAGCACCAGCTGCCCAGGACTCTGCCAAGCACCTGCAGTAAGTACTTCACTTTCCTTCACCACCGCCTGGTGTCAGTAAAGTGACTTTACCGCACACAGGCAAGTGAACCTGAGTTTGGTTCGGTAACACCAAACTCTCAACATTAACACAGGCTTAAACACGCTGGAGCCCTGGTCATAAGACAGGAAATGAGACCCAGTACAAGTTAGGGTGAGAGGCAGCCATGTTTACTGAGCACCTGCTGGGCACCTTGGTCCCCAGGGCAGCCTGTGAGCCAAGGGATATGATCCCTGTCGTACAGATGAGGAAACCGGGACTCAGAAAACATGTGACTCGCACACGGCAGAGCCTGTGAGGGTCCAGTGTGAGCCCCATCTCCTGACTGGGGAGTTCTTGTCCTATTGATGGAGCCTCTGTGCCTGTCCCCTGAGGTCCTCCACGGGGTCCTCCTCAGCAGAGTCATCCTCACTCACTGCTTCTTTTCTCTGGCTCCGTATGGTGCTCTGAGCACTCTTAATAAGAATAACAGTAACAACAATAATAAAATCATCATCACAGCAACAATAGCAGTAATAATAATAATGGTGACAAGTATTATTTACTAAGTGCTTCAGGTAGATGTGTTCACCTAATACCACAACCCTCTGAAGGGTTACTATCATTAGCCCCACTTTGCAAGTGAGGGATCTAAGGCACAGAGAGGTTAAGGAACTTTCCCAGGGTCACACAGCTTGGGAGCAGTGCATTTGGACCCAGGCAGTCTGGCTTGGGACCATACTTCCTCCACTGCCTTTGGAGAGAATTATTCAGAAAGCATGAGACACCCCTTGTCCCCGCACTGTGGTTCCCTGAGTTTGCTTCAGGATGGTCCAGGTCAGACTCAGGGCCACCCTCCCACCCCCGCAAGCAGCACCTCCTTCTCAGACCTGAATTCTCAGCCGGCCTCTGGTCTCTAGTCACTTCACCTTGTCACAGGTTTCACACCCCACCCAGTACTCACCTGGGCAAGAGACCATGGGAGAGCTGGGGACAGGGTGGTATCCATGAGTGGTGGCCGAGCATCGTAACGCCCATAAACTCCATGCATCTTGGCTCTAAAATCCTGTCAGGAGGGTTGGATCTGGTCAGGGAACAAAGTGGTGGGAGCGGGAAGGAAAGACGGCAGAACCAAAAGGCTGGTGCAGAGGTCACTGCTAGGACGTCCACCTGCACCAGGTCCATCTGGGAGCCATATGATCTGCAGCAGACTGGTATTAGTGGGTATTATCATCACATTTTACAGATGGGAAAACTGAGGCTCAGAGAGGCTATGTAACAAGTCCATAGTTCCACAGGAAGATTAGAGATCACACTCCCCCCATCACCAAAATAGAGATGAGTGAAGGCATCAGAGCCAGGCCAATCTTCACTGACCCTCCTATGATGGTTTTTAAGCTCATCCACAAATTCTTTGACTTCTCCCATCAGGAGCTGGACTACAATTTTCCTCCCCTTGAATATGGCCTTAGTGACACACTTCTAAGAAACAGAATGTGGCAGACCTGTCATAAAAGCGACACAGTATCCACTTGGCTCTGTCTCTGATACTCACCCTTGGATCAGCCACCATGATGTGAGGAAGCCTATGGCCTATGGAGGGGCCATGGGCAGTTATTTGGTCACAGACCCCACTGCAGACCACACAGGGTGGGCCTTGTAGGGGTACAGCTCATGCACTATTCCAAGGTTCCCAGCTTGGAAGGACTCGGCTATCTTGGAAGTCTTAATGATTACTGAACAAAGGGCCAGTGTCTTCATTTTGCCCTGAACTTTGTGAATCATGTCCTGGACCCAGATGACAGCCACACATGAGCCAGAAAGCCTTTGAAACCACTCCAGCCCCAGCTACAGAGTGGCAGAGAGACCCAAGTGATGACAACCCAGCTGAACCCGCCAACCCTAGAACCACAGAAGATAATCGTGGAAGACAATCGCTGCGCTGCTTTGACCACGAGGCATGGCACGGGATGTTGTAGATAACTCAGAAGGCTAATGTTAGATCTTAATTACATCAGATAAGGACCATAAGCACTTAGTCTACATGCAAAGCACAGCAGGCATCAGCCTGGAGATGCTTTTTGCTGTTGTTGTTTCATTTGTTTTTAAGCACCCAGGTGATGGTGATACGAATAGTCCATAAAGATGGTGTTGGGGAAATTTTCCACCTCTGGTTCTGTGCCCAGGGGCAGATATTTAAAAAGTTCATTAAAACAAGCCTTCAAAGTTCGAGAAATTACAAAATGTTGCCAACAAAAACTGATTCTATCAAGACAAAACCAACTACTCGGCCACAAAAGAACTAAATAATGCCATTTGCAGCAACATGGATGCAACTAGAGATTATCATACCAAGTGAAGTAAACCAGAAAGAGAAAGACAAATACCATATGATATCACTTCTTTGTGGAATCTAAAATATGGCGCAAATGAACCTATCCACAAAACAGAAACAGACTCACAGACATAGAGATCAGACTGGTTGCCAAGGGAGAGTGGGAGGGGGGAGGGATGAATGGGGAGTCTGGGGTTAGCAGAGGCAGATTATTATATATAGCATAGATAAACAACAAGGCCCTACTGATAGCACTGGGAACTGTATCCAATCTCCTGGGATAAACCAAAAGGGAAAAGAGTATTTTTAAAAAAGAACGTATGTGTGTGTACATCTGAGTCACTTTGCTGTACAGCAGAGATTGGCACAACATTGTAAATCAACTATACTTCAATAAAAAAAAGACAAAAACAACCCCCAATTCAGCCATAAATAGGAGATGGGGTGTCTGTGACCCACCTCCAGGTCTTTCTCCAGGTCATAGCTCTCCAGAGTCTGGAAGGCACTGGAATACACCTCCACTGCTTTGGCATGGAAGACCATCTCAATGGTCACAAAGTCAGAAAAAATCTTCTGTGGGGAGAGAAACCCAGATCACGTAAGTAACACTGTCAGAGGGACTGTTCTGGGCTCACCTCAGATGTGGACCAACCAGGGGACAAGTCCTAGGTGGGGAATTTCAATACATTATTTCTAATTATTTTTGTTTGAACTGTTAATGCATTCCCATGGTTCAAAAATTGCACAGGGGTTGTTCAAGAAATGTGTGAGGTCTTGTGAACTTTCTGAAGGGTGTCGTTTTCTCAGCTCTTGTCCAGCTGGGCTTCCTCACTCGGCCCTTGTTTCTCTATCTCCAAGGATTGGTGTTTGCAAATTGACAGCTACAAACTTGCAGCCTCTGTCACCCACAGACTGGAAGTGGGCCTTACAGGATGGGGAGGGGGTGCTGCTGGTAAGACACTGCCAGGCCCACTGGCCCCACAACCTGATGCCCCACTTTGTCAACATGTTATTAGTGATAAAGAGTTTTGCTTCTCTAGATCAGATGGTTCAGCTCAGAAACTGGTTCACTGCCAGGCCCACTGGCCCCACAACCTGATGCCCCACTTTGTCAACATGTTATTAGTGATAAAGAGTTTTGCTTCTCTAGATCAGATGGTTCAGCTTGGCTCAGTAAACTCTCACAGAGCTCCTGCTGCGTTGCTGGCTCTGGTGGGGGCTCCTCCTCTGTGCAGATAAGCTCCTACTACATGTCATGTCCAGCACAGTCTCTTATTGTGTCTCAGGCGCCAGTGGGGGTTTCTGCTGTGCCATGAACCCAGCACAAGCACCTACTGTGCACCAGACCCGAGAGGAGGCATCTACTGTGTGTCAGGCCCCTCCTACATGCTGTGTTCAGTACAAGTTCCCACTGTGAGGGAAGCATCATCAGGGCACATGCTTGGTATAGGCAGGAACTCTGCAGTTTGGGAACTCTCCTCTTCCGGTCACAGGGGAAGCACCTGGGGGAGGCGGGCCAGAGAAAGCCGCAAAGCCACCTGGGAGAAGGCGGAGGGCCAGCGGGGGCCACAAAGCCACCTGGGAGAAGAAAGGCCTGGGGAGGCAAAGAGCGGGCTGGAAATCCCTGCTTCCCGCCTCCTTCCCTCGTGCCCTGCCGGAGGCAGTGCTGGCGGTCAGGCGAGGCCTCCTCCTGCCCTTCACTGGCGCTTGGCCCCGAGGGAATGACGTTCCCTCTCAAACCTCAGTTTCTTCGTCAGCACGGGAGGGACAGGAGTGGTCCCAGTCACAGAGACCTGTGAGAGGTTCTGTCAGGGCCGCGGCCCTCGACCCGTGGGCGCCTCGTCGACGCTGGCCCCACCTGGGGGCCTGTCAGGGATGCAGATTCCCGGTCCACCGGGGCCCACTGGCTGCGACCCCGAGACGGGCCCGTCGGCAGCGTTTTAAGGAGCCCTCCAGGAGATTTCTGACGCCCGCTCGGGTAAGCGAACCCCCCTGCTTGGAAGCGGGGCTTCTGTTCTCTCGGCGTCAGAGTTCATTTGTAAATATTTCATTAGAAGTGTGACGTAAAACCGACAGAATGGTATTGATTATTTCCAGTTCTGGAAAATTTGTTGGTTCGGGGAAGTGTCTTACAGATGGAATCCCCCAGATGTGAAGGACGCCCGCGTCGCCCCGCGCGCTTTGCTGGCCTCTGACCGTGGAGAAACGTGTGCGCCTGCGCCCGCCGCGGCCGCATCAGGTATTGAAAAGCGGCGTGCTGATGGTTTTAGGTTCTGCCTGCAACGCGCATGCTTGAGCAGTCCTCATTAGTGCTTCACTCGCTTCATTCGTTCGTTCTTTCATTCATTTCCCAAACGTTTACGAGTACTCGCCGAGTGCCCTGCCCTGGAGCTGGTGGTGCCCAGGACCCAGGAGGGGCCCTGGCAGGCAGGGCTCCTGCCTGTATGGGAGGCAGGCATGGAATGGCAAGTTCTCCCAGACATTTCCACCACCCCATCAGGGCTCCGCATGATCTGTCTCCCTCAACGTGTCATCCCTGTCAGGACAGGGCCCCTCTTGGCTGGCTGTGGTGTCCCAGCCTCAAGCATAGTGCCTGGCACATAGTGCGTATTCAACATGTGTTAGGTTCACCAGTGAATTAAAGATACAATGAACGCAGCCTCAGGGATAACTGTGCTGCCCCCCGCCCAGGCCAGGGGGATCGGTGTGTGTTAACAGTTGATCGGACCAGGTCTAGGGTGCAGGTGAGTTTCTCTGAAGGACAAGGAGGTGTGGGCTCGATGCAGAGTAATGCCAGAGCTCCTCGGTGGAGGACACAGCCTGTGCAAAGGCCCTGAGTTATGAAAGGCCTTGGTGCAGGTGGGCTTGGAGTGGTGTGTCCAAGATGAGGCTGGACGTCTGGACTGGGGTTTTTGGGACCTTGGGAAGATTTCAGCTTTTCTTCTTGGAACAAGGGAAGCACAGAACGGTGTTAAACCCGTACCAGTGACCAATCAGAGCTGCCTTTTGTGAGATTCCTATGGCTGCAATTTGGAAAATGGATTAAAGGAGGGGCCAGGAGTGGGTGCAGGGGCCTCTGTGACCATCTTGCCCTTAAAGATCCTCACTCCCTGGGGCCTCTGGTAAGAGCTGGGGTGCTGGACCTTTCTGGGTGGGGTCTCGGTGGAAGGAGGAATGCTATGTGTGACTGCGGCTTTACGGAGGAAAGGAGGCAGTCAGGGTGAGCCCTGAGGGCCCTGTGTGGAAAGGCAGAGGCCTGGAAGAGACAGACTGCCCAATTCTCCTGGCAGGCAGGGAGCCAGCCGGGTGTGAGAGGCAAGGCTGCCAGTGCTGGCTTCCGGGCAGACAGCTGTGCAGGACAGCTGCCCAAGCAGCCGGCCTCTTACCGCCCAC
This sequence comes from Bos mutus, assembly GCF_027580195.1. Classification (NCBI taxonomy): domain Eukaryota; kingdom Metazoa; phylum Chordata; class Mammalia; order Artiodactyla; family Bovidae; genus Bos; species Bos mutus. The sequence goes on along the minus strand of NC_091634.1, from coordinate 51,441,259 downwards.
GGCAGGATGAAGCCAGGATTTACTGTTCTGGGAGTCAGGGCCCTGAGAATTGGGCGGGCACAAGGTCACACACACACTGTCACAGGGAACACATGTGTATTCACACAGGTGCAGACACAAATGCACAGACATACATGAGCAAACACACCAAAGTTCACACATGAAACAGCCCGAGGACTTCTGACCAGGGACCGATCACCCCTACCTGAATGTCCTTTAGCTTCTGCTTCTGGAAGGTGTCCACTGTCTCCTCCAGCTGGTGGGAGGTGCGGCTGGCATCCACTGAGGCCCTCTGCACGCTGGTCTCTGCCTGGCCCCAGAGATAGAAGGTGTCATGGGGACTCCATTCTGGATCATTCTCTGTTCCTTTGCCCTACTTTTGGGCCAGCTGTCCTGTGTAATGGGCACCTCTTGCCAATTTGGTCATCGAAGGAATGGCCAAGTAGGACCACAGCAAAAGGGGCAGCTGCCACTTGGACAGACCCACTTAGCTGTGTGACCTCAGTCAAGTGGCTTAACCTCCCAGAGTCTCAATGTACTTGCCTGCAAACATGGGTCAGTAATAAGGCTTGCTTTGCGGGATTGTTCCAAGAATGAAAGAGTGGGTGCAGCTGAGCTATTACTCTAACTATAACCTGTTAGGTACTCCACTGCTGCTGCTGCTGCTAAGTCGCGTCAGTCGTGTCCGACTCTGTGCGACCCCAGAGACGGCAGCCCACCAGCCTCCCCGTCCCTGGGATTCTCCAGGCAAGAACACTGGAGTGGGTCGCCACCTCCTTCTCCAATGCATGAAAGTGAAGTCGTTCAGTCGTGTCCGACTCTGTGCGACCCCATAGACTGCAGCCCACCAGGCCTCCCCGTCCCTGGGATTCTCCAGGCAAGAACACTGGAGTGGGGTGCCATTGCCTTCTCCGTAGGTACTCCACATTTGCTGATAATTAATTCCTATATGTGGAACGATTTTAGTTGATTACTTTATTGGTTGCTTTGATTTAATCTCTATGGCCTGACTCCATGGCAGGCCTGGCACGTGAAGGAACACACAGAGGTGAGTTGGGGTTGGCCCCTTAGCTCTCTGTGACCTTGGGCAAGTCACTTTTCTCCATTTTCTCATCTACAAGTGCCTGCCTTCTACAAGCAGTAAGTAGGTAACCCCAAGGAAGCAGGCTGTGGTGAGGATTGACTCCTCGACTTGCCTGAATAGCATTGCTGATGGGACAGAACCCAGGTCTCCCAAGTCCCAACCAATGGCTTTCCCAAGACCTTTGATCCTCCCATCCTGAGCCCAGGGCCCTGCACACACCTGTCCGGGTAGAGCTCACCTTGCCATTTTGTGAGTCTATTCATTACCTGCATGTGAGCTTGCCTTCCTCACACAGATTTGTGACGCTCACCTGAGACTGAGAATGGTTTTGTTAGGGATCCAGGTTAACCAGCATCCCCTGGGGTGGCCCACGCAGCCCCCACCCAGAGGGTGCAGTGACATACTGCCCCGACCCCCCACCCCCAGCCCCTGCCTCGGGAGGGATACGATGGTCTGTCTATCCGAAGGGGATTTCTGCCTCAGTTTCTCCAGTTTTTCCAGTTGTTTGATTTCATTGTTCCTGACACTTTTGAATTTCTTGATCTCAGCCTAAGGAAGAGGAGGGTGGTTTCCCGAGGCCCCAGCCCAGCCAGTGTCTCCCTCCCTGTGGCCCACCCCGCAGGGAGTAGGGGCCCACCCCGCAGCGCCTTGCCCTTGCTCACCCGGGTCTGCTTTATTTGCACCCCGTAGAGCTTCAGGGGTTGACGACCTTGGTCTCCAGCCTCTCTACCTGGGGGCACGTAAACACACACACAGTCAGAACAGGTGGAGCCAGAGAGATGCTGAGAGGCTGTGCGGTCCCTGGCCTGCATTTATAGTGCTCTGACTGCATACCCAGGACTGTACATTGGGCTATCCCCCAGCCTTGGGGTTGCGAGCACCAGCCTGGGCTCAGAGCTGTGCCTCCCAAGAGCACAGTCACACATTTCCTCTTGATGAGCCCGTTTCCTGGCCTGTAAAATGGGTATAAGGAGTGTACCCGCCCAGGGTTTCTTAGCAACTGGGTGGGACGCAGTGCATTTTATTTCTCCAGACTGCCTTAAGTTGTCACCAGGGAGGCTGACAGAGTCACCTGGAACACAAACTAGCAGAGAACCCAGAGTGGACCACGCTGGGAAGCCCCAGGGACTGGCAGGGTGGGTGAGGGGACACTTCACGCCCCTGGGTCAGTGTCTGTGTGCAAGCCCAACGCTTGACACTTAAGTGAACATTATCGGTAATAGTAACAGTCCAGTTAAAGCTGGCATGGATTAAGTGCTTACCCTGTGGATGTCACACTAAGCAGGCATAGGGGTCCCTCCAAGGCTTTTCTTATAACCCTGATCGCCAGCCACCCCCTCTCCAGAGGTTCTGACTCAGCACATCCAGGGCATTGCCCCCAAATATGCCTTTCTAATAAGATCTGAGTCTGGCTTGACAGATGGGCCAGGGGATCTGGAATCCCTACCCAACCCCTTCCTCCTCCTCCATCAAGGCTTGTGGCTCTTCTAAATGCAAATCTAAAAAAAAATAATAATTTCCCCAAATGCCAAAAGGGAAAGGAACATTTTCCCCTCCCTTTCTGTACAGCAATTCTTTGGAAAAACTTGGCAGTTACAGATCCTTTCTCTGTCCCTTTGAGATGGATGTAAACCTTTTAAAAGCTAAAGAAGCCTCTGGCTGGTTTTATAACCAGGCCAGGCCAGTCATCTCTGAACTGTAAACATCAGGAGGACAGTGTCTCCAGGAAGTTTGCCTGGCACCTGGCTCCAGGCCGTACCTACCTGTTTGTTAGAAAGAGGTTTTAGTTTGCTCTGGATAAAGATGATTGGCCAGCCCAGTTGGCCCCCTAATCACCGGGTGGAATTAGGAAGTCCTCTGTGACAGAGGCACTGTCCCCTTCCCTGTTCTCAGGGCATCCCCTCCCTGAGGACAGTCATCTCCTATCTCCAGAGAGTGCACTTGGTGGGGAGTAAGGTTTCTCTGTTTTTGCCATCACTTATCTGATCACCTGCAACATGCATTGTCTTCTGGTTTAATGCTTATTCGATAGAAAAGCTGTTTCAGTCTTCTCTACCATAGCAGAGGGGATTTTTTGGGGGCTGGCTGGAGATTATTATTTTATTTTATTTCATTTTACTTTTAATCCCAAACTCCTGCTACTGCTGCTGCTAAGTCACTTCAGTCGTGTTCGACTCTGTGCGACCCCATAGACGGCAGCCCACCAGACTCCCCCGTCCCTGGGATTCTCCAGGCAAGAACACTGGAGTGGGTTGCCATTTCCTTCTCCAATGCATGGAAGTGAAAAGTGAAAGTTAAGTCGCTCAGTCGTGTCCGACTCTTCGCTACCCCATGGACTGCAGCCTTCCAGGCTCCTCCGCCCATGGGGTTTTCCAGGCAAGAGTACTGGAGTGGGGGCCATTGCCTTCTCCACCCAAACTCCTAGTCCATCCCTAAACATTGATTTACAATATTGTTAATTTTTGCTCTACAGCAGAGTGACTCAGTTACACATTCTTTTCCGTTATGGTTTATCCCAAGATATCGAGTATAGTTCCCTGTGCTCTACAGTAGGACCTTGTTGTTTATCTATCCTATATGTAATAGTTTGCCTCTGCTAATCCCAAATTCCCAATCCATGCCTCTCCCACGTCTTCCCCCTTGGCAACCACAAGTCTGTCCTCTGTATCTGTGAGTCTTTATCATAGGTGTTTATTTGTGTCATATATTAGATCCCACATATAAGTGGTATCTTATGACACTTACCTTTATCTTTCTGATTTCACTTAGTATGATAATCTCAAGGTCCATCCGTGTTACTGCAGATGGCGTTATTGGTGTTTTTAATGGATGAGTAGTGTTCCGTTGTATATACACCACATGGAGTTTCCATTGTTAATTCTTTTCCTGACTCCCTGCATCTTTCTTGTCTTGCACAAGCCTCCAGGCTCTCAGTTCTATAAACTAAGATTTCACCCTGGCTCCTCTGGGGCTGTCTTTGCAGGAGATGCATCCACTAACTGTGAACCCCACCAGGCTGCGCCAACCCTCAGACTGCCCCCCACCCTGGGAAGTGGCTCCTCCGGAGCTACCTGCTCACCTCAGCTTGCCTATAATCTTGCACTTTGGCCAAGTCCTCAGCGAAGTTCCTCAGGGTGGCCCGCATCTCTGGGTTCTCTGTATTGGCGAAGTCGATGAGCTGTTTGACCAGCTGGTCGGCCTTGTCACGCAGCCGGGCTGTCTTGCGGGTGTAGGCGGCCAGCAGTGAGCAGAACTGGCCGAAGGACTTCTCAGCATTGGTCACTGTGTCCTCCATCACCCGAACCTGGCTGTCCCTGGGGAGGCACGGGCCTGAGGGGCCGTTCTGGGCAGTGAAACCCAGCCAGGTCACACCCACACAGGTGACACAGGGACTGCCCACCCACGGCCCTCCTCCTCAGTGGCAGGCCTGGCCCAGGTGCCTGCTCCCCAAGATAATACCCACAGTCTCTGGGTCAGGCCAGCAAGGCAGATGCCAGAGGCCAGAGGGGCCATGGGACTGGTCAGTGGCCAGGCAGGCATGCAAGCGTGGGTTTGGCTCCTAACTTGGCCTTTCGCACTGTGAGATCCTTTAGAGGGGGTTTATCTTCCCGGTAGAGTTGGTCTGTATTCCAGCCATCCTGAGGGGCAGTGACCTCTCTTCTATGAAATTCCCTGATTCTGTCTTTTTCCTGAGCTGTTGAAATTCTCTGCCTTCTCTGCATCATAAAGCTTTTTATTTTTGGAATTAATAAACTTTTTTGGGGGGGAAATAGTTTTAGGTTTACAGAAAAACAGTGGAAAGTACAGAGTGTTCCCGCAAACCGTTCCCTAGCACGTGGTTTCCCCTATTATTAACAGCCTTCCTTTCTGCAGGACCTTTGTTACAAAAGACGAACCCATGGCGATACATCCGTATTAACTAAAGTCCCTCATTTACCTGAAGGTTCCCTCTTGGTGTGGTATATGTCGTAGGTTTTGACAAATGCTCGATGCCCTGTCTCCAACTATCGCAGCATCATAGAGAAGTTTCACGGCCCTAAAGACCCTGTGCTCTGCCTTGGGTCCCTCCTGCCTCTCCCAGCCCTGGACCTTGTTTGTCCTTGTGGTGCACCATTTTCCAGTACTTATCACTTCCTGTTGTGCAGAGGGGTGGGGGGCGAGGGCTTGCTGACTCATTTTTTATGTGCTGCTAGCCAGCAGCCTGCCCATCAAAGGTGTTCCATGAAGAAGTGCGGAGTGAGTGAGGACCTGCTGGATTTTGTCTTCCTGAGACAGCTGAGTGGCACAGCCTCACTCACCTCCCTCTCACCCCACTGCACCCTGTCCTCATCCCTCATCCCAGGTGGTTGCTGCCCTAGCCGCCTCTGACCAAACCTCCCAGCCGAGCATTCCTCTAATGGTATCTCTAAGGCTGGAAGCTGGGAGGAGGGCTTTTTGTCCTCCCCAGAAACCCTAATTGGTGCAGTACCCATCATGTGCATGACCCTGCAAGCAAGGTACATGGAGGCCAGAGAGGTGAAGCACCTTGCTCCAGGTCACACAGCCAGCTGCATTCTCTGTCCCTCCAGGTGGAGTCCTTCGACCCCTCAATCAGAATCACCTAGGGCACAAGTTAAGCCTGCAGAATCCCAGCCCACCCTCCCCCAGGCTTGTGACCTAGACTCCCTGTGAGTGGGGCCCAGGGGTTACATTTGTAAATAAACACATCAGGTGGTCCAGAGTTTGCAATCCCCAGAGGATCCAGGTGTGGGAACAGCTGGCTAAGGGACAGGCAGTTGAGAAAGCAGTGATTGAATCAGGCTGCAGGCAGTGGGGTTGGGAACAGTTCCACAGAAGGGATGATGCCTGGTGGGTTTTGAAGCATAAAGGGATTTCCTAGGTAGAGATGAGCTAGAGAAGTTGGAGTGGACCGTGTAAATTTAGCTACCCCAGGTCTGTGGGCAAAAATGCTGGAGAAGTAGATGGAGGCCCGAGTCTGGAAGCCCCCATGGTCCCTTGACCTTGAGGTGGGTGTGGTGCGGGCAGGACAGCATCCTTATCACCACCCCCTCAGCAGTCCAGGCAGCCTCATCTATCTCAGTTAATTTGGCCCTGAGAACTTGGCCGCCCCCCTCCCTCTCAGCTGGGGCCAGCATGGAGCTGCTTACCTGGAGAGAATGATGTTCATTGTGATCAGAGGCAGCAGCTGTCCTGGTCCTGGGGAATAAGGGCAGGGCCCCAGGGGTCCCCCAGGCCTGGGAGAAGTCGCACAGGGCTGGGCGCAGCTGTGGTCCTGGCTCAAGGGACGCTGCCACTTGGTTGCTGGGCAACGTGGCTGCCCACAGTAACCCTGGGAGGAGCCTCTGCTGGTCACCAGGGCAACCTCTCCTGGGACCAGCCTCCCCAGGCAGGGTTAGGAGGCCTCACCCTGCCGTGCACTGGTCCAGGTAGGGTCCCAGAGAGGCCCCTGCTGTGGTGAATACAGAGGTTCTTATGGACCTGGAAGTGTGAGGGCTCCCCCAGAGGTGCAGGGACTGGGTTTAGGGCTGCTGGCCTGGGATGCAGCCCTGGGCCTAGCTGTGTTCATGGGTCCTGTTGCTGGGACACCTCCCACGAGAAGGCCACCCAGCCCTCCCAGGCTCCTGAGAGACCTGGCTACTCAGGAGAGGTGTGTGAAAAAGCACAGAGGGAATGTGGGGGTCCTGAGGACTTGTTGCTGAATGGAGGGGAGGTATAAGTATGTCTTAAATATGTTAATTCTCATTTTTGCTGCTTGTTTCCCCCTTGTTATCAACTTACTTTTTAGTTTTATAAGAACTTACTTTTACTGTTAGGAAAGTAAGAAAACAAAGATAACACAAAAGGAAACAGATACAGCAGCACACATTAAGTTGTACTAAGTAAAATACATTTTGCTAATTGTTAGATTTGTGCATTTCAATACATCTGCTGCTGCTGCTGCTAAGTCACTTCAGTCATGTCCGACTCTGTGCGACCCCATAGACAGCACACCAGGCTCCCCCGTCCCTGGGATTCTCCAGGCAAGAACACTGGAGTGGGTTGCCATTTCCTTCTCCAATGCATGAAAGTGAAAAGTGAAAGGGAAGTCGCTCAGTCGTGTCTGACGCTTAGCGACCCCATGGACTGCAGTCTACCAGGCTCCTCCGTCCATGGGATTTTCCAGGCAAGAGTACTGGAGTGGGTTGCCATTCTTACCTAAAGAATTATGACGCTAACAACCACAACAATGATAAGAGATTGGATGGGAAGAGGTGAAGGCAGAAAAGCAGAATGTTGGTAACTCTTACCATGGGGGACCCACTGCCCAAGTCTTCACTTGTATATGCCTGGAGGTCTTCATAATGAAGAGTGATCTTTTTAAAAATGTATATGAAAGTAAGGACTTCATTTTTATTGAAACATAGTAGATTTACAATGGTATGTTAGTTTCTGGTGTATTGCAGAGTGATTCAGCTTTCAGTTCAGTTGCTTAGTCGTGTCTGACTCTTGGCGACCCCATGGACTGCAGCACGCCAGGCTTCCCTGTCCATCACCAACTCCCGGAGCTTACTGAAATTCATGTCCATCAAGTCGGTGATGCCATCCAACCATTTCATCCTCTGTCATCCCCTTCTCCCGCCTTCACTCTTTCCCAGCATCAGGGTCTTTTCCAATGAGTCAGTTCTTTGCATCAGTTGGCCAAAGTATTGGAGTTTCAGCTTCAGCATCAGTCCTTCCAATGAACATTCAGGACTGATTTCCTTTAGGATGGACTAGTTGGATCTGTCCAAGAGACTCTCAAGAGTCTTCTCCAACACTACAGTTCAAAAGCCATCAATTCTTTGGCACTCAGAAATAAAGTGATGTCTATATGTTAATCCCAAACTCCTAATTTACCCCTCCCCTCTTTTCCCTTTCAGTCACCATAAGTTTGTTTTCTATGCCTATGACTCTGTTTCTGTTTTGTAAATAAGCTCTTTTGTGCCATATTTTAGAGTTCACATATAAGTGACGTCATATGGTATTTGTCTTTCTCTGTCTGGTTTACTTCACTTAGTATGATGGTCTTTAGATCCATTCATGTTGCTGCAAGTGGCATGATTTCATTCTTTTTTATGGCTGAGTAATATTCCAGTGTGTGTGTGTGTGTGTGTGTGTGTGTGTGTGTGTATACCACATCATCTTTACCCATTCATCTGTTGATGAACACTAATGTTGCTTCCATGTCTTGGTTATTGTTAATAGTGCTGCTATGAACACTGTGGTACATGTATATGTTTGAATCGTAGTTTTCTCCAGATATATGCCCAGGAGTGGGATTGCAGGGTCATATGGTAGCTCTGTTTTTAGTTTTAAGAAACCTCTATACTATTCTCCATGGTATCTGCACCAGTTTACATTCCTCTCAGCAGTGTACGAGGGTTCCCTTTTCTCCACACCTTGAAAGCGAGGACTTTAGAGTCAGCTAAACACAGATTCAGATCCCAGCCCCCAGCCCTGCTGTGTGGCCTGGGGCAAGTCACCTGACCTCACTGGGCAGCAGTCTTCTCCCCTGTGAAACTGGATCAGGGCCCTCTTTCCTTGCCTTGTTGTTAGGAGAACTGAGTCCCTGGTGCAGCAGTAAAGGGACAGGGCAGGCAGCCCCCAGGGCAATCGCCTGAGTCTGCCAGCCCTGGTGGTGACAGCGCTACTGTGGCTGGTCCTGTGCTGGTACCTGCCCTCCCCCGCATCCCTGTATGGTCCCTTTATCACTCCAGCTGTCTCTCTGCATGGGAGCCGAGAGCTCCCCGTGGGTCCTGAGCGATGCATTCACGTACCTCGGCTTATTCCTTTCTGGAGCAAGTCACCTCCCCGACTTCCCCAGGTGGTGCCTCTGACCAGCGCTGCCCTGAGGCTCTGCTGGTCACTGTGCGAGTCTTGCCTGTATCATGCTGGGGTGTATGTGGGGGGTCACATCCTCCTTGTGCTGACACGCTGTCGGCTCTATCTCTTGTGGGGGCTGCATGGTACTGAATAATGTCCCCCCAAATGCATGTCCACCCAGAACCTCAGAGAGTGACCTTATTAGGAAGAAGGGTCTTTGCAGCTGTTGTTAGCTGAGTGAGCCCTCCTGGAGCAAAGCAAGATGGCTGTGGTCCCATGACTGGGGTCTTAGAAGAAGAGGAAGCAGAGGCACACACAGGGAAGACAGCCCTGTGACAGTGAGCCGAGCCTGGAGGGGTGTGGCCACAAGCCAGGCCTGGCATCCCTCGCTCCCTGCACGTTTAGAGAAGAGCTTCATTTCCATCCCTGGGCCTCTTTCTCTCCCTGACATACGCTGTCTCTACCCCTCCCTCTCCCTCCTTCCTTCCCTCTGCTCGTCTGTTTCCAGCTTCATGAACAACTCATGGAGGTAATTCCTGTCACAACAATAACACCAATACCTGTGGGGCAGCCCTGGGCCCGTCCTACTCTGAGCCCTGCACTGATTGACTCACACACTCAAAAGGGTGGGGGTTTTTTTTGTTTGTTTGTTTTTTAAAGTGAGAGTTGGGAATCAGCAGGACAACATACTTGAGGCATGACATTTCACTTTAAAATGCAGCCTTTGCAGTTAGCTGACTGTGATGGCCGGGCTTCTGTGTCTTCTTGACTGGGCCCTAGCGTCCTGTGGTTTCCTCCAGCACACATGCATGGGTTGCTGGGAAGGCCTTGGCGTATGTGGTGGGCATCACAGCCCTTAAGTAAATGACCTGACCCTAGGAGACTAGGGGGCGGAGGGGAGGCTTCACCCAGTCACTGGATGACCCTAAGAGCGAAGTGAGCTTTCTTGGAGATGGAGAAATCTGCCTCAAACCGGCAGCATTAGCTTCTGCCTGAGTTTCCAACCTGCCCTGTGGTTTTCAGACTTGCCAGCCCCCACATCATGTGAACCAGTTCCTGAAAATAAGTCTCCTCATACATTCGATTGATTCTGTTTCTGTGGAGCCCCCAGCTCTTTTAGGACCAGGAGAGCAGGACCGGCTACAAAGCCATTTCAGGTTTCTGGGGCTCCTGGAAGATGGGGGGGAAATCAATGTTTTCAGCAACACCACCAGAGGGCAGCAGAGACCCCCTAATGAGGCATTCCCCCGTGGTGGGCAGAGTGGGCTGTGACCTCAGGAAACGCAGCAGAGGAAGAACATGCCTTCAGGCAGGATGGGAGAAGGAGCCGCAGGTCAGAGAGAAAGGGCAACGGGTCGTTTATGAACTTTAAGAACTTTAAAGAACGGAAACTGCCTTCTAGAAAGGGCCAAACAGAGACATCTTGTGGCCAGAGAGAGAAAAGCTAAGAGACTGGGCGGCAGAAGCTGGGGCACAGACTCCTTCATTGCCTTTGGCTGCAGGGGCAAGCATATCTGTGTCCTTGAGAAAAATGGCACGAACCCTGTGTGCCCCTTGCTTAGAACCCACGACGCTCTCACTCTCTCTGCTGTATCCTCAGCCGCATGAGAGCCGGTTCTAGACATCCTGACCCTTTGCCCCCAAATGCAGTGTGCACCTCCAGAGAGCAAATACGTCGTCTTGCAAGAGCTCGTGTGACCTTCACACCCAGGAAAGTGGGATGCGGTGCTGGCATCCAACACTCTGCATCATCATGTTTCCCCAGCTGTCCCACCAAAGTCACTGGTGGCTGGTTTTCCTGCTGATTCGGGGTGTGTTGCAATTCCTACTGAGTCTGTTTGCTCTCGTTGAGTTGAGAATGGCACCCCAGGTGTTTTCCTTTTAGGATATGGACTTTCTGTTTGTAACAGAAATAATTCCTGATGTACAAAAATAGTACAAGAATTCCTTCACCTGATTTCTCCAGTTGTTAACGTTTTACTGAGTTTGCCTTATCATTCTCTTCTCTTCCTCCATCCCTCCCTCCCTCTCTCTGTTTTATTTTCTGAACCACTTGAGAGCAAGTTGCAGACCCGATGCCCCTTTACCCAAATACTCGCTATATGTTTCCTAAGAGCAGGACCAGCCTCACACACAGCCACAGACAAATCTTGAAACCAGACCATTTGCACTGTTACATGTTCTTTCCTTCTATTATCTAATCTGCAGACTGTATTCAGATTTCATACTTGTCCCTGAAATGTCATTTTGGTACGTAAGCAAACAGATCATTTTCTCTTGCTCCAGGGTCCAGTCCAGGGTCACTCTCTGTCCTTAGCTGGCACAATTCTGATGTTTCTTTTGGATGTGGGGGGCAGTTACTTTGGGGCACATAGCTCTGTGGGGTTGGATGCAGGTCTCACACCTGGACATGAGGACTGAGAGACAGCCCTGCCCCATTTTATGAGATTGTCTTCATAGCTGACTCTTTTCCCTCTGCTGTTGCCCCACATGACGCCGGCTCTCACCATCTGTGCCTCTTTAGGGCCTGGTGAGCCCAGGATCTGGGTTCGGTCATCTTCCATCCCTCATCGGGCATTTGCTTAGTGTCTCTGCCACCCCTGGCCCTGGGTGGCTGGATAGAGACACATCTCTACATAGGCAGATGGGTCCCTGTCTCCTGGAGCTTGTGACCAGGGGCCAAGTCCAGGCCCTTTCCTCCGAGCTGGGCCCCAGGCAGGCCAGGACTCTGCTGAGCCTCATCTGGGCAGTGGGGTGAGTCGTCATCCAGCCTCACAGGGTAACCTCAGGGAGGACATGAGATGGTGCTGGGGAGGGATCTTTGGTGTCTGGCCACAGTAGCCCTGGGTGGGATGGGGGTGGCTGCCAGTGCCCCATTCCCATGAGAGGTCTGACTACGCCTGCCTCCAGGGAGCTCTGCCTTCCCAGATCTAATCCCTGACATTTTTAGTGCTGCTCAAGATTGAATAATAATTTTTTCTTAGCCGACGTGTCACACCAAGCTGGCATTTCACAGGGTTCACGAAGCCAGCAGGTGGGTATGTAAACTTGGAAAGGAGCGCTCAGTCAGGGCTGCTGCAGACCCCACAGTGGTAGTGACTTTGTAGCCCTGCCAGACTGGCGTTTCTCCTGACTTTGAACCCAGCTTGGGGATGTGCCTGGAGGCCCCAGGGGGACTGGGATCAGGGAGGGCCCCACTGGGTCCTGCTTGGTGAAAGCAATGGGATGACTCCTGCCCCGAAAATGGCTCCATCCTGGCCAGGCTGGCACTGGGGGCATCAGGCCAGCTGGGAGGGCTACAGCTAGACGGGGAGATGGGAAAGGTTCCTGAACTGTGCCAGGCCTCAGAATGGCAGAGAGCAGTCAAGAGCCAAACACCGTCCCAAGTTCACACAATGGGAGGCGTTGGGGGCAGGGCGGGACTTATCCTGCTCACCCCTCACCCCCCAGATTCTGCTCCCGATCCGACTCCTGGCCTCCAAAACATGAGATAATAAACGTGTGCTGTTTGGGGTCATTTGGTTCCGGCAGTCCCAGGAAACTCCTTTTTAATTCAAATCCTGGCCTTTCATCCGCCCTCTGGGGCTGATCACAGAGGACACAGAGCCAGTGTGAACCCTGGGGGAACAGAGGATTCATGGGGGTGCTGACTGACCCTGCCTTCCACACATACTGGCCTTTCTCACACTTCCCTCTCCTGGGCGCAGGGCCTAAGCTCTGGACTGGACCCCAGCACTCTCCTGGGCAGCCTCTGTTCCTGTCCTTCCCATTGCCTGAGCCTTGGTTCTCAGCCTACAGACCCTCAGTAGGGACAACCACAGACAGCGCCAGAATGCAGAGCCCAACTCGGCTCTGCCGGGTAACCTCGGTGGGGGCCACCTGTCCTCCCCAGGCTCAGCTACCTCACCATGTAATGCGGGTGGCGCGCACCTACTCCACTTGGTTCTGTGGGCATTGCCGTGCCATGCTGTGCTAAGTTGCTTCAGTCATGTCCAATTCTTTGCGACCCTATGGACTGTAGCCTGCCAGGTTCCTCTGCCTGTGGGATTCTCCAGGCAAGAATACTGGAGTGGTTGCCGTGTCCTCCTCCAGGGGAGCTTCCCGACCTAGGGATCAAACCCACGTCTCCTGTGGCTTCTGCATTGTAGGCAGATTCTTTACCGCTGAGCCACCAGGGAAGCCCTCTGCAGGCATTATGTGAAATTATATCTGTAATACAATCCAAATCGTGTCAAGGCCCCAGCGCCTGGTGACATCACTGTTCACCAGTCTCTGCTTTCCTGAGTCCCATCTATAAAGCCCAGTTCAGATGCTTCCTCCCCGGACAGCTCTGTGTCCTGTGCACCAGGGTACATGGTTTCATCACCTACAGTGACAGTACAGTTACTAACGTTTATTGGGTTCTTCCTGTGAGCCAGGCACTGGGCTGAGTGTTTTACACACACACACACACACTGATAAATGTCAGCGATTATTCTTACACACAATAATTATCAGTTTCATCACAGAGCTTCCTTGAGCCTCTTACACATAGACCCTCTGCAAATGACCGCAACTCACTTCCCAGCCAAAAAATGGTACATTACTTAAGAATAGTATTGTCCACAAATCAAAGGAAACGCCAAATAATTGTGGCTTTAGGAATATGGAAATTGGGAATTTCCTGGTGGTCCAGTGGTTAGGACTCCAAGCTTTCAGTGCTGAGGGCCACAAGCCATACAGTGTGGCAAAAGAAAAAAAAGGAAGATGGAGATTCATTTCCCACGTGGGGTACTCCACAATGTCAGGGCCTAGATTTCTCCTATCTTGTTCTTGCTATTCCTAGAGTCACCTCAGGCTCCAAAATGGCTGCTGGAACTCTGGTCATCACATCTACTATCTAATCAGCAAGAAGGGAGGAGCAAAGAAGGCCATGCCCCTGTCTTTACTTAAGTTGAGCACATCACTTTGTGATCATATCCCACTGACCAGAACTTAGTCACACGACCACACCTAGCTGCAAGAGAGGCTAGACTGCAGGGCCCCACTCTGGGAGGGCCCACAGGTGCCAAGTCTGCATAGACTCAGTCTGCACTTGCAGCCACTAAAGCCCCAGCCTCCGGGGGCTCGGTATAGACTCCCTCAGTCTTCCCTGACAGGGCCCCACATCAGGGATCTGGGAAGCTTGGCAAACACCCCGCTGTGTTCCAAGAACTCGGGACTCATGTGCTGAGCAAGCACCAGGGACAGGCCTGGTGTCCCATCTTTCCCCAGGCCAGTGGTGGCCTTGGATTCCCCAGGCTCAGGATATTATTTGTGGCATGCCTCGTTGCCTGTCTGCAGTCTTGACCAAACAATTAGAAAGGGCTCTCAGATTTCCTTATATGAGTGGGAGAAAAGAAAGAACCAAAACCAAACTATGTTTCCCTTGGAAAGCCAGGAGTGATTTTGAAACCTGGTGATGCAGGATGTTGGGAGGGGTTGGAGTAGTTGTTGTGTGGGTCCACCAAACAGAAAAGTTCAGGAGCACTCCTGGGAGAGGGCCCTGGAGGATGGGGAGAGGGGTCTGGGAGGAAAACTCAGAAGTTGTGGGATCAAGTCCTGCCTTGGCTGCTGGATGCTGTGTGACCTTGGACGGGTCACTTCCCCTCTCTAGATCTTGTGTTCCTATCTGTATAATTGGAGGGTAGGACCCAGCATCCCCTTAACTCTTCTGCCTTGTCATCAGTTCCGTATGCCAGAACAGCCTGCCCTCTGACCTGTATAGCTTTCTGAGATGCCTTCAGCCCACAGCTCGGCACTGTCCTGGGAACCCATGGTTCCTGGGAGCCCAGCCCCAGCTCCATGTAAAGGGGCCTCTCTCCATTTTCTTTCATCTTCTGGACTCCTGGCAGCACAAACATTTCCAGAACAGGAAAGCCTTGTTCCTTCCTAGGCAAAGAGAAGACAATTTGGGAGCAATTAGCAACTCCCCAGGAGAAGAGAGAAAGGGAAGAGTGGTGGGAAAAGAAAACCCTGAGGTGCATCTTATTTATATTTCTTGCAAAGCTTTTCCTCTTTAATTATACAAAATTCTGAAACATAGGTAGAAAGTGCGGAGGAAAAGGCAGTAACCCACATCCAGAAATTTCCATTAGTTGCATTGGGGCACGTTTCCTTATAATCTCTTTGCTAAATAATTTGTATGATTTCATAATTTCTACATATCACAGGCCTGTCCATGTTGCTTCTTATAAACTCTGCATGGGTATAATTTTGGGGTTATTTGTTCCAGCTTTTTATTAGGAAAGATTTGAAATATACACAGCAGTGGAAAAAAATAGGACAGTATAATTTGTGTCCCCGCCATCCAGGTTCAGACTCTGTTACTGTTTGCCAGTCACTGACCTTGTTTTAATGGCTGTATACTATTTCACGAGAGTATGTGTACTGAACTCAGTCAGCGACTGAACAAATGTTTATTAAGTGGCTACTCTGTGCCCAGTCGTCTCTTAGGCACTGGAGCCACATCAAGGAGCAGTAGCCCTGCGTTTGCCGAGTGGACATTCCAGGGGGAGCACAGCCAGGTCAGGGAACCAATAGCCAGCAGGTGAAGTAGGATTTCTGACATGCAGCCCAGCCTTCCTGGGAGCTCAGAGCACCCTCAGGATGGATGGAGCCCTCTACAGGGACTTTTGGTTTTCATGTGTGTGTATGTGTGTGCATTTAATTTTATCAGAATATAGTTGATTTACAATATAGTTTTTAGTTTCAGGTGTACATCATAGTGTACAGTTATTCAGTTATAAATCCAGTTATAATATATACATGTTCAGTCTTTTTCAGATTTTTTTCCCCATATAGGTTATTGTAGAATATTGAGTAGATTTCACTGTGTGATACAGTAGGTCCTTGTTATCTATTTTATATATTTTTCAGGGACTTTTGGCCCATCAGTTTGAGGCTGATTTCCTCAGCAGGATGGAATCACTAGGGCATGCTCCAGCCAGTGGGAAGTGAGTGCCAAATGGTCCCCAGATTTTTTCAGCCACATCTCCACAACAGCCACCAGCTGTGTGTAGGACACCACCACTGTGGGGTCCAGCCAGTGGTCCCCGAAGGCTGAACACATGCCAAAGCAGGCCTGGTTAGCATTTGGAGTCCAAAGCAAATAGGAAGGGACATGGGAGATGCAGAAACATACTTACAAAGTGGGGACGATCCCATTTTAAAAAACTTCCAAGACTGTTGATTTCCTTTGCTTTTGGTGCCAACATGTCTCTTGTTTGGTACAAAATGCCAGTGGTTGTAAGTGGTACTTTAAAATTTGTCCTTTCTTGACAAAGCAAAGAGTTGGCAGTCCCTCTGCTGGTTCCTGAAATTAGGGAAAAGGTAGAATTATCAATCTATGATGTGTAAGAGCTGAAAACCGCCATCTGGTCTATCTCATACACTCACAGAGGATGGGGACAGTAAGGCATGGTGACCCTTTCGTGCTTTCTGATCTGTAATTTGAATCCTTTTTTCCCTTTATTTGTGAAAGTATGGTTGATTTACAATGTTGTGTTAATTTCTACTGTACAGCACACTCAGTTACATGTATACATACATATATATATATATGTATACATTCTTTTTCATATTCTTTTCTGTTATGGTTTATCACAAGACACTGAATAGAGTTCCCTGTGCTTACAGCAGGACCTTGTTGTTTATCCATCGCATATATAATAGTTTGCATCTACTAACCCCAAGGGCTTCCCATGAGGCTCAGCTGGTAAAGAATCCGCCTGCAATGCAGGAGACCTGGGTTCGATCCCTGGATTGGGATGATCCCCTGGAGACGGGAAAGGCTACCCATTCCAGTATTCTGGCCTGGAGATTCCATGGGCTGGATAGTCCATGGGGTCGCAAAGAGTCGGACATGACTGAGCGACTTTCACAGGAACTAACCCCAACTCCCAGTCCATCTCTCCTTCACCTTCCTCTGCCTTGGCAGCTACGAGCCTGTTCTCTTGTGTCTGTGAGACGGTTTCTGTTTCGTGTTGTTGTTGTCGTTCTGTTTCATAGGTGAGTTCATTTGTGCCACGTTTTAGAGCCCACATGTGAACGATATCGTATGGTGTTCGTCTTTCTTTTTCTGACTTAGTTCACTTAGTATGAGCATCTCTAGGTCCATCCACGTTACTGCAAATGGCATTATCTTGTTCTTTTCATGGCTGAGTAATACTCTACTGTGTATAGGTATCACATCTTCTTTATCCATTCCTCTGTTGATGGACACTTAATGTTGTTTTCATGTCTTAGTGATTGTGAATAGTGTGCAGCTTGAATTTCTTCCTGTCCAGCCTGTCCCAGTGTCCACAGGCCCCAGACTTTGAAGGGGAAGGGCAGTGTCACCTGGGAGGCAGGTGAGCCATCAGGGTCAGTGAGGAAGAAGGGGAAAGGATGTTTGTGGCTGCAGGGATACAGTTTTCTAGGACATGTGATGTGGGCACCTTTATTCCAGCTCTCCAAATGAGGAAACTGAGGCATAGAAGGGCTTGTGTTCTGTGCCCAGGGAAATCAGAGTTGGATGCCAAAGTCTGTGCCTTCTATCCATATAGCATCTTGATTTCACCATTCAGGACAATTAAAAAATAATAATCTAGGGTAAATGAATGCAGATAAGACACCTTTTTATTTGGCACAGCCAGAAACATTTATCAAAAGCCCAGAAAACTGAGATCTCCCTTTCACAGCATTTTGTTCAAGGAAAGAATACTACAGCACACATGCACACGTATGTACATTGCGTATACACACACGGATGTACATTGCGTATACACACACGGATGTACATTGCGTATATACATGCGGATGTACATTGCGTATATACACGCGGATGTACGTTGCGTATATACACACAGATGGCCTCAGGCGAGGTGCCAGCTGCCCCTTCACACTTACAGGCGCTAAATGCTCAGATCCCTGTTTTGTTTCTGTTTTGAGCTCCCTATGACCTAGGTCTACCTTTTGGGGATGACCTCAGCCAAACTGCTTGGTCTGAATCCCAGCTCCTCCACCTCCCAGCCCTGAGACTGTGGCCCAGGTCTGACCTGCCCCACATCTGTAAAATTTTCCTCATCTGTAAAATAGGAACAGTAAGATAGCCCTTTGAAAGGGTGTGGTGGGGGTGACTTCCCAGGACGTGATGGCCACTTTTGTTCTCAGACCTGGAGCAGGGACCTGGCTGGGCTTGGGACGGGGAGGAGGGGGAACATGAGCCAGCAAAGTGGGAAGACAGCCAAGATCAACTCTACTGTCTTGAGGCTTCAGTGAAGCTGTACCACATCTGTACAAGGCACTGGAGGGTGAGTTCTCTTTGGGTGCCCTGATTCCACAAGGACAACTCAGTGTCCTCCTTGCCTCTGTAGAACATTTTTCTCTGAACAATAAGTGCTGAGTTCCTGTGCTTCCTCCCTCCCAAGGCAGCATTGCACATCTGCCACGTTTGGCTGGGATGGACACTGCAGAGGCCAAGACTCGGGGGATGGGTGCTTCTCAGGAGCAGAACTTCAGATTGGAGGTGGGGCGGGGAATGTGGCCTGAGACCAAGTTCCTCTCAGGGCAGTAACTTTGAGGATGCCATCTACTCCAGTGGGGCCTTCAGTGACCATACGATGTCAGAGGAGAACCTGATGAGAACTTGGAAATTTCCATAGAACACCAGTTTGGGTTTGGTTCCTTGGACTTCTGAATGATCAAAGGTCTTTAGAACTCAGAGAAGTATGCGATTAGGATCCATGTTCCCATGTGGGTGCTTAGGATGGTCATAAAGCCATCCGTTCATTCAAGACGATTCTTATTCAGCAGCTGTTCTGGACTAAACCCTGGAGGACCACGGTGGACAGGACAGGTGTGTGCCCCAGGTTCCTGGTATCTCAGTCTAGAGGGAGCCTCCATTTAAAGAAGAGCTTGGCACTTTTGGGGGCTTCCTTTGTAGCTCAGTCAGTAAAGATCTGTCTGCAGTGCAGGAGAGCTGAGTTTGATCCCTGGGTTGGGAAGATTCCCTGGAGAAGGAAATGGCAACCCACTCCAGTATCCTTGCCTGGAAAATCTCATGGACAGAGGAGCCTGGTGTGCTACAGTCCATGGGGTTGCAAAGAGTTGGGCACAACTGAGCAACTTACTTGGCACTTTTGTGGGTGGTAAAGACTATGTTCAGAATATCTGGCAGGAAGAGAGTTAAGAGCAGAAAGAACCCACATCACCTGCCCCCACCCCCGCCCCTGGATGGCTGCAGTCAAAAAGATGGACAGTCACAAGTGTTGATGAGGATGCAGAGAAATCAGAACTCGCACGCATTGCTGGTGCAGCTGCTTGGAGGGATGGCCTGGCAGCTCCTCAAAAGGTTAAACATAGAGTGACCATGTGACCCAGGCATTCCACTCCTAGGTATCTACCCAAGACAAATGGAAAAGCCCGCACAAAAATGTGTCCGCGAATGTTCACAGCAGCACTTTCACAATAGCCCCACAGTGGAAACAACTCAAATATCCATCAGTAGATGAATGAGTAAACAAAACGTGGTCTGTCTGGGCACTGGGATGTTACTCTCCCATGAAAAGGGATGAAGCACAGGCTATGACACAGGTAAACTTTGAAAACATCCTACTAAGTGAAAGAAGCCAAGTCACAAAAGACCCACATATTGTATGAGTCCTCTTGTATGAAATGTCAAGAACAGAGACATTCACAGAGACAGAAAGTAGATCAACAGTTGCCAGGGCTGGAGGGAGGGAGATCAGAGGGGGTGGCACTAAAGGATATACGGTTTCTTTGGAAGGTGTTTTGCAGTTACACAGTGCTGATGATTATATGCCCTCGTGAGTATGTTAAAAAAAAAAAAACTGCTGAATTGCACGCTTTAAAATTGTGAATTTTATGGTATATGAATTATATCTCAACATTAAAAAAAAAAAGCAGAGAGAAGGGCTGGGAAGTGAGGGCTTTCAATCTTTCAAGGATCTCCCCCCTTGTAAGTCCTCGAAAGTATGTAAGATAGTCATCATCCCTTTTTAGCTTTCCAGAATGTTGCAGCCCACAGAGTTGTGGCCCCCTGCTTCTTGCTAGGGGTTATCTCTGTGGCCTGGGTGGTCCATAGAAGTTGCCGGAACATTTTGAGCACAGTAAGTGCTCAGAAAAGTCAGTCATATCAGAAGCTGTGGAGGTGTCTAAGGCAGTCACATCTTTGCTTTTCTTCGGAGGTCAAAATACCATCAAATCTTTCTGCCCCTCAAAGCCAGCTCTTGTTGGACCCTCTCCATTTAAATGTATATATAGCCTTTTAGTGAAAGGTAATAGCAAGGGTACTGCCAGGTACTATTGGGCAGGTTGTTCACTGTGTAAGCAGCATTTATTGAACATTTGCAATATACCAGAAACTGTACTGAGCTCATTTTCTATGATAAACTTTGTTCAATCTTCACACTTAACCTTGGGTGAGAGTTGTTCTCCTCACTGTATAAAGGCAAGGGCCTTGGGAAGTTTCATGATTGCAGAGAACTCCGCTCCTTTCACAGCTCTGCTGGGAGTGGTATAACTCTGGCAGGAGCCTGGCCTTGTTGTAGAGCAGGCCCTGCCTGACTGCTGGGTGGAGCAGGGGATTCTCCACCACCCCAAGCCTCCCCAGGCGTAGAGGGGCCTTAGCCTGGGGCAGCACAGCGGTTAGAAGCTTGCGCCAGGTGTCAACGGGACCTTTGTCCAACCTTGCTGTTTCTGTTCTTGTGCAAATTGTTGAAGCTCTCTGGTTCACAGTCCTGTGCTGGTTGTATTTCCCCCTCAGTGCATGCCGGCAGGGGCCTAGCTGTCCTCTTCAGAGCAGTACCAGTGCCTAGTGCAATGCCTGGCATGTGCTAAGCATGTAATTCATATTTCTTGAAGAATGAGTGAATAAATGAATGAGTGCTACTCAGTGCTGGAGGCTGGACCGAGACTGCAAGATGGGCCCCTAGAAGTCACCAGACCCCTCATAGAAGAGGCCACAGCCCCCAGGTGCCCCATCCTAGCAGAGGTCAGATTCTCCGTGGGTGGTCCTCCGCTGGGGTCTGATCAGCACAAAACCCAGAAAACAGGGCTGGAGGGGCCTCTGGCCTGGTAGGGGAGCAGGGGGGCGGGGGCGAGTCCTGGCCTCTCCTGTTTCGGCCTTGCTGGCGCCGTGACCTTCCCCACCTGGCCCCGTCCATCTCACCGGCTGCCCGGGCCACCAGGGAGCCTTTCACAGTGAGGGGACCTTCTCCATCTGCAGGGCCTCCCGGGACTTTCCTCTCCAGCTCTCCAGTTACATTCCATTCACAAAAAACAATCTAGATCTTAGAAGGAAAAAAGTGAGGTGGAAAAATGTGGTCAGGGAGCAAGTAAGCTGGGATTGGGGCACAGGAAGTGGCTGCTCCGCCCCCTTTCCACCCACCCACACACATGCCAGCTGGGGAGCCTTTCCATCTGCTGTGTGGACTGCCTGCACTGCGGAGGGGGCGGGTGCTGGCCCAAGAGGCAAAGACACTCAGAGGTGGACCCCCTCCACTAACCAGCCCTTTCTTTCCTCGCTGCTGGGGGCTGTTGGGCAGGTTCACTCTGGAGAGGACCTGGCTGTGTCCTGCACGCCGAGTGCCCTGGCACAGGGCTCTGCCACTCAGCGGGCAGCTTTTCCTCACACACACCAAGGACCACCTGGACCCACGGTCCTGGCTCCTGTATCTTTACTTCTTATATGCCTAAAGCAGAACTTTGCTAAGGGAGGACCACCCCACCACAACTCTGAGACTCTCCATGGCTCCCACTGACCTACAAGATAGAATAATAACAATAATAGCCCTTACATTTCCTAACCATTTACTGTATGCCCAGACTGTGCTAAAGGAGTTTGTGTGCAATGCCTCTTCCCTCTTCCCCTGTCACATGCAGTCTTCACATTATGAAGCACGATACAGAAAACTGCACAAACATGTATGTACTAACAAACTAGAAACCTTTAACCTTCACAGCGGCCCCACAAGTGGGCACTGTTACTATCCCATTTTCCAGATGAAGAAACTGAGATGCAGAGGGTTAGCTAGGAATAGTTGCAGGCCTGAGGTCACACAGTGAATGAGAGAGGCTGGATCTGAACCCAAGCCTCTGGGTGCATAAACCCATGGGATCCTGTGCTGCCTCATCTCAGGGAGTCCTTCAGATCCCCCTCCCCAAGGCTTTTCTCCTTGTGCACTGAGGTCAGAGGGTTCAATGGCTTGCTTGTCCAGGAAAGGAGGAGACCCTATTATGCCACCGCACGTGCCCATGCACAGAGTAGGTGCTGGGTTGTGCCTGTGCGCTCCTCTCCAGGCAGTTTTGTGAGAGGCGGTGGGGAGACAACATTCCCTGGGAGGCCAAGTCAGTCACGAAGTCTGATGGGAGCCTTCACCCCTTCACCCTCTTTTTCCGACTTTGCTGGTACCCAGAAGAGGTTTGTTTTGGGACAGAGTCCCAAGATCGCCAGCCTTTGCCTCCCACTGGCCCCTCTGGAGCAGGACCCACAACTGCATCTCCCCTCACCCCAGAGCGCTTTGCACACAGTAGTAGGACCTAAACAGACTGAATTCCAGACTGCATGGTCATCTCTGCCGCTGGGAGAGCCAGTGTTCAAACCCCACCCCTGGCGTTGCCACCTTCAGAAAACGCTTGGCTGCTTAGGACCTCAGTTTCCTCACCTGCGAAATGGTAGGAACACCTTGCCTGCAGGTTTGCTGTGCAGCTTCAACCACCCCTCTGCAGTGCGCCTGGGGGGGTGTTGGCACCTGTGGCAGTGGCTGTGTCCCCACCTTCACGTGGCAGCGCGCATAGATCTGGTGGCTTAAACAAAGCCCTGGGCTGCTCTTCACCTTGAATCCTTATCCTCGTTGTCCCACAAAGCTTATTCTCATTCGGGAATTTTTTTTTTTTTCCTGTTGCATCTGTCAGTATCATAAATACTTGCAAAGGGAAGAAAAAAAACTCCCCCAGACTTTACGTCAACACAAACAGCCCTAATTGGTCCTGGAGCCTCATAATTCTCAGATTGTCTTGACCATGTGTATCTAAGAAATTCACAGCAGCAAAGGTGAAGGGTGTTTTCATTCGTAAATTGAAGTGGAGGCTTTGTCTTCAACTGAAATTTGGCTCCAGCCCCTTGCCTTGGGGCACTTTTTCTGTGTGTGTGCAGAAATCTGACTTATCACTTTCTTAGGGGAAGGAGAAAATGCATGAATATTTAATTATTCTGCTGCCAAGAGGGGAGGGTTGGAAGCTAAATGAATAAAGAACTGGATTTTTCTTTTCAAAGGCCACGGCAGAATCCGATCTGGCCCTTCTGATTTCCCCCTGTCCTCCCGCCCTGTGGCATGTCGGGGGCCGCAGCTGTCATGTTCCTGCTACCCTGGCCTCTCTAGTTTTGGAAAGGATCACTCGTAGGCGTGTTTGGGTCATTTCCGGTTGGTTCTTCTGGGCTCCTTGGCATATTTTGTTTGGCTTGCAGCAAACATAGGCGAAGGGGGTGGTGTAAGGGGAGGTAAGATCCAAGCACGTCTTTGGCAGAAGAATTGCCGGCCAGCAGGGAAAGGGAGCCTGTGGCTGATGAGGCTAGAACATTCTGCTATGTGAAAGCCAAAAAATTCCAAAAGAAACATTCTGTAGTTTCCAGCCTGTAAGAAGGAAGAGGATTTCCTCTGTGGGCGGCTTCTGGGGGCTCAAGGGAGGGCCCCCAGCAGTGGCGGCCAGCACAGAGGGGCGGGGGTGGGGGCGGGAAACAGGGTCGAGAGTCTGGGGAGGACCAAATTTGGAGAAACTCAGGGGCAAGCGTTTCAGCCCAGGAGGGAACGAGACTGTCTGTAAAGGCAGAACACCCTCCCCCGGCGCTGGTCCTGGGGCCAGCTGCCTTTGCTTCTTGGGGCTGGGGGGAGGGTAAACTGAGGCATCAAGGTGCCTTCACTTTTCAGAGTGAGTTTCCAGGAGGGCTGCATGTTGGGGGGGAATGACCACAAATACAGCTTGCTGGGCACCCACTGTGTTCCATAGGCTTCCTGCACACATCCTTGCAAGGAACTGGCCATCAGGCCCATAAGACAGATGTGGAAACTGAAGCTCAGAGAGGCAAATGATCTAGCCCAGGCTCATTAGGAAGAACCACCTCTTCCCCAATAGATAATTTTAAGTTTTGCTCTTCTCTGTTTAACAACAGGATGCCAAATATAAAGGCATTCTCTATAAACTGTTTAACATAAGAAAAATAGGAATTCAGTTTTTTCATAACAATCATTAGGAATAAAAAAGGGAAGGGGTCAATTTTGTTATCATGTGTCCATTTGTTGCCATCTGACAAAAAAATAGGCATAATTGATGTGCAAATAGCCCATCTTTCATATCAATAAAGCTATAATAAAAATTCAAAAATGTTTTTAAATAATCAAGATGTTTACAGTGTGAATAGCATCCCCTTGGGTACGACACCTTATGCAGTGCACATACTAAATATCCGAACACAGCAGCCCTGATGAGCAAGCAGACTTGAACTTGAGTCTGCCTCTCCACAGCCTGGGTACTCCGGCTCATCCCGTGGCTTAGTTGGCTTGCAATTTGGCCTCATCCCAGCTTCTAACCATTAATGACAAAGAACTCTGATGAATCAGAAAGGAAGGAATAGAAGGGAGAGAGGTATAGGGATTCAGTCCAGTTTGTACCACTCTCTCCCCGTTCCTAGCACAAGGCCTGGCACGCAGTGGGCTACTTAAGGCAGCCTGAATGAATGACTGTGTGAATGAAAGCTAAGTCCAAGCCTCTCCCCTCCCTCCTTGTCTGCATCCCGTACAGTGCTGAGCTCAGGGATGGTGGCAGACGGAGGGGCCAGTCTGAAACCCCACTGAACCAAGGGAAAGAAGCCAGTTCCCACAGGCCCTGGGACACAGTGAGCCGTGTGAAAACCGCCAGCCAGAGCCTCTTATAATCAGGGACAATGCTTGGCCCTCAGTCTCGAAGGACATCCCGGGGTCTCCGGAGGCTGGACTGGTCCTGCCAAGGGCCCTGGCCTTCTGCCCACCCGGCACTGACTGCCGAGGGTGGGGCCCACCTGGCGACTCCTTCCTTCCAGCTGCTGGCTCCAGGGGTTCCGGCCACACCCTTCCTGTGGCTGCCTCTTCTCTTCCCGCCCCCCTGCTGGCCGCGCTGCTCAGTCTCTCCCTGCACCACCCCCAGCCATTCCAGGCTGTTCCCTTGGGGCATGGAGCTGGAGTCCTCAGCCCCAAGCAGGTGACAGAGGTGTGGGTGTGTCAGCTCTGGCTCTGTGTGGGGGACTCACGCGTCACGCTCGCTGAGGATGGGTCTTGAGACAGCAGTGCTCACCTGTGTAATGGGTCATTGCCTCAACTCACAGGTGGGGACATGATGCTCTCAGGAGTTGAGGGACTTGACAAGGTCATACAGTTAAGTTTGTGAGAGATGGTTGAGGTTTGAGTTCAGGCATGTCTGCTTCCATATGGGGAGTGTCCAACCACTCTGCTGGTCTGCCCTGCAGAGGCTCTACAGACCCCAGGATTTCAGCCTGCTCACTCAGGCTGCATCTGAAATTCTCACACTGGTGAAGATACCCAGGGCTATGTTGGAATCAGAGAGAACATTCCCCCTCATGCCACCCCTGCATTCCTGGCTCCAGTAACATCCAGCAGAACACCCTGAATAGATGAGAAAGCTGAATGGACTTTGCTCAAACAGCAATTCTTGCCGGGGAGGGGGAGACCAGAAGGGGTCGTGTTTCTTCCTTCTGAGGTTTCTCCAGGACAGACCATGGTGGGGGTTTGTGTGGGTGTCCTCCTACGCCTGGAGGACAGATGTCTCCTCAGAACCTGGCTGTCAGAAGAAAGATGGAGGCAGATGGTGGCAGGGAACACACTCAAGCCACAAGGCTGGGGTGGGAGGGTGGGCAGTTATGAGAGAGGTGTGGCTCCTCAGGTGTGGATATGGTCCCTCAGATCACCAGTAAAGCCCTGTGCTGCCAGAGAGAGACCCCTGGCCCTTGTGAGCAGTCACGTTCTTGGACATGACTTGGACATTACCACTCTGACCCTTAGTCTCTTCATCTGGAAAGCAAGCACAACATAATTCCTATGTCATGGGTGGTTGTGAGGAGTAGTTGACCTATCAAGATGAAATTAGTGTGCTTCTTGGTGCTCATACATATTAGGAAAAAGGAAGAAGGCTCAGACTATCTCAAAAGTTCAGTTTGTAGGTTGAGGGAAATAATTTGCCATTTCCTCCAGGACCTGGCTTTGGTTTGGCCCTACTTCCTGTCCCACTCTGGCCAATCAGGCTTGCCCTGATATAACCCCTCCCTTGCCCAGAGTCATCTCAGCCACTTGGCCGGGGTCTGACCTGGCCCCGTTGGTTTAATTGGTCTCAACCTGCATCTGAAGGCAAAAGTGGCCTCTCTGGGCATGGTCTCCCCACCCTGCCCAGCTGCAGCACTGCTGACCCCTCCAGTGACTCCGATTTCCTGTTGCTCTAGAGCTCAAGGTCAGTGGGTCATCAAGTATGATCAGTCCTCCCCTTCTGTCCCTGTAAGCCTGGATCTCATCTCTTTGTCTGGATGGTGGATGGTCAGACCACCTGAACATCCTTCTAGCTCCACTCCCCACAAGGTCCACACTCAGAGTGGTGTTTCCCTACACCTCATCCTCCTAGAAAAGTCTCAGGAAGGACTTTGATTGGTTCTGGTTAGGTCACATGCCCACCCTTGCACCAGTCACAGAGGCTAGGAGAATGTGAAGCTGTGATTGGCCTGGACTGGGTCACTTACTCTTGCATGTTGCCAAGGGACAAGAGCAAAATACTGTGATTGACACCTTCCCCCAGAACCTCAGGGTTGGTGCGGGAGAATCCACTTCCCTAAGTCAGGGATGCAGTTCTGCAGTTTCATGGGGCAGGGTGTGGGGCTATGGGAAAAACCCAAACCCCAGATGTCTACACTCAGGCTAAGTCCAAGGTGGGGTGAAGCAGGGTGAGATGGAGCTAGGTGGACAGGGCCAGCAAGGGGAATGCATGGGACCCCTTCTGCTGTGTGTCCAAGGAGAAGGGGTACACTGACACCCACTGTGTGGGTCCTGGGTGGCTGTCCTGGTGCCTCAGGCCTCCCTTCCCTGCCGCCAGAGCACACGTTGCAGACATCTGCCCTGCTGGCTGCTGGGGGTCGCCCCCCTGGAGTTTCCTGCTGCTGACAGGAACCATTTGCCTTTTTATTACCCGCAGCGCACATCTGGGAACACTCTTGGATCAGTCTGGCTGAGCCAGTGGGCTGAAGAGCTGGCTCCCAGGCCAAGCTGAGGGGGGCAGGGCAGGCAGCAGTGGCGACAGCCTGGGTCTGGGAAGCGCCTTCCTCCCCAGCCCCTCCTGTGAAGCTACCCCATGTGACTGGCTTCCTGGACCGCTTCCACAGAGGGGTTGTGTAACCAGCCTTGTCCAGGAGGGAGGGGATGGCCTGGGCCCAGGGTGGGGTCCCACCAGCAAGCCTGGCCTGCCAGGTCCAGCAAAAGGCCTCTGGGGGTGGGTAGCTTCAGGTGCCAGGGCAGTGGGCTTCTCTGGTTAGGGGTTGAGTTGTTAATTCTCCCCTTTCTTTTTTTTTTTTCTTTTCTGTTTTTCTTTTTCTTTCTTCCCTCTGTCCCGCCCTCCCTCCCTTTCTTCTTCACCTTTCCTTCCTTTCTTCCTTTTTTCTTCTCTCCTCCCCTTGAAATGACTTTTTCCTCTTCCCACTCCAAGAGCACATCCTCAAGAAGCACCTTTGAAATAGCAGGAAGCAAGCAAGAGACTGAATAACATCATTTTGGACAAACCTAGTCTTTCTGCTTAAAGATAATGGGATCCGGGGAGGAGCTGTTGTGCTCTTGCCTGCCTCTCTGTGTCATGTGCTGCGTCCCCTTCCCCTCCAGCCTTTAAAAGAGAGAAATGACCCTTCAGCCTCCAACTGCAGGCCCAGAGCTTCCCTGGTGCTCATGGATCACAGATGCTTGCTTCTGAGGTGAACTCAGGTGCAGAAAGGACTGCACAGAGCTTGGCAGCTTGTGAACTAGACCAAGGTCCTAAGGAGCCCTTTCAGAGGCAGCCATGAACCCACCAGCCTGCCTGGCTGGGCATCAGGCAGCCCCTTGCTTTCCTGGCCCTCAGTCTGTGCATCTGTCCCTCTATCTGTGGCTCCTTCCAACAGCCACCTGCTCAAACCCGTACCAATACCTGGCCATTTAATTTATTTATTATGGCATGTTTATTTTGTTTGAAAGTGTCCAACTCTTCTCTAATGAAAAGCCTCATCAGGGGAGGTTGAGTGTCTTTAGGGGGCAGGGGCCAGGGGATGCTAGTCCCTGGTCTCTTCTAAGCTCGGAGAATCCCTGAGGTGTTGCTGAGGCTCTCAACATCCCCATGGCTTGGCCGGGAATGTTCCTTGTGTCCCTCTTATTGTTCATTTATTTCACAAATATTGACAGAATCCATCTGGACATCAAGGCATGTGCCAGGTATCTAGATTATAAGAGTGTGCAAGATAGAATGTTCCTGCCTCTTTTATTTTAGTGGAATGTTAGAAATAAAACCAATGCAAATGATTACAGTTAGGAAGGTGGATCTATAAAGGCACTGAAGCCCATGGATCCTAGGTTGACCTGCTTCAGAGCTGGGGCTCCTCCAACCTGGGCTGGGCAGAAAGAGAGGGTCCACTCTTGGGAGGAGAGGGAAGAATGCTTCAGGCATCAGGAGCAACACATGCAAAGGCCCTGGGGCAGCAACAGCTTGGTTCTAGGATCTGAATGGAAGCGGGTAGGGCTTGAACAGAGGGAGGAAGGGAGAAAGAAGGAGAGAGGAATAAGAGGACATTGGGGGTATGGGGCCTGATAACTGGGTCCCTGAAGACTGGCTAGGACTTTGGGCTTTGTTCTGAGTCATTCCATGAGCTTCAGCAGGGAAGTGTCATGGTCTAGCTTATGTTTGAGGAAAGGAAGACCACTTTTAAGGTGGAGGAGCATACAGCGGGAGGCAGAGAGCAAGGAGGAGTCCATTGTAATCATTTAGGCAGAGGTGATAGTGACGTGAAGGTAGAAAATAACAGGGTAAACCTGGAAAAGTCAAAGGGTCCCCCCATAAGGGCCTAGTTAAGAAGGGGAACAGTTAAACAAGCATTTACACAACAGAGTAAAAAACATAAAGTATAGAGGCAGCTCTGAGGGCTGCAGGAGTTGTTCATGAGGGGCATTCGAACCAGCCTTGGAACAGTCAGGAGGGCTTCCTGGAGGAGGAGACATTTAAGCTGAAAATGGAAAGAGGAGTAAAAGCTAGGGGAAAGGGGGGTGGGCAGGAGGAAAGTACTGTTCCGGGCAGTGGGAGCAGCCTGTGCAGAGGGCTGGAGATGAGAGGAAGCAGGCACGTTTGAGGACTCCAGCAGGTCAGGGTTCTCCAGAGTAAGATGAGGATGAGGAGCCAATCAGGGCTGGGCTGTGACCAGTCTTGAGGTCACAGAGGGCAGAAGATTCTGTTTTGAGGACCCAGGGCCAAGGAAGGGTTTAAGTCTCAGTGTCATCATCAATTCTGTGGTTTTGAGTAATCCCAGTGGCTACTGGTAGTGTTGGTGTTGGGGAGACAGGTCCAGAAGAGTTAGTTCTAACTCAGCTGCTTTGTCCTGTGAAAATCAGTCATCGAGCAGCCAAGTCTAACAGGCCTCACCTGGGAGGTGGCATGTGGCACGCATGGTGTGGTGGGCTCAGGAGTTAGAGATCCAAGTTCAGGTCCCAGCCCTGCTCTCATCTGGCTGTGTGACAGATGAGTTGACTGAGAGAGGTCAAATTAGGCTTTGGGAGATAGTTCCATGTTATGGGTCCTGGCGTTCCCATGGCTCGTTTGTGCCTCCTGCACTGGCGCTTTATGGTAGCCTGGGGTGTCCTGCCGGTATCAGTCTAACCTGGCCCCATCTCCCACCTCTGGAAGGAGTATCACCCAGACCCAGGTGTTGGCATCATGTTCTCTTTTGGTGTGTACTAGGAACAGGATCTTTTTTTAAAAAAGTATTTATTTACGTCCGCACTGGGTCTTCGTTGCTGTGCAGGCTTTCTCTAGTTGAGGCGAGCAGGGCTACTGTAGTTGCAGTGAGTGGGCTTCTTACTGCAGCGGCTTCTGCAGGGCTCCAGGGCGCACAGGCTTCACTGCTTGTGATGTGCGGGTTTAGTTGCCCCACAGCATGTGGGATCTTCCCAGACCCGTGTCCCTTGATTGGCAGGTGGATTCTTAACCACTGAACCACCAGGGAAGTCCCTAGGAACAGGATCTTTTTTAATTAAAAGAGGAAATGCATGATATGTTTGACTATTAAAGCTATTGCATGAACAACCTAGCTGAAAAACAATAACTAAAGTATTTAAAGCAGTTGAGTTCCTCGCTGCAGAGGAGGCTTTCAGAACAGCAGTTGAGGCTGGTTGATGATGTGGCCCCTTGGTCATAAAAGGCAGTGTTTGGAGAAGTGGACGAAATGGAAGGAGAAACAGATTATAGGAATTAGGCCCACCGGTATTTACGAGGCTCATCGTTGTCACCCCATAACTATAACGTGCGCATTAATGAGTCCATTTAGCTCAGCACCAGCCTGTCATCTGCCGTGGGCCTTTCCCAGGGAAAGCAGAGCGAATGCTGCTTAGACTCTCTATCTGGGGGATGAAGAGGTGCACGGTTTAGTTCCATTCTGAACATTGTCCCCCGGCTGCCTGACCCCAGGGTGGATTTGCATCAGGACCCAAATAAGGTCCACACTGTAAGGAATTACATACAGAGTCTTTGACACCTCTTGTTTTATATTGGCACATAGTTGGTTTATGATGTCGTGTTGGTTTCAGATACACAACCGAGTGATTCAGTGGTATGTGTACATTCAGCCCTTCTTTTTCAGATTATTTTTCCTTATAGGTGATTACAGAATATTGAGTAGAGTTTCCTATGCTATACATAGGTCCTTGCTGATTATCTGTTTTATATATAGTAGCTTGTGTATGTTAATCCCAAACCCCCCTAATTTTTAAGTACCGTTTAGTTTACTTATTCAGTCTCTCGGGCCTCAGCTGTGGCATGCGGGATCTTTGCTGCATGTGTGGGCTCTTTTGTCGCAGTGTGCAGTGTGCTGCACGGGCTTAGTAGCTGCAGCACACAAGCTTAGATGCTCCATGGCACATGGGTCTTAGTTCCCCCGCCAGGGATCAAACCCTTATTCCCTGCATTGCCTGGTGGATTCTTAACCACTGGACCACCAGGGAAGTCCCCCAAACTCCTAATTGAATATATCGGTTTCTCCATTTCTTTCTGTTTTTTTCTCTGCCTCTCTCTCCCTCCTCCCCATCTGTCTGTCTGCCGCTGTCCTGTCTCTCCCTTTCCCTCTCTGTTTCATTACAGTCTATTTGTTGAAGAAACAGGGTTATTTGTCTTCCACAGTCAGAGGAGTCTGTTGTTAAGTGTGCATACACAGACGCACATATATAAAAGTGTAACCCTCCTGCACTGTCAGGGCTTCTCAGGTTCTCAGGCTCAGGGCCGTGGACGTTAGGGCTGGCCCATCCTCTTGGACAGGGCTGTCCTGTGCACTGTAGGGGGTCAAGCAGCATCCCTGATGTCCACTCACAGACACCAGTAGCATGAAGCCAGCTCTGCGAGGGAGCTGACCTGCAGGAGTTTGGGGGGCCTGGGTCAGCACCATGGGGAGGAAGGCATCTTGGCTGGTCCCCCCAGGAGCTCCTGGGCTGACGTGGCCCTCAGTGCTATATCCAGCTGGGCCGAGAGGGTTGAACTTTATGCACCAGTGTTACTGGGTCACTGAGCCTGGCTGCCTGGGAAGGGCCTGACCTGGGAAGGGCTTACTGCCCCACCAGGGGTCAGGACGGATCCCCTTTGAGAGGATCTGGGTGGCTGCACAGGTCACTGGAGTGAAAGGACATGTGCGAATGATGGGTGTGTGTCAGGGGTCCTGGCAGGCAGATGGCAGGGCCATGACTGCTGCCTGGGGAGGAACAGCACGGACAGCAGCCGCGTCTCTCTGAGCACTTACCGCACGCTGGGCCTCACCAGACGCCACTGTGGAGTGACTGAGAGCAAGGCCGTGGGGGCTTGCAGGCGGTGGGGCAGGAGTGGGGCATGTCATCTGCAGAGAACTTAACAAAGCAGCTAAAGGTCCATCTGCTTTTTAACGTGTAACTGCGTCATTGATGTACAATCCATATACCATACAGTTGACCCCTGAAAAGTGTATGCATTTGTAATATATTCAGAGATTCTGCAACCACCAAGACTTCCAAACCCAGAATATTTTCATCAACCCCGAAAAGAAACTCCATTCCCTCCAACTACCCATTTTGCTCAACTCACAGCCCTAAGCTACCGCTGATTTACTTTCTGTCTCAAGCCATTTGCCTGCTTTAGACATTCCACGTAGAGAGAACTTACACTATGTGGTCTTTTGTGATTGGCTTCTCTTACTCGACGACATACTGCTAAGGTTCATGCATGTTGTTTGTCATTCTTTTTGAGGCTGAATAGTATTCCCGTGCATGGATAAACCATATACATTGATCCATTCACCCATGGATGGACATTTGAGTTGCATTCACTTGGGGCTGTTATGAATAATGCTGCTCTGAACATTTGTGGATGAGATATAATGTGGGTGAATGTTTTCACTTTTCCTATACCTAGGGGTGGAATTGCCAGGTCATGGTGACTCTACATTTCACATTTTGAGAAGCTGCCAGGCTGTTTTCCAAAGCAGCTGCCTCATTTTACATTCCCATCAGCAATGTATGAGCACTCCAGTTTCTCTGCATCCTCACCAACACTCACTACCCTCTTTTTGACTCTAGCCATCCTAGTGGATGTGAAGTGCTATCTCACTGTGGTTTTGGCTTACATTCCCCTAATGACTAAAGGTGTTGAGCATCTTTTCACGTGCTTATTGGCCATTTGTATGTCTTCTCTGGAGAACTGTCCACTCGAATACTTTACCCACTTAAAAACTAGCTTGTCTTTTTATTGTTGGATTGTCATGCGAAGAGTTGACTCATTAGAAAAGACTCTGATGCTGGGAGGGATTTGGGGGCAGGAGGAGAAGGGGACGACAGAGGATGAGATGGCTGGATGGCATCACTAACTCGATGGATGTGAGTCTGAGTGAACTCCGGGAGTTGGTGATGGACAGGGAGGCCTGGCGTGCTGCGATTCATGGGGTCGCCAAGAGTCGGACGCGACTGAGCGACTGAAGTGAACTTAACTTGAAGCATTCTTTATACATTCTGGGTACAGATCCCATATCAGATTTGTGATTTGCACATAATTTCTCCCATTCTGTGAGTTGTCTTTTCGCTTTCTGGATATAAGTGATTAGAATTGGAGGAGCTGTCAGATTCTGTCACAATTAGCACTAAAATAAACTGGGCTGACCATTGGAGCTGAGACAGTGAGCGCAGTGATGGTTGCCCAGACAAAGACTTCAGTCAGGCCTGGAATGTTTGGAGTCAAGACAGGAGCCTGGCTGGGATGGAGGCTGCCATTGGTGGAGAGGCTTGAGGGAGCCTTGACTGCCGAGCTTAGAGCTTCGGTGTCTGGAGTTGATCCTGTAAGGGGGAGCCACAGGTGTGGGAGCAGAAGAGTAATATGAGACAGGGGTGCTAGGAAGGCTGTCCCTCTCCAGCTTAAATGCGTGCCACCCTCGCCCAGGACAGCCTTTCTATCCCTCACCAGGGGGCCACCTGGCCAGTCCCTTTGGAAACCACCAGGGCCATCGGCACCTCTTTCCTGTGCACGGGGACCCCTGGGTGGCCGGAAGCAATGTATTGTAATTCTGGCCTCCAGGATTTCCTGCAGCGGCCTAGGGGCTGAACGGGTCTTTGTGAAAACCCTCCCCAGAGAGCCCCCGCTGCCTGGCCAGGGTCAGACCCAGGAGGGATGTTTGCTCTGGGGCCTTGAGGAGAGGGCCTTACGAGAAGCGAATGCTGTCTGCTTGTTGGGCTGAGGGGCCCTCCGGAGCCCCAGCCACCAGCCTCCTGGCTCTGGGTGAGGGTCACCTCCCAGAATCCTCTGCAGTGGGCCCAGTAGGGTAGGCTGCCAGCTCCTGACCCCAGCTGGCTGTCATCAGCTTCCCTGTACTTTGCGTTCAGCAGAAATGAATCTGGGATGTCAGAGACCTCAGTGGAGCCTGATGCCCACCTCCCATGGGCAGGGGGCACGACCCCGCACTGAGGACATGAAAGGTCACCCTCGACTCCCCTCCTGCACCTTCTCTGGGGACAACCAGATCTCGTCACTCCTGGGCTCTAACCGGCTTTTGGCTGAGGCAGGGACACACACTGGCCAAAACGGAATTTTACTTATACAAACAGTCCACCCAGTGCCAAGCAGACAGAAGGGGCTGGGTAAATGGGTGTCAGAGAGGACGGCGGGGGCTGTAGGACACCCCGCTGCCCTGCCCAGCCAGGGGTGAAGGGCTCTCCCACCACCAGGGCCTTCCACCTCTGAGGGCTCTGCGGTCCGAGGCTGCAGTACCGGGCACAGCCTGGCCACTGCAGCCTCCAGACCCAGCCAAGGCCACATCACGTTTCCTGTCACCAAACTTCCGAGACCAGTGTGTGTCTCTGTGGCCTGGCTCCGGCCCCTAATTGTTCTCATGAGAAGCTGGCTAGGGAGTTGGAGCAGAGCCTGGCCTGGTGTGGGTCAGGGACCTGATTTCTGCTCCAAGGTGGCTGGAGGGTTTGTCCTCTGAGCCCCCACCTAGAACACCTTGTCCCCACTGTGCCCATCCACACCCAGCCTGACCAGGAAACTGACACAGCTGCTCTTGGGAGTATGAGGAGCCAAGGATACAGTTGGATATTTCTATCCCCCTGCAAAGTGCTCCTGAACCCCACTGTCTTCCTGTGGACCACAGTGGAACGCCGTGGGGGAGACATGCTGGAGCAGGTGTGAAGCCTGGCTGTGTGATCCTGAGTATATGGCCTCATCTAGAAAGTGTCCCTTCCCCCAGAGGTGACGCTGCATGGCTGTGGGTCTCCTCTCACCCTCAGTTGGACTGGAAGGAGGACAGGACTTCTAGGGGCCGGGCTTTCCACTACCAGGGAAGTTGACCACCTCTCCAGCTTGTGGGTCAGGGGGTTACCTTAGTGGCCATATGGGGCAGTGGAGGGAGATGAGAGCTGATACTATTAATAACTGAGCATTTACTATGTGCTGGCTTGTGCTGGACCGCCACACTGGGTGTCTTGTTTGGCTGTCTCTGTCCAGGTACTGTTGTTGCCATGTTTCAGGTGAAACACCAAGACTGAGAGAGGAGTCGCAGCTCACTGGGGGTCACCCAGTGATCGGGGGGCCTGTGATGGAAGCAAGGAGTCTGTTTAAACTGCCTCTGAGGGCTCTATGGGTCCCCCTCCTTGGTGTAGGCACGGTGCTGCCCTCAAGAAGATTCTAGGGGGAAAGAAAAAAATGTTAAGCAGTAAATGAGAGGATTTCCACTTTCAAGGCATGCCACATGGGAGACCTCTGATAGGCAGTCGGAGAGTACTTCTCTCAAAAGGCGACTTTCTCATTTACATCTTGTTAAGCCCTGAGAACAGACACCTTTGCATTGAGAAGGGAGTAGCAGTCCAGGAACTGCTTAGTCAGAGGCTCAGCTGAGGGGTTGAAATGGGCTGCCCCCCTGAAGTGCAAGATGCGCAAGGGGAGGGCAGACCCCAGGCCTGTGGGCCTGGTTAGGCCGTGTGTGCTCCTGCTGAGCTGCATGCTAGGGGACAGACAGAGACACCTGTCAGGTTTCCTGCCTTTGAGGAAATTCCAGTTAGGTGGTAGGTGAGATGCAGAGGCACAATAAGTGACCCACAGTAGCAGGGTGGGGAAGAAAGTGAGCAGGACCTGGGGGTGAGGGTGCAATAGCTCCGAGGCAAGCGAGCCCTGGGCTGGGTCAGGGTAGGACAGGCATGGCCAGGACCCTCACAACAGGAGGGGAGATTGTAGGGGTTTCCTATGGCCGCTGTAACTAGTGGCCACAAATGTGTTGGCTTAAAGCATCACAGATTTATTCTGTTACTGTGCTGCAAGTCAGAAGTCTGACACGGATCTTCTTGGACCAAAATCAAGGTTTCAGCAGAGCTGGTTCCTCCTGGGGACTCCAAGCGGAATCTGTTTCCTTACCTTTTCCAGCTTCTAAAGGCTGCTGCATTCCTTGGCTTGTGGCTCCTTCTTCCATCTTCAGAGCCAGTGGTTCAGCATCTTTGAATCTCTGAATTTGACTCTCTTGCCTCCCTCTGCTGAGGACCTTGTGCTTATACTGGGGTCACCCAGATGATCTCAGACAGTCTCCCCATCTCAAGATCCTTCACTGAGTCCATCTGCCAAGTCCCCTTTGCCATCTTAGGTCAGTTATTCACAGATTCCAAAGATCAGGACACGGACACTTTTAGTTCAGTTCAGTTCAGTCGCTCAGTCATGCAGGCCTCCCCGTCCATCACCAACTCCTGGAGTTCACTCAGACTCATGTCCATCGAGTCAGTGATGCCATCCAGCCATCTCATCCTCTGTCATCCCCTTCTCCTCCTGCCCCCAATCCCTCCCAGTATCAGAGTATTTTCCAATGAGTCAACTCTTCGCATGAGGTGGCCAAAGTACTGGAGTTTCAGCTTTAGCATCATTCCTTCCAAAGAAATCCCAGGCCTGATCTCCTTCAGAATGGACTGGTTGGATCTCCTTGCAGTCCAACGGACACTTTGGGGAGCTGTTATTCAGCGGATTGCAGGTTGATATCAAGATAGGCATTTGGGGGCTGAGAATCCAGAACCCCAAGGGTGAGGGTAGGTGACAGGACTGAGCTGCTTAGTAAGGGGCTGGTGGGGGCTGAGGTGCCACAGAGAATCACCATAGGCTGAGACTGTCACCTGGCAGCCTACATAGACACATGCGATTGAGTGGGGAGGGGGAAACCCTGGCGTGGCCTCTTGCCAGCAGTGTGACCTGGGACGATTCACTCTACATTTCTTAGTTTCACTCTCTGCAGGTGAATGGGCGGGGGGCATGAGAAGCATTTATAAATTGTGAAACACAGTGTCTGGCACACAAGAGATGATGACCCTATGATGGCAGCCTACAGTGGGCCTGGGGAAACAGTGCCATGGGAGTGTGTGTGGGCCAGGCCGCACCTGGGTGATACGATCTATCGCAGGACTGTCTCACAAGCTGAGAAAGTAAAGGGTGTCCCAAGAACTCTGATGACAGCAAAGACACCAGGGGCCACGTTGTGGCCCACAGAGGTGCCTAATGGTTGTGTGTAGTGGGGTGGGGGGAGCAATGGGGGACCTGGGTTTGTGCAGGGGAGGGGCCTCCGAGGGGAGAAGTGGGGGCCGCTGAGCTCTGCCCATGGACAGGATTGGGGTGGACAGAGTCCTGGAGCTCAGCTGAGCCCCTGCCCTCCAAAAAGTGCCCCTTTCTCTGTAAAGGTCCTTTCATCTGACGGGTGGCCTGGGGGCTGGCTGTGCACCAGCCCAGCCCTGCTCTGGGGAGGGCCGGATCTGGGCGGCGACCCAGAGGCCGCTGTCTAGGGGACTGTCCCCGATGTGGACGGGCTGGCACTCCTAGGGGGGCTACACGCCCAGGGCCACCGAAGCCCTAAATCACCAGGAGACAGTGTGCAGGACAATGGCAACATGCAGGAGATTGAGGGCAGGACAGTGACCTTGGCGAGAGCTGGCATGTGGGGAGGGTGCTGCCCTTCTGCTCAGGACCCTTGGAGCCCCACAGGGCAGCCCCTGAGGGACATTCACCCACCACCTGGAGTCGCCACAGGCCCGACTCTTGCCTGGTGCACCTGTGTACCCGCACAAGCCATGGCTCACACCTGAGGGATGATCGTGTTGACAGCACCTACTATGTGCCAGGCCTGTGCTAAGGCTGCAGAGATGCCACGGAGCCTGGTGGTTAAGACCACAGGCCCCAAAACCTCAATGCCTGGGTTTCAGTCCTGCCTCTTCATGTCCCAGCAGGGTGGCCCTTACCGCTTTGTGCCTCGATTTCCCCATCTATCAGGTAGAGATAGAGCAGTACCAATCTTACAGGGTGTGGTGTTGATGAAATGAGTTGACATATGGAAGGCCCTAGAGGGGCCTGTCCTGGGGCCTGGCAAGGTCTTGGTGTCCACTGTTCTTGTTCCGTTGTCAAAATGTGGAGGCCCCACTGTAATGTGCAGAGCATGGGGCAGAAGACGGGAGGCGACATTGTAGTGACGGGGACAGCTGTCCTCAGAGCTGGCCGGAAACAGCCAGGTGGGGGCTGTGCACGTTGGCTGGGGTGGACTCGGGACACTGGCCTCAGCCACATGGAGAAGGTGGACTGCCTCTCTCCCCAGTATTTGTAATACTCAGAAATAACCGGCTGGCACTGCTCTGAACACTCTCCACATAGTGTCAGCTCATGGACTCTGCCCACGACTTGGTGTGAGGTAGTGTACTTGGCACTACTACGTGCCATCCTTACTCCACTTTGCAGATGGAGAAAGTGAGGCGAGGTGTGGCAAAGGGACTTGGTGACGTCACTCGCTTTGTCTGTGGTGGAGCCAGGATTTGAACTGAGATACCCTGACCACAGTCCTTCCTTTTTGCTGGTTTCCAAACTGCCTCTCTGGGGGCACTAAAGAGCTGCAGATGGTTTGAGGGCAGGGAAGTCACGTGAGCAAAGTGGAGTTTTGGAAGGCTGGATGTGGAGCAGAGTTCCAGTGGTCTGGTGTGGGCTGGGGAAGAGAGGGGAGCAGCTCTAGGAGAGACTGTTCTGCAGTCAGGCAGGAAGTGATGTGATGGCCTGGGGGAGGGCTCAGTGAGGCTGAGACTAGCTCAGGAGAATTTCAAGACAGGGGATGTGCCCACAGCCACAGGAGGCTAGGGGCTGAGACCGCCTGCAGACAGAGAGCAGCCCAGGCCCTGTGAGCGGGTCTCCCCTGGCTTGTTTCTGCTGCCTTTCGCTCACTGCCTCTTTCCTCGTGAGCCCCAGTAGAGTCCCTGGGAGCAGCCTGCTGGCCTGGCCTCTGTGGGGGCCTTCTACCTGGCTTGCCCAGGACCCC
The DNA here is from genome assembly GCF_027580195.1 of Bos mutus. Taxonomy (NCBI): domain Eukaryota; kingdom Metazoa; phylum Chordata; class Mammalia; order Artiodactyla; family Bovidae; genus Bos; species Bos mutus. The sequence continues at coordinate 51,402,236 of NC_091634.1, read as the reverse complement.
TAGGCAGCCACATCCCCTACCCTGCTGGGAGCCCAGGCTCTCAGAGCAGGGTCACAGGGATACAATTGGCCTCCATTCCCCCCAGATCTGTTAAAACCCAGCCTGAGAGGCGGGGAGAGGCCCTTATTCTGTGAAGACGGCCAAGGGCACCTCTGCCCATGCATCCAGACTCCATGACGTGTGTCCTGAGGCTCAGGGCTGGCTGACAGTGCTGTGTGCTCACCTGGCCCCATGGACTCCGAAGTCAGCCAGCCCAGGCTGGTGGCTGACTTTGGGAGGGTTCCTTATCTTGATTTCCTTCTCTGTAAACATGGGGAGATTAATAATAATAAATGTTAAAAGATTCCCATCTGATGAGATTGTTTTGAAGATTTCTTGAAGATAATGAACATGAAGGTCAGAGTAGCTGCAGACATGCTCATTACCATGTTTTCCTGGCAGGGCATTGCCTGAGGGACTGGGGAGATTGGCGAATGTTTGTTGAGCACCTATTATGTGCCAGGCAGTGTTCCGGCCCTGTGCTAAGTGCTTCTGTGTATCATCTCATTATTTGTCACAGGAATCCTATAAAGACACACTGTTATTATCAGATTATCTCCAACTTTAAAAAATTGAGGCAAAATTCATATCCCAGGCATGCATGCTAAGTTGCTTCAGGCATATCTGACTCTTTGTGACCCCATGGACCCCAAGTAGCCCACCAGGATGCTCTGTCCATGGGATTCTCCAGGCAAGAACACTGGAGTGGGATGTCATGCCCTCCTCCAGGGGATCTTCCTGATGCAAGGATTGAACCCACACCTCTTACGTCTCCTGCATTGTCGGGCGGGTTATTTACCACTCGCATCACCTGGGAAACACACATCCCATAAAGTTCACCAATTTAACATTCATCACGTTAAAGTGTATGATTCAGTGGCATTTAGTATATTCCCAAGAACTTTTCTGGTGGCTCATTGTAAAGAATCTGCTTGCCAATGCAGGAGATGCAAGAGACTTGTGTTTGATCCCTGGGTCAGGAAGATCCCCTGGAGGAGAAAGTGGCAACCCACTTCAGTATTCTTGTCTGGGAACCCCATGGATAGAGGAGCCGTGCAAGCTGTAGTCCGGGGGACCGCAAAAGAGTCAGACGTGGCTTAACGACTAAACAACAGCAACAAGGCTGTTCAACCCTCACCTCTATCTGATTTCAAAACATTTTCATTACCCCCGAAAGGAGACCCTTACCCATTTGCAGTCACTCCTGATCCCCCTCCCCAGCCCTAAGCAACCATTAACCTCCTTTGTGTCCTTGTGGATTTACTTGTTCTGGACACTCCATATAAATGAAATGGAATTCTACTTTTTGTGGCCCTTTGTGATGCCAAAAACTGGGCTTTGGTGCACTGGTAGCAGACTGAATCTCAGAGACAGAGTTTTGGGTAAAGTAGAAAAGATTAGTTTTATTGTTTTGCCAGGCAAAGGGGACCAGAGTGGGTTTGTACCTCAAAAACTGTGTGTCCCAACCTGGGGGGATTTGGTGGGGAGTTTTATAGCAGTGCTTCAGGGTGGGGCTGCTGATACGGGTCACAGTGTGTGCAGGGCCCGCACGCCTTTAATCTTGTCTCAGGTGGTCTGATGAGTTTCTCTGAAGAGGAGAATGCCGATATCTTCCATTTGTTGGGGGTTTTAGTTCTGCAGAAGAGCTCAGAGATACTGTTGCATGCATCCCTGGTGGGGGGCAGACCAGGGCCCTGCCCCAAGGCTGCACTCTTGTTTCTTGGCTGCCCTCCCTTGCCTGATGAGCAGCTGTTTGATTTTGACTTGTGGAGCTCAGAATCATGGAGGCTGAAGTCTATTCTCTACAAACAAGAAATGGGGGACACAGAAAGACTTCTGCACTCAGGACCCCCGTCGGGTCCTGCTCGTTTCCGTTTCTGTCTGGTTTCTTTTCCTTTGCATGGTGTTTGCATCGCTGTGGTAGCCTGTGCCAGAACCTCATTCCCTCATGGTTGAGTAATCCTTCACTGTGTGGATGAACCCCATTTTGTTAATTCAGTCATCTGTTGATGGACATACAGGTTGTTTCCACTTTTTAAAATCCCTGTTTCTAAAGACAAGGGAAATGGGCCAAACCAGCTACTGGCTGAAGGTCAGCACCTGACTGTGACCCAGCAAAGACAGTTCCTGAGGGGAAGAAGAACCCACGTGCACACCACAAGCTGAATTCACATCCACAGCAGCCGTGTTCACAGTAACCCCACATTGGAAACCACCCACATGTCCATCAGCAGGGGGTGGATACCAAGCTGGTGTCCGCATACAGTGGAACATCATCCATCGGCAAAAAGGGAGACGAGACCCCTGCAGGCTTTTTGGGAGACCCTCGAAAACCCACTGAGTGAGAGCTGCCAGGCACACTGTGTGACTCTGTTTATATGAAATTCTAGAAAAGACAACTCTACTGCCACAGGTTTTCAGGGTGTGAGTGGAGGGTCGGCTGGGGAGGGGTAGGAGGGAGATTTGGTGGGGTCAGGGCTAAGGACACTGATGTTGGCTTGTGAGGTGCTGGGTGTCTGGCTGGCACTGGCAGCCCTGGGTCACTGCCTGAAGGATGGCCCCAGAGTCCCCTCCAGCTGCTCCCCCAGAAATGGGCTGATTCAGGATGATGAAGGCAGCGGGGTGGAGAGGCCCTGTGCAGGCCTGTGTCTCTCCGTTTCTGTCTCTGTTTTTCAGACTCTATCTTTGCGTTTCTCCATGTGTGACATCTCGTGTCTGTGTGTGTATAACTCTGTGCATCTCTCTCGGTGTCTGTCTCCCTCTATCTCCGTATCTATCTTTGTCTGTCTGTCTGTATTTCGGTCTCTATCTGTATGTATCTGTCTCTCTGACTTTATATCTCTGTCTCTCTCTCTCTGACTTTGTCTCTGTCTCTCTCTCCCTCTCTGACTCTGTCTCCCTCTGACTATCTCTGTCTCCCTCTCTCTGACTTTATCTCTGTCTTTCTGACTCTGTTTCTCTGTATTTCTATCTTTGCCTCTGTTTGTGTCTCTCTGACTCTCTCTCTCTGTGTCTCTGTCTCTTCCCATCTCTGTATCTCTCTCTCGTGTTTCCGTCTCTGCATGATCAGAATCAGTGTCCCCTCCTACTTCTGGCTCGAGTAAGAAAACCCTCCTCAGGGCGGGGACTTGAGAGGGGGACAGGCCCGCCCTGACCTGGCGCGGCTCCTTCCCAGGCCGGCTCTGGCGCCTCTGGGCCGGCGGGAAGAGGCATACAGCCCAGGGAGGCCAGGGCCTGGCAGGCAGGCCTTTCCCGGGACGGGACCGCACTCCCCACCCCCTGCAGCTGGCTGGCTTTCTTCTTCCTTGCCTTAGAATCAACTCCCACTCCCTGGGTCTCCGGGGCCCTGAGCACTGGGGGGATGGACCTGCCCCCATGCAAGCACCCCCAGCTTGCGTGCCCTGGGGTCCCAAGGGGAGGAAAGGCACCAAGCAGGGCTGGCCGCCTGGAGGAGGGGGCCTGTTACAGAGGAGGGGCTTGCACAGGGGAGCACGCACTGTAATGGTGGCCCTCCTCCTTCCCCCAGTGGGTTAGAAGCTGTATGTGTCTCCCCAGCCTCAGCTTGCAGGCCAGCACTGGACACCGCACCCTGGGGTCCCAGCTGCTGGGAGGGTGACAGCTGGGCCCCACCCTGGGGATGGGTTCCAGCATGTTCTCTTCCAGGGTGGAGGCAGATGCAGGGAGGAGGAAGGAGAGGGGTGGCTAGGAGGACCAGTGAGGGAGCAGCTGGGGATCTGAGTGACCTGCTCCAAGTCTGGGCTTGCCCTGGGCACGCTGGTAAATGACTTGACACTTCCCTTCTCTCATCAGCAAAACGCTCATGATATTGACCACCCAAGGTCATTTTGAGAATAAGATAAAAGTGCGTGAGGCTAAAGTCGAATAAAAGGATTCACCTGTCAGCTCTTAAGAGGGTGGCACTGTTGTTATTACTCCCGTTTCACAGATAAGGGAGTCGAGGCTCAGAGAACTTCAAGAATTCTCTCAGGTTGTCAGCTGCAGAGCTGGAAAACTCTTGCATTTTTAAGTTTTGGCTTCTCCTTGCTAGGTTTATAGGCTCTCTGAGGCCTTGTTTCTGCAGCTGGCAGGGAGGGAGCCTGTGCAATAAACAGTTAAGAATCAGTGAGTGAATTGGTAAATGTCAAGCTGTGTGACCCCCGGCCAGCTCCTTCGCCTCTCTGGGCCTACATTGTAATATTTGTCAAGTAAAGGATGAGCACTCTAAAGAGCGTTTAGGCCAAACTCCAGGAACCCAGTGAAGAGAAATGCAGGGCAGGGCCTGAGCAGAGGGACTTTCCAAGGTTCGTGGTCATTTTTAGACTTGCTCTCAGGCGACAAGTGACCCGCGCACTGTCCTCGGCCCGGCCCGCTCTTGGTAGTTCTTTTTCTGGCTGCATGAACTCAGGCTGTGTGTGCAGCCAAAGTTAAACTCAAGAGGGCTGGACACGTGGCCTGGGCGGGAAGCCGGAGCAGATGGCAGGCCACCTGTTGAGGGGTGGCTGCAAATCAGCGCTCCTGCTCCTCCAGTGGCCCCCTGCCTCCTGTGTACCCTCCCTTCCCGCCTGCCTTTGCCTCCTGCCTGCCCTCCCCAGTTGACCTGGGCCCCTGGGGCATCCATGGTGGGGTTCTGGGCTGAGGACCCGCACACAGGGGGATTGCAGGGGCTGGTTCCCTCTAGAGCCTGGTTCTCTGGGCTGGGGAAGGCAGGCCCTGAGCGTGCAGGCAAGGGGCTTTGTCCACCCTCTGAGAAGACCGGAGGGGGGCTGTGGCCATGCTGCCCCTGCGTCTCTGACTCCCTTGGCCTACCACTCCCCCTCAAAGGGGTCATCTCACCAAGTCTTTGTGCATTTAAAGATTTTGAAATTTGTATTATTAAAAAAAAATCACAAAGCAATATATGTTCATGGTTCAAGGTAGAAACTTTTGAAAATACTCATAAGCAAAAAAGCAAAAACCCCACCATCTGTTGCTCCAGGTGTCAGGCATACCCATTTTTCTAGTCTCTTTGCCTTGGACATGTGTATTACTTCAAAAAAAAAAAAATTCTCTTACTTTTACAATATGGTGCTAATTTCCTTCTCAGTTCATACAGAGGTGGCCAGAGTGTGATTTTTTTTTTTTAATATCGTCATTCTGGATGGCTGCATCTTTATACAGGGCTCGATCCCCTATTCACAATGCCAAAATCATAAAAGCTGGAAAAACCAAGTTTGTCTGTAACTCATTTGGTCTCAGAAATCTGCCTTGAATGGACATGAGGCTATTTATAGCCTCCATGGCTGCTCTTCAGCATGAAGATTCATGTATTTTGGTACAGAAATATCAGTGGTTTTGTTTAAGGGGGCTGCCCCCAACCCCACTGAGTTATAAGGTAATGTTGAGCCTAGGTAGCATTTTATATTTCTAAAACCCACAGAACTGTGAATCCTGGAACTCTTATGAGGCATGGAGATGAACTAGATTTTAACTGAGTGGACGAGTTCAGCGCTTACCTTTGCTGGGTGTAACGCTCTCTGCGAGTGTTTTGTGCATAATCCTTATGTCACCAGGGAGAGAGAAAACTCTGGTGTTGTATGCAGTTGGTGGATGGAGACACAAGGCTCAGAGGGTCCCCTGGGACGGGTCAGGGTGGAAGTCAGAGCCTTGACTGCCAAGGTCAAGCACATGCCGCCTCCCTGCCTCCTCCCCTGTGCCTCCCTGATACAATTTGAGATGGCACCATTATCAGTGTTTTTCAGGCTGTGGCTTATGAACCGCCTGCGTCTGAATCCTTGAATGGCCACTAAAATAATGCAGATTTCCAGACCCCCCCCCGCCCCGCCACCACCACCACACCAGCCTTGGGACCTGGACCTGAGAGTACTGCAAGCAGCAGCTTGCCAGATGGGCTCAGGGTGATTCTGGGGCTTGTCATGTTTGAGCTTGTCTGGGTCCCAGGGATTTGAGTGAAGAGATTAAATACTGTCTATCTCCTACTAGACATGTGCTTGGGGGGTTCAGGGGGCTCAGTTTTGCCACTACCTCCTGCTGCCAGGGACATGTCAACCTGAGCTGTCAACTCAGGAGCCCCTTGTCTCCTGGGTAGCCCAAGGGCTACTGGGCACACCCTCTTGGCCTCAAAGTCGTGACTGGAAATGGGCTCTCCAAATCAAAGTTGTTAATCTTGGTGACCAGAGGGAATTGTAGCTCTGTTCAGAAACTAGGTTCCCCACCCACTCCCTTCTCAGAGCCTTACCTTCCTGGATCTTTGAGGGACTCAGCATAAGGTTCCTGCTTATTTTCTGGCCCCTCTGCTTTTTCTCAAAAGAATGGTTACACCTTTTATCTTAATCCAGCCTGCCTGTCTTCCCTCCTTGCCTTCCTTTTCTTTCCCAGGAGTGAATCCTTCTCTCCTCTCACTCATCTCCTTACCCGTCTGTCCGTTCTCCCTCTCTCCTTCCTTCCATCTACCCATGTATTCATCCATCTGTGTATCCATCCGTGCACCCTGGCACCCACCCAGTGAGTGCTCAATAACTTGTAGTTGAATGAATGAATGAATGAAGAGTCTCTCCAACCAGCCTATCCAGTAACCTCATGAAAGACAGGAAAAAGATTCATTTAGAGTAAATGGTTGTGGCTGAATGAGTCCCTCACACTCTCCTCGTTCATTCATTCATTCAGCAAATGTTTATTGCGTGCACCTAGGTGCCAGGCCGAGACCAGGTTGTGGTGCTGGAGATACAGTGTTGAGCAAAAACAGATGTCTGGCCCTTACCCTCATGGAACTTGCAGATTTGGGGGGAGACAGATGTTAATAGAATAACCACACTCATGAATTCATAATTGCAAACAGCAATAAGTGCCCAGAAGGAAAAGAAATCACCCAGCATATCCCAGAGGTTCCTGAGCCAGGCCTGGGGGGCCAGGGAGGCTCCTGTGGGGTCTGGATCTTCATGCAGGAACCACAGGATGAACCAGCCTCCAGGAAAGAGCCACTGTATCAGGTAACTCCAGAGAGGAATTAAATAAAGGGACCTGGTTACAAAAGTGGTAATGCAGTTGAAAGAGCAAATAGGGGCGATTAGGAACTGCAGGAAGCTGCTGTCACCTCTGCCTGAGGGACAAAGAGGAGACAGTTATTGGGGCTGCAGCTGGAGCACAGAGGAAATGCAGCCATTTCTGGAGACTCGGCCCAAAGCGGGAGGGGAGATGGAGAAGGGGAAAGGGAGAGAGGAAGAGAAAGAAAGAAATACCCCGGCTTCTCCCTCCTCTCGCCCTGGGGTCTCCCCAGTGCCTCCATGGGCTGACCCTGAGTGGAGGGGAGAAGCAGAGGCCAGGGGACCTGCAGAACATGATTTGTAGGGTCAGCCTGCAGAGTAGAAGGATGGAGAATGGCTTATACCTGGCATAGGCAGGAATGAAATAGGCACAGAGGGGAAGGAATCAAATGCAGTCAATCCAGACGGTACATGCAAAGGCCCTGAGATGCAGTGTGTGTGTGTCTTGGAAGGTCAAGGCCAGGGGCCCAGAGGTCCTGGAGTCTCCTGGAGACGTGGCAGGGCCAGAAATAGGAAGCTCAACCTGTCACCTGAGAGCTGTGAAGCCTGAGGATTTTAAGCAGCAGGGAGACCATAACCAGATTTGTGCTTTGAACAGATCACACTGTGCAGCTCCTGGGTAGAGAGCGGATGTGAAGCACCCCAAGGGGAAGCAGGTGGGGTCACTGCTGCCCTGCCAAACCTCCCAAGCCCCCAGCTTCCACCCAGGCCTGGTAGCACTCCCCTACCCTCCCCATCCCCACTCTGGCCCCCGCATCCACAGCAGGAGGGAAGCTCCAGCTTCTTCTAGTGAGGCGGCCATGTCCTTGGTCTTCTGCTGCCCCCAGATGAGGTCCCCTGTTAAGGTGGCCTTGTCCACCCTGGTACCCTCCTCTAAGCACCACCCCCACCCAGCTGCCCACAGCCTGAGCTGGAGTGCCCGCCACCGTGGCACCTGTTCTCGGCTATTTTTTGCAGCTCTGTTTTCAGGTCTGATAAATATTGATGGCCGAGCAGGGTCCTGGGTGGCCCTGCTGGGAGATAATCTTTCTGGAAGACGAGTCAGGGTGCCTGGCTGGAGTTGCAACGGGACACCCAGGCCTGACTCCCGGCCTCCGTGCCTGCCCCCACCCCACCTCACCCTAGCCTACTCAGGGTTGGGGGTCGGGTTCAAGCCTGAAGCCCCTGGCAGCCACCCAGAACGTCAGACTTGCTCTAGTTTTCTCAGAAGTCTGGAGCTGGTCACCAGAGGCCTGAGCTCTGGGGTCCCAAGGAAGAGACAGGGTCACCAAGATGTTCTTGAATGGCTGGGTGAGGGCACCTTGGCCTCAAAACCAGAAACCCCCAGTTTTCAAAGGTGAGAGAGCTCGAGTTTAGGAATTCCCCTTCCAGCTCTGCATGCGACCTTGGACAATGTATAATTCCCTGGGCTGTGGGTCCTCACCTGCCAAATAAACAGGGTGGTCAGAGAGGGGCCACAACCTCAAAACTCTCTCCAAAAAATACACTTCTTGGAGGCGGAAACCCTTCTGGGGGACTCCAGAGGTAGGGGGCAGAAATGGCTCCCCATGCTGAGTTCTCAGCCCTTCTGCATTCAGGAGTGTTTCAATCTTCCCGAGGCAACAAGGGGTGATGGGCATGGTTGTGGACTAAGGAAGTATGGCTGAGAAGTCCCAACCACTTGCCCAGGGCCGTGCAGAGAGTAAACGACAGGGCTGGGATTTCCATCCAGACAGTGAAAGCCAGAGACAACTTACTGCAGTCTGAAGTGTAGGCTCTGAAGCCAGACAACCTGGGTTTGAATTCCAGCTCTGTCACTTAGAAGCTGTGTGGTCTTGGGCAGTAGCATAGCCTTTCTGAGCATTTGTCTCCTCATCCATAAGGTGGAAATAGTACTTGTGCCTCTATCTCATGGGGCCATTGGAAGGATTAAATGAGAGGATGTACACGGATTCAGAACACAGATTCAGAACTGAGCAGGGCTGACTTAGGGCTTGGGACCCTCTCCTCCTAAGACCCGTGTCCCTGCCACTGCAGCATCCCGCTGCCCATCAGCTTGGACCCTGTACAGCATCTGACCCAGACCTTCGGATGGGCAGGCGCTCAGGAAATGCATTCTGAACCCAGGAGGGAGTGGAGTCAGGACCCAAAGTGGGCACTGGGGACTGTAAGTCACTGTTCCTGGTGAGCGCTGTCCTCTGGACAGCTGGAATGTTCTAAATCATTCTAAGACATGGGCAGATTGGAATTTTAAAATATGTTTCCCCTTTTAGAGTGAGCCATGCCTAAGTATTTCTGGCCTGTGAAAGGAACACAGTTTCAGAGCCAGGACAGGGAAACCATGCGTGCTCACACAACCCAACGAAAATACCAGCCACCAAGCCCTTTTCCTCTGCGGCCCATGTGGGCTGCATGGGGGCTGCTGGGGTGGCCAGGGGGTGGGTGCCCTGCAGGGAGATGGCCCACAGCGTCGGGCAGCTGAAAGACAGTCTTAGGAGCCAGGGAATCCTAGGAATTCCACAAGCCACCACGAATATGGTTTCAAATGTCTTAGTATGCATTGGTGTCTAACATATACCTACCCCATAGGAGCAACTCCAGTAGAAATACCTCGTGTGTTTTCAACAAAAGACATGGACAACAATGTTCAGAAAAACAGTATTGGTGTTTGAGTAAGATGGGAATGGCCCCAAAGCCAAGCAGTGGTGGAATGGCTGGAAAAATTGTGGTAAGCTCACCAGTGGAATATTATGCAGCAATGGAAAAGAATTGGGTACTCTCAGGTGCAGAAATGGGAGAATTTCACAGACATAACATAGAGCCACAAGGCAGACTCAGAGACTACATATGATATCCTTCCATTTATATAATATGCAGTCTGTACTGACATGCAGTTGAACCCTGAAAACATCATGCTCAGTGAAAGACGCTAGTCACAAAAGACCACGTATCGCATGATGCCATTTCAGTGAAATCTCCAGAATGGGCAGATCCACAGAGACAGAAAGTAGATGAGTATTGCCTAGGGCTGGAGGGTTGGGAGGTGACAGCTTATGAACATGGGGTTTTTCTTGGGAGCAGTGAAAATATTCTCCAATTGACTCTGATGATGGTTGCACAACCATCAGAGATTAAAAGCCACTGAACTATTCACCATTGAATTGGTGGATGGTGTGGCATGTGAATTATATCTCAGTAAAGCTGCTAAAAAATAAAAAGCAGTTTGGCATTAGAAGCCAGGACACCTGGCGTTCCAGCAGGGACTTGTTACCCTTGATGGGGGTAAGGCCTGGATGAGATGCAAGGGGAGCTGCTGGGAGGAAGCTCAGTTCAGGAGGCTAGCCGTGCCTTATTTCTGGGTGCTGATGACACAGACATGCTCAGCTTGTGAGAATTCCACAAGCTGGACCCACATGATGATGCCCATGGTTCTATATATACGTGGGCACACTTTTCTATATGTAAAGCCTAATGAAAGCTTTTAGAAATTACTGCACCCTGGTTTAGTATTGGACACACACTTCAATCCTGTTTTACATCCCCATCAATGAGTCCAGCACCAACCAACCGCAGAAATGAAAGACCAGGGCAGGCGGGCTGGCCATGGGGTTTGGAACATCCTTTGGTGATTCAGAGGAACAGCTGGAAGGAATCTGTGGCTGCTGGCTCCCCCTTCCCACCACCATTAGCCTGAGCTGAGGTACCTGCAGCCCACCAAGTAGTCCAGGGCCTGAGAGCCTGGGCTGCTGAGGGTTGGGGAACTTGGGCTAAGCTGCGGCTGCTGGTGGAGCCACAGGCAGGATTTGAAGGTGTCTGGTAAGTCTGCCTCCCTGGCAGGACCCATCTAAGGACAAGAATTGGGAGGCTGGCCCAGCAGGCCAGGAGCTGGGCACGAAGCAGCAGGGTAGGTTAGAGAAAGGCTCTCTGGCCAGACTCCCTGGGTTTGAACCCAGCTCCCCCAGTTCTGCTCTGTGACCTTGGGGACATGTGTTCACCAGTCAGAGCCTCAGGGTCCCCATCAGTAAAACAGGGTAAATAATAATGCCTATTTTTCAGGCTGTTGTGAGATCTAAACTAGGTGATGATGTAAGCTCTGAACATAGCACCTGGCATCTAGTCAGCATGCTGTGAACCTGAGCTGCTTACTATCAGTACACACTGGGGGGCAATATTGAGCACCTACTGCATACCAGGCACTCTTCAGATAGTATGAAGTCCGTGGTCTACTTCTTCCCCCTCTCCTCCCCAACCCACCTATTCCCTACCCACATGAATGATTACTGTGGGTTTTGTGCGGCAAGTCAGGGGTCTGTTGAGAAACCAGTGGCAAGGGAGTCTTTGAGGACACACAAGATTCTTACGGCATTTGTCCCCGCATCTCCGGTGCAGATCCACCCAGGTGATCATCTATCAAAGGAGCTTTATGAGGCCCTGAAGTTCACAGGAATAACCTCGGGTTTTGCGATGGAGGAGGAGGTCGGGGAATAGTGTCACCAGAGGGGTGGGCCTGGGCTGTTTGTGTCTGTTTTTTTTTTTTTTTTTTTCGGGTTCATGGGAGCAAGGCAAGATTTCAGGGATACCTGATTCTGCTCTTAGACTCTTTATCCCATGCTTTTGCCCTTAATTGTGTAATGCAAGCAGCTTACAAAGTAGTTCTCTGGAGCACTTTTCTCAGGCCCCAGAGATGGAAAGTGGTCCTCCCACTTCCACCCTCTGACACCCCTATATTTGAAAACAGAAGGGATGCTAAGCTAGGGTCACCAAACACGCTATATATTTTTAATGTTTACATTGAACAGATCAGCCCAGTTTACACATACAAACACTAGGAAATTTCACCAGCCCCAGCAGCTGGGCGCTTACCCCAGGCCCAGGAGATATCCCCTAGAACCTCAGTCTCTCCATCTCTCAGGTGGAGCTGGTGAATCCTTCTTCACCCCCTGGATTGCTGTGTCATACGAGCTAACGGATGTGAGACGGCTCATAAGACGGCCTTCATAAATCCCAGGGATTCTTTTTTTTTTTTTATTGTTAACGGTTGCATTCCTTCCCTCTGAGAAGGAGGATATGCTTTTGCCTGTGGCCTGCCATGTTTGAAACTCTGAGCACAGCTTAAAAATACTTACTTCATTCTTAGGAGGAAACAAATGGAAAGAAATAAAAAAAAATAGGACAGTCAGATGATAAATTTTGTTTTTCTGGTCCCCAGTGAGCCAGAAGCCAAACACATAAGCACACGTTGCCTCTAAAAGAGGAATGGTGGGCCAGCCTCCGAAGGGGACGGGGTTCTGGGAGGGGTGCCTAAGGCCCTGTACAGCATAGAGAGAGGAGGAAGCAGGCAAGGGCGCCATGAGGGGGGCAGGCGGGTTGCAGGGTCGGGGGGAGCTGGGGCCACAGGGAAGGATTTGGTCTGGATTGCTGGCACTTGAAAGAATGAAAGACTGGAAGCCGGTAGAAGCAGCCAGGCAATTCTGGAACTTGGAAGGCACTGCGAGGTTTTGGATAGAGTCTGGCATCCCATGTTTAAGCATGGATTGGGCCCCAACTGAGTCCCCCGCCTTGTGACGCTGTGGGACCTCGCAAGGGAAGCCACCCAGAGACAGACACACAATACGACGTGTGATAAGTGCTTGGAGCCTGGAAACTTGCTCTCCCCCGCAGTGCGAGGGCAGATTCCTGCGGTTTCTGGGCCAAGGCGACCCTACAGGAAGCTGCAAATTTGCAATGTGCCCAGACGTTTCACGCTGACGGTCTTCTGGTCTCCTGCAGACCCAAGGTGGGCATTTTCTCTCTGTCCCTAACACTGGGGTGCTTGTGAGCATCTGTTGGTGCTTCACAATCCCATCATGCTTGCGAGTCCCAAGAATGAAGATGGAGAGCACTGGGTGGCGGTCCACGTGGTCTGCGGGTGCCTGGCCCCCTCTCCGCAGCTGCAGGGAGGGCTGGGGGGCTCAGAGGGAAGCGAGGAGCTGACTCTGCTGGCACCTGGAGGCTGTGGCTCCAACATGAAGTTATTATGAATGAACCTTGAGACTTGGCCTCATCGCTGGCACAGACTCAGCCTGTTTTGTGTCTGAGTCTCCTTAGGTGTGAAACTGGGGACATATGTGAGAACAAGCTGGCATCACAGGGCTCAGGGCAAAGCTAATGGCCAACATAGCCAGGGAGTGACAGAGACACACCTCCTGGGCTCTGGCCCTAGCTTCGCCTGCTGCATGACCTCCAGCTTTTATGTCTCTTTGTCTCCTCACCTGGAAACTGAGGACATAGCAGAATCTATCTACCTCACTAGCTTGTTGCAAAACGTGTGGGTCAGGGACCTGTGTGTGCTTCACACTCAACCCATGTGCACAAGCGCTCCTGTGACGTCTGCATCCAGAGAGAGTGCTCCGCCTGGACGGTCTCACTTCACCTTGCTCGCAGCCCTGTGGGGTGAGTTGCTTTGTTATCCTTGTTTTACAGATGGGGAGCCCGAGACTCAGAGAGGTTAACTAGCAGGCCAAGGCTCTCACAGCTAGTAAACGGCAGAGCTGTGATGTCCATCTGGTATGTCAAACTGTACCAGCGTCTGCACCCCGGTCACCTATCCACAAATGACCAACCGTCATCACCTGCCTTCCTCCTGCTCTGCTCTGTTTTCACCTGTTCCCTGGCTCCACGATGTGTGCCTGGGGACCTTCCTGAGCCACTGGGTCATAGAAGGAAATAGAGACATCCAGTGAGCAGCTCTTCCCTCCACTCCTGGCCCCCTTTGTACACACACATAGGTACAAGCGTGAATACATGCATACATACGCATAGGGATGCACACACGTGTACACACTGACACATGCACACACATGAATGCAGGCATATGTGTACATACAGATGCATACATACACACATGCACACTCCAACACTTGCATACACATACTTTCACACATGTTGCACACACTCAGGGTACTCTCTAGATGACTAGCTTAGCCAAGAAAACCACTCCCTCTCCTCCTGTCAACCTCTGAGGCGCTTCTCCCCCTGACTGTGTGTGTGACTTCTCTACCGTGGCCCGCTCACCTGGGAGTGCAGACAGGCAGTCGCAGAACCTCCTCAACCATTGGACAGGACCAGGAAGGATACCCACACAGTCACCTACCACGTGCCAGGCCCCTGTCTGTGGAGGGTCACGACCCCATTGCACAAGGCAGAAAACTGAAGCTTAGGGAGCTAAGGGGTTTGCCCAGGGCTCACACGGCTTGAGAGCGATGGGGCAGGATTGGGACCCAGGAGGGTGGGCTCCGGCAGTGAGCCAGGCTTTGGATCTACACAGTGAGCAACAAAGACGTGCTTCCCGCAGGAGGGAGCACCCGGGCTCCTGGGGGAATCAGTCAGAGAACAGTCAACAGAAAAATAAATAAAATCGTTGGCAAATTCCGATGCCAGTGAGCTGAGACTGAGAATGACAGGGCAAGCTACTTCAGTTGGAGAAGGAGGAAGTCCTCTGGGGGAAGACCAAGACCATAAAGAGGAAAGCAGCTGGCTTCATAAAGAGAGCCTGGAGAAGTGTTTGAAACAAGGAACAGCATGAGCCAAGCCTTAGGGGACCCATATGTAACCCCCAGCGGACCTCTCTTTCCTGAGCCAGGGACTGTGTTACCAGCAAGCTCTTGGTCTATGTGGGGCTTGAGAGTTATGCTGGGACACAGTTATGCAGACCTCACCCTTTAACGTTCTCCTCATCAGGCTCCCTCCTCCCAGCAGGTATTAAAGATGCCAGAAGCAGGGAAGCCCCTTGGCCCTGCCCCCAGCACTCCCTCAGGACAGGCCTGCTGACAGGGCTTTTTCCTGGCCTGGGTGAGAGCCCCCAGTCCTGCACTTCTGGCCATGGTGATGGTGATGCGCTTCCTGTTGACCCCTGAACTGTGAGCCCTGGAATATCCACCAGGGATTCCAAAGAGGTGGCCCTTTCTCTTGTTCCCTTTACTTATAATGCATGACCTTCCTCCATGCCAAGAGGAAGCCTCGTTTTATTTACATGTCAGTGCCCCAGAGGGCAGAGGGGCCAACCTGGCACCTTTGTCCCCAGGCTGACTCTGGGCTCCAGCTGGCGGGTTGGGACAGTTGTTAACTGCTCAGAAATCAGAGACTCAGATTTTTGAAGCTGGAAGGGATGGGCATTTTGCAGATGAAATGTGAACCCAGAGAGGCCTGGATTTGCCCAAGGCCTCCCAGCCAGTGCCAGAGCAGCAGGGAGGATGGAGCAGTCTTGGCTGTGTCCCCTGCTGTGGACAGTCTCCATCAGCAGCTGGATGACGGGGCCCAGATGTTTGCCTAGTGACTGTGCAGCCAGGGAGTTGAGAACAGGGGCCTGGAACTGACTGCCTGGGTCTGAATGCCAGCTCCGCCATTCACGAAGTGTACCTTAGAGCTCAGTGCCTCCTCTTTCTCATCTGTAAAGTGGGCTGATCATGGCACTTAATGCAGAATTATTGGGAGGAGCGACTGAGCGGATGTGTATAAAGTACTTAGATTCTGCCCCTGGCAGGTACTAAGGTTTCTCTTTCTGTGTTTAATAAATACAATGGCAACCCACTCCAGTACTCTTGCCTGGAAAATCCCATGGATGGGGGAGCCTGGTAGGCTGCAGTCCATGGGGTCGCTAAGAGTCGGACACGACTGAGTGACTTCACTTTCACTTTTCACTTTCATGCATTGGAGGAGGAAATGGCAACCCACTCCAGTGTTCTTGCCTGGAGAATCCCAGGGACGGGGGAGCCTGGTGGGCTGCCGTCTATGGGGTCGCACAGAGTCGAACACGACTGAAGCGACTTAGCAGCAGCAGCAGCAGCATACATAGGTACAGTAAATACATGGAAACAGTTAACCCCCTGCCAGAGCTTCTGCCTAACAAGAGGAAAAATGGGCCCAGAGTTGTTGAGTCATGTGTCCTGGAACACACAGCCCTTACACACAGGACCCTTTCTGCCCCTGCCCAGCGGTGGGCTGGGGTGTGGCAGGCTAAGGAGTCTGTCCCTAGGATGGTGCATTCTCTAATATGTCCCAGGAGACAGGGGACAGCTCTTACCTCTGTCACCAGAATTAGAACACTGGGCCCTGAAAGGTGTCCCCAACCCCGGGCTCCTCAAGGCTGTAAAGGGCCCGTTAGAATGGGGAGGGGGCAGGGGCCCCCCAGCTGACTCGGCAGCTTGCCTACTTCGGGGTTGAGGGAGCAGCCCTCCCTTGTCTCCTGGGACGCCGGTCGCGTCCTTACCTGGCTCCGGCTGCGTCCTGCTTGACCTTTACTTAAAGACCAGCTCTAGCGGCTGATGGGTTTCTGCGGGTCCCCGAGGAGACCCTTCAGACGGCTCGAGCCAGGCACGCTGGAGAGAGCCCCTAATTGGGGCAATGAATCATCGAGTGCGGCTCCCGGCTGGACACAAAATAGATAGAGGAGCCGGCGAGCTATTGTGCGCAGTTTGGGACGCGGGGGACGGGGGGTGGGGTGGGGGTGGAGTGGGGGGGGTGGGGGCGGGGGGGAGGGCGGAGGAGTAGGGGGAGGGGAGGGGGGAGGGGAGGAGGGCGGGGGGAGGGGAGGGCGGGCAGAGGGGAGGGAGCTCGAGGGAGGGATTCCCCCCGCCCGCCGCGCTCCCGCCCTGCCGCCCTCCTCCTCCCCTCCTCCTCCCCTCCTCCCTGCGCACCGCCCGCCGCCCCGCCTCCCTCCTCCCCAATTAAATGACCCAACGCTTTGGCAGGCGCCGGAGCTCGCACATGCGGCTGCCGCTCCAGCCGCCCGGAGCCCGCCGCCGCCGCTGCTGCGTTCCGGGCGCGCTCGCCGCGGCGCCGCCGGGGGCTCGGCTGGCCGGGGGGGCGCCTCTGCGTGCGGCGAAGCGCCCGTGCCCGCCGCCAAACTTTGCGGCGCGCACACATGCTCCAAGTTGGGCGCGGCGGCGGGCGGTGAGGGCCGCCCCGGGCGCGCGGGGGCCGGGGCGGGCGGGCGGCGCGGCGCGGCCATGAGCGGGCGGCCGGCGCCGGTCTCCCGCAAGCAGCGGCTTATGGCAGCCGTGGGCGAGCGGACGGCGGGCGGCGGCGGCGCGCCGCTCTCCTGCTTTATCTGCGGCGGCTGCATCGGGCGCGGCAAGGAGCTGAAGCTGCAGGTGAAGCAGCCGGCGGCGGCGGCGGGCGCGGGGGCCCCGGCACAGCCCTTCTTCCCGTTCCTGCAGCAGCAGGAGCCCGCGCCCGGCGCGCGCGAGCTGTCCCCGGCCGACGGCTGCGTGCTGGTGTGCGCCGTTTGCCGCTGCTTCCTGGGCGAGCAGTGGGCCGCCTTCGAGCGCGCCCGCACGCCCGTGGACAAGCGCATGTACTGGCTCAAGCGTCCCCACCAGTGCGACGCGGGCGCGGGCGGGCGCCGCGGGGGCGCCGCGGCCCCTCGCGAGTGGAACGTCGCCTATGCGCTGGGCGGCGCGGACGACGAAGATGAAGGCGGCGGACCCGGGCCCCGCGCGGCTGCCGAGGAGCCTCGAGACTCGGAGCTGTCGGAGCTGTCTGACACCGACCCCCTCTCTGAGCCCGACCCTGCGGCGCGCGATGGCCCCAGTCCCCACCAGGATGGGGCGCCAGCTGCGCGCTCCGCCCCGGGGCCCGGGCCTCGCGGTGGCCGCTGCCTGGAGTGGAGGCCGGCGCTGGGACCCTCTCCAGGACAGGGTGCGGAGACTCCGGCGTCTGGGGATGTGGAAGAGGAGGGAGTCCCCTCGAAGCTCCGCCTGGATGGGGAGCCCAAGGCCGGCATCCGGCGCCGGCGGAAGGGCCCCGGGAGGCACTGGGTCCCAGAGGCCCGGGCCAGCGTCCTGAGGGGAGTTCAGGACCCTTGGCAAGGGCCTTCAGTCCAGGTGGCCCCTGCAGAGGGCACAAAAGGAGCTCCTTTGGGCAGGGTCGCCAAGACTCCCGAGAGCAGGCCACTGCGGGAGAGCCGTGGGGGCTACTGCATGTCTGAGGACAGTGACATCAACATCACCAGCGAGGAGGAGGACCGCAAGGAGCAACCTCTCCCAGGCCCCCGAGGCCCCAAAGACAAGGAAAATGGTAGTGGCCATGCACCCCGGGTTCCCCCGGAGAGCCGGGCAGCACCACCAGAGGGCCTTTGCTGCTACATCTGCGGGTCAGCGCTGTCCCCAGCCTCGCAGCACCAGATCCACGTGCAGAAGCAGGAGAAGCTGGCCCAGGCCCCCTTCTTCCCCTTCCTGTGGCTGCACAGCCCGCCGCCGGGGGCACAGCCCATCAGCGAGGGTGGTAGCACCCTGGTGTGCCCCTGCTGCTTCTCATCCCTCATGCAGCAATGGCAGAGCTTTGAACTGGCCAATGTGCCCGTCCTGCAGCGGCTCTACGTGGTGCCCCTGAACAGCCACGCCCCAGGCATGGCCTCCAAGGGCAGGCGGCTCCTGAGGGAAGAAGGCCCACCCAGTGGGTCCCTACCGGAGGCCTGCTACCTCTGTGGGGAGGACTGCACCCAGGATGCCCGGGCCGTGGCCTCCAGGAGCCTCAACGGCAATGCCAGGGCCTCCATGCATTTCCCCTTCCTCAGCCTCCTGCCCTGCCCGCCCAACGCTCAGGGCCCCAACAAGCGCTGTGAAGTCCGCAGCTGCCCCAAGTGCTTCAGCGTCCTGGAGGACGTCTGGGCCCTGTACCGGGCCTGCCAGAATGAGGAGCTCATCACCTCAGTGCAGGGCTTCCTGGGCAGGTACCACCAGGCCTTCTCTGCCTCGGACCCTACTCTCTCCGAGCCGCCCTTGTTGGCCCAGGGCAGCCCAGCATCAATCTGTTACATCTGTGGGACTGAGCTGGGCCCCGGGAAGGAGTTCCAGCTCAACGTGAACCCGTCCAGCCGCTTGGGCGAGAAGGAGCCCTTCTTTCCCTTCCTCACTGTCTATCCGCCCGCCCCGCGTGCCAGGCCAGCCGACGCCACCGGCCTGGTGGCCACCTGTGTGCTCTGCTACCACGACCTGCTGGGCCAGTGGCTGCAGCACGAGGCGCGCGGTGCCCACCATGCTGTCAGCCCCTGGTCTCGGCAGTACCGCGTGGAGACATTTGTGTGCTTCTTCTGCCAGCAGGAGAAGAAGCGGTGTCTCGGGCTGAAGGCCGTGAGGGTGGCCAGGCTGCCCTTGTTTCTCTACACCCTGCGAGCGACCCACAGCCTGCTAGTGGATGACGGGCGGCAGCTGGTCATCGGCGCCTGCATAGAGTGCGGGACCCTGGTGTGCGCTGGCCAGGGGCTCCCCCGCCAGGCACCCGTGGGCTGGAGCTCCCCAGTGGCAGCTGCGAGGAAGGTAAGCAGCCGTCCTCAGTCATCCTCTGAAACCCCAGCAGGGAAAGAAGAGATGTTGTTTTCTATTCTGCCGGGGAGCAGTTTGCACTGATTCTGTGTGCTGTGTTCCAGCAGGAGGGGCCCTCTTGGGTCACCCTGCTGTGCTAGCCGAGCCTGGAGGCCTGGGGCAGGCCAGAGGAGCTGGGGGGCCGAGTGGTCCTGTGGAAGAATAGGGCATTGCTGAAAGCAGCAGGCATGGGCCTGAACTTGAGTGTGTGTGCAGCGGAATCTATCAAACAGAGGAAGTTCGGGGCACGTCTGTCATCCGCCTGATAACATTGGTAATTAGTCCAGCCACGCGGGTCACTGAGAGGTCTCGTACTTACCCGGTTTGAAACACATCAGAAGTTCCTCTCTCTCTCGTTCCCACTAGGCTTAGTTTTTCCAGAATTTTCCACCCAAGTTCACACTTTTCCTTTGAGGCTCTCTGGTTGCTTAACAGCCGATGAAGAGAGATTTCCAGACATGGAGGTTTGGGGCCCGGGAGACAGTGGCCTAGACAGGCCTTTCTCCCGGTGGGAAGAGAGTCTTTCTTCTCTGCAAGTCAGCTGTGCCGGGGGAGGGTGGGAAGCCTGGCGTGCACCCTGTTTATAAGGCGCCTGCCTTCACGCTGCCTGCCCGGGAGGAGCCAGACGGGGTTCAGTTAATTTTGGATCCGGCTTTGCAGAGGCCAAAGCAGGAACTGCCCCCGGTGGGTCTGGGGAAGCAGACATCTGTGAGTTATGATCACCATCATGGCTACCGGGGCCAGGAATCCTAGTTTCCACTGAAGCCAGTGGTGCTAGCTTGCCTAATCCCATGCCTGGAGTGGTGGCCATTGGCGAGGGACTGGCGGAGGACACGTGAACAGGGAAGGGTGCCTTCGCTTGTCCAGGGGTGGATGTCCATCTGCTTGAAAGCTTCCTGAGTCTGCCTGCCACACAGACAGACTGTGCGCACGTGTGTGGGCTCCTGGGTTGCATGTTCACACGTGGTGGCTGAGTCTATAAAGTAGGTGCCTGGCCCTGACACCTTTGTGCTCTGCCCAAGGTTCCTTCAGCGTCAGCATCCTCTTTGGGCTTAGTGCTTTCTTTGGGGGCTTTGGTCTGGTTTGGGAGCTTCTGTCTTTAGAACGTTTGGGGATGGCTTCTCACCCCCACTGTAGATGCTGAACTCTCCTGGTGGTGTGGGGCAGCCCTGCCGGGGGTCTGCTGCTGGGAATCTAACCTGCAGTTCCTGGAAGGGTTGGACCGAGAAGAGCCCAGCCTAGCTTTGGAGCAGGACAGGATTGGGTTCCAATCCTGCCCTTTCTCTTGTTAACTGAGTGCCAGAGAGGACACCTCTCGTCCTCCCTGAGTACATGTCTTTAAACTGAGGAGTGGAAATAAGCATTACCTGCCTCATGGGGCCATGCTGCTGCTGCTGCTGCTAAGTTGCTTCAGTCGTGTCTGACTTTGTGTGACCCCATAGACGGCAGCCCATGAGTACTGAGAATTAAATAAATCGGGGCATTTGATTGCCTCTGCAAAATCAAGTGCTTGGCATACAGTGGGACCCTTCATGTTCTCCCAGTGTGTTGGGACAGATTCTTCCAGGATGCAGGTGGCTTCTGTAGGATGGGTACAGATTTTCATCTTGGCATTGGGGGGCATGGGGTCATCAGAGCTCTCCCCATGAGGCTTCTCAGACTGTTTGCTGCAGACCGTCTAACTGCGATGGGTTTTCCCATGTTGGTTTGCTCACCTGTTGGGAGTTACTGAAATGCTAGCTGGGGGCCTTAGCTGATAGAACTTAAGGAAGCAAAGAAGCTGCAGTTCCCAGTCCAGCTGGGACATGGGGCGTGGAGGGAGGCCAGGTATGGATGAAGACGCTAGCTGCAGTCTGCCCAGAAGGGGCCGGTGTGAATATGGGAAGGCTAAAACATCACACTAACTTCTGCACGATTTCTAAAACAACTTATCTCATTTGCTTCTTGCCATGTCTGTATGAAACCTTATTATTCCCTTTTTAGAGATAAGTAAATGGAGACTCAGAGAAGTCAGATGGCCTTGTGACTATCACACAGCCGGTAGGTGGCCTAGGTGGGTCTTGAACCTAGGTCTTTCTACCCCAAGGTCCTGCTCCATCCATCTGTCTGGTGGAAGAAGAGCCTTGGAAGATGGGTGGGATTTGTTGGTGGGGGAGGATTCAGGAGAAAGGGAAATGAGATTGGAATGAACTAGAAGCCTTGAAATCAGGAAAAGAAGAAAGGGTTTAGAGTTGAAGATGCAGAGGGGCAATCAAAAGTGAAAGCAGGTTCGGAATGGGCATGGGAGAGCTCCACCTGGGGCTGGACCGTGGCAGCACCCCAGGTGGCAGGGGAGGCCACCGGGCCTGTGTGAGGTGGGGCAGCAGTATGGGGCTTAGGCTCTTCCAAACAGAGGGAAAGAGAAGCCACCACTCTGCCCCTAGGAGAGCCTGACTGACGGTCAGCAGACTTCAGGAAACACAGCCTCCCGTCTCCGCATTCACGCAGCAGATATTTACGGAGCGCCTCCTCTGAGCCAGCCGCTGTTCCAGGCCCTGGGCGCTGGTGGTGTCAGGGGAGGGGCACGAAGTGTCCACAGGGAGGACAGCTTCCTGCAGGGCTGCGAGCACAGCAGGACGAGGCTGCCGAGGGCCAGGGCGGGCACAGGATGAGCACTCAGGGTCCCGGGGACTGCAGGCAAGCCCAGGGGAGGTGTGGAGGCCCCCACGCTCCTTTCCCGATTCCACTCTGGAGACTCTGGTGCTCGAGTCTGTATTCCATGTATCTCTTGGGGACAGTTTGAGAATCTGGGGTGGGGCAAGTGGCTGGGGCATTGGAAGGTGGCCGCAGGGAAGCCGCTTAGCTGGGACAGTGTGTTCCAGAACCTGGTCTATACCACCTGCTACGATGCCTCAGTTGTTTCCTATAAGTGTTTATCTATGACTAAATCAACTAGAAAGAAAACATGGAAGGAAGAAAGGAGGGGTGTCATTGGTACCCTCTGTTTAGATTGTGGCTTTTCTCACCAGCTGGCCCCCTCACCCTGCAGAGCACCGTGCTCTGTAGCCACTGCCTCTGAGCTGGCTGCTTGGATAGGGCTGTGTTGGGGATGGGCTGGGGAGGCTGCAGCCCACCTTTTTGAGGGAGCTTTTCCTAGGAGGGGCCTCAGCACTGGGACCTTGGGAAGACCCTGGGTTGGCCTTAATATAGATCTGGCTTCAATCTTCATTCTGCTGGAAGCTGGCTGTGTGACCTAGGGTAAGACTCTTGCCCTCTCTGGGCCTTAGTTGCTGCCTCTGAGAAATGGAGATGCTCTTTCCTCTGAAAAGTTTGTGATGTGACAGCTGCTGGCGGGCAGCAGAAGTATGGGTCTCATTCATTCCCTTCTCGTCCCTGAGCTGCTCCTAGCTCAGGGTGGGTCTCTCACTGGCACCCACGGGCTCCAGTGTCACAGCCTCTGCCCCCACTTTTCTGCTGAGGCAGGGAATGATTGTCCCTCTTGAGAGCTAGGAGGCACGGCTGGCCAGGCTGCAGAGATGGTATCTGAGGATATAATAACCACGAGGGTCTAGAACGCTTCCCGAGTTCCAGCCTGTGCCAGACTTTACTGTACTCACACTCACTGGGTCCTCACAGCAACCCCGTTTAGGGAGGTACTGCTATCCTCATGTCATAGAGGAAAAAGCCAGTCCATAGAGGTCAAGGAGTTTGCCCAGGGTCATTCAGCTAATGATGTTGAGGTCAGCACTGGACTAGGAGCCTGGCTTTGGAGTCTGTGCTCTTGACTTCTGTCCCCTCTGGGGCTCCAGCTGTAGGGGTGGCAGTGCCCTGGGTGGGCAGGTCGTGATAGTCCTTGTGCGTGCCCCTCCCCGCCCCCAACTTGAGCCAGCAGAGCAGCTGGGAGGCAGGAGCCAGCTTGCCTGGGCCAGAGGTCCTGAGAAGCCCCCACCAGCTGGCTCTGCTGCCAGCCCCCCTGACCCTGCACATTTTCCCACCCACTGAGAAGTGGTGCCCTTTCTCTTTGCTGCCCCCAGCATTGCCCAGGTGTTAAGATGTCAGCTGGGACCTCCTCCTGCTGCCAGGAGAAGCCTACTCCAGTCAAGGATGGGTTTGCCGCGTGATCGAGCACTTTCCTTGTGAGCCAGTTGGTGGCCAGGCCACCCTTGCCTCTTCCCTCTGTCTGGGGAGCGTTCTGGGCAATGGAGCGTGCAGCTGTTTACCTAACCACACCCCGGCCTTCTCCGAGGGGACGCCCGCCCAGCCCCCCGAGCCTGGCCTCCCAGCCTGGAACAGGTGTTGCCGCTGGGCCGCCTTTCTTTTCTCCGCGCTGACATCTGAGGCCTGCAGAGAGCGTCTGTCATCACTCGCCTGTCAGGACCGCGCGCACATCTGTTTCCCGTGTTCCCTGCTCTCTGCGCCCACTCGGCTCCTAGCTCTTCAGGGAGGGCCTGGCAGCCCCTCCTCCCAGGGCCAGGCTTGAGGGGCACCTGGACAAGGTGATTGGACAGAGGAGCCTTCCAGAAGGTGCCAGGAGAGGCTGCCAGCTGGGTTGACCCTGGCACCCTGTCCCTGGCAGCTGCTGCTAAGTGACTGGGCTTTGGGCCTTTCCCAAGCTCTGACCACCTCCTCCGAGGGGACGTCTCTGCTTTTCTTGGCGAGTTAGGAGCCATCTGCTCAGTCGAGTAAACTTTCCAGATGCGCCTCGTCTTAACCCTGGAGGTGATTGGAGACAACTTGGATGGCCAAAGGTCTTCAAAACTCAGCCTCCCTGGAGACAGGGAAGGGGCCAGGGCAGGGCTGGAGGGATAGCTTGCCCAGAGCTTTTTGGCCCCTTCTCTGCCTAGATCTCTCTGGATCTGACCCCTGGGAGGTTAACTCTGCTGTGACTGTCTTCTGAGCAATTGAAGGTTCTGGCCTCATTGGCACATTTTCTTGGCTGAGGAAGAGCCCACATCTGGATTTCAGGTCCATCTTCTGTCCCAGGTCCGTGTCCCTGCAGGGACTGTGGAGAGGGATGGTACTTCTGCCCTCTGGGAAGAACATTTAGGGCCTTGGCTTCCATTTGCCACTCGGCCCCAGAGGGAGCCCCGCCAGGGTGGTGGTGGAAGGAGCGTGTGCACACCGTGTGACCTGTGCTCGTTTCCCGGCTGGTCCTCAGGGGTCACAGGTAGTTTGCCAGCCACACGTGGAATCTGACCTGTGGTATTTATTAAGTTAATTTTTTTTCTTTTTCCTCCAGCTTTATCAAGCTATAAGTGACTTACAGCATGATACAATTTTAACGTATATGCAGAGTACTGATTAGATACGTTTATCTATTGCAAAATGACCTCCGTTCCACCCCATAGTTGCCATTTCTTTTTTGTGGTGAAACCATTTAAGATCTGTTCTCTAACAGCATTTGAGTATGTGATACAGCGTTGTAAGTGTAATCCTCAGTTAGATCCCCAGACTTGTTAACCTGTGGCTGGAAGTGCAGTGTTTCCCCGTTTCATGGGATCTAGGTTTTAAATTTGGTATGTCATTCTGTGGCCCCAAAACACCATGATGTTCTATGCTGGGGAGGATAACGTGTTAGGGTCAGAAAACCCTCTTGGGTCATCAGTTTTCAGGCAGCATTATGTCAGGAGGACCAACAAGCCCACAGCTTAAGGCCGCTTTAATGGGTTTATTTTTTCCAGTGAGGAAGCTGCAGTGCCTGAGGGCGAGGTGGGGTTCGTCTCAGGTCGGCAGGGGCCAGTCGGGTGGGCCTCGCTGGGAGTCCGGACTGTGGGCTGGCTCTTGTTTTTGTTTTGTTTTTACATTGAGATCTAATTCACACACTAAAGACTCGCTCTTTTAAAGTATACAGTTCAGTGGTTTTTAGTGTTTTTACAGGGTTGTGCAGCTGTCTCCACTGTCTAGAGCATTCCTGCCACCCCCCAAAAGAAACCCCTTCCTTATTAGTGGTCACCTCCCGCCCCCAGGCCCTGGCAGCCACAAACCTCCTGTCTGTGGATGGACATATTCTACATTTTGTGGAAATGGAGCCGCACGGTGTGTGGTCATTTGTGCTTGGCTTCTGTCATTTTGCATGTTTTCACGATTCACCCACACTGTAGCATGAATCAGTACTGCATCCCTTTTAATGGCTGAATAATATTCCACTATATGGATAAAGCACATTTTGTTTATCAGTGGATGAACATTTGGGCTGTTTCTGCTTTTGACTGTACACTGTGAACATTCGTGTACAGGTTTTTGTATGGATCTGTTTTCTCTTGGGCAGGTAACCCAGAGTGGAATTGCTGGGTCTCCTGGTAATTCCACATTGACTCTTTCAGTTCTCTCTTCCTTTAGGGGTTTTAGGCAGCCAAATTACATGATATGACTTAGGTTTGAGAAAGGCACATTTATGACTCCTTAAAGCTGTGTTCCGTCAACTCACTGACCACCGTCACATATCCATAGGTGGTCTCCACCATGGGGTTTGTTTGGAGCTGGGAGTTGGTCTTCTCCCTGGAATAAGAGGAGTTTTCTTAAGAACATGTTGCACTTGCTCGTGGGGATTTTTTACTTGCTCCAGCTATACCCCTGGAAATTAGAAGCCCAGATTCTGGCCCCAGGACTCAGTGGCCTTCCCTCAGACCCTCCACCTGTCTGGGTCTCAGTTTTCCCCTCTGTGAAATGGGATCAGATGGTAAAGAGTAGAAGCTGAGCCCCTTGGCTCCTGTGCAGCTGTCAGGCTCTCATCTTTCTACACCTGTTTGCAGGAGTGGTGCTGGGCAGTGGGGAGAGAAGATCCTCGAGGTTGAGCTTTAGCTTGGCCTGTGAGTCCAGTGGCTCTGAAGGTCTCTGCCCCCTCACTGGCCGCCCCAGCCACTTGCTGCCCGACCTATTTGGTGTGGAACCCTGAATGAAATTGATTGCTGGATTGGATTTCCTTCCAGAGGTGCCAGCAACCTTGAATGGATGACACAAAGGTCACAGTTGGTATTTGGCTCAGCTGAGCCAGGCAGGCATGCTGGGGCCCTGGGCAGGAGCAGCCACCTCTTAAAGCTGTTTCTACCTGCAGAGTGTGAGTGAAGTGGGGAGAGGAGGCAGTCCAGGGTCCAAGGAGGACCCCACAAAGGTCAGAGCCCACCAAGGTCACTTTGTCCTGCCCACCTATTAGTATCAATTGTTGGCAGAGCCAATGCCAAGGAAGATCATTGAGGGGGTTCTGTCCACCCCCGCTCCTGACACAGACATCGTGAGGTCTCAGGACATGGTGGTGGTGACGATGAAGCTGTAGCAGATGATGCTGATCTGATGGCGCCCACTCTGTGCCAGCCACTGCCCTCCTCCGCAGACTCCCTATTCCTCCTGTGACCACAGAGGGTGGCGTGCACTGGCCCCTGGAAAGGTGGCATGAGTCCCTTTTCTCAAAGGGGGAGACCAGGGCTCCTGATCCTGAGAGTTTTGGATTACATGGCAGAGCCAGGATGTGAGAGAATGGGTGGTCTAACAAATGGGCTCTCCCCATGCCCAGGTGTGAGTAGCACTCATGGGAGAGAGTATGGGGCTGGAAGGAGCCCACCCTGATGGAGCCACAGGAGAGGCTGCCCTTGGACTCCTGCACCAGCTCCCTGAGGGGGACAGCGGGGGAGGGGTCGGAGCATTGGCACACTGCAGCCGTGTTTTATAAGCCTTCCCAGACCCATAAACCTCACCTGGCTTTCAGACGAGGGTTCACAGATGGGGATTAAGAGGTTTGTGTGGGTTCTGCCACTGGGAGGGACGGAGACAGGTGGGAGGCAGGCATGGCTTTGCAGACTCCCAGACGCTGCAGCCCCTGGTCAGAAGGCTCAGGGGTCCTGTGTTCACAGCCATCGGTCCAAGACGCGGGAGACCTGGAGGAGCCTTTCAGGCCTGTGAGGCTTAGATGGCCTGAGAGGGTGGCCTTGCATGGGCGTAGGTGCCAGCTCTTTTAATCCTGAATCCTTTGACGGCAGGGTCTCTCCCCAGACCCTTTTCCTTCCGGAGTGTCTTGCTCCGATGTGTGCTGTTCTTTCTTTTGTGTGATTGTGCGATGCCCCAGGGCCATCGCATGAGGCGGCCTGAAATGTTTGAGCAGTCTGCATCACCGGCCCTCCACACCCAGCGCCTTGGATGCTGAGGGCCCCAGTGTGAGGAAAGAAAGACGGGGTTGGGCAGCCTCACTGTGCACTGCCCCCTGGGTCTTGGTGGGGAGGGGGCGATGGTGGGGGCAGGGCCCTACTGGAAACAAGGCTTCTGTCTTGTGCCAGAGCTGAGGCTCCTTGGGCACACACACACCCCGGTCCAGAGTAGGGCAGCCCTCCATCCTGGCCTGGGCACAGCCTGGTCTGACTGTAGTCACCCAGCCCCCCTCTTGCAAAGGGAAAGACTGCTTCCCTTGCTCCTCACCTTCTTCCTCTTGTGAAACTGCACTTTCTTTGCTTTTCAAAACTGTGAGGAAAGTGGGCTCTGGCTCCAGTGACTCCTGCCATGGAGTGGCCAGAGTCCTTCCAGTTAGCAGGCAAAACCTGGACCTCACTTACCTGCCGCTCACGAGGTGATGGGGAAGCACCAGGCTTTCTCTGAGGTGAGACCTGGCTTCGGGGCAGGTCCTGAGGAGGGTGGGCACGGTAAGGAGCCTGGAGACACTGAACTGGAGGATGGCCAGTTGTGGGGGCATGAGAGGATAGACCCTTTCCCCCCACAGCCCCTGGCCCACTGACTGGGCACACCCTGACACACTCATCTCTCACACTCACTCTTTTTGCACACATACATTCACACAAATGCATGCTGTCTTGTATGAACAACACATACACACTCCCATATCACATTCTCTGAGAGGTCTTAATATCTGTCACAATTTTTAATGTCTTTTTTTCCCTTTAGTTTTGTCAAATTTTGCTTCATGTATTTTGAGGCTCCTGCACGTTTATGGTTTTTTTCGTCTTTCTGATGAATTGGCCTTCTCGTCACAGATACATATCTCTCTGTTTCTGGAAAGATCTGTGTCTTGAAGTCTGGAATCATCTCCATCTGAAAATCAAGGCCTGTGAAATCCAGAGAGGGAAAGGGACTTGCCCATGGCCACATCACTGTCGGTGTTGAGGGCAGGATTCACTTCTCTCTCTGCAGCTCCTAAGATTTCTCCACCCCAATGGTGGCTTCGAGGCATTGGGTCTGAAAGGAGCCCCATTCTGATAACTTTCTGGGCGTCTGCATTTTGTTGTCATGATTGTCAGGTGGCCAGAACTGTGTCCCCGCCCGCCCTCAGTAGAGGACCCCCCAGGAGCCCCAGAGGTCGGCCTCCACTGGAGCCGCGCATCTGGCTTGCAGCCTGCGGAGCTCAGCTGAGCATGCTTGGAACACCCTCTGGAAATTTCTGGCCAAACTCTGCTCTGCAGCTCCTGACCCTCCCTACTCCGTTTGGTGAGATTGTTCCGAGCGTGTTGGGCGGGCCTTCCCAGGACTCACATGTAGAATTTTTCCAGGTGGCAGGAGAATGTCCCCCCTTGCTGGCTTCTCTGGTCTGTGTAGGCCTTTTGGAGCTTGTGCCAGATCCACTTCCTGGTGGCTTGACCCCAGCCAGGCCCACAGTCTGGAGCTCCTCGGGGGCTCTGTGTGCTCCATCTGAAACTCAGGCCGCCCGCCAGTGGGGCCGAGTCAGCCCAGCCAGGCCTGCTCCTGTGTCCTGGAGGAGAGCCGCCTCCACCTCCCTTGGGCATCCTGGGAAACCCTGGGACCTGCAGGGGGCTTGGGAGGGGTGTTGCTTAGGAGATTTTGTGGGGAGAATTGATGCAGTAAGGGGACATGTTTGCCTTAAAGCTGTAAATAAGGGAGCGTAAGTGAGGTGATGGGTTGGTTCCCTCAGCAGCATTTCACTGAGCCCCCACAAGGCCCTAGATGCTACACGCAGAGTTGAGGACCATAACTGTGCCAGGGGAGGCGGTGAACGCTGTCATTATCTAATGCTAGACGTGGTCTGTTCTTGTAAAACACATGCTTGTTTTACATACCACTGGGCAAGAAGAGTGCTGGTCACGAAACCGACACTCTATCCATGATAAGGTTCATCCTGATTTCAGAAGTTTAAAATGTAAAATAGTCTGGGTCCTCAAATCAGTGAGATGCAGTGAAGTGAATGAGGATGATGGTGATGAGGAAACAGCAGCGGCAGCTGCCACGTGTTAGATGCTCGTAAGACATTGTCTTACTGGCCCTAGTGACTAGGACTCTTGGGGGTGAATGAGGGAAGTTGGCACCTGTCTTTCTGGCTGGGCCCCTTGGGGTGACTTTGCAGAGACTGCTTAAGGTCCCACTGAGCCCGGATAGGGCCGTGGTTGGAGTTGCCACAGCGAAATGGCTACACTGGGCACCACGGAGGAGCAGTCAGCCTTGAAAGGCCCCTCGCCTCTGTCACCTCCAGGTCCAGGCCAGGCAACAGGGAGCGGCCCAGCTGGCAGGCTGGCCCTGCAGTGTCCTGGTGCCCCGGGCTCTGTGCCCCGGGGGGAATGACGGGATCCCTTGTGATTCTGGCTGCAGTGGCGCTGGGGCCTTAATTAGGTGGAACAGCCTCAGCAGAAACTGGCAGCTGCGTGCTCAGGGGCCCCGGCTGGTGGGAGCGGCAGCAACAGGGCTGCCACTGACCCCCCCACTCCCCCACCACCCTACTAGGGGCAGCTTCAGGCCAGACCAAGGTCCTAGGGAGGGTTCAGGGTTCCTGTCAGGACCCTGCAAGCATAGAAGCCTTTCTGCTTTGGGGAGAGATACAGGACACCAGGAACTTGGTTCCACACTTTTCCTGTTAGGATGCCCGCCTCTGCGCAGTGTCACTTAGCTCTCCCAGCTGTCCATAAAAGGGGGGATGGAATCGTGGCTCTAGGCAAGGCTGTGTTGGTTGCTCTCCAAGGGCAGATGGTGTGGTTTGGCCAAGGGTATTCTGAAGTCAGACCTCGCTACCCACCCCTGCCACCCATGTCGTCCTCAGCCTCACTTCAAAGCTCTGAGCCCCAGGCTTCTCATCCATACACAAGGACAATCTTATGTTCTCCCTTATGGGGGTATGAGGCAGTTGAAGCCCTTAGTGACAGCCTGGCAAGCCATCAAGACCCCAGAAATGTTTGCTGTGGTTACTGGGGGCAGAGGAAGGAAGGGGGTTTGAAGAATCTGAAACTCCACTTGGAGGGGGTTAGAAAGCTTGGAAGTAGCCCAAGGCACCTGGGGTCTGAGGTCCCATCATCCCCTCCCTGGGCTCCCAGCACTCATCTGAGAAGTGAAGGGAGCATTTAGGTGATTATCCCTCACGTGGCCTCTGTCCCTGAGAAGAGCCATGCTGATATGTGGTGGCAGTCAGCAGGTGTGTGTCAGCTGACTGCTTGTCTGTGGGCCTGTTTCCTCATCTGTATATGGGAATTATTGTAGTGTGTGTGTGTCATAGAGCTTGGTACACAGTACATGTTCAATAATATTGGCCCTTATTGTTTTTAAAAAATGCTATTGAAGTATAGTTGATTTACAATGTTATATTCGTTCCTGCTATACAGCAAAGTGATTTGGTTATACATACTTTCTTTTTTCATATTCTTTTCCTTATGATTTATCACAGGGTATGTTTTTTAAGATGTGTGTGTGTACCATTTTTAAAGTCTTTATTGAGTTTGGTACAACACTGCTTCTGTTGTTTGTATTCTGCTTTTTTTTGGCCATAAGGCTTGTGGGATTTTAGCTCCCTGAGAACCAGTCGAAACCCCACCTGCCCCAGCCCCACGCTGGAGGCAGAATCTTACCTGCTGCGCTGCCGGGGAAGCCCCGTCACAGGATGCTGAACATCGCTCCCCGTGCTGCACGGTGGACCTTTGTCCGTCCATCCATCCTGCATGTAATGGTTTGCATCCGCTCACCCACACTCCACCGCGCCCCCACCGCTCTCCCCTTGGCACCCACAAGCCTTTTCTCTGTGGGTCTGTTTCTGTTTCACAGATAAGTTCATTTGTGCTGCATTTTAGATTCCACGTGTAAGTGATATTATGTGGTGTTTGTCTTTCTCTTTCTGACTTGCTTAGTAATGATAGTCTCTGGTTGTATCTGTGTTGCTGCAAATGTATTTTAGCTCCTTTTCTGACTGAGAAGCATTCCACTGTGTGTATGGACCACATCTTCTTACCCCATTCCTCTCTCGGTGGACGTTGAGGTTGTTTCCGTGTCTTGTCTGTTGTGAATCATGCTGCTATGAACATTGGGGCACATGTATCTTTTCAAATAATAGTTTTGTCTGGATATTTGCCTAGGCTCTTAATATTTTTGCTGTTTGTCATTTAGTTTCCTCTCTAGTTCTCATCATTCTGGAGAGCTGACCCATAGATCTCAAAAACACAGAGATCTGAAGCCCATTAGTGAGATGAAATGAACCAGGAGCGGCACCTTTTGGATCAGGCCATGAGGAAGAGGGACGCTTTAGAGGCAGGAGTTTGGGGAGCTCACAGAGACCCCTCGTTCTCAATGCTGCATCCCCACTCCTATAGACAGACTTCTTAACCTCGAAAGCAGAATCTGGGGCACACATGCATTTTTCTGGGGAGACGACATCAGTGGCCTTTATTAGACTCTCAAAAGGGTGCATGACCCCCCAAAGGTAAAGAGCCACTGTTGGCATCTGCACACACCCATAGCGTGATGCGTGCGGGCTGACTCCTCAGTGTTCCTTGAAACCATCTGACGTGTTCCCACTATCGTATCTTAATATATGCTCTTTCTTTCACTTTTTTGCATATTTTCCCACTCCCGGAAGCCTTCCTTGCTAACTTCTACCAGCTGAAGTCTTTCTGTGCTCCCCTAAGGGCCTAGGCCCTTGTCTGTATGCAATTTTCCCCTACTTGGTAATAATTAATCACTTCATTATGTGCGCTTCATGTTGTCTTCTGGTTGCTTCACATCTGTAAGCCCTGTCTCTCCAACTAGATGGAATAGCTAAAATTGGAATTTTTATCCTTGAACTCTCCATTGGTTTTTCTATTGTGCATTGTACACGGCAGATCCTTGCCAGCTGGGAGAATGGCATTCCTAAAGAGTTCCATAATTGGCAAAACCACAGTTGGCAAAACAAAGTCTCAGAGAAAATAGGTTAGGGAGGAAACAGTAAAGATAACATTAAGTATCTGTTTTTAAAAATCATAGTAAATTTCTAGGAGACAGCAAGTTAAAACACACCAACTTCGTCCACTTTTAAAGCCCTATTCCACGAGGTAGGCTTTTCCTGAGTTTCTTTCTTCAGTAGATGGTTTCTTTCTTCACTTTCCTGTCATCTTGAGGTGCTGAGGGAGAATTCTCCTGTAAGGTTTATTTCTTCTTGAGTCAGTTTTGGTAATTTATGGTTTTTCAGGAAACATCCATTTCATCTAGGTAGTCAGAATTAATTGGCATAACTCCTTCATCAGTTCAGTTCAGTCGCTCAGTCATGTCTGACTCTTCACGACGCCATGAATCACAGCACGCCAGGCCTCCCTGTCCATCACCAACTCCCGGAGTTCACTCAGACTCACGTCCATCGAGTCAGTGATGCCATCCAGCCATCTCATCCTCTGTTGTCCCCTTCTCCTCCTGCCTCCAATCCCTCCCAGCATCAGAGTCTTTTCCAGTGAGTCAACTCTTCGCATGAGGTGGCCAAAGTACTGGAGTTTCAGCTTCAGCATCATTCCCTCCAAAGAAATCCCAGGGCTGATCTTCAGAATGGACTGGTTGGATCTCCTTGCAGTCCAAGAGACTCTCAAGAGTCTTCTCCAACACCACAGTTCAAAAGCATCATTTCTTCGGCCCTCAGCCTTCTTCACAGTCCAACTCTCACATCCATACATGACCACTGGAAAAACCATAGCCTTGACTAGACAGACCTTTGTTGGCAAAGTAATGTCTCTGCTTTTGAACATGCTATCTAGGTTGGTCATAACTTTCCTTCCAAGGAGTAAGCGTCTTTTAATTTCATGGCTGCAGTCACCATCTGCAGTGATTTTGGAGCCCAAAAAAATAAAGTCTGACACTGTTTCCACTGTTTCCCCATCTATTACCCATGAAGTGATGGGACCGGATGCCATGATCTTCGTTTTCTGAATGTTGAGCTTTAAGCCAAGTTTTTCACTCTCCACTTTCACTTTCATCAAGAGGTTTTTTAGTTCCTCTTCACTTTCTGCCATAAGGGTGGTGTCATCTGCATATCTGAGGTTATTGAGATTTCTCCCGGCAATCTCCTTTTAATGTCTATAGATTCTGTAATGATGTACCCTCCTGCATTCCTGATATAGATTGTTGGTATCTTCTCTCTCCTTTTTTTTCCCCCTGTTGATCAAGCTGGCTAGAGGTTTTTATCAATTTTATTAATCTTTCAAAAAGTTTTTATTTAGAGATGGTACCTCTCTAATGTTTTGAACCAGTCCTTTTGGGCTTGAAATGTAACATCTTTTGCACTTATATCCTCTCTTGCTCTATTTTTGCAAGTGTGGACAAAATGTTTTGAAACCACCAGGGCTTTTCCAAGTTTTTTATGCTTAAGAGCACGTTTTCCAAGCCTGATCTCTGTCTGTGTTGAGTCAGTGGATGTTAAAATGATTTCTGTCAACCTGCCCTTGTGACCTCCACAAGTGACGTCAAAAGGGGACGTTCTTTTGCTTTAGGGGATTTTATCAAACCTCAGATAGGTAAGAAAGAATTATAAATTTTTTAATCTAGATAAGAAAAAAAGACTATCTCAGAGCCACAGATTGTGAAGGATTGATGTCCTTTTGTACATTGGCAGCTCTGTTATTTAGAATATACTGTTCAATAGTGCAGTGTTTCACTTTTTTTATAGAGTATCCACTCTTTAAAATGTTACATGTTCATTGATGCTTTTGCTACAAAGTATATTTTATCTATAGCCTGATTGAAACTTTTGTTTCTCTTGTCTTTGCATTTATGACAAATCTCAGAATGTCTCTTTATTCGCTTCATCAAAGAGGTGTGGAGAGGGGAAGGGACTTGCCCATGAACACAGAGCATGTGAGAGGCTGAGGCAGAGTGCCAGTGCCCTGGGATATTTCCAATTCATCAGTCAGGGCTCTCCCTCCCATCACAGATGTCTTGATATTTTTGCATTAGCAGTTTGAGGGGCTGTGGGAGGCCAGTGCCAGCTGCTGAGCCCGTGTGGAATCCCCACCCAAGGCACACGTAGGGGGCTCACGAGGGTGCAGCTGGATGGTGCAAAGTGTCCTTCTGTGAACCCACTGCTCCTCCATCACCACAGCCACCTGGTGTCCTCTCAGAACCATGGCAGTTATTTCTGGGTGAGTTGCATTCTTTAAAAAATCTTTTTCTTCAGAGAAGGAAATGGCAATCCACTCCACTGTTCTTGCCTGGGAAATGCCATGGACGGAGGACCCCGGCAGGCTGTAGACCATGGGGTCACAAAGAGTCAGACGCTACAGAGTGACTAAACAGCAGCCATGTGGGAGGGAGGCCTGCTGGAGTCCGGGTACTGCTGAGAAGGGGACTCATGGCTTTGAGGCCTGTGTATCACTGAAGTACCGACGTAAACCACCAAGTGATCTTTACTTGTCAGATCGGGAAACTTCAGAAAGATTGATTCCAGACTTGGCGAAGGCTTGACCCTCTCATTTGTTGCTGGCAGGTGTGCCTTGCTACCATCTTTGTGAAAAGTAGACTATTGTATCACTTAGAATATGTGTGCTGTGTATTAATATGTATGCAAGTACAAAAAACAGAGTCTAGAAGGATATATTCCAAACTGCTGAGAGCGACTGCCTTTGGGGAGAGGCTGGAACTAGGAGGGTTTATGTGAAGCACTGCTGAGTTTTAAAATATGAGTCTGTTCATGTGCTGTGTAATTTAAAAATAACTGGAAAAAATTTTTCAGTAGGTTTATGAGATAATTTACCCTTTTAAAGTATAGAATTCAGCTTTTTTTATTATATTCACAAAATTGTGTGACCATCCTTACTGTCTAAATTTAGAACATTTTCATCACCCCTAAAAGAACCCCTATTCTCCCTTCCCCCTAGCCCCTGGCAACCGCTAATCTCCTTTCAGTCTCTATGGATTTACCTCTCCGAGACATATTATGTAAATGGAATCATGCAATATGTAGTCTTTTGTGTCTGCCTTCTTTCAGTCAGCATAGTGTTGTCAGGGCTTATCCACGCTGTAGCATGTGTCAGCACTTTGCTCCTTTTCATGACTGAATAATAGTCCTCTTTGAATGTATAGGCTACATTTGTTTATCCACTCACTTACTGATGGATATTTGAGTTGTTTTCACCTCTCAGCTGTTGTGAATAGTGCTGCTTTGAACATTAGTGTACAGGTTTTTGTGTGGATGTATTTTTTTGTCTCTCTGTGGTATGCATAGAGTGGAATTGCTGGTTGTAGCATAACTCTAGGTTTAACTATTTGAGAAAGTTGTCAGATTGTTTTCAGAGGTTATACTGGTTTATATGCCCACCAGCAATGAATGAGGATTCTCATTTTCAATTTGCTTTTTAAAAGAGGAACAAAGCAGGTGGGCATGTTATGTTTATTTATGTATCAGTAACAGTATGCACGGGAGAAGGCAATGGCACCCCACTCCAGTACTGTTGCCCGGAAAATCCCATGGATGGAGGAGCCTGGTGGGCTGCAGTCCATGGGGTCGCTAAGAGTCAGACACGACTGAGTGATTTCACTTTCACTTTCCACTTTCATGCACTGGAGAAGGAAATGGCAACCCACTCCAGTGTTCTTGCCTGGAGAATCCCATGGACAGAGAAGCCTGGTAGGCTGCAGTCCATGGGGTCACACAGAGTCGGACACGACTGAAGCGACTTGGCAGCAGTATGCACGGAGAAGGCAATGGCACCCCACTCCAGTCCTCTTGCCTGGAAAATCCCGTGGATGGAGGAGCCTGGTAGGCTGCAGTCCATGGGGTCTCGAAGAGTAGGACATGACTGAGCGACTTCACTTTCACTTTTCACTCTCATGCATTGGAGAAGGAAATGGCAACCCACTCCAGTGTTCTTGCCTGGAGAATCCCAGGGACGAGGGAGCCTGGTGGGCTGCCGTCTATGGGGTCACACAGAGTCGGACACGACTGAAGCAACTTAGCAGCAGCAGCAGCAACAGTATGCATTCAAAAAATATTAAAACTCTTTTCTGTCCTTGAGCCATCATAACGAAAGAAGGTTTTAATATTTAATTTTTTAAAAAGGTGACAAATGTCAGCTGTGTGGTCTTGGGCGAGTAAATTCACCTCTCTGTGCCTTGGTTTCTTCTTCTGTGAAACATTTGTGATTGTACCTGCTTCAAAGAAGGGATTAAAAGAGTTAATGCATATGAAGTGCTTGGTATCTGGCAGTTAGAAAGCCCCAAAGAAGTGCCAGCTATTGTTTTTATTATGATTCCATTATTATTGTAGGGATTTGGGAAAGTACATGAGGAATAACCCAGCCCAGCCTCAGTACTTGCTCCCCACTTTGCTCAGAGGCAGCTACTGTTAACATCATTA
Source organism: Bos mutus (assembly GCF_027580195.1). NCBI lineage: Eukaryota > Metazoa > Chordata > Mammalia > Artiodactyla > Bovidae > Bos > Bos mutus. The sequence continues at coordinate 51,365,337 of NC_091634.1, read as the reverse complement.
CGTGTTTCCTCCTGGGCATTTTCAGTGTGTTTTTTTTTTGAAGTTAAAATGAAACTCTCTTGTGCAGTTGCGGATCTTGCTCTTGGCGTCCCAGCATAAGCAGGTCCCAGTGTTGTGGTAAACACAGTTTTCATGTCAGTGCGGTAGGCTCCCAAATAAAAAGGCCATCACCCACCTCTACTGCCCCGTCCCAAAATGAGCATTTAGGGAGCTCAAAACCGTTTATGCCACTGTAAAATGTATTTCAGGCAAAGCTGTGTAAGCTTTTTGGCTTGAGAAGATTTCCCTGACCTCATGACAGGCCTCAGGGCGGGTATGGTATGGTGCCAAAAAGGACTCAGGCTGTGAGCACAGTTTCCAGAGCTCCTGGGCCTGGGTGGGGACATGCAGAGGGAGGGCACTGGGAAAGAGAAAGGAGGGACTAAGGGCAGCTGACTTGACATTTTTGGATCTTTTCCTGGAGTCTGATATGTTCTGTGTTGACAATGCAGACGGTAGAGATACAAGGGAAGTCATAAAAATGACCCATATTCCCATGACCCAGAGCTTCCAGCCATTTGCCCTACACACGTGTGTACACACACTGCTGTGGGTGGAGTCACACCCTATGCTGTGTTCTCCAGTCTCTTCTACCTTGGACATCACAGGTGTTTCCAGAGCGGCTCAAACTGTAGACTGTGGACCAAGATGCCTGGTTCTCCTCAGGGCTGCCTCCCTTACTAGCTGTGTGTCCTTGGACCAGTTCCTTAACTGCTGTGTGCTGTGGTTGCCCCAGCTGTAAAGCAGGGTGACAGCCGTCTTTATGTGAAGCTGTTCTGCAGCTTGGACGAGCTAGAATGGGTGAGAGCGGAGGGCCGGCTGTTATCCTCGGTTCCCACATCGCTTAGCATCCTCTGAGAATAGGGATTGTATGGGCTCTGTAGTGACCCCGGGTCACCTGTTGCTGGACACCCAGCTTGTTTCTGGGTTTGTGCAGATGTGGCGGCTCTGCAGTAAGCCTTCTTGAACCTCAGCTGCCCCCACTCTGGGCCTGCCCCTCACTCCCTCCCCTTGGCTCTAACTGGATGACCTCAGGAGCTGCCTGGCCTGGCCTGTCAGGTGGTGGGGAGCCTGGGGGCCTCCCGGCCACATTGCTAGCCATGCAACAAGTGGCCAGAGGGCTGGGAGATCAGGAGGGGGAAGTTTTCTTTGGCAGCCTCTGAGTGGCTTCCTTGGATGTACTGAGGCCAGGGGGTGGGGCAGCCCGTCTCAGGCCTCGGCCTCTGTTGGAAACTACCTCGGCCCTTATGGGAGAGAGGTAGGATTCGAACGCGCACCTTCCCAAACAAGCATGAACCCTGTTCTTGGCTCTGCCGGCAGTGCCTGCTCTCCCCCAACCCCTGGCAGCTGGCAGGTCTTGACAAAGCCTCTGCTGTGGGGAGACCACAGGAGCCTCTGGTGACAGCGTTCCCAGCAAGCAGGCTTCGGATGAGTTCACTTTGCTGGGCTGAGAAGACATTATTGGAAGAATAAGGGAAAATACTGAGTACCTACTATGTGCTCCTCATATTCCTCCTTTCATTCAGTTCTTTGGTGCCTGTTTACTGAACACCCACCATGTGGTTAGGCATCGCAGAGGGAATGATAAATATACCATCTTGTTGAACACTTGCAGTGTCTCCATGGTATAGGTGTTAGCCTAAAAAAATGTCATTTTGAGATAAAAGTGATTTTACATATAAAATCACCCAGTTTTCCTCAGTGATAACATCTTATGTAACTAGTGCAACGTCAGAGCTGCAAGTTGACATTGACACAATGGGCCCATCTTATTCAGATTTCACGTTTTACGTGTACCTATGTGTGTGTCTGTGTCTCTGAGTATATTTGTGTGTGGGGGGCCTGTTTCAGTTTACAGGGAGGAAGTGAAGCTCAGGGGTCAAGGCCTTACACACAGCCAGGCAGCCAGGGCGCAGCAGAGCTGGGCCTCACGGCCAGACATCCTGGCTCCACGTTCCTGAGTTACTTTTGGAAGAAAATCACCCTTCCTCTCTGCTGCTGTTCTTGGACTTGGTAACCTCACTGGTCTCTGCTGGAGCTGTGAACTGAGACCTCGGCAGACTAGAATCCACGACATTGGTGCTGAGCTGCTGGCTCCTCCATTTCACAGATGAGAAAACTGAGGCTCAGAAATCTTAACGGGTTTGCCTAACATCACCGGCTGATCAGGGGCTGGTCCGGGTCTGTTTCTTCTGGGTCTGCACATGGCAGTGACCACAATGAGCTGCTTTTTCCAAGAGGTAAAAGGACAGAGGACATTGTTGAATGCAAACAACAGGCTCAGGATTCAGATTGGTTACCAGGGTGACGTGGGGCCCTTCGGGAAGATGTCTGAGCAGGAGATGACTCCGGAAGTGTGTGAGGCGACCTCAGGCACTTAGCATGCCCCCAAGTGTGTGCCAAGGAATACTAACGATAGGGTGTTGGGGTGATTTTTTTCCTTGCTCACAAGCTCTTTTTTGCTTCTACTGTTTGGGAAACAGTAGATTAGAGAAAGCTAAACAGGATTGTGTGCTGCGGGACTTATCAGTGCCTTTAATGTGCTGATGTGTACTGTGACCCTCCAGGTAGAGGAAGGACCTGTGTTCTACACAGTATATCTCAGGAAATGTTTAACAAGACTCTCCAGTGTGAGATGATGAGGTTCTTCTGCCAGGGCTGGGGTGGGCAGACGTGCACAGGGAGCACTTTTTTTTTTTTTTTTTAAAGAAGAGGCTGAATAGAACATTCAAGGCAGCTGTAGCTCTGCTGGGCCTGAATGAACGTAGGACCACCAGCTCTCAGATCAACATGAAGCCTCCTTCCCAGCACAGGAGGCACTGAGATGATGTCAAGGGCAGACACTGGGAGCAGGACTGTCCAGCCACTGCGATCAAGCCATGTGCCTTGTGTGTGTGGACATGTGTAGATGGGGGAGAAATAGGCACAGATGAAGCCAGCCAGGCTGACAGAATTTCAGGTGATTTATTATTTTTAATATAGAGTTTTTTTTTTTCCCCCTTCCTTAAACCAACAGAGACGGTTGGGTTCCATTCACTGAGTCAATAAAAAGCCATTGTGTGTTTGGAGTGAGGGTTGAGAACAGCGTAAGAGAAGTGGTTTTAAAAGAAGGATTTTTCTGAGTGGTGTTAGGCAGGCGAGCTGGGAGAAGGAGAAAAGGAGACAGGTATAAGCCACTCGGGAGGCAGCCGTGGTAACCCAGGCCTGGACAGGAGCTGAGAAGGCGGAGCTGGACGCAGTCTCACAGCTTCCTATTTTCCCTGAGGCCCAGAGAGGTTAAGTCACTTGCCCTAAGTCACACAGCTGCCCATCTGCAGACCCAGGATTTCAGTGTCTTGGAACCTTGCCATGTGGCACATCGCTGTCTTCATCCGCAGTGTGTTTTCACTACCATTTGGGGTGCGTACTGCTGATTTACCCTGTAGAAAACAGGACTCCAGTGTGTGTGTGTGTGTGTGTGTGTGTGTCAGGATGTCCACTGCAGCATTGCGTGCAGTAGCAAAAATGAACCCTGTGAATTTCTCTGTGACGGAGAAGATTCAGGATGTCCCAGGCACTGCGCCACTGTGAACATCACGGGAAGGTTAGAGAGAAGGAGAGCCTGTCATTGTGAAACCTAACAGCTGCCGTTCGTGTCACTGCTGGTCCACATCCCTTGTTGGATGCCTTTCAGGCCAGAAACATTTCCAGACTTTTCTGGCCCTTAGTCAGATTCTTTAGTGTGATGCTATATTTTACATAACATCTCTGCGGGGCTGGGGGCAGCACCCTGGAGTCAAACTCCACCCTCTTCCTGCAGTAAGATGTGAATATCCCATGGGGGAAAAGCCCGGGACTATAAATAGTCTCCAGGCAGGGCCTGTTTTGCTGACAAATGAGTGCAGAAAGTGTTTTGGTTTCCAGAACTTTTGGATTTGGGGCTTGTGGGTAAGGATTTGGGGATCAGCGTTACAACTGCCTCCACTGGAGTGATGCCGTGTGATGCCGAGTCCCGGGTATAGGAGAGTCTGGGTGATAGGAGAGAAGGCCGCTTTTGTGTGCTTTTGTGTTCATTTGAAGATGGAGAAGGGTGGGGAAGGAGTTAATCTGACCATGTAGAGAGGGGGACAGCTGACTCTTGACCCACACGCTCCTGCCCTGTTTCACTGGTGCAGTGTGTGTGAGTCACATTTTCAGTGTTAGGAGAAAAGGGAGAAATGGCCTCTGGTGTGCCTGGTGCTCTCCTGGTGTTGGGGGCACTGGGGATCTTTCATAAAGTCAGCTTGTCTCCTCCATGAGGGAGTCCCAGCCTGCTCTCCGCCCGTTGCTGGTCCCAGCTAGGCCAGCCGGGACCCTGAGCAGCCCCATAAATCCTCTGGCAGTGTGCTACCATCCTACACAAGTGCTCCCCTGGCACTGGGGGAGTCCCAGACACCGCGCATTTAGATGGGGTGGGACCTGCTGGTATTCGTGGTTCCTCATTCAGAAGCTAAATGGATCTTTTATTAAGGTCAGCATAGTCCATTTCTAACTGAATTTAAAGGTCACTCCGTGCTTGGGTTTCTCCTGAAGATGCTGGAGTGGCCGGCCGGGTGTCCATGGCATTTGGGCACTGGCAGCATGTCTGGGAGATCTTGCTGTGTGGGGGACCAAGCTCTGCCCAGGGAGTCTCCAGATCCTAGCCCAGACTCGTCAACTCTCTGTTTATCTTGGACCAGCAGTTTGAACGTCTGTTTTCTTGGGGTCAGAAGAGGGGCCAGATATGATTCATTTATTGATCAACCGTTTACTGTGAGCACCTTCTCTATACCAGACATAGTGGAGAGAACCCGTCCTGAGGAGCTCAGAGCCTGGTGGGCAGTTGGGCTGATGGACAGACAATCCCAGGAAAGTAGGGCAAGCTGGAGTCAGCCCCGGGGGACAGACAGGGAACACAGGGAGGCCCTCACTCACCTGGGGAAGGGCAGGTCGGCTTATGACCCCTGGGGCCCTTCCAGCTTTAAAATCTTAAATCGCTGTCTTAGTTTCCCAAAGAAGTCTGCTCATTAAATCGCAGTTCATGAGGATGGATAACGGGAGCTGTGCTTCCCCCTGAGGGCAGCGGCCCCTCAGCAGGGGCACCTCCATAGGCCTGGGCGCATGGCCTTCTCCCCCAAGATCGAGGCCACGTGTCACCCAGGTCAGGAATCTTGGGCCTGGTGTCCCTGCTCTGTCATCCTGGAGCACAGCGCCTGAATCCAGGACCTCTGTCACCCAGCTGGCAACATGGGAAAGTTCTGTGAGGTCCTGGGCTGGCGGTCCCGAGTCCTCCAGTAACAGCCAGGAGGCCGAGCCCCAGAGGGAAAGCATAGTGTATCCAGGCAGCGCGGCCGGCCCAGGGCCAGCCCTCAGCCTCACAGCCGGAGCGGAGCTGGTCTGATGGAGCAAAGTCAGCACGATGGCTTAGTGTGTTCTCACTCACCTTCAGCGTGTGATGGGTGTAGAGGGCAATTTCTGGATTCAGTGACAAACTGAGCGTGTTCTGTCCAAGGAGGCAATGGTTCTTTCTTCTGGCCAAGGATGCCTTCTAAAAAATATTTAAGTATGATTGATGTACATTGTGAAGATTTCTGCCGTACAGCAAAGTGATTCTGTGACACATATACATGTAGTCGGGCGAATCCTCCAATGTTGGGGGTGTTGGGCCGCTGAACGGTGACCCTCAGGGTCCCCACTCCCTGAGCCTGTTTGGAGACGGGAGGAGGGGAGGAGACGGAAACCCTGGCTGCCTCTGGGCCTTGCCCTCCAGCTCCAAGCTGTCCCATAGCCTTGGGAGCCCTCAGGATCATGGCGCAGGTCATCCCAGCCCCCAGCCATGGGGCCAGGGGTCACAGAGAAAAGAGCTCAGGTATCCCTAGATGTGAACGGGAAAGGAGTCTTCCTCTGCTGGTCAGCTGGAGGCATGCATGAGAGAGGCCAGCCCAGCGCATTCCCTGAGCAGACATTTCCTAAGTGCCAGCTGCTGGCCAAGCTCTGTCCCAGGCTGGGCCGGGGGGGCGCAAAGCCATGAACAACACGGAGTCCCTGCGCGCCCGGAGCTGACCCCGCGCCGAGGAGACGGGTGGTGAAGAAGTGGATGAGCAGGACAGGCGGCCTGTCTGACGGTGGCCTTGGGGGAGAGGGGGTGTGGTGCTGGGTGGGAAGAGGTGGCTGCAGTCCTGCCGGCTGGAGGCTGGAGGCTGGGCCTGGGCAGGGAAGCCGCGCCCCCCGGGGAGGCCCAGGTGGCTTCAGAGATGCTCCAAACTGCCCGCAGACAAGCCTAGACGCCACCATCTGATTTTGATGAGCAGCACGGAGAGCCCCCACCCGTCACACACACACGGGCTCCTGGCCTCCGGGCTCAGGTCCCAGCGCTGCCTTGGGCCAGGCCTCCTCTGTGCTGGCAGCACGTGTGCTAGGCGTGGGGCTCCTCTGTCCCCCGGTGTGGCTCACATGGAGCCAGGCACGGACACCGGTCCTTTTGACCAGACTCAAGGGAGGGAGATGTATTTATTCTGAAGTGTAATCACCCTCTCCAAGAATATACAACAGAGGTCCTGCAGTGTTTATTTTGTCAGAGGCGTACTGGCTTTAACTGCGAAAAGAGGCTAGTTTCTTCACCAAGATCCCCTCCTCCTTTATTTCTGTGTAAATATGCAGTTTTTTCTTGTCTGTCAAAAGTGTTTTGGGTGGGAACTCAGAGTTTGCACCTCTGCCCTTTTTTTTTTTCCTTCTCTGAATTCTAACTTTGGGAGTTCAGGATTTGAAAAGGATTAAATGGGGACATTCCGTCTAGAGGGTACACTTTGTCCCTGCAGAGGGCCTCAGTCAGGGGCAGTAGGGGAAGGATTTTGAGCAGGGGCCTGATATGACCAGAGACAAAGCCAGCCCCTACATGGAGGTCCAGGTGACATCCCAAGGCTGGTGGCCGGGAGAGCAGGGAGGAGGCTAGTGCAATGGTCCAAGCACAGATAAGGGGCAGCGTGGATGGCCACAGTGGGAAGGGTCAAGCCAGGCCCACAGACAGACTTCTAGGCTGGAGAGCATGGTCACCAGGTCTACCTGACTTTGCCTTGCTCTGCTTTCCCCGAACGAAAATAGCTAGGACTGTCGCCCTCCCCTCTGCGGTCTGCGGACGGCCCCGCCTTCTCCCTCACCTGCTCCCTGACACTGTGTCACTCTCTTCTTCCTGCTTCCTTCTGCCTTCACATATACTTGGGTCTCAGTTTTGTCACTAGCGCTGCTTGTCCTCTGGGGCCAATTTTATCTCTGTATCCAGGCTCTGAGTTCCCTCTGGACAGGGGCCTCTTGGAAGAATCCTTGGGTGTTGTCCCTGTCTCCAGTCTTGGGTGCCCAGACCAGCATCACTGATTGCTATGGCCCGTGTGTCATAATAGAGATAATCAATATTTGTGGAGTGTCTCTTGAGGGCTTTGGTCTCAGTGGCTGTACAGACCATCTGCTTCAGGAGCAGGGAGACAAGGAAGCTTCACTCAGGCGACCTGACTTCCCCCATGTCATGTAGCTGCATTGCAGAGGTCAGGCCTGAACTCTGGGTCTTGTGCCCTCTCCCTGGGCCAGCATTTCCTGGTGTGGTTGGTGCTCTTACACAGGCTGACATCTTGTAAGGGGCCCAGAGTTTTGGGTTTAACCAGCTGTGTGCATCACATGTGAGAAAGCTGTCCTTCAGGTTCCACTTCTGACCTTGTGGCAGGGAAACCCTCAGGGCTGGGGTCTTAATCAAACCCCTCCCCTCACCCCACTTCTCTCTCTTTCTCTATCTACACTAGTGTAGTCACATGGACATATCATAAAACTTGCCATAAACTTGTGAAATTTTTCAACATTTTTAAAGCTCTGTATATTTCAGAATTGAGGGTGAAGAAAGCAGTGTTTGCAGACAGAATTCCTGGGTATAGTTTCCTTACTAACATCTGCGGATGGTGAATGATGCTGGTTTCTTCAGTCTTCCGAAGGTTAGAAAAGTGCATTGAAAAGGAAAACTTCAGATAAATGAGAGCCTGGTAGGTGGCCCAGGGCCGTAACCAAACTTAGGGAGGTGAGGTGGGGAGACAGCCCATCAGGCCCCGTGGATGCCCGTCGGGGAGGAGACGGGCATGGAAGAGCTGGGGAAGAACTGGGGTCTAGAGCTGCGCCCGCCTGTCCGGCAGTTGGCAGGTTGGGCGGTGAGGGCCAGGGCAGGCTGCTGTCATCCCTGACCCTCTCCTCCCCTGTCCCCACTTGTCTTGGGGAATCCAGCACCTTCCCAGGAAGGAGTGTGAGTGCCAGGGTCTCAAGGAGTTTCCCACAAGCCCTGTTCCTAATGAAGCCAGGTAAGATTGCACAGCATCAGTGCAGGGCACGGGCACCAGGCGCCTGCTTGAGGCCTGGCCTGTCTCGCCGAGGCCAGGAGGTTGCTCCCTGGGCTTCCAGGAATCTGGGGGGTAAACAGAGCAGAGCCCCGGGGGGCAGCGGCAGATGCTGATGGAGGAGGCTGGCCGCCACTCCAGAGTGGGCCCTGGAGAACAGGCTCCACACCAGCCCCGGGTCCCGGCAGGGGTGAATATGTGAGTTTTCAGTTCTCACGGTCACGGGGCTGCCAGCACTCCTGGTGCCCTGTGATCCTTAGGATGGACCCAGAGAGGGAACTGTCTCCCAGTGTGCCAGGGGTGCCCTCCCTGGGACCCACCTGCCCCTTGGAAAGGCCCCTGGGGTCCTGGGGGCCCAGTGTATGTGGAGATGACTTTGCTGATGGCCCAGAAACCTCCATTTGGAGCTGGGCAGAAATCACACCCAGTTCCCTGTGTCTGCTCTTGCCTGAGCGCCCTCCTCAGAGCCCAGATGTGGTCTCCCCAGGCCCAGGGTGGAGTGAGGCCTGGCTTCCAGGCGGAACGGGGAGCCAAGGGCTCCGGCTCGCCCCGCCGCCGCCCTGGCGACAGGCTGCAGGCCTCCTGGCCGCTCCCCAGGCCCTCAGGGAGGCTGGCCAGCCCACGGCGCTCCCCCGCCCCCGCCTCCAGAACATCTGTGCTCATGGGAGAGAGGCTCCCAGCCCCACCCGCCCCACAGGCCAGTTCTCCCCGGATGCTCTGGCTCCCTTGGCCCCAGTCTTCTCCAGGAGCCAGAGCCCGGGCACCTGAGCTGTGAATTCACTCCTGGCTCTGGGGCCTCTCCCCCAAGGACCTGCCCCCACCGCCTCCCCAACCCCTGTCCTTCTTGGCACCCAGACGGTCTCTCCAGGGCCAGCCTTGACCTGTGAGCCTTCTAGATCTGCAACCCCTCTGCAAGGGGTGAGCATCGGGCCTGCTCAGGGGGGGTCCTGGCAGCCATGGGCATGCTTGTATGCATGGCCAAGAAGAGCTTAGAGGTGTCGGGAGAGCAGGGGGCTGCTCCCTGGGCTGGTGAGGGCAGAAGGGGGAGCACCAGGGTCCTTGGGCAGGAGGGGGGCCATCAGTAAGTGGGGGCACGGGACACAGCTGGTCCACTCCGCCCTGCAGAGAGGCCCGGGTGGTGGACACAGCCGAGCCCTGCTCCCTTCTCCTCTGCTGCCCCTCTGACTGGAAGCTAGCGGCTAGGGCCCCGGACACATGCCGCCCAGATCTGCCTGGCAGGACAGAGCGAGGGCAGCAGGGGCCTGGGGCCCAGCCACAGATGAGGGCAGGGGCCAGGGCCTGGGCCGACTGTTCTATGGCAGCTGCTTCTTTTTTAAATAGTGATTTGTTTGGTTAAAATGTGCCTGTGCCAGCTCTTGGCTGTGGTGTGGGATCTAGTTCCCTGACCAGGGATTGAACCTGAGCCCCCTGCCTTGGGAGCAGAGTCCAAGCTACTGGGCCACCAGAGAGGCCCCTCTAACAGCTTTGTTGAGACAGAACGCACACATCACACAGTTCCGCCATCTAGTGTGTACAGCCTGGTGGCGGTTAGCATTTTCACGGGATCAGGCGGCCATCACCCCTGTCCGTGTTAGAGCATGTTCATCACCCTGAAAGGAAGCCCCATGCCTGTGAGCAGTCACTCCATCTCCACCACCCCCACCCCCAAGCCCTAAAGTCACCACTGATCTTTCTGTCTGTCTGGATTTTTCTCTTCTGGACGTTTCATATAAATAGAATCATCTCTTATGTGATCTTTCCCATCTGACTTCTTTCACTCTGCAAATGTGTTTAAGGTTCATCCGTGTTGGAGACTGTGTCAAACTCCCTTTTTATGGCTGAGTGACTCTCACTGTCTGGATGTAGCACTTTATGTATCCCTTCATCAGTGATGGGCATTTCTGTGTTTCCGCCTTTGGCTGTTGTGAATAGTGCAGCTGTGAGCATCCATGGACAAGGCTTTGTGTGGACGTTAATGCTTTCATTCTCTTGGGCAGATGCCTGGGAGTGGAATTGCTGGGTCACGTGGGGAACTGCAGGACTGTTTTCCGTTTCCACCCGCAGTGTTTTCCGACATCCTCACCAACACTTGTCTCTGATTCCAGCAGCCTCAGTGGGGGTGTGGTGGTGTCTCAGTGACCGGAGACTTCCGGAGGAGATGACTGTTGGTCTAAGGTCCAAACAATAAGAGGAAGTAAAGAAGGCATAAGAGAGGGGGAAGGGCATTCATGGTACAGGGGACAGCATGTGCAAAGGCCCAGAGGCAGGAGGAAGGTGCATGGTGGGGAGGCTGTCTGTAGCGGAGGCTGAGGAGGCAGGCAGGGCTGGAAGCACCATGATGTGAAGGGCAGAGGCCCTATTGAAGGGTTCTAACTGGGGGTGGCGTGCCTCACCTTGCCTTTTGAGAAGATATTTGGCTCTGGAGGGTAGAACCAGAACAAAGGCAGCGGTTCTTAAGCCTGGTGTGAACTTGCAGTAGGGCATGTCCAGGGCAGAGTGAGAGGTGACTGCTTCCCAGGGCTAGTAAGGCAGGGTTTGCAAGATGGCTGGAAGGCTCCTCAGTGTGACCTGGGCCTTTGCTGCCCAGGGACTCTCTGCCTCCCCAAGACCCAGCTGGAAGCCCTGGGTGGGGTTTGGGGTGCTGTAAAAAGCAATTGCCTCCCTTGGCCTTGACCAGGGCCCCTAGAAAAGGCCTCAGCCCTGCCCTGTCCCTTCTCCAGCCTGTGGCCGGCACTGCCCGGCTGGGCCTCTGGGCAGCCTCCCGCGGCCCATTCATTCACAGCCTCCCCCTGCCTCCTTGAGAAAGGAGGGGCTTCCAGACCTCGAGGATGGAGGTGCTGGCTGCAGTCCAGCCCCGCTTCCCCGCCCACCACCCCCTCCCCAAACACCCCCACCCTGGCCTGCCCTTTCTTTATGGCAGGCAAAGTGCTAATTCCCAGTGCAGAGAGGTGGGCCAGAGTCTGCGGCCAAGAGAGACTGTTTACAGCCTCCGGCGGTTCTTGGCTCCAGCGGTCCGGCGGGCTGGCCTTGCAGTGACATGTTTATTCTCCAGGCCCACTGCCGGCCCGGCACTTGGCAGGGCCGAGCGGAGGGCTCTTGCTGATGGGGACGGGCTGGCGGCTGGGGCTGTTTGTGTCTGTGCTGCCTGCTCTCTCACTCCCTCCTGTTTTACATTCAAAGGGGAGATTGAGGCCCTGAGGCTCAAGGGCCCTCTGCCTTCCCCAAGGGCGCTGTCCCCACCACAGCACCTTCAGGAGCTTCACCCTGGCTCCCTGTTTGGGCTCCCAGGGGAGACCCTGTCCAGAGTTGTACTGGGAAGGTTGTGGGGGCCCCCTCTGCCTGCCCTCCAGGCCAGCCTCAGTCACTGAGTCACTCAGCAGAACACCTGGCCTGGGCTAGGCCCTGGGTGACAGCAGTGAGCAAGACAGATGGGGCCCCGTCCCCAGGGGCTGGCGGCCCAGCTGGGCGGGACTGACCATCCGTGGGTGGAGAGAACTAGGCTCCTTCAGAGATGCCCTCTCCTCCCCACCACAAAGCCCCTTCCTACCCACAGCACCTGGGCGTCCCCGTCAGCCCCTGAGATGCTGTGGCGAGGAAGCCGGGCTTTGGAGCTGGACTTTGATGCTGGCTTGGATCCCATCTCTGAGTCCCCACTCCTCTCACAGCCTCTGCTCTCTCATCTGTAAGATGGGAGGAAGAGGGTAGCCCTTTACAGCTGACCTCCAGGGCTGATCAGTCAAACATCCACTCAGGATCCCCAGATGCCTTGCCAGGCATGCAGTAGCAGATGAAGACTGGAGTTTAGAGGCAGCTTTCCTGAGGGACCAGGCTGGGAAAGGACAGATGTGATTCTGTCTATCTTGGGATGGGGTTGGTGTCCCTGGGTCCCTATCCTGGGGCCTCGCTTGAGGAGCACCCTTGCCAGGCCAGGGTAGCCCCATGAGAGAAGTTTCAAGTAGCCACTTTGGGCATAGAGGTGTTCAGGAGGGTCCTAGGTGCCTGGGCGCACGTATGGTGTGGAGTGTCGATTGGCTGGTGACTTTGGATCCAGGCTGGCTCTCTTGTTTCCCTGGGGTCTGACCTTGTGATGTCTCAGCATTCCTTGCAGATCTGGGTTCTGAGCTGTTGGAGGGGCCACACCATGTGGCTGGGCCCCATCTCAGTGGCTGCTTCTGTCCACCCCGCAGAGACAGCAGAATCAATTGGGTTCCCCAGTGGACACGAGTGAGTGCCCGCCCCTGGGCATGGACTGTTTCTGATCTGCAGGTCCCTCCGTGCAGCCCTCCACTTGGACACTGACATCCTTGCTACTTCCTCTCCTGGCTCTGCCCCCACCGCCCATCCCCTCTCCATTATTCCACCAGAAATTTCCATGTCTCTAGACCTAGCTTGGTGAACTTGTTCTTAAAGGACCAGGTGTTAGATATTTCAGGCTTTGTGGGCTGGCCTCTGGTGTCTGCTGCATATTCTTCTCTGTTATTTGCTTACTCTTTAGAATTCTTTGAAAACTTAAAAGCCATGCTTAGTTGGCTGGCTGGGGGGTTGCGGTTTGCTGCAGCCTCCTCTGGACCAGCCGCGTGGGGTGTGGGCTGACTGTGACACCCACCGCGTGAAGTTTTTGTTTCCTAAGCACCAGCTGTGCCCCCAAGCCTGCTGAGCTGTATTCTTGTTGGCTCCATTAACTCGGACAACAACCCTGTGAGTGACACTGTGAACCCACTTCACAGAGGAGGAAACTGAGGCACAAGGAGATGAGAGGACCAGTCTGTGGTCTCACAGTTGGTCAGGGCAGCACTGGGATTTGAACCCAGACCAGCAGGGTCTGTCTTAACCATGGAGCCTCACCACATGGCTTTGGTGCCTGGCTTCTCTGCTTTCTGCCCCTTCCCTGATAATTTTGGATATAAAGGAAGCCGGATTCTATTCCTGGCCTTTTCTGGTTCTCGTGCCCCTAGCTGGCCTGCGTCCCCATTGACATTTGCCTCCTCCCATCCTGCCCCATCACCTTTGCATGCCCCGAATTAGGGAGACACCCTCTGGAGCCACTCAGAGTTCCAGAAAGAGCTTCAGCAGCACCTGCTCCTCTGTGGCCAGCCCTCAGGTCACACCAGGCAAAGCAGTGTCCCTTCAGCCACTCGGCCCACATTTTGCAACTTAATATCTAAGCCACGTGGGCTTGGCCATAGCACATGACCGAGGCGGGGAGTAGAAGCCCCAAGTGGTCAACCCAGCATTGCCTGCTAGACTTACCCTGGCGGTAGGGGCAGCTGTGGCTGAAGGCTCACTGGGAGAGACTGTCCCCTACCATCAGCCAGCACAGAACATGATCCCTTGGTGTCCTGAAGCTATGGGCCACCAGACAGACTGGTTCTGAACTTTCTGGCCTCCCTGGTTGCTGTTAAAAAGACAGGGAATTTTGGACAGGTGGTTCAAATGGGAGAGAAGACAAGTAAATATATGGGGATATAGTTACATGAAAGCTATTAAAATACCAGGAAAAATTAATAAGACTTGGTGCTGGTGAAATTGCAGAAATTCGGCTGATTATTACTGCTGCTGGCAGCATAGATCTGTATCATATCGTCTGTTCCCCAAACCATTTGTCAGTCTCTATCCAGGGTTTTAAAAACGCTCCATGCTGCTGCCCAATAATCACATTGCTAGAAATGTATCCTAAGGAATGCGCTTGGAAGAATGAAAATGGTAAGACACACAAAGATGTTCTTTGCACTGTTATTTATAATGGGGGAATTCTGAACATCCAACAGCAAGATACAGTTAGGTACACTGTTACGTATCCCTAGGGGTGGAATATTCTGTGGCTTTAAAATGAGGTCCATGGAGCCCATTTGAGCACAGAGAAGCTGATGATCTAATGCTGAGTCAAAATAAGCAGAACACAGAATTGTAAACATGTCTTGATTACAGCCTTAAAGAAATATGTCCATGTAAGTCCAGACTGGAAGAGGCCTTGAATCGCTGGTGCGACTGTTCACAGGGTGATAGGACCCCTCCCATGGAAGCACACTTTAATGCTGTCTCCGTTGGTCTCAGTGCTAAATGTCAGGCAGACGCTTTTGCCACTTCCGTGTCGTGTGACCTTGGACAGGCCACTGGCTGTGTCTGAACCTCATTTCCGCCGTCTGTGAAACCTCCACAGTTCCCTGGGGCTGTGGGACCTGGAGGGGCCTGCCTCACAAGGCCTTTATGGGTGATAACTCGCTATCCAGTGTGAAGCGGGATCGCCACCGTCTAGCCTGAGGATGGCTGTGAGGGTGGAGGGGCGTAGACCGGGCCCCCCTGCCGGCTGCCCCGAGGAGCTCGGCCTCTGCCCCTGAGCCACCTGCGAGGCGGCCTGTCCAGGGCACTCAGCTCCGGAGACTTGGAGCTGGGTGCTACCCCAGGCCCTTTTTCTCTGCTTTCCTGCCGTCACATGGGGTGTGTTTCAGTCAGGGCTTCCATCCTGGGAGCCAGTGAGATCTTGGAACTCTTGAGTCTCATGCAACAGGGGGCTGAAAGCTTCTGTGTCACCACGATGCTGGTGTCACTTGAAACACGGCCTCTCTAACGGCTTTCACTTGGTGAGGATGCCTGTCATGGGCTGAATTGTGTACATACACGCGCACGCACGCACACCTCCAGTTCCTATGTTGACGTGCTAACCCTAGCGCCTTAGACTGCGGCCATGCTTGCAGACAGGGTCTTTAGAGAGGCAGTTAAGGTAGAATGAAGTCGTTCGGGTGGGGCCTGATCGAGTAGGTCTGGTGTCCTTGTACGAAGAGGGAATCAGGACACAGACACACACAGAAGGAAGACCACGCGCAGACGCGGGGAGAGGACGGCCGTCTACACGCTGCAGAGAGAGGCCTGGGAAGGAGCCAAGCCTGCTGACCACCGTGGTCCCCAGCTTCTAGCCTCCAGAACCCTGAGAAAAACGCATCTGCTGTTTGGGTCCATGCCTGATCCCTGGTTACACACTGCCCCCCCCCGATGTCCATGAGAGGTGTGCAGCACCCATGGGTGGTGACGGAGGGTGCTCAGCAGTGTGTGAAGGGTGCGTCTGGGCTTCACATTGGACATTTACACTGTTTCCCCCACTGTTGCAGATAACGTCTTCCTGCATGTTAACTGCTCTTACGCCTGTAGGGTGCGTCTCCAGAAGAGTCCTGGGGCTGCGGCTGCTGCGTATGGCTCTCCACCCACCCCGAGTGCATTGGTCAGTGCAGCGGGTCCTGCCGTGTGAGGAAAACACCCCTCCGGCCTGGGGAGCCCAGGGCCTGGGCCCTCAGCCATGCGGAGCGCCCTCCAGGGGGCCATACGACCTTGAAGGTCATCTTCTGGGCTCTGAGTCTGAGCTAGGGTTCTCACAGGAGCGGGGAACATCAGAGGAGCCCCTTGGCTGGGAGAGGGAAGACCAGTGTCCACAGGCAGCTCAGGCTCACAGGCTCCCGGGGCGGAGGTCAGCGGGCTGTTGGCAGCTGGGCTGCGTCAGTCATGTGGGAACGGAGGTCCTGGTCATCCTCACAGAGATTTTCTGTGGCTGGTTCTGTGACAGAGAGAGGGAGAGAGCGAGCTGCGAGTGGGTGGAGCCGTCACCAGGCATCTCTGCCAGGCTGGGAGCCAGCCCTGGCGCCCTCCCTCCCTCCCTCCGGGTACAAAATATCCCGTAATAGGCTCTGGCTGTTAGGAGTCCAGAGGCAGAAAGAAGAGATTGACATCATGCAAGTATTGGGTTCGGTGAAGGAGTCCCTCTGGCCCCATTGCCGTGTTTGTGGCTTCTGTCCACCTGGAGAGGTCTGCTCGGGGGCCAGCACCTCAGGGGCCGGTGCTGGGGCCAGTGTCCCCCCGGGTTCATGGCCACCTGAACCTGTGAACTTGCCCTTATTTGGAAATAAGGTCTTTGCAGATGTGATCTAGTGACGATGAGGTCAGGCTGGATAAGGGTGGCCCTGAATCCACTGCCTGGTGTCCTTATAAGAAGAGGGGAATTTGGACCCTGGCAGCACAGTGATGGGTGGAGACGGACACGCACACAGAGGCCACGTGAAGAGGGAGGCAGGGATGGGAACGCGGCTACAAGCCAAGGGACGCCGTGTGGCTGGCAGCTGCCAGAGGCTGGAGAAGCCCCGAGGGCTCCTCCCTGATCCCTTCAGGAGGCCTGTGGCCCTGCCCACACCTTGGATTCAAACTTGTGCAGACTGAGCAAACGAGTTTCTGTCGTTCAAGCACCTGGTTTGTGGTGACTAGTGACGGCAGCCCTGGGACACTTGCACGCATGCACACACCGCCCCCCCCAGTGGGCCTTCCTTTTCCGCCCTCTGGCCCTGCGTGTGCCCTCTTACAAAGCCACGATAGTGGCCGTTACACGCCTTGTCCCCTGGGTAGGGCTGGCCATGGGATGGGGCACTGTAGCTGTGCAATAAAGTTTTGCAGAATAGAGGGGCAGGGGCCAGAGCAGGAGGGAAAGGGAAGGGGTGACTCTCAGAGCTGACCCTGTGGGCAGGGGATGCCCCCCTCCTGCACTTGCCCTGGCCTCTTTGTCCAGTCTCGGCTTCTGGGTGGGAGTGAGGAGTGGCGCTGTGCCAGGGCCAGGGCCATCCAGAGTGCCCAGTGTGCCTGTCCCTCTCAGGCCTCAGTTTCCCTCACTGTAAGATGGGTTCATAACACCCTTTTTTTAGGCCCTCTTGGGGAAACAAGCAAGCTGGCCCATGGAAGGCAGTGTGCTGGACATTTGGGTGGGCCTTGACAAAGCCTGACTTGGTTGGGGAGCAGCTGGGCCTGCCGAGGGAGGGCGGCGGGGTGGGGGATGCCCACGGAAGAGGAGGAGGGCACAGTGGCTGAGGGTGTGCTGTTGAGGGGGCAGGTCCCACATGGGGCCCCAGCTGTACCAGTGCTGTCCTGGGGTAACTGATTCTGCCTCAGTGTCTCCACATGGGAAATGGGCGAGGTGAGCACACCAGCCCCACAAGGAGCCTCCCGTGGACTCTCAAAGCCTGTACCTCCGGTGACAGATAAGAGGGTGGGAGATCGAGCCTGACACGTATGAGACTTGCTGTGCCTGTGGAGTCGGCTTGTCTTCATTTCTGAGCTGTGTTTGGGGCTGAGGAGCAAAGTGCTGGCTGGTCAAACCAAAGGAAGCTTCTAGGTGCAGAAGCCTTTGCATCTGAAGGTTGGTCATCCCTTGAAAGAGCAGTGGAGAATGTGACACAGTGGGCGTCTAAAGGTCCCTGAGCCATCCATTCCTCCCCTCTGTGCTTTTGAGTTGGGGGGACCCATGTCAGAGGGACCCATGCTCAGAGGGACCCTGATATGTGGGAGAGGTGGTGCTGTCCAGACCCGCTCGCTCTGCTCCTGGCCCACTCTGGTTTGTACAATGAGAACTTTGCATAAAACTGGGGTCCCACACCCATGTCTCTCCCCCACTGGGACCCCGCTCATGCAGCAGGAAGCATCTGGCAGGGGTCAGTGGGCGGTCTGCACCGCAGAGGTGTGGTGTCCTCGGGCACGGAGGCCTGTCTCATCACCGTGGACCCCTTGGGCTGGGAATGGGCAGCTCCCCAGGAAGGCATCTTTTCTTGTCATCACTTCTTTCCTTCCTATGTTTTCCAGGATTGCATAAAAGCCCCTCTATGCTAGCTACAGCCCCAAGATCATAGGACCCCATCCTTGTTTCCCCAAGACCACCAAAGTGCTGTGTTAGGCCCACTGCACAGATGGGGCTCACTGAGCCCTGCCAGGCTGGTGTTTCTGTTTCTGGCCTGTGTCAGGGAAGGCGGGCTCCCCTGGTCGCCCAGCGCTGCAGGGGACAGGTGGGTGGCACTTCCCAGGGTGGCCCCAGCCTGAGGGAGGGGGGACTCTGCCACAGCTTTCGGCTGCTCTGGGGAGCCCTAGGCTGCTGCCACCCACAGGGGTCTTCCGCTGCCCAGGCGGGCTCGTGGGCCTCACATGGTGTTGGAGCATCCTCCTGGCCCCGGGGGCCGGCACCCCCACACTCAGCCACTCACCCCTTTCCTGGAGGCAGAGGGTGGGAAGCATTCTGTGACGTGTCCCCCACCCCTCTGTGCTGGAGGCAACTCAGTGTAACCCTGTGCCTGGGTTTCCCTTGCCCTGTTGGGGCCCCCTCTCCAGTGGGTGGCTATAAAAATAGCACTTGCTTTCAGTTAGGAGCTGGGGGCGGCGGGGGTCCGGTTTCCCTGCTCCTGGAGGAATTACCGGCCCACATGTTGCCAGGAGCCTTGGCTGGGAGAGGCAAGCGTGGCTCCAAGCCGGCGAGCGGGTGGCGGCGCAGATGGAAACTCGATCCCGGCTCAGCAGACTGTTTGATTTATTTTAAAATCAAGCAGATGGCTGCTGCAGGGGTTTGTTTAAGTTCAGCTCCGAGCCGGGCCCACGGCCAGGAGCCTCGGGGCAGCTGCGCCAAAAATTTTTCAATGACTTTGGTCGTCTAACCACCTCTTCCCTCCCTTTTGAACTTGAGCCTCACCACACACATGTCGGCCGCTCGCGCCATCTCCATGCGGCCCGGCTGCGCCCAGCTCTCCGGTCCCCGCTTTGTCTTGCCGCGTCCACCTCTTTGTCCTCCCGTATCTGTCTGTCTCTGCCTCTGTCTCTGAGTCTGTGTGTCTCCTGGTTTCTGGGTCTCCTCACTACTCCCTTTCCCAGGAAAGCTTGCCAGCTCTCCGCCAGGCTCCCTGGCTTCCTCTGCACCCTCTGCCCTGCCCTCACCCACCCCCAGCGGCACCACTCCAGCCATTGGCGCGTGGGGGAACAGCCAAGCTTTGTGGCCATGCAGCGTCCCCTGGGCTGTCCCCTGTCCGAGACACTGTGGCTGGGAAAACCAGGCCTCCACCGTAAAATCCTGGAGTAGACCAGCCCTCTGAGGGCAAGCGGTGCAGCTCCCGCCCGGGGCAGGAAGGCCAGTAGCCTGCAGCTGTCCCTGCTGGGGTGGAGCGGGTGGCCTGGGCACCCATAAGGAGCCCACTGTGTGGCTGTGTATCTGGGGAGGCCGGCCGGGGGCTGCCAGCGGGATTCTCACGCCCCCACGTGCTCATGCACAGACACTCACACACCTCCCCCAACACTGCTGGTGGACAGACCAGGTCATATCCCCCAGGCCCCCAGAAGAACTGACTGGTCCCCTGCTCAAATGGCAGCAGGCTCTGCAACCCCAGACCCATCCCCTAAGGGACCCAGCACCCGCTGCCACTTCCTAAACAAAGCAAGGCTTTAAATAGCTGCCAGCTCTGTAAATAACCCCAGATCCACGAGGGGCGCTCTCTAGACAGGTGGGACACGGCCTCCAGCCAACCCTGTACCAAGGAGCGGGGTGGAGGGCTGATGGCACTCAGGCCCCACGGCAGCCCTGGTTGGGTCCAGGGTGTTTTTCTGTCTCTGGATGGGATGGCCATCTCTGGTTGATGTGGTGGGTTCTGACTCAGCTGCCCATCCCAGCCCCTAGAGTCACCCCAACTCAGTGACCCACCTCAGGGAGGGCGGGAGAGGCCTGCACTAGCCTGGCCACAGGGCAGCTGGGGGTCCACAGGGGCGCTGGGGAGAGGACAGGGCAGGACGCTGGCTCCACACCTCTCTTCCTTTCGGCCACGTCCACGCTGGCAGGGACCTAGCCTGGCCCCCAGTGCCCCTCTGCCCCGCCCCAGGGTCCTCAGTAGAATGACATGCTTCAGGGTAGAGGCCCCAGCTTTCTCCATCAGACTCTGCCCTGAATGGATCCAAGGAGACCTCAGGGACAGACTTGTCCAGAACGGCAGCGCGCGGAGCCCAGCCCTCAGCTGGGTCCAGAGCAGAACTCCTGCACCCCTTGCCTGAGGGCCAGTTGGTCAAGTGGTCACAGGACCATAGGATATGCTGGAGGCAGCGCCCTTGAGTGCAGGACCATGGCCTCTACACATCCCCGGGGGGGATAGTTTCACATCCCAGCACAATTGCATTAGTTCTCCAGGGCATCGTGGATGGTGGAAACCAGCCCGCCAGCAGCTTTAAAAATCTTTGTATCTGTTTTTCAAAACAGCCCATTCCCATCTCCCATGGCCATGTACCAGCATCTCTGTCAGATCAAATAATTTGAAAATTGTAATGATTTTGGCATTTCCTAGAACAGCCCAGGAAGCTGAAAGCATGGCCCAATTAAAAAATGCGTCCCAGTTCGCTTCGTGGATTGGATGGGTGGGGGTCATTCCTGTTGAAAATGCACCTTGGGAGGTGGGGAAGTTTTTGTTGATTTATTTTCTGTCTCTCTGGTCACCTGCCTGGGCTGGCCTTCACTGCACAGAGGCCTGGATCCACCACAGGGCTTCATTAATACTGTGACTTCTCTTCTCTTTCTAGTTTAATTTTTGTGTAAGAAAGAGGAAAACAAAAATTTAAAAGCTGCATATCCCCAAAGCTGTAAAACTTTTTGAAATTTCATTTTCTAGGTGGTTTTACCAGATTGATGTTTTTGTTCATTTACTGATTAGTTGTATGAAGGAGAATATGGTTTATGGGCAGGCAGGCATCAAAGCAATCACACCCGAGTATTCTACCTCAGGAAAACCCAGAAAAGTGCCTTTAGACTTACCAGTGTTATGAATTATAAAGTCTTCAAACTGCTAAGCTTGATGATGACCAAATGGGGCCAGCACCATTTTTCTTACCGTTCTTTACTGTATAAAAAAATAAACATCATGTAAAATTTACCATTACACCATCTTAAAGGGTCCAGCCTAGTGGCGTTAAGTGTTTGTGTGTGCTGTTGTGTGACCATCACCACCATGTAGTTCCAGAACTTTCTTATCACCCAAACTGAAACTCCATACCCACTTCCAGTGCTATTTTCAAGATGTTATGGAGGCAGAGACGCTGCCTGGGCAGCACAGAGCACACACAGAGGTTTTCCGTGTAGGGGCCAAAATCCCTGGATGCGGTGGAGAGAACAGACCAAGGAGCAGAAAACGGTGGCAGAAAATTGTATGTCGATGACAGGAGTGGACACAGAGAGGGACCAGGGGAGAAGCAAAGGAAGAGGGGGGTTGAGGAACAGAGGAGAGGTTCCAGAAGCCAAACTTAAAAAAAAAGCACCCTGGGTCTGGTTGGCAGCTGCAGAACATTGTTATATTTGAGTGGAGCTGGAGGCTCTACAGATTAGCGAGAGCTGTTCCAGTTCCAGTTTATAGCTTAGTTTGAGTCAGACTCCCTGGTTTCCTGGATGCCCAGTCCTTGGTGGGATCCAGAAGCTCCATCATTCATTCCGTGGAGGTCTGCTGAGCATGTTCTGAGTACAGGAGACCCAGCTCTGAACAGGTCAGACCTCCCTCCGCTCCCCACACCTTCCCCCATCCAGTTCATCTTCTGCAGGCGGACCTGACTGAGAAGAAAGGAGGGAACAGGTACACACCGTGCTGTCAGATAAACCTGCAGCCAGGTATCACCGGAGAGGTGGGGAAGCCTGGAGGGAGCTGATGAGCAGGGGCTGTATGGGGATTGACTGGCATGCTTGGGAGCGGCTGGGAGGCACAGCTTTGACTGGCAGGAGGGGCTGGTCAGGCGAAGAGTGGTCCTGGCAGAAGGGAAGAGGAGCAATCACTGTGAAAGTTCTGGTGGGGACGCGCTTGGGACTGTGTAGGTAAAGCGGGTGGTTGGCTCGGCCGGTGGGTGAATAGGGAGGAAGGGGAGCCCAGGAGGACTGGAGGATGTCAAGCCCTGAGAGTTCCAAGTGGGAAGGGGATTTGTTGGGGTGGTTCCCTGGGGAGATGTAACCTGATGGGTGGAACCCTATCCCTCTGGCTGCTGGGTGGGGAGCAGAGTGGAGAGGGCAGGCATGGACGTGGCATCAAAGAATATGTTGAGTCCCATCAGGGTCCACCAGCCACCCTTCAGTTGGCCTTTGATCACTCTGACTGCTTCGTGGAGAGTCTCGGGCTCTCTTCAGCGCCCCCTTATTGCTTGCTGTGTCACAAATGCCCCCAAATGTTGTAGCTTAAAACAAGGTTTGACTGGGGCTGGGCGGTCAGCTCCAAGATGGCGCCTCACACAGCCTCGACTGGAGCCTCAGCTCCTTGCCGTGTGGGTGTCTCCCTAGAGCAGCTGGCTTTGCCCAGAGTCAGTGACCCAAGAAAGAACCAGTGGGGAGCCTCAGTGCCTCAAATGACCTGGTCTCAGAAGCCACGCGTGGTCACTTCTGCCCTGTTCTCTTCACGGGACGCGAATCCCTAAGTCTGGCCCACACTCAAGGGCTCTGCCTCTTCAGGGGGAGGCATGTCAGAGCATCCATGGATATGTTTTTAAACCACCACACTCGCTGATCTCCATCTTTAATAGAGAGAGAATAGGTCTTGGGTCCCGAGCCTTCATTGGGCATTTTATTTGGCTAAAATTGAATAGCATTGCATCATTTTCACAGTATGTATTTTTAGGGTTATTTTCCACTTATGTTGCTTAATACTGATTTTCCTTTTAGGGTAGTCATGTACATTATAAATATATTTAAGCTTAAAAAAATGAGTTGACTTAAGGGAGATTATGAAGTAAGAAACACTAAGTAGATTTCAGAGGAAGGACAGAGAGAGTGAAAATGCCATAAAGTAGGAGGTGGAACGTGGTGGCCACGGCTGGGGCCTGCTGGCAGCAGAGTAGCTGAGAGTTCAGGCTCTGGGTTTGACCCCGGCTCAGCCTCCTGCAACTCTGTGACTGCGGGTGGTAATCTAGCCCCTTTGGACCTGTTTCCCTGTTGATAAAGTTAGTGAGCCACCTGCTGCCTGGGCGTTGTGGGGTATCCAGGGAAGGGCTCGGCACAGGGCCGGGTAGGGAGTAAGGGCCCATGAGTGTCCACTGCTATGATGGCAGCCTGTCCACACAGTCTTCAGGCTCCTTGAGATGCTCCTGGAGTGTGTGGGGGGGTGTGTGTGTGTGTGTGTGTGTGTGTGTGTGTGTGTGTAGCTGGAGAACTGAGGAGATACCCACCCCCTCTGTTCACTCAGAGCAGTGGTAGCACCTGTTGGTGAGGGGGGGAGGCTCCTTTGGGGGGCTCTTCATCTGGTCAGAACACTGAGATTGCCCATAAGAGATCAGTGGCCCGAGTAGCGGCCGTCCTCCTCACCCACTTGCCTGCCCAGCCGTCCTCCGTGCGTGCATCTTCTCTGTCCTTTCATCCATCCCATGCGTGTATGCGTCTGGCCTGCCTGCCTGCCGTCCGTCCTTCCACCTACCCATCCATCCACCAATTTCCTTTGCACTGTCCACACGCGTGTCCATCGCCCATCTGTCTGCCATGCACCTGCCTGTCCTCCCCCGTCCCTTCATAGTTCTGTCTTGCCTGGCTCCTCATGGCATCTACCTGTCCATGTATCTTGTTTTCCTTCGGGCGTCCACCCACCAGTCCATCCATCCATTCCTCCTTCCTTTCGTCCTTCCGTGCATCCACCTGTCCATCCATCAGTGCATTGGTCCATCCATCCATTTAACAGGCATCTGATTTTGTACTGCTGCTGCTGCTGCTTCTAAGTCGCTTCAGTCGTGTCCAACTCTGTGCGACCCCATAGACGGCAGCCCACCAGGCTCCCCCGTCCCTGGTATTCTCCAGGCAAGAACACTGGAGTGGGTTGCCACTTCCTTCTCCAATGCATGAAAGTGAAAAGTGAAAGTGAAGTCGCTTAGTCGGGTCCGACTCTTCGCAACCCCATGGACTGCAGCCCACCAGGCTCCTCCGTCCGTGAGATTTTCCAGGCACGAGTACTGGAGTGGGGTGCCATTGCCTTCTCTGGATTTTGTACTGAGAATGTAGCAATGAACAAAAGAGCCCCTGCCATCAGAGCATTCCTGTCCAGTCAGGGAGGCCTGTACATTGTGAAGGATGAGAAGAGATGGTGGGTTATGCTCTAATGGTGTAGTGAGCGCCTGCTGTATGCATGCAGCCTCATGATCAGTGAAGGCAAATGCATGAGGCCCTCATAGTGGGTGTGTGTCCACAGGACAGAAGTGTCAAAAGGGGATGTGATCAGCTCTACCTTGCAAGGGAGGGAATACTTGAAGGGCTCCTGTGGGATGTGCAGGAGGTGGCCGGAAAGGGTGATTGAGGTGGCAGGAACCACACAGGCAAGTTTGGGGATGTTTGCATGACTGAGGAGCCTCTGGACGGCATCCTGTCCTGGAGGAGAACTTGCAGGTTGGGGCCAGAGTCGGGGGTTGTTGGGCCAATTTGAAGGAAACTCTGGGAGTCGCAGAGGATAAGCGTAGGCAGAGAACGTAGCAGGGAGGTTATTTCAGGCCAGTCAGGACTCCGGATACATGCTGGCTCCGTGAGGAGCCCTGGGAGAAGGGAACTCATTCACTAATTCACTCAGCGTGTCCTGCATGCTGGCCGTGTGTGGGCACAGGGGGTGCAGCAGGAAACAAGACAGGCCAGGTCCTGCCTCACCATCTGATCGGAGGCCTCAAACGTTAAGCATAAATCGATGCCACAGGATGCCCTGCCAGTAGTGAGAAGAGTGTAGTAGAGAAGACACTGGGGTGGGGTGGCGGTGGGGAGCACTGCCTGGGATGAACAGGCTGGCCTCTCCCAGGATGGAGGGCAGGCATGCCACGGGGCATGGGGGGAGAACAGCTTCCAGACAGAGGGGCAGCTCACAGAGGCCCTGCGGTGGGTGCAGCTGGCCTGCTGGGGCAGATGTGTGATCCAGTCTCTACGGACCCTAGCACTCAGCTTGTGAGGAGTGAATGGACTATAGGCATGATGTCGGAGATCAGAGATGGAGAGGCCTGTACAGAGGGTTTGTGTTTTTTTTACTGTGGGTGCTGGGGAGCCTCTGAAGGTGGGTGAGCAGGGGAGGTTCCTGAGCATCGTTCTTGGGCAGCAACATGCAGGATGGCCAGGATGGGGAGGGCGAAGCTCTTGGGCCAAAAGCTTCTGGGGGTGCTGAGTCATGCAGTTAATGCCAAGGCTTTAAGATCACCTGAGCCTGGGACCCAGTCCTCCCCTGCCGCAAACCAGCGCTGTGACCCAGGCGAGGTACTTCTGCCTCTGAGCCTCCGTGTCCTCACGTTCAGAACAGGCCTAACCACGGGGCCTGTGTCTGGGGTTGTCATGGAGATGCCAGATGTCAGGAGTGAGCAGCCCCTCCCCTGACTGCGTAGGAACCTTGTGCCTGCTCAGTCGTGTCCAACTCTGCAACCCCATGGACTGTAACCCACCAGGCTCCTCTGTCCTTGGGGTCCTCTGGGCAAGAATACTGGGGCGGGTTGCCATTTCTTCCTCCAGGGGATCTTTTTGACCCAGGGATCAAACCTACGTCTCATGCATTGCAGGTGGATTCTTCACCACTGAGCCACCTGAGTAGGAACCTTGCTCACACTGATTCTGGCAGCTTCCCAGGCCGGCGAGAACCGCATGTGTCGTGGATGGATGCAGTCTGGCAGGAGGGCAGCTCTATCGTTTCTGATGAAAAGAAGATGCAGAGACGTGTCTCAGTGTACCATGCCGCAAAGGGGCCTGGGGCCTCCCGCCCTCCCTGGGGAGAGAACACACCCAAGTTACAAGGCCCCCAGCCCCGCAGTCTGTTCCGAGCTGTGCAGGGCCTGGGCGTCCGACAAGCCAAACAATTGTTTTTGAGTCACTGCAGTATGGCAGCCAAACGGAACTGCTTCCATGGTCGGCTCTGGCGGGAGGGGTGGAGGGACACCACCTCCTCCTCGAAGGGGAGGCTACTTGGCTGGAGTCAGGAGCACAGCTTGCAGAGTTGGGGTGGGGGGCCTCTGTGGACCTGGGCTGAGGTCTGCCCCAGGCCGACAGGGTGCCCACTTCGGGGCTGCCACGCTGGCTCTGGGTCGGCAGGGGTGGAGGGAGACGGGCGGCTGCATGGAGGGGTGTCTCTCCCTGCAGGCATCGGCAGGCTGGAGCCAGCTGCTCTGGCCTTGGCAGGGCGAACACAGAGCAAGTCAGCACAGCCTCCGCAGTGCCAAGGCCGGGAGCAGGCTTGCGGCTCCCGTTCCACTTCTGTGGGCGGGGCCTTTGTGCCCACCTGGCTTCCCCCTGGGGCCTGGCCCTCCTGCACCCCCACATTCTCTGACAGTGATGGCTAATTAGAGCTGATGTCCTCTGGGGGCACTTTCTATGTGCCAGGCACTGTGCAAAATGTTTTCATGTATACTAAGTTGTTTAACACTCGCAAAATACTGTTCGCATTTTATGGAGAAGGTGATGGAGGCACAGAGGAGTTAAGTAAATTACCAAAGGTCCCACAGCCAGCAAGTAGTAGATAGAGCTGATTCCAGAATCCATGCTTTTAGCTTCTTCACGAGATCACCTCCTACAGCCAATGTTGACAGTGCCAGCTGCAGCCCCTAGCCCCCGGTGTGCAAGAGGCAACCTTTCCCTTAAATTAAAGTGAATCCAAGTATAATAGTCTCAGCCCTTTCCTCTTGGTCACAAGCTGGCTGCCACAGCTCCAAGCATCGCATTCTTACAGGAGGATAGCATCCAAAAGCAGAATGGGAAGGGATGGGGTCTCCTTTGCCATTTTCTCTTTGGGGCAAGGGTGTTTTCCAGAAGACCTTAGCAAATTTGGGTCCATCTGTCCAAGTTGGGTCACATGCCCATCTGTAATTGCAAGGTGCTGGGAATACAAGTATCTGACCTTTCCAGACTTCACGCGCGGCAGGCTCTGCCATCAGAAAAAGAAGCAGATAGGAATGGCTGGTGGGGAGCAGCCCAATTGGCCTGATCTTCAAGCAGGGGTTGCCACCTCCATTTTACAGATGAGGAATGAGGCTCAGTGGCAGGAGCCTGGCCTGGGTCTGTGGACCCCGTGCTGGCATCGAGCATCTGGGCGGGGTGCTTCCTCCGCGTTCGTTTCAGAACTGCACCTCGAGCTGGGGGTCAGCCTCTGGAAGGCTGCAACAGGGCGTGTGTGTCTTTTGGGCGTCCTTGTGTGACTCAGGAATGAACATCTAGAAGGTTCTGAATCACCCTGTACTGTACTGGAACAGCTCGTGTTACCCACACTCCTCTCTGTTTGCAAATGCCACAAACCCAATTCCAAAAGTGTGTTTGTGGACTCCTGTAACCAGTGACGGTGCAGCTGAGCCCAGGCACCCTTGGATCCAGACGCATCAGTCCTTCCGCCGGTCTCCATCCTCAGCTTTGCTTTCCCCTGTGTGGAATGCATCCTCGGGCATGTTCTCCTCACGGGTCAGAGATGGCTAAGGTCAGTTCTAGGCTAGCATCTAGTGATTCCAAAGAGGGCACGGAGAGGAATTCCTGGGAAATGTGCCAAGGAAGATTCTGACCGGCCCACCCTTGTAGAGGGGAAAGGAGTCTGTTGGTGGACGGGGCCACTGGGTCAGGGAGGGACAGATGCTGGTTAGATACAGTGAAAAAGTTGCTTACTCCAGATGAGTGAGTGATGGAAAGGTGAAGGATAGATAGATGGACAGATGAATGGAGGCATGAATGTGCTGATGGTTAAACAGATAGGTGCTTAGATGGACAGATAGATGGACCAATAGCTGGATGTGTGGTTGGAATGGGAGACAGCTGGCTGACTGTAGCTCCCCCTCCTTTCCTAGAAGCTCCCTGGGCAGAGCTGCCTGTGTGAGTGATAATGCAGGCTCTACTGGGTCTTCCACTGAGGCAGCTAACTGCTTAGCCCCCAAAGCCCGTCTAAACCTTCAGTTTCATTTTTGTAGCAAGGTCATTTCTGCTCCTTCCCCCATGAGTGTCTTTAATAACACTTACTCTTCCCACAGCACAAAATGATGCCTTAGAAAACTTGAAAGATTTAGAACAACTTGCAAAAGCACATGGGGAGTCGTCATGGTCCTGGCCTGCGGACCCCTTGACTCTGCCAGCTGGTGGGTGTCCGTCTGTGGCTCTTCTCTGACAGCTGCAGGTGCCGGTGCTTGGCAGCCCCTGTGCTTTGGTTTAGGGAGCGCCAGCCTCATGGGGCCTGGTCCCAGCCAGACTTGCTTCCTCCCAGTGGGGAGATGAACGGTGGTGACCTTTTTGGCAGGCGAACCAGAACCAAGGTGTGGGCTGTTCCTACCTCTCTTTGGAGGTGTGTCTGTTGCTACAAGGCCGCAGGGAGGCGGGCGCTTTCACGGCTGCTCCCCTGGGAGCTGCCTTCTCAACTCAGAGGAACATGCACATCGCAGGAGGCCACGAGCTGCCTGCCTCCTTGGGGACACGCTCTGAACGGCCAGCCCTCACCTGAACGTGAATGTTCTGCCCATTTTCATACCAGCCTGTTCCCCTCAGGCAGGCTTTTCAGACCACCCTGTCAGACACCCTCAGAGGGGCAGGCAGACGGGGTCTCAGGCGCTGGATGGGCTATGAGTGTCCAGAGCAAAGAGGGACAGGGTTGCTCCCTGGTGCTGCTTAGGGTATGGGCTTGGGAGCAGAGTACACGGGTCCTCAGTTGGGTGCTGCCACTCAGGCCCTCACAAGGTCTGGCTGTGTTCCTGTGTGAGGCGCAAGGCAGGGAGAAGGCGGCCCTCTCCCCATGTCCTGGGTTTTCCTTCTTAGGCCCCGCAGAAACAGCAGCGCCCTGCTCTCAGGTACCTGCCCTTCTGCCCAGAATATCTGCTGCTTTTCATCAAACATGCTAGTGTCACCTCCTCCAGGAGGCCTCCATGACTACTCCAGTTGAAGAAAGCTTCTGTATACCCTGGTTGCCTCTCTTGGATATCAGCCCTGTGTCTGTGTCCTTTCTGATGTGGATGGACGTATGAGTGACTCTGGGTTCCAGTGTGTGACGCGCTTGAGCAGGACTCCCACGGCTGGGCTTCTGGGCATGTGGCCATGGGTCAGAGCGGGTGGTGGGCAGGCAGAGGCAGGGGACGTGCCTCTGGTCCCAGGGCTCTCTTGAGGGCTGATGCCTGGCCTTGTCCTCATTAGTGCAACGCATGGGGAAATAGCGTACCAGCCTTCTCGCCCCAAGAATCCGAGTAGTCACCTCCCTCCCTTGCAAAGCTGCTTGCAAAGATGAGGCGTCTGCCAAGCCACATTTATCAGCCAATCATTAATTCATTTCCTCATTTTTTATTAATCACTGCCACCAGCCAGAGCTTCAGATGGGGATGAAAAGCACTAAGGAGGCACCAGGTTGGCAGAATTGCCACCCCAACCAAGGGAACGGGGAGCTGGAGCCCGGCTGGGGCCCTCCAGTGGGGACTGCTCCACCTTTGGGGGCATTTAGAACAGCTCCAGGGGCCCTGCTTGTCTCCTTTCATCAGGGGGAACTGCTCTGACAGCCTGTGCACACACGTCTGTATGTTTGCATGTTTGTATTGCTGCGTGCATGTGTGTGGGTTGACGTTGTAGTGTGTTATGTGGTGCATCTGGGAGACATGGGTGTGTGATGTGGGTACACACAGAGCCTGTGTGCACAGTGTGTGTTCTTATGTGTGTGGTATGTGGGGGCTGTGGGTGTGTGACATGTGTACACACAGAGCCTGTGTGCATAGTGTGTGGTATGTGGGGGGGTGTGGGTATGTGATGTGTGTACACACAGAGCCTGTGTGCATAGTGTGTGTGCTTGCATGTGTGGCATGTGGGGGCTGTGGGTATGTGACATGTGTACACACAGAGCCTGTGTGCATAGTGTGTGTGCTTGTGTGTGTGGTACGTGGGGGGTGTGGGTGTGGTACGTGGGGGGTGTGGGTGTGTGATGTGTGTACACACAGAGCCTGGGTGCATAGTGTGTGTGCTTGCGTGTGTGGTATGTGGGGGCTGTGGGTGTGTGATGTGTGTACACACAGAGCCTGTGTGCATAGTGTGGGGGCTGTGGGTGTGTGATGTGTGTACACACAGAGCCTGGGTGCATAGTGTGTGTTCTTGTGTGTCATGTGGGGGCTGTGGGTGTGTGATATGTACGCACAGAGCCTGTATGCGTAGTGTGTGTTCTTGTGGGTGTGTCTGTGCATGTGGTGTGCGCAGTGTGCATGGGTGGAGGCAGGGGGAACACACAGACTGACAAGGAGTTTCTCTGGATGATTAATGGCCTTTGGAAGGAGGCGCCGCGTCCATCAGACGCTCCTGGCAGGTTCTGAGCTCGGCTCCCCGCCTGCCTCCTGGCTGAACCAGCCCAGGTGAGGCTGTGTTCCCAGCCGGTGGCCCAGGGCTGGTGGGCCAGGTCCCTGAGGGAACAGAGCCCCCTCCAGGGCTGCTTGCTTTCAGCTTGGCCTGCCCCAGGTCCTTTCTGCCCTTGCCCCTCCGCCGTGTGCAGTGTGGACCACCCGGTCAGCAACGCGGAATGCTGCTTTGACCCCCACCCCTAGGGCACCCACCCTCCAGGGACTGTTGTTCAGCAGGATCAGACCAGGGCCCAGGAACCTGCATTTTTAACAAGTGTCACGGGGGTCTGATTCTGGAGGGCTGCAGACCACACTTTGAAAAACCCACTAGTGCTACAAGGGAAGGTGCCCTCCCCCTTCTGTATTTGTCCCTCGTGCATCCATTCTGCCTCCCTTTCGTTGGCTGTGTGACCCTAGGCAAGTCACTTTACCTCTCTAGGCCACTTCCTCACTTTTTAATAATAATCCTGCCTCTCACTCATCTGGGGATCTTTCTGGGCCTCAGCTTCTTCATCTGTGCCATGTGGGTATACTAGCCCGAGCCTCCTTGGGTTCTCAGGTTCTTGGGAGGAGTGAATGAGTCATTCCCGTGGGCATCTAAGTGGCTGTCGCTGCTGTTCCATGCCCTGGAGCTAGGGTGTGTGGTTAGGGCCATGTGGCGCACAGTGGGTTTTCAGGGAAGTGAATATCTTTCTAAATCCTAGTAATAGCATCTGAGCTTACTGAGCTTCCTACCACCTGTGGCTTGCGACCTCCTTACCCCCATTTTACAGACAAGAAAACTGAGGCTCAGAGAAATCACGTGACTCACCTGAGGTGAGTTGGCCCAGGAGAGCTTGATCCCCAGACCCTTGGGATCTTATTTCTGCCCTTGGCCTTCAGGTTGGGGAGGTGGGTGAGGTTGAGGCTCCAAAGTCATTAACCCCCTCCCTTCCCCCAGCAACCCTGGGAACGCCGGCCGAGGGCACAGCGGGGCGGGCGGGGCTGGAGGGGTTGGGAGGCGTTGGAGCCACAGCCGCCAGCAAATCCAGCCCAGCTGGGGGATTAGACCGCATCTGGCTCGGTTTACACCAGAGAAACAAAGGCGGCTGCCGGCGCCTTTATCTGGTACGGAGGGTTGGGCGGGGGGAGCTGCCCTCAGCCCTGTGGGGGACCTGGGTGGAAGGGAGGAGCGGAATCTGGGCCCTGATCCCGACACTAGCTCCCCTATCTGCCCTGTGACCCACAGGGAGGTGACCTCACTTCTCTGGATGAAGGACAGAGTGTTTCTGGGGTGAAGTAGAGGGGCCAGGCTGCGGGGTAGGGGGGCAGGGAGTCCTCGGAGCCCCGGTTCCCTGCAGCTGCCCTTCCCAGGCAGCCTGCCCAGCCTGGAGTGGGGGTCCCCACCCTAGGGGCACGTGGAATGTGAGCACTTCCCCCTCAGGCTGTGGCCCCAAACTTAGCACTAGGTCTCCCCTTTCAGTCATAGAAGGGAAACAGCCAATAAAACAGAAAATCAGAGCGAGCCCGGAACTGCACCCCTCCTCCAGCAGCATGGAAGTGTTGGCTTGGGGGGGTGTGCTGGTTATTTATGCCTCCCTGACCCCAAGGGGGTTCTGGCCCCCGGAGGGGTGGGTTCTTAGCTCTCCCCCCACCGACAGCTCGCGGGTGTGGAGGTGTTCTGACTCCTCCCCGTCACCTTAGGGGCGGGGGCTTGAGCTCCCCCTCACCGCCTCAGGGGTGGTGTGGGCCTGGCTCCTCCCCAACGGCCCCAGGGCTGGGGGTGGGGGGTGCACCGCCTGCCCACCCCGGGAAGCAGGAGGGCGCGGGTGCCAGGCTGGCGGAGGTGGCCGGTGGGTGCGCGGCTCGCCGGAGCCAGGAGCTGACCTTATTAGCCGGGGGCAGCTGTTCGTGAAGCACATCTGGCAGCGGGCTGCGGCTGTATCCCGCGGACTGCCCCCGCCCCCCAGCCTGGCGTTACCTTCCAGGAATGCTGGCAGCGCCTCTCCATCTGGAGCGCGTTTCTGGGGCAGCCGGCGCCCCCTCCGGCGCCGGGCCCGGGGCTGGGGGTGGGCGCCGCCCGCCCGGATTTCCTGGCTCCTCCCTCCTCCGCTGCCGGTGTGGCTCCCAGGGTAGGCCCGCCACTGGGCCCGAGGCAGAAGGGGCAGCGGATGTGATGTGGCTTTCTTCCTGGGAGGAGTGCGAGGCCTAAGGACCAGCTGCTCGGCCCCCACTTGCCGAGAGGGGAAACTGAGGTCTGGAGGAGTCCGAGGCCTCCTATGGGGCCCTGTGGCTTCCGTGTGGTGCTGATTTTGGTGTTAACCTGACACCATACAGGTGTGATAGGTTCATTATCAACCCGCTGTGTGACCGTCCTGGCCCGGTGTTCACCTCTGGCTGGCTGGCTGGCTGGGTAGAAGCTCCAGGGCCTGGGACCCGGCTGAGGGGACAGTAACCACTGAAAGGCAAAGCAGGCAGCCCAAGGCTATGGCTGCGGGCAGACAGAGCCGTGTAATGCCTCTCTGGTTCCTCGCCCAGCCTCATCATTTTCAAGCTGTGTGATCTGGGTGTGTGACTTCACCTCTCTGTGCCTCAGCCTTGGCTGTAGAATGGGCTGGTAGTGGTGCCTCACACAGGAACGTGACACTGTAGGTGAGAGATAGCCTGAGAACAGCGCGGGGCGGGATGGAGCTGAGGGCTTCCATGAGCAGGGCCGGGGGAGATGCTGTGAAACACACACAGTCAGATGTACAAAAGAGAGCAGCAGGTACGTGTGTCTGAATCCAGAGGAAAGGTGGGTGGGCAGCTTGTAGCCAGTGTGAAGGCTGGGAATGCCCACTCTTGGGTGCATCTCTTGAACTCTGTGGCCAGGCAGTGGGAGCCCTTGAAGGTTCATGAGCAGGAGAGTGAGCTGGGCCCTGCAGCAGCAGTCCCCTCTCCACTTCGGGTGGAGCGTCCCTCTGCTTCACACTGACTTTTTGGCACCTACCAGGTACCCCAGGACCTCTGCCCAGCTGCCCCTGCCAGCGCCTCCCCAGCCCCACACCCTTCTCCTCCTGCAAGGCCTCCTGTGCATCTCGTGTACTCTGATTGTGTTTGTCACCTCAGCCTCACACCAGGGGTCTCCAGTGTAAAACTAGACGCTCGTGGATGGGGTGAGGGGGACTTCTGCAAAGACTGGTGGACAGGGGCCATAGGCCGAGGGCCTAGCATGGACAGAGGCTTGGAGAAGCGGTGAGCTTGAGTAGCTGCCTACTCTGGGGGCCTGTCCCATTGACTGGAATCCTGAGAGGGGAGTCCAGATTTGAAGTTGACAACAGGCTCCACCCTTCAGGGTTTGCCTTATCCTGGAAGTCATGGGGAGCCAGTGAAGGTGGGTGAGTGAAGCTCCTTGGGGCAGGATGAGCTTGTCTGCTGCACTGACCCCCAGCGTCTTGAGTGGGCAAGATACATCCTAGGACCCCCTAGTCACTGCTCAAGTGAATGAAGAAGGGGTATCGGGGAGCAAAGGCAAGGGCTTGGCTGCAGACAGGGTGGTGGGTAGGAGTGGACGGGGGAGCGCTGGGGCCTGGGCTCCTGGCTGGGCCACCCAGCCAGCTGTGCTGTCACACCCACGATGGGGGAGCCGCCGTGCGCATAGGCACCCCCGGGGGTGGCATCCTGCCAGGGACACTTTCTCTGCCCAAGTTCCCTGCAAGGCCCAGCAGGAAGAGTCTAGGGACCCGACCCTGGCCTGGTGCCATAGGGTACCTGGGGGGCCACCCCCAGCCCAGTCACCCGCCAGTCTGCCCTGACTCCCCCAGACACCAGAGCTCTCCCTCCAGCATCTGCTGCCTGCTTCCTCCCTCCCCCAGAGCCTGTTTGTTTTTCTTCCAGAACTATCGCCTCCCACGGAGGCAGTCATCCAAGGGAGGTGCTGTTCTGTCCCTCTGCCCTGCACAGCCCCGCCATGCCTCGCAGCCCTGGAGAGGATGCTGTGGGAAGCTGGACCCCGGGCGGGCAGGCGGCATCCTCAGATGCCGGGATTTCGTCAGCCTTGGCTCCCAGTTCTGTCGGTGGAATCCCGGGCGCGCATCCTGGAAGGGGGCTCTGGAAGGCCCTCTGCTTGTCTTGGCCCCTCTGCCTGCCCCACTTCGCCCCTCCCCCCGCAGGGTTTGGGTGGAGATCCGGTGCGGGAGGGCTCGGCGGGAGGCGAGGGCGGGGCTCTGCCGGGTTCTCCAGGTGGCCCCCGACCCGGGCCTGTTTGGAGCAGTCGCTGCAGCCTGCTGGCGCCTGCTGCTCTCCCCCATGCTGGCTCCACCCCTTCTTCCCATTTGTTACTTTCTTTTAGTCAGTTCATCTCACCCCTGATGAAGACTTACTGTGTGCTGGCTGGCCAGACCTACCGAAGTAGGGCCGTAGGAGGGAGCTGGGACCAGAGTGGGCTCCTGACAGACCACTGTTACTCTTGTGGAGAAGGGGGCGAGGTGTCTGATCTGCCTACATGAGGACAGATGAATATTGAGCGAGGTGTGAGCAGGGTGGGCCTCAGTGCCCCCTGCCATTCTCCTGGGGATTTGGGTAGGGGTTTGGAGGGGGCGGGGAGAGGCAGGAGCTGGGAGAGCCATGAGGAGGCACGTGGATGCACGCACCGATAGCTGAAAATTCCCACTGAGCCTCCCCTCTCCTGAAGCCTCTCAGCGGCTCCAGGCTCCTTCAGGGCCAGACGTCTTGCCCTTGAACTCGGTCTGCAGCTCTCCAGCGCACTGGGGCTGGGAGAGCGGGTAGGGGTGTAGCTGGAAGGGCCCCTGCTGGGCCACTGTGTCCCCTGAACGCAGTTGGGGCATCACCAGGGTCTGTGATTTTTTTTTAAAGTTGTTTAGGTGCCTTAAAAAAATTGTTTTTTCTTAACTGAGTATAGTTGATGTACAACGTTGTGTTAATTTCTTTTGTATAGCAGAGTGACTCAGTTAATCATCTATATTCTTTTCCATGAGGGTTTACCACAGGATACTGAGTATAGTTCCTTGTGCTGTTCAGCAGGGCTTTGTCCTTACTCCATTCTATGTGTAATAGTTTGCATCTGCTAACTCCGAGCTCCCTCTCCATCCCTCCCCCTCGGCAACCACAAACTTGCTCTGTCTGTGAATCTGTTTCTGTTTCATCGATGGGTTCATTTGGGTCATATTTTAGTTTCCACATTGTTGTAGCCACGTGTTCTGGGAAACAAACTCACTCAGAAGGACAATGCAGATAGTGGAGTGCAGTTTATTACACCGGAGGGCCCAAGGCAGAGTCTCTTAGCCAAGGACCCCGACCAGCATTTGTGAAAATCTTTTATACCCCATGTGTACGTGTCTGAACCCACCACTCCAAATCCTTTGAGACTTGCATAAACCAAGGAAAATACAATCCCAATAACCCCATCATTCATGTGCTATGTGCTAAGTTAAACAATTAGCCAATAATCAATAATTGCTTACACTCCGATAGATACAGAAAAATTTATGGCCTGTCTGGAGGAAGGGGTGATTAGTGTAT
This sequence comes from Bos mutus, assembly GCF_027580195.1. NCBI lineage: Eukaryota > Metazoa > Chordata > Mammalia > Artiodactyla > Bovidae > Bos > Bos mutus. The sequence goes on along the minus strand of NC_091634.1, from coordinate 51,329,371 downwards.
GTTTTCTCTTAGGCGATGAGTAACCTAGATATGATCTTCAAGGTTCCTCTGTCTTGAGGGAGTCTTATCCTTTTGTTGTTGTCTTCATAGGCACTAAACACAGAGTTCAGAGTCCATTGGAAGGGTGGCTGAGCATGATCAGCCTGAACGGGCCTAAGATGGAGTCCAGGCCCTATGAATTCCTTCTTCAACATGTAGGTCATATCATGTGGAATTTGTTTTTCTGACTTCCTACACTGAGGATGATCATCTCTAGTTGCAAGACTTCATTCTTTATCATGGCCGAGTAATACTTCATTGTGTGTATATACCACATGTTCCTTATCCCCCATCTGTTGATGGACATTGAGGTTGTTTCTGTGTGTTAGCTAGTAAGAATAGTGCTGCACACCTGGAGCCGTGTGAAAGGCTGAAGTGTGGATTAAAGGGTAAACTGAATCGCAGGCACACTGACTCAAGAGGCCCCGCCCACCATGGGCCGCTAACCTGAGACGTGCACCTGGGGATGGTCACCCTGGTGGGCGCACCTCCCAGACCCCATCACACCGCCTGGCAGCAGGAGGGTGAGATGCAGACCAGGGGACCACTCTGTGTCCGGAACGCTGCTCTGGTCCAGATGTCCAGCTCCACCACAGCGCTGAGCGACCTGGATGGTCGATGAACCTTCCCTGGCTGCTGTTTTTTCCTGAAAGATGGATGCCAAAGGCGACCCTTTCATGAGGAAGTCTCCAGCTGGACATGTTCACCTCATGTGACACTTACACCAGTATTTGAATCATTATTTTATTTAAATAAGACCCCTTTTTCCTTAAGTAAATTTGTTTTAAAAGAATCACTTCAGTCACTCAGTCATGTCCGACTCTTTGCGACCCCATGGACTGCAGCCTGCCAGGCTGCCCTGTCCATCACTAACTCCCGGAGTTTGCTCAAACTCATGTCCATCGAGTTGGTGATGCCATCCAGCCATCTCATCCTCTGTCATCCCCTTCTCCTCCTGCCTTCAATCTTCGTTTCCCAGCATCAGGGTCTTTTCATCAAAATTGTGGTAAGCAGCTGTGGCCCTGGCTGGATGCTAATGTTATTGTTGTTTTTGGAGAAGGAGCTTGCTGACTGTGATAAAAACTCCTTTTGGGCCCCTTTTGTTTGGATTGTTGAGATAAAGTTATATTCCTTAGTGTTTTAAGCAAGTTGCCTTAAATTTGTTATGTATCTAATTCTTAAAATAGTCCTTACCCCACACGCCCATTGCCAGTTAGTTGCGAGTTTTTTATATGCATATATGCCAGAATTGGTACAGATTAGGGGCCTTTAATAGAAAGAAGTTTCCTCCTCTGGCTGGAGGGAGAAGGAGGGACTGGGGCCCTGCCTTGGTGTCAGCCTTGTGCAGGCCGGCAGTTCCAGTGATGGACCCTAGGTGGCGCCAGAACCCCAAAGTGCAGTATCCCTCTCCAGGAGTTCCTCACCAGGGATCCTGAGTGTGTGTGCGTGCGCACACCCATGTGCGTGGTGTGTGTGTGTGTGGGGGGGGGGGTGGCACGTCTGTATATGTGAATGTGTGTATGTGAGTTTTGTCTCTTGATGTGCTCTCAGTAGTGGGTCAGGGTGTGTGTATATGTGGGCATGTGTGCCTTTGTGTATCTGTGTGTGTGTGTGGTTGTGAGTTTGAGGGAACCTGGACCACCCTCTCCACCGGCGGTCCACACCCTTGCTGGGAGCATGGTGGATGTGGGGTGCATGGACCCCCTGCCCGAGGCCCCAGCTGCAGGGCCCCTGTCCGCCCCTGCCTGGCCCATCCTCAGGAGATGTGATTAGCAGATGTACAGGGCCAGGCCATGATTTATGTTCCCGGTCGCCTAATTATTCCCAGCCTTGAAGGAGGAGAAATAAAATGCTTTGCAGGGCTGGGAACCCGAAATCCCAGCGGGGGCTACCCCACCCCCACCCCTAAAGGCCCCAGACCTCTCGCAGCCTGGAGAGGAGGCTGTGGGGGGGCAGCCAAGGGTACTGTGCCTGGAAGTGATGAAAGGGGGGCTCTGTAGAGAGCAGACCTGGGTGGGGGACGTCTGTCATCTCTTCTGAGTGCTGAAGTGGGGATTCAGGCCCACAGTGGTGCGTCCCCTGCCCTTGGCCCCAGCAGCCTAGTAGAAGGGCCAGACTGTGTGCCCCGAGGCATCATCCCGGTGCTCTTAGAAGGAGGTTCCAGCCCTTGCCTTAGGGCCCAAGAGGTGCCTCCAGATCTGAGCCCCACTTCCTGTCTGACTTCATCTTGTAGCCACCCCCACATCCCCTGCACCGTGGCCTCCTCCCACTTCTCAGATGTGTAAGTTCGTTCTCCCGTGGCTTTGGTGTCCCCTCAGGGCTGCTGCCCCTTCACGCTGTCAGTGCAGCCTTCCTTGGCCACTGTCCTTTGGCATACATCTCTGAGCACAGGGACCCTTGGCATCACGTGGGCAGGGTCCACATCCCCTTGTCACGCTGTCCCCAGTGCCTGGACCTGCACTTGTGGATGGGGAGTGCTCAGTAAATATTTGTGGTTTGGTGGAGGACAGACAGATGGTAAGCCTGCAGCCTTGCCGAGAGGCCCAGGCTCAGGGCAGAGGATCTCAGGACTCAGAAGCTATGGGGCCCCGTGGGTGGCGGGGAGGAGTGGCCTTGGAGACTGCTCAGGGTCTGGAGAGGCCTCATCCTCGGAGGAGTGCTGGTCGCAGCTGGACACACAGGTCCTCTGTCCCTCCTCTGGGAGCCTGGCTCAGGCCCTTGGCCCCAGGGGGCTGTGTTTTGTCCCTAAGCCTCCAGCAGAGAATTTGCTGCTCCCAGAGGAGGTGCACCAGGACTGCGGAGCTCAGCTCTGACCTCCTGGGGTCCCTGGCCTTGAGCACCAGGGGCTCCCTGGTGGCTTTGGGCAGGCCGGTCACTCAGCCTCTGTGTGTCCCTTCACACCCCTGCGTAGGTTGGTACGTGGGCTGTCCCTGTCCCGGGGACCTGAAGAGGGGAGGTAGGGAGGGGCTGGTCTGTGATGGCTGCAGGAGATGGCTGATTCCTGCCTTTCTTTTCCGAGCAGTGTCAGAAACACATAGTGTGATGAGCAGCCAGGCTGGACATGCACTCGAACTCGAGGGCCTTTCTGTAGAAGGGTCTGGAGTCCGTGCCGTGGTGGTGACTCTCATCTTTTGGCCATAGGAATCCCTGGGGGATAAATCAGCCAGTGGCATGTGGTTAGGGCCTGCTGCGGGCAGCCCTGGCCTTAGAAGGGCTTTCTTGGGGCCTTGCAGCCCTGCCCGTCTACCTGTGGGGCCAAGGACAGGCAGGCCTCTGGCTGTAGGGGTTGCAGGGGAACCTGGTGGGGAGGTGGGCCTGGGGCCTCAGGAGCATCACACCCCCTCGCAGAGCTCACAGCCCCCTCTCCCTTGGCTCTCTCCTGTGTGTCTTTGTGCCTGACTCTGTCTACCCATCTCTCCCTGCTTCTTGACTCTCTGTGACTGTCTTTGTCATCCTTGCCACCTTTGTCTCTTTCTCTCCTTTGGTCTCTTCCCCCTTTTCTGTCTCTCCTCTCCCTCACTTCTCTTTTCCTCTCCCTCCTCTTCCCCGCAGCCTCCTCTCCCCCTGCCTGCGCGCTCTCTGAGCAGCTGTTACCTAATAGGCTGTTAATGATGATACAGTAAGTGGAAGGCAGAGTCCTGCGGGAGCCGCCATGATCTGTGTAATTGGTCTCGACGGAGACAGAAGTATCTAATATTTACACACCAGCATTAGTCCTTTGGGAGCCTTATTTTGGCTGGAGCCAAGCTGGGAGAGGTGGTTCTGGCTGGTACTATCTCCCCCATCTGCACCTGCTCAGAAGGTCTTTGGTCGGTAGGACCTGCTCTCCTTGGGTGGGGATGCCAGGGCCTGGGACATGTGGGCTCAGTTGGGGAGGTGATCTGACTGGAGCAGCGGGGGTGGGTGCTGAGCATTCAGCACCCCCTCCAGTTGGTTCTCCAGGGGACATCACAAGGCAGGAGTCCCCTAAAAGTGAGGCCAAGGTGGGAGAGCTTAGGGCTGGGGTGGGGAGGCGGAGTGGGAGGGACAGACAGGTGGGGGCAGAGACAGACAGGCGGCAGCTTCCAAGCGATGTATGTGAAACTCTGGATCCAGCTGTGCCTGAAGTCCTTCTGCCCGGGACTGCTCACCTTACCAAGTCAAGTCCATCTTGCTCGATTTGCTTTTGAGGCACAGCTGAGAAATCCTGCCTTACCCAGGCATGAAAGGTTTTTTAAGCAGCCATGGTGTTTGTTCAGATTTTATTGTACCCAGTAGCCCAGTATACCCAGTCAGGAGGAACAAAGCTGGGCCAGAGCCCACCCCCCGCCTGACTCTTTCTGTCCGTCCCAGGGCACAGTGGGGGATGCTGGTGGCAGACCCCTCCCCTGGCTTCCCAGCAGGAGGAGTGGGGCCCAGGAAGGGGCAGTTCTGAGGAGCGCCTCATGGAGATAGCAACCCCTGGGATGACAATGTCAGCCCAGCAAGCTCACGGCACAGCTGGGAGGTGAGCCAGGACCCCCAGCTCTGGAGCCGGGGAACATCTCTGGCTAAGGTCGCCGCTGGCCTGGGGCGTGGGGGCCTCACACATTGGAAGTCACTCAGTGGAAACGACAGCTCCTCGGAGCAGAGCTCTGGGCTCTGTGCCACCACACGGGACAGGCGGGCATCCAGGCCAGGCCTCAGGGCCAGGGGTCTGGCTGGGGCTCCCGCTCCCCAGCTGTCTGCCCAGCAGGATGCTGCAGGCCTTCCACAGGGCTGTTCTGGGGCTGTAGCCTCTATAGTAAACCCCTTCTTGTAAGTCGTGTTTCCCTGAGTTGTATGAGCCTTTCCAGCAAATCATCAAACCCGAGGAGGGGGTTGTGGTAGTTCCCCCAGTTTAGAGCTGCTCAGCTGAAGGCGAAGGCGCCCCAGGCTGGCAGTGGGCATGGACGCCGGTGACAGAGGGGGTGGGCCTCATGGCCTCAGCTGTTGCTCACCGACGCATCCTGCTTAACTCTGCTGGTTAGCATTAAGACTTGAGTTAAATTGTAGGAGCCCTAGTTCTGTGGGTAGAAATGGATGGTCATCGTGGGGAGGCATGTTATTCTGGGATCCTGAGGGCCTGGCTCTGAGTGGAGCTCAAGAAGTGAGTGCCAGGCTCGCCCTGCAATGAGGCGGGAGGCAGGGGCCCAATGCCCAGACGCCCCCGGAGCACAGCCAGTGTTTCCGCTGTCATCACAGCAGCTGCGATGTCCTGGGTCCAAGAGCCATGTGACAGGGCCACCCAGTGCCTCGTTCTCGCATCTTGGCAGCAGGCAGGACACTGGGTCCTCTTCTCTGGCTCTTGCGGGTTGCCTGAAGAACAGCACCCGAGAGCCCCATGCTGTGTGCTCTGTGTTTATCGTGTTGGCCGTGACCTTGGGCAGCTCCTCGCCAACCCTCTCTAGTTCCGTCCACTACCCTGCACCAGGCCGAGCCCTTGGCTATCCCCGGAGAGATCCTCTCTCCCTCCCCACGGCAGAGAAGACGGTGGCCTTCTTTCTGAAGGTACTTGGATCCCTCGCCACAGGTCCCTGTTCAAGGTGGCCAGTGGTCATGCATACACTACTTGGTCTCTGGCAAAAACCCCTGCCAGCTCCAGGCATGTGCCCCCAAGGCTAGGCCCTTGAGCACCCACTGACAGTTTACAAACTGAGCTCCCTCCAGGGCGAGCTGGGCTTTCAGAGACAGGGCGGCCGCCTCCTGGGACCCCCGACGAGGCCTCCCCTCCCTGAACCACCACAGCCCTGCCTGAAAAGCCCTTTGTCACAGAAGCCCTTGCAAGTGCCTGTTATATCTCTGACCACAGAATAATATGGGGCTCATTCCTTTTAATTTTTATAATTTTGAGAACACCCCACCTTATGAAAAGTAGCATTTGGTAAGTGTTAATACTGGTTTTTAAAGTAAGAGTTTTGTAATGGTTCACCCATTTAAGTGTAGAGTTTAATGAATTTTAGAGTAGTCACAGATGTGTGCAGCAATCACCAGCGTCGAATTCTGGAATATTGCATCAGTTCAGTTCATTTCAGTCGCTCAGTTGTGTCCGACTCTCCGTGACCCCATGAACCGCAGCACGCCAGGCCTCCCTGTCCATCACCAACTCCCGGAGTTCACCCAAACTCATGTGCATCGAGTCGGTGATGCCATCCAGCAATCTCATCTTCTGTCATCCCCTTCTCCTCCTGCCCCCAATCCCTCCCAGCATCAGGGTCTTTTCCAATGAGTCAACTCTTCGCATGAGGTGGCCAAAGTATTGGAGTTTCAGCCTCAGCATCAGTACTTCCAATGAACACCCAGGACTGATCTCCTGTAGGATGGACTGGTTGGATCTCCTTGCAGTCCAAGAGACTCTCAAGAGTCTTCTCCAACACCACAGTTCAAAAGCATCAATTCTTTGGCGCTCAGCTTTCTTCACAGTCCAACTCTCATCACCACTGAAAACCAACTCTCATGACCACATGACCACTGGAAAAACCATAGCTTTGACTAGACGGACCTTTGTTGGCAAAGTAATATCTCTGCTTTTTAATATGCTGTCTAGGTTGGTCGTAACTTTCCTTCCAAGGAGTAAGTGTCTTTTAATTTCATGGCTGCAATCACCATCTGCAGTGATTTTGGAGCCCCAAAAAATAAAGTCTGACACTGTTTCCACTGTTTCCCCATCTATTTGCCATGAAGTGATGAGACCAGATGCCATGATCTTCGTTTTCTGAATGTTGAGCTTTAAGCCAACTTTTTCACTCTCCTCTTTCACTTTCATCAAGAGGCTTTTTAGTTCCTCTTCACTTTCTGCCATAAGGGTGGTGTCATCTGCATATCTGAGGTTATTGATATTTCTCCCAGCAATCTTGATTCCAGCTTGTGCTTCTTCCAGCCCAGCGTTTCTCATGATGTACTCTGCATATAAGTTAAATAAGCAGGGTGACAATATACAGCCTTGATGTACTCCTTTTCCTATTTGGAACCAGTCTGTTGTTCCATGTCCAGTTCTAACTGTTGCTTCCTGGCCTGCATACAGGTTTCTCAAGAGGCAGGTCAGGTGGTCTGGTATTCCCATCTCTTTCAGAATTCTCCTTATTGCCATATTCAGACTTAAATTGAAGAAAGTAGGGAAAACCACTAGACCATTCAAGTATGACCTAAATCAAATCCCTTATGATTATACAGTGGAAGTGAGAAATAGATTTAAGGGACTAGATCTGATAGACAGAGTGCCTGATGAACTATGGACTGAGGTTTGTGACATTGTACAGGAGACAGGGATCAAGACCATCCCCATGGAAAAGAAATGCAAAAAAGCAAAATGGCTGTCTGAGGAGGCCTTACAAATAGCTGTGAAAAGAAGAGAAGCGAAAAGCAAAGGAGAAAAGGAAAAATATTCCCATTTGAATGCAGAGTTCCAAAGAATAGCAGGGAGAGATAGGAAAGCCTTCCTCAGCAATCAATGCAAAGAAATAGAGGAAAACAACAGAATGGGAAAGACTAGAGATCTCTTCAAGAAAATTAGAGATAGCAAGGGAACATTTCATACAAAGATGGGCTCAATAAAGGACAGAAATGGTATGGACCTAACAGAAGCAGAAGATATTAAGAAGAGGTGGCAAGAATACACAGAACTGTACAAAAAAGATCTTCATGACCCAGATAATCACGATGGTGTGATCACTGACCTAGAGCCAGACATCCTGGAATGTGAAGTCAAGTGGGCCTTAGAAAACATCACTACGAACAAAGCCAGTGGAGGTGATGGAATTCCAGTTGAGCTATTTCAAATCCTGAAAGATGATGCTGTGAAAGTGCTGCACTCAATATGCCAACAAATTTGGAAAACTCAGCAGTGGCCACAGGACTGGAAAAGATCAGTTTTCATTCCAATCCCAAAGAAAGGCAATGCCAAAGAATGCTCAAACTACCGCACAATTGCACTCATCTCACATGCTAGTAAAGTAATGCTCAAAATTCTCCAAGCCGGGCTTCAGTAATACGTGAACCGTGAACTTCCTGATGTTCAAGCTGGTTTTAGAAAAGGTAGAGGAACCAGACATCAAATTGCCAACATCTGCTGGATCATCGAAAAAGCAAGAGAGTTCCAGAAAAACATCTATTTCTGCTTTATTGACTATGCCAAAACCTTTGACTGTGTGGATCACAATAAACTGTGGAAAATTCTGAAAGAGATGGGAATACCAGACCACCTGACCTGCCTCACGCCTCAAAAAAATCCCTTAACGCTTAGCAGTCACTGTCCATTCTTCCCTGCCCTTGCCTTAGCAACCACAAATCTATTTTACTTTCAGTCTCTGTGGATTTACCTCTTCTGGAGATTTCCTGTAAATGGGATCATTTGGTAGGTGTCCTTGTGAGTCTGACTCCTTTCACTTGGATGAATGTCCTCCAGGTTCACCCACGTGGTAGCATGTCCGTGCGCCACTCCTTTGTGTGGCTGAGTAACATTCCACGGGACGGCCGTGCCACATTGGGTCCATCCTTTCACCACTGATAGGTGTCTGGGCTGCTGTGAATGCCTGTGGACAGGTTGTGTGTGGACGTGTTTGTCTTGGGTTCACACTCCCGGGAGTGGAGTTGCTGGGTGACTGCAGGCTCGGGCCCCCTTGCACAGTACCACCTCCCCCAGCTCTTCAGGGTCCTACCCCGGTGTTACCCGGTCTGGTCCTCTCACAGATGTCCTGAGGGCAGCATCACCTGTTCCTCCCAGGAAGGACTTGGGTCTTGTGTGCCACTGTGTGCTAGTCCTGAGCCCAGCAGGCACAAAGTAGGTGTTCAGCTAACTCAGGACGGGAGACTGAACCATGAGACCTGGAGCTTCTGCCAGCCTGGTCACCCCTCTGCCCAGGGGGCAGCAACTTCCCTTTGGTGCCTTGCTCAGGACATGTCAGCGGTCAGGAGAGCAGACACTTCTGAACTCCCTGTTTCACTGGGCTCAGCAGAGGTGACAGGGCCCAAGGTCACTGAGCCCTGCTCAGCCTCACTTGGAAGCCAGACAAGGCCAGAGTCAAGGGTAGCCCTGGAGGAGGCCTGTGGCTTGCCTGCCTGCCCATGAGATGCCTACTGGGCATTCCTGGGCCATCTGACCTTGCCTACTGTGGCCAGACCCCCAGCTTCCCAGGTTGCAGACAAGGCTCTTTCTAAACCCAGAAGGCTTTTCTTGTTTCCTCAGTAATTTTGTGTGCAGAGGCCCCCGTAATGCAGCAGCTGCCCAGTGGCCTGGCACCCGGCTCTCTCCTCACCCCTGCCCGCCTCCCCGTCAGAGGCAGCTCATTCGTGGCTGCATGACTGGATTAGGGGCTTCCTCTCACCCCACTGGTCCTCTGGGTGACCAGGCCCCACCAGGTACTCAGACTCCGAGATGCTCAGAGCTCCCCATTTGCATCTCCCTGGCAGGGGTACCGCCTGGTCTGTGATTGGCACAGTCACCTGCCTAGTGCAGAGAGGGCTCCATGGTGGTTTGCCAGATGGGAACCTAGCAGTCAGGTTGAGCTTCCTGCCCTTTCCTTCCTCCATCAGAGCCAGCGTTTATCCAGCAAGTGTTCTGTACCAAGATGATGCTACTGTGTGCATCGAAGTGAATGGAAATAACAGCAATGCTGACTCCCATGAACTGCGCCCTCCCGCGAGGCCACGCCCTCCCGGTCACACACATACATCCCTCTACCCTCCGCCCCATGGGGTCCCGCCCTCCCACTCTGAGGTTGGGGTTGTCTCCCCATTTACAGCAGGGACCCAGAAGATTAGAGAAGCTGGTGTGGTAGCTGGGTAAGCAGCAAGCCTGCACAGATGGGCCCCCCTCCAGGACAGTAAGCAGTGCTCATGGGGGTGATACCTATGCTGCCAGACAGGTGGCTGGGGGGCATCGGGCCAGGAAGTGCCCAGGCGGTGGAGGCGCAAAGACGGATCGGATCCAAGCCCCACACTGTGGGACTGAGTCCAGGCAGACGGTTCACCATTCTCAGCCTTGGTTTCCTGGTGCCTAAGAGTGGGCCTGAGTCACCCTCTGGGTGTTCAGTGAGAATCAGTAAACCCATGTGTGTGCCAGTCATTTTTCTTACCTGGGAGGCAGAGGTCATTGATTGGATAGTATCCCCCCAAATGCCTGTCCACCCAGAGCCTCAGAATGTGACCTTGTTAGGAAGGAGGGTCCTCACAGGTAGAGTTTGTTAAAGTGGCGTCACACTGGATTAGGGCCCTAAGTCCAATGACTGGTGTCCTTATGAGAAGAGGGGAATCTGGACACAGTGGCATGTGGGGACAGACACAGAGGACAGCCACATGAGGACCGGGGCCAAGATGGAAGGTACGCTGCCACAGGCCGAGCTGAGGACCACTGGCCGTCTCAGAAGCAGAAGGAGGCAGGAGGGCCCCACCCCTTGACCCCGGACTGCTGACCTCTAGAGCTGTGGGAGGACACATTTCTGTGCTATTCGGTCCATGAACTTATCTAATCCATTGTCATAGGTAGGAACTGTTCCTGGCTCCATCTCAGAGATGAAGAGACTGAGGCACCCAGATGGGGTCCCTCACCTGAGCTGCACAAGCCGATAGATGACAGAGGCTGGACCTGGGAGCCCCGGGATTGTGATTCCCGAGCCCCCCAAGGCCACCCCTGTATATGGGGCTCAGGGACCCTGCCTGGCCTTCAGGAGGCGCTCTGAGTGCTGCTGACACTGCCCCATGGAGCCGCCTCGGCCAGGCTCCTGCAGGGGACTTGGTGCCTGCGGACGCTGGGCCTGTCCTCACATGCCCAGCAACGCCTCCTGAACTGTGCCGGGCTCTGGAACTTTCTGCCTCTTACTTTGGACTGTGCTCCCCTGTACTTACTATGGAAATCACCTCTTGACACTGTGGTTTAAGGAGACCACTCCCCAACCTCTCGATTTCCCCCAGCTCCTCAGGCAGACCCCAAGCCCACCTACAGGACAGTAGATCTCCGGGAACACACTTTGAGAAGCACTGATCAGGTTCAGGCTTCTAGCGCAGAGTGCCCTGGAGACTCTGCTTCTCGGATTGTCAGAACAGGAGTTCAGCGAGGCCAAGGTCTCAGAGGGGACCCTAATGTCCCCATGGGTAGGAGGTCATGGGGGACTCATAGGACCAGAGCTTGAGCAAGCTAAGCCTCTGGCAACCAGAGAATTCTATGGGGCTGTGTCCGGCCCAGCCCCCCTCAAGTTGCAGATACACAGCCAGAGGCTGTGGGGCCCAGGACACGTCTGCCCTTGCAAGCGCTGTGGCCTCGAGCAAGGCACTCAGCCTCTCTGAGCCTCAGTTGAATAGCCTGTGATACGGGATCACAGGCCCACCTCGCTCACAGCAGGGCTGGCCCTCCTCCGAGCGGCTCCCTGTGCAGCTTGCTCCACATAGCAGTTGGGGCGAGCTCCAGCTCTGAGGCACCCCGCCCCCGCCAGCAGGCTGCTCGCAGACCCGTGAGGATGCTGTGACAGGGACAGCATATGGCGGGCATATGCCACGTGGGAATGCGGCTGCCCACGGGAGGAGGTGCGGGAGTCCTGGGGAGACAGAGCTGAGCAGGCACTGGTGCCAGCGATTCGTGGCACCTGCTCGCGCCCTGGTCTTCCCTGGAGGGTGAGCCTCCGTGCCCTGGAAACTTGGGGTACCATGGGGGACCTCCTGGGGTGATGGGCAATGTGCCTTCAGCCCACTAGATGTCGCTGTCCTCTGCAAGATCCAGTGGACCCACAGCCTAACCGGACCTGGAAATAGGATGGGGTCCCTCTCAGGGAGACGGCCCTTGCAATTTCCCCTTGGCACTCCGAGAGGTCAAGTCACTGGCCTGCGGTCACAGAGCCAGGAAGTGGCAGAACCAGTATGGAGTCCTTTCACGGTGTGGTGTCAGAGGTGAGGAGAGCAAAGGGGAAGGTCCTGGGTGCCCACTAAGCCCTCCCTGGCCCTCAGGGTCGAACTTTTCTGCCTGTGGAGGCTTCCCTGGGTTCCTCCTGTGTCCCCTTTGGCCCATGTGCCCTGAAGGCCTTGTCCTCTGGGCTGCCTAGGCTGGGACATGTGGTGAACCTTCAGGCATCTAGTACATGCTCTGCTCTTGTGCAGTGGCCCCTTGGTGTGGCTGTACTGAGGGGAGGGGTCCACTGAGCCCCCAGGAGCTCTGGCAAAGGGGTCACAGCTTAAGACAGATGGCTCTGAGCTCTCAACTTCTAGGGGCCTCTGCCACCAGCTGGGAAGCTGTCATGGTCCCCACCTACAGGGGCTCCTCCCCTTACTTGCTTTGAGTCAGGTCACACCCCAGGAGACAGGGATGATGGTGTTTCTGGGGAAGCAGCAAACCTTTGCAGGGGAGGGATCCTGTGGTCAGAAAACCCCCCAGTGCGAGGGACGCAGGCAGGGGTCCCACTCATGGGTAGGGGTGGGTTCAGAGTTCCGAGCCACACGATGGTGTGTGCTGTGCCCGTGACAGCGGGGTGCAGGGAGGTGAGGGCACCCAGCCCACTGTGCCCCTTACAGCCCCCCCTGGAGAAGGGGAGGCTGGGGCACAGCCCCTCAAGACGGCGGAGGATGGTCTCGGCGAGGACCTGGCGCCCACTGCGATCCCGCGAGAGCAGATGGCCAGGGAGAGGGGCGGAGGCGGCAGCAGTTGGTGCCGCCAGCTTCCGGCTCCCCCGCGGCGGCGGGTGTGAGAGGCGGCGATGGGAGCGAGTGGCAGAAGCCCAGCCGGCTGTCGCCACCTCCCCCGGCCCCCCAGCCTTCCTCAGCCCTTCAAGAGGCTTCTCCCCAAATACCCTGCCTGGAGTCTGCTGGGGAGGCCTGAGAGCCCAGGTGTCAGAGCCTGATCTGAAGAGGTGGAAGTCCCAGCTTCCAGCCAGCCCAGCTCAGTCTCTTCCTGGCTCTGTGACCCAGGGCCATGAAGACACCCATCCCAGCCTTGGTTTCCCAGTCTGTACAATGGGGTGATGTCAGTTTCTACTTTTGAATTCTGACTCGACTGCATGGAGCTGTGTGACCTTGGGAAGGTTCCCTAACGTCTCTGTGCCTTGGCTTTCCCATCTGTAAAATGGGGAAAGCTATAATACCTGACTTGTAGTATTGTGGACTGAAAGGGTTCACTCTGGGAAAAGCATGAAGGGGCCAAGGGACACCAGGAGCCACGAGCTCTGCCCTCAGCAGGGAGATTTAGATGGCACCGAGCAGAGGCCTTAGGTCGAGAGAAGCACAGCCAAACTGGCAAGAGCGGCCGTCGCCTGCATGCTGGTGTGCCCAAGTGCCTCCCACGCGGAGCTCGCTTAACCGCACAGCGGCCGTCGCCTGCATGCTGGTGTGCCCAAGTGCCTCCCACGCGGAGCTCGCTTAACCTCACAGCGTCCTTGGGTTTGGCACCATTACTGATTCAGTTTACAGACAGACCCAGGCCCAGAGCAATGAGGGCGCTGGCTTAGAGTCACTGCTGTGTTTCCCTCTGCAAGCCCTCCTCTGCTCCGCCTGCCTCTCAGCACCTGCAGATGCCGCACTTGTGGCCAGGGTCCCAGGTCCTGTCACCTCTCCCCGCTCCCGCCCGCCACTCAGCCAGCCGTCCGCGGTCTGTTCCAGTGCCCGGGGTGGCTCTGGTCCTGCCATGCCGTCAGCCTTGGGATCTGTCCTCTCCCCTGCCTACACCCTAACCTCCGCTGCACTAACCCTAAACAGACGTTTATTCCAGAGGGAGCGTGTCCTGCATGGGGCGGGCGGCCACTCAGCAACACACAGTTAGAAATCCCAATGCTAGTCTCACTGACCGACTTCCAAGTGCTCAAAAAACATACATGGCTGCCTGGCGGCTGCCGCCTTAAACAACACAGATCTAGAACATTCCGCTGATGCCTCCTGGGGAGGCTTGGGGAGGCAGTAGAGACGCAGGGTGGGCTGCATTGGCGGTCCTCGTCTGAGAGGCAGGTGGGACATGTTGGAACCGCTCTCTGCATCTTATGCCATGTTTCCCCAGGAACTCAGTCTGTTCTGTTTCACCAAACCTCGAGCACATGGGCTGGGCATGGATCGTTCTTATATATATTTGTAAATTGATTTGTAGAAGTCTTAAAAGACATGGAAAATGGAACCATGTCTAGGTAAGCATTTTACAGATTGCCTTTGCTGAAAAGAAGAGGAAAGTAACGTCTAGTCTCTGAACGTCTTGGATGTTGATCATCCTTCCTCCTGGCCTCAGTTTATGCATCTGCTCGAGGGGTGATCTCCTGGGCCCTGGCTCGGAGGTCCTGGGACGCTGGCGTGGGGAATGGTGGGGCGCACAAGGCCTGGACTCAGAGCCCCGCTTTGCCCAGCAAGCTTAGCCTGCCTTTGGGGCCTGGGTTCCTTCATTCCTAGAATGGGCAGAAGAGCCCTGGCTGAAGTGGGGAATCTCGACGGGTGTTGGGGGTGCATGTTCAGCACCTGAGAGAGGCCTGGCGAGAGCAGGGGAAGGGGCAGAATAGTCAGAGCTGGGCACAGAGGCCCCTCACTTGGCACCCAGTGCCACCCAGACCTGGCCCAGTGAGGCCATTTTCCTGCAGGCCCATCACACAGCCGGAAAGAGCCCTGCCCCCTGTCCTGTGATGGAGGGAGGGAAAGGGGCCTGGAGCTCCCTGGGAACGGGCGTCTTCCTGGCCTCCTGTCCCCGGAGCAGGGCTCTGAGTTCTTCCAGGGTGCAGGTGAGAGCAGGAAGGGTTCAGCAGGGGTGAGTGCCGCTGCCCTTGTCCTCAGGGCGGGGGACAGAGGGGCAGACGGGCGGGGTTGATCTCAGTGGGTCTTTTGTCCCTCCCCACCCTCAGCAGCCTCCCCTCCGCCCCTCAGCCTGAGCGGTTGTGAACATGCCTGCCTGTTCTTCCTTCCATTCAGCCCATTGCACTGGGTCCCTACTACACGCTGCAGAAACGAGGACCACAGCCAGTGGAGCGCCACCTCCTGGACCACACAGCCTCATGGCCCTTCCCCGCTGAGTTAGAGGTGTGAGGAGGCGGGGGTGCCCATTGCCTCAGAAGGAATCAGAGAATTCCAGCAAGAACCCCTACCCTGTGTGTGACCAGAGAGGAAGTGGGCTTCCCTCAACATCAGTCCTGGCCTGTGACAGCGCGGGGGGTCCCCACACCCTCCTCAGAGAGGCCACGGCCTTGTCACGTTGGTCCCCCGCTCCACACAGCCCCTGCGCCCCAGCCTGACCTTGCCCTAGTGGGAGGCCAGACCCGCTGCTCTGCCAGACTCCACTCCTGCCAGCTGGCCCGCCCTGCACGGTTGCCATGGAAATCCTGCCGCATGTCAGCAGGGCCTGCTGCTCCCGCTTCGTCTCTCTCTGGGGCCAGAGCCACTTAAGGGAGGCCCTGGGGGCTGCCAGGCAGAAGGGAGATTCCCAGAGGCCCCTCCAGGTCCTGGGCCTAGGCCAGGCCTTGACCCCTGCCAGCGGAGGGCAAAGGATGACGAGGGCGTCCCTGGGTGGCCAGGGAGATGGTGGGAACCTGGCGGGGGGCAGGGGTGTACTGTAAGGACAGAAATAAAACAGCCCCAGGAGGGGGCAGGTGCCCCGGGTCTCCAAGGGCCCGGCTGACGCCTCCCAGCCCGTCACCTACACTGGGAGGCTCGCCCCAGCCCCACTGAGGGACCCCGCCCCCATGTGCCGCCCCCACTGTGTGCTCCGGCCCGCTCCACTGGGTGCCAGGCCCCAGGAGATACCTCCCGTGTGACAGAGATGCAGTGCCAGCCGTCCTCGGGTGGGGGAGATGGGCAGCCCTCCCAGAGGGACAGAGAGAGTGAGCCACCAGCCCAGAGCGACACAGGGCTGTAGGTACAGAGCATCAGTACGGAAGGCAGGGGGCCCCTGGGAGAAGGGAGGACTCTCACGGTGGGAGCACTGCAGCAGCTCAGAGGCAGTGGGGCCCTGACTTGGCTTCCTGCAGATGGAGTCCACCACGCCCCCCAAACAGGGAGTTGGTCTGGCTGGAGCTGAAGGAATGGAGGGGCAGGGTAGGGGGCCCGGTGGATGTGGGGGCCTAGTGAGGCAGTGGGCAGAGCCACACTCCTCCCGGCACAAGCTCCTGAAAGGATCCTGGAGGGTGGTCCCAGACTCAAGTGGCCCACAGGAGGGGCCCCATGGCCACCCACCTGTCCTTCTAGCGGCATGGGCCCCGGGGGGGAGGAGCTATGGGGGGAGGGGGGAGCTCCAGCCCCGCCCTCTCCAGCAAGCCCTCCCAGCCTCCTAGCCCTGAGGTCACTACTGGTCTCAGGGGGTTACGCCATGGCTTTAATTTCAGTGACCTTGACGCTTGTCAGGTCAAATATTTCAACTCAGTGGACTCATCCAGCAGGAGCGGGTTTCCATGGCAACGGGGGCCGACCCACAGGAGCTGCCCTGCTCCCCCGGGTGGTCACTGCTGTGGGCTCGCCCATCGCTCCCCAGACTGTCTTGTGCAAAGACCAGGATTGTGTCTAGCAGGGCCCCACCCCTACATCCACGTCCTGTAACATGAGCACGTGGGTCCTCGCACAGAAGGACACAGGGAGTCCATGTGTGACCTCGGTCTTCTGTTGACACAGCTCTTGTTTTTCCGTGAAGACATCTGCTGACCCACCCCAGCTGCAGAGAAAGGGGGAGGGGTGTGGGCTCCGCCTGTCGGCAGGAATTCCACCAAGATGCCCAGTTTCAGCCGGGCCGTGTCCCCTGTCACAGGAGCTCAGGCCACCTGGAAGTTGAGTGCTTCGCCTGACTTGCCAGCTCCCAGCGCTCATCTCACCTCCCACCCCGCAGGGCCTGGAGGGCCAAGGCCACCCTGTGATCTGGGTGCTGCCGTCTGTCCTGGAAAAGCCCTCCTTTGCTTGTGTTTCTGTAGCCCAGGCCCGGAGCCCACATATTCCTGCTGATGGCACCTCCTCTGTAGTCCCATCACCAACCAGCGTTACCAAGTGCTTGCCGTGTGCCGGGTGCTTGACTTAATCTTTGCAACACCCCACGAGGGCTCTTGGGGGACAGGACTCCCGATGTCACCACTCACTAAGTGTGTGACTTTGGGGAAACCACTTTGCCTCCTGGTGCCTCAGTGTTCCCTCTGTACAATGGACTGTTGCCAGAACTCTTGGGAGTGAATTCATGGATGGACTGTTTAGAACTGTGCCTGACTTCTGGTCAGGGCTCAAGGAGGGTCAGCAATTCGTGTGCATCTCCCTGAGGAGGGGCACAGAGAGGGTGTGCATGTCTTCACGGGGGCACAGCTGGTCCTGACCCCTGGGCAGCACTTCTAGCAGGCTCCATGGGGGCCACACGGGAGAGGCAAGGGCAAGCTCGGGGTGAGGGGCAGGCCAAGCCCCATCTGCGGCAGTCCTGGCTGCTGGTAGGAGGGAGCATGGCATTTATTGGTCTCCCTTTACACCTTCAAAGGTCCACAGAGCCCAGCAAATACCCTTGAACTGTGACCAAAGCAGCAACCATCTACCCAGGTGTGTTCCAGGCACTCATGCATTCACTGAGTTCTGAGAACTCTGAGGTCCAAGCTGTTGTCCTTGCTGTTGTAGAGAGCAATCACAGGCTCGAGCCTGTTTCCCTAGCTCAGTGGGGCCGGCGAGCAGCCTGGACACAGGAGCGCTTCCGTGCATTTGTCTCCTAGCATCTTCCGTAAACCTGATCGTGCGGGGCCTCCGAGCACCCCCACTCCGTGAGGCCCACTCACACCAGGTGGCAGGGGCAGAGCCTGTTTAGAGCCCGGAGCCCAGGCCCTCCACCACTTCACGGACCCCTCCCAGCCGATGCTCAGAAGGCCCGGAACAGGAAGTCTGCCCTTCAAGAAGAACTTCTTTGGGAAACCTGACGATGACAAATTATTTTTTTAATGGTTTTAATTTATCCCCCTTTCCTCAGAGAGTGTCAGAGGCAATCTGCTTCTCTCTGCCTCTGTGCGCCTCCTCGTCTCTTGTTAGTGGCTCGGCTTTGAACATATTTCCTTTTATCATGTGGTGACACGCGGTGGCAGAGGGCGATTCCGGGAGAGGCTGTCGGGGAGGGGCCAGGCTAGAGTTTGCATCGCTCCTGACAGCTAATTAGCTGTGTGTCTTTACACCGGGGGGCCTCTCATATGGCAGGCATCATCACCGCGGCCCTGAAGCTGCAAGCCGAGGCTTCAGAGGAGGCCCGCCACGGCCTCCCTCTCTCCAGCCCTGGATCTGAGGTGCCCAGACCAGCAGCTTGTGTGTTGGCGGTGCCCGTGGACCGTGGTCCCTCCAGGCCTGCTTGTTGGCAGCAGGAGGAGGGCAGAGCCAGGATGGAGGGTCCCTGGGGCCTGAATGTGCCTACAGGCGCAAGGCTCTGGGTTAGGACTCAGACCCGAGTGGGAGTCTGAGGCTTCGTTTGCTGTCAGGCAAGTCTGCGCTGCCTGAGGCTCCGTTTGTTCATCTGCAGATTGGGTATAAAATGATACTCGTCCTCAGACATGCTGCAAAGCATCCAGTAGGGGCATGTGTTGCAGTGAGCTGAAAGCAGTAACACACATCTGGGTCCCATGGATCCAACATGTATTGGGCACCTACTGTATGCCAGACCCTGCACTAGGCGCTGGGTGCTGAGCAGTGAACAGAAAGGCTGCTGACCTTCCAAAAGGGAAGGAGAAAAAACGGAGAGATCACATATGTAATCCCTGCTGTTGTCAGGGAGGGGGCCGGGCTAGCTTGCATCCTCCTGACAGCTAATTAGAGGTGATTAGAGGCAGGGAGGAGAGGGAAGCTGGGGCGGGCGGAGAGGCGGGGAGGGCAGAAGGGTGCAATTTCAAACAGCGTGGTCAGGAAAGGCCGCGGTGACATCACAGATGATTACTGCTATCGTGTGTATTTATGAGGATGAATAACAAAGATCACTTCTCCCCACCACCACTCCTTTCCTTTTTGGCTTGTTAGAAAAACAGTGTCCCTTTATATGTTTTAGGGCAGGGTTCTCCCATTTGAGCGGCATTGGGATCCGCTGGGGGGTTTGTTAAACATGTCGCCTGGCCACCTGAGCTCTGCGTGCAGAATATACATTTCTGACTAGTTCCCAGGTGATGCCGATGCTGCTGGCTCAGGCGGTGGTGGGGGGGTGGGGTGCGGTCCTGGGCCCGGAATAAACTTGGCTCATGTGTGAACATTTGAATTTCTTCTGTCAGTGGATGTGGCCGAGAGCCACTGATTCTGTGATAGATACTTCTAAGGCCCCGAGGATCGGATCCAACTGCATGAAGCTGCCGCCTTTTGCACCGCATTTTGTTCGGCTTCGTGTATGCTGAGTCTGAAGAGCCGTCCCGGCCTCCTGGAGCTGCTGACTAGCAGGGAGGCCAAACATGGACAGCGTGTGAGGGCGCAGAGCTCAGCCCTGAGTTCCCGGCCCGCTGGGCATCAGGGAGGGCTTCCAGGAGGAGGCGCTGCCCGAGAGACACTTGCATAGCCTCTCAGTGCCCCCGGCGGTGAAGGTGGGGCGGGTTCTCCGCGTGGAGAGGACCTCTTGCTCAGAGGTTAGGAGTGAGTGACCTTGGGACGCAGCCTGCTGGGGGAGGGTGGGGGCAGTGAGGTTAGGGACTGAGGACCCTCTCCAAGGGCTTCAGATGTTATCTGTCAGGGACAGCTCACCCTGGAGTCCCTTCCTGAAGGCAGAGGAGCCCCAGTGGCTGAGGCATGACACCGTTGTGTGGACACACACTGTAGATGCAGAGTGTGATTCTGCTCCCCGGCCCCTCCCCCTGCCGCAGGGCCTTTCTGGAGCCCAGGGAAGCCCTGGCGGGGGGCAACTCAGACTGGGCCCGTGCAGCCCTGTGGACCAGGCCCCCACCCCCTGGGGGGGAACCTGGCGCTGCTGGCCAGGAGCTGGTCCAAGTGGAGCGGGGGCCTTGGCCGCACCCCGAGCTGGCCCTTGCTGGGGTGTCACACCCGGCACGCTGGGTGTCCAGGGCATCTTTATTTACTTTGGTTGCTCCGTCCTCACCATCTCCTTATTTTTTATTTCTGACTTAGTGGTGGTCAGAGTGCCTTCCACTTCCTATCCTCGACTCCCAAGCCCTCTCGGAGACCTGAGAACCTCCTTCAGAGCATCCCAGGGCAGGAGGAGGGGGTGCGGGATGGGCAGGGATGGCCTGGGGGCCTTCACTCCGTGTGCAGTGCTCCAGGGGACTGGAGCCCTCGCTCTCCCTGCCAGTTCCCCAGCAACAGATGTTCCAGCCAGACCCTCCCTCTGCTGAGAACCTGGGCTGCGGGATGTGTGGGCAGCATGCAGGCACCCAGGGCTGGGAAGGCCAGGGCAGTGGGGTCAAGTCCTTGCATTTCAAGATCAGACATTCTGCGTCCTGACTTGGGCTGCTGTGTGATGCCGGTCTGGTTACCTGGCCTCTCTGAGCCTCTACTTTCGCCTCTGAGAAATAGGATGGTAACAGCACAGTGGCCGCACGAGGTCATGGTGAGGAGCGGACAGGAGCCTCTGGAGTGAGTGCTTGGAGTGGTGGGTGGCGTGTTGTAAGTGCATGGTGAATTTTCCAGGTTGGGGGGGGCCCCTTCCCTGTGTTGCCAAATTGGGAGTGATGGGCAGGGAGGAGAAATATCATTCTGTTAATTCTTACGAGGAAACGAGCAACGGAGTTACAGAAACAGGGTCCTGCGGGCAGATGCAGGGAGTGTAAACGGGGCTGAAACCAGCTTATTTGCAGCAAGAAAAGCTTATCCCTGATTTTGGCGGCCTGGCATGCTGTTTTCTACAACATAGAAGGGAGCTTGCGGCCACCCTCCAGTGGGGGGAGGCAAGTCACAACTCTGCTGCTAATGGGAGCTGACTGCTCAGAATGCTGCTTTCCCTGCTGAGTCTGACCTCCTGGGACCCGGTCTCTGCTCTCCAGAATCCTCCCCACACCACCTCCCAGCTCAGGCCCCCTTCTGGCCTCCACCTGAGTATGCTTGGACTGTCTCTTGTAACTGGGATTCCCCACCCCGCCTTTCTCCTATGGGAAAGCTCACCCCCCAGTGTCACCTCCTCCAGGAAGTCTTCTATAATAGGCCCCTCCAAATCAGCTTTCTGGGAACTGGTTTCACACCTGTCTCCCCCTTGAAACATGAGCTGCTCAGGTCAAGGCCTGTGTCTCTGGTTTATTCCTCGTGGTCAGCACCAAGAGGGCCAGGGGCCTTACGTTTGATGAATGAATGAATGAATGATGTTATTCTCTGCCCCAGGTCCTCCTGGGACACGTGGACCCCAGCAAGGCATCTTTGTATCCCTCACTGTAGGTTGCTCTCGTCTCCTCTGGCACAACCCTGACTAGGCCAGGACCCCAGGCTGGCCTGAGCACTGGAACATAGTCGTTGCCCTACCAGGAGCTCCCTTGCAGGGCAGGAGTGCATTCAGAGACAGGGTGCAAGGCCTTCTGCAGATCCCCGAGGTGGGGGGCATCGCCAGCAGACCCAACCCAGACCTGCCTGAACCCATCTCTGTGTACGGAGAATTCTAGATCACAGACGCCATCACACCTCGGCTCCCTTGCCTGGGGCCACCTTCTCTCAATGTCTATCTTTTTCCAAGGTCAGCCTCACCACCCGCTCTCCCCACCCCAGGAAGGCCTCCCCGACTTCTCCTTTATTTCTCAGCCCTGCGCCTCCCCTTGGTGGCCTTCCCTTGGTCCTGTGCTGTAAGTCCCCAAAGGCCCTTTGAGGGTTCACAGCCCGTCTGTAGCTGCAGACCCCATCCTCAAGCCCTTTGTCCCAAGGGTATGGAAAGTGGCCTGGTGATAAAGGGCCCCGCAGCAAGGGAGCTGCAGCAGCCTCGTGCCCTGGGCATGCAGCCTGGCTCCAGGCCCCATTCCCCTGGTCGCTGCTGCTGCTTTTCCTGAGGGAAATGCTTTCTCGATTAAGCCATTGAGGACTTGGTGATAGGCACAAGAAACGGGGGTGCACGGTTCCTGCCTGCACCCCAGGTGTTCAGGGCTCGTGGGCCCTCGGTGAGGGCATTTCTCCGTGAGCATCCCCGGGCCAGGAGGTGAGGCCGCACGCCCACGGTCATGGGGCAGGTGTCAGGGCAGGTGTCTGTACTCAGCCTTGATGTGCCCCAGGCCCTGTGCTGCCTGGAGACGTTCCCTGCGCTCCCCGCGAGCATGGCCCGGCGGCCGGCAGCACCCTAGACAGACGCCACGGAGTGATGGATTCCAGGCCTTGGCGCCGGCTCCAGAGGGAGGAAGGGAATCGCTCATGCTGTCAGGGGAAGGCCGTTCCAAGGAGCCTGAGCTTCTTGGGGAGGTGGGGGCACCTCATCCCAGCCGGCCTCCTCCCACAAAGCTTGGGCACCCCACCCCTGCAAGCCTCCTCCTAGGCTGTGGGGTGCCTTGGGGGCCATGGGGACCCCTTCCTGCCCCAGGGCGAGGCTGCCAGGAGGTACGTCTTCTCTCTCTGGTGTGCCTTCTGCAGTCGGGAAGGAGTGGCCTTGCTTGTCATCCAAGTTAAGGAAACCGAGGCCTTGCTTATCGCCCAGTTAGGGAAACCGAGGCCCAAGGAGCAAGTTGGTGCTTGTTAGGGCCCACCAGGAAGGCCTTTACCCCTTCACTTCAGCCTAATTGGGGGTTACTGACAGCACTGCAGAGCTGCCCGGGGCCCCCCTGGAACTGGGCAGGGACGACGGCATCCCTGGAAAGGAAGCCCGTGGTCCCAGCCCAGCTGGCACTGCCCCCACTTGGTCACGGCCCATGAGTGGCTCTGAGGGACTGGGCGGCCCCTGCCCAGGGCCCCCACGTGTGGACCTGTTTTTTTCTCACCTTCAAGATGTCTTCTGTTGTGCCCACTTCACAGAGGGCAAGACCTAGGCCAGTGGGTCCATAGTGCAGCCATGCAGACCTACCCTCCTAACTGGAGGGGGTGGTTTGAGGCCTGGAATAAAGAATGAGAAAAAAGGAGGGGAATGTTTTCTGGGGGTGTTTCGGGGGCCAAGAGGGGTAGAGACAAGGATCTAGTGACCACTCTGAGTGCCATGAGGTTGCATCCGGGAGAGACTTGTGTGACCTGTATCTTTCAGAGGCCTGACATCTGACCCAAAGTCGCACAGCCAGCAGGTCGGGGAGCAGGGATTTGAACCCTTGCCCTGTCCCCAGCTTGTCCCCACTGCTGCCTGCTGTCCAGCACTTGCCAGGCCAGCTCTGCCCTCGGCCGCAGCCCTGGGGCCCTGGAGCAGCCGGCTCCTTCTTGCCTCAGAGGAGAGGATGTGTCTCCTGCTCAGCTAATTATGTGGAAAATTGGAAGAAATTGCATGAGCCTCGGTGGGAAATGAGGTCAGGGCTGAAGGTTATCAGAGCAGTAGCGGTGTGGCTGCTCGGCCAGCTTCCCCTGAGACGCTGGCCCCCGCTGGAGGCAGAGCGCATCTGAGGCCCCCTCCCCACCCAGAGCTAAGGCCCCCGGGAAGCGGGGGTGGCAGCTTCCCTGCAGTGGAGTGCCCGCCCCTTAAAAATCCAGAGCTCAGTGGACCGGCTTCCCCAGCCGCCGCCGCTTCCCCGTCACCCAGTCCTCTCTTCTCAGTCACCCCCCCAGCAGCTCCCCAAGGACGCTCAGCATCGGGGGCGCAGCCCTGGGCGATGCAGAGGCACCACTGGGGGTTGGCAGGAAGGAAGTGAGAGCAGAGAATGTGTCGGGGTGGGGGGAAGGGGAGTGGCAGTGTGCATGCAGGAGTGTGCCTCAGCCTGCGCCCCCAGCCTGCGTCTCACGCTGTCCCCACCGGCACCTTGTTCCATATTTACTTTCTGAGCACCTACTGTGCGTCAGGCATGGGCCCGTTTTCTGTCCTCCTGTGCTCACTCCTCTCTGTTCTAGAGCACACATCCACGTTTTCCCCAACCCGTGAGTTGTTTCCACTGCCAGCCAACTCCTATTCACCTGCAGAACCCTCTGTGGGCTGCCCCTCCTCAGGCAGCCACACACCGCGTTGCTGCCAATACACGAGGGGCCAGAGCGGTGCTGGTTAAAAATGGATGGTGGGGCCAGAGGCCTGGTTCAAAGCCTGCTCTACCACAAACTCACCGGCAACCTTGGTCAGGCTGCTTCTCTGAGCCTCGGTTTCGTCATCTGTGAAGTGGGGATAATCGTGCGGGCATCAAGATTCAGTGAGCCGTAAGTGTGCTGAGCTGGAGTCCCTGCCTGCCACAGCCCGGGTCTGGCGTGTCAGGGTTTGGCGCTGGTGGTGAGGAGGGGCGGTTTTCTCAGCGCGCCTCCCCCCGCCGCGCCCCTGGCAGCCGTCTCCCCTGCCTCCGCCTCCCCACAGTGCTGTCCCTCCGTGCTTCCCAGTGCATTGTCCGTGCCTGGACCCAGGAGCAGCTGTGCTCTCCCGGCTGGGGGAGGGGGCCGCACAGGCCTGGGCCAGCGGGGGCCCGGGTCCTCTTCCTGGTGGTGACATGATCGTAAAGTACCGGTGCCAGCCGCCAGACAGGCTCTGCACGGCGAGCCCCGCTCCCCTCCACCCAGGACCCCTCCTTGCCTCCCTCCTCGCCTCCCTCCATGGTCCTCGGCGAGGAGCAGCGTGGGCAGTGGGTCTCACCGTTCGGGGGATGGGGGTCTCTCCATACTCAGAGCTGCCCAGACAGAACCCTGCCTGGGGTCTGAAGCAGGAGATCCATTTCTGCCCCTGGTGTCTGGGCCCACTTTCTCCCGGCCCCCAGCAGACTCTTAACATAAGACTAAGGTCCAGATAGGGTAGGTGGGAAGGGGAGGGGAGGCCAGGGAAAGCTCAGGAGAGGAAGAGACTGACCTCGACATTGCTTCCCATAGGGGAGCCCTGGGGTGGATGTGGGCTGCACTGTACAGAGGGGGAAGCCAAGGGCAGGGACGTTCAGCAACTCACCCGAGGCCACACTGGAACCACGCTGTGTCTCCCTTTCTCGTTGCCCTGGTGTTTAATACGGAGGTCGAGGGATGAGAATAAATGAGGCACCCCCACCTCCGATTTTCCTCCTGATTGACAGGCAGCGGCCTCCCGAGGGCGGACGGGCCTCTCCTGGGGGAGCATCCCACGTCCTTCCTTGGTGCCCTGATACGGGGCGATGGTTGCCCTCGGCGGCATCTGAGGCTGGCAGGGAGGTGGGCGTAATTGACTTGTAACATTCAGACCGTGACAGGCTGTCATCTGTGTCAGGCTCGGGGTGGGAGAGCACCTGTCAGTGTGTGTGTGTGTGTGTGCGCGCGCGCGTGTGCTGTGTTCTCGCCTCGTGTTTTATGGAGATAACAAACCATCTTTCCTGATTAGGGAGATCTTTACAAGCACAGTGCAGGTGGCGAACAGGGCTGGGGACGCAGACAGGCCAAGGGACTCCAGACTCCCACACCATCCTCCCAGCTCTGCCCGCCAGCCCCTTTCCTGGCCCCAGAGAACCTCTCTCCAGCCTCCCTGGCCCCCCTCAAACCCTAGTCGTGGGAAGGGGCTCCAGAGACCCCGGAAGGTAGCCAGAGTGGCCCCTGCACCCCAGCCTTTGGCCACAGGTCTGCCCAGGGCCTGCAGACAACAGATGGGCCTGTAGGTGGGGCACCTGTGGTCCACGCACGTGCCGTGCCACTGACCCACCCGTGGACTCTGTTGAGCACTTGGGTTTGCACAGCCAGCCCCTTTTTCAGGCTTGAATACTGAGGCCCAGAGAAGGCCAGTGACTTTCCTGAGGCTGCACAGCTGAGCTCAAGCTCACTGGACTCCACCCCCGTGTCCTCCCTGCGGTGCTGCTGCTCTGCCTCCCACCCAGGGAGGGCCTGGGAGACTTTGCTCCTTTGGCATCAGTCTGGCCAGAAGGGGCTGGAGAGGTGCTTCGAGCGACCTCCCTGGGTCGCCAGCTCCCCGCGCGGACTCCGGGGCTCCAGCCCTGCGTCCTGCCTGCCGCAGCACTGCCCCCGGTCTCCAGGCGATGGAACGCTGCCCGAGCCCTGTCCCTCCAGGGCTCGCTGGCAGGGTAATGACATGCTGACCAGCTGCTCTCCCACCCACATCCACCCTTGTCTGGCCAGGTGAAGAGGTCCTCCCCTCGCCGTGTCTTTCCCCGCTTGGGCCATCCGTCTGGGTGACATCAGGGGCTCGCTCCCTCTGCCCAGGTGACTCTCCGAGGACACAGCCTGTGTGGACGTCCAGCACAGCGAGCTTGGGAAGCCGCGGTAGCCAGAGGTGGAGTTTTCCATTTGCATCCTCTTTTCAAATATTTTCAGAATCTGGAAACAATTAAAGTGGCCCAGTGGGGGCCGCTTTTATTAAATCAAAACTCACAGGCTGTTGTGCTTGTTGGACTGATGCTGCCCTGGGCTGGCCACTTTGTTAACGCTCCGTCCTGCGTGCGGCCTTGAAGGGAACACACACCAGAGGGAGGAAAAATCCATTTAGTCACCCTCTGCAGCCGTGGCTCCCCAGAGCCGCAGAGGATGTCACCCTGGGTGTTTCCGGGGAGGGAGCAGTTCTGTGTGAGGTCCTGCCATCCACCTAGGAAAGAGCGGTTTCTAAATGGTCCTGTCTGCAGCTTCCGACAGCCCATCCATCCCCAGCTAGACGGAGCAGGAGGAGTGGGAGGCAGGCGGCCTTGGGGCAGACACACCTGGCTTCAGGGGTCTGCCTGTACTCACGAAGGCCTGCGGTTCTCCGCTTCGTGCCTGCGGCCGGCGTCCCCATCTTCATGGCTTGTCTGGGGGCAAAGCAGAGTCTGTCAGGCCAGCCCGTGCCGCCCACCCCTTTCATCCTGCGGGCCCGGCTTCCAACCGCCTGCCCTTGAGTAGCTCTCATTTCCAGGTGCTTCTGGGGCCCCAGGTGTACCCCTGGCCTGTGGCCAGACAGGTGTTAAGAGCCGCGCCCTTCCTGGTGCCTGCAGGGAACTGGTGAATCAACAGCCGGGCGCCCTCACGTCGTCGGGGAGACCCCTGAGCTCTGGGCAGGATTGGTGGGGTTGAGGGTTGGGTGACCTGCCCAGCAGAGTGCTTCCCTTCCCTTCTCCCTCCCCTCCTGCCCACGCGATGTCACGCGGAGGCATGTGCCGGGGTCTTCATCTGCTCTCCTGGGGCTGGGTGGGGTGCAGAGCATCTCAGGGACACAAGGCCTGGAGGCAGCGGTGAGCTGTGGTTATTGATGTCAGCAGTCTCTGAGGGGTGCGTTGGAGAGGCACCCCAAAGCCTGAGAAGCCCCTCCAGGTCCGGGAGGGCAGCCACACCGAGCGTTTGACTGGCTTGCCTGTTATGAACAGCGTCAGGATGTTGCCCGTCCCGAGAGGTGCTCGGGGCCGCTGGAACCCTCAAACCAGGCCAGAGGGGCTGAGGTGTCTCTGGGGTCACAGGCCTGCAGGGGCCTTCTGGCCCCATGCTCCCCTTCCCTACCATCCTGGGTGCTGAGCGGGAAGAGCAGCTCAGCTAGGGGAGGGGAGGGCAGGGGGCAGCCTCTGGGTCACATTCTGGCTGAGATGTGCCTGGTTCTGGGGGAGCAGCTGGAGGCCCCAGGGCTGGGGTGGGGGCGCCTGGCGGAAACTGCAGGGGCCTCAGGGCCAGGCCGGGGTCTGCAGGGCACCTTCTCTTACGGACGCTCCTTCCAAGCACCCTCCTGCCTCGGCGCTTCCCTCTGTGGAGGGCACCCTGCACCCACCACAGGCGGGGGACACCCCCCCCCGGGGGGGCACAGTGGATCAGCCCTGTGGGTGCGGGGCGCCCTGGGGTCCCCAGGCCCACGTCCAGCGCTCCCGTTGTTACCACCGTCCGCTCCGGGAGCTGCAGGGCAGGCGGGCCCCCACCCTCCTCTCCCGCACGGGTCTGGGTTCTGACGTGGCAGCTCCTCCTGTGCCCTCAGCCGCGCGTCCGTCCAGGAGCAGCGCTGTGTCCCCGCCAGCTTCCAGCTCGAGAACGATCCATCCCTCCACGCTCCAAGGCAGCGTGTCTGGCCTTCACCATCCTTGGAGTTAATCCTTTGACAACTTTTGCTGTTTCTCCCCGGGTTTGAGGTCTGTTCATGTTTCTGCTGCTGCCTCTCGGATGAATTTTGGCAGTTTCTACTCTCCTGGAAAACTGTTCGGGTTTGGTGCGATTTTCCCACGTGCACTGTTGAGCTGCACGCGGCATTCCTTCACCCCTCGGAGCCGCCGCCCGATGGTTCAGCACCCCCGGCCCTGAGCCCCGGCCCCGGGCTCCCGGCCCCTCTGAGAAGCCACCTGCTGGCCTCACACTGCAGCCGGCGAGCCGGGCGCCGGGGAGGTAAGGCCCTGTGGCCACACTCGGGGGCCTGATGTAGGGACAGGCAGAGAGGAAGAGAAGCCTGCAGGGCTGCCTGTGCCAAGCGCCCCGCGTTTTCTCAGGCAGGAACGGAAGCCAGGGCTGGCTGGGAGATGACATGATGACAGCCTGGAGGCAGGTGGCGCCAGCCCTGGGGCCACATGGGCCTGCTCCCCGGAGCCAGGGGACCCCAGGAACAGCCTCTTCAGGCCCCGGTGTCCTCATCTCCCTCATGGGGTGAATGTCCCCCACTGCCCCGGGGGGTGTGAGGGTTGGAAGGGGAGACATGGGGCCATGAAAGCTCAGCGAAATGTCTACTTGAGAAGGGTGGACTTCTCTGCTTATAGTTCCACCTCCATGCGCCTGACCTTGAAATACCATAAAGGAGCTTATACAGGTGTATTCCCCGTAGCGTAATTCACAAGAGCCAAAAGGTAGAGATGGTCGAAAAGTCTATCAACAGATGATTAAAAAAACACAAACCAACAGGGTCCATCCACACAGTGGAGTATTACTTAGCCATAAAGAGGGATGAAGCGCAGACAACGGCTATGATGTGGTGAACCTTGACGACAGCCTGCAGAGTGAAGGAGGCCAGAAGGCTGTGCGTGGATGACTCCACGGGTGTGAAGTGTGTGGAGCTAGCTCACCCCTGGAGGTGGAGACAAAGTGGAGGAGCCATTGTGAGGGGAGTGACTGCCAGTGGGCACAGCATCTCTGTGTGGGGCGATGAGAATGTCTTGGCGTCAGACAGAGGTCACGGCTGCACACTGGAGTGACGGTGTGAAATGCCGCTGAGGTTTTGTTCTAAAAGTGGTTAATATGTTCAACGGCATCGTGTGTGTGTTTTGCCACCATGACAGAAGGAGGGGAGGGGTCGGGGTGTTTTGGGGGACACCCGTCAGTGATGGCTCGGAATGGGTCCCAGCGGCTGTGTGCTCTGCTCTCTGGGACATTTCGGAATGCTCTGCAAGCAGGGATGATGGGCGGCTTAGTCTCTGCAGTGCTGATGGGGCCCGAGTACCCTTTCCCTTCTCCCTAGTGGGAGGGGCAGAACCCAGAGTCAGGGTCTGAGCTGATACGGAGTCCCTGGCTCCTGCCCCCTGGAGCAGGTCACCTGCCAGCTCCTCAGTGCAGGAAGCCAAGCCCTGTGGGCTCCCTGGGGGACCAGCCCTGCTCCTGCAGTTCGTGGGGAAGATGAGGCATATTCTGTGGTTTATCTGTCAGCAGACTTGAGGATCAAAGTGTCCCTAATTATAGTTTGCTGGCAGCCCGTGTCTAGCGCTGGGAGGTTGTCAGGACTGAGAGTCCGCGTGGGGTTCTACTGGGGCCACCTGCAGAGCGCGGCATGGCACGGTGGCAGGGGGACCTGAGGTGCCCTCTTGACTCCCACGGGCACAGGAGGGTTCCAGAGCCAGAGATCCAGGAGTTGGGAGGTGGTTGGGCAGTTCTTGCTAGAACAGCCAGAGCCCCAGCCCCTCAGCGTGGGACATGAAGGCCCTGCGGGCTCAGGGGGACAGAGAGGAAACCGGGGCCCAGGGGCCTGGGGAGGGGCCTAGGCCCTCAGACCAGCAGGAGCGTCTTGATGGAGGGGCCTGCATCTCACACACTCGGGCCTTGGTGTGAGTCTCAGCTGCCTCACCAGCCTCATAAAGAGCTACTGAATTTGAACCACGCCAACAAAAGGAGAGAAGGTTCTGGAGCCAGCACCCAGTATTCCACCCCCAGGTCTGTGGGCGTCAAGGCCCAGTGCCGAGGGTCTGTCCTGGGATGGGGAACAGTTGGGGTGCAGGGACTGTAGGGGCCCAGTGTGGCTAAGTTAAGGTCATGACCCCACCAGCCCAGCAGAGGCACACCAGGGTGCCGAGCCCCATGCCCCCAGCAGATGGCACCCTTGGCCCAGGAAGGGAAGAGGCAGATGGCTGGGCTGCAGGCCTGCACACTGCCCTCTGACCCGGTGTGTTTCTGCACATGTGGGTACCAGGCCACACACAGGCCCAGTCTCAGCTCTCGCAGGGCTGTGGACAAAGCCAACACCCAGGGTCCCCATACAAACTGGGTGTGTTTCCTGCCTTGGAGGGTGGGGAGCCCGGAGGTGATTTAGCCATGTGCTAGCCTGGCAGCCAGAGCCGCGGAGGAGGAGGGCTCAAGCCTTAGGTCGGGTTGGCAGGGTTCTCATCCCTGCTTTGCAGATGAGGAAACTGAGGACCAGAGAGGGTGCAGTGCATTACTTGCCTAAGGTCACACAGCCGGCAGGACTCGACCAGCCAGTTGTGTGTACCTTACAGGGAAGCTGGAAAGAGCCTTCTGCTGTAGCCAAGTGCTTGCTTATGCACTGCTGGAGCACTTCACACAAATCACCTCACTTAATCCCAAGGAGGAAACCGAGGCAGGGGGACCTACGGAAGTGGGCCAGGGGCCTCAGAGCTGGTCCTCGGTGGCCCAGGAAGTCCAGCTCAGACCTCAGCCAGGTCAGCATCATCCAGTTACCCACAGTTTTCTCAGCACCACCTGTGTGCCCCTGCAGTCTGCTTGAGGAGAAAGATGTGAATGAAATCAGCTGCCAGTCACTGAGCAGTTACAGCCCCAGCAGGACCGGGGAGGAGACTGCCCAGTGCCTTGGGGCAGCATCAAAGATGTTTGATCCAGAAAGGCTGGTGGGATCAGGGAAGCCTCTGGAGCATGGCGACCAGAGGCAGTTGGCCCAGGAGGTGCAGAGGAGGGTGGAGAGTGGCCTTCCTGCAGATGTGGTCCAGGGCGGGGGGCGGGGGGCCCAGGCAGCAGCGCGGGCTTCACCCAGCAGCCTCAGGAACGCACTCTCGGGCCCCACCTAGGCCCGGCCCCAGGCTAAGGCTGTTCAGATGAGCCACCGGGGATCCGGTGAGTCCAGGGCAGGGCCTGACCCTCTGCATTTCTAACAGTTCCCCTGAGCCACCGGTGCCTAGAGGAGACCCCGAGTGATCCCGGGACATGGACGCCAGGCCCTCGACTGGGGCGGTGTGTGGTTTCTTTGAGCTGCCACGGCAGGGCTCCCTTCTGCCCAGGGAACCTCAGATCTGTGCCGTCTCTGCGGGCAGGGGCTGTGGGCAGTAAGACAGGCCCTGGGGGCTTTCCTGGCTCCACTCCCAGGAGACAGAGTGGTGGCTACTCTTGCCCTAACTACATGGTCCCATTTAAACCGTACAGCTGCTCCACAAAGAAAGTCCTCCGTAGGTCTCATTTTACAGATGACAAAACTGAGGAGAGAGGTGCCCAGTTCTCTGGGCCAAAGTGCAGGATTTGATCCCAAGCGGGTGAGGGGCTCCCTTGGACTCACCCTCCCCTCGTGGACCCCCTCCCTGACCCAGGCGTGGCAGGTCTCAGCCTGAGACCCTGTCTCCTGGCCGTGGAGCCGGGACCCGAGTCTGCGGGGCACCTTCTGCCTAAGGCAGGGGCTCTGTGCCGGTTACCCAGCAGCACCTTTTCTGTTTTTATTTGCCCATTTCTCATTAGGGTTTTTTGTTGTTGTTGTTTGTGAAAGGTGACGTGATACTTAAAAATGCAGATTCATTGAAAAAAAAAACAAGCTCACGTGATCCTGGGCTGACCTGTGCTTCCCCCGTGAGTGTGCATCCCTGGAGGCTGCTCACGCTGTTTCAACGTTTGTCTGTTTGTCTGGCTGCATCAGGTCTTGGTTGGGCACACCGGGGCTTGGTTGCGTCACGAGGGACTTTTGGTGACGGCGTGCGGGCTTCCCTCTAGCTGTGGCTCTTGGGCTCAGTTGTTGTGGCACATGGGCTTAGTTGCCCCCACGCTATGTGGGATCTTAGTTCCCGGACCAGAGATCGAACCTGTGCCCCTGCCTCGGAAGGTGGATTCCTGACCACTGGACCGCCAGGGAAGTCTCTTGTTATTGTCTTTTCACCTCAAATGTTTTGGGCGTATATGTTTACGCCCAGCTTTTTAAAGTGCAAATGAGATGAGGTTCTGTGGTGTGGAAGAGAGGCTTTGGGGGTCTGGTTCGTTCCTCCAGCTCAGGTGTGGAGCTGGGAGAATAGGAGACAAGCCGGGAGGGAGGAAGCTCCAGATCTGAGGCCCTGGGGCGAGCGGTACCTGTGTTTTCCCATTCCCAGGCGTGATACTCGTCTGCCAAGCCTGCCGTGAATCCCTCAGGAGGAAGCTCCCAACCTTGGTGCCTCCGCCTCCCCCCCCCCCTGTAACCGGCGTCACACCCCTCTCCCTTCCTGCTCCTTGGGGTGGGTGGGGAGAAGATGGGCCCCCGTATCTGATCACCTGTGAGTCCCCCAGTAGCTGGGCCGGAGCTGCAGATTCCAAACCCCAGCTTCTCTTGTCCTCACTCAAATCCCTGAGACTCTGACTCTCCCCAGAGTTAGGGTCTGAATTTTGGGAGAAGCCCACCTCTCAATGGAAGGAACGTCATCTCAGAGCACACAGGGGCCTTTAATCTGGTGCATCACTAGCCAGGGAGACAGCCGTTCATTGAGTTAAAGTGAGTGACTCCAGGAATTCCCGGTGGGATACTTAATTCTTTGCACCGCCAGAGTTGAGGGAGGAAAACTGAACCCCACTTGGGGCCCCAGAAGTGCTCCCTTTCGCCCAGGGCTGCTGAAGTCAGCACTTTTGTTGGCAGTTTTCCCAGAACTGGAAGGTCTGCAGCTCTCATTCCAGAGCTGGTGTCATTTAGGAGCAGACGAGCTGGCCCTTGGGGACCCAGCTTCTCTGCAGGTGGAGCCTGAGGTGTGTAGGGCGGGAGCTTGGGGCCAGGAGTGAGGCGGGTGTGGGGAGCGTGCCCCCAGGTCCTGCTTCTGTCTGCCAGTGACCTCGACAAAGTGCCTCACTGGTCCTGGATGTGAATCCTCTGCCCAAGATGCCTCCCAGCACCACAGTCTCTGATTCCAGCCATGGTGGTCGTCTCCCGGCTGAGATCGCTGGGGCCCACGACCTCTTTTATTTGGGGGCCTCTGCCCCACATCATTCCTGCAAACTATTATTATCATTTTCCAAAACATCACCCTTCCTTCTGTGTATTTGCATAAATGCCTTTCCTTTTTCAAAGCCCTCTGAGGACACTGTTTTGTGTTATCATATATGGTTTCTTAGAAAAACAAGGCAGAGAGAGGCAGAAAGCCTGGGACAAGGCGCTATCCCACGGCCGAGCTGGTGTGGCCGAGGTTGACGTCCCAGGGCGGAACCAGCGCCAGTTCCACCCTGCCCACCCTGGCTGGGTGTGCTCCAGCAGCCCGCCAGGTGAGCGCTCATCTGGGAAGGGCCAAACCAGGTGGAAGAGCCGGCTCGGTGCCCTTGCTGTGCTCGCGGCTCTGGTTGCCATGGGGAAGTGTGGGGAAAATGGGCCTCCCTGCCCTAACGTTCCTTAAGGACACATCCAGGACAAGGTGAGGCAGCAGGCGGCCCCTCTTCCCACCGAAGCACCACTGAGCTTTAGAGCTGCAGGGGTCAGTGCTGGGCCTCGAGGGGGCCCTCCAGGTCCTGGAGATGCAGCTGGGCCACGAACTTTTGACAGAAGGCAAGTGATGGCTTCTTTCTGGAACAGCACTTGGGACGACACTCACCCCCAAGCTGGCCACGGAGCAGCTCAAAGCATCCCCAGCCACGAGTTAATTAACCCTCCCAGCACCTCTCTAAAGGAGATAATTATTACTCATATCCCCTCCGTAGGTGGTTAAACCCAGGCCCATAGGGGTTGAGCGAGTGTATTAAATGCCCCATAGAGAAGTTACTCTGCATCAGAGCTTAATCTAACCTGCCTCTTAATTAGTCGGGGCGATTAGTTTCCAGCTACTTTCAAAGACTCCAGTTTTGGTTTTTTTTTTTCTTCTTCTTTTTCTTCTAAAAACCATATGCAATGCTCCAGAAAAAGAAAACCCCAGAAGAACATAAATCTCAAACTGTGTCCAACTTGGTCTCTGTGGGCAGAGCTGAGGGGAATGGATGCGGGGGCCGGGGTAGTTCTACCCCAAAGGCTCTGCTTCTTAGGTGAATCGGCCCTTCCCAGCTGATGGGTGATGTCTTTATGGGATAGGTGGGGAGGGCGGCAAGAGATTAGAATTCCTTCTAAGCCTTGCTGCCATGCTCCTGCTTTCAGAAGATCTAGAAGCAGTGCTGGAGATTCAGGCGTCTGCAGGGCACAGCCCCCATGACGTGTAGGGTTAATCGACCAGAAGGCTCAGGGCCCTGGGTTCAGCCACCCTACCTGCAGATCGCTGGCTTCCTTTGGGGCCTCAGGGCTGACATTTACCCGACCGAGGTCTTGGGGGGCCCCCACGGTGCTGGGAGGGACTTCCAGGGCCATCCTCTGGCTCATGCCTTTTCATTCCCAGCAACCTCCCTCCTGCAGGGGTTGACTCATTTTAGAGCCTTCCTTCCTCCAGACTTGTGAAAGTTGCTTTTACCAAAAGCCTGTTCCAGAGTTCTCAGATCTTTGGGGGAGACCTCAGGGGCGGGTATGGAATCAGTGAGGGCTGCATATTCCAGACTGCTGGGAGGGGAGAGTTTGGTGATGAGGATGCTGAGCCCGCAAAAGAATGGGATTTGCTCGAGGGCGTTGGGGGGACCCCAAAGGCTCTTTGTTTTTCCCAGGAGGATTTTATCGTGAATATGACTTACCTTCTTTCTGTCCATGATTTTGTATGTTTTCTATAACCAGGTTTCTTAAGTCCAGATTCACCTTTATTGCCTACTGCACGGCTTTGTTTCCTGGCTAACTTGTGGAATTCAGTGCTTTATTACTAGTTCCTAATGCTGTATAACCAGTCACCCCTAAACCTAGTGGCCTAAATCCACAATGAGCGTTGACTGTCTCTCCTGTTTTTTATGGACTGGGGAGCCACTTCGGCATTGGCTTGACCCGGTGGTTCTAGCTCGGGGGTTTCTCGAGACATTGGCAGGGGCTGGAATCAGCGGGCAGAACTGGCCCAGGGTGGGAGGCTTGTCTTCCAAGGAGAGCCCTCGCATGGCAGGAGCTGGGCCCTGTCTGTGTGGGGCATCTCTCCACGGGCCTGAGTGAGGGACCTTGCAACCTGGCAGCTGGACCCCCAGTCGGGTGGAAGGACTAAAACGTTGGCTGTCCTAGCCCCAGGAGTCGTGCCCTGTCCCTTGCACCGTTATTTCACTGGCCACTCAGGTTGCTGCCCTTGGTTCACTGCCCTCCAACAGCCCCATCCGTGCTCTGTCCTCACCAAGTGCTGAATTGGCAGAAGCTGGAAATAGCCTGCGGGGATGGGGTGGGGCTGTGGAAGCTGGAGAAGAGTGGGTGCCAGCCCAGGGCGCCCGGAGCCACCTGGCCTCGCGGGCTCGCAGCGGGGTCCGCGGCCGCAGCCCGGTCGTGGACGCTCTTCTCTGGAGCCCAGGGGCCTCGCGAAGCCCGCGGCCCTCACGTGCTCAGACTGGGCCGAGCCGGCAGCCGGGGGCCCAGAGGGATCCGGACTATACCCGCCGCGGTGGCCCGGGTGGAGAGAGCCGGTGTGAGTCCGCAGGCGCCCTCCCCGGGTGAACCGCGGAACTGCAGCAGGCAGGCTTCCACTGCACGGTCGGGCCTGGGAGTGGGCCCGGGAAGGACGCTGGACCAAGAGAGAAAAGAACCCTTGCAGCTGTTTTCCTGCCGCTGGGCCTGTTCGCAGGGCCTCCCAAGTGTATCAGCTCGTGTAACCCTCAGACAAGCCCTGGGGAGTCGGACTGCTGTTATCCCCCTTGTAGAGATAAGGAAACCGAGGCCCAGAGAAGGGAAGTCCCTTGCCTAAGGCCACACAACTGGGACAGGATGGAGCTGGCATTTGAACCTGAGCAATCTGGGCTTCAGTGTTCTTTGGAAGGACTGATGCTAAAGCTGAAACTCCAATACTTTGGCCACCTCATACGAAGAGTTGACTCATTGGAAAAGACCCTGATGCTGGGAGGGATTGGGGGCAGGAGGAGAAGAGGATGACAGAGGATGAGATGGCTGGATGGCATCACCGACTCGATGGACATGAGTTTGGGTGAACTCCGGGAGTTGGTGATGGACAGGGAGGCCTGGCGTGCTGCAATTCATGGGGTCACAAAGAGTCGGACACGACTGAGCGACTGAACTGAACTGAATCTGGGCTTCTTTCCCTGGCTCAGTTGGTAAAGAATCCGCCTGCAATGCAGGAAACCTGGGTTCAATTCCTGGGTCGGGAAGATCCCTTGGAGAAGGAAATGGCAACCCACTCCAGAGTTCTGCCCTGGAGAATCCCATGGACAGAGCAGCCTGGTGGGCTTCAGTCCATGAGGTTGCAAAGAGTTGGACACGACTTAATGACTAAACCACCATAATCTGGCCCCAGAGCTCCTACCCTGATTCCTGCTACCCGGATGCCTCCTGCTGCCTGGGCGCCCCTGGGCCTGTGCCTCTGCCCGTCGGAGCCTCGGTTTCCCAATGTGAGTGGCACGGAGTTGGGGGCAGGGCAGGACCGCACGGGCTCCACGCCCTCTCCTGCCGCTCCATGTGTGCCCGCGGCCGCGGCTCCCTCCCTAGCGCATGGCTGCCCGCTGGCCCTCAGAAACACGCGGTTCTGCTTTCAAGATGCCCCCGGCCCCGGAGAAGGTCAGGAGGCTGGGAGAATTGAGAGTTCGCCCGACGGGGGTGTGCTTCCGCTGTCACTGCGGGATGAGCCTGGGCATGCGATCACAGCGTGTGCGGCGCGGGGACAAAGAACGTGACACAGAGGGTGATCAGACAGGGAGGAGGCAGGCAGCGTCGCTTTCATCCACTCTCCTCCGAGCTCGTGGGGGAGGCGGCCTGTGAGACCTGCCCCTGGCCCTTCCCTCTGTTCCTGCCCTGACATCCGACCTCCAAGCAGCACAGCCTCTCCGGCCCCCAGGACTTTGTGATTCCAGCACACGGCCCTGGGTTTTTCATGTCCACCAATTAAGGGATTTGCTGGGTTGAGGCTTCTCAGGAACTCCATACAGATGTTGTGTTGGAGCCAGTGAGGGGGTGGTGAGAGCCACTCACTGGGTATTAATTGCCTGCTGCTGGGGAGCTGTGGCCCATGGCCTGTCAGGATCATTGGAACGTGGTGGCCCAGGACTAATAACGGGCAGGCTGGCTGATACCTGGGGCGTGGTGGGTGGGGGCGGGGGCTGGCCTGTGCCACCAGCATGCAGAGAGGTACCTGCTTGTAACTGGATGTGGACTGCTCGCTGGCCACAAGCAGACATCAGGAAGGCTGCACCTCCCCCGTATCTGGGCTCCTCTTTGTATCAGATGTGCAACAACAGGCCAGAATTTGAATCAGAAAATCAGCGACTATAGAGGGGATGATAGAAACAGCAAAAGGCCATTTGCAGATAGCACAGTCGTCATTGTTTCAGGCAGAAATCATCAACAGATGCGGAAATCAGTGGGCAGAATGGTGATGAACAACAAGAGGTGTGCCTCGTCTTAATGTATCTCTCCCCGAGATCTGTCGTGATTGGGAAGATGAGGGTGGTCCGTGCTACCGTCACGGGGGTGGGACAGATGACCTCAGGGGCCTCCGGATATCAGATGCCGAGAAGGACACAGCATCCCTGCTGAGCTGTTCCTGCTAAAAATGGCCTGTTTGGTAAAGTAAGGAGAGTGGGTGTTTCTTGGGGCTTGGACCAGCCCCTCCACAGTCAGTAATGCTCGACGTGGTCTGTGCACCAGGGGCAGCCCACTCCGCAGAGCATGCAAGGAAGGCAGAGTCTCAAGCCCTGCCCCCAACTTGGAGCAGAACCTGCACTTTGGTGGGACCCCCCGCTCCCTGCCAGGCACGCTACGTGCACCGTGAAGGCTGCAGACGGCTCCCTCAAGAGCTCGAATGCACCTCCCAGCTCTGAGGGTACGGTTTCCATCCAGTCAGTTTCGGCATCCCAGGGAGCCCTGAAGGAAGCCAGAACTTGGCGGCAGGACCCTGGCAGATAGGAGGGAGCCAGTGGGGATGTTGAGGCGGGTGACCTGGGAGCCGCTGGTTCCCTGGACGTTGGCGCAGAAGAGGTGGGGTCCTGGCACGTGAGGCCGGAGATGGCCCCTCCTCTCCGGTGCCCGCTTGTGCTGAGCTGCTGAACTGACGTCCCTCTCGAGCAGGAGGGGGTCAGTGGACCCTGCCTTGGAGATCGCGCATGGCCAAGGGCCCATCCCCCACTCCGGTCGCGGGGACGCCGTGGTCACTCGCTGTTTCCGAGGGAGAGTTCAGGAGGGTCAGTCCACGTGCTGGCTCCAGCACCGGCGTCTCAGCCAAGTGACTCACTGGAAACGGGAACATCTATTTGAGGGAATGTGTGACCACACAGCTCTGGAAAATCAAACGGGGGTGTCTGTGCCTGGTGGTCTGCCCCGAACATTGCTGCCGTCGCCACCTGGGTGAATCCGGGACTTGGCATGCCAGGGTGGCTGTTCATAAGGTGGGCTTCCAAGTGCTCTCACGCTGGGAGACGTCCATCCTGACAATAGATCATTGTCGAGAGCCTGGCCCGGAAGGCGGGGTCCTGTTAGA
Organism: Bos mutus; assembly: GCF_027580195.1. Lineage (NCBI taxonomy): Eukaryota > Metazoa > Chordata > Mammalia > Artiodactyla > Bovidae > Bos > Bos mutus. The sequence continues at coordinate 51,290,651 of NC_091634.1, read as the reverse complement.
ATAAATTAGGAGCAGGCACGTCTGAGCTATAATCATCACCACGAGGAGCTCTCCTGCTCGCCAAAAACTGTTTGGCGCTGCAGTGGACGCATCTATTAGTCCAGGCCCCGACAGCTTCAGATTGGATTGTGTGTGGGCTGTCTTTTCTTTTTTTTTTTTTTTTGTGGAAAGATGAAAGATTGGGGGCTATTGGAACATCTGTTCTGCCATCACTTGGGAAGTTTCAAGTCAGGCGAGTTTGTATTATTAGCCAGAGTGGGACATTTTATTCCCTGCACAGGGAATTCAAAAAGGAGAAACAGAAAAAGGTCAGAGCAGCGCACGGGTGATTTCCTTGTCCCCTGTCCTGGGGCCTCGGGTCTCCCGGGGCCTGGGGCTTTATAGGAACCGGCTCTACTTCAAGACAAGCTATCACGAAACGTGCGTCCTCCCTGGGAAGGGCGAGGGTCTGTAGGCTCCAGGAGGTCACCCGGGTGCCATCGGGGGCGGCGCCTGCCTTGCCTCGGCTGCACGCACAGCTCTCAATGCCGCCTCTGTCCACCCCCCCTCCGCTGCCCAGCGTCTCGGGGGGCCGGGACAGCAGATGAGGGTTCGGCGGTGTCACCGAGAACGCTGGCTCGTGCGAGGGACCAGCTGGAGGCAGGCGCTGGGGTCTGTTCGAGACAGATGGCTCTGTCAGATTTGGCTCCCGGAAATTGTGCAAGACACGCTGCACTTGGCGGGCCTGCAGAGGCCTGGGCTCCAGGGTGGCCTCGGTGCCGGCTCCATGTGGCCCGCCCGCCCCCCGTGCCACCCATGCCAGTGTTACAGGAGGACCTGTTGGGGGCCAGGGAGCTGACCGACCGCTGCGACCTCACAGCGACTCCCGGGCCGTCCCTGATCTGCCCACACCCCAGCCCCAGCCTCCTTGCCTCTTCTCACTCACTCCTGTCCGGCCCGGCTCCCCTGCTTGCTGTTGCTGGTGGAGCCAGCCGGGTCGCTGCCCCGGGGCCTTTGCGTGTGCAGTTCCTTCTGCCCGAAATCCCGTTCGTCCTGGCAGACACGTGCCTGGCACTTTCACTTCCTCCTGGGGCCCCTCCTGTTGTTACTTCCAGCAGCCACTGATCTAAATTCTAGCCCCAGCCCCGCAACTCCTCTCCCGCCTCCTCAGCTTTACTCTCCTCCACGTGTGTCCCTGACATACTGTCGTACTTACTTGGTGTCTGTGTCCCCCAGGGCCACCTAAACCTAAAGAACTAAGCTCCGTTGGCCCCGAGACGGCCTGGTTTGCTCATGCATGGCTGTGTGCGTGCTGCCAAGGTCAGTGCCTGGCACACAGTAGGTACTTAATAAATACTTGTGGATGGAAGAAGTGAAGATCAGTGAGAAAGAATCACTACTACCCTTGTCTCTCCACTTCTTGATGTTAAAAAAAATAATAATAATGAAACACTGACTCTGCACTCACTGGAGAATATCAGAACCAGGGCTCAGGGCAGGAACCTCACAGACGACAGAGACAAGTGGGCAGGCGGGTAGGCCCAGAGCACAGGGGTGACCCGCCTGGGGCCACGGTCAGCACCCGTGCGCCCAGCTCGCCGCCTCAGCCACCGGGCAAGGACATGGCCAGCCTCAGCATCTGCAGCACATCAACCTCGGCCTGGGAACCCGACACGGTTCCAGCAGGTTCTGATCCTAAGGGGCCCCTTGTCTGGAGGCGGACACCACTTAGAACAGAGGAAGTGAGGAAGTCGGGACTCAGTCTGCCCCTCTGAGGAGGAGCCAGTGAACCTGGCGCAAATGAGGTTGTGATGCCATGTGTGGCAAAGCCAAGAGACAAGTGTCATGTAATGAGGCTCCTTCTCGGATGTGACCCCAAACCCAGCCCCCAGGGCAGGACCCCCAGGAGGAAGTGCAGAAAGGGTTTGGGTGAGGCACCCAGAGGACAGACTCTGAGAGCTTCTTCCCGAGTCTCCCAGACACCATCTCCTCCGAAGGGCTTTCTCATCTCTGCAAGGCCCCGAGAGGCTGCGAGTTTGCCTGCGGTCACCCTGGGTTCGAGTCCACGTGCGCTGCAGTAGCCGGGGGCCCTGTAGGGGCCACGGAGAGTGGCTGTGTCGTCCCTGTTGGTTGTGGCAGCCTCACCTGTCCAGCCTTCGTGTTAGGTCTCTTGTCTGATCCTGGCAATGGGAGAACTCAGAAGTGGGCACCCACGGTTATCCCTGCTGCTGGCTGGCATTTTCTGAGCACTGGGTCAGGGTCAGTTAGCACTGTTACTAATACCTTGCGAGGATTGTCTCATATCTAGTTCCTCATGCATTGTTGGAGGTAGAGACCATTACTGTCGCCGGGATGCAGAAGGGTGATTGAGGCCCAGAGAGGGCAGGTAATTTGCCCAAAGTCACTCAGCTAGGAAGTGATAAACCAGGATTCAAACCATGGCAGCCTGACCCCCAGGACACGTCTAACCACGAGGGCTAAATGCACCCACAGGGCCGCCTAGCACCTGCTGCCACTTCCGGACCAGTGTTGGGAGGGCAGGGCAGGCTTTCCCCCAACAGGCCCACAAGGCCTCGCTCAAAGCGTCTTTGGAGTCTGCTCCTGGCCTCTCAGCAGCCCCTGTGCAAAACAAAGCCAGCAGTGTGGGAGGGGCCCTGGGAGGGAGCCCAGCCCCCCTACTCCGCCCCGCTGCCCAGCTGGCCCAGCTGGCCCCTCAGGACGAGCCGTGACAGCTGCTGGGGGATTTGCATGGGTAAGGGCCAGAGGGGTTAGGTGCGCTGAGCAGGTCCCCGGGGCGCCTGTCCATCAGATGGGCCCTCCTACATATGTGTGTGCATGTGCACGCATGAAGCTCAGGGCAGCTCATTCCTAGCCCCAAAGGGTCACTTGGCAGGCGAGGCCCGAGCAGACCCCTCTTTCATGGCCCTCCCAAGACGTCACGGACAAATAACTGTGCCTCTGAACATTCAAAACTGAAGCCAGCCTGGGCCCTGGGCTCCTGTCAGGCAGCTGCAGCCTCCATGACCCTTCACTGGTGGGGCATGGGCAGGAAGGAGGTGAGAGCAAGCTGCCGGCTGAGACCCGGGAGGCGGGAAGCGGAAGAGGCACTGTGCAGGGTTGGCAGTGGGCCTGGGGGCATGAGGGGCCACCTCTCCTGGCCCGCCCTCCATCCACATGGGCCAGGGGCTGGGCAAGCTGTGGGGACCCTGGGTGCTCAGCGAGAACCGACATCGCCTGGTGCCCCTGCCAGGCTGCTGCCTGAACCTAGGAGATGGGGGTCAGGCCACGGTGTCACTGGGGTAAGGTTTAGCTATTTATGCATCCTTAGTTTCCTCATCTGTAAAATGGGAGGTTTCTTGGTCTTTGTGAAAGTGCTGAGCACTTGGCCTGATGTTATCAAAATGCCACCATGACGCTGATGCTGACATGGTGGGTATTTACAAAGGACCAAATTACGTGGTCGAGCCTTGTGTGCTGGTCGGGAGGCCAGCTGACGTCTGTCTGCAGGGGCTGCCCAGAGGGGTGGCCTGGTGACATTCAGACTACGGGCAGGGGCCGTTGTCTTCTGGACTGATTGATTCTAGCCCCAAAAGGCTGTGAGTGAGAAGAAAAACTGCTCAGCCTCACAGGCTCTGTCCCCTGGCCCAGCTGGAACCATGCCTGTGCGGCTCCCATGTTTCAGGGGCTGGAGAAAGGGGGTTTGGGAGAGGGAGAGGCAACTGGAGACCCCAGGGGCCTGGACGGCTAAGGGCTGTTTGCGGGCAAAGATCTCTGGTCTCCAGGGAGGAGCCCGAGGGCCTTGTTGCCAAGTGGAAAGTAACCGTGGGCAGCGGGGAGCCTCTGTGGGTTTGGGGTGAGGGGCACCTCAAAGCCAGGGCCTGCTGGTCTCCCTGGGGACGGGGGCTGAGTCATCATTGAGAGCCATCCAGGTCTCTGGCACTGCATCCCAGGGGGCTGTGGAGGGAGTGTAGACCCCCTGCTCCCAGCTGAGACCCCTCTTCCCTGAAGGCTGGGCCCCATAGCCCCAGAGCAAGCCGCCTGGACTCTCCCTCCAGCAAAGATTTTCAGTGACGTGGCTGAGCACCCCCCTTCCTCTTCCTCCTTTGCTGGCGTTTCATCTCCCTCTTGCGTGTCCTCACAGGCGGAGGTTTTGGAGACAGGGCCAGGAGCGGGATCCAGGGTGCAGAATTCCAGAAGCCTGAACCCCCTGCCGCCGGCTGAGGGTGGGTCTGGGTCCAGACGGCCCCTTGTGGGGAAGGAGGCATTCCTTTCCCTCCCTGAAGGGCTGGCTGCTTAACCTTTCCCTTGATTCAGAAGTTTGGATGCCAGCTGCTGGACAGCTGAAATCTTTCCTTAGAGAGGTCAGTCATGTCACACCTGAGGCACCTGTCCTGCCCTTGGGCCCAGCTCATCCTGGCCAGCTGGCCTCCTGCGCTCCCAGGGCTGTCCTCTGATCACTCGGCCTTGTCCACATTGCTCCCGTGGCCTGGCCCCTCGACCAGGAGCGCTCAGGCCTTCAGGGATCCTGCCCTGAGGCTTCAGCATAATTGCATGCTGCTTTACATTGTTAGCTGAAACACAAGTGGGTCTGTTTCCTGGACCTCGATGTTAGGCCTTGAGAGATCTGTCATCCCTGGGGCTCCCATGTGCAGTTGGGCAGGTTCCACACTGCACAAGGAAACCCAGCCTGCACACCACTCCCTGAGTCATGAATCCTGGAGCAAGAGGAAACCTTTTCCTAAAGTAAACCTCTAATTTACACCTTGCTCCTCTTTTGGTAGTGATCTGTGACGTTAACCAGCTCTGCAAACAGCCTTGTGGGGGTTGAGACAGACAGAGAAGAAGGACTCTGCAGGCCATCCTTTAGTTTCTGCGTTACTTGGTTTTGCCCAGAGACTGACAGGGCCCAGGTCCTGTACTTCTTTGCCCCTCCCGCAGCCACCGCCCGCTCACACAGTCCCCCAGGAGTGGCCGCTCGAAGGGTCTGCCTAGTGCTCCAGGGCAGATGAGCAGGGAGGCGTTTCTCCACCATCAAAGCCACGTGTGCCGGCCGGAGCAGGGCTGCTGGCCCCCGACAGTCACAGAGCAGCAGCAGACCCTGACACGGCCCTGACGGCACGGGGTCTGGGATCCCGAGGCAGCACAAGCCCAGCGCGGCAGCCACTCTGCAGAAGGGCGCCTTTGTGCCTGTCTGGTTCTGGCTGTATTTTTTTTCCTTCCCGAGGCAATGAAGCGACGTGTTCTGGATTATTCCCTTCCTTCCCTGCCCTGGGGGAGGTTGCCACACTTCCCGCCTCCTCCTCCTCCTCGGCCCTGTGCTCCTGGGCGTTCTGGGGTGTTGAATGGAGGTCTGTCTGCCCTGGTAGGGTGGACATGCCCACGAGGCTCAGGGCCTTGGCGTGGACACAGTGTGTGGCCTCTGCCCAGCAGGCAGGAGGGCCTCACCCCAGCCCCTCTTCCCCTGCCAGCCCCAGCTTCTGACCAAGCCTCTGACCACAGGGAGACCCTCCGCATACCGTCCTCACTCTGCAGGAGGCTAGGGGCACAGGTCCGGCCTGGCCAAGTCGTCCAGTGGCGAGAGGCCGCCTCCCAGGCCTCTCTGTGGGGTCAGCAAACCCCTGGCCGGGCTGTGCCCTCCTCCCTTCTAAGCACAGAACACTGCCCTTGTCACTCTTACCACAAAAGGCCCTTATTCCCCTCCATCTTTTATTAGTGCTGGCTTTGCATTGACTGGGTCAGGCTTAGACAGAAATACTGCAGCCCTGCCCTTGACCCTCGGCGCCCAGTAAGGAGGCAGACGGCTAAACAGAAGAACCAGCGTCAGCCTGGGAGGGACCACATCCCACATCTGCGGCTCCTCGCTGTGCATCTTTGGGTGAATCGCTTAACCTGTCTGTGCTGTGACGTCTTCTCTGTGGAACGGGGCTAATAACGGATGTCACTTCTCTTCTGAAGAATGATTATGTGTGGGTGTGTGTGCAGGTTAAGCTGTTTCATTTTTGATCAGTTTTACTGAGATATAATTTATATACAATAAAACCTGTGAGTTTTAAGTGCCAAATACAGTGAGTTCTGACAAATGTATGTAGTCACGTAGCCACTGTCATAGTCATCACACAGACTGTCTCCATCACACCGGAGAGTTCTGTGTGCCCCTTCGTGGTCAGTCCCCTGTCCCTACCCTACCCCTCGCAGCCGCTAGTCTGTTCACTTTCATCAGCTGGGCCTTTTCTCTTAGCTATTGGGCAAGTTACAGACCTGCTTTAGTGTCCTGGGACAGGTGTAACAAATGCCTACGGACTCGGCGGCCTCAATCAACAGAGAGATCTTCTCTCAAGTTCCAGAGGCAGAGGTCTGAGGTCAGGGTGTCGACGGGGCTGGGTCCTGCTGTAGTAGGCTTGGGGTGAACCACTGTTCGTGTGTTTGTAAATTCCTTAAAATTTCATTCCAGCCGGGCTGCCGTGACAGTTTTCATTCCATTCATTCCTTACTGCCTAACGGGTTGCCCCAGTCACAAATTGGCCCGTCACCTTTGAAGTTTACGTTCCCTCTCGCCCCTCTGTCACGGGGCTCCCTCATCACCTGCCGGGCTCATTGTGGGGGACCCTGTGAACTCGGGAGCTAAGTGGACTGACTCCACCCCAAAATGTGAGGATGAAGACGGGAAACGGGCCTGCCTATGCAGAGCTCAGTGGAAGGCCCGCCTTCTCGGAGGACGGGTCGGGCCGGGTCACTACTGTGAAAGCTTGGCTCTACTGGTCCAGTTCCGAGGCTGCCCTACTCTCCGCCAGCCACCAGGATCCTGTTGGAAAGAGCAGGTTCCGACTCCACGGGCCAGGGAGGGCCTGAGACCCTGTACACCCACGGAGCTCCGCTGGTTTGTGGAGAGCCCTCTGAGGCCCCCAGACCCGTCCAGCCAGCCGCCTCCTCTGCCAGATGACTACAAGAGGCAGACACGACACCTTCAAGAAGAAACTTGATCTTCAGCCCTCTCCGGCCCGGCAAGGGCATCACCCACCCAGTGACCCTCCCCGGCATGTCCTGTTTCCTGGCCACTCACCCCGCCCCACGACCAGCCCCTCACCAGCCTGCTGGGGTGATTCCAGATTCTTCCTGGCTCCATCCTCCACTCCCCACCTCCACGCAGCTGTGGTTTCGGCTGCACCTGCAGACGGACTCAGGGGAGACGGCCGAATCTTGGCCAGAACACTTGCAGGCAAGATGTCACCCAAGATGGCCTGATATTTCCAGCCAGGCAGGAGGAGGAGGCCCATTTCCACCCCAGATAGACTGTCCTTCGGGTGGGGGGCCGCGAGTAGCAGCCCCTGGGTGTTCTGGGGTGCCCCATCCCCGCTGAAGGTGGGCAGGTGTGCCCAAGGACAGGGAGGCAGGTGGACTGGCCCCTGCATTTTCACCTGGCTGTTGCCAAGGGGGAGGGGAAGGGGGTGAAGTTCCACCTGCCCAAGTGTCCCCAGCTTGAGCCCACAGGTCCCTGGGGGGCTTGTGGAGGTGCTGTAACTGCAGGTCCCACATGGGGGCTCCCAGAGCTCGGCCAGGTCTTCCCAGGTTCCCTCCACGTGGGTATGGAAAGGGGTGAGCAGGCGCCCAGCTCCTTGCTTTAGCACAACGACGTCAACATCCCTTAAGCCGCAGGTGAGGGAAGTTTCTATCCCTGCTGTTTTCTCTTTTTGGCGGTACCGCACAGCTTATGGAAACTTAGTTCCCAGACAAGGGGTTGAACCTGCGCCCTTGGCCGTGGAAGTGTGGGGGTCTTAACCGCTGGACTGCTGGGGAAGTCTTTCTTGTTCTTAATGAGTTTCACATAGTGCTCTCTAGTTCCTGCGATCCACGTCGCTTCTCAGAAGTCTAAGAAGAAAGGCCTCCCTGGCCCACAAGATTGTGTGGTTTTATCGTTGCACTGTGGCTGGGTCAGACCTCAGCAGTGCCCCAGCGTCTGCCGGGCCAGGCCTGCTGCTCTCGTGGACCTGAGGGCTCCTGGTGCTCAGAGGATGGGCTGGAGGGTCTGGGATGCAAGGCTGGCCCTGGGAGCCCCTGGGGGTGGACTGTGGCCCCTGTGGTCCTAGGAGGTGAGGCTGTGGGGGTGGGGGGTTCAAGGTTGGACTTGAGTGGGACCTGGCCCCACGGTGGGGCCAGGACACAGTGACGTAAACCAGCAGCCCCCGTGGGAGGAGCAGAGGCCCCGTTGGACTGGAAGCGTCCTGGTGGTTGGCGTTGATTCTGTAGGTGGCAGGCAGCAGTGACCGCTTTTGACAGGCAAGTGACACCAGGGGAATTCTCCCCTAGGACGCTTCTCGGTGGCTTGCAGGGGTCCACCCCGGGCTGGTATTTAACAGGCAGCCTCCGCCTCTGCTCTGTCCTTCCACCTTGCAGACCTGCCGGGACACAGGGGAGAGGCTGGGAGGGGCGGAATCTGGACCAGGGTGGCCGATCCCAGGGCCATGCGTGCCTTGGTCCCTGCCTGCCCTTTGGGGAGAGGGGCCTCCTTAGGGCACCCCCACTCTTGCGCTCAGCTGACCAGCGACTCCGTTCTATCTCAGCAGCTCAAGATGAGCCCCCAGCCCGGGCACTATCTTCTGTGGCTGCTTAAAAAATGACTGATGGCTAAAACCATGCATGCACATTTATTCTCTTACAGTCTGTAAGTCCGACACGGGTCTTGTGGGGCTAAAACCAAAGCGTTGGCACAGCCAGTTCCTTTCTGGAGGGAGAGTCTGTTTCCTGGTCTTTTCCAGCCTTGGGAGGAGCCCACGCTCCTTGGCTGTGGTCCCTTCCTTCTTCATAGCAGCAGCATTGCGTGGCTTTGACCTGCTTCCACTCATCATGACTGGGGACCACCTGGATAACCGAGGATCCTCTTCCAGCTCAAGACCCTTAACTTTGTCACCCCCGTGAAGTCCCTTGAGTTACATCAGGTCATGTGTTTACAGGTTCTGGTGATTAGGGTGGACTTGTCTTTGAGGGCCACTGCTGTGCCTGCCACACCCTGGGTGACCAGTTGGCCAGCAGGTGGAGGCCAGCAACGGGGGGCGGGGGGCAGGAGAGACAGCAGAGCGCAGGGCCCAGCCCTGGGCGAGCATGTTTCCACTTCTCAAGGTCAGCCAGCCCAAAGACAGCCTTTCTTTGCAGCCCTTTGCAGCCAGCCTGGGCAGTGGGACCCCTCTGTGAATGAAGGCCCCCCCAAATTTCAGGAAGTCACTTGGTTGGGGAGCCTCTTTCCAGTGTTGTCCTTGGAGTCAAGAACACCCCCTTTGGCTGGTTGATGTCCTTGGTCCATGAGAGTGGCCTCTGGGAGGGACCTCTCTTTGTCTAGCCCTGACAGAAGAGCTCTCATATTAATTAAAAGGCGCAAGCCCAGTTACTGTCATGGCTAGGACACGGACGCTTGGTTGTCGATGGCATAGAATTTGTGGAGTGGTTCAGAGGGGGTCTACGTATTTGTGTACATGGTGTTGGACAGTTTTCCTTCTTGGCCAGCAAAGCCCCTCGCTCCAGCCACCTGTGGTTGTGGACACCCCTCCTCTGTCTGTCTGTCTGTCTTCCTGACATTCTGCAGCCCTGTCTCCCAGCCTGCCATGGGGCATGGTCTTCTAGGTGGCAAATTTGTTCAGTAAACATCGTATATCACGATTCCAGTCAAACCTCGTACTGTCTCATCTTCAGGGAGAAAATGCATTTGGGGTTGACCTGGCAAGCCTGGGCTTCCATTGTGACCCAACTGGTAAAGAGTTCCCCTGCAATGAGGGAGACCTGAGTTCAATCCCTGGGTTGGGAAGATCCCTTGGAGAAGGGAAAGGCTACCCACTCCAGTATTCTGGCCTGGAGAATTCCACGGGGTCGCAAAGAGTCAGACACGACTGAGCGATTTTCACTTTACTTGACAAGTCTCGGAAATATGCTGGCCCAGTAGTACCTTGTTGATGGGTTCGGTTCTGAATGTCCTAGGCGCTGAGTCTGGCAGAATTCCTGTGTCTGTTTGCGAAGTGGCCGGTTTTCAGGACAGCAGGCTGGTGGGTGATCACGCTGGAGGCAGGATCCAGGCTTCTGGGTCCACCGAGCAGATAGGGGAAGCTGTGACTTGCCCACGGGTGCAGGGAGCGTGTCCTCAAGCGGACCTGCCTCTGGGCCTCCAGTGAGCTTGCTCTTGTTTTAGGATTCAAGGGCAGCAAGTCCCATTTGAGGCCTCTGCCCCATCCCTTCCTCTGCAGAAATTAACTGTAGACTTGACGATCATGTTTAGTTACTGTGTTACAATAGATACAATAAAAAAACCTGCCATTTTAATCGTTAAGTGGACAGTTCAGTGGCATCACGTACATTCACAGCATTGTACAACCATCACTACTGTCTCCTTCCAGAACTCTTTCATCTTTCCAGACAGAAACTGCACCCCCTCCAGCCAGCCCTGGTACCTCTTGTCCGTCTCTTGTCTTGTGAGCAGGCCTGCTCTGGGTGGGTCCTATAGATGGAATCATCCCCTGCTTGCCTGTTTGTCTGGTGTCTGGCTCACCGTGATGTTTTATGGGTTCGCACCTGCTATAGCTCTGTTGGCGCTTAGCTCCTTTTCGTGGCTGAGTACTGCTCCGCTGTGTGGAGAGACCACAGTTCGTTCATCCACTCAGTGGTTAAGCACAGTATTTTTAGAGCCGTCACTGTGCTTCTGGCTCCCACCTTGGTTCTCACGACAAGCCTGGACTTTAGATCCCAGCCTCACAGGGTTTACAAAGGTGACCAGCTCAGCCCTGACCACCCACCTAGCTTCCCCCTGAGCTGGGATGCCTGGAGAGGGCTTGCACGCCTTGCCCTGCACCCTGAGCCCCCAAGCTGGCCTCCTGCCTGTGTTTGGGGGTGCTGAGGGCCTGGAGGAGACTTGGGCAGGGTGGCAATGTGTCAGCTGGTCCCATGAGCTGGCGCCGCAGGGCTCAGTCACCTCTCTGGCCCCCTCGGGAGTGGGACGGAAGGTTTGGGGGAAAGGGTCCAGCTGCCCTCCCCCCAACCCTTCAGGGGGGTTTCCTTTCCCTGCACCCTCCCACCGCTCAGAATTCTTGCAGTTCCAGCTGCCAGCTCTCTGAAGTGGCACAGAACCTTCCCAAACCCAGAGAGCTGGCGGGGACCCGTCCCCACTTCCCTCTCACCTCACATGGCGCCAGGCCCGCTGCAGGAATGTTTATGGTTAAACCTCCCAAGTCGAGCGACCGTGTTGACTTTATGAGCTGTGTGGGCCCAGCAGAGCGGTGCCCTCTGTGAATGTGTGCTGACAACCCAGGCAGTTGCCAGCAGCGGCCTTTGCTTGGGGGATGCGTGGAATTCCTGGGGGCGCTTGGAGAAGCCCCTGGAATGGGGTGGCCCCTGGGAGAAGGATCCCATGGATGATGAGCGCTTTCCAGAGAATATAGTCACCTCCTAAAAGTCTGTCCTGGAACACACAGGCCTGTCTGCACTCACCTGTACAAGCCCCACACGGGTGGGGGTGGGGGGAGATTGGGGTAGCCCCAGCTGCCCTCAGCACGCACCCGGAAGGGTGTTCACCAAAGTGATGTCAGGGCGCTGATCTCAGACCTGTGCGCTTTGTGGATCCTCCGTGGGGACTGCATCCTGACCCCTGTCTATCCTGCGTTCAGCTCCGTGGCTGTGTCTCATCTCTCTGTGACCTTGGAGCCGGGCCGCACACCCCTGGGTCCTCTCCCAGGGCAGGGCAGAGGGGTCCCCCCACCGGCAGCAGTCCACACGGGCCTACCCTCCCTCCACGTGGCCCAGAGGCCCCGGGTGTCAGACCTGCTGTTTGTCTCACAAAACACACGCTGCGACCTTGCCCCCCACCAGCCTATCACCCCCAGGCCCCAGAGCCAAGCCCCACTGGGGGATCCAGGTGCAGTGGTGAGGGGGAGAGGAGTAAGCCCACCTGGGGTCCATGACCAGGGGGATGGCTGGCCTCCTGGGTGCGTGAAGAGCCTCCAGAAACAGCAGAGCTCTCCAGGCAGCCGCCCCCCTACCCCCCCGCCCTGCCCGCAGCCCTCTGAGCAGCTGCTAATGGCTGCTCCGCATCTCCAAATCCTCCACTTCCAGTTTCCCGTCTCAGAATGTCACCTGGGGGAGGAGGCGCAGCCCAGGAAGGGAGAGAGGAAATAAAAGGGAGAGAGAGCCAGCTCGAACGCACACTCTAATCTTCGCTTGGCGGCTCAGCTTTCAGGAGCCCCAATTAATCATTATTAATTTAATCCGGGATGACTCAGAGTCGTCGTGACAAGAGATCAGCTGCGATTTATCCCACCTGCTAAGAGACGACCTTATCAGAATTCAATGAATTCATCATCGCGTTAAGCAAGGACCCTAATGAATCTCTTGTCTGCCCAGTGTACTGAATGACCATCAGCCTCGAGTGACTCATGGCCCCCACACCTCCGTGCGGGGCTGCGGTCCAGGCTCCTCATGGACAGCACGGGGGGCCAGGCTGGGCTCAGGCAGGAGCACCCAGCCTGCCCCCTTCTCTAGCACCAAATGAGAGTCGTGATGTTCTGCTATAGTGCCAGCTGCTCTCGCATGCATTGTGCATCAGAACCGCCAGGGGTGCTGGTTTAAAACGTGGGTGACAGTTCCTCCTCAGAGCTCCTGATTCAGACGGCGTGAGCTGGGCCCTGGTATCTGCGTCTTAACAAACCCCTAATAACGCTAAGACAGAAGGCCCGTATGTCTTTCCCTGAGAGCCCTGTGAGTTCCTTGAGGTGGGATCTTGCCTGAGCCATTGTTAAGGTTTGGTGTATTAGACAGGGTGGGTGATGCTAGCTGCTGTGATAAACAGCCCCCAACCATTCATGGTTAATGCAGAGAAAACTGAGTCTCGTCTGCATCGTAGTCCAATAGGGTGTTCAGTAGGTCTTCCCGGAGGTGGTTCAGGGTTCCAGGCACTGCCGTCTCTTGGGACCTCAGAGCCCTCAATGTTAACCTGCGAGTCCTGAGAGGTGGAAAGTGTCGCTTAGCTGTGTATCCAGAGCTGTGGGTCCTGTTTGGTGAACATTGGCTGGTCTCTGCCTCGTGCAAGGCCTGGCAGGGTTCTCAGCACATGCCTGGCATTTAGGTGAGGTGGCCAAGTGACTGGAGGCTTGCCCTGTGGTGGTCACTCTGATTTAGCTTGTTTCTGGGGCTCCAGGACACGCTCCAGCCATGCTGAGATCAGGAGCACCCGAAAAGTGAGGTGCCTTGGGTCTGAGACCCATGTGCCAAATCAGCGCTGGGCCACAGCCAGATGTCCCCAGAGCAGGGCCCACCCTGATGCCACCGCCACCTGTGGTCGGTGTGTGGCGGCTGCGGCCCTGCCCTGCCTGTTGTCTGATCCTGCTGCCCACCTCCTCCTGCGGGAGACCTCCCTGTCACCAGAGGGCGCGAAGGCGCCCCGTCCTCTAAACTCACGGCAATCCTAGAAAGTGGCCCTTCCTGAGCTCTGGCTGTGTGCCCAGGGTTCTTCCTGGACTCATTCATCTGACCCTCACAACAGACTGGGGGCCAGTGGGGTCTACTCTTGACCCCATTCTATCAGACAGATAGACTGAGGCCCAGAGAGGTAAATTGGCCTGCCCAAGACCACCCAGCTTGCAAGCCGCAGACCAAGTTACAGATGGCCGGGCTGTGGAGCCTGGCTGCCTGGGTTCACAGCTGGCCCTGCCTCCTGTGCTCTGGGGGCCTGGGAGAAGTGACTTTAACCTGATCTTGCCTCAGTGTCCCCATGGGTAAAACGAAGGTGAGAACAGCACGCACCCTTTGGGGTGACGGCAAGGATGAAGTGAGGGAACATGCTTGAAGTCCCGGCCAGGGTGAGTGTCCAGCGGCACAGTGTGTGGGCCGCTGCAGCTCCTGCTTTCTCAGGCCCGAGGCCCTTGGAAGCTCCATGTGCTCTTTGGGGCCTGGCCAAGGGCATCCTAGCTGATCGACCACAGGAGGGTCCTGCTTCCTTGCTCTGGGCAAAGGCAGCGACCCATGCAAGGAGAACAGGACCAGAGTGGTCCTGGAGGGCAGAAGTAGATCCCACAGTTGAGGCCTGGACAGAGGCAGATGGCAGGAGTTTCTTCTGGAGGCCCCAGGGTGGCTGACTGTCCAAGCTTAGGGGACAGGGCGGCTGCTGTGTGACCTCTCTGCACCAGATGCCCAAAATCATGGACTTTGAAAGCACAGAGGGACCTCAGCAGCAGCCTTCCTGTTCCATGTGGGGACACTGAGTTACGGGAGGAGGGTGGTGCCGACCCCTCCGCTGTTCCGTTCGGAGCTCAGGGTGGCCCCGGGCTGATGCCCAGGCCAGGTGTCTTGCACGGCCGTGGCCAGGAGACAATGGGCACTCAGGTGATGTGGAGGCCACGGGGCCTCACTTATGAGGCTGAGTTCCTGCCAGGGGCAGCTCGGTTCCACGTCAGGAGAAGCCCCACGCTTGTGTCTTCAGAACGGAAATGGAAAGAGGGCTTTCAGGATTGAAATGAACAGCCACCGAGGCCACAGGTTCACAGGCTACAGACAGGGCCTCGCTGGACACAGGCAGCCACTGTCCCACCCCAGGGAGGCTGAATGTCCCCACTTCTGCCAGCATCACGACTGCCATGCAGTGCTCTTATCAGGGATAATGCTAGCCTCCTAGAAAGAAATCAGGCTTCCCCATCACTAAACACCCCCTGCTTTAGGGCTGCACCCAGATCGGGACTCACTTCCTTACAGCCTGCCAGAGGCCGAGCTGCACAGCCCAGGTCCTGTTAGAAACCTGCGCCTTCCCCCAGCCTGGCCCCTGTCATGGGGCACCCCGCATTCCTTGGGGCGCATGCCCCTCGTTGCAGATGCATCAGAGATGCAGGTGGTGGGCCCTGCCCTGGCAACACTCCTCCCTGGGGGTCCCGGGTTCTCCTCCTACTCCCAGTGCAGGCTGAGGGCCAGCAGTGACCCTAGACTCCCCTGCGCCTTACAAACCTGGGAGCTTTTAACAAAATCTTGATGCCCGGCGCCCCCCCCGGCCAGCTGAAGCCAAAGCTGACAGAGCCTCAGGCTCAGTGTTTGGTGAAGCCCTGGTGATGCTGCTGTGCGGCCAGCTGTTGTTGCTCAGTCGCTCAGTCGTGTCCAGCTCTTTGCAACCCCACGGACTGCCGCACGCCAGGCTTCCCTGTCCTTCACCATCTCCTGGAGTTTGCTCAGACTCCTGTCCATTGACTCGATGATGCCATCCAACCAACTCATCCTCTGTCACCCAAGGCAGGAATTTCTGCTGCAGGAAAAGAGCAAGAACATTCTCTGGTAATTTACTAGCTACCAGTGCCCCCACTCCACCCCCAGCTCTGGCTTTGTTCCTGTGCAACGTGGCTTCCCAATCCTCCCCTCTCCGCGGGGCGTCAGGGCAGGGAACAGGAGGGCAGGTGGTGACACGCTGGAGCGCTGACCCAGCCGAGCAGGTCTGGGGAGGGAGGTGGCCAGCACGGCAGGCTCTGGGAGCCACGCTGCCCCAGGATGAGGTGAGGGGGTTGGACACGCTTAATCACGGGCCGCTTGGTGGTGGTTCCTGCGAATGGGAGGTGTCAAGGGCAAGTAGGTTTACTTGGGATGGAGCCAGGGGCTCCCACAGACTGGAGGCGGGGTTCCAGAAGACTTTGTAATTCAGTAGGGGAAGGAGCTTTCTAGTTATCTGAGGCCAACCAGAAAGGGGGCTCCCTCTGTCCCTGGGTGAGGCCACATGGGGGCAGCTTGGAGAGAACTTGGGTTGGGAAATCTCTCTTATCTGTTTAGTAAAACTGGCCCCCCGCAAAGATGCTCAAGAGGCAAGCTCAGCTTGCATTGCTGTGTATGTCCACAGAGCCTGAGGTACATGTATTTTAAACACCTTGCCCGTGGAAGGCGCTCGGTAAACTGTGCAAGTCTGGAAACTAGACAGTCCCTCTCCATTCAGTTTAAATCAGAGACGTTTTGACCAGAAGCCCTTTGGAGGAACCAGGGCAAGTTCAGAATTCTAAGGTCGTATTTTCTGCCACCGTGACCCACCGGAGGAATTCTCCCCAGTTAGGACCCATGCTACCTCGGATGGAGGGCTGGACCTTTCTGCTGACTTGGGGGTGCTTTGCAAGAGCCCTTAAAGCCATGTGGTGGTGTGGGAGGCCGGACTCGGTCTGGAGACAGGTCACAAGCACAGCGGTGGTAGGGCTCCGGAGCTGGCCTGGGGACGAGGATGTGACTGCGAGCCTGTGTGGGGCCTGGGAGCCTGCGTGTCTAGCCTGCTTCAGGGGACGCTGACTCTGTGGGCCCGGACCCATTGCCCAACAGAAGTGGGCTGCCAGCCGCGCATGGAGCGTCACAGCGTCAAGTAGTCACATTTTAGAGGTGAAAAGGAAAGGTGAGGTTAGTCTTAAGGGTAGGCTTTATTTCCCTTGGTCTGTCTGAAACAGCATGTCACAGGAGGTGATCGGCTGGGCCGGGCAGGAGGCAGCGTGTCCTTCTGTGGTCCTCCAGGCGGGGAACCGTGTCTGCAGCTGCCACGGCTGCCTGCCCGCGGCCCCCCTGCTCTGCAGGCTCCATCTGGGGCTAATGGTCCCTTTTCCATGGCTGGCCTGCACACTGGCACTCGGGAGCGTGGCTCTGCCGTAGAGCTGGGCAGCAGGCTGGTCCCCTGTGTGCCGGGCCGGCTGGCGTCCCTGGCTGAGAGGTGGCCGCAGCAGAGAAGCCCCCCATTGTGCCCGCAGCAGCTGATGTGCTTACAGCTGGCGCCCCCCCACCCCCACCCCCCGCCTCCTCCTCCTCCTCCTCCGCCCCAGCTCGGGAACAAACATCTCTTCTTACAAAAAAATAAAAAAGGAGAAGTGACAGGGGTCGTGGCTGTGCTTTCCACATGACCTGCCGGGGAACAGAGTGCGTCTTTGTTAATCCAACCGTCTGTCAGTCGGCCTCTGCACGGAGGCATAAGCCACTTAGCGCGGCCTCACCCCTGACCCGCCATCGGGCGCTCAGCTGGGCCCGGCCGGGGGGGCGGGTGGGGGGGGCGCGTGCTGGCCTTGGCCGGTGCCTCCTGCCGTCTCCCCCACCAGCTGACCCCCAGCGGGGCGGCCCACACGGAGCTGCGCTGACGACGGTGTCCGAGGAGGACCGGGCCGCCGCGCCGTCCGTCTGTCAGACGCCCCTCACTGCCAGGGGCCTCTGTCTCCTCCATCAGGGAGGCGGAATACGAGCCATGGCCACCCCACTGGGTGGCAGCGCTCAAGAAGCAGTAGCTGTGTTTGTCCGACCCCCATTCTCTTTTCAACAGGTCTGTGTTTGATCTGTTTGGCTGTGCAGGGTCTTTGTTGTGGCACGTGGGGTCTAGTTCACCGCCCCCCACCCCACCCCCAGGGATCGAACCTGGGCCCCTGCTGTTGGGAGCGTGGAGTCTTAGCCACTGGACCCCCAGGGAAGTCCCTAAATCATCGTTTGGGTTACTATTGCATCATCCCACCCTTCGTTTCCATAGTGACTGGGATGGGCCTGCCCTCCTCTCCCCTCACCCCTTCCTCCCTCCTGTCTCTCTACGCCTGCCCCCGCACCCCCCACTACACCCCCCTCCCCGCCCTCTCACCTGCTCCCCCTCCTGGCTCCTGGCTCCTGCTCCTTCTGTCTCCCTCCTCCCTGCTCCCAGGCGCCAGGCATCGCTCCCCAGCCCCTCTACAGTGTCCAGGGTGTGACTGCCCAGGCACGCCAGGTGAGATGGGGGCCCTGGAGGAGCAGGCCAGGCCAAGGAGGGGGGCCTCCAGCCCTGTCTGGAAAGGGCGTCCAGGGAGGGTGCTCGGCCGACTCTGGCCTGCCTGCCCTGCTAGGCAGCTGGTCAGCTGGCCCAGGTGGGCTGTGGTCCCCCACGCGGGGAGCCCCCACTCCCACTGTTTGCAGCCAAAGCCCTGAATTGGAAAGTCTTCTCTGGGGGCCGGGGCACTTGCCCAGGGCGCACACAGAGGGGCCAGGGCCCGGCTCCTTGCCCCGACCCTGTATCCTTCAGCCCCGCACCCCCACGCCCCTGGTACTTCACAGCTCCCCAGGCAGAGCAATTGGAGGCTAAATATAGCCACGCCAGCCTCTCCTCGGCAGTCCAGGAATGGTGGTGGGCTGTCAAGACCAATTAGCTGGTCTGCCCGCAGGCGGGGGTTCTGACAGCGCGGAGGACAGCTGGGAGGGGCGGCACGGCTGCTTCTGCACCAGATTCCAGGCCCCAGCAGAGCCTCCTTTCTCAGCGTCCCAGTCTCCCCCAGCAGGTGGGCGGACACCTAAGTCCCAGCAACGCTGGGACAAGATGGGTGGGCCCAGGGCAGAGCAGGTGCCCCTCCTGGGACCTGGGGCCCGGGGCTCCCCAGGCAGATCTCTCTCTGGCTCCTGGCATCCCAGGCTTGTGGCTGCACCCCTCCAACCTCTGCCTCTGTGGTCACACGGCCCCTCCTGCGCCTATCTCTTGGGTCACTGCCATTGTTGTAGGGCCGCCCTGCTCCAGCCTGATCTCACCGTAACATGATTCCATCTGCAAAGACTTCTTTCCAAATAAGGTCTCATTCACGGGTTCCAGGAGGACACGCATTTTGGGGGAACACTGTTCTCTCCAGTACAGGCAGGAGTAGGAGGGGAGGTCTAGTCTTTCTAGACCGAAGCTGGCTTCAGAGGGCGGGCCATAGCCCCCTCCCCGTCACTGTCTAGGCCGGGCTGGGCTATAGTGTGTCCCAAGGTGCTGGGCCGCCCAGCAAGGGGTGAAGCAGGCATCTGGCCAGTGGGGGCTGTGGGTCCCTGGGACCCTCTGGTGAAGCAGGAGCTGCTGTCCACGGAGGCGCACAGAAGCCCCAAGGACTGATGCCTGGGTGTGCGGCCAGCCCGCTGGATCCCCAACTATGGGGAGCGGGGCCCAGGGCAGAGCCCCTGCCGCCATCCCAACAGGAGCAAAGCCCTGAACCTGCTGAAGGCCCACCGGTGCTCTTGTCCCAAGACCGCTGGGCTCTGGGTTCCAGGCCCTGCTCTGCACCTTGCTGAGCCACCCTGTCATTGGTCCGAGGAGCAGACACCCCGGGCGCAGCCACACGAGGGCCGCCGTGAGTGAGCTGGTCCAGCGTCGCGTGCAGGGGAGGGACCAGAGAGCCCCTGCCCCCCGCCCTGCTTCCGCTTGGCTGACACCCCTGTTCCCCGTGTCTCTCCCTTGCTCAACTCTCGTCGTGCGGTTCTATGTTTGGGGGGCTGCCCTACACTAAGACCACCCTGGTAGACGTCCCGGGACAGCCTGCCTGCTTGGGCCGGGGCCAGGCCCTCTTGGCCGTCTCTCCCTCTCTGGTGGACAACGGGCCTTTTCACGTTCGCGCTGAGGAAGCCAAGCAGATAATCCCCCTCCCCCAGTTCTCCTTCCTCCACCCCCGTGTCCTGCCCTTTGCCGTGAGAGGGTTTCATGCCCTGTCAGTCACCCCAGAACAGCTGAGGGGGCCTCGGGCTGGGGGCAGCGAAGCCTTGACCCAAAGCAGGGTTCCAGGGCTGGCTCAGCAGGCACCGAGGGCTCCACAGTCTGGGGGTGGGATAGCTGAGCTGCTCTCCTGGTCAAGACCCAGCTTCTGCCGCCCCCTAGCTGGGCTGGACTGGCAGCATCCCCCTGGGGTCCACCCCCTGCCTGCTCACTTGGAGGGCTGGGAGGCTGGGAGACCCAAGAGGTGAGAGCAGGTCCTGGGTGATGTGATGCTGCACTAGTCCCAGTCAACAAGTGTGTGTGTGTGTGTGTGTGTGTGAGAGAGAGAGAGAGAGAGAGAGAGAGAGAGAGACCTTGGCTCAGAGAGGGGCCCCTCTTTCCCACCCCATCCTCCCAAGCTGTGCCTCATGGATCTGGGGAAGGAAGAGAAAGGAAAAGAAGGCATCCCACTAGCTGGGGCCACAGAGCAGCCCAGAGCCCAAGGCTCACCACACACAGCTCGCCACAGTAGGGGACATGAGTCCTGCCACCAGCCAGGAGCCCTTTGGAAAGTCTTGAGACCACTCGGGAGTTCATTTTTAAGCTTACAGCTTGGTGGAGGTGAGGCTCACGGTGTGCCAGGACCTGGCCCAGCACTGGGGAAGGTCAGCTGGGGGCCAGGTGGGCAGTGGCAGGCACAGTGGAGTCAGGCTGGCTGCCCCTGCCTGAGAATAGCTGTGTGTGCGTGCTCCCCATGTGCACGCACGCACGTGCATGTACGCACATGGGCTCCCTGGGTCCTCTTCCCCCCCTCCGGTGTGTTCTCGTGGCCCCCCAGCCTGGTTAGCCTGCCGCGTTGAGCTGTCTGGCCCGTCACTTGGCCCTCGGTGTTCTCCAGCTTGCATTTTTCTGCTGTTCCCAGAGTCTTATCTCCCCAGACAAGATTCCCCAAGGGCAGGCAGCAGTGTGGACTCTGTTTCTTGCTTATCTGCCAGGGCATCTGGTGGGAGAGAGAGAGCCGCTCGGGGCCCCTGCATCCCAGCCAGGAGTTCTGGGTCCTGTGTATCTTGATCAAGATGCAAACCGGCAACAGCCCTGCCTCTGCCGCTTGCTGATGTAGCAGAACATTGAGGACATTTGGATGGTTTGGAGGGACACCTGGTAGCAGTGTCGCATGAAGGCTGGCTCAGAAACTCTGCTGTGTGTGTCCTGGGCCAGAGCAGAGGCCCAGCTGATCTGTGGGCGCCCAGCCCTGCCCGCTCTGGACAGAGGCAGCCAAGGTGCCCAGTGACCCTGTCTTTAGCATCTCCCTGCAAGAACTCCCAGGGTTAGCTTTTGCCAGCTGAGAAGAACACAGAGGGACTGGCTGACGGAAGGGGATGGAAAGCCGGTGAGCACTCTCTCCCACTGCCCAGACCGAGGGCCACACAGCCCAGCTGTGTCTGTAAAGCAGGAGCCAGGCAGGAGCGTGGCGGCACCCGCGGCCATCAAGCCCACTCTCTGTGTCTCTCGCCGTCTCATTTCTGCCGAGGCCTGTCCTGTGGGTATTTCAGGACTGGAGGATGTTTGCAAGCAGTCAGGCTTTCTGGGAGCATGACGCCCACCCTAAGTGTGTGAGGGTCAGGAAAGGGTCAGGGGGATCTTAGGTCAGCTGTGTCTTCTGTGGAAATGCTGGTTTCCCCCATTCGTTCCACAAACACTCGTCGAGCACAGATCACGTGCCCAATGGAACTAAATGCCAAGGGTCCGAGCGTAACAAACCAATGCCCCTGTCCGTGGGGAGCTGTCACCCCGGCTCGGGGGACTCCAGTCAACCTGCAAAATAAGACTTCAGACCCAGGAGTGGTGGGGGTGCCAGGCACAATCCAAGGAGCCCAGTTAAATCTATTTCCATCAATGACAAATTTTTGATATAAGTATATCCCCAATAGTGCATGGGCTATACTTATACTAGAAAAAGTATTTGTTGTTGATCTGAAAGACAGACTTAACTGAGCACCCTGGATTTTTACTTGCTGCATCCGGCAACCCTAAGTGGGGAGCATAAAGAATGTGGAGCCTTGCCCGCAGGGAAGGGCAAGAGCTGGTCATCATGCAGAGCTGCAGTGTTAAGTGGGGTGCCAAGGAGAGTCTGCAGAGAAGAGACCTCTGGGGTTAAGGCCAGAGGGGATCGGCTGCATCCTGGGGGCATGTGGTCCCTGCCAAGTTGTGCTCTGACTCTTCCAGAGGTGGTGCTCAGGGCCCCAAAATGTCCTGGACAGACGGCTGCCTGGCTGGCGGGTCTGCCTGCTGGTTTCCCAAGGGCCAAGTGGCTTACTGGAGACTCCAGCCACTGTCCAGTGAAAAGGACAATGCCAGCCAGCTATGGAATCTTAGATTTCCTAGTCACCGCGTTAAGAAAACAGTAAAAACACTTCATCCCAAGGAAGAAAATCTGTAACTACCTGAGGTGGTGGCTGTTAACTAAACTTATTGTTCAGTTCAGTTCAGTTCAGTCGCTCAATCGTGTCCAACTCTTTGCGACCCCATGAACCACAGCACGCCAGGCCTCCCTGTCCATCACCAACTCCCCGAGTTCACTCAAACTCATGTCCATTGAGTCGGTAATGCCATCCAGCCATCCCATCCTCTGTCGTCCCCTTCTCCTCCTGCCCCTAATCCCTCCCAGCATCAGGGTTTTTTCCAATGAGTCAACTCTTCGCATGAGGTGGCCAAAGTACTGGAGTTTCAGCTTTAGCATCATTCCTTCCAAAGAAATCCCAGGACTGATCTCCAAACTTATTGTAGTGATCAGTAAATATGATATTTGTATTTATCAAATCATTATGCTGCTTACTTTACCATGTTATATGTCATTTGTATCTCAATAAAATGGGGGTGGAAAGAGGTGAAATTCATTTTGATGTATGTTTTCTTTAACCCAATATATCCAAACACTATTGTTTGAATATGCAATCTGTATTGAATGGTTAGTGTGATTTTCTTTTTCTTGTAGCAACTCTTCAGAACCCGGTGTGTCCACTTCTCCATCACACCACACGCTTTTCAAGGGCTCCGTAGCTCGACGTGGCCTGTGGCCGCGGCTTTGGTCAAGCGTGTCTGGGACCCACACTGCCGAATCCTGGCCCCGATTCTTTCTCCTAGGGGAGCTGGAAACCTCGTGTTGACTGGGGTCTCATCCCTGATTCCAGAAGGGAAAGATGAGCTCATGACCATCGGCCAGTAGGGGGCAGTGCTGGGCCAGTGCCCGGGTCTCCCCACAGCCCAGGGTGCAGGACCACCAGCGTCCTCAGCAGAGGGGCCACGGAAATGACCAGTGGTCTCGCCGCAGAGGGAGCTGGTCGGGGACCCCGCCATCCCTGTGGCACTCTGCAGGGCTCGGGTCCCTGCCGGCTCCATCGCGTGTTTCCCCGCGTGCCTTGGGAGCTGGCAGGAGGACCCGTTCTCTCATCCCGCGCACGGAGCTGGACCTGGGCATGTGAGCACCACCCTGCTCGGGGCCCCCAAGCCGGCTGGGCTGCGGCCCGGCGGGGCATGGGGGGAGGGCTTCATGGAGTCTGAGTATGGAATGAGCTGTCATGGAGTCAGTGGTCCTCGGGGCAAGCACCCCAGGAGTAGCGCCCTGGTGCTCGTTGGGAGCAGCAGCCACAGACCACAGGCGGGGGTGGGGTGGAGGTGAGGGGCAGGCCCCACGGGGCACACCACGCTCCCCTGCCCCGGGGGCTTTCCATCTCCCGTTGGGCCAAAGGCAGGGGCAGTTATTCCCTGCCCGTGTGGAAAGGCCTCTCGCTCCATCTGCTCTGTGTTTACTTAGCCAGGAGCTTTTATTGAGCGCCTGCTGTGTGCAGTGGGCAGGTTCTCTGGCTTGCATTGCTGGGGACCAGGGTCCCGGGAGCTGCTCCCGGCCAGACCACACAGCACCCCCTGTTGCCGTGATGTCACCCCGTAAGAGTAGGTGCCCGCCGGCTCCTCCCTTCTCATCTCACCCCACCCGGCCTTCCTCCCACCCACCCCCCAAGTCAGTTTCCACTCCAGTCCCCGCCTCAGGGTCCGCTTCTGGGGACCCCACACTATCGATAAGACGAAAAGCCTGCTTTACCAGTTGCCAGGTATTTGAGTATCAACCTGAGGCTGCAGGAAAACCAGGAGGTTCTAGAAAGCTGGGAAGGGTGGGGGGCTGGCTGCATGGCAATGAGGCCAGCACCTGCAGAGCCCTGGCAGAGGCACCGGTAAGGTTTGCAGCAGGGACCAGTGTCTGCACGGGCAGGACGCCACGAGACAGCACCCGCCAGGCCCCTTGGGAGAGCCCGTACTCTGCAAGCAGAAGAACAGGGGCCTTTTTCTGTCCGGGTTTTGGCCACCCCAGGAGACTGGGGGCTGACAGGCACCCTGTGCCTCCGTTTTCTCATCTACAGAGTGGGCAGTGTCTGGGGGGCTGATGGCATGGTGTCCGGTGGAAGCAGGCACAGCAGGGGCGGGCACAGGGCACACCGGAGAACCAGGGCTGCTGTCAGGGTCCACGCTGCTGGGTGGTGGAGGCCGTAGGGCGGGTGCTGGAGCAAACCACCAGCAAGGATGTGGCTTCATAAGCTAGATGTTCATCGGCAGATGAATGGATAAGAAAGCTGTGATACATATACACAGTAGAATATTACTCAGCTATTAAAAAGAATGCGTTTGAATCAGTTCTAATGAGGTGGATGAAACTGGAGCCTATTATACAGAGCGAAGTAAGTCAGAAAGAAAAACACCAATATCGTATATTAACACATAAATATGGACTTTAGAAAGATGGTAACGATGACCCTATATGCGAGATAGCAAAAGAGACACAGATGTAAAGAACAGACTTTTGGACTTTGTGGGAGAAGGCAAGGGTGGGATGATTTGAGAGAATAGCATTGAAACACAAATATTATCATATGTGAAACAGATCGCCAGTCCAGGTTCCATGCATGAGACAGGGTGCTCTGGGCTGGTGCACTGGGATGACCCTGAGGGTGGGATGGGAGGGAGGTGGGAGGGGAGTTGAGGATGGGGAACATATGCACACCCATGGCTGATTCATGTCAATATATGGCAAAACCCACTACAATAATGTAAAGTAATTAGCCTTCAATTAAAAGTTTTTAAAAAGGATGTGGCTTCGGGCTCCTCCCTCCCCAACACCCACTCTGCCTGCCCCCAGCTGGTGCTGGAGACACAGGGCGGGGCGGGGGACCCCTGGATGTGGGTCCTTGAGCCTCCTTAGCTGCTGGCTGCAGCCATCATGCTGAACTGTCATTAAGTGGCCTTGGACCTGAATGCCCTCACCTCTGAAGCAGCCCCTCCACTTCATCAACATGACTGATGAGTGGCTTGTAAGTAGGGCGGCGTTCTTAGGGGTCCAGCCGGGCCGGGCCCCAGCGCTCAGATGGCCTGTGGCCCGGTGTCTGGGTGCCAAGTTCTTGGCTGGAAAAGTTTCCAGGGTGGCTCAGAAGGACGGAGCCAGGGCAATGTCCGACGTGGAACCCTGGGGCCTGGCGCGTAGTAGGTACTCAAAACATCCCATGTCTCTCCCCTCCTCCTCTTCTGCCCCAACATGGAGACAAATTCCCCGGGGCTGGCTGGGGTCTCAAAGCCAATGAAGACAGCAGCTCCCTTCCCCCCAGAGGCTGGAAATGTGTGCAGAACGTGCTGAAGAAGCGGGCACGTGACCGAGGCCTATGGTCAGTATTGAAGAGCCGGTGGCAGGGTCGCCAGACTCCTTCCAGAAGCTTCTAGGTCGAATGACTTCGTCGCAGGCCGCAGCAGTGGTGTGCGGAGTGCCTCTCCTGGGCCTCGTCTCAGGGAGCGTCCGGCTCCCCTAGGTCTGGCCTGGCGGGGTGGGGCGCGTCTGGGGACGAGCTGCACGTCCCAGGGGAGCTCTGCGGTCAAGCAAGGGCGGGGCGGCCTCCTCACAGCCGCGTCGCACCGGAGCCAGTGGCGCCTTTGCTCCCAACGCGCAGCACACGTGAGCCAGGGCCCAGGGGCCTCCAGCACCAGGCGTGGTGTTAATTTCACTCCGCGTTCGCGCGCGGCGCCCCGTGACCTCTCAGAGGCCCATCTCCCCTAGAGGTGCGCACTCTGGCCTGGTACCCCAGCGCCTGGCCGCCCTCAGAGTGTACTCTTGCCTCACCTTCCTGGAAGACCTTCTTTGCACAGAGGGGACACACTTAGTCAAACTCTGAGTCGAGGCTGTGCCATGGGGACATGCAGCGCCTGGCAGGCACGAGGGCAGCGGGTGGCCTCCCCTGCGTCCCCGGCTCCATCACCTCGTCCTGGGGCTCACGGCTGGCAGACCGTGTGGCTCACAGACCCGGCTGACTCACTTCTCCTTTGGGGCTGTGTTCTCTTAAAAAAAAAAATTACAGGTTCTCAGATGCATAATGAAAGGTTCTAGCTTTTCAGAGGGGAAACTCTGTCTGGGAATCTTTAAATAAGGCAACGGGGAGAACCAAGTGGGGCCGGTGAGTCCATTTCATTGTGTGGGCCTCTGGAAGGCAGGGCCCTGGTCACCCTTCTGCTCAGGTGACCACTGGCCATGCGGGGTTTTTCTTTTTCTTCCCCAGAATGCTGGGCCCGTTAGCTTCCTCTGAGGCTAGGAGCCTGGTACGGGGAGCCATGTGAGGTCACCTCAACCTTCTAAATGCCAGGCAGTTCATGCCATGCTCCTCATGTCCGTGTTGACCCCCATCTCACCCCAAATGAAACCAAAGTCCCTCCCTGGGTGTTTGGTGTCTGGGGGCTGCCATGCCACGTGACCACACACCGGGGGCTGAGCAACGGGAATGCTTTCTCTCATGATCCGGAAGCCAGAAGCCCAAAATGAAGATGTGGGCAGGGCCGGGCTCCCTGCTGAGGGCTCCAGGGGCTCCCAGAGTTCCTTCACCTGTGGCCAAATCTCTCCAGCCTCTGCCTGGCTTTCCCCTCTGCGTCAGTGTCCTCTCCTCTTTTTATACAAACACCTTTTCTGGATTTTAGGCCTGCCCCAGCGCAGCGTGACCTCACGTTAAGGCACATGCGTCTGCAAAGACTGTATCTGCAGGTGCGGTGTGGTGCTGAGGTTCCTGGGGGACGTGAATCGGTGCTGTGCGCTTGGCCAGCCAGGGTGGGATCTGACCCCTTAGCCGGCTTTCCCACCTCCTTTCTTCCCACTCTCCTTGGCTGCCTCCAGCACTCGGGCCTTCCTGCTCTTCCTCCAAAGCCCCGCGGGAGCTCGTGCCTCAGGGCTTTTGCACCTGCCACCCCTCCCACCTGGAGACACAGAGAGCTCCCCGCCTCGCTTCCCTGTGGGTGCCCCTGTGAGGGCCTCCTTCATCCTCAGTCCTCCTTCTGGGGTTCTAGTTCCCTTCATTCCACTCGCCCTCTGCACATTGTATGTTTTGGGTTTTTGTCTCGCTGCCTCCAGGAGCCTGGAAGACGAGGGGCTTCGTCTCCCTTCTTCGCAGCTGGGTCCATGGCCCCTTGAATAGTCTGTGTCATATAGTAGGTGCTCAGCCAGCCTGTGGCCTGAGTGCTCATGGGTTTTAGGGATACCATGGTGCCCTTAAGATAATGATGTATTCAGCAGTGGGCCGCAGAGGCCTCAGGACGGAGAAGAAAAGCAGCGGTGACAAAGAGGGTCCATGCACACCCCCTGCCCCGCCAAGCCTGGGCTGCTCTGCTCTCACCTGTTCTACCCATTCCTCCTGCAGAAGGAGAGTGGGGGGAATCCTGTGGCCTGCAGCCGATCGAGCCTCAGGCCAGACTGACAGCCCCTGTACAGATGCGGATGCAGTGGCCCGGGCAGAGGCCAGGCTCCTGAGCCCTCTAGGGTAGACTGAGCCCCAGAATCTGCTCTCTGACCCAGGGTGGTGTCCCCACCCCGGCCCTGACGGCCCCCGCTCCCTCTCCAGGCAGCCGCGGGGACCCATTGCTCTGGGTCGGCCCTGGGCTTTCATGGGAGGCACCGAGTCTCTGCACCCACCAACGCCGTTCAGACAGAGCACCGGCTCACTTTCCAAGTTCAACATTGCCGGCCGCCACAGTCACCTGACGCATGTTCCAGGAAACAGCGCGTCCTCTGCCATCCCCGGTGGCCAGTCCTGCTCTGATAGCGCCTGATGGGTGGGTCAGCGTCCTGAAAGCCGGGGGTGTGGGGGCGGGTGGGGGCAGCCCACCCAGAGCCGAGAGAACTCCCGGAGCCTTCTGGAAACACGAACTGGCCGCACTGTTTGCGTTTCCACACCCTATTGCAAAGAAAAATAAACACATAAACCTAATCAGAGGTGGATTTGCCGCATGCGATGACCAGGGACTGTTTACCCTGCTGCTGTGCCAGCCACTGCCACCCGTGGGGTCTGCTGGCCTGGATCCTGAGGACAGGGCTCCAGCTGGGACGGCTCTGCGGGCAAGGGCTGCCATCTCCAGGTTACCCTCGAGGAAGCCGAGGCTCTGACGGCCCCAGGGTCCAGTGGGGCCCTGGTCTAGGGCCAAGGTCACACTGTTCCTGTGGCCTCCAGCCCCCCGAATCGTCCCAGGCACTGCGGCCTATTGTTTCTGAGCATTTGCGGCTCCTGAAGGAGACAGATCTTGGGGGATGGCCTGAAAGCCTGTTTCAGGTAGGCCTGGGCCCCAAGGCCGCAGTCTCCATACCACACATGGGCTCACGTGCACCCACGGGTGTTTCTGAGCCTTCTCTGAGCCATCGCTGAGCTGGAGATGTCCCAGGGAAAGCATTTGGTGCCAGAGGCTCAGCATTTTCTGGAACCTTCTGTGGGTGGGTAGTGACCACACAGTAGTGGGATGAGACCCCTCGCCTCAGTGGCCCTTAGAAAGGTTGAAAGGTTGGGGACCGGGGCCACTGATCAGCCAGAGCTGTGCGAGTGAAATTCCTAGGAGGCTCTCAAATTGAGCCCATTCTGAAAGAGGAGGAGAACTTTCTAGAAGCAGGGAATCTGGGTGGGAGGGTGATGCTTGGAGTTGGGCTGGCCCCTTGTGGAGAGGAGGGGTGTGTACATGAGACCTGGAATGGATGGAGGGGCAGTCCCCGGCCTTTCTGAGTAGCACCTGCCAGAGCTCCCGGAGGCGCTGCCCTGTGGGTCCACAGCCATCCCGGGTCCTGCCAGGCTGAGCAGAGGGCAGATGCCTGGAGGGGAGCCCTTGCCCAAGTGGGCTGACCATGTGTCCAGGGCCCCCCACCCAGTGTAATGCGGTTGCCGTCTTGACGTTCTTAATTGCTGTTGATCAAAAACCCCGCTCCCCGTTTTCATTCCGTGCTGGGCCCCGCCAGTGATGTGGGCCTGTGTGTCCGTCACACACTCGCCTCTCGTTTGCATTATGAGGTCCTGACACAGTGAGGCTGGTTCCTTGGCTTGGGGCCCACAGCTTCCGTGTCCAGTAATGCCTTCACCCCGAATCTGTCCTGAGCCCAGGAGAATTTTCTGTGAACTGCCTGTGTCCCCCGATCTCTTTTTTGCATGAAAACTCCACCACCGTGAGACGGCACCTCACCCCACTAGCACGGCTAGAATCACAGACGGACAATAACAGATGTCGGTGGGGATGTGGGGAAATCGGAACCCTCGAACACGGCTGGCGGGAGTGTGAGATGGGTCACTGCTGGGGCGGCAGTGGGGGCTCCTCAGACAATTGGACACCGAGGCACTGCACAGCCCTGCAGGCCCACTCCCACACAAATTGAAAACACACAGCCACAGCACACACTTGTCACAAATGCTCGTGACAGCAGCAGGCACAATAAACAAAAAGCGGAAACAAACGTCCCTCCACCGGCGAGTGGATAAACAAAAATTTGGTCCATCTAGACAATGGAATATTATTTGACTCTCAAAAGGAACAAAGTGCTGATCTGCACTACCACACGGATGATAAACCTTGAAAACCCGCAGCCGGACACAAAAGGCTGCGTGCCATACGACGCCATTGAGTGAAACGTGCAGGAGAGAGACATCGCAGAGCCAGAAAGCAGATGAGTGTCCGGGAGCCGTGGGGGGCGATGAGCAGGGAGGGCGGGGAAGAGGACTCTGGAGGGGACGAGGTTTTGTCTGGGGCGGCGGCACTGTCCTGGAGGAAGTAGTGCTGATGTGCGAGCGTGCTGGCAGCCACTGGGTTGTGTGCTTTGAATGGCGCCTTGCACGGCATATGAATTACATCTCTGTTTTTCAAGAAGGCTTAGTGGCCAGAGTGTGCTTTGGGCCTGGGCTGCACATTTTATTTCTTTGCATCCCAGATCACTTTGACCCGTGGGCCTTATTATTGCCCCTCTTGAGAGGTCAGTCTATCACAATTATGATATTCAAGCAAAACCTGGGTCCTAGGATCCGATGCGTACGTGCGTGCCAAGTCGCTCCAGGTGTGTCTGACTCTGCAGCCCCGTGGACTGTAGCCTGCCAGGCTCCTCCGTACATGGGATTCTCCAGGCGAGAACACTGGAGTGGGTTGACGTTTCCTCCTCTAAGGGATTTTCCCGACCCAGAGATCAAACCCAGGCCTCCTGCATCAGCAAGTGGATTCTTTACCACTGAGCCACCACCTGGGAAGCCCTTTGATCTGATAAAGGATATTTTTTAATTGATGTTTAAATATTTTCGCATGAAAAAATTTACAAGGACAGGAAAGTGGCTTGAGAGTTTGTACTTAACAACATCATTTCATTGGAAAAGACCCAGTGTTTGGAATCAGGTCCCTCCTGGTTTTTCAGGACCATTACAACCCGTGAGAAGGGGCAGTAAAAGCGAAAGGTTAGTGGGGAGGACTCTGGAACCTCTGGCCCAGTTTGAATCCCAGCTCTACCACTTCCTGGCTGTGTGACCTCGGAAGAGTTCCTTATTCTCTCTGTGCTTTGGTTTCCTCCTGTGTAACGTGCAAATGAATGCTGTTTGGATGAAATGAGTTTGATGCTTAGAACAGCGCCTGCCTGGCCCTTGGAAAGTCCTTAGCATCTAGATTTATCTCATGTTTTAGAGCTGATTGTCAAGACCTTGTGGGGGCCTGGTATGTACTAACTGCTATGGGGTCCCAGTCGGGAGGCGGCGGGGCTTCAGCCCCTGCCTGGAGATGCTTCTCCCAATAGTCATCTGTTGCTGTGTGACCAACAGCTCCCGAACTCAGAGCAGAAATGAACCTCCGGTTGCTGATGCTCACAGATCTACAGTTTGATGATGTCTGATGGGGAGGACTGGTTTCTTCCCCCACCTCTACCCCCAGGGCAGGTGTTGGAGTTGGTGTTGGCTCCCCGCGTGGCTTGGGCTCCGCTCAGCCCCGTGGTTGCACCCCAACACCAAGCGTCTGGGGGAGAGAGCCGGGCAGGAGCCACAGCACCCTTGCCGGGCAACCCCCCCGCACCCCCCCCACCCCGTCACCAGGCACCACCCGCACCAGACCATCAGTGGCAGCTGTCCCCGGGCCCCTGCCCGTCCAGTCCAAGGGAAGGGAGCAGAACTGGAAGGTTCTGGAAGAGTTGTGGGGTGGGGAGGACCACTGTGGCCCTTTTGGAAAACAGAACCTGTTCTCGTGACATGAAGGGTCAGGGCTGGACGGGTTCCTGCAGGTCACTGGGCCCCACCGCACACCCGCCTTCACAGATGGGAAAACAGAGGCTCTGAGGGAGAAAAGCGGAAGCTCAAGGTCACGGACTCCCCTGCTGAGACCCCACAGTCCCCTCCTGGGGAGGGGGCTGCATCACCTCTGCCACCGTACCTGCGCTGCGCCCCCGCCCCGACCCCCAGATCAGATTCCTGGCCAGCTGCCTCCCCTGACCCCCAGGCCAGGACCTAGAGGGCTGCTCGGCTCCGGCGTCTCTCTCCCCTGCTGGCCTTACAGTGAGCGCTCAGTCACTGCTTGACTGGCTGCCCATGCCTGACCCACGCCTGCCAGGCCAGGGACCGGGGCTCAGCAGCGCCTCCTCTTCCCAGCCCAGCCCCGGCCCCGCAGGAGTGGAAAGGCCTGGGGTGCCGGCGGCCTGGGCCCCACCCCACCCTAGAGGGGACAAGAGGCCCAGAGGGCTGCCTTCCTGAGCGCCCCCACCCTCTGGAGGTGGCTCCGCGGCTCCGGGGAAGAGCCAGATAAAGGCCCAGCGGGGGCCCTTTCCCCACAAAGGAGGCCCGCGGAGGCCTCTCCTCTCCCGCCCAAACACTCCAAACGCCTTTCAAGCTCCCGGCAGACGGCAGGCTATTCAGAGGCGAGGGAGGAGGTAACCACCGCACGGAATGGGGTGGGAGGCGCCTCCGCCTTCTTCCAGCAACCCCGAGGCACTCCATTCACTTTAGGAGAACTAAACAAAAACCCCCACGTTCTAGAATATTCCTGCTCAGAGAGCGGGGTCGGGGGGCCCTTTCTAGGCCCTGCAGGATGTGAGCTGGGGAGGGGACCAGAGAGAGGTGATGGGGCCCCCCGCCAGCCTTGCCCATGCCAGCCCCCCCACCCCACCCTGGGGGTCCTGTGGGCCCCGCCCACCTCTCCTGTGATTTACGAGGCTGCCCCTCCAGGCGCACAGCTGCCTCTTCCTTCTGGGGATCCAGCCCCGTCCCAGGACTCCTGCTACTGACCTGACCGGAAGGATGGGTACCAAGGAGAATGTCCCCTGCTGCCCACCCCCGCCCCTGCCCCCAGCTGCACAGAGGAGATGCTGGGCCTCCAGGACCCTGACCTCCGCATGGGACAGGCATTCGGTGATGGGCTAAGCTGGGCGGGGGGGGGTGTCGTTGTCCCAGCCCCTCATGGGGGCCAGAGGCTCGGGCGGCACTGCTGTTTTAACACTTGAACCCTGCCCTCTGCCCCTGCTCGCCGCCCCCACCCAGCTCCCTGGATCCCTAGAAAGAGCTGCCGCCTGGGAATCAGACCAACCCTAGTGGAAGTCCCAGCGTGTCCCTTTGGTTGCCAGCAAAGGCTGTTCTGCACCGTGGTTTGCTCATCTGTAGAGTGGAGGTCAACCCTGCCAGCCTGCAGGGCCAGTGAGTGAGATTAATACAGGAGGTGTCTGCCGGGTCCCTGGGAATGCAGGTCTCAGCTCCCCTGGGCGTCCCCAGGGCCCACGGATGACACAGGACGACAGTAGGGATGGGGTCAGGGTGTCGCCACCACACAGGTCGGGCCTCAGCCTGGGCTCCCGGTCGGTGCTGAGGCAGGGGCCCCCGGCCTGGGGACACAGAGTGGCCCATGGGAGCAGCTGCCCAGTCCGGGCATGAGCTGGCCCCCGGGCCTCAGTCCCCCTGGGCTGCCAGGGCATCTCTCGACAGGGCAGAAGCCGCTCCGTAACGAGCCCCAGGGGCGCTGCGGGGCGCCTGGGAGAGGGCAGGCCCCGGTTCACTGGTGCCAAGGCTCATTAAGCCTGCCGTTCAGATGGGGATTAGGCGGGAGCCAGCCCGCGATTCCTTGGGTTTGGTTATTAAAGGCTCCTTGCAAGGTAAACACCAGGCGCTTCCTTTCAAAGCCGCACCTGCTAATTAGAGGGCAAGGAACTCATTAAAACTGTAACTCGGGGCTGCCTGGGAAGAAGGGCTGGGGGAGGGGAGGCTGGGCGGTGTGTGGGCAGGACCCAGGGCGTAGCATCCTTCCCCGGGAAGGGGGACAGACGCCCCCCTCCATCATGGGCTCAAAACGCAGGTGCCAGACCCCCTTCTCCAAGGGGCTTCACTCAAGAGCCCAAGCCTGGCCCTGGACCCCCAGCTATCATTCCTTCGCTTTTGCCCCCCCCTACTGGAGCTCTGCTGTCTCCTGGGAGTCCACGTGTTCTTCCTGTGACAGTGAGGGGTGGAAAATAACGGGCAAAGCCACATTTGGGGATGGGGGGTTTTGGGGGTGGCTTGGTTTTTTTGGCCACACTGTGGAGCATACAGGATCCTGGCTCCCTGATCAGAGGTCAAACTCATGCCCCCTGGCGTGGAAGCATGGAGTCCTAACCACTGGACCACCAGGGAAGTCCCAGGTCTTTTTTTTTTTCATCAAATGCCTGCTGTGCCAGGCCGAACGACAGCCCCACGACGTCCATGCCCCCATCCACTGAGCCCTGTGTATGTGATCTGACAGGGCACAAGGGACGTCCTGGGTGTGATTCAGTTAAGGACCTGGCAGTGGGGATCCTGGCTTATCCAGCTGGGACCAGTGTCATCCTGGGGTCCTTGTGAGAGGAGGTGGGGAGGATTTCACAGAGAAGGAAGTAGGACATGTGACTGCAGAAGGCAGAGCTGGGGTGACGTAGGGAAGGGGCCCCGAGCCAAAGGATGCAGGCGCAAGCAGAAACCAGAAACGAGAAGACGGAGTCGCCCCTGGAGTCTCCCCAGGAGGAGCCAGGCCTGCCCACACCTGAGTGTGGCCCCAGAAGACCTGTGTCAGATGTCCGCCCTCCAGACTATAAGCGAATGAAGTGGCGATGTTGGAAGGACTAAGTTTGTGGTCACTGTTGCCGAAGCCTCTGTCGAGTGGCCAGCACCCTGCTCGGGAGGTCCCACCCCTCCAGTCCTTGAGAGAGGCCTGGCCAGCACTGCTGATGGGCAGGCCCGGTCAGGGCTCTCGAAGCTCTCGGGCAGGGATGCTGGCTGCACGGTGGCGTCCATCTCTGCTGGACTGGGGAGGGGTGACATGTGGGTGCCTGTGTGCTTGCTACATTATTTTCCGTGTCTGAGATGTTTCATTATTTAAAATGTTCGTAAGGTACATATCCCTGGTCCTGAATTCTGCACTCTCTCTCAGACTCCTCCTGTCCCTCTTTGGCAAGTCTCAGCTGCAGTGTGTGAGCCCTGGGGGCCCGGGGCCACCCCTTCCCTTGTTTGGATCAGGCCCTTAGGGAGGCTGAGCCAGGGCAGGGAGATGGATTGCCCAGGGCACCAGGGAGCCATCAACCACTCACATTTCCCAGCCTGGCTACAGAGCAGGGATCAGGGCAGCTAACCAGATGGCAGTCGGAGAGACCAAGTTCCCAGCCTGCTGTGTGACCTTTGACTGAGCACCTAACCTTTCTGAGCTCAGGCTTCTCTTGTAGAAAACAAGGACAGGCTTCTGGTATTTGCATCTCTCGAAGTTGTGAGGTGCAGGAAGTACGGACTCGGGGTCTCCCTGTCAGGTAGACACCTGGGATTTAATGAGGTGTGTGTCAGGCCCTGGGACCTCTGGATGAAAGGGGTGTGGCCACTTGAGTCACCTTTACAGTGAATTCCTCCTGCCTTGACGTGGAGGCTCAAGGCTGGACCAGTTTGGCTGCCTCTGCAGTCTCTCAGCTGCTCTGCTCTGGGTCCTGGGGGTTGGGCAAGGACCACTACAACCCCTTTCCTGGACTCGTGGACCTGGTCGGGGGGAGATCCAGACTCTCAGTCACATCCTGCTGGCGGGGCAGGTGGCAGACAGGGCATTGACCTAGAGGTGGGAAAAGGCAACCCCGCCGCACGCCGTCTTCTGGGGCCGCGTCCCCACGGGCCACGAGATGGAGCTGCTGCTCTGTGCACCCCTGGGTCTGTGTGCCCACGTGTGGGTTTATGGACCCGCGTGTGTAACTCCTTCTCCAACTTCCAAATAATGTTAAAACTAGCCCGAGTGTGTGATGAGTACACGCCGTGTGCTCAGTCACTCAGTCATGTCTGACTCTGCGACCCCACGGACTGTAGCCTGCCAGGCTCCTCTGTCCACGGGATTCTTGGGCAAGAATACTGGAGTGGGTTGCCATTCCCTTCTCTAGGGGATCTTCCCAACCCAGGGATGGAACCTGCATCTCCTGCAGCTCCTGTATGGGCAGGCAGATTCTTTACTACTGTGCCACCTGGGAAGCCGTGTACTTTATACCTAACTCACGGAATCCTCCAGCATCTCTGCAAAACAAGGGCGACCCTTGGCCCCACTTTCCAGATGGGGCAGCAGAGACTCAGATAGGTGGAGAGACTTTCCGCAGGTCTCACAGGAGGATTCTCAGCAGCTCCGTTGGGTTCGGAAACCAGAGCTCTTAGCATGCCTCCTCTCCACTCCCCCACCATCTTCTCCTGGGGGCCTGGGCGGAGCTGCCTGGGGGCCACAGGAGTCACTGCCCTGCTGCCTTCAGCCCCTCCTGAAGGGCTAGTCTCTATTCTCGTCCCTGTCACTGCCTCCCCCACCCCTGGCTGGGTGGATCCCTGCCTGTGAGCGCGACCCCTCTTCTCAGCCTCCCTCTCCGGGGGTCCCTCTCTCCTGTCTCCGCTCCTCCGAGTCTTGCTCGTCCCAGGAGGCTGAGCTGGAGGGTGAGCGTCGATGGGCAGAGGTGTGGGGTGGAGTGGGGTGGGCCCCTCAGGTAGGAGCCCTTAACTCCCAGGCACCAGGTGCCGGGGAGCCCCTGCCCCGAGCTGATGGGCCCTCCAGGGGGCCCCAAGCCCGCCAAGGCACAGGTGGCATTGACAGGGACTCACTCTGCAAAAGCCCGGGTGGGCAGAGGGAGGGCTTGTAGGCGGAGGCCAGGCTGTCTTAGCTTTGTTTCTGAGGCAGGGAAGCAGACAAGTTCAATCCACTTTTTTAATAAACAAGGCCTTTGATCTGCAAAAATGAGTAATTAGCAGGGAGCCAGTGAGTTGGCACCTTGGCAGCCGTGGGCTGGCTGAGCACACTAAGCAGGGCCTCTCCAGGGGCAGCTCCCATGCAGACCAGGCTCCTGAAGATGCTGGGGTGCCTGTTTTTTTTTGGGGGGGGGTGTGGCACCAGGGACAGGGAACCACGAACCCCAGGCTCCTCTGCCCCCACCTGGAGCCAGACCTTGGAAGCCACCTTCCTCTCCAGCCTCAACTTCCCCATCTGTAGAGTGGGTGTATTGGCCCTTTACTCAGGAGGCTGGTGTGAGATGCGGCCTGTGGGGTGAACAGAGCAAGATGAAGTCACTCTGGTCCCCATGCTTGCTCCGGATGCTCACCCAGGGCCCCGCTCATCAGAGGGGTGACCTTGCGGCTGCAGGAGAAGGCGGCCCCTGGGCAGCACGTCCCCTGCTCCATACTGTCCAGAGCTTCCCGCACAGTCCGTTCCAGGACACCTGGGAGCCTCCCCCTGCTGGCCAGGCCTTGTTTCCAAGGGCGGCTTATCCATCCTCAGGCACCCCCTCTTAGTGAGCTACAGAGTCAAGGGAAGGCTCTGGGGCTGCTAGTTTGCCTTCTTCTCCATCAGCCCCACCAGGCATCCTAAATAATCTGAGTGTGAAGTTTTAAAGCTCAACTTTCAGGCGGCACCCTCTCAGTGGACAGGTCCCCCCTTAGGGACGCGTGGAGCCCCCCACCGCCTGGTGGCTGTCCGTTCTGAAGGACAGCCACAGTAATGACAGCCTGCCAGAGACGGGGAGGAAGGGGAGAAAAGACCACCCGCAGCTTAGGGTCGGAAACCCTGAGGCCCATGGAAGACAGGCTGAGTGTGAGCCTCGGGCCGTGCTAGGGACCGGTGGGCACTTCCTTCCACCCCCATGGCCAGGGAGTGCTTGGGTGGAGTTCTCTGCTCCCCTCAGGGCTCCTGTCAAGAGCCCCCACCTGCTCCCCGGCCAGCGTGGGGGGATTCTGGGGCTGGCCTCGCCCCCCACTAGGCAGCACTGGGAGGACGGCTGGGGTGGGGCTCACGGCCTGAACAAGGCAAGACCGAGGTCTTCCTGGGACCCCAGTGTCTTGGGGCTGTGACAGAATGGGGCACCAGGACTGCTTCTGACTCATGTGTGGTCTGGGGTCCTTCTAGAAGCCTCTGGGCTGTGCCTCGGGCAGCCACTGGGGTGTTTGGGGTCGTCCATGAGCCCTTTTCCCGCTCTGTGGCACCCCATAGTGCCTGGGGCTGGGCCGCTGGGTTCTGAGCCTGTGTTTCTTCACGTTCTCATTCAACCAGAGTTTACGAAGCCTGGCTCTCCAGCTGGGAGGTTGACAAGGGTTCGCTCAGGGCACTTCCAGATTGAGTGTCTGACTTTGAAGACGGAACATCCAAGGTGCCAGTGGTAAGGGAGTCCCCCCGGGAGGACAGACGTGTGGGGCAGGGTCAGTGTGCCCACCCGCTTGGTGAATCGGGGTGGACCAGGCAGCCCTCTCCAGCTGCTGGACTGTGCGCTACTGAACACGGGCAGTGCATCACACGTGCATGCCCACACACGCCCACAGGTGCACACCACATGCTCACATGCCAGGTACATGGGTGCACACAACCCCACACCAGAGCCACACATTTGGTCCATGTGTACATGGGTGCACACAACCCCATGCCAGAGCCACACATTTGGTCCATGTGTACACAAATACATATATGCACACATGCATGTGTGCACACCTGCGTGCTTACACAATGCAGTTCATGTGTATACGCACGCTTAGTGGTGCATGCATGCACACGTGTGCACACAAACATGCCCACATAGACACAGGCATGTGCGTGCACACTCAGGCATGCACAGAGGTGCATGCCTCCGTGTGCACACCCACATGTGTACACACGCATGCACACACGCACCAGGTCTGCCCCAGCATCTGGGGGTTGGCGACAGTGGACAGAGACTCGTGCCCATCCCGTCTTCTGTCCGGTACTGTGGCCCGCAGGACATGAGGCTCCCACACGTGGACACCCAGCCTGCTGGCCCAAGTTCCAGCCCTGCTGCCCTTTGATGGCCCTTCTGGGGGGCTCTCTCACGGGGTGATCCTCTCAGGAGGTGCACTGGAGGGAGGCCTGCACAGCTCTGAGCGTGGACTCGGGCGCGCAAGCAGGGACCCTGGGGTCCCGGAATGGGGGGCAGGGTCTGAGGGCAGAGTGGCAGTGGGGTGTGGCCCGTGGAGCCTCCTGGGGGCAGGGCCAGAAGACGGGTGGGCTCTGCACACAGGGTGTGGGGGTCCTCGGTGCCCGGGTCCCAGGCGACGCTGACATACATCAGTGCCTGAAACCTGTTTCACAAAATGGTATTTTTACTACATATGGTGCATGCCAATATTTTTTTTTTCCTATTCCATTCCCTTTTTTTAAAAAATTGCTCTTATGTGGGACACATCCTGAGTTTGAGAAGCAGGAGGTAGACGACATTTCAGGTCCCTCTCCCCTCGGAGATTTGGGGGTGCTGGAGACTTCCCCGAGCTCCCATTCATCTCTGCAGTGAAACAGAGATTACGCAAACAAAGCCGGCTCCTCCGCGCCTTCCCAGCCCTTCCCGATCACGCCAGCCCCTCCGCTCGAGAGGTGC
The DNA here is from genome assembly GCF_027580195.1 of Bos mutus. Classification (NCBI taxonomy): domain Eukaryota; kingdom Metazoa; phylum Chordata; class Mammalia; order Artiodactyla; family Bovidae; genus Bos; species Bos mutus. The sequence goes on along the minus strand of NC_091634.1, from coordinate 51,252,111 downwards.
CGGTGGTGGTTTTCCTTTTTCATGATGATCAAAAGGAACGCAGCATCAAAATAAAGATCTGGAAAGCGGTGTGGGACTGAGGAAGGGCCCCTCCTGTTCCCGGAGCCTCCGCGCCCAGGCTCCCCGTCCTTCCCCCGTCCCGGGAGTCAGGGCCCTTTGCCTTCCACAGAAGGGGTGACACACTCTCACCCGCCAACCCCAGCCCACCGTATGCTCGCTTTATTCTCCTTCTGATCGTCACACTATTAGATCTTCACCCCTCTGCGTCTCCAGACTTGCCTTTATCTTCTTGCCTCACCTCTAACCAGCTGTTTGTATGAAGTTGCTTAATGTCATTTGTACTGTGGGGGTCCCTGAGCGCCCTCTGAACTTCCTGGGGTGTTCTGGGGGACGGTGTTGTGAGAAGGTTAATGGTATAGACCAAGGATGACGGCAAGCGTGACAGCATCTGGGTGCAGAGCTGGTGCTGTGTGACCTGGGGCAGCTGACTTACCAGCTCTGTGCCTTGGTCTTCTCATCCATAAAGTGGGCATGTGATACAGTAGAACCTGCCTCATAGGCGTGTTAAGAGGATCAAGCCAGTCAAGATGTTTCAAGTGTTTGAACAGCGCTTGGTACGTAAGTCAAATGACATTAAGTAGTTATCTCAAGGAAAATAAAATCCTCCGGGCTTTCCTGAGCAGCTCCTGAGGGCCAGGTGGCGTTCTGAGTACCTGAGTCTTTTTTTTTTTTCCTTTCTTGTGAAGGTACTGTCATTATGACCATTTTACAGGTGAGGAAGCTGGGACCCAGAGAGGTTTAGTAACTTCTCTGGGCCACACAGCCCCCAGGGAAGGAGTCACCGCCTGACTCCAGGCATGCTTTAATAGGTGGAGGCTACTGTCGATCGTTACTGATACGGTGGCTTAAGAATGAAATAAGGTGACGTGCAGAGTGCGGCCAGGCATGTGGTGGGCTGGGTCACAGCTCTTCCCACTGGCATCCCACTCTGATCCTTCAGGCAGAGGCCCCGTGAGGTCAGCACAGGGGTTCCTGTGCCCCGAGGTGACTGGGGCTAACCCAGGTGGCTGCTGTGGCCCGAGTGAATGTCGTGCGAGGTCACGGAGGTCGCTTGCAGCCGCTTCCTCTCCTGGCTCGGGCGTCACGTCCCCTCCCGCAGACCGGCCGGCAGCCGGGAGTCGTCCGGTGCCCTTCACCGTGGTTGCGGAGTCACTCCCCACCCCCACGATGATGTGTTCTGCGGTCCACCTGGGTGTGATGCCAGGCGAGCAGTCCCGTCACTTCCATCCTGGGGCTTCGTTCTCTCCTGGGAGAGGGGCGTGCATGTCTGTGCCGGCCCGGGGTCTGCTCCCGTGTCTCCCAAGACTTCTCTGGACCAACCGTGGGCAGAGCGGACCCAGCCCCACAGGACTTGCGCGTGTGCCGTGCCCTTTCTAGAAGCTCCTGTCTGCATTTCCCACGTTTACTTTTCCCTTTTCCACCTCAATCAGGACTCACTCCAGTCAATTATTCCCTCCAGATCTTTTCAGGGAAGACAGCAGTGCAAAGCCATGAAAATCGCTCTTCTCGAGGTTTCTCCCATTATTAGATTTCTCTCCCTGGAAATGGTGTGTGTGTGTGTGTGTGTGTGTGTGTGTGTACACGCACACGCTCAGGAAGAGAGAGAGAAAATGAGAGATTCCTTCTAATCTTTCCCTTTATTCTTTTTAAAAGAGTAAGCTTAGAATCCTTTGCAGGTCAGATTCTTAGATTTTTGACTTGTGTCTTTCCATCGTAAGATGGTATTTGGATTTTCATTTTTGGTGACTTCTGTCTTTGCCTGTGGACCTGAAATGAGTGGCTCTGTAATTATTTCTTCCAACCTTTTCAAACATTAGCGGCAAGAGGCCTGGAACTTTCCTCGTCGTGCTGTGAATCTCCAGTGCCTAGAACAGTGCCTGGCATTTATTGGGGCAAGGGCCCGATAAGTATTCCAAAATTTAATTCTTAGGTCTGTTTTTTTCTTTACCCACCCCCAACCCCTGACCAATGCATAATACCTAGCACAGTTTTAAGTTGTTGGAAGCTATAGGAAGCTTAAGTGAATTCTCAACCTCAGTAAAGGTGAAGCCAAAATAGAAGTAAATTGTACAAGTCGTGTGAAAATAAGTGTATGTTACCACACTCGGGTTTTTGTGTGCAGCACACAGTGAGACCAAACAATACCGAACCATCCGAGTTTGGAGCAGAAAAAGGCTTATTGCAGGGCTGTGCAAGGAGACGGGTGGCTCATGCCCTCCAAACCCCAAATTCCCCGAAGGGTCTCAGCAAAGTCCTTTTCAAGTCAAGGTGGGAAATTCCCCGGCAGTTCAGTGGTTCAGACTTGGCTTTCACTGCAGGCTGTACGAGTTCCAGCCCTAGTCAGGGAGCTGGGACCCTGCATGCCACTCGGTGTGGCCAAAAAAATAAGTGAGAATAAAATAAATGAATAAGTCAAGTCAAGATGAGGGAAGGGCGTGGCTTGTTGTTGCAAGCCTCCTGGTGTCGGAATCCTTTGTTCTTGCATCAGCTCGTGATGTTCCTGTGAACCTCCAGCAGGGCAAGTGCTGTTCTCTGTTCTCCAGCTGCTCATCTCTATAGGAAAGGAAGAGTGTTCGACCCTTAGAGGCCAGAGCTTTGAGAATGGGCTAGCCTGTCTATTTCAGACTACCGGAAACATTCTCAACTGGAAGCCGGCGCGATAAACCGCGAAGGTGAAAGCCGAGTAAGCAGACGTGATATGGAGTCTGGTTTTCCTGTCTCGTGCGTGTGCAGGGCCCCCGCTGACGCCGCTGCCGGTGCCACGTTCCGAGGGTGGCTCCTCCAGAGACCTGCCTGCCGGCCGGGGGCCCATCCTCTGCTGGGCTCAGGGGCCCTGAGCAGGGGGCTTCGGAGGCCAGCCTAGAGGGGGCCGAGTGACCGTCCCTGCAGGCGGGCTGCACAGCCTGCCTGGGCCTCCAGACGCGCTTCCTCGTCTGGAACGCGATGACGATAATGACCGTGTTTGCCTCACCGGCTGTGTCGAGGACTAAGTGAATTAAAACATGTGGAAAGTACTTGAAACAGTGTGGTGCGCCGGGCAGATGCTCTGCCTGTGATTATTAGTATTTTATCGCCGTTATATTTATCATTCTTTCACACGCCGCACTGAAGCCCCTTGGCTGCTGGGGGACGCTTACGCTTCACCGCCAAGACCAGAGCACGCAGGCTCCGTCTGATGGGCCGGGGCCTCCGTGATGAACACGTTCTCATGGGCGAGTTTCACGCTGGCCTCCAGCGTTGCGAGCCAGGCCCCGCGGTGGCCGTGGTGCTGGAGTGCCGGCCTGGCTTGCTGAGGGCCCGGCCCCCTCTGCTCCCAGGAGGGCCTGCAGCACCCCAGGACACCCAGGGCTCCCCGAAGTGGCCCTGGCCTCATCCTGCCGGCTGCCCCTCGGCAGGGGCTGGGTGGTGAGCGAGGCCACAACTGCCAGCCCCTACCCTACCCCAACCCGGGCGCCAGCCTCCAGGCAGGCCCGTCGCCCCCCAAGGCTGCTGAGCCGCGGCCCGGCAGATGGGAGGCCCTGGGAGGCTGCTGTGGCTGTCGCTGTGCTCCCACCATCCTGTGTCAGAAACCCTGCCCCCGCGTTAATTTACAATACAGCCAGTGCACCCTGACGTGTGTTTTTAAAGGGTATAATTTCTATCAACTTCAATTAGAGCTATTTTTATTTTTGTCACCCTGAAGAATTTCCCTGCGGTTAAGCTGCCATTTTTCACTGTAATACCCCTGGCAAGGGCTGGGGAAAAAAAATTAATAGTCTAGTGATCACTTAGCTAATGCACTGTCAGCGCTTGATAAACTGACTGCCCCGGGTGAGACAGCACAGTTCCCTCCGCAGTAATTATGTCATGTTTACCTGCAGCCGCCCAGGCCCCCCTGGTGGAGGCACAGGGTCGAGCGGAGCCCCCACAGGGTCCAGGGCAGCCCTCGCGCCAGCCCGCTCTCTCACCCTGTCCTCAGAACCCATCTCTGACGCAACTGAAGCACGCCAGGGTGGGCATCGGCCCGTTTTCCAGCTGTGCGGCTTTTGGCAGGTTGTTAAACATCTCTGATCTGCATCTGAACCAGGAGCGCTCCAGAAGCCTTGGGTTGACAAGCCCCCTGACTCCCCAATTTGGGGCATCTAAAGAGGCTGTGTGGGGTGGTGTAGGGGTGCATCATGCCTGATGAGCAGGGTGCTGGTTCCCAGATGGAGGGGGTAGGCCCCGGACAGGGAGCTGGCAGGTAAACCAGGTGCAGATTCTGAAGACAGGAGGAGGGGCAGGGCCGTGGTGGGACATGAGCCTGGGATGGGACAGAAGAAGCCCCTCAACCTGCAGGGAACCAGCTTCCCTCTGCTGAAACCAGGCGACAGGCCCCCAAGACGAGGAACAGCCACGCCGTGGATGATGACTTCCGTAATAAAAAGGAACAAACCACCAAAATGCCCGCCAACCTGGTGAACCTCCAGGGAGCCGTGCTGAGCGGGAACAGTCCCAAAGGGTTACAGACTGTGATTGCATTTGCATAACATGCCTGGAACGGCAGAACGTAGAAATGGAGAACAGATCAGCGGCTGGCTGGGCTGGGCGTCTGGGGCAGGAGTAGGGGAATGTGCTTGTCAGGGAGCGTCCCGGGGGATGCTGAGGGTGGGCCTGCTGCCTGTCCCTGGTGGAGGTGTTTGTAGGAGCCGATGCTGGAGATAACACTCAGGAGAACAGAATGCACACGCCCGTGCAAGTCCAGGTCCCACTGGGGACACGTGCCCAACAGAGGCAGGTTGTCCTGATAGTTCCTTCCTGTGACCTTGGCTCTGGTTTTGTAAGATGTTACCTTTGGGGAAACTGAGCCAAGGGTACGCAGGCTCTCCTGCGTACTGCATGTGAATCTGGAAGCATCTCATCGTCAAAAGTTAAAGCAAAAGTCAGATCACATCTGTCCTTGACTTGGAACCCTCCCAGCTTCCCTCTTACTCTGAATGAGAGCCCGAGTCTGTCAGGGGCCCATCCACGTGGTCCCCATTACTGACCCTGGGTCACACCAGGCACTCTCCTGCCTCAGGGCCTTTGCACGGCTGTTCCCTGTGCCTGAAACGTGGTTCCCCACACCACCATGTGGCTCCTTCCACAACTTAGATGTCTCCTCTTTGTGTTGTGTTGGGGACACTGCCAGGCCTTGGAGTTACCAGGTGCTGTTCAGGGTGGGGACAGTCTTGAGGGGCCAGAAGCATAACCCCTGAATCAGTGGTACTCAGATGAGGGCTCTACTGGAGGTGGTCCAGGGGAGGGTCTGCCTTTGCCTGGGAAGGGGAGCCAGGGAGAGTCCGGGGGAGGGGGGCAGGCTCTTGGCTGGAAAGGAGGCAGGGACTTGGGGAGAAGCAGAGGGCATTTTGGGATAAGAGGGGGGCTCATGGACATGACAGTGGCTCGTGATCAGACCCCTGTGTTGTGCTCGCCCTGAACCTCGAACCTAGGGAGCCCTTGCCATTTTACAAATGGGGAAACCAAAGCCCAGAGAGGTAGAGTGGGTGCACAAAGGCACACAGCCCCCAGGCCCTGCGGAACGCCTGCAGGGGAGCGGAAGCGAGCAAGCCCATACTGTCTGGCCTTTTCACGAAAGGTCTGCACATGTGCTCCCCGCCTCGGGGCATCTTGTTTGCTGTTCCTTCTTCCTGGAACGTTGATGTCCTGAAGAATTGATGCTTTTGAACTGTGGTGCTGGAGAAGACTGTTGAGAGTCCCTTGGACTGCAAGGAGATCCAACCAGTCCATCCTAAAGGAGATCAGTCCTGAATGTTCATCGGAAGGACTGATGGTGAAGCTGAAACTCCAATACTTTGGCCACTTCATGCAAAGAACTGACTTATTTGAAAAGACCCTGATGCTGGGAAAGATTGAAGGCAGGAGGAGAAGGGGACGACAGAGGATGAGATGGTTGGATGGCATCACTGACTCGATGGACGTGAGTTTGAGTAAGCTCTGGGAGTTGGTGATGGACAGGAAGGCCTGGCGGGCTGCAATCCATGGAGTCACAAAGAGTCGGACATGACTGAGCGACTGAACTGACTGACTTCCTGGAACACTCTTCCTGCAGATATCCATGGCTAGCTTTCTTGTTTCCTTCAAGTCTTTGCACAATGTCCCTTCTCAGTGGGGCCAGCCTATGGAGAGTTCTAACTCTGGCCACGCTCCCCCTCCCTGTCCCCTTCTCCTGTTCGTCCTTCTGGCACCTCCTACCAACTGACACGTCAGTATGGATTTACTGAGTCTGTCTTCCCCAACCAGAATGTCACCCACAGAAGGGGGGAGAATACTGTAATAAACCCTCCCGTACTCTTTTTTTTTTTAATGCGTTTATTTGGCTGTAGGTCTTCGTTGCGGCACACGGGATCCTGGTTGTGCCCTGCGGGATCTTTCTCGTTGCAGTGCATGGGCCCTCTAGCCGTGGCATTAGCCCAGAGCTCTGTGGCGCCTCCAGGGCGGGCGGGCTCATCGTTGCAGCACACAGGCTTAGTTGGCCCGCAGCATGTGTCATCTTAGTTCCCTGACCCAGGGATCAAACCCACACCCCCAGCATCGCAAGGCTGGGCCACTGGGGAAGTCCCCGGAACGTCACCTTCCTAAGGGCAGGGGCGTTTACCTGCTGTGTCGGCGGTTGTAGCTCAGGTGCAATGCCTGGCAATAGTAGGTGCCTAATAGATGTTTATTAGATGGATGGATGGTTGACTGGACGATTGGATAGATAGATGGAAGGGATGATGGACGGTTGGATGGAAAGATGGATGGACAGATGGATGGACAGTCAGATAGACAGGTAGAAGGATGGGTGGATGGAGGCAGGGTTGGTCAGGTGGTTAGGTGGACGTGAGGCATAACGTGTGAGAAGCTAGGCTGGCCCAAATCACATGGCTCTCAGATGTCCCGCGGAGGGGTCAGGAAGGATTTTGTGCAGGCTGGTTGAGTGTGGTATTCTGGAAAGTTGGCTCCGGCTCAGGCGTGGTTGGGCTGAAGTGAGGAGGGCTGTGTGCCCAGAAACTGGTGGGAGACTTTCCCTAGGAGGCAGGAGGAGGTGAGAGAGCACCACAGGAGTAGGAGGGGGAGCCCCGGAGAGCCGGGGGTCAGGCAGTCTTTGGTCTGATATCAGCCTGCTCCCCCTGCTGGCTTCCAGGGGTCCCCAGACTCCGGAGGGCCTCATCCCTAACCCTGGGCCTGAACTGGATTCCCCCAGCATCACCACCCGCACGGCCTGCAGCCTGGCAGTCAGGGGGCAGCAAGCTCGCCTCTGGAAACAGTGCATTCCTCCCTGCAGACCCCTGCCTCTGCCCCTGGCCAGACAAGGGACTCAGCTGGCCCAGAGGCCTCCCTTGAGTGAGGGGCCGGGCTCGCACCTTCCGAAGGTCCCATTCAGCCACAGAAGCAGCATAAGTTGGGCTTGCCTGCCTCTGGCCGGCTCCAGTCTCCCTGGGGTCCTGTGTGTCCAGCTGCACCTGCCCCACCCAGGTGTGCCTCTCGATGCTCTGAGTGCTGTTAGCAACAGTCTCCGGTTTGCTTTCCTGCTTTCTTTTCTTAATATTTATTGACTTATTTGGCCGCATCCGTTCTTAGCTGTGGCATGCAGGATCTCTGTGGCGTCCTGCTGTGTCTTTCACTGTGGCACACGGATTTTCTAGCTGTGACGCATGGGCTCAGTTGCTCCACAGCACGTGGGATCTTAGTTCCGTGAACCAGGGATCGAACCCACTTCCCCTGCACTGCAAGGCAGACTTTTAACCACGGGCCCACCAGGAACTCCCAGACTCTGGCTTTTCTTTTTTCCAGAGACATCATGCCCCACCTGCGCCATCCAGACACAGCCACGAGCCAACCTTTCTGGGTCTGTTACCCCATCTGTGTGATGGGGCCCAACAGTTCCTGCCCCTGCCCAGAGCTAAGGCGTAATGGGCTGACACCCACTGGGTGTCACGGGTGTGGGGCCTGGCGCTCTGTAGGTGCAGTCAACGTATACCTGTGACCAGTGAAAGACATTTTTGTCCCGAGTCTCCTGCCCTTCTGCTGGGACCCTTCAGGGACAGACTGGCTCCTGGCTCGGAAAGAGTGCCTAGTTTCGGCTGAATTTGGATTCTCTTCAGCTCCGGCAGCCCCCGGGACTTGAACTAGGGGCTTTCTGGTTCTCTTTGTGGCATTAGGAGTGGGCTTTCTTCTCTTTCTGGCTTTAGCAAATGCGTCCATGACGTCCGTGTGTCAGGCCTGGGCTGGACTGCGCGAATGCTAACTTTGGAATCCTCACGACTGCCGTGTGCCGTGGGTGTGACTCTCAGCACCCCCTTTGCAGATGAAAACGCTGAGGCTCAGAGGCTTTCAGAAGCATGCACAAGGTCACCTAGTTTGGAGGAACCCAGACGGTCGCTCCCTTTGTCCACGTAACTGCTCCAGTCTCCTGAGAAACAGCAGTGCCCCCGTCTTTCCCAGACACTTGGGAGGCGGTGTCTGTGCCTGCTGCAGAGGAACCAGGCTGGGTGAGTTCCGTCCCCTTCTGGTCCTATTAGCCTCCGTTTCCCCATCTATAAAATGGGCTGGTCATGCCCCTTGGCTGGCCTGCCTGGCAGAACTCCAGTGAAGCTCTCAGAGGTGACTCTGTGCACACACTTTGCAGGTCATTTGGGGGGACCCTTATGACTGTGTCTGTCCCCTCAGGAGGCTGCAGCGAGTCCTCTCCTGGCCAGATGTGCGGCTAGGGACAAAAACCTTCTTTTTTTTTTTTTTTTCTGAGTCCAGGACCTTGTGTCCTCAAGGCTGGATAAGCCTCCCCACCCCGCCTCCCGCCCCTGAGACGTGGGAACACCTGGCGGGACTCGGCTGGGGGAAGAGTGGGATTGAGACCCCCGGCTGGGACTCTGCCCGAGCAGGCGACCCCCCTCCCTGCGGGCGCCGCAGCCGGAGCGCCCCTAATTGCTGCCACAGATGTGGCAGCCACCAGCCTCTCCGGCGCGATCTGCCGTGTCGCGTGAGCTTAATTAGCCCCTGATTACTCATTTACTGGGTGCTGTGTGTATTCCATATCTAATAACTTTCCAATTACGCCCGGTCTGCCCCGCACGTTTAATAACCCGCTCGTTGTCTGCTTGTCGGGGACTGTGCATTCAGCAGCTCTGTCTCCCCCTGACCCAGAGCTTGATCGTCCCCTTTCCTGAAGCATTTGGAGTTCTCTGCTCACCATTATGGAGCTATTACAGGGAATTAAGGGGCATAAAATACTGGTCTTAGGCCTCTGATGCCCCAGCTTGTAGCACAGGACAAGAAGCCCCCCCAGAGAGGCTTGAGTGCATCTTTGGGGGTGGGCTCTCGTGGGTGGGTGCCAGGAAATGGGGGGGAGGGTCCTCATGGTAGGGCTGGCCCGTGTGTCCTTATTCCCTCCCAGATAGACAGCTCCAGGCCTGTGACCCACAGGTCCCTGGCCGGTGGCAGGGTCTCCCACCAGCCGGGCTGTGCCCACCCACCCTCAAGCCAAGGCAGGCCCCCAGCCACTGCTGTTTGCGGGGGAGGTGGCTCTTATCCCCTGGCCCAGGCCTCCCGTCCGTGTCTGATCACTCCTCGGGGCCAAGGGCCGGTGATGCTGTGTCCATGGGCGCCGTCGCATGCTGGTGTCTCCTCGTCCCTCTCCAGCAGCTCAGTTCTGCCTCCCCTCCCAGCCTTGCTCTTGAGATAGACCCTCCACAGCCCACTTGCTCACCCACAATCCAGGCTGCCGTGTGTCTGCTGAGCCAGCATGAGTCAGGCCCTGCCGGTGTGCAGTGAGGACCCCCTGGTGCCAGCGCTGTGGGCGCTCTGACTCTGACCAGCTGGGTGAGCTTGGGTAGCTGACTCGACTTCTCTGTGCCTCGGTTTCCTCCTCCTTAACAAAGCAGGCGTTAAGGGAGGGCTGTTGGAAGAATGACTCTGGCTACCGACAGCAAGTGCTCAGTGGACTCCTGGCACAGGGCAAGCGCTCTGTGAAGCTAGGCTAGGGCATCACTGGCCCATTTCCCCGAGACGTAAGCTGAAGTCCGAGCAGTCATGACTCGTCTGTTACTCTTAGTTATGGCTGCAGGCAGGCAGCACTCAGGATTCAGGCCCGTGTTTGCTTTATTTGGGATTGGCAAGGCTGGCTTCCTGAAGTGTATGTTGAGCCGATTTGGAGGAAAGAGAAGATTCGGGGTGATCAGGAAAAATGGGAGTCTCACACCCCAGATCCTACCCCATGACTTCAGGGACTCCAGAACTGCCTCACGCTCTGTGCCCGCAGTGGTCGAGGGGACCTAGAAGGTGGCCCTGCCAACTGAGGCCGAAAGTGCCCAGAGGCCCGCTGGGGCCCCAAGGCCAAGACTGTGACACCTTCTCCAGCACACACCCTTCCAGGCTCTGTGGGGTCCCCTGGCCCCGGCACCCCTTTGGCTCTTGTTCCCGATGCTTATGTGGTTAGGTCTTGAGATAAGCGACCGTTTCTTGAGCACCTACTATGTGCTTTAGCAGAAAGAACTCATCCCCTCCATTTGCCTCTGGGAGTCAGACTTTGCTGGGTTGTTAATACATTCTACAGAAGGGGAAACTGAGGCCCAGAGAGGTTAAGTCACTTTGCCAAGATCTCCCAGCTGGAAACCAGTGGAGAGAACCCAGAACCCAGTGCCTGACCCTGACGCTCTGCAGGAAGCCGGAGAGGTGGAATCTGCCTGGGTGCTGGGGTGAGTGGGTGGTGCCCGGGGAACAGTCAGTTGGCAGGGCTGCCGGAGAGGGAAGTCCTGGCATCTCGTCCAGTGGCCTCTGGGCTGCTGTGGGTCCTCAAACTGGAACTGCCTTTGTTTTTAAAAATACATGATTTACAATCTACCACGTGGGCAAGTCTGAGAAACATTATGCCGAGCGAAAGAAGCCAGACTCAGAGGGCTACATGGTGGACGGTTCCGTCTATATGCAGCATCCAGAGGAGGCACGCCTGTGAAGATGGAGGGAGACAAGCAGCTGCCAGGGCTGGGGGGGACAGAGTGATGGGTATGTCCTAGATGAATGCTGTTGGTGGTCACTCAAGTCTGTGCTTATACTCAAAGCCCCCGAATTGTATATACTTTCCATGGGTGAGTAGTATGGTATATGGATTTTATCTCAATAAAACAATTCTACAGAACAATAGAGCAGGAGTTCCCAGACCTGGGGAGCCCGAGGACTGATACGATCCATCAGATACCCTGGTGCTGACAAGCCTGATACATGATTCTCCTTTCTGTAGCCATGATGCTGCTCTCTGCCGGCACACTGCCCCCCATGCCCCCAGCCACCATCATCCCTACCTGCAAATTTACCTGGAATCGGCGCTCTGCAGAAATCACTTAGCTCCCCAGAGAAAGTGTAACAAGGCAAGATCTCATTAGGATATTCAGTGGTGGGCTGCAGATCCCTTTTATGGTAAAGAACCCTGGAAATTTCCATCCCCCCCCTTTTTTTTCCTTTCCCTGTTAACTAATGCTTTAAATGTGGTGGCCCCGGTCCAGGGAAATAAAGGGGACAATAAAGTTTATCCTGCTCGCTCCACAGGGCCCCATGGACTCTCTGGGGTGCTGCCAATTTCCAGGGTCCTCAGGGCAGGGAGCAATGTATGTCCCAGGCCCCCCTCCCAATAGCACAGTAAGTCCGGCCGTGAGCTTGGAGCTCTGGGCTCTGGTAGCGAGAAGACACAGTGGATGTGTTGGTTCAAGGGTCTGCTTTCTATTAGTCGGGAACTGTTGTAAATTTGGCCTTGAAGGGTGAGGAAAGGCTGCTCTCTGCCTCCCTGCGATGGTCTGGCCAAGAACCTTTGCGAACCTTCACCTCCCACCTCCGATGATGCTAGCATGAGATAACGATACTCCCGCCCATGTGTGTCTGGCAGCCTCGCCCAGCAATTAACAGTGACTGAGCCTCCTTGGCTTCTGGGGCAGCTGCTGACAGACCCCAGAGAAGGGGGTGAAATCCTTGTGGTGGGGACAGCTGGACCCGAGGAGGGAGAGTGTCTGGCACATGATGGTGCCGGGGAGCGTGTGTTTCTGGGCCTGGCCCTGCTCTAAGGTTGTCTTAGTTATCCACTGCTGTGTAACAGAGGATTACGCGTAAGCAGCTTGCACGCCTACCGTTGCATGCTCAGCAGGGGCCCCCACTGCAGGTCAGGGTGTTGGCAGGACTCGACGGGGGAAGAACCTGCCTCCAAGTTCATCGCTGAATTCTTCTGTGAACTGAGAGTTGCTATGAGCATTTAGAGGCAAGCTTTCGTGTGGACGTCTGCTTTTGTCTCTCTGGGATACCTGCCTAGGAGTGGAGTGGCTGCGTCCTGTGACAACTCTGTGTCTCTGGATCTTGACGAACTACCAGGCCGTCTCCAAAGCAGCTGCACGAGTTTGCAGCCCCACCAGCAGCATGTAAGGGTTCGTGTAGTATTTCAACACTTAACAATCACGCGGGTGTCGCTTTTAAAGATGGATTCCCCACTTCCTCTTGAAAGATCAGGCCTGGTGGGATGGAGCCAGCTTCCCTCCACATGGCGCCGGGTGGACTGGCGCTGCCCGCCTCCCCCTCCCCAACCCCCAGTCTCACCTACCCGGTACCTCCTTCCTGTCCCCCCTCCCTTTCCAAACCTGCTCTCTTTGAAGGTCTAGTTCAGGACAGTTCCACCTGCTCCAGGAAGCCTGCCTGGATTTTCCCAGCCCTTGGGGAGTTCTATTCTCCAGCTCCTGCAGTCGTTGTCATCTGCACCCACTCCCACCCGAAAGTATTCTCTTCTGCCATCTGCTGCTCTCTGCTTAAAGGCTATGTCCCTGGTTGTTTTGGAGCAGCCAAGTCTTCTCCCAACTGCTAGGGTTCAAATCCAGGCACCTCCACTTACTGCAGCCACTTGTCCCCGTGCGTCTCCGTGCTTTCTTCCCTGGAAGATTAACTGTAGCGCATAGTAGGTGCTCAGTCACGGCATCCTTATGTCCCATCCGGGGAGCCGGGAGGCATTGCCAGCCACCTCCCCGTGCTCCAGGAGGAGGAGCAGGGCGGGGGCGGGCCACACCTCTTTCTCCTTTGCACCAGCGCACAGCAGGGTCAGGGCCAGGGCAATGCCAGCCTGCCCCCAGGGGCTTGGAGAACGCTGCCCACTTGACCTGGTGCCACCCCGCAGACAGTCCCCGGGGTTGGCTTGGCGAGTCATCCTGTGACTAACGGGGACACAGCAGCCCTGCGTCTGGCAAGAGTTTCCCCGAGTGGTGATGGCAGGGTTTGCCAGAGCAGCGAAAACCCTACGGAGTGGGGTCTACAGGGGCTCCAGGCTCCCCGCCGTGCGGTGGGCCCCCAGCCCTAAGCAGGCCAGGAGTGGATGAAGTGTGCCGGGGCCAGGCGCCACCCCCTCCTGGCTCCAGCCTAAGCTGCCAGCACCCCTGTGGGATTTGCGGGGGCCGTGGTCAGGGCAGCGTCACCATATGGATCCCATAAATTAAAGCGCTCCCGGAAACAAATGGTAAATGTACCCGTCTCTCGCGTGTGGGGCTGGCGGAGCCTGGATGGAGCACCATCCATCTCTCTCAGGCACTTTGCTTTTATAGCCCTAATCCTTGGAAAAACGGGATCAACGCAAAGTTGTTCTCTGACAGCCATGCAGTCCCAGAGCTTGTAATCGGGGAGCTGGGGGTCGCCAGGCCCCGGGACCAGCCCCCAGGGAGCTGCCAGGGTTTCAGGCCTAGGAGTCCAGGATGCGAACCTGTGTCAGCCCTGCCTCGGCAGCTCTGTGACCTCAGGCTCCCGCCGCCCCTCTCTGAGCCCCAGTCCCCCGCGCCCCTGTGGACCGGGGGCAGAGTGAGCGGCCGGGATGGTGGGTGCCGGGGTGGGGCAGGGGTGAAGAGGTAGTGTCTAATGAGTATGGAGTTTCCATTTGGGCTGATGAGAAAGTTCCGGAAATGGATCTGGGGGATGGTTGCACACATGTTTGGACTTCCCGCCACTGAGTTGTATCCTTAAAATGGTCTAGATGGTAAATTTTTTGTTATGTAACCCACTCCAGTGTTCTTGCCTGGGAAATCCCAGGGACAGAGGAGCCTGGTGGGCTACAGTCCCTGGCGTCACAGAGTCGCACCCGACTTAGCGAGTAATCAGCAAACAGCAGCGACATATTTTACTAGACAATATTTTTTAAAAACACAGGGCAACAACCAAAAAGACAAAGACTGGCTGAATGGATACAAAAACAAGACCCTACATATGTTGTCTACAAGAGACCCACCTCAAAACAGGGGGACACATACAGACTGAAAGTGAAGGGCTGGAAAAAGATTTTCCATGCAAATAGGGACAATACTCATATCAGATAAAATAGACTTTAAAACAAAGGCTGTGAAAAGAGACAAAGAAGGTCACTACATAATGATCAAAGGATCAATCCAAGAAGAAGATATAACAATTATAAATATATATGCACCAACACGGGAGCACCACAGTACGTAAGACAAATGCTAACAAGTATGAAAGGAGAAATTAACAATAACACAATAATAGTGGGAGACTTTAATACCCCACTTACACCTATGGATAGATCAACTAAACAGAAAATTAACAAGGAAACACAAACTTTAAACGATACAATAGACCAGTTAGACCTAATTGATATCTATAGGTCATTTCATCCCAAAACAATGAATTTCACCTTTTTCTCAAGCGCATGGAACCTTCTCCAGGATAGATCACATGCTGGGCCATAAAGCTAGCCTTGGTAAATTCAAAAAAGAGAAATCATTCCAAGCATTTTTTCTGACCACAATGCAGTAAGATTAGATCTCAATTACAGGAGAAAAACTATTAAAAATTCCAACATATGGAGGCTGAACAACACGCTGCTGAATAACCAAAAATCACAGAAGAAATCAAAAAGAAATCAAAATTTGCATAGAAACAAATGAAAATGAAAACACAACAACCCAAAACCTGTGGGACACGGTAAAAGCAGTCCTAAGGGGAAAGTTCATAGCAATACAGGCACACCTCAAGAAACAAGAAAAAAAGTCAAATAAATAACCTAACTCTACACCTAAAGCAACTAGAAAAGGAAGAAATGAAGAACCCTAGGGTTAGTAGAAGGAAAGAAATCTTAAAAATTAGAGCAGAAATAAATGCAAAAGAAACAAAAGAGACCATAGCAAAATCAACAAAACCAAAAGCTGGTTCTTTGAAAGGATAAATAAAATTGACAAACCATTAGCCAGACTCATCAAGAAACAAAGGAGAAAAATCAAATCAACAAAATTAGAAACGAAATGGAGAGATCACAACAGACAACACAGAAATACAAAGGATCATAAGAGACTACTATCAACAATTATATGCCAATAAAATGGACAACGTGGAAGAAATGGACAAATTCTTAGAAAAGTACAACTTTCCAAAACTGGACCAGGAAGAAATAGAAAATCTTAACAGACCCATCACAAGCATGGAAATTGAAACTGTAATCAAAAATCTTCCAGCAAACAAAAGCCCCGGTCCAGACGGCTTCACAGCTGAATTCTACCAAAAATTTAGAGAAGAGCTGACACCTATCCTGCTCAAACTCTTCCAGAAAATTGCAGAGGAAGGTAAACTTCCAAACTCATTCTATGAGGCCACCATCACCCTAATACCAAAACCTGACAAAGATCCCACAAAAAGAAAACTACAGGCCAATATCACTGATGAACATAGATGCAAAAATCCTTAACAAAATTCTAACAATCAGAATCCAACAACACATTAAAAGATCATACACCATGATCAAGTGGGCTTTATCCCAGGGATGCAAGGATTCTTCAATATCCGCAAATCAATCAATGTAATACACCACATTAACAAATTGAAAATAAAAACCATATGATTATCTCAATAGATGCAGAGAAAGCCTTTGACAAAATTCAACATCCATTTATGATAAAAACTCTCCAGAAAGCAGGAATAGAAGGAACATACCTCAACATAATAAAAGCTATATATGACAAACCCACAGCAAACATTATCCTCAATGGTGAAAATTGAAAGCATTTCCTCTAAAGTCAGGAACAAGACAAGGGTGCCCACTTTCACCATTACTATTCAACATAGTTTTGGAAGTTTTGGCCACAGCAATCAGAGCAGAAAAAGAAATAAAAGGAATCCAAATTGAAAAGAAGAAGTAAAACTCTCACTATTTGCAGATGACATGATCCTCTACATAGAAAACCCTAAAGAATCCACCAGAAAATTACTAGAAATAATCAATGACTACAGTAAAGTTGCAGGATATAAAATCAACACACAGAAATCCCTTGCATTCCTATACACTAATAATGAGAAAACAGAAAGAGAAATTAAGGAAAAAATTCCATTCACCATTGCAACGGAAAGAATAAAATACTTAGGAATATATCTACCTAAAGAAACTAAAGACCTATATATAGAAAACTATAAAACACTGGTGAAAGAAATCAAAGAGGACACTAATAGATGGAGAAATATACCATGTTCATGGATTGGAAGAATCAATATAGTGAAAATGAGTATACTACCCAAAGCAATTTATAGATTCAACGCAATCCCTATCAAGCTACCAACAGTATTCTTCACAGAGCTAGAACAAATAATTTCACAATTTGTATGGAAATACAAAAACCCTCGAATAGCCAAAGCGATCTTGAGAAAGAAGAATGGAACTGGAGGAATCAACCTACCTGACTTCAGGCTCTACTACAAAGCCACAGTTATCAAGACAGTATGGTACTGGCACAAAGACAGAAATATTGATCAATGGAATAAAATAGAAAGCCCAGAGATAAATCCACGCACATATGGACACCTTATCTTCACAAAGGAGGCAAGAATATACAATGGATTAAAGACAATCTTTTAACAAGTGGTGCTGGGAAATCTGGTCAACCACTTGTAAAAGAATGAAACTGGACCACTTTCTAACACCATACACAAAAATAAACTCAAAATGGATTAAAGATCTAAACGTAAGACCAGAAACTATAAAACTCCTAGAGGAGAACATAGGCAAAACACTCTCTGACATACATCACAGCAGGATCCTCTATGACCCACCTCCCAGAATATTGGAAATAAAAGCAAAATAAACAAATGGGACCTAATTAACCTTAAAAGCTTCTGCACATCAAAGGAAACTATTAGCAAGGTGAAAAGACAGCCTTCAGAATGGGAGAAAATAATAGCAAATGAAGCAACCGACAAACAACTAATCTCAAAAAATATACAAGCAACTCCTACAGCTCAACTCCAGAAAAATAAACGACCCAATCAAAAAATGGGCCAAAGAACTAAATAGACATTTCTCCAAAAAAGACATACAGATGGCTAACAAACATATGAAAAGATGCTCAACATCACTCATTATCAGAGAAATGCAAATCAAAACCACTATGAGGTACCATTTCACACCAGTCAGAATGGCTGCATCCAAAAGTCTACAAATAATAAATGCTGGAGAGGGTGTGGAGAAAAGGGAACCCTTTTACACTGTTGGTGGGAATGCAAACTAGTACAGCCACTATGGAGAACAGTGTGAGATTCCTTAAAAACTGGAAATAGAACTGCCTTATGATCCAGCAACCCACTGCTGGGCATACACACTGAGGAAACCAGAAGGGAAAGAGACACGTGTACCCCAATGTTCATCGCAGCACTGTTTATAATAGCCAAGACATGGAAGCAACCTAGATGTCCATCAGCAGATGAATGGATAAGAAAGCTGTGGTACATATACACAATGGAGTATTACTCAGCCATTAAAAAGAATACATTTGAATCAGTTCTAATGAGGTGGATGAAACTGGAGCCTATTATACAGAGTGAAGTAAGCCAGAAGGAAAACATAAATACAGTATACTAACGCATATATATGGAATTTAGAAAGATGGTAACAATAACCCGATTATACGAGACAGCAAAAGAGACACTGATGTATAGAACAGTCTTATGGACTCTGTGGGAGAGAGAGGGTGGGAAGATTTGGGAGAATGGCAATGAAACATGTAAAATATCATGTAGGAAACGAGTTGCCAGTCCAGGTTCGATGCATGATGCTGGATGCTTGGGGCTGGTGCACTGGGACGGCCCAGAGGGATGGTATGGGGAGGGAGGAGGGAGGAAGGTTCGGGATGGGGAACACATGTATACCTGTGGCGGATTCATTTTGATATTTGGCAAAACTAATACAATTATGTAAAGTTTAAAAATAAAATAAAATTAGAGGAAAAAAAAATAAAAATAAAAACACAGGGCAAGGGTGGGGATAGGATGACCGCCCTGCGGGGAGAACTGAAGATTAGCTAGAGTGGTCAGTACACGTGCGACCAGCTGGTAGCTGTCACAGAGGCCTGTGCAGAGCGGAGGTGCCCAGGTGGCAGTGGGTCCTGGGAGTGGACCCCCAGCGCCTGGGGGTCAGCCTGGTGTCCCTGGGCAACGTTTGCTGGACGAGGAAGACACTCTGGCTCCCAGATCCAGCCACACCAGGCCTCTGACAGCAACGCCAGGCCACTGTGGGCGAGAGGCGATACCCAGCATCCTGGGGCACCTCCAAGCAGACGTGCCCAAGACTCACCACATCCCCCTCCTGTTCTTCTAGGTCACATCTGCATCTCTCGAGACGTCGACAGCCACCCACGCTCCCGCCCGGGAGCCTGAGCCTCGGCCGGGTGCCCCAGCAGAGAGCCTGCCCAGGGGCCCCAGGGCCGGCCAGGAGCAGGGGCCAGCCCGGTGTCAGCAGAGCAGCCTGGATGGGGCCGGACCGGACCTTGCAGGCACAGGTAGGTGCCAGCATTTCACCATTTCTGTCTACTGGAGTGGATCCGGCAGCTCCTGGAAGCCAGAAGCCTCCCCAGAAGTTGGGGTGCAGACTCCCACCCCAGGGTCGCCACATTTTAGTGGGGAGCCAGGAGGCTGGGTCTTCCTGACTTGAGTTTGATCGTTTCCCTCTCTCTCGTTGTCAATTCACAGCCTTTGTTGGTTTCTTTTTTTATCTCTACATTCCATTGTGTTCACTCATTCATTTAAAAAATAGCATAATGGATCTAGCTCCATGAGCCACCAGACCCTGCCCTAGAACTCACCATCTACCTGGATGCCCTGTCGCCCCAGAGCAACCTGCCAGGATCCCGTCTGCTCTTCCGCCACACCTGTGTTTGCCTGGCACCCCGTGGCCGGGTGTCTGGGGTGTGAGCCTTGCCTCTGGGGCCTGCGCAGCCCTGAAAGGCCGCCTGTTGTCACAGCTGCCGTCCCGCTCCATTTCACGTCGTGTGCTGCGTGATGTCCAGCTGCCGGTGCGGGGCTCGCCTGCCCTCCCGCCGTGGGGGTGCGCCGCTCACGTCCAGGCACATGGCTCCCGGTGTAGCCTCATTTGGGACAGAGGGAACAAGGGGGTCCGGCCGCGGGAGGTGCTGCCTGGCGTTTTCCAGCGTGGGCGTTCACTCCTACCCCCTCCAGCCACCAAGACCCTGTCCCCACCATCCCTACCCTGTTGGACGCGTTGCTTTCCCCAGTGATGGAGAGGCTGGCCCCAAGTTGGTTGTTGGGCCTGTGAGCGTGGAGTCCTGAGGCATTTGTTGTGTGGCCCGTGGGCCCTGGAATGGGAACGGTGAGTGGACACCTGCTTTCTTACCTAGGGAGGGCCCTGCAGCAGCCCCTTAGGCCAAGACCCCGCGGGGTGGCTCTCTGGGCATGTTGTGCCCCTAAGAGGACTAATGCTTAACAGCCCCCAGCCCAGCCTTCCCTGTTGCTGGGCCACTGCGGGGGCGGCTGGTGGAAAACGCTGCTTGTCAGCGAGTGGGGCAGCCAGCTCGTGGTGCTGGGGTCCTGGGAGTCCATCTCCAGGATGCCCCCAGGCACCCACCTCTTGCTTTCTGCAGTGTGGACTCAGCAAGGGAAGGGGCTGGCTGACGGGCTGATGGGCCACCAGCCCTCCAGGGGGCATCCAGCCCGTGGCAGAGGGGGACGGGGTGTCTGGCAGCAAAGGGGACTGCAGGTGGTGGGCAGGGACGCCTGGGACAAGCGTCTCCTTGCGCTGCGCCTCGGTTTCCTCATCTGAGGAATGGGCGGGAAGGCCAGTGGAGTGCCTGGCTCACCAGCCGGTGTGAGAATGGCAGGTCCAGTGCAGTCCTGGCCCCCCTCCCCTGAGAGCCCGGCGTCCTGGCTGGTGTCAGTGCTGTTGCTTGTAACTCCTATTCGCCCCACTGGCGCCTCCTCCGGCAGCCCAGAGCATCCCTGAGGCTGCTGTCCCAGCCCGCCCTCAGCTCTGGGTGATAAGCTGCACAGCCATGACCCTCAAGGACCTCCCTACCCCGCTGGGCACACACGAGGCCCTGCCCCCCTGCCCTGGGGCCCCTGGGGCAGGGCAGGAGCACAAGACCCACGCCAGCCAGCTGCTCCCCTGTCAGGCGGCAGCCCTGCCGGCAGCCGGGGGGATGGGGGACACGCAGCTCACAGCTGGAGACCCGCCAGGCAGCGCCAGCCCGCAGGCAGCCCCTCCCGGGGAGGCCGCTGCTTGGAAACGTGACAGTGACTAATGGTTTATTACACACCTGCCACCTCGCATCGGGCCGTGCGCACGGCCCCCCGGGTCCAGCTGTGCACCGCCAGCTGGGCGGCGGGCGGGCGCAGGGGCGTGCACCTACAGACACATGGACACGCTGCGTGGGGACGCGCGGGGGACACGCACAGACCTGGCAGGCGCACCAGGCACGAGGGTGGGTGTGCAATACACACAGGCACACGCACACAGGCCCCGTCGCGCCCCCTCCCCAGAGCTCCTCGCCCCTCCCGTCTCCCCACTGTCCCTCCAGCTCCCTCCGTGATGGTGGGCTCCAGCCGCCTCCCCTGTGCCGGCTGGGGCAGGGGCCTTTCTCAGAGGGCCGGGTGGCTATGGGCAGGTTGAGGGGCTGTGTCCCTTGCCTTGGGGGGCAACTGTCCACTGTCGGTCTCTGAGCCCCAGTTCCCTGCATGTGTGGGGACAGCGGCCCTCGCCGGGGCGGGAAGCCGTTACACCACCGCCGCCCTGGTGCTGGGCTGGGGGGCTGGAGGCCGCGTGCCCCGGGGAGAGGCATGGCCCAGCTGCCTGCGTCCCTCCCAGACCCAGGGGGAGCTGTGTGGTTGTCAGGCACTGCATCTGGAAGGCCCGCCTGGGGGGTGCTCGCTGGCTGGCTGCTGGAGAACAGCTCTGGGGCTGCAGGGGCAGCAGGGACCCCCGGGGCTGGGCTTCTTCCTGGCAGGCAAGGCATGGACCTTGGGTGGACCAGGCTGGGGGGAGAAGGGCGCTGTCCCAACCTCACAGCGAGATGGCTGTCCTTGAAGGTGGTGACCCCCCACCAGCCCCAGCTCCTTCCAGTATCCTTCAGCCTTTAGTCAAAGGAAAGTCCATCTCTCACAAAGCACTCGCAGGTGGCGTAGAATCCAGCCAGAGGTCACTCGGAATCCATCAGTAGCCGCGGGGACGGCGTTCCCGAGCAGTGGTCTCTGTGCAGGCAAGGGGCAGTACTGTCCGGTGACAGGCGAGGGAGTGACTGGAGTCTAGGCCCAGCATCCCTCCACAGAGCTTCCGCCAGGCTCAGAACCTTCCAGAGCTGCTGAGCAGGCATGAGGTTGTAGCAGCGAAGCCTCCCTGGCTACAGTTCAAGGTAGAGTCAGGGGCCTGGGAGGACCCCCCAGGGGCCCCCAGTGCTGCCGGGCAAGGCTCCGCAGACTGCCTGCCACACAGCTCCAGGGCCGCCCCTCTGGGCGCAGGCTCCCCGCGTGGCCTTGGGGCTGCCTTGCCGCCCAGCTGAGCGGTGGCCCTGTGTTCTGCCCCGTGGGCCCTTGGACGTCCTCTCTGAGCTCTGGAGCGGCATCTAAAGTGGCAGATATCGTCTTCATTGGTAGACGTGGTTGAAGCCGCAGACCCAACTGATGGGTTTGGGTTGGGGGGCAGTCACCAAAAGCCGGAGCAAGGTGGACTCCCCCATCATGGTGTGCTCCTGCTGTCATTCAGTCACTCAGCCGACTGGGCTTCCCGATGAACTATCTCCTGTAGTTTGTTCAGACTCATGTCCATCGAGTTAGTGATGCCATCCAACCATCTCACCCTCTGCCTCCCCTTCTCCTCCTGCCTTCAATCTTTCCCAGCATCAGAGTCTTTTTCCAGTGAATCAGCTCTTCGCATAAGGTAGCCAAAGTACTGGAGCTTAAACTTCCGCATCAGTCTTTCTGGTGAATATTCAGGGTTGATTTCCCTTAGGATTGACTGGTTTGATCTTCTTGCAGTCCAAGGAACTCTCAAGAGTCTTCTCTAGCACCTGAGTTCAAAAACCATCAGTTCTTTGGCGCTCAGCCTTCTTTATGGTCCAGCTCTCACGTCTGTACATGACTACTGGAAAAACCATAGTTTTGACTCTATGGACCTTTGTTGGCAAAGCGAGGTCTCTGCTTTTTAAAATGCTGTCTAGGTTTGTCCCCTGGGCTCCTGCCTTTCCTCCAGTCACATCAGGGTGCTGGGGTCTGCCAGCCCTGAGGGGTGGTCTGTTTTATCAGACTTCTGTCCTATCAGACCCCTGCCACCCTACTCCCACCCAGAAAGCCTCCATCCTCATGTGTGCTTGTCCCTGGCTTTGGGGGACCCCTGGCCCGGTAGAGAGGGGTGGGCAGGAGCAGTTCTGGCCAGCGGAGTAGGAGCGTATGTGGGAGATGCAGTGCATCCTCTGTCTCCAACCCGTGCCGGCCCAGGACCCCTCCGTTCACCTACTCTGGTCCCATGACGGGAGTCTGGGAAGAGTTGGGGGTTGGTGTCTACTGCTGCTGTAGTGGCTTAAAAAAATACATGTTGTGCTCTGCTCCAGTCGCATCCGACTCTTTGCGACCCCATGGACTGTAGCCCGCCAGGCTCCTCTGTCCCTGGGGATTTTCCAGGCAAGAATACTGGAGTGGATTGCCATGCCCTCCTCCAGGGGAATCTTCCCAACCTAGGAATGGAACCCCGTTCTCCCACATTGCCGGTGGATTCTTTACTATCTGAGCCACCAGGGAAGCCCTGGGTTTAAATACAATCAGTATTTGTTGGGTGTGGGCCTCTCTTAAGCGTTCGGGTCCGGCCTGGCACATCCTAAATCCGCATCCTGCCTCTGCCCCTTCCGAGCCCCTGGTTCCAGGCACAACTTCTCCGCGCCCCGGCTCCCCCGCGAGTGCCGTGAGACCCCAGGTGACCCACATCCGTCGCCAAGCACCACACCTGACATTCAGGGATGCGGGAGCTGGTGGGGCCCTGCGAGGAGGGTGAGCTGGTGCCCACCGGGGTCCTGGCCCTGCTGCGGCTCTTGTCACTCCTTCGTTGGGTGGATGGACTCCCGGCCAGCGAGGTTGGGCCTCTGCAGCCAGGAAGGCAGGGCCTCGGCTTGGGTACTTGGCTCGGGCCCCAAGACGTCCTTGGCAGGCCTCGCCTGGAGCGGGTGCTGGTGCTGAGTGCTCTGGCGGGAGGCACTGGGTGGATCCTGTTCTCTGCAGCCAAGCGGCAGCTGCTTGGAGGGCAGGGCGGCCGGGCTTGGCTGCAGCCCCCCAGCCCCCGCGCCGGCTCCACGGGGAGACGCTCTGCGCCGCGGCAGTGTGTCCCTGCTCCTGCCGACCGCTCTCTTCCTTTGTTCATCTCCAGCTGAGCTGGGATCCAAAGTCTGTTTTCTCTCCAACCAGAGACTGTTTATCTTCTCAGGAACTTACTGTTCCCTGGGGAGCATGGAGCTTGCATGTCGAGGCAGGAGGCAGAGAAGCCCAGGCAGCCCAGAGGCTCTGGGCTTTTCGGTAACCCCTCCCCAGGAGCCTCTGAGTGTTTAGAGGGGGCTCTCGGGGCTGGGCCCCAGGCCTCTCCCCACTCGCCAGGCTCTGCTTGCTTTCAGCTGGTCCCTTGTCCAGGGTGCGACTTGGTGGGTCCTTGTCACTGATTCAGATTTCCGTGACATGGAAAAGAAAGGAGAACTTGGGCAATTTCATGAAATGATGAACTAAGCGTTGCCTTCACCAAAGTTCAAAACGGCACTAAGATAAAAGCAACTCTTTTGACCTGGCAAAATTGCTGTCAAGTGGGTCTGTTTGCCCTGATATCTATTTTCCTTCCAAGTAAGTCTGTGATCAAGATTTCAGGGTAGAAAAAAGGAGATCCAGCTGAGCTGTAGACATGGCCATTCTGAGACCCAGGTGGGGTATCGCGGGGGCAGTGTTGGGGACCCCAAGGAGCTAAAAACAGCACAGACCACCTCTCCAGGGCTCCTGCGCTTGGGGCCCGCCTGTCTGCCGTCCTGGCCATGTCCTCCACCCACTCACCACCCTGCTTTTGCCAAGGCTGGGTTTAAGCTGGTAGGTAAGCCGGCACTCGGGGGACCTTGGCTCACCGTATCGATGTAACAGGCTACAAGAGCACTGTGTGTAAGACTCCCCCTGCGTCCATACCAGCTCTCACCCACAACCTTCTAATTTAGAAGCAAAAGCCGTTTGAAAAACAGACATCTCTCCAACAGACCTTTGCTCGTGTCTCTAACCGTGGTTGCCTGTTCTCACATCTGTTTCCACCTCTAGGCCGCCGTTCCTGTGAGTGCATTTGTTCACAAGTGTTTGTTGAGCACCTACTGTGTGTCAAAGACTGTGCTAGGTAGCATGCGTGATGCCAGGCAGGGACAGGTTCCACGAAGCAAAATAGGGCAGAAGAACACAGAGATGAAGCTTGTGACTGTAGGCGGGCTGGTCCCAGAAGGTCCTGCCGAGGAGAGGACCCTGGGCAGAGTCCCAGCCACAGGAAGCCCAAGTGCGCAGCCCCGAGGCTGCCCGCTTGCCCGCTCCATGAAGACGGGGACACGTCTTACTGTCCTCTTTATGGCTCCAGCACCTGGCCCACTGCACAGGAGGTGCTCAGTCGATGTTTGTTGAGTGAACACAAGTTTCAAGTCGGCTGGTGCTGGGGACCTGATGAGGGGAAGGTGAAGAGAAAGTCAGATTTTCATAGACACCGAGAGCGTGCGTTTACCCAAGCTTCCTGGCCCCAGGGTCGATGTTCCAAGCAGATCCTCATTCCATTCCAGAACTTTTCTTCGCTCTCCAGGGCTTTGCTGTGAAATACAGAATTCCAGTGACCACAGGCTGTTTGCTTTTCCCTGAGGTCTCCCAGTGCAGTCACATGGGGGACAAGGATACTTCACAGTCACCTGTGAGAGATTGGTCCTTTCTCCTCCTTGGACTTGGCTGACTCTAGGCAGGGGCTGTGAGCCCTCTGGATCAAACATGCAGCTGTTGTCCAGTCGCTCAGTTGTACCTGAGTCTTTGAGACCCCATGGGCTGTAGAACGCCAAGCTTCCCTGTCCATCACCGTCTCCCGGAGCTTGCTCAAACTCATGTCCATTAAGTTGGTGCCATCCAACCATCTTGTCCTCTGTCATCCCCTTCTGCTCCTGCCTTCAATCTTTCCCACACAGAGAAGAGCATTAATTGAGCACCCATTGAATATCAGGTTCTGTGAGGCTGGGAACAGTTGTCTTCCTAGCTGTGTTACTTTCCCGTGGCTGCTGTAACAGATAGCCATGAACTTGGCAGTTCTATCACCTTACAGTCTGGAGGTCAGAGATCAGAGGCCTGACCCAGGTCTCACTGGGCTAAAATCAAGGTGTCACAGGCCTGGTTCCTTCCAGAGGCTCCGAGGAAGAATGTGTCCTTCTGTTTCTGCTTCTGGAGGTGCCTGCATTCCTTGGCTTGCGGCCCCACGTCCCTTCAACCTCTTACTTCTGTCGTCAGATCTCCCGCCCTGCCTCCCTCTCACAGGGACCCTTGTGATCACACTGGGCTTGCCTGGGACATCAAAATTGAGCTCCTGTCTCAGGGTTGGCAGCCTTCTCAATCTCCCAGGTCCCTTTTGTCCTGTAAAGTGACATGTTACTATTGTCCTGTAAAGTGAAGCATCAGGTGTTGGGGATGAAGCCTTGGCTGTCTTTGGGGACCACTCTTTGACCTCCACTCCCGTCCCTGTGGCTGGTTGAGCTGGCCACGTGCTGCCCATGGGGCGTGGGGGCCATGCCCACAACTGAAGAACAGGCTGGCTGGTGAGGACTGCATGGGGATGTCGCGCTGACTCTGCGCCACTTGGCTGGGGCTGGCCCCTCTGGCCTGGTGGCTGTGCTGCGGGGGTACCTGACCCAGCAGGTGTGTGCTAGGTCACCCTGGGACAGTTCCCTCCCTGGAACAGAAGTGTAATGCTAGCACCTTTCTCCAGGGGATGTGGCATGAAGGTGACCTCAGTTACTAACCACTGTGTTTAGGATGCGGGGACGGGGGTGTTCCCACCCTGCCTGGGAGGGGCTGGATTCTCACCTGTACCAGGAGGTTCTGGGTGCAGCTTAGTGTTTGCCCAAGGAGGTGACTGTGAACATGGCCTAAGCCATACTCCTCGGGGCGTCTGCAGCCACAGTCCCCCAGCCTTCTGCCCACCGCAGGCACAGGGAAGGGATTGACCCCAGAGACCTGACAAGGCTCTGCCCCCTCAGCCTCCCACCCTCACCCACCCCCAGCAAGCAGCTTGTGGCACACCCTCTGGGCGTGTCATGGGTGACCCTCTGGGCCCAGCTGGCCCCCTAAGGCAGCAGAGTCATGGTCTCCCCCCCAACAGATGTCCAACCCTTCTTTTTCCAAATGCACCAAGATGGGCTCTAACAAGCCCAGCGCAGAGCACCCGGAAGGGCTCTCGGGAGGAGGCAGCGCTTGAACTGGGCATCTGGACCTTGTAGGGAGGAGACCCTGGGAGCCGAGACCCCGATGATAGTAAGCTCCTCCCCTTCCCCTCCATCCTTCCTTCCTGCCCCCACGAGTCTCCCGCCACAGCGTCTCTGTGGGTCCCCAAGACCATAGCCTCTGCCCTTCCTCCCACCTGAGCTGGGCCGTCCTTGGCCCTTTCTCTCCAGGAATGCCCAGGGACAGGGGCGGCTCCTGCTGCCTGGAGGACACCATAGAGCTCCAGGGACCGGGAACCAGTGCAGGGCCTGGCACGGGGCAGGTGCTCGGGGGAGATGGCTGAGTGAGGGTGTGAATGAGCGAGGGCCGCCTCGGTGGGGCTGTGACCCCCTCGGAGTCTGGGGGCGGCCCCGCTGCCCAGGGCAGAGGTCTCCATGTGCCAGGAATCCCTCGACCCCTGGGTCCTGCGGGAGTTGAACTGCAAGGGGCAGGCAGGAAGTGGCCGCCACCTTCCACCCTCCAGAGCGCGGCTCCCGTCTGCAGCAGCTGGGGCGTGAGCCGGCGGGGGGAGGCTGGGGGCCGGGGGAGGGCGGCCGCGTGGTTGATCTGTGTCTCGCTGGGCAGCCCTGGCTTGCCGCCCTTGACCTCTCCGCTGGCGTCTCAGGACTCTGGTCCAGTCGGAGCCGGTCTGCAGACGCTGGGCAGGCTTCCTCTGCTGCTGCTGCCGCCTTGTCACCCCGCCCCCTCGGCCCCCCTCCCTGCAGGCTGAAGGGAGCTGCCCCTTGGGGGTCAGGCCGGGGGCCCAGGGGCAGGGAGAGCCCGCTCCCATGGACCCGAAGAGCCCCACGTGGCCGGCGCTGCTGCCGGGTGAGTCCCTGGGATGGCCCCATCTGGGAAGGGGGTTTCTGGGTCAGTGCCCAGACTCACAGGGTGGAAGGCCGAGATGGGGGAGCCGACACTGAGCTGGGACTCGGTGAGGGGTGTGTGTCCTGGCTGCAGGGACACAGCGGTGTGTGTGTGTGTGTGTGTGGAACACAGCGTGACCCAGGAGAGAGATGGAGAGTCCCCAGGGGCTGGCCCAGTGGCCCCAGTCTGAGCTGGGGCCCAGGGGAAGGAGTTGGGATCATAACGAGGTGCAGCGGAGCTCCGCGGCATGGCAGCAAGCACTGCAGCCCTGGGTCCCCCTGGCGCGTCCCCTCTGCCCCCATCGCGGCGGCTTCTCTGCCCAGCGTGCCGTCACGGGGCCCAGGCTGGCACGGGGCCTGGCGCTGGGCGCCCGAGGGTGTGCACAGGTGAGCCTGCTGTCCTCCCAGCTATTGTAGGCAAAGCGCAGAGCCGGGTGGCTCAGAGAGGCACCGACTCCTACCACCCCTTCCTGCAGAGGGGAAACTGAGGCTCACAGGAGGGCACGTCCCTGCTGGGGGGCTCCTCTGGGCCTGCTCCGGGCACCCAGGGCCCCCTCCCCAGAGGACAAGCTGCCCCACCTCCCAGTGCTGCAGGTGCCCCGTGGCCTGACGCCTGCTTGTCCTGGCAGGACTAGGGCTGTCCCCAGCCTAGCGGAGGGTCTAGAACTCGGTGACTCATCTGCCAAGTCCCTTCCTGCTTCTGGAAGTGAGAGGAAGATATGGCAGGAGGACCGGAAGAGGGGCCAGGCAGACCCAGGAATGGAGGAGCGAGTGGAGGGGGCCAGGGCAGCCTCTGAGGAGGCGCCGGTGGGACCACAGGAGTGCTCGGAGCTCCCCGTCCCACACCAGTGGGGACGCACAGGCCCCTCCCCTCCCTCCTCCATCACGACCACCTCTTGGCTCCTAGGACAGCAGGCCGGGCCCCGGCTTGGGAGGTGGGGGCATGGACTTTAGTCCCGACTCCCACCTCCCACCTTGGATTGAGTCTGACCACAGTAAGCGCGCTGACAAAGAGGGCACGCCCCCGCTGCCCGCCTGTAGGCCGGGTGACTGCGAGGCAGCGAGCGCCCCAGCCTCGGCGGTGTGCAAGCAGGAGCCTCCCACCTATTGGGCAGGTCACGGAGGAGCAGAGGCCAGATGGGAGGGTCTTCCTACCACGCCTCAGTTCCGGTGCCCACCTCCTCCACGTGCCTGTCTGTGCAGCAAGGACCTCCTTTATACCGAGGCCCTTTGGCGCCCGTGGCAGGCGCCCATTCAGCAAACCCCCCGCGCCCTGCGTGCCAGGGCCCTTCCTGCCCCGTGTTCCAGGCGAGCAGCCGGCGGTCCCCGGGCCGGTCAGCTGCATGGCAGAGCTAGAATGAAAGTGAGGCGCAGAGCTCGGGTCCTGGGCCACCATACGGGGTAAGGCGTGTCCTCAGTCACAGGCGGCCCGCCCCCATTTAGGAAAACGCTCCCTGAGCTTTGAGAAGTCCAGAAGGTTCGCCGGGGTCGCTACAGGGCTTGGGCTGGGAAGACCTTGCTGGGAGGCCCCAGGTCCCCTGCCAGGCCGGGGACAGCCCCAGTCCTGTCTGGACGGGCAGGTGCCAGGCCACACGTGGTGATGGCTGGCAGGACAGCTTGTCCTCCCAGGGGGCAGGGTGCTGGGTGCCTGGAGCAGGCCCTGGCCCAGCCTGCCTCATGGGTACTGGGAGAGCAGCCAGGGGCCACTGGGGGCTTTGATCCCATCAGCCTTCCCAGACTCCAGCCCCTTCCCAGACCCTCCAGCCCCTTTGCCTCCCCTGCCCCGATACCCTGGTACCCAGCATGTCTGTCCTCAGACCATCCCTTTCCCTCAATATGTGTGGTGGGCGTGGGGTCTTGGAGGGCAGTTTTCCTCCAGGTGGCTCAGCTCCAGAGTGGGAAGGGAACCCTCCCTTTCCCTCAACTCTTTTTCACCCCAGGTCTAAACCAGGGCAAACCAGGGCATGTGTGAGAACACAGGTGGCACAGTTACCTCTTATGTGGGGACATTAGCTGAAAACCAGGACTGTCCCAGGCAAGCAGGGACATAGAGTAGCCTAGCTTATACCATGATTGTTGGCCATTTGGGGTCCTGACTTCTCTGGTTCTCTTTCTTGTCAAATAAGACAGACAGAAATGGAAAGGGGACAGAAGGGAAGGGAAAGAGTCAAAAGCACAGGCTCTTGTGTTGCTGCTTTTCAGCGGAGCCTCAGCTTTCTCATCTGCGAAGTGGGCGTGCTGGTGGCGTCTGCCACACAGGGTCGCCATGGGGTTAAACGAGGCTGCACGCACAGCACGTGTTCAGTCATGCTGTCCTTTTTCCAGCACCACGCCATGTCAGACAGGGCCTCCGACGTCCTGCTTGCTGCCTAGCAGAGGGTCTGTGCACAGTAGGTGCTCAGTAACATTTCTAGAAGGATGGATGGATGGAGAGTGGAGAATGAATGGATGGATGGATGGATAGAGGGTGGAGGATGGAAGGATGGATAGGAAGTGGAGGGTGGGTGGATGGAAGGATGGATGGGTGGGTGGATGCTTGACTGAATGAAGAATGAATGAATGCCGGGTCTCCTCTCTTCCCAGGCAACATGGAGACCCCAGCCCACAGGGAGCAGACAGCCCGGGGCAGGAATGACTGCTTTTGTTCCCACAGTCCTCTGTGGTCACCCGTCACCATGGCAGGACCACACACTCTCTGCATCTCCTTCATAAAACACAGGCCCTGGCTGCCCACCAGGCTTCCCTCCTTCCCTTTGATTTCCATCAGGACAGACGGAGAGGCCAAGTGGATTTCAGATCAGTTGCTCCCTACCCCTTCTCCCTGGGGGCTGTGTGTCTGTCTGTCTGTGTGTCTGAGTACGCGTGTCTGTGTCTGTGTATGTTGGTGTGTGTTGGGGGTTGACACGCGTGGTTCCCTTGCATGTTCACGGGCACGTGTGCGCACACCCAGAGGTTTCAGCGGGCCAAGGGAATTAGTGTGCAGACGGTGGCTTGGGCAGCCAGCCAGGCCCACTGTCCCTGGAGGCGGCAAGGGGCCTGGACGTGACGTGTGTCTGACCTGCTGGTTTGGCGGGGACCGTGGAGGAGAGCGTCCCTGAGGCTGGCTTCTGGGACCCCAGCCGCCTCCTTCGGGGGCACCCACTGCTGCCCCAGCCTCTGTAGGGTGGGGACAGACAAGTGACTGAGGCCAGCCTCCCTGCCCCTTCTCCAGCGACAGTGGCTCCTCACCCTCCCTGAGGGGGCCAGGAGACCACCCCAGGCATCCCCTCTCCCCAGACGTGGGGTGACAAGTGGGGCTCTGGACCAGGCTGGCCCGGGGTCAGATCCCCGCATGTGGCTCCGGCCCCTTCCCTGCGTCTCCCCCTCCCCCAGGCGATGGCTGACCACACAGTCTCAGGAGCCAGACCCCGCAGGCCGATCTGAGCCCGTCTCCCCATCCGTGCAGTGGGCACAGCCAAGGACGTCCGTCTTCCCTAGCGAGGGGGAGGCCGGGCTGCTGAGGCCTGCCCTGGCCCCCAGGGGCTGGTCCGGGGTGAGTGCAGTGCTGGGTGGGCTGGCCTGGCCGCCTCGCGGCTCCCTGATGGCAGGCTTGGGCACAGACAGAGCCTGTGGCCTGGCGGTGTGGGGCGGCGGTTCTGCTCCCCGCCCGCCTGCCCTCTTGCCCGCCGCCGTGTGGTCCCGGCGGGGGACACGTGAACACAGCCTGGCTCTGTTCTCGGAGCTGTGGGAGGCAGGCTGTCACCGCGGGAGCCAGAAGCTGGAGGTGCGCCCGGGAGTGGGGGAGGGTGGCGGATGTCTGCGCCTTCCTTCACCCTCAGCGCCCGGCCCTGCCAAGCCACAGGTGCCCCCGCGGCTTGGCGGGGAGGACTGGGGCTGGACGAGGCGGGGAGGGGGTTCTTCTAGCGAGAGAGGTGTCCAGGGTGACACAGGTTGGTCAGCATGGCGACTGTTACCAGAACTGCAGGCCCCGCGGGGCTTCTGAACTGCTCCCGCCGTTGCTCAGGCTGTGCACTGCACAATCTCAGAGGGTCCCCTGGGCAGACTTGCTCAGTGTGCTGTGGCCTAGGGCCTCCCACCCTCTTCTCCACCAACCAGGTCTTTGTCTTCGGTTCTGGAGCTCTGGTCGTCTTTGATCGGAAGCCTGGCGTGCTGGTTGTGGTGGGGGCATGTGAATGACCGTGGGTGACAGAGCACCCACCTCTCGTGGGCAGCGTGTGGTTTGGGGGGGTTGCAAGAGCCATGTCTGTCCTTCAGAGGTCGGAGTGACGTCTGCGTGTTCTGAGTGTCCCATGCATCCCATTCCCCAGGGGCATCTGTGTGGCGTCAGCACCCCGTGGGTTCCACGGCCCCTGCCCCCACCTTGCCCTGCCCCTCTCCCTCCTAGCCTGCCTTGCCAATATATAACGTCTCAACTTGAGGGCTCACTGTGGGCTGCTGGCCAAACAGAACCTGGAAAAAGAGACACCGACCAAAGAGAGACTCATGAGCTTCGGGCAAGTCACCTAACTTCTCTGTGCCTTTGTTTCCTCATGTCAGAAGCAGAGCTCATAGGCTGGATTCTAGGGTTGTGGATAGATTAAATGAGGTGAAAAGCACTTAGGGACGGGACAGCGTGTAGAAAATGCCAGTTGCTTCCTCACTCCATGTGCCCTGGGTAGAAGCTGCCAGCTTTGTTCTCTGCTCTGACACCTGGAGGTCCTGGCAGTTAGGAGGCTGGGGTTCACCTCCGCTGTCCCCCAGGGGTGGCTGGCACCAGACTTGGCGTGGGGTGAGCCCTGGATTCGTAAACAGCTGCAGGGCTGCAGGGGGCGGCCTCCCTCTCTCCCTCTCTGGGAGCCGGGTGGGGGCAGGCCTGAGCCCCCTGTCACCCCAGCTCCTCTGCCCATGCCGGCCCCACCTCCCCAGCACAAGGAAACCACAGGCTCGGCGCTGCCTCTCAGCCTTATCTCAAGGCCTTCTGCAGACAGCCCTGTCCCCAGGAAAGGGGCTTATCGGCCTGCTCATCTGTGCCCCAGCCAACTGGGAACACGTGGTCAGGCAGCAGGGAGCTCAGAGTGGGGCAGAGGCCGCACCCACACTGGTCTTATGCGGCCCCCTCCTTCCTCCACGGGCGCTCTGGGCATCTTAGGAAGGACCATGGCCCCAAGCTCCCTTCCTAGGCTCCATGACATTCAGGACCCACCAGCCCCTTCCCCAGCCTGCCGACCTGGCGCCCTCCACGGGGACACCGTCCACTTGGGCTGGCCTCCCAGGGCTCGTCTGGAGAGTGGGTGTGCGTGGGAGGGTCGAAGTCGGGAAGCCCGTTTTGGGGCAATGAGCTGTGGGGAGCCACCCAGCCTCCCTGATGCCCCGCTCACGGCAGGGGGACCCGGTTCTCCCCCTTGTACAAGCAACAACTTATGAGCGTTGAGCACTTATTGCGCCGGGTCTTCCCGCCCAGTCCAAGCCTCCTGGGCGCCCCAGCCCTGCCAGCCTTGGTGGCAGAGAGGCTTATTTTCCAAACCCAAAGATAGGCCCTCAGGCAGGTATCTGGCCTTGGGAAGGCAAAACGTGATTTCTAGAATATTCCTGTGGATTATAAGAACTGCAGGACTGGCCGGGAAATTCTAACATGGATAGTCGCTATCTCCCTGAATGGTAGCAGGAAGTCACAGGTAGAGACCTTGTCTTCAGGGGTCTTAGAGTCCAGCCAGGCACCCCAAAGGTTAAGGGCACACATCAGAGAAGTCTGGGAGGGCTTCCTGGAGAAGGAGAGACAGCACCATGACTTGAAGGATCCAGGATTCCAAGGAGGGTGGTGGGGGTCCTACTGGAGACAGAGGGAGACTGTTCTCTCAGGAAGGGGTGGAGCTCCAGGGCCTCATCTGTACTGGGCGGAGGTTGAATCCTGCCCCATCTCCTCCTGGAATCCCAGAGTCAGGCCCTTGTTTCTGCAGACGAGGAAAGTGAAGCCTGGGTAGCCACTGGTCAAGGTCACAAGCAAGACAGGGGCAGGGCGAAGTGAGGTGAGGAATCCCCCTCTCTCCTGCCCAGGTGTCCCCACCTCCCAGCACCCCCCACCACGATTGGGTTTACTCTGAGTCTCAGACCTTTGGTCTGTGCTCTGTGTTGGACGGTGGTGGCTTGAAATCATGACATAGACCCGTTTCACAAATCGGCTGCATTTGGTGCAGCCCCAAATCTGATTGGATCCACCTAGCACTCACTGGGTGGGTGGGCATCCGTCATCCACCCTCACAACCAGCCTTCCCAGCGGCTCCTTCCCAGGGCACGTGCTGTCCTGCCCAGGTGAGAGGTACTCCTTCCCCAGCCTTTACATTTCATTAGTTTCTGGGTGGGCGTGGGAGCCTGCTGGTAAAGTCTTGGCAGTGCATGTTAATTTAAACTTTTTGCATTGAGACAGAACTCACATAACATAAAACGGGCCACTTTATAGTGACTAACGCGTTTGGCCCATTCACGATGTTACACGGCCATCACCTCTTCCCAGTTCATCGCCCCCAAAGGGACCCCTGGGCCGTGCAGTGGTGCTCGCTCCTCCTGCCCCCACCCCTGGCAGCCCCCAGCCTGCTTTCCGCTGCTACGGATTTGCTTCTTCTGGGCTTTTCACGTACATGACTCAGACGATGTGCGGTCCTTTGGGTCCGGTCTCCCTCACTGAGCTTGTTTTCAAGGTCCGTGCATGTTGTAGCTGTATCAGAGGATCCCGTTCCTTTTCGTGGCTGAGTAATACTCCACTGCCTGGCTGTGCCCCATTTTACGTATTCATTCTTCTACAGACGGCCACTTGGGTTGTCTCCACATTTGGGCTGTTATGATGAACGCTGTTGTGAACATTCGTTCACAGGCCTGACTTGGAACACTTGTTTTCCGTTCTTTGGGGTATACAGTCGGCCCTTGAAAAGTGCAGGGGCTGGGGCGCCAACACTCCAAGCAGTTGAAAATCCTCTTGTAAGTTATAGTCGGCCCTCTGCACCCACAGTTCCCCCCATCCAAGGATTCACCAACCACAGATCCTACAGTACTGTCCTCTCTACTGTTTAAAAAAAACCCGTGTGTAAGCAGACCCATGCCATTCAAACCCGTGCTGGTCAAGAGTCAGGTGTATACCTAGGAGTGAAATCCGCTAGGTCACACTGTGAATTTAATTTTATTTCGTAAACGTGTATAGTGCTCTGACTAGGTACAGCTTCATATTCACAACGGCCCCAAGAGGAAGGCAATGTCAGCCCCATTTACAGATGAGGAAGCTGGGGCTCGGCAGTTAGCCAGGACTGGAACCAGGCAGTCGGACCCTGGCAGTTCCCACTGGCCCAGAACCGAGGCTGGCAGCTCCCTCTGGCCCTTGCCGTGGTGACCTCGTCTCAGGGTCACCCAGAACGCCGGCCCGGTCTGGGACAGCTGTCCCTGCTCACCCTCTCAAGGGGCTTCTGGGTGAACCGGAGGTGG
This sequence comes from Bos mutus, assembly GCF_027580195.1. Lineage (NCBI taxonomy): Eukaryota > Metazoa > Chordata > Mammalia > Artiodactyla > Bovidae > Bos > Bos mutus. The sequence continues at coordinate 51,217,003 of NC_091634.1, read as the reverse complement.
GCATGTCTGTTCATGGAGAGAAGTGTCACCGAGAATGAGAACTGGGCGCCTCTCCAGGTTGGCTCCCCCTCCTGACGGCAGCCTGGGATCACTGTGCTGACTCGGGGGCCGGCCCCGTGTGACCCACCCCCGTCTCCCCGCCAGTCACGGGGTGCCGAGAGCCCCATCGGCAGCTAAGGCACCCACGCCAGCAGTGCAGGCCCTCAGTCTGCCCGGCCCCCGGCCCCCTGGGCCTCCGTGGAGCCCCTGCTGCTTCCCGTGCCTGCTCCTGCGAGCAGCGGGCTCGTCCCTCCCCTGGGCATCAATCACACAGCCCCGACCCCGGCGGCCACCCCCGGAAGCATGGTTATCTCCCAGCCACACACCCTGCGGGGCTGGGGCACATGGCGGCCCCAGTGGCTTATCTCCCAGCCCGCAGTCCCTCCCCAGTCCCTCCGAGTCTGGCTTTATCTCGCAGTTCCGGGCCCTTCCTTTACCCACAAGCTGGAGGGATGGGGGCCGGAGCCTTGTGGTCCTGGACCCTCGGGACTGGCCCCTGCCGGGAGCACTGGTATCCTACAGGACATGTGGTGACCCCGAAATCTTCCGAACACTCAGACCCCGTCTCTGCAGTGTGGGTAACTGAGTAAAACCTCTCCCAGTCTCACATCCTGGAGGGACCCCGGGCCAGACAGTCAGCCCCTCTATCCCTGGTGACAGAGGCCTGGACACCTGGGGGCCCTGCTCGGGGGCTTTCCGCTGGTGCCTGGCGGGAAGCCCACGGTGGACCCTGAGTTAGCTGGAAGGATGGAGTGGGCCTGGGACAGAGCTGGTCAAAGTGCTTCCGAGTAGAAGTTCTAGAAGCCTTCCTCCTCCCTGTAGGCTCGTCTGGGGGCAGGGACGGACTCCAGCACCCTCCAGCCTGGAGCTGCTGCGGGGCGTCCACCATAGCCTAGCAGGCTGGCCCTGGGCACCCAGAGCTCCGTGCACACACGTACACACAGTTCCCAACATATGTACATGCCATCTCTCACACACACACACACATACACAGCCTCAGTGCATGATCACACATGTATTCATACACATGCACACTCAGACACTCAGTCTGTCTCACACTCAAGCACACACTCAGTGCTCCCAGCGCGCACACGCACACACACTCATTCGTGGGCTCTCTCTCCCTCTCCCTCTCTCTCTCACACACACACACACACACACACACACACTCCTCCCCCAGGGCCAGCCTGGGTGACTGTGAGTTTCCTCAGAAGCTGCCCACAATTGACTATTCATGCTTCCCTCTAATTGCCTCGTGGGTGTTTGTCTGCCTGGGGAAGGTAGCCAAGGCCAGGGAGGTTTTGAGCCTCAGGGTCTTGAAGGCCAGACTGGGATAAGCAGTATCTGCTATAAAGGGCCCCCAGCCCAGGGCAGGAAATCCTCAGATCAGGGATGGCAGGGCCCTTGGGAGGACCCCGCGTGCCTCCTACCTACAGAGCCCGGGGTCAGAGTGGACCACTGGTCTCTGGGCCGCAGGATTGTGCCTTTGGCCCAGAGGCTGCTTGTCCTCTGTCCCTGGCTGTCCCCTCTGGGGCTTGGCAGCCGCCTCCAGCTTTGGTTCAGATCCTGGTTGGTTTTCCCTTCAAAATCCAGGCAATGCCAACCACCCCTCCTGCCAAAACCGCTTCACAGCGTGTCCCCGCCCAGAACTCACTCCACGCTGAGAAGCAGTCAGTTCCCTCCAGATGAGGACAGGCTCGAAGGAGGGAGCGTAGCCGTGTGCCAGCCCAGGATCCTGTTCTGGGGCCCCAGAGCGCCCCCTCCCCGGGAGAATGGGGAACACGCCTCCGCACACCAGCTGAGCCGCCTCTGAGGACATAGTGGGGGTTTCAGGGGGGCCTTCACCCTGAAAGGGCCAGGCTCGGCTTGCAGAACCTCTTTCTGGCCCCTGAACAGGGTGCTGGCTCCCCTCCCAGCCCCTGCTGCTTGCTTGCTGTGTGACCTCAGACCACTATCTCAACCTCTCTGAACTTTTCCGTATCAGCAGCCTCATCAGCAAGGGCCGGTCCCAGTTGTTCAGCACAGGGCCTGCAGAGTTGGCACCGAACCAGCCGTCTCCAGTGATATCAGAAGAGCTTCCGTTTGTCTGTCCGCCTGTCCCCTGGTCTTGCTCTGGCTTCTCAGACAAGCCGGGGCCTGTGCAGGGGGCCGCTCAGCCCACAGAAAGGCTGTGAGCTCCCGGCCAGGCAGAGGGGTGGAGGTTACACGTGCTGGGTGGCCCTCGTCTCTGGGGACCTCGACGAGCTCTGGCTAAATTAGGCCCCGACCCTCCTGAGGGACAGCCATGGGTGGAGGCATGGTCTGATTTGAAGCTGGTCCCGCAGTGGAAGGGTTCGGGGGTAGGCCTGGAATAGGCCTGTCCAAGTCTCGTGGGCCTTTCCTGAACCCTCCCAGGGGGCTCTTTGGTGAGTAATGGGGGGAAACCAGGGGAGGTGAAGACCCACCTCTGGAGCAGACCTGCTCAGAGCCTCTTGAGCTGGGGGAGGGAGCTGGGCGCCTGGCCCCCAGCGCAACCTCTTCTCATTCAGGGTTCCACCTCCCTGGCCCCTGCCCTTGGCCCCGGGTACTCCGCCAGCTGGGAGATGAACCCGTTCTCGCCAAGGAGGTCCCCTGTCCCACGTGGGGCCCAGCTGGGTAGGGCCACCTCAGCAGGTGTCTAGGGGTTGCTGCTGGCCGGGAGGCGCTTATTTGTGCCAAGGGTTAGGGGCAGAGAAGGGTGGCCCCCACTGTCAGAGCCCGCTGGCCAGAAGCCTGGACAGACTTACAGCTGCAGAGTCAGGACCTGAGGGGAGATGCTCACTTCCGGCCCCCATGTCACGGCGGGGCTGGGCCCCTTCTTGGGGTCTCTGGGGAGCGAGGCGGGGGGCACAGCTGAGCTGAGCTCCCAGCCTAGGTGGAGCCCCGACAGCAGGGAAGGGGTGTCCGCAGCTTCCCCCCACCCCGCTCCAGGGTCGGGCTGGCCACTGATGGATGGTAATGAGACCCAGGGAGTCTGATGAAGTTCATTTTTCACCTGCCCGTGTTTTCGCCTCCTTGCTCTCCCACGGCAGCCAGTAATCCATCCTGGAGCCCTTCAGAGGCCTCGGCAGTAATGGGGTCATAGATCACTCCCTCGCGGAGCTGGAGCTGGACAGGAGAGTGGAGCCATTAAGGATGACCACCGGTGACCCCGGGCCGGGCCGGCTCCAGCTCTGGCTCCAGCTGCAGATGGGGCCTGTCGCGCCCTGAATGCGGCCGAGGGTGGGAGAGGGCGAAGCAGCGGCTCCGGGGTTGGCGCCTGCCCCCTGGGAGTGGGGAGCACCAGGGGAGGGCAGGTCTTCCCAACTGAAGGGGCAGACCCCGGCCCCGAGGACACCCAGAAGGGGGTCACTTTGCAGGCCTGTCCAGGGCTCCCTGTGGCCATGCGATAGCGGTCCCTTCACTCAAGGCCTCTGGGACAGGTCCGGGTTGACAGGATGCCTGCGTGGAGACCACCCCCATCCCCTGCTCTGTTCAGACAGGGTGACTGCAGGTGGAACCCTCCACACGCCTCCTCGCCCTTGTCCAGTTGAGCAGTGTGGCCCATGGAGACTAAGAACAGCAGCGGGCACCCTGGCCACCCTCCTGGGATGTTCCGTAGCCTACTAGGGGGGCAGAAAGGAGGGAGTGTGGTGAGCGGGCCCTGATGGTGAGGCTCCAGTGCACGTGAGCCAGATTCTCATCACACCAGGAAGGGAAACCGACGCACCAAGGTTTGGCAACCCCCAGGCCATCACGAGCAGGGTCCTCGCCCAGCCCCTCCACTGTCCAAGCTCCAGACAGTTTGAGAGGGGATGCTCTGAGCCCCTTGAGGATGCAGGAGGCCTGCCGGGGCGGCCCCCAATCCTGTCTGACAGCTGTGGTCTCTGGGGGCGCCCTTTCCGGTCCAGGACTCGGCAGGTTCAGCATGCAAGCTGCCCGGGCCTTCAGGGAGGAGGGTGTTGGCTCTCCTGGCACCCGAGGGCCCCGCCTCCAGGCCCCGCTGAGTCCCACCCCTGCAGGTTTAGAATCACCCCTTCCCAGCTCTTGGCCTCCTCCCCAAACCCAGCGCAGGCGAGCCCCAACACCACCCCTGACTTCCTGTGGCCCCTTCTTTCCTGGGCCTGCGAGGGGACCTTTGCCCTTGCTTCCCTCCCACCCCTGCTGCCTGCAGCATCCAGGCCCCACGCTCTGTGGGACTGGCTTCCCTTGCCCTTCAGGCATCTGCTTCAGTGTCACCTCCTCCATGAGGCCCTTCTGGATCATCCGACCTGGTCACCTTAACCCCTCATTCTCATATACGTTGATGGTCTTTCTTCCTCATCCTTGGCACTAATCACCCCAAACTGTCTTATTCATTGATTTCCATGGTTTTTAGTGTCTGCCTTGGCTATCGCGAGAGCTCCTGCGTCTCTTTTGTTCCTCCATGTGTCCCCAGAATGGGGGGAGAGTGCTTGGTGCGTAGTACGTGCTCAGCTAAAATACCGAGTTGCACAAATGCGTGGATGGAAGGACAGATAGGTGGATGAGCGGATAGGAGGCATGCAGGGAGGGTGTTCGGGTGGATGGACAGGCCGCAGGTGGGAGGAAGGAAAGCAGAGAGGAAGGCAGGCTTCTTCCTTCCTCTGACCCAGGTTTGCCCGCGGACGGGGGACAGCAGGGAGTGGCTGGTGGCTCTATTAGCGGCTCCGTTTTAGTGGCTGGGCTGTGACAAGGTGAGAGGGAAAGTGGGTTAGAGGGAGCGTCTCCAGGCAATGGCACAGGTGTGTGATGGATTCTAAACGGTGGAGAAAGTCTCCCTAATGTCGAGGGTCCTCTCAGGACTTACGGGTTGGCCATCTGATCAAGACGGGGACCTCGGTCCTGAGGCCAGCCAGGTCTGAGCCCCCACGCTGGGGAGAGAGGAGCCCGCCTGTAGCTGTGCGACTGAGCGGAGCCTCTCTGAGAAGCGGCTGGGCTTATCCCAGGGTGGGCGGTTGGGGCTGCAGAGTGGAGCAGGAAGACCCTGCATCAGATTTGCATGGCCGCTCAGAGCTCCTTGAGGGATGCTGTCTCTGGTCCCCTTCTGCGCCCCACCCACCCTTTGTCACTGTCCTGTGGGCCCTGAACTGGGGAGGGGGCGCCCTGCTCTGCTGGCTGAGCCTCCGGGGTCTTCCCTTCTGCGCCCCTAAGAAGAATCCCGACAAAGCACGGAGCTCTTCCATCTGAAGCCACTACTGTGTGAGCCCCTGAGCCCTCCCACACCATGGGGGAGGCGTGGCTGTGGCCCCCGTCTCGAGAGGCGCCAACTGAGTCCCAGAGCGCGGCATCACTCTCGAGCAGCCGCGTGGTGGGTAGCCCCGACCTTAGCGCTCTGTGTGGCCCCGGGGTGCTGAGGCTCACAGACCCCACCCAGAGAGCCGAGCCCCTTACCCCTTTCATCCAAGAGGCCATGGAGGCAGGGCAGAGGCCCCAAGGAGGGACAGAGAATAAATCACCAGCTGCAGTTGGGATGAGCTCAGGTGCGTTCTCAGATCAGGCTGGGGGCCCTGTTCTTGCGTGTCCCCAGGGCCCAGGGCTGCTGCTGGAGCCTAGGAGGTGCTCAGTAAATTCATAGTGCTTGTAGCTTTGTGAGGTCTCAGGTACAACCCTGCCAAGGCAGGAGGATGCGTTCAAGTGACTGAGGGGAGGCGCCCAGCAGGACAGGCGTCTCTTTACAGCAACGTCAGGGTCAGATTCCCACCAAGCGGGGGGAACCTGGGGCCAGGTGGACAGGCGGGCCCAGGAGCCCCCTTTGAGCCCTAATTCCAAGAGTCCGCTTTGTGTCCCACCATATAACAGTATGATAGCTTAGGGTCAAGCTTTGGTCGCATAACTTGTTGGAAGACGTTTCAGAACAATAAAGGTGTCCGGCTTTATATCTGCTCGTATTTCATCCTTGCTTCAGCCTCTCCTGCTTACCCGCCTTGGATTTACTGTGCGAATATTTTAAACGGGTTGAGATTTGATGCCCGCGTTCCTGGCGGTGCCTGTCCCCTCCCGCCCACCCTGGGGCGGGGGTGGGGTGGCTGGCCTCCGCCTGCTGAAATATTTACCTCCCGGCTCCTCTGACAGCCTGAGCTGTCTCTGGAAGCAAAGGTGATTGGCCGGTGGGTGTTACGACATTACACCCCATGTCTGCACTCCCCTGATGCGGGCAGAACGATAAGGCGGGTGGGGATTGATAGCCCGGCCTCACCGCGGGTGCCCCCGGAGTTGACAGAACAAGGGCTCCAGCCTCCCCGGCTCGGGCTGCATAAACGGCCTGATGCTGTCAGCCCTCCAGGTCCCCGCGGCTGTCAGCCCCGCGCCCTCCAGAAGGGGCCAGGACCGAGCGGACAAACCCGCCGCCGCGCTGCCCGGGATTTAGTGGTTCTGGGCGGCGTGCTGAGTTTGGGTTTGTGAATGTGGCCGTGCACACACGGCCACCCGAGGAGACAGGCCGTTTTATCCCTTTTGTCAGTGGAAGAGACTGAGGCTCAGAGATAAAGCGACTTCTCACTGTACTCAGGTCCCCGGGGCAGTCATCACAAAGGACCACAAACTGGGCAACTTAAAACAACAGAAACGGATCCTCCTGCAGTCCCGGAGGCCAGACGTCCAAGATCGAGGCGTGGGCAGGGCCTTGGTCCCCCGGGGCGGGTCCCTCCGTGTCTCTTCCAGCTTCGGGGGGTTCCGGCCACCCACCCCTGGCACCCCGTGGCTCACAGCCACATCACTCTCTCCCTGTCGCTCCTTTCATGTGGCTGTCTCCCCCTCTGTGTCCACGTGCTCCTCCTCACGTGAGGACACCAGGCACTAGATGAGGGCCCACACGAGGCTCATTTAACGTGGTCATACCTGCAGAGACCCTCTTTCCATAAGGACTCACACTCATAGTCTCCAGATGGACGTGACCGTGGGGGGACATGTTCACCCCAGTACTCTTGCCCGGGATGCCCATAGTGGGTGCTGCTGGGGCCCTGCCCGCACCTCTCCCGCCTGCCCTGGTGCTCCCCGGCAGAGACGGAGCCCCTGTAATGATTTAAAGTCTTAGCTGCCACTCCAAGCAGGGGGTTGGCATCCCACCAAAGAACAGACGTGTCGCTGATAAAGCCCCCCTCCTTCTGTCCTTCCTGGGGACCCTTCTCTCCCCGAGTCCCCAGAGGCCCACTCAGCGTGGTCCTTCCCCTGCTTCCCAGTCTCTCTCTCCCCACTTCCCGAAGCCCCTCACAAATAAACCCCTTGCCCGTGAATCAATCCTTGTCTCAGGCTCTGCTTCGGGAACACAAATGAAGATAATACAAATAGTTAAAATAACAGAATAGCCAACATGAGTATCGTTGACTCTGTCTGAGGCAGTTAGTTAATACATCTAATGCCTACAGCAGGCCCCCGGGTGGGGCTGCCTGATTCAGAAAGGAAAGCAAAACAGGGCGCTGGGTTAGATTTCAACTTGAGATAAAGAATTACACTTTTGTATAAGTATATCCCAGAGTCCCTTGGACTGCAAGGAGATCCAACCAGTCCATCCTAAAGGAAATCAGTCCTGAATATTCATTGGAAGGACTGATGCTGATGCTGAAGCTCCAATACTTTGGCCACCTGATGCGAAGAGCCGACTCAATGGAAGAGACCCTGATGCTGGGAAAGATTGAAGGCAGGAGGAGAAGGGGACGACAGAGGATGAGATGGTTGGATGGCATCACTGACCCAATGGACATGAGTGTGAGCAAGCTGCAGGAGTTGGTGATGGACAGGGAGGCCTGATGTGCTGCAGAGGGGGGCGCAAAGAGTCAGACACGACGACTGAGTGACTGAACTGACCAATCCCATGTCATGGGTCTCCCAGGTGGCTCAGTGGTAAAGAATCCACCTGCTTTTGCAGGAGAAGCGGGTTCGATCCCTGGGTCAGGAAGATCCCTGGATAGGAAATGGCAACCCACTCCAGTATTCTTGCCTGGGAAATCCCGTGGACAGAGGAGCCTGGCGGACTACAAGGAATGGAAGGGATGCTAATGAGTATGGGACCATGGCATCCGTGCCCAGAAGATAGCAACCGGCTCCAGCACGCTGAGCTTTCTAGGGGTCCTGGTTCAGAACCAGGCCGTCCCCCAGTCTGGTGGCCCAGCCTGAGCCCAAGGGTTTGTGGTCAGCCCTTCACCCCCACCCCATCCTGCCAGCCCGGGCAGGTGGGCCTCATCGCCGCCAGGGGGCAGCAGGGGCCTGGCCACCACTCCAGCCCTGCAGTCCATACCCAGGTCCCCCGGGACAGAGCTGGGCTTGGGGAACTCCGGTCTTGGGGGGCGGTGGGTGCTGGTCTGCTGGCGTCAGTGTAATGGGCCCCTCCCCCAGGGCACAGTCCCTCAACCCCAATGCCTCTCCTTACCTACCCGGGAGTGAAGGAATGAATGAAAGTCTGTGTCACAGGGCCGCACGTTGCTGCTGGCTGTGGGGTTCTGATTGTTGAGTGTGCTCTCAGGTGGCCCAGGAAGGTTCCCGCCCTACCTGCTGCTCACAAACATCTGTGAGGGTGGAAGCCGGCGAGGGGGCTGCGGGAGAGGAGAGGAAAGAGGTCAAGGCCTGAGAAATTAAATGTTCATCAACGTAGGCCCGTGCTCACAAAGTAGGGCAGAGCCATTAGCACTCATTAAAATTTAATACCTGTCTGTGCTCCGCGGCCCCGTTGGACACTGCTCTAATAATGGGTGGAGAGGGAGAATTCTCAAATAATCGTGGAGGCTGGGTACTTGCTTTCCTCATGTTAACGTGGAGAGGACGGGCTGGCTTTGAGCTTCACCTTCAAGCTAGTGGTTTGGTGGGTCCCTGGGCAATTGAGTCCCCTGCATCTGTTCTTATATTGTGGCTGGTCTTGTCCTGGAAGGTCTCTGCCCCTCCTCCCCTCTGCAGTTCACCCCAAGCTTCCAGGCCCTGCCAAGGGGAGCCAGGCATGGGCTTCCCCTCTGAAGGTCTCTGGGGGAGTTGGCATTAGTTCATTTGTCTTCCTTGGGAAGGCGTCCCCTCCTCCTTCCCCCAGACCATCTTTTCCTGCAGCCAAGTGAACCTTCCCTGTCCCATTGGAAGTATGCCTCCAGGAAGCATGTCTTCCTCGGCACCATGAACACCCTCCATGCCAGCCCCAGCTCCCTGGGCACACGGTTTCTGTTCTCAGCATGGGCCGGGCCAAGTGCTCTAGAAACTCAACAAGGGGCCCGACTGGAAGCATCCCTGGAAGACTCCCTGGAGGAGGTGGCGCTAAAGTCCTGGGAGGACGTATATGAGAATTAGACCAGTGTAAGGAGGCAGCTGGCCATTCTCAGTTGGGGAGCGTGAGCTTGTAGGAAGGGCGGGAGCTTGGGCACCTTGAAAAAGGGAGGCTGATGTCAGGCCCTGGCCAGGTGGGAGGTGAGCAGGAGGGAGGGTGTGGGGCAAAGTGGGACAGGGCCTGAGAAGGGAGGGCCCGTGCCAGGCGAAGAGTGTGGACCCCGCCCTGAACCCCTGGTCCAAGAAGGCAACGGAGCAGGCCCAGAAAAAGCTAAAGCCTGTGGCAGCCAGGGCTTCAGGGCAGTGTGGACTGCGGAGTGTCTTACAGAGGAACTAAGGGAAGAAACCAAGATCACCGCGTCCCTACTGTGCACCAGGCTCTCCCCACGCGAGGGGCAGCATGAGTCTCCCATTTTACAGGTGTGCAAACTGAGGCAGCGCCAGGGCCCGGTCAGCCCAAGGGTGGAGCAGGAAGATGCAGAGGGGCGTCTCGGAGCCTGCAGGTCCGGCCTGGCTGGACACAGGTTGGCACATCCACCAGCCGGAGACACCTCCCAGGGGCCAGTGCCGAGCTCTTGTGGCTCCGGCTTTGGGCCGGGCACGCTGCCCAGCCCTCACCGCATCAGCTCCCAGCATCCCTTCCCACCAGGGCTCCCAAGAAAACCCTTCACATGTTTTGACTCACCCTTAATAAATGCGCCTTCCATCTGTCACCTCCGCCCTCCCTGCCCACACTCTCCCGGGGCCTGCCCAGAGCAGCTCCTAAATCATCCAGCCTGCCTCCGCCTGGCCCCCCGCTGCCCTCCCCCCGTGCCCCACCCCCCCCACCGCCATGCAGCCTCAGCCCCTCGCCAGCCTGACTGCAAGCAGAGCACGCCCAGAATAGATTAGGAGGGAGGAGAAACCTCAAACGTCCAGGCCCTACAGAAGAGGCGCCTGGGGAGTCCTTCAGGACTCAGGGCCGCCCCAGACCAGACCCGGGACCCCTGGCCTGGGGCCTGGGGGTGCTGATGGGCTGTCCCCAGGCTTCTTTTTGTCCACTGAGCTCCCTCCAGGGGCTCTGGGGTTTTCCTCCTTTTTTGCCCCGGCTTTCTTCCTCTAGAATGTTCGCTCAGGTGCCATTAGGGCCATTGAACACATCCTCTCAGCCTGAGGCAGCCGCCCCCAGCCTCAGTCTGCCTCGCTCATTCAACAGCTCATGGTCCTCATCGGAAAACCCACTCAGATCCTGCGGGAGGAAGGTGGGGTGTGAACCTCCGTCCCTCCTGTTCCCCAGCCACCCCCAAGCGCCTGCGGGCCGGGGGTGGGGGAGCAGATAAGAGTGACAAAGTGCAGCTTCTTCTGGGCCAGCTCAGGCCCTGGGCTGTGGGGTGGGGAGGGGAGGGGAGGGCTTGAGAGTGGGCGGCGTATCTTGTCTCAAGAGACAGGAAATATCCGGCCACAGGCCCTAACGCAGACAGGTCCCGGCTTGAACTCCAGAACAGAGCCGGTTATCTGCCCCTGTGATGCAAAAGCTCCCCTGCGCCACCCAGCACCCTCTCCCAGTTCCCCGTGGGAGGAGCCGCCACCCCGGGGCGCCTGGCAGAGCTGGCCGCGGTCTGCCAACGCCTTCCGACGCCAGGCCGCTGCCAGAGGCGGGTTGCCCACCGCCAGGCGCCGGCGGAGGAAATCCGTTGGCTCAGGGCCCGGCGGGTCCTTCCTCTCCTTGACGTGGGGGTACAGGGCGCTCGGCTGTGCACCCTTCAGGGCGCCCAGGGCGTGTCCGAGTCCTCTCGAGAGCTGGGAATGAACATCCGGGGGCTGCCCAAGTGGACCGGGCCCCTTGGAGGTCACAGGCCTGGTGGGACTGGGACCCAGGGTGTGTCAGAGGAGGTCACATCTGGAAGGCCTTAGTGCTGGGGGCGGCGGGGCGCTGCGAGCAGGCCCTGCTTCCTGTCTGTGTGGGAGACGGACTGCCCCCTCTAGGGAGCCTGAGACCTCACGAGGCTTGGGGCCACGGGACGAGGGAGACCCCGAGAGGGACGGAGTGGGGGTGGGTGGGAGAAGGGGCGAAGGGGGTGGCTCCGTCCTGCCGGCGAGGCTGGGAGAGGGAGGGTGCAGGGGAGATATGGAGTGGACGGGAGAGGGGAGAAACCGACACCGCCCCACAACTCGTGGTCCTCCATGAAGCCCAGCAGGGAGCAAGGGAAGAAGTGAGGCTTGGTTTCCCCTACCCGGGGCTGGGGTCCAAATGCCTTTGCTCAGGCCCTTGGCAAAGGGCGGGTTTTTGCCCCCTTTCAGGCTCAGAGAGGCAAAGTGCTGGACCCAGAGCCACACAGCAAAGCTCACCGGCCCTAGACATGTGGCCCTCGGCACACACACTCTCCCTCCCTCCCTCCCTCCCTCCCTCCCTCTCTCTCTCTTTCTCTCTCTCTCTCCCTCTCTCTCTCTTTCTCTCTCTCTCTCTCTCTCTCTCGCCTGTGTCCACCGTCTGCTGTGAGCCCTGTGCTGCCCTCACCCTCCAGGCAGGTGCCTGGCACTGGGGTCCCCTTGCACTGTCCCAGCCTGGAGCGTGTGGTCTCTGATGACTGAGGCTTGGGAACAGGCTGGTTCTGAAGCCATCATGGCCAAATTCTCAAGCTTCCAAAGTCACCTTCCGGGCAGAAAGCCTGGGTTTCTGACTCAGCCCGGCCTCCCCAGAGCTCCAGGCAGCGCGGGTGGCCCCGCCTGCTGGCCGAGCCGCCATCTGGCCGCCCAAGGACACCCGGCAGCCTCCACCTCGGTTCTCTTTGCTGCTGCTTCTCTGGGGACCTGCTGGCCTCAAGTTTCGGGCCTGAAATGACGTGGGAAGGGGCTCCCGTCCTGAGGTCTGATTTTAATTTGGGCATCTCCCCTGAAACCCTCTGCCGGCGGCTCTCAGAAGGAGGCGTGTGACTTCCAGGAGCAAAGGAGCCCCAGGAAGCTGGGGCCACCCCTTCTCATCACAGTTCCAAAACCCTGCAGCCCACATTCCACCCTGCAGACCCGCTCATTCAGAATCTCAGAGTGGGAGGGTCCAGGGATCCATGTGTTTTTAAGACTTCCGGTGACCCTGTGTGCCCCCAGAGGAGAAGCCCCTTGTAGAGGTACCTCGCTCTGCCTTCTGGAGTCTGTGGGGTTCAGACCCCAATAAGTGCTGATCTCGTTCTCTACCTCGGTGTTCACATCTGCGAAGTGGGCCTGATAATAGTGCCGACTCCACGGACGGGCTTGGGGATTGAACGAGTTAAGGCGTGTGAAGAACTGGGGTGCCTGCTGGGAAAGCGGGGTGGGGTGTTAGGAATACCATTCTGTAACAGATGGAGGGACCCAGGCAGACCCAAGAGCTCGGTCCCACCCCAGTCAGGAGGCAGGGGCTTGGAGGTAGCCGGCCTGTACCCCATCCCAAATGCATCACTGTCTGTCTTCGGTGAAGCGGCTGTTCCCCTTGGCGTGTCTGCGGCGTGGAGACCTGTCTGCCCCCTGTGGCCGTGGCAGGAATAGGGGTGACCTGTGTGACCACTGCCATGCCACTGGCACTAAATTCCAGATCTCAGGCAAATCGCTGTGCGACCTGGCGCCTCAGTGTCTCCAGCTGTAAAATGGCACCACGGGCTAGAAGAGAGGGGCCTGCGGTTCGGATGTCAGAGCTCACGGGGGACCCAAAGCTCACAGCCCGTGCCGGGTTCCTGAACCAATGGACAGTGTCCCTTTCTGGCCATTTGGCCTGCTCAGGGAGACTGTGTGCACGTGTGGAGGTGTGCTTAGGCGTACAGTGGGGGTGACAGCAGCACGGAGCTTTTTACTCCTGTGTGTGTGCTGAGCACCTGCTGTGTGCTGAGCCCCTGGGCGCAGGGGCTACCCCTGTCAGCAGACAGCTGGGGCCACACCCTCATGGGTACAGTTTCCAGGCTCAGCCCCCAGCCCTGCCCCCCTCAGTGATGGCTAGAGGTCATTTCCAGCCAGGGACAGACCCCCCCACCCCACCCAGTCCCAGGGGCTCTGCCTGGACAGTGCAGCTGAATGCGAGGCATGCCAAGTCATACCCTCCCTGTGGCCACTCTAACACCTGCACCCTCACAGCCAAGCCAGCATCTTGAATAATTAATGCACGTTCTTCAAAAGTCAAGAAAAAATACGAATTATCCACCAAAGCTTCAGCCAGCCCTCCCCACTATGACGAGATTTTGAGATCACCAAAGATAAGGGAAAACAAGGTGTGTGTGGCTGTGTGTCTTGTCTGTGTGGTTACATCTTTGCATGGTTGTGTGTGTGTGTGTTAGGTGTATCTATGTGTGTCTGTGTGGTTACATCTTTGTGTGTGGTTGTGTGTGTGTGTGTGTAGGTGTATCTTCATGTGTCTGTGTGGTTACATCTGTGCATGTGGTTGTGTGTGTGTGTGTGTTAGGTATATCTACACGTGTCTGTGCGGTTACATCTTTGTATGTGGCTAGAGGAAATGACCTCTAGCCATCACTGGTGTGTGTGTGTGTGTTAGGTGTATCTTCATGTGTCTGTGTGGTTATGTCTTTGTGTGTGGTTGTGTGTGTGTGTGTGTTAAGTGTGTCTACGTGTGTCTGTGTGGTTACATCTTTGTGTGTGGTTGTGTGTGTGTGTGTGTGTGTAGGTGTATCTTCATGTGTCTGTGTGGTTACATCTTTGTGTGTGGTTGTGTGTGTGTGTGTTAAGTGTATCTATGTGTGTCTGTGTGGTTACATCTTTGTGTGTGGTTGTGTGTGTGTGTGTGTTAGGTGTATCTACGTGTGTCTGTGTGGTTACGTCTTTGTATGTGGTTGTGTGTGTGTGTGTGTGTGTGTGTGTTAGGTGTATCTACGTGTGTCTGTGTGGTTACATCTTTGTATGTGGTTGTGTGTGTGTGTTAAGTGTATCTACGTGTGTCTGTGTGGTTACATCTTTGTATGTGGTTGTGTGTGTGTGTGTTAAGTGTATCTACGTGTGTCTGTGTGGTTACACCTTTGTGTGTGGTTGTGTGTGTGTGTGTGTAGGTGTATCTTCATGTGTCTGTGGTTGTCTGTCTTCGTCTGTGTGTGCATGATTGCGTATATCTGTGTGTCTCTTTGTGTTTATGTGTTTGTGTGTCTTAGTGTGTGATTGTGCACGTGTGTCTGATTGCATATGTCTGGGTATGTCTGTCTGTGTGTATTCCATGTGGTGTGTGTATGTGATGTGTATGTGTCTGTACCTTTGCATTTTGTATGATTATGTATATGTCTGTGTATGATTGTGGGTGCATGTCTGTGTGTCTGGGAAGGGGGTGCGGCAGAGACCTGGCTCTGACCATGCAAATATATGTTTGTATGAGCGGCTGAGCCTGAGGTTTGGTTTGAATATGCAGAGCACATGGGTGTGGACCCTTGACCCTGCACCCTGAGTGACCTCAGAAATCTGCCCGAAGATCAAGTCCAAACCTTGAAGGACTGAATGGAGGAAGTGGCGCCCAGGACCCCAGCGTCAGCTCTGAGCAGCCCTCCCGTGGCCCCTCAAAGGGGGTGCAGTCTCTGGGGGCCAAGGGACCCTGCCCAGGTAGGAGAGGGAGTGAGGCGGATGGCATGCATTATTCAGCAGCTCCTGATTTCACATTATTCTCCCTGATACTTTTACAACCTGTCAGTAAATAAAAAGATTCTACATTATTTATAGAAATGGAGCCGAATTGGCCATGAGGATTTAGGAGTGCTATTATTAGGGAGTCCTTGGGACCATTGGAACGGGGCGGGGCGGGTAGAGAGGCTGCTGCCCAGACCACAGGGGGCCTGGTTTGGTTGGTTGGCCCCCAGGGGGCCCGCGGCTGCCATCACTGGGGCGCCTCCGCAGAGCCATGCCAGGCGAGTGAGCTGGCCCAGGGGCAGGCGGCGCCTCCTCAGCTGGCCCAGGATCTCTGGGGGAGGCTGTGGCCAGCCCGGCCAGCTGTGGCCCCTCGAGGGCTGGCCTCGCGCTGGGCAGCCGCCTGCGGCCACGAGGTGGTGGCAGGGGACCTCCCAGGTTGGATGAGGGAAGGGGTGGTGTGGTGGGGGCACCTGGAGGCTGGTGCTGAGCGAGACGCTGGGAGTGTGCAAGAGGCTCTCATTACAGAGTGTTTATGGAGCACCTACTTGTACGCAAGGGGCTGCGGAGTGTTGAGGCCTGGGTGTGCTTCCTGGGGATGTGCAGCATTTAGCCTGATCCTTTGTCCTCAAACCAACAGGCCATGAGTCCGGTCAGGTTGGGAAATGGCGTTGCAGACGGTTCAGGCCAACTGAGCACGCACGTCCTGGTCTAATGCCCCACACTGCCCGGTCCCCTTGTGGACGCCGCGTCTCGCCCTGCCCTGCCTGGGGCGCTTCCCCAGGGGCGTCCGTACCTCCTATTCTAGGCTTTAGCCTTTAGCAGGTGTGTGGGGCTGCCTGGCAGCCGCCCTCCCAACAAAAACATAATTCTCAGCCTGGGTGCCACCAGCTCCCTACCAGGATACTTTAACTTTGCACTCTCCACCTGGATGGTGGTCTACATGTAACTGAGCACATTCTGGTTACCGGATGACCACCCTTTAACTGAGCATTTCCAGGGACTCGGGGCACACATCTGTGTGCAGTCACGTCTGCATAGAACTCCCCTGGGGACAGCGGTGAGTGCCACCCGCCAGGCCTCTCAAACTGGAGCCTGGCACATTAAGAGCACCCACTGAGGGAACCACTTTCTCACAAGCCCTGCAGTCCCCAGGTTTGAGGACTGTTGGCCCAGAGAGGGCAAGAATCCTGTGCCATTTGTCTGGAAGCCTAGCCTGCAGCACACGTTAAGTGCCCTGTGGTGTCTGGCATTGAGTGGGTTAAGAGTTATCCGTCCTTAGGAACCTTGCTGCCCACGGAGGAGGCAGGATGAGCCAGCGGACGCTGAGCCTGGCATTTGATCTATCCCTGGGGCCATGGCGTTCTCTGAACTGAACCCAGCGATGCCGGGGAGGCCCAGGGGAGCAGAGACTTGGATGGGATGGAGTCGATCAGAGAAGCTGGCCATGAAGGGGAGACTGGAGTGGACCTAGGAGGAGTGGAGCCTCTTTTAGGTGACAGAGAGCAACCTCGCAGCTGAGAATGAGCTCACAGGGCCCGTCATGGTGTGATGGAGAGTCAGGGCCAGGCTGAGCTACAAGAGCTGAGGTTGGAGGAAGGATCTTGGGTAAGAAGCAGGGCTCTGCCAGCTCAGCTGAGTGTGGGCTGCGAAAGCACAAGCCAGTGCTTCCCAGAGGAGGTGCCCCAGGCCTGTCTGGCTGGGTGCATCAGCTATCCATGGCCGCATAACAAATTACCCCCAAACCTGGCGGCTCCCAGCAGCATCTATTATCTCCCAGTGCCGGTGGTCAGGAATCTGGGTGCAGCCCAGCTGGATCTCCTGCTTCAGGGGCCCTCACAGGCTGTGATCCAGGGTGGGCCAGGGCTGCCATCTCATCTGAGGGCTCACTGGGGGAGGACCCACTCACAGCCACTGGCAGGATTCAGATCTTTGAGGACCGTTGACAAAGGGCCTCAATCCCTGGATGGAGGTTGGCTGGACGCCTCCCTCAATTCCTTGCCATATGGCCCTCTCCCACATGGCCGCTCACAACATGCTTTGTCAAAGTGAGTAAAGCAAGAAGGCAAGAAAGTGCCGGGGATGGAGGGAACCAGCATCTTCTAAACAAATCTCACGAGTGACATGCCATGTCTTCTGCCGTATCCCGCTGGTTGGAGGACAGTGGTGCTGGGCAGCGCCCCTTACCCACCCTGTGCACTAGTGCGTCCTGGAGTGGAGGCGCTGACCCCTCGGGGGCCCTCTGCCCTAAATTAAGGGGCAGCCCACGGGAAGGCAAGGTTGAATTTCACCTTGTAGTGGGACCGAGAAAGATGGAGCTGGCCCGACCCACAGACCCTGGGGGCTGTGTCCTGACCCATACCTGGGTTTGTGCCCCTCCCACGCCTCACCCCGCAGACATGGAGGGGATACCAGAACCGGAGCCTCCCGCTCCCCACACACAGCTGGCTGCTGCTCTGGGGCAGGACCATTGCTCAGCCAAAGCTTCAGGCACCACCACCCCCCTGCCCGACCCCATGCATACTGTTGTCTCATCAGACCTCATGTATAAGACACAAGTTGAAAGATGAGAGAATTCCTCTTGTGGTTAGGACACTACACTTCCACCGCAGTGAGCACGGGTTGCATCCTTGGTCAGGGAGGTAAGATCCCACTAGCTGAGCAGCAGCGAGGTTTAAGAAAAAAAAAAAAAAGACAGAATGATGAAGGGTTTAAAGGCAGCAAGCAGAGGGCACTGAATTCCAAGCACTCCTCTGGAACATGGGGCCTTCTGAGTGCCCCAGGGCCACCGAAACAAATGATCACAAACTCTGCAGTTCAAACAGGGCGTTTATCCTCCCGTCGTCGTCCTGAAAGTCCAGAATCGGAATCGGGGGCTGAAATCAAGGTGTGGGCAGCGCCGCGCCCCCTCTGGAGGCCTGAGGGGGATCTGTTGTGGTCTCTGCCGGCCTCCGCGGCGGCGGCGGCCTTGGGCTGTGGCCGCGTTGCGCCCACCTTGAGGGCCAGCCTCTCCACAGCACGCTGTGCTATGGCTCTGCATGGCCCTCCGCTCTCTGGATGGCAAGCTCCGTCTGCCCCCTGCCTGGGAGAATGCCTGCGGTTGCACTCAGGGCCCACCTGGGTAACCCAGGCTCCCCCACACTCAGAGCCTCACCCTCATCCCGCCAGCAGAGACGCCTCCTTCTGGTGTGCTGTGTGCATTATGCAGTAACATGAGGGCAGGCACATCTTTGGGGGCCAGCCCTGCCCCAGCCTTGTGCCACTCCCCAGGCCACACACGCTCCCGATGCCACCCTGCTGCTTGTTCGGTGACAGCCCATAAAGCCGAGCCTTTGATCCACATGTACGATGTCAGATTCTGCTCGTGGAGGGCCTGGCTTCTGGAAGGTTCCATGCTGCCGCCAGGAACCCACAGGGAACACCTCTCCAAGCCCCAGCTGTTCTGCTCGCCTCATGGCTGACCCATGGGGTCAGAGCGCTTATTCTCATTTCAAAGCCTGTGTGTTTCTAACATGCCCTGCCAACCCAGCCTGACAGTTGGCGGCTGTCACATGTCAGTGGGATCCATGGAGTCGCTGGGTCCCCGGCCCCCCAGGAGTGCTGACCCAGGAGTGCACAGCCAGGCCTGGGAACCTGCATTGTGGCAAGCATTGCAGAGACGCCGCTCCACCCAGATGAGAGCCCCCTAAAGGTGAAGCTGCAGCAGAGAGACAGGCTGCCTCCCGTGTCCCCAAAGAGAGCATGTTGCTGGTAGCAGCTGGGGTGTGGGAATCAAGGCACCCATAGAGGGCTGTGGAAGCGGGGTGGTGAGTCCCCAGGAGAAAGGCCAGCGCCCTGAGACGTTGCTGAGGATACCGGGATCGATGCCGCCCCTTCCCCAGCTATTGCTCCCAGGGTCAGGGGCCTTCAGCCCCATTGAGCTGAGAGCACCGTCTTTAATCGCGAGCATCAGGGACTCTAGGGTGGTGGGCCACCTTGGGTCCCAGGCGTCTACAAACCTCACGAGCCTGTGTCAGTCCAGTCGTTTTTAGCCCACGTTTCTCAGAACATGTATACTTACATGTTATATCCATGCACCACTGTCCTAGCAGGCTGTGCACCTTACAAAATTGACTCCAGAATTGCAATTCTGAAAGGGTTCAGAGAACCCTAGGAGTTACTCTCAGAGCTTCGTGGAGGCTGCACGCATTTGCATATCCGTGGCGGGCCCTCACATTCGAAACCACTGTGGTATGGAGGAGGGGATCAGTTAGATGCAGGGCAGGGTACAGGGCGTTTATGGGACTCACGTAGGACAAGCAGGCCCTTCCACATGGCAAGACGCATTTCAGGAACCGTGTCACTTGGCAGTGAGCGGTACAGACGCACGTTTCTCAAACTCCCGTGTGTCTGCAGCTCACGGGATGAATTTTCCGTTTTACCTCATTACCCAAACGCTACGTGCATATGCGTGCCCTCGAAACAGTGTTTGGGCGACTCGTGTTCCCTGTCCTGTTGAGTGCCAGAGAAGAAAGATTCTCACCCCCTCCATAGAATGCGTTCACGACTCCTTCTTGGGTCTCGGCTCGCAGTCTGAACAAGAAAGGTGTGAGAGTCGGTGCCACGGAGCTTCCGAGAAGGGAATAGATGGTCATAGACTAGAGACACAGAGAAACGATGTTAGCAGGGGTGGATTTTATACTTAGGGATCCTGGCTTCTCAGCTGGTGGTCTTCCCGTGTCCTCTCCGTGTCCTCACAGGACCTGGAACATAGAAGGGCTGAGTGTAGTATTAACAACGGATGGATAGATGGACAGATGGCTACGGAATGAACCCATCATGACACTAGCAGGCTCCAGGTGCCAGAGGTGTCCTGATGCTACAGACCCACATCCTAGAGCTGAAGCGCCTGTAACCCAGGCCAGGAAGTAACTGGGTCCCCTTCTCACCCCCAGCCCCCTCGCAGGCAGACAGCCACCACCCCGCCAGCCACGTCCCCAGCAGACCCGTCTACCACAGCCGGCCTCTGTTGACCCCTGTGAGTGGGATCTGCTGATTGAAAGAAGGTTCATTCCCTTTGCGGTTGACAAGCCTGCAGAAGAGCCCCGGGGGTGAGGGGTGGGGGCGAGGCCCCCGCCGGCCTCCAGAACTCAACGGCTTGTCCCCCTGTCCTGAAGGTGCTTGCTGCCAGCCCGACACTGACAGTTTTATCGGCAGGCGGGCCTGCTAGAAGGATTGTAGGCTATTTACAGTGTTGAGGCCATGGCTTTGCACGGAGACAGTTAACATAAATTCACATGATGGATCCGTTATCACTTCATTGAACTTCTGGCGGACCCATCGAAGGCCGAGCGATAACACACTGTTTCCCGGGTTTGCACAGCCCTGGGATACATTAAATACACTTTATTTATGGCTCACCATCGCGGCACTGTGGGCAGGAGAATGCAGCTTTTGCAACTATCGTCTAATTTTATGATGAGCATTAAAGCTGGGCCTATAATTTGCACCTTTTTATTCATTAGACAGTGGTGCAGCCATAAGTCAAAAAGGCCCAGGGATTTAGATGCCGATCCAGAAGATAAACTATTGACAAGCCAGATGTATTTTTACATTAGAGCGCCTTTACAATAGTTTATGTTGAGAGTGGAATATAAATTGCATTATTAAATATGAACCGCTCTTGGAACCAGTGCTCGCCAGCGAGAGGAGTTGGTGGGGGGCGGTGCTCCGAACCGGGAGCTGGGAGGGGCCGCCTAATTTCTCAAGGTTGAATGTGTGATTCTGCTCTGTTCGGAGCCCCAAGTGGGAGCAAGTGGCGTGATGGGATGTGGGCAGTGGGCTCAGTCGGACCCGCCTCTGAGCAAGGTGAGGTCCGGGGGTACCCGTACAGTCCGGCTGCCCCCAGGAAAGAGGGCTCAGTCAGCTGCCTGGCCAGACACGCCCACTCACTCCCTGGCGGGGTGTGGAGGAGTGGTCCCGGGACAGTGGTGATGGAGGGTCCTCGGCTGACCTGCAGGACACCCAGCAAACCCTTTGCTGGGTGTTTTCCCACCACCATGCAGAGTGTGGCAGGAATTTGAGGGCCTGGTACATAGACTCCTAGGAGATCACTAATTTCCTGGTCTTGCGTTGACGTGGAGGCCGCTCAGCGCTCTTCAGCATCGCTGCCACTGACGTTCGGGGCTGGAGCATTCTCTGTGGTGGGGCTGTCCTGAGCACGGTAGGACCTTGAACCACATTCTCAAGCTGTGACCCACGAGCTGCCCTCCGCACCTGCTCCCCTAGGTGCAACAACCCCAAAACGTCTCCAGGCCTCACCAGCCGTCCCCTGGTGGTGAAACGGCCCCTGGTGGAAGCTGTCAGGCGCCCCACATCAGGAGCCCTGAGGTCACGCTCCAGCTCAGCCGCTGGCCACCCCGGTGGTTTATTTTGACTTTCCTGGCCTCTGTGTTTTCACCAGCGGGAGGATGGAGTCAGAGCGGTGGATTTCTGACTTGCTCTGCTTACCCTCCTGTGTGGTTCTAGAAGGGCTGGCACGGGTGTGTGTGGACAGCCGCAGGCATCCCCCGTTGCTGCTGGTTTGGTGTCTCTGCGTTGGGGCCTGCAGCCCTCTTCTCCATCCGCCACCCACAATGGCCCCGGCCGCTGCAGCTGTCCTACAGTCAGGGGGCATTCCTTGGACAGAAGGCTGGATCCTGAGTGCACGGGGAAGGGACAAGCCTCCGGGTCCCAGATGTTCGTCAGCGTCCAGCATGGCTGGACGGCAGTTCTCTGACTCCAGCAGCATCAGTACCCCTGGAGGGTGTGTAACATCTGCAGTGCTGGGCTGTCTCAGCACTTCTGACTCAGTGAGGCTGGGTGGGGCCAAGACTGCATTTCCGGCAAGTTCCCTGGCGACCTTGATGCTGCAGGTCTAGGGTCCGCAGATAGAATCACTGGGCTCGAGGAAGGCAGGGAGGGGTGTGGGGGTTACTCTGGGGCTGCTGGGAAGCAGGTTTGGTGCAGAGTCACAGAGGTGGGGCTAAAAGGCTGACGGCTACAGGACCTGGGGCCCCAGGGCCAGCCCAGGGGCACCCTTGACCACCGGCTCCCTCAGAGGCGACGATCCAGCTCCCGGCTGCCTTTCCCACACGCTGCTCATCTCGTCTCTCAGTCTCTGGACACGATGGACTGCCCATCTCCCTCCTGGCTGCCCATCCAAATCAGCACTTAGCACAAACCCCACCTCCTCCAGGAAGCCCTCTCTTGATTGCTCCAGCTTCCCAGCACAGAGAAGCCACTGCCATCTGTGGGGTGTGGTGACAGGCACCGTCAAGAGGCGGTCCAGAGCTGAGAGGATACACGGCCCGCTATGTCATCCCTTCCAGGCTCCACCCCAGGGCCCGCCGGGCCTCTGTGTGGGGAACAAAGGGAACCAAGACAGAAGCAGGGGCACTGGGTGGTTGTCGCAACAGTCGAGGCAAAGACGTGACGGCTCCTGGGCACAGGGTGGTGCTTTGGAGGGGGTGCTCGGCTTCCGCGTACACTTGGAACGCAGAGCTGTCGGGATTTGCTGGTGGCTCAGAGGAGGGAGAGACAGAGGACTCAAGAACATCTCCAAATCTGTGACTTGAGGGACTGGGAGGCTGGCGTTGCCAGGAGGAACGGGTCTGGGGAGAGGAGCCGGAGCTCCGTTCTGGCCACGTTGAGAGATGCTGTTAGACACCAAGTGGAGATCCAGTTGGCAGTTGGGTATTTGAGTCTGCAGCTACGCACACAGCACCCTTGGTGCACAGATGGTGTGTGAAGCCGGGAGCCTGGGGGAGGCACCTTGGGAGGGAGCGGTGGTGGGGAGCCCTGGGTCTGGAGCTTGCTGACAGCTGAGGGTTGCTGGCTTGGTCACTGCAGGGACCGCAGCGAGGGTGCAGGGCACTGCCCTAAGGGTGGGTGCTGAGACCACCAGGGACCCCCATCTAGAGTTGGGGGGCAGAGTTTAAGAGTCCACCAGCCTTTCCCTTGGCTTGGTGCAGTGCTCCCCAGCCCTGCATACGTGTTCACATCAAGGGACTCTGAAACACCTCCGATGCCCGGCCCCACCCCCAGGGATCCTGATGCAAGCGGCTGGATGGGGCTCGTGCAGGGCTTCCCAGGGGGCGCTAGTGGTAAAGGACCCGCTTGCCAGTGCGGGTTCTGTCTCTGGGTCGGGAGAATCCCCTGGAGGAGGGCATGGCAACCCACTCCAGTATTCTTGCCTGGAGAGTCCCATGGACAGAGGAGCCTGGCGGGCTGCGGTCCATAGGGGTCCCACAGAGTCAGACATGACTGAGTGACTGAGCACACACGTAGCCAGGGGCAGAGAGCCGCTGCTCTGGGAGGGCCAGAGACGTGGAGTGCTGGTCCAGCATCTTAGCCCCCAGAAGGCCCCTCTGAGACCCAGCTGGGACTGTCTGATCACTCCTTCTGCCACCAGGTATCATGAGTCTGTGAAGTGCCCAGGTCTGTGTTAGGGGCTGGGATGCTGACCTGAACAAGACAAGCCCCTTGCCCTCCTGGTGTCTCGAAGAGTCTGGCGGGTACCTCGGCAGACACTAAATAGCATGCTCATCACAGTGGCTGGAATAAGCACAGGGAGCACGGAGCCTTGCCTGAAATCAAGGAGGGCTTCCTGAGGGTGGTGATGCTTGAGCTGGGCTTTGAAGGCAGAAGAAGTTCCCTCCGTGGAAAACGGGAGAAGGGCCTTCCAGACAGAGGGAACAGTGGGGTGGGCTTGGAGACTGAAACAGTGTGGACGTGGGGCCATGCGGGCAGAGCTCCCCGTGGCTTGGACAGAAGATAAGGGGCCAATGGCAGGGCAGCAGGGGCCTCTGGGGCCAGCGAGTGCTAAAGTGTGCCGACTGGCCTGGGGCCTGAGTCCCTGCTGAACGCAGGGCTGTGCTGGGTTTGGTAGTGGCCCCCCAAACGCGTTGTCCGCCTGGAACCTCAGCCTGTGACCTTCACCAGGAAGAGGGTCTTTGCCAGCAGTTAAGATACGGTGATACAGGACTAGGGTGGAACTTCAATCCAAGACCAGGGTGCCTATAGGAAGGTTTTGGGAAGGGATCAGGGTGTCCAGCAGCCACAGGAAGCTGGAAGAGGCAGGAAGGATCACCGCCCGCCCCTGGCCCAGGGCCTCCGGAGAGGTGAACTCAGAACCGTGAGGGAGTGAATTCTGGGCTTTGTAAGGGTTCTTTGTTCCAGCAGCCGCAGGACACTCCTAGGGGACCACACAGGTTTTGATTCTCACCTCGCATCCTCCCAAAGGAAAGCAGGGGAGGCCCCGAGAGGCCCAGGCGGCTCCGGGGCTGAGGCTCCACACCCTGCTCTCTGGCCCCACCGGGCCTGCCCGCCCTCTGGGTCTCACCCGGTCATGCCTCCCCTCGCTGGCCGAGTGGACCCCCAGTGACAGTGACAGAAGCAGGCGGGCCCCTGGTACAGACTGGGTACACCTGCCAGTCCCCTGAGGCTCAGGGGTGATCAGTCCGTGCTGGCCCTGGGATGAGCGGGCTGAGGCAGGTGGCTTCCTGAAGGCATGAGAGGGGGGTTAAGGGCCTCCCAGGCCCCGGGGTGGGGGTAGGTGGGGCGCGTGGTGGGGGGCGCACCAGCTGCAATGCCAGGGGCTTCCCTAAGGGGCACCACCTGGATGCCGCCCGTCCTGCTCAGGCCGAGTCACCTGACCCCCGGGGCTTCAGTCTCCTCCCCTGTGAAATAGGAACAAGAACAGGACCTACCCAAGGGAGGTAGGACTGGCGTGGAATCTGCAGCATTTAGAGCAGCGCCCGGCGGGCAGTGAGCCCCGTAGACGGGAAGCCAGGCCATGGGGGTGCAGGCGGAGGCCCTGGTCTCTCCTGAACCAGGTCCCCTGGTGGCCTGGACTCAGGATGGAGGTGTCCAGGGGTCTCTCTGGCCCGGGGCCCAGAGCATTGGAGGATGGGGCCCAGGACATCCTGCCGGGTAACCTCTTTCTGGCCCCTGCCCAGGTTCCCCATACCTCTCTCCGTCTCACCCCTCCCGCAAAAGAGCACAGCCAACAGGGTATTGACTACACACCCCGCTGAGCGAGCTGAGGCAGAGAGGGGCTGAGGACGCCCGGCTGGCCCGGCGGGGCACCCTGTATGGTATCTCATTTAGTCCTCACTTGTGACGCAGGGTATGCGTGACTCTCCCCACCGTACAGCCGGTGACCCTTAGCCCACGGGCGCTCCTGGGCCCAGCTCTCGAAGATAGCAGGGTGTCAAGCCGGGTCTCCAGCAGCCGGACCCCAGCCAGCTCATCACTTATTCATTCGACAAAAGGCTGGCCAACTACTTTCTGACAGGCAGAGAGAAGGCAGGTTTCCTAACTGCCACTGTTTCTGCAGGCCTGTCCTTGTGAACCGCCTCCATCCAGGTGTGTGTGTGTGTGTGTGTGTCTGTGTGTGTGTGTTCTTATCCCACCCGCTTCACCAGAGGCAGAGCCGTGGCAGTAGCTGTATTTCCATCCTTAACATTTCCTTTAGGAGTGGCCTCCCAGAGGCCCTGACTCCAGAGCTTTCTTCCTAGAGGAATGGATACTAGTTGACATTCGTTGACGCATCTTCTGGGCCAGGCCCTGCTCTGTTTCTTTCCGCGTGTTATTGGCTCAGTCCGCGCACCACCCCACCAGGCAGGCATTTATCGTCATCCCAGGACCTCCTTCCTGAACCCCTCCAGGGACAGCCTTCCGGGGCGGCCTTGGTAAATGCACAGAACTGACCGTTCATTTCTACGAGGATGACCTACCGAGGAAGCTGGAACCCAGGCGGCCCATCTGTGGACCCCTAAGCCTAGCTGTCCCCCGGGGCACGTCTGAGGTCCAGGCCACCCCCCACGTCCCCCCCCCACCCCCTGCCTCCAGGCCTGTGACGCAGCAGCGGCTTCTCTAATGGGTTAAGTGACTCTGCTCCAGACACAGTCCCGTTTACATTATCAGCATGAATAAAAGATGAATTCCGCCAGGGTGGCTGGCAGGGTCCTCCCACAGGCACGCAGGCTCCAGGCAAGACTGACAGTAAGAGGCTTCTCAGGAAGGAGCCGGGGGTGCCCCCGCAGAGTCGCTAAATGAGGGATGTCAGCTTCCTCCCTGGGCGGGGCCGGGGGGTGGGGGTCCCTGGGCCAGGGTGGGAGGGTGGAGCAGGGAGCGCTTGTCTGGGGGTCTCGGCCATGGCGCACGCAGTGCCTGGCACTGTCCTGGCCAGAAACGGGGCACACAAGGTACCTGCCCTCACGAGGGATGTGTGTGCTCAGTCACTCAGTCATGTCTGACACTTTGTGACCCCAGGGACTGTAGCCTGGCTGCCAGGCTCCTCTGTCCATGGGATTCTCCAGGCAAGAATACTGGACGGGGTTGCCATTTCCTCCTCCAGGGAATCTTCCCAACCCAGGAATCAAACCCGCATCTCCTGCATTGGCAGGCAGATTCTTTACCCCTGTATCACGAAGTGGAGTGGATAGAAGTAAACATGTACTCCAGTGAATACGTGATCCCAGGCCGGGTGTGATAAGCTCTTGAACACAGTCAAGCAGGGGGAGGGGAGGGAAGGGACAGGCGGAGCTCTGGTTGCAGGAGGTGACCTTCCAGCCTGAAGGGGGTGAGGAGGAAGTGTCCCAGGCGGGTGCGAACGCCCTCAGGTGGTGCACGCTTGGGCGCTCAAGGCTGGAGCTGGGGTAGAGGGGAGTGGGGCTGGTTACGCAGGGCCTCGGCGGCCACCCCTCAGAGTTCCAGCTCCTCTGCTGAGCAGGGCAGCAGGGAGCTCCTGAGTCCCCCCAAGGTTGGAGCACTGTGGCCCTGGGGTCGCGCTTGGTGAACTCTGGCAAATGGGCTTTGGAGGAGGGGCTGCTGGAGCCTGTAGGCTGCTCGTTAACCAGGTCTAGCTGCTCTGGGCTCCATCGGGGCGGGGCAGGACAGGGCACCCTGCTCACCCGCTCGGTGGCTTTATCTTGGCAACAGATTGCACAAACCCCCGAGCTAATATTGAACTTGCCAGGATTTTAAATAGCAGCTGTAAACACCACTGCTCCCAGCCCCTGGCCCTGTGATCCCTTTCAGAGGCGGGCATTCAGGTGCGGCTGGCCCCAGGCACCGCCTGGGCAAACACACAGAGGACAGCAGGGCGGAGTCGGTTACCAGGAACCAGAATCCTAATCATCTGACCCGCGCCTGAGGGTCCATGTCCGTAGGAGCTGGAAGTGACCAGAAGGGACTCTCCTCTGCAGAAAGGGACAAAGGTCCCAGCCTGTCTTGAGAGCCATCTCCAACCCTCCATGGACATGATCCCTCATGCAAAGCCAGGCTCCATCCTCCCGAAGTCCCTGATCCCACAGGCCCAGTGCTGGGGTTGGGCCACCTGGGGGATGCTCAGCCAGCCTGCACCCCTGTGCAGGGGTTCCAGACCTGGGCCGCTGCTCCTGG
Organism: Bos mutus; assembly: GCF_027580195.1. Taxonomy (NCBI): domain Eukaryota; kingdom Metazoa; phylum Chordata; class Mammalia; order Artiodactyla; family Bovidae; genus Bos; species Bos mutus. The sequence goes on along the minus strand of NC_091634.1, from coordinate 51,189,718 downwards.
AGTGCGGGCACCTTCTGCTGAGCCTCAAACTCCTGGGGCTTTTCTGAAACCACCCCTGGGCAGAGTCCCACCTGCTGGGAGTTCCCACTCATCGGTCTGGAGTGGCCGGGCCTTCGCACATGTTCCTGGGGGTGGCTGTGCCCTGAGCTCTGTGGCTCCCTGAGTGGATTCTATGAGGGGCTGGGGGTTGGGAGGGGCTTGGACCAAAGAGAAGGTAGATCTAGGCAGGCAGGGGGTCATGGAGCACTGGGGCCCTGTCCTGCCTCCACTAAGCCGTGGTGACTGTGTGTCTGTCTGTCTGTCCTCCCCCGCCCCCGACTGCCCCAGCCCTTCCCTCTGCCTGCAGAGCTCCCCAGCCAGGTGCCTGCTTGTGCCCCCAGCTCCCAGGACAGGGCGCCTGTGGCGCCAGCATCATCAGGTTTCTTTAAGGGAGCCCCTGAGCCCTCAGTTGGGGTGTCAGTTCCGGCTCTGCTCCCCGTGCCAGGGGGCTGACTGAAGACACTCTCAGAGCCAGGCTTCCTGCCTCCACTCACCCTCTAGGCTGAGAGAATGCAGCCCCTCCCAGCGCCCCATAGCTCGGGCACATTATTTGTTCAGACAAATATCCTGGGGTCTCCTGAAGGGGCCAGAAAGGCAGCTCTCACTAGTGACTCTGTCCCCATTCATCCACTTGCTCACTCACTCGCTCACTGGTGCACGGAGAACTCACTGAGCTCCTCCGTGTGTTCTCAGCATGGGAACAGCAGACCCGAGACCCCTGCCCTCCCCGTGTCAGGGCCAGGCATTCCTGTGGGAAGCGGAGCTTGACGGGCAACATCAGGGCCAATGTTCAAGGTATTTCACCTGCTCTGCCCATGGCCCCGCCTTCCTTATGGGTCCCAGGGAGACTGGCAACTTCCTGGCAAGAGGCCAAGCCTCCTGGAAGCCGCTTGCTGGGACCTGGGGCCTCAGGATGGACGTACGTCAATATTCTAACAACTGGCCCAGCTGGCCTAGATGCTGCAAGCTGCACAGGGACCCAGTGGCCAATGGGATCCAGTGTCACATGGTCCCGTCCCATCCCATCTCTGCAGATCCCCTTGGCTGGACCCTGGGGGGGGGTGGCCTGGCCCACCATCCAGGCTCCCCCCAACTCCCAGCCTCTAGGATCTCGCTTAAATACTTTAAAACAATCTAAAAGTAATTATCACGAACAGGCTGCTTGGGAACACCTGCTCCACGCGTCCCTCGGAATAGCTAATGTGCCCGCTCGGAGCGTTGACAGGCGCTGGGCTCCTCCCGTGTCCCGAACCGCCAGATGCTCCTGTGCCAGGGCACCCCCCTCCCCACCCCGCTGCGCAGCACGGAGAGGCCGCCCAGCCCGTGTTTCCAGCACTCCCTGCACAGCTGTCACTTACGGCGATCAGTAGGAAAATCATCACCCCACGAAGTCATACATATGGAACATCATATTTGCAGAATATTTATTTTAACACTTGTCAGGGCCTCCGTGGGTTGCAGGCAGAGCCTCTGCCTTGCACGCAGGCAGCTGGCATGGGGCTTTCTTCCCAGAGGACAGCAGAGACCAGGGGGCGCAGGGCTGAGCTGGGGGCCCCATTCTCGAGCTCGGGGGCCCCGGTCGGCCCTCCCTTGGAGCTCTGGGTGGTTGGGGAATCAGCAGGCAGTGCTCCCACGTCCCTGGATGCTCCCATGTCGTCACAGCTGTGGAGCAGCTGCCTGTTCTGTGGTCTCAGTTGGGGGCCAGCCAGAATGTAGAAACCACACCACACGAGGTATCTCAACAGAGAGAATTTAATCCAGGGCGTCGGTGACACAGGTGTTGGAGAACTGAAAAGGCGAGAGGAGGACACGCGGGTAACAGAGAGGTCACGCCTGCGCGGAGCACTGCACACCCCCAGGGCCAAGGAAGGTTGGGGCTGCTGAACAGCAGAGGCTTGGCAGATGAGAGGCCCACGGAGCTGGGAGCCAGATCTCAGAGGAGTCAGGGAGGCTGGGCTGGTGCAGGGAGTGTGGGGAGAAGACGGAAGCTGGAGAGCGGAATCACTGGGCTGACACTCATGAGACAAAGCAGATCTCTTGGCGGCAAAGGGGCGTGGGATCTTCCTGCCAGGAGACAGAGCTTTGGAGACAGGCACAGGGAAAGGATGCCACCCTATGCTGCCCTGCCCCACCCTCCAGGCCAGCCAGGTCAGCCTCCCCTCCCCACCTTCCTCACATCACGCCAGCCCCCATCCATCAAGCCATGCAGGGCAACCTTATCTCACTGGCCTCTCAGCACTAGGGACGCACAACTTGTTCCCAAGTTACAGATGGGGAGATTGAGGCTGAGCATGAAGGAACTTTAACCGTGGCCAGGAATCCACAGCAAGTCGCAGGCGGGTGGGAATCTGAACTTCTTAGCCTGCAACCTCACAGGCGAGTGTCTCGTAGGTGATATCTTATAGATACATCCCTTCTTACAGCTAGGGAAACTGAGGCACGGAGAGACAGGGTTACCTGCCCACAGTCGCTCAGTGGTCAGTGGCAGGGCCAGGATTCAAACTTCAGAGAGAATCTGCACTTTTCATCACCACTCTTAAGAACTTGTTGGAAGTAGGTGGACAGATAGATGGACAGGTAGAGGGATGAGTGGATGGATTGTAGAGGTTGCAGGGGAGGGAAGGACAAGCAACAGAAACATCCCTAGGCTGGAGGCATTTGCGGCCACTGGAAATGTGCTGAGTTAACCCTGACTTTTAGCCCCTTCTGCTGGCTCAGAGATCCTTATCTTTATTTTCTAGTAAGAAGCACTTGAGGAGGAGATGGGTTGAGGGGACAGAACATGGGCTGTGGTGTGTCCCACAGACTTTGGTTTGAATCCCAACTGCTCCCCTTACTACTGAGTGACCTTGGAGCCTCAGTTTGCTCCCCTGAGAAATGGAGCCCTGGGGCCGTCGATCCCATCTCCCCGCACCTACGACCCCACATGGGAACAGCTTGCCTGTGCTGTCTCTGTGTACACACAGAATACCCAGAGCTCTAAGCCCAGGCCCACACGGGACACACACACAGACCCAAGCACACACCCCCCCACCCCGCCATGCTGTGTAACTTCTGAAAACACTTCTGGGAGCAGCAGACACTCGTGGGCCCCCACGTCCCTGCAACACACACGCTCGAACAGAACACCGCAGAGCCGCACGCCTGGAGACACACTCCCGCCCGGAACACACACGCAGGGCACCCCCAGAGCCAGACACCACCCTCTCCTGGCAGCACGGGTGTGTGTGCACGCACCCAGAGCACAGGGAGCTCCCAAAGGGGTGGCACCAAACTGCTGCCCGGAAATAGCCCTCCCCGGAAGCTGTGTGCGCAGGGCACCAGGGACCCTGTGTTCACCCCGAGGGCTCCGGGGGCAGTGAGCAGGGGCTGCGTGTGCAGGGCACCAGGGACCCTGTGTTCACCCTGGGGGCTCCAGGGGCAGTGGGCAGGGGCTGCGTGTGCTGGGCACCAGGGACCCTGTGTTCACCCCGGGGGCTTCAGGGGCGGTGGGCCGGCAGGGGGCCGCTTTCTCCATGTGACAAGTGGGGGTCTGCTATTCAAGTGTCATCAGGCCCCTCCTTGCTCAGAACCTGCCATGGCTCCCATCACTGGAGCAAAGCCAGTGTCTTGCTCTGGCTCCAGGCCTGGGGTGATCGGTCCCGTCGTCCTGTCTCCTAATCTCCAGACACAGCCTCCTCCTCCCTGGCTCTTAGACAGGCCCCAGGGCCTTTGCGCGTGCTGCTTCCACTGCCTCTTCCCACTCTTCTCACTCATGCGAATCTGCATGATCCGCAGCCACTCTTCTTTTCACCACAGGGCCTGGATGAGACTTCCCTTCCTCCCCCCAGCACCCCCCACCTCATCCCTCCCTCGGGGCCCTCCATCCACCTACTCTGCTGTTCTTCTCCAGAGCTCAGCATCACAGCCGGCACACACGAATGTGTGTATTTGCTTATTATCTGTCTCCCTGCTGGCCTGCCAGCTCCACCGGGGGCTTGTTCCGCACAGGGCGCTCTCCCCAGGGCTGCGAGCGGGGCCGACACACAGCAGCGCACAGTGTACGCTGTGGACGAGCGAGTCTTGGCCCATTTCATTCCTTCTTCCGTCTCTTCTCTCCCCAGCCCCCCACGAATAGATTAGGGGCTTAGTGTGAGCCCAGCTCCGTGCCAGCTGCAAGGCAGGATCCTAACAACTCCTAGTGCTCTCTGAGCACTCACGCTCCTGAGTTAGGAGCGTGACCTGTTAACTCGTTTAACTTCGCAGCCTCATGGCACACGAAGGTCAGACTGACAAGGCAGGATAAAATCCAGCCCCTGACAGCAGTTTGGAGCAATAAGACACACAGTGCAAAGATGACCTGTGATAATCAATGATGATGACTGGAACCCAGGGCATGCCTCCTGCATGGTCCAGATCCCCAGATCACGGATGAGGGGAAAAGCCCACACAGAGGGGTCAAGCAGTCTACTCGAGGTCACCCAGCTCGGCAGATCCCAGAGGGAGGCAGGCAGAAGCTGCTCCGGGAGGGCACAGGGCCCTGGGCATGAGGGCCTTACCCCCACCCCCAAGAGTCTCCTGTGCAGTTAAGGGCAGAAGCCCCGGCCCCTCGGGCCAGAGTCCTTCTGTCCAGTGTGCAAAACCTGCAAGCTGGGCTCAGAGTCCCGAGCCTCGGGAACATTCACGTGCAAAGCCTCTGCATCCACCCAACAGGGGCGGCTGAGTGAAGCAGGCGTAGAAGGCTGCCTGGGGATACTTGCAGGGGTCTTTTCAGGGCTGGGGGCTTCACTCAGCGCGGCTGATTGTTGCCCCGTGGCGCATGGCAAAATCATTGTATTTTTTCAAGAGAAGCCAGAAGTCCAGATTTTTCTGTCAAATCTGATTTTTAAATGCTGGCAACTAATGCGAATATACTATTCTTCTGTTACCGCAGAGCACACAAACCACACAAAACCGCAGCCGCGCTGAGGCCCCGTCTGTGGAACCTGCTTCTCGGGTCCCGGCCCCCGCTGGCCCCTGGTCACAGCCTTTGGGGGATCAGGGCTGGAAACTGGCCTCCGGGGGTGGGGGTGGCATCATTCTCCTGGCTCCCCCCCTACTCAGCCAACCCACCTTCTTCCACCCCAGAGCAGCCCTGCCTTCCCGCCCCCTCCGAGCCCACCTGGGCAGGAGCGGGTCCCTGGCAGCCTGACACAGAGGGTGTTGGGGGCCCCCTTGGGCCCCCGCCACCCACGCACCCTCTCCTGACAGCTTTATCAAGCCTCCAGCCTTCCCAATCCCATTGTTCCTGACATCTGTTTCGGTAAGTGATTAATTGCAATTAGCGAACGGTTTGAAAGCCCTGGAAGAATACTCAGCAGAAATCTCATCAAGATTAATGAGTGGCGGGGCCGTCGGGGTTGGGGGGGACGGGGGGAGCACCACCGCCATGCCGCCGCGGTGGGACCCAGCGGAGCCGTTGTCGCCCGCACAGGTGCTAGAAGTGAACGGGAGGCGAAACCCTCGCTCCACGCCTCCCCACTTGCCCCGAAACCCTCCTCCCCCATAAGCTACCACTAGATGATTTCTCATCAAAATGCATGAATTACCCACTAATAGGCTATTAATAAAGCCCTTAGAGGGTCATAAGATGAGGTTCTAGGCATGCGGAATAGATTGCAGGGTTTCCAGAACACTCCACCACCACTCGCCGACGTGGGCATGCCCAGGTGGGGGAGGCTGGAGCTGGCAGCCTGCACACAGCCACACCCCCATCAAGTGCTTGTGGGGAACTGGGGTGGCACTTGCCCTCAAAAGTCAAGTCCACCGCGAACTGAGACCTTGCCCCCTCGAAGTAGGACTGTCTGGAGCATGCACCTCACAGGCAGGTAGGGGCCAGGTAGGAGAAAGGCGACAGGAACCGTGAAGCTGAGACCCCGCGTTGGCATCCCGATTGTACCCTTCCGCCCTACCAGGCGCCCGAGCACCTGTGTGCCATGGCTCCGAGCACGCGTCTCCACGCAGCTGTTTTCGTGTTCGCGTGCTCCCCACGTCCGTGTCGCACCTGTGTGCCACGGCTCCAAGCACGCGTCTCCACGTAGCTGTTTTCGTGTTCGCGTGCTCCCCGCGTCCGTGTCGCACCTGTGTGCCAACAGCTCCTAGCACACGTCTCCACGCAGCTGTTTTCGTGTTCGCGTGCTCCCCGCGTCCGTGTCGCACCTGTGGGCACGTGTTGCCCATGTGTCGTGTGCATCCCTGCACATGGGGCAGCTCTCGCTTGCCCACCCCTGCACCACCTGTGCCGTCACACCCTTTGTGCATTTCTGAGATTCTTTGCATCCCTGCTCTGCCCTGTTTGCAATGGTAACAGGTGTTTATGGAAGAACAGTCACATGTTGGGTGTTTCCCAGTCGTTCTCCGTAATGCTTCCAACAAGCTCAAAGTGCCTCTGGTTTCCACGTGACGAGACCGAGGGTGGGACCTTCAAGCAGTCTGGCTCCAGAGACACCACTGGTGTCAGAGCCGGGTTCGAACCCAAGTCTCTCTGGCGCTGCCGATGGACCTGGTGTTCCCGAGGACAAGAGTGCTCACACTGGACGGGGCTGGAAGGACTCTGCTTTTTCAGTTCTGCTCTGGAGCCCAGATGGTGATAAATCCCCCCGAGACTCTTCTGGGGAAGTTGGGAGGGGCCTGGAGGTTCTGGGGGACTCAGGGGCTCGGCGGGGATGCAGACACTGACCCTGGCAGGGGCTGTTATTGACAGTGGCTGCGTGAGACGTGAGCAACTCACCCAGCCCGCTTTGAGACAAATGCATTCTCCGGCTTGGTTTATGTTGTCATTTTCTTATCATTTAGTCTGGACACCACCCAAATGACGTAGTTCTTATGTCCATCTTGCTGACAAAGAGACTGAGACTCTGGGACATTAAGTCACCTGGGTCAGGTCACCAGACGTAAAAGCAGAACCGTGATTTGATTGGGTTCAGCTCTGTCTGACCTAGGTCCAGGAATGCCTTTTTTTTCTTCTGACCCCCACAAGTCACTTGTCTTGCCCTCTGTCAGCCTTCAAGAGAGAAGCCCAGTCAATGTACGTCATGGACCATGACTGCTGGCCACTCCCAGAGCCCTCTGCTGCCCACTCTAGACAGGTTGTGTGGATGGCTCACAGATGATGGATGGATGGATGAACAGATGATTGGGTAGATGTTGGATGGATGGACACTTGCGTGGAATTAGATGAATGGATGGGTGGATGGTTGGATGGATATAGTGGGTGTTGGATGATGGATGGTAGGTGGTTGCATGGATGAATGAATGTTGGTTCAGTGGATGGCTATTGGTTAAGTGACTAAGTGGAAGGAAAGATGGAATGGAAGGTTAGATGACGGAACAGAAGGCTCTATGAGGGGAAGAGCTGTAATTCCTTGTATCCCTGCTGAAAGGGATGACCATGAGCAGGAATCCTGCAGCACCAGTTTGCAGGACTGTGGCCCAACCCCTCACGGCACCAGGGAAGGAACCACAACTTGGGGCCGGGAAGGGGCCTGCCACAGTTACAGGATTTATTCACAGCAGGTCGGAACCCGGGCCTCACTCCCGTAACACAGCGGAGCTCCCACAGAACACCCCACGGTCCTCTTTCCTCCATGAGCCGCTTCTAGCTCTGGACGCAGGGGGCACCAGGGTGGTGGTGAGTAACAACGGAGGTTGTATTAATAATTAAGAGCACTCACGTCATAATGACTCTGTGCCAGCTCTTTTCATGTGTCTGTAACGCCTTTAAATTCCCCAGCAATCGCGTGGGAAGGGGCTGCTTTCTGTGTGGGAGAGGAAACTGAAACACAGAAAGGCTGGGTTGTTTGCCCGAGGCCACACAGTTGGGAAGTGCCAGAGCCAGGATGTCAGACTGGCTGAGGTCTGTGCTTGCCCGTTTCTGCCCTGCCCCACGAGGGCGGGTCCTTTCCTCCCTGACCCCACAGCAAGGGGGCTTCGTGGACACGTGACCCAGAATGGTCACACGAGCCTGTACTTGGTCTCACGCCTGTATTGCCATCTTGACACTCAGCTGTTTTTGAACCAGGGGCCCTGCATTTTCATTCTGCCCTAGACTCCACAAATTTTGTGGCCAGTTCTGCCTTGGGGCCACCCCCGACCCCCCATCCCTGAGGACCAGGGCGGGACCCTGCTGAGAGGCTGCACACAGAGGCATGCTCTAGCCGCTCTAGCCGGCAGCCTCCCGAGGGTGGGCCTGGTCTGGGTCCTCCCTCACCCCCAGCCCTGGAGATCTGGAGCTGCGACCCTGCGCCCCCACGTCCCTGTCCCACCCCTGCAGCGGAGATTCCTCAGAGCCCTGTGTGTGCCAGGATGTGTGTCCCAATCTGTCCGAGCCACCCCACCAGGTGCTCAGCAGCTGACTTCAGGGTGGGTGTTGTGGGAGGAGCTGGGACTGGGGCTGTGGTTTCCCCCTTTCCGTCACCCCCCAGCCCTCCACCTTAGGTGGTCTTGGAGGGTCATCTGGGCTTGATAGCATATCTGAGAGAGGGGGAGAGAGGGGGAGCGAGCCTGTGTGTCAAAGGGTCCCATAAGGGGAGGAGCGTGGAAGCCCTTCCGGATGCAGTGGCCTCTCAGCTGTCGCTGCCAGTGCACTGTTTGCTCATCTGTGCAGTGAGGTCTGGGCTGGGGTTTGGCCAGGGGCCAGGGAACTGGTGAGCCGTCTCACTGCAAAGTGGGTGTTGTGGGCCCCATTTCCCCAGGCAGGAAGCTGAGGCCAGGGCGGGGGGATGGGGGGGTCACGTATGTGTGTGCTCAAACATCAGCCAGTGGGCCACGTTCCATCCCTAGGCTGTGGGCCCCCAGGTCCAGAATCTCAGCCATGTGCTTTGGAAATTCAATTAGGCTTCACTGGTTCCTCCAGGGAGGGGCACAGAGCCTGGGTCAGGGGCCCTGGAAATGGGGGGCTGTTAGAACTCCTCTCCCTTCCTGTGCACTTGGGAGAACATCCCAAGGAGGTAGCTGCATACATCAGTTCTGGGCAAGGTGAAAGTGTAGCCAAAGTGTTAGTCACTCAGTCATGTCCAACTCCATGGACTATAGCCTGCCAGGTTCCTCTGTCCATGGGATTCTCCAGGCAAGAATACTGGAGTGAGTTGCCATTTCCTTCTCCAGAGGAGGTTCCCGAACCAGGGATCGAACCAGTGTCTCCACTAGGAAAGCCCTCTGGGCAAGGTAGTTTTTTCTTACCCTGATTTTGCAAATAGGGAAAGTGCTCAGAGTACTCAAGACAGTGGCCGTGGGCCACACAGCCAACAGCTGGCTCAGCCTGTTATCAGAGCCCTGACCCTTACTGGGCATCAGCTCGGTCACTCGTCACTCTGGTGCAGTGGCGGCCAGCCTGAGCCAGTCCCTGCAGTCTGGACAGCTCTGGCTGGCTGTTCACTGGTGGCATCCAAGCCTCCCCTGGGGCAGGAGTGGGGGATGGACCTTTCCTGTGCTGGGGCAGTTCCCCATCTAGAGTGCAGACCCAGAACGTCCGCTTCAGAGGGAAAACTCCCTTCTTCAGTGGGGCGAGAATTCAAACCCGCCCCAGAGGGTTAAGACGTGGACCTCGGCAGCCCAGCCCGGTGAGGGAAGACTTGACCTCCCCGGGAGTCCCCCGGAGCCAGCTCCAGCCCCAGGCCTGGCCAGCTGGGCGGCGGCCCAAACCCCAGAAGGCCCGTGGGCGCCGGTCTCCCGCCCAAGGGGCGGGACGGCTGCCTGGCAGGTTCCCCGCTGGCTAGGCGCCCGGTTCCCGAGCTGAGACCCCACGCTGCGGCCTTCGCGGGGCTGGTGGGGGGTGCAGAGCCCACAGGCCAGAGAGTGGGCGGGCCTTGGGCCCCCTGCGCCCCCCGGCCCCCTCCGAGGCGCGCGGCCTGGGACGGTGGGGCAGCCAGAGCGAAGCTCCCGCTCATCCTTGGCAAGACATCTGCTGGACAAGTAGGGGTGGAGAGAGGAGGTAAACGCCGGGGTCGGAGCATCGGAGCCCGCAGCAGCGCCCCCCACCTCCCCCGGCGACTTCTGGCCTCGCAGCAGATGGCGGGGGCGGGCGGGGTCGGGGAGGGGGGGCCACGGGCGCAGCCGGCGGGTCTCACGCGTTACCACACCCATGAAATTTCCCATTGTGGGGGGCGGGGACGGGGCGGGGACGAGGCGGCGGCAGCGCCCCCCTTCTCCTCCTCTGCAGCCCCTCCCCCTCGCGGCCATCTGATGTCCCTCCCAGCGGACGCCCCCGCCGGACTCTCAGGGGAGGCGCCGGGGGGTCACCGAAATCCCCCCGCGCGCCCTCGAAACCACACCCCGCTCCCCGCCCCCAAAGGAAGCTGGGGGAAGAGGGGGGAGGGTCGGGAGGCGCCGCGGAGACCCTTTTACATGTAAATAGGAGAACTGGGCGCCTGGAAAGGCGTTACCCCCTCATTTTTATTTCCAGAAAGCCCGCTGTGGCCCGGCCCTCCTGCGGGCCCCTGGAGGCCGCTACGCGGTGCCAGGATTGAAATAAGGAAGTAAGGTCCTCCAGGGAGTCAGCACCCATGCCCCCCGCCCTGTGGAGGGGCGGGCTGCAGGTCTGCACGGCCCGGTGGGCCCTGCCCAGGAAGGGGGCCTGGAGGGGAAGGCGCGGGCCGCTGGCGATCAGAGCCCAGGTTCAGGAGCTGTCGCTGACCGTCTGCGGGCTGCGTGTCCGCACCTGTGAAGGTGCTTGCTGCTTTCCTTGTTTCCGTCTCTGAGAATCCAGTAGTTAGAGGGGAGAGCTGTCGTGAAGATTGGATGCCACCCGCCTAGAGCCTGCTGGTCAGTGACTGGACTGTCTCTGGGTTCAAATCCTCCTCTCACCCTTCCCGTGTGTGTGGCAAGTCGCTGAACCTCTCTGAGCCGCCAGTTTCCTAGACCACACTAGGACCTCCCTCACAGGGTAGGATTTTGTGGGATTAAATCAGTTCTGGGTGTAAAAGACTGCAACACAGCATGCAATCAATAAAAGCTACTCTTAGGACTCATTACCTGGCTCTACAGTCTACGCCCCCGGGGTAGCGGTCCCAGGCTGCTGGGAGGGCATCTGTCCCGGGCATCCTGGGGGCTGCTCCCCTCTCTCTGCGTGTGCCCCGCTGAATAGGATGCTGTGTTTTTGCCTCTGCCAGCCCCACCAGGCTGTGAGCCCCCGACCCTCCCCTGTGCACCCTGTGAAGTGTGTGGAATGTGTGACTGAATGAAGAGACCGCAGTTAGAGTGGTGTGGAGGGGGGGCAGGAGTGGGGAGCCTGTGCCTTTGCCCCTGTTCCTGTCGGTTTACACCTAGGGTTATGGTTAGGATCACATTAGCTCAGACCCTGTTTTAAGCACTGCCTCATTTAATCCTAGCAGGAGCCTAGCAAGGTTAAGTGCAGTCACAGATGGGGAACCTGAGGCCTGGAGCAGCTGCCTCACTTGCTCAAGCTCAGCAGGTCTGGAAGGAAGACACCAGAATTAACCCAAGCAGTTGGTTCCAGAGCTTGAGTGTCCAACCCAGCCTCAGTCCCCTCCCTCCGTTTGTTGACTGTCTGTGAGAAGGACCGTTAGCCACAGTGACCATCCCCGGGGGGGATTTCAGCGTGTGGACTGAAAGGCGACATCACTCAGCTGCACGCAGGCCAGCAGGCCGTGCCCGGGCTGCCCCTTCACTGACCACAGTGTGCAGAGGTTCAGGTCTGGGGTCGGCTGGCACAAGCAGCTGCAGAGGGCCACCCAAGTGCGGCCTCCTGTTTGTTGTCTGGGGGATGCCAGGGTAAGGCTTGGCCTGAACCCCTGACCTGGGGCCTGTGATCCAAGGCTCCCTCCCTGTGTGGTGGGGCCAGCTACCACCATCACCCAGAGGCCCAGGGCGGCACTGGGCCCCCCTGACCTTCCCACTGGCCCCTGGAGGTCCCCGACCAGGGCTGTCAGGCTCTTTGGCAGCCACTCTGTCTGCGGGCCCCCGAGGGCTGTGACCTGGACCGTGATTCATGTGGCAGCCGCAATTGGCCTCTGGCGGTGGGGCTCCGGGGACAGGGTCAGGACAGCTAGGAGGCGCCGAGGAGGAGGGTGGTGGCCTGCCCCATGACCCAGGTGGCTGGGGGCTGAGAGGAGGGGGCAGCAGCCCGGGCTCGACCTCCCTTGGGGGAGAGGAGGCCCTGATTCCTGCCATCTGGCCTCTCCCGGCCTGGAGGGGGGTGCCCCCCTCGACTGGCTCTAATGGCCGAGCCCGGCAGGAGGGGCAGAGAGACAGATGGCGGTGGCCCTGAGAGGTAGAGGGTGGACTTTGTTCCGAGGGGCTTGCTGGGGGAGAACACACGTCTGTGTCTCACACACATGCACGCACGCACCAGGCACCGTGCTGAGGCACTTTGTAATTCCAGGCATGTGTCGGGGTGGGGGTGGGGGCTTCTGATGCGCCTCAGGGTCTAGGCTTTCCCACTGAAGCCTCTCCTTAAGACATGAGCTCAAACACGTGTGCACACACATGCATGGAGATTCCCCAGACACACACACGTGCAGAGACCCTTGTGCAGAGACACAGAGGCCCAGAAGTACACACCCTCGCTCACCGCCAGGCCCTCCCTTCAGGGAGGGGGGTCGGCCCTCCCGGCTCCAGAGCAGTTCTCTCCGGCTGGACCGTCGGCTCCCGCCCGCCCACCCGCTCTCTCCCCCAGCAGAGTCTTTCCCAGAGAGCCAGCCTCTCCCTGCTGTCCTGTCCTCTCATTTCACCATGTTTATCTGAACCGCCTTCTTTGACTCCTGAGCACGTAAACCCCCAGCAAACATACTTCCTGTGTCTTGTTCGCCAGCGTATCCCGAAGCCCCGTCCAGTGGCTGGCGCAGGAAACGTCTGCTGAGTGAGTGAATGGAGGGATGACTTGAGGCAAGTCTGGGTTGGAGAGATGCCGCCGGCTGTTGGAGTTTAGAGGCGGCCGCACGGAGTGCCTCGCTGGGCCCCTCATTCCTGCTTCAGAGCCTTCACACTGGCTGTCCCAGGAGCATGGTGCCCTCTTCATGCAGATACTTGTAGGATTCAGGACCCACCTTGATCAGGCCTCAGCTCAAGCATCACCTCTCCGGAAAAGTCTTTGCTGACCACCCCTCCTTAGTACAGCCACCCGTGGCTGCCTGCCCGGCTTCATTTCCCCTCTGGCAGTCCTCGGTGGCCCAGATGGTGGTATCTGCTTCTTTACAGTCTGGCCACCCAACCCCCGGCATCAGCCTCTTGCAGGCAGGATCTTTATCACCTTCCCTGCCACGTCCCAGTGGCTGGAACAGCGTGGGGGCTCAGCTGGTGGTTGACACGCGTTTGTTGAATAAATGAATGGAGGGTGGGTGTGATGGGAGCCCATTCAGAGTGGCGGGCGGGTTGGGAAGCAGGAGGTTGGACCCCGTTGCCAAGGTAAACTGAGGCTGGTGATGCACAGTAGTGAGCGCCCAGCGGTCATGCAGGATTTCTCAGTCTGGAGAGAGGCACGATATGACGGCTCTAGATCTCAGACTCAGAATGCAGAGGGTCCCAGGAGTCCCAGGCGGGTGGCCCATCAGGTGGGGTGTCTTTGTCAGCAGCGACCAGCCTGGTAGCCCCTGTATTAGTGTCCCAGGGCCGACATGACCCATTATCACGTGAGACAACAGAAATCTACTCTCTCGCAGTTCTGGAGGCCAGAAGTCCAAAATCAAGGTGTTGGCAGTGTTAGTTCCTTTCAAAACTCTGGGTTTGGGGGGTCGTTCCTGCCACCCCGGCTCCTCGGTGGCCCCAGGTATCCTTGGCTTGTGGCCGCAGCACTCCAGCCTCTGCCTCTGTCCTCACATGGGCTCTCTCTGTGGCCACCCTGACCCCTGACAACTTCCGGTCAGTTTCCTCTCTGTCCAGGGGAGATACAGCTTCCATCTCTGGGGCCCAGGACTGGCCTCCTGGCATGTTCCCCAGCAGGCTGGCCACCTTGAATTCTCAGGTGGCAAGTGGCTTGATGTTTCCCATGCTGTGCCTTCACCGTGAGAGCTACGGTCTGAGCACAGAAATCTCAGGTCCCTGTTGTCTGGGACAAAGATTTGGTCTAAGCAGCTGTGACTCGGTGCTCCTGGAGATGGGCCCATCGGGGTCCTGCAGTACAGCACCCAGGCCAGAGTGTGACTGCAGCTGCTTGAACACAGACTAGAATCCTGCCTCCAGCTGTGTTACCTTGGGCCAGTTTCTTCACCTCTCTGTGCTGCTTTCCGTCTGTAGAATAGAGACGGCAAAGCCTTCCTCCTTGTGTCGTTGACGGAATCGAATAAGGAAATGTTGTGAAGTGCTTAGATCTGGATCTGGCCTGTGCTGTTGTTAATATTTATGTAAGTGTTAGCTATTGTTACAGGCCAGAACTTAAGTATCATTAGGGAAAATAGAAGAATTGATGCTTTTGAACGGTGGTATTGGAGAAGACTCTTGAGGGTCCCTTGGACTGCAAGATCAAACCAGTCCATCCTAAAGAAAATCAGTCCTGAATATTCATTGGAAGGACTGATACTGAAGCTGGAGCTTTAATAGTTTAGCTACCTGATGCGGAGAGCTGACTCATTGGAAAAGACCCTGATGCTGGGACAGATTGAAGGTGGGAGGAGAAGGGGACGACAGAGGATGAGATGGTTGGATGGTATTACCAACTCAATGGACGTGAGTTTGAGTAAACTCCGGGAGATGGTGATGGACAGGGAGGCCTGGTGTGCTCCAGTGCAAGGGGTTGCAAAGAGTCAGACACAACTGAGCAACTGAACTGAACTGAGGAAAAACAGAAACCTAGAGGCAAATGCAGACAGTGGGTGTATTCCCAGCCCCCCGGCCCTCCTCACAGGAGCGACTGGGACAGCAGGAGCACTGGCATCGGAAGACAGAGGACCCCGCCCTGAGGGGAAGGTGGCGGGCTGTGTCACCCCGCCCCGGTCCCGACCTCTCTGAGCTTCAGCTTCCTCCTTTGATGACGGGGTGTTTGTACCCGTGTGATGGCCAGAAATAATGTTTTCAGAGGCCCAGAGCTCCTGCAATTGAGTGAGGCCTTGAAGGACAACAGGCAGATTCTGGGGGGTGGGAGGAGGCTCTCCAGGCAACAGGAAGGGCCTGAGCTGCAGGACCCCCGCCCCTGCCCCGGGGACAGGAACCACAGCTTGGGAGCGGGAGAGGAGCTCGTCATCGGGGAGGCAGAGCCTCGGGTTCGGGGGGAAGACCAGAGAGCTGGTGAGAAGGATGCTCGGCGCCTCTTCCAGATCAGCAGCCCTGCATCTAGCCGGCTCCCTGGGGTGCGTGATGCAGAAGGCTGCTGGTTTTTACAGCTGCTGAGCCTGGTTTATTTGGAGAGCGGACACCCCAAACGACCTGGGAAACCTTGGGGGGTGGGGGGTGGGGCAGAAGTGGTGGTTTTGTTTCCTGGGCTACAGTCTAGAGGGCAAAGGCCGTGGCTTGCAGTGCCCTGGTGCCTTGTGTCCCCTGGACCTCACAGGCTAGATGGGGCAAATCCTTCAGCCTCCCCCGCCCCGCCCCCACATCCTGACATGTGTGCATGCACACACGTCCACGCACACACACACTCACTCCAGCTGGGGCTCTGTGTTGGTGGGGAAAACTGCCTCCTCTGTACACAAACATGATACTGGGAGGGGCGGGAACCAGCACCCACTTCAGGCCTGATCTCCAGGACTCTCCTCACCTTCCCACTAATGGGAGTCAGGTGGGTTCAGATGTGGACACCAGACTTGAAGGGGTCCGGTGATGCCCGATCTTGTCGTGTCTCTGGGAGGCCCCAGTGGGCCTCTGGCTCTGAGTCTCAGCCTCCATGACCTCGAGGCAGAGTCTAACTCCTCGGCCCCCCACCCCCCGCGCCACACGCACACCACGAGGCTGCATGGTCGCTGTCCTTTCCGCACGCCTCTCCCTTGATCTTCTCAGGCTTTATCTTCCAGCCTGAATCGCCAGCGGCGCCCTCACGGGGCCCCATGGTTCTGAGCCTCCTGGTGAAGGGCTTGAGGCGCCTCGAGCTCCGCCGCCAGCACCCACCCCCGCCCCCAACAGGGCTCCTCGCCGCCTTCTCTCCCCCGCCCCACACGCACCGGGAGCACCTGGCACGCAGGGTAATGAGGGGCTCGGCTCCAGGTGCGCCGGCCCCGGGCTGACACGGCGGAGGGGGCGGGGCTCCCTGCTCCCTGAGCGTGGGGGCGGGGCTGAGAGGGGGCGGGCGGGGCTGAGAGGGGGCGGGACCCGGGCTGGTGGCCACCTCCGCGGCCCCCTCGCAGGTGCGGGCCCAGATTCTGTGGAGCTCAACTCTGCGCGGCGGGCGGCTGGCAGGGAGCTGCTGAGCCTCCCAAGGTAGCAGCCATCTGCACTGTGATAAAAAGCCCCGAGGATGATAAATAGACAAGTCGCACTTTTATTGGATTGCAGCTCGGGCGCAGCCACTTTGGGTTTGGCACCGTGCTAACGACAGATTTCTGCTTCCCTTGCAAGGCTTGCCCTCTCGGGGAGGGTGCCAGCCGTGGCCCTCTCCTGGCAGGAGGGAGAGCATCCCCTGGCCCCGGCCCCAGGCGGCCGGCCTGCTCTCCCACCCCCACCCCAGCCCCACCGCACGCCAGCCTGTGGGGCTCTGCCCAGGCCCACCTCGCCGCTCCGGGGTCAGGCCCAGGGGCTCACATCCTGGCTTGACACCCGCTGGCTGTGTCTCCGGCAGGCTATCTAACCTCTCTGTGCCGTGGGCGCTCCATCTGTAAAATGGGCAGGTAATGGTGTTCCCTGCCCACGCAGGCCTGGCACCTCCGTGAGTAACTGTCGGGTCCCCAGCGTTTGGAAGAGTGCCTGGTGTGCGTTCGGGGAGCGTGATGTACTCACCACCACCCATACAGTGAGTGTCAGCGCTGGTGCTCCTGGGAGGCCTGGCCTGGCGTCCTGCTGGGTGGGGAGCCGTGTGGGGTTGGACCTGGAGGACCAGGGCTCTCGCAGGACACCAGGCCCCTGTTCGTCCTTCCACCCATTGGTTCAAGGCGGGGGCTCGAGAGCTGCACGGGCGGGCGCAGCACCTCAGGCTCTGCCTGCACCAAATAGGAACCACACTTGCCTGGCAGCACAGCCAAGAGGCTGAAACGAGCTGATCCGCTCTGACCTCCAGTTCCTTGTGCAGTAGGCACAAGGGATCGTCTGCTCCTGGTGTTGTGGGAGGTCCCCTGGGTGAATGCAAGGAGGCAAGGAGTCAGGACGGAGAGAGAGAGGCGCAGGCAGGGTGCCCGGGGCCAGGTGGTGCTCTGGGGTCCTCAGCAGATGGCCCGCCCTTGGTTCTTGGCCTGTGTCTTGGTGGGAGCCCCCTGCGTGCCCGCCCACCTTGGTGAGCCTGAAGCTCAGCCCGAGGAATAACGTGGGAGGGCGCGGCCTGTCTCACCCGGCTTCCTGTGCACCGGCATGGGGGGGAGCCCTCGGAGGCCCTGTGTCCTTGTCTGTGCCCGCCCGGCGCCCCTGGCCCAGCCGCCTTGCTCCCTCCCCGCCTGGCCTCTGTCCCTCTGCAGGCACTCAGCTTTCTTTGTTGTTCCCCGCTCCTTCCTTCTCCCCTCCTCCACCCTGCCCCCTACCCCCCTATAATGTCAGATGCTGTGTGTGCTGAAGCCCCAGACTGGGCCTCTCTGTTCATCTGCGACTTGAGCCAGCTGCCCTGTGTACAGGGACGCTCACCCTGGGCCCCCATGCCCCTCTGTTCCTGAACATCTGCAGGGGGCACAGCACCACCACCCCCCACCGGCTTCATGGCCCAGGCCCTGTGTGTGTCCCGATCCTTCCACACCTGGCCACAGCAAGGTCCTGGTGGCTCTGGTGGGAGAGCCCGGGACAAGAGGAGGCACCCGCAGGAGGCCACAGGAGCACGCAGAGGCCAAGGCCTTGGACTCAAAAGTCAGGGTTCAAATCCCAGCCTCACCAGTTAAGCTTGGGGAAGTGACCTCTCCCCAGACCTTGGCTCTCTTATCTGGGGAACGGGGCTGCTAAAAGAACCTGCCCCCTGGTGTGCCATGAGGTCTCAGGATGTGCCCGCTGTCCCATCACAGGGCCAGGCTCTTGCTCAGTGCCCGTGTCCCCTTCATGACGGATGGCCTGCGAGGCTGGTCCATCCCCTGGTTCCCCAGTGAGGCTTCGCAGGGTTCAGCTCGGTTAGCATCGTATAGGTATCGAGTGGCAGAGACTAAACTGAAACCCCCTTTCCCCCAGACTGCCAAAAGCGCGCAAGTGCACGGAAGAAGAAACGAGACAGGATTTTAGGTGTCGGGCTGGACCCCAGGGTGCCTTCCGGACACAGCTCTGAGGCTGTCAGCACCTAGCCAGTACCCAGCCAGTACCCAGCCTTTCAGCAAAGGTCCAGAGACGTTAAGCTACTTGCCTGGTGTCACACAGCTTCTCGCTGCCAGGCTGGCATGCGGTGGGGCGGACTCAGGGGTGGCTTCCTATCCCTCAGGGCCTGCTCTGCTTCAGTGTTGGGGGACACGCATTCATGTGTTAAGGGGGGGGGCAGGGCAGGGCAGCCTGGTGGCTGGCTCTGGGCTCCACAGGTCCTCCGGACGATTCTACCGTGTGACCAGAGTGGAGCGGCCCTGGTTCCTGTGCCCTTTAACCGTCGGGTGTTAAACGGTGGCGTTTCAAACGCACGCAGAGGCTACTGCCAGGGCGGGGCGGGGGGCCTTCATGGAGCAGCTGCTGCGTGCCCAGAGATGCCCCAGGCCCCACGCAGGCACACGTTAGCCCAGTGAAGTGGCCATGAGACCGTGAGGAAGGGGGTGGGGCCCCAGGGGAGGCAGAGCGGTGCCCCCTGCCTCCTGGTACCTTCTGAGGAGAGCAAGGTCCAGACCTGTGGCCTTTTCCTGTCTGTCTCCCTCGCTTATCTGGCGCCTCGGCCTCCCTCCATCTGCTGAGTTAATGCAGACTGGCAGGGCGTTGGGGAGGGGGGCTTTGGATCCCTGCTGGCAGCCGGCCCCTGCACCCGCAGCCCCGGGCAGGAAACCACCAACGTGCTTAGGAAAGAGGCGGGCGCAGCTGCTGTTAACAGGTGAGCCCTCGCGAGCCGGCTCTCCCAGGGCCTCCTGGAGAAATCCGTAATGAAGTGCAGCTGTGAACTCCGGTTTTGGGTCAGAAAGGCAATTTCTCAGCTCTCCTCGCAGCAATTGAGTTGAGAATCTGGGAGCTGTTGGCCTCGGCAGTGCCCCTGCCCCCTCAGCCCTGGCGGCCAGAGCCCAGGCCAGACAGCAGCATCAGTGTCCCCGCCGTTGGGGGCAGGTGGCCGGGCGTGGAGGGGGTGGCCCCGGGGGGCGAGGTGGGAGCAGGGCGCAGCTGGCCAGGGAGCCCTGGGGAGTGCCAGGCTGTTTTTCCTCTCGTTTTAATTGGTCTTTGTGACTCTCACGGTGCCCGATTCACCTCATGGCAGCGTGCCGGCCGGGGGTCCTGCCCGCACACCATGGCCGAGGCTCTCGGGAGGCGGCAGGCAGCTTGTCCCCAGCCTCGCCCACCATGTTCCAGGTGGTGCCGGGCCTGGAAGGGCCTGGGCAAGCAAAGCCGGGGTGGCTGGGACAGTGGTGGCAGGGGCGTGGGGGTGGGGGAGAGCCCTGGCCCCCTGATCGGCCTTGCCACTCCACCTCCACGGCAGGGTCACCCGAGAAGCCAGTTTCCATTAAGGCCAGGGCGACAGGAGACACACCCGCCAAGTAGCATTGATTGGGAACGTGAGCGCGGCCGTGACTCCTTCCTCTCTTGGGAACACGACTTTTGAAGCCCCGCTGCCTGGTTTTCTGCGCCGCTAAGAGTCACTCACTGAACACTGAGCTCCTGAGCCCGCTGCCGTGGGCGGGGCTCTCCCTGCACTGCCGCTGTGCAACTTTGAGGGGAGGGCTTGACTGCTCTGATCCCCGCTCCTGCAGAAGGTCGGGGCTGGATTTGAAGAGCCGCTTTGAGGGTCTGATGACAACAGTGATAACAACACTGTGGAAAGACACGGAGTGTGCCAGAGCACCTGCTGCCCCCTTCCTGCGCGCCCCCCAGGGCCCCCAGCTCAGCCCCCGAGGAACAGGGCCTCAGCCCCCGTGGCCTCCCCCACCAGCCCCTTTGGATAGGGTCTGAGCTACCAGGCTGCACCCAGGCACCCTTGCACGGCTTCACTTTGTGGCCCACTCCTTGCAGGCTCCTCATGTTTGTTTTAAATCAGGGTTATCAAGACACAACTCACATGCAACACCGTTCGTGCTTTTAAGCATACTGTTCAGGGTGCCTGTGTGCTGTCTCTTCTGTCGCGTCTGACTCTTTGTGACCTCGTGGACTGTAGCCCACCAGACTCCTCTGTCCATGGGATTCTCCAGGCAGGAATGCTGGAGTGGGTTGTCGTGCCCTCCTCCAAGGGATCTTGCCAATGCAGGAATCGAACCCATGTCTCTTATGTCTCCTGCCTTGGCAGGCAGGTTCTTTACCACTGAAGTGAAGTGAAGTGAAGTTGCTCAGTCGTCCGACTCTTTGCGACCCCATGGACTGTAGCTCACCAGGCTCCTCCAGCCATGGAATTTTCCAGGCAAGAGTACTGGAGTGGGTTGCCATTTCCTTCTCCAGGGGATCTTCCTGACCCAGGGATCGAACCCGGTCTCCCACATTGCAGGCAGACACTCTACTGTCTGAGCCACCAAGGAAGCTCTTTACCACTAGTTCCACCAAAATGTATATTGTGGCAAGACCACAGCACAGTCCAGATGTAAACCTTCCCCCCATAACCCAGGAAACCCCGTCATTCACTCCTCTGGCCCCTGCACCGCAGGTCTGTTTTCTGGCCCCCTGGCTTCACTTGGGGGAAGCACTCATCGGGAAGGCCCCGCGTCTGGCGTTGTTCTCTCAGCACGCTGCTGTTGGTGCCGTGTCGTGGTCGAGAGTGGGGTCCTGTGGTCGGGATGCGCCAGCACTCATGTGTCTGCTCACCCATCAGTGGACATCTGGGCATTTACTCTGTGTCTTCGTCCGCCCAGGCTTCTGTAACAGAGCGCCCCCTCCCCTGGGGGTTTAGACAACAGACGTCCATTCCTTTCCACCTGGAGGCTGGAAACATGAGAGCAGGTGCCGGCCAACCGGCCACTGGTGGGGCTGCCTCCTTGCTGTGCCCTCTGGTGGCTCCTTTGTGCACTCGGGTCTCACCTCTCATAAGGGCACGAATCCCATCGTGGGTGCCCCACCCTCGTGACTTCATTGAACCCACATCACCTCCCACAGGCCCCACCTCCATACACACCACTGCCCTGGGGATCAAGGCTTCAGTGGGTTGAATGTGAGGGGGACAGAGATGTTCCATCTGCAGCAGCAACTCAGGATGCCCCTGTGAAGTCCAGGGGGGTGAGTGGATGCCCAGGGCTGTGCCGTCAACTCCCCGCTTCCTTCCACAGCCCAGGGGGCAACAGAGTGGGCTCTCCCTGCCCGCCTCTCTCCCCTCTCTGGCTCCTGGAGAGACCGGGCCCGCGTGCCCTGAGGAAGAAGTGTCTGGGCCCTGCAGACCTGTCTCAGCGTCAGGGCCGACCTTGGCTGGAGATGCGCCTTTGTCCCTGCCGGAGCCCCGTGGCCAGCTCGAGTAATTGGATTTTAATGAAACGGATGGGGGTGCGGGAGCAGTTCACCACCCTGGCCTGCACCGAGGCCCTGCAATTAAACCGATTATGTCTTGAGAGTCAAGCTGTCTGACTCCGCATCCCTAATTTGGCGGTGCTGGCTGGCCCTGCCAGCACGGTTGTTTATTTATTTACCCAACTTTCGCGAGCTGGGACGTGCCAGGGGGCTGGGGTAATTAACGTGGGGTGGTGAGCCGGGATCCGGGCTCTGTGTGTTCCCACCCCGGCCACCCACCTCTCCCTCCATCCACAGCGTCTGGGTCCTGGTGGCTGAGGGAACCCCTGGGAGACTAAAATACTGATGCACGCCCCCACTGCTTCCCTAGGGTCGTGATGGGGTTAGTTTGGGCTGTGGCCAGGCCATCAGGAGTTTTTCAGAGTCCCCCAGGTGAGTGTGGCTGGCAGCCCCCAACCTAAACAGACAGATCCTTCTGGAGCTGCCGCCCTCCCTGGACCCACTGGGCTCCAGTGGACGCAGGCGGTCCCCACGTGCAGGCTGTGGTCGCCTCCTCCTCGCGGCCTTGTGGAATCCTGGAGAAGGGTTTGAGCACAGGGACCCTCGGTGTAGACATTGCTGGAGAGAAACGTCTGGTGGGCAGGACGCTGGATGTCTCCCAGGCATGGGGCTCGCCTTTTCTCTCCAGTTTACACCGGGTGCCCTCTTTGCTCCAGGTGCTCTGTGGTGCCAGGCGGGTGGAGACCCCTTCGTGGGGGCTGGGGGCCGCTCGGTGCCTCCACCCACCGGTGGGCACCAAGGTCTTGTCTGGAGGCCTTTAACTTTTTTCTGGGAGTGTGTTTTGGCTGTAATTCCCTCCCTTGCCTGTGTGTTTCAGGCTTTGGGGCCCCCCAAGAGGTGCCCCAACGCTGCTGGTGATTCTGGGCAGACCTTGGCTCAGAATCTCGGACAAGGCACAAACTCCTGGGCCCCCTCTGTTAAGTGGAGGCAGTGGGTTGCCAACCGCAAGGCAGCTGCTCTGGTCCCCACACTGGGTGAATGTTGTGGATTTGGGCATCAGCACGGCTGATGGGGTGAAGAGAAGCTGTTTGGGGAGCTCTGCAGTTAAATCACTGGGCGGGGGACTCTGGGCAGCTCTCCTGCCCACTGCGTCCCTTCCTTCCCGCAAGCCCCTCACCCCCAGAGGCTCACTGCACTGTGAGCCATCACCTGTGCAGGAAGGCTGGGCCCTGAGCTCCGGCTGTGCTCCAGGTGTTGTTAATTACCATGAATCCGGAAGGCAGGGGAGGCTGCAGGTAGGGCTGGCCGCTCTGGAGCGAGCAGTGGGGGTGGGGGCTGCTCCATGAGGCCTGGCCCCTTTAATTAGGGGTGAAGTCGGTGGGTGGCCATGGGGCTGGTCTCATCAGGGTGAGTCCTGGAGCCCCAGCTCTCACTGCTGGGGTTCCCTGTGTCCCTCAGTCCTCAAGGCGGCCCCCAGGGCTAGGCTCAGACAAGGCAATTCCGAG
The DNA here is from genome assembly GCF_027580195.1 of Bos mutus. NCBI lineage: Eukaryota > Metazoa > Chordata > Mammalia > Artiodactyla > Bovidae > Bos > Bos mutus. Next base: position 51,166,610 of record NC_091634.1, on the reverse strand, counting down.
CCTGGGGTCTGGGGCCAGGGAAGGCGGGGGAGGCTCTTGCCTTTCTTGTGAGTGACTCTGCCCAAGTCCTTCTCCCTCTTGACACCTCGTTGTCCTCATATGCAAAGTGAGGTCACGCCCACCTACCTGACCTGGAAGATGCAGATCTATTTGAGGGAGGCCTTAGGGACAGTCCCACCTGCTTGGTGCCCTCTCCGAAGTCCACTGGCCCTCAGAGCCTCTCCATAGCTGCCCAAGGACCCTCGCCTAGAGCCCGGAAGCCCTCACAGTCGGCTCTTGCATGGCAGGAGTCAAAGCTTGCCACCCACTCCTCATCCTGGGCTGAAATGCTTGTCCCCCAGCCCAGACGCAGGTGACTTCATGGGTCAGGCCTTGCTCTGTGCGCCTTACAAACCTGTTTGAAGTCGTGTTATTGTCACTAACCCTGCAAGGAGATGCTTGAAAGCATCCTCATTTTTTCAGATGAGGAAACAGACAGAGGCTGATGTCTTGCCTGGGGATATACATGGTTGTTAGGGGACAGAGCTATGATTTGAACCTAGGTATCTGGCTTTCCATCTGGACTCGGCTTACCCTGGTCAGGTCCATTGGAGGCCAGCGTCTCTTGACTTAACTCAGGCGTGGCTTCCAGGGGGGTCCCTGAAAGGCAGGACGGTGCCTTGGGAGATGCCGTGCGCCAGCCCCACAGTGTGGCGGGCAGAGGGAGTCCGCCCCCTCTGTGTCTGGCTTGGAGCTGATGGACGTAGCATCGTGACCAACCAGTGAGGAGGTGTCCAGGGAGGAGGGGGCATTCCCGGAGGCAAGGACCCACGGAGAGCATGAGCGCTTCCCATTGTATGCCCCAGAATCCCCAAACTTCAGCAGTCCACATGGCGTGAAGTACAGGCCAGCGTGGTGGGGACCCCCGAACATCCCCAGGGACCCTGGAGACGGGGGTGGGCGGGGGTGTTCTGCCTTGTGTGTGTGTCTGAGCCTTGAGGTGGCTCAGCGGCATTCAAGGCAGATCCATCCAGCATCTGTCCTTGGGGAAACTGCTGGGAGCAGCAGCCTGCGGGAGACTGTCGTAGGAAGCCGGGCCCTGGAGGGAAGACCTGGCCGTCGGTGCCCCTCTCCAGGGGAGAGCATGGGGCAGACTGCTGGCGAAGAGGACGCCATCCCGCCTTCCCTGCCTGAGAACGGAGCAGCCCCTTCTCTGCTGTGCTGCAGGGTTAGAGGCTAAACGGGGCTCCTGGGGCCTCCTCCCAGAAGTCTCTGGGAAACAAGCCTAGGCAGCGGGGGTCCCAGGCTGCCCGCCCACCCAGGACCGCTGCAGAGGGGAGCCAGCGGCCCCTGCACCCTCGTCTTTTCTCTGATCCCAAAGAAAAGGCCCCTTGGTTTGCCCCTGGGCCCCGGGAGTGTGGTGCCCACAGCCAGATAGGGGTGGGGAGGGGGCAAGGCCCTGTGAGGTTTATCTGGAAAAGGTCAGGACCCCAGACTGGGCAGGACTGGGAGTGGGGAGGTACATCCCCCCTCCTGAGGCAGGAAGCAGGGCAGAGAGGCCACAGCTGCTCATCGCGAACTCCAGGAATTTGGCATGGCCGGGGTGAGGCCTCTCTGACCTGGGCTGAGGACGCAGTCCGTCTTGGGTTTCCCTCCCGTCCCCTGGAGGGTCAGCACCACAGACCTCATCATCTCCCTCCCGGGGATGAAACGTGCCATCACCCCTGGCCTGGCAGTCCCTGCATTCTGGGCATGTAGGAGGTGGGATCCTCACCCAAGGACCCAGGCCACCAGCACTTGTGAGCCGGCCAGCAAAGTCCTGACACCCCAGGAACAAGACTTGGGGGGTTCTGCTTTAACCCCAAGGGGGACAGATATGGGGGCCCAGGGAGCTTCCCTGAGTCCCCTGAGCCCAGAACGTAGGACCTGAGACTTGATGCTTTCCCTGGTTTCCCAAGAACAACGACGATAATAGCAACAAACGTTTATAAAGGACTGAGCAGACCCTGCCCTACACCCCTCCTGTGCCTTGCCTCCTCTAGCCTGTGACAGGGCCGTGCTGTTGGCCCCATTTACAGATGAGAAGGCTGAGGCCAAACCCTCTGGCTCCTGTCTCCAGAGCAAGGTGGTATTCAGATTTGCTTGTGTCGTTTTCTGTCCTTTGTTCCCAGGCCCCAGGGGGGTTTGGAGACTTCCTTTTTGCCCCTATATGTGACACCATGACTGTCTCCTGCTGGCTTGGTGGTTTCTAGTCATGCCTGTAACTAACAGACCCTGAAAGTATGGCGTCAGGGCAAGTCTGGAGGTGGGCAAGTTACAGCCAGGTGATGACCCTGCCTATCCCAGCACTGCCCTGGGCTCTCCTTTGTCCGTCTGTGAACGCTGAGTATCAGTCATTTACCCCTTTGAACTACTGGAGTCCCTGTCCTTCCTGGGAGGTTGTGCTCCAGTCTGTGCCCTTGGAGGGGAAGGGAAGGGAGGACTGTCCCCAGGAAAGGAATTTGGAACTGGGAGGGCAGAATTTGGGAGGCAGCAGCCTTCCCTAGGAGAGCCACCACCAGCCCATTCGGGCCTTTTGTGCAAATCAGAAGGTGCCTCTTCCTCCAGGCAGGCAGGACCCGCTCCAGGTGTGTTTCATGAGCAGAGCAAGGGCTCCGTTTCAGCAACCGTGTGCCATTTCATCCAAGCGCAGCAAATGACTCGAGCACTATACTGGGTGCCCTTCTCCCGGGTTCCTGTTGGCGCCCATCACCACCCCCGACACCCATTTGGCTGCTGGTGGCTCGGAGCACAAACCCCCTCACCCCACCCAGCATTCTTTCACCCTGGGGGCACCAGAGTGCTCGTCTCCACTGCCCTGCTTTGTGTCTTTGTGCCCATGTGCTTAGTGGGCCTTCTCTGGGATCTGCCAAGGGGTGGTTTAGAGACGGTGCGTTCTAAGAGCACATTTAGCCCAGTGTGCCCATTGTACAGATGAGAAAACCGAGGCCCTGCACGTTAGTGTGACGTTGAGTGAGTTGGTTGTTTTTCTTCCTCTTTTGTCTTGAGACCTGGCCGTGCACAGGGCTGAACCAGCATTCACCTGTCTGTTAGAGAGGACGGTGCTGAAGCCCAGGGCACTCACACAGGGAGTCGGTAGCCCTGCTGGATCCAAGTCTATACTCCGGTGTCTCCCAGCAGCTTCTCAAGGAGTTCCCACCAGGCAGCAGACCCCACAACTCCCTGGGATCTGGTTCTCTTCCCTGTGGGACACACACAGGGCACAACTTCACCTGGTTCCTGGCCTGGGGGCTGGTTGTGCCCAGGCTGGCCCCACCAGGGATAAGCATGGGCAGCCCTCCTGCCATCAGCAGCACGAGGGCAGTGGGGTGCTGCCGCCCCCTCGGGGTGCCTGCCCAACCCCGGCTCCCTCCCAGCGCACACCCCTGGACCTGGAAGCTCTTCCCCCACGCCACTCTTGCCTGAAATGCCAAGTGCATTCAAGGTCAAATGTGCTGGCTTGGGGGGAGCTGGTGGCCCCATCCTTACTGCAGCTGCTCCCAGCTCTGGCTGCACCCTGGGCCCACCTGTTTTCTAGAAATATTACTGCTTCTGAGCCAGCTCCAGAGATTCTGATATGTCTGGACCAAGGCAGGGCCCCAGGCCGGTATTGTAAAAACTCCCCAGGTGATTGTTCTCCAGACATGAGAACCACCCTCACACGGATACCCACGCCCATGGGAGGGCCACTGGTCTAGTCAGATGTGGAACCCAGGCGTTTGCTAATCTGCTGGACAATGGGAAGAAAGCCCTGGGTAAAATGCAGTGTCCATTCTCTGTAAAGTCACGTAAAGTCCAGGGCTTAGTTTCAAAAAGCAAACTGATGAGCAGAGGATGGGGAACTTGGTGGGAGGTGAGGTGGCCTTGGCCATCCCGGGGTGGGGGTGGGGGGCGCGGGTTGGGCAGGAACCAGCAATGACTTCTCCTGCTGTCGTCTTTGGAGGCGCTGAGAGTGGGAGGGGGGCTGGAAGAGGTGGAGCGCACACGCGTGGTCATGGGCCTGCTGCCTCAGGAGGATGAACTCTCAGGAGGATGTTGATAAACTGAGGAGCAGTCCAGAACCCCAAACTGTGATGGGGAATGAACTAAGGAAACCAGGGGTGGCGTGGGGATGGGGTGAGAGTCTGTCGGAGCAGAGGAGACTCAGGGGGCCCCTAAAGTGGGCTGCTAGTGAGTGTCTGGGGTCAGATGACAGATGGGGAGGGGCTTGGCCCGGGGTGGGGGTAGGAGTTCCCAGACTTCAGCTCAGCTGCAGAGCTGTCCTCACCCTGGGAGGGGTTCCGGAGAGGAAGGAGATTCTTCGGGAGCACCCTTGGGGCAAGCGTGGAGCTGGGCTCCCTGGGAATAGCGTTCGCAAGGGCACTTGCCTGCCCCCAGGATGGACTGGCCTAGCCCGGGTTCCTCAACCAGATGGCAGCGCTGCAGACGTGGGGATGGGTCACCCTCCGTGCGGGCCGTCCTGTGTGTGGCAGGGCGCTGAACAGTGTCCCTTCACCCGCAAGATCCTAGCGGCCCCTGCCCCCTGCACTGCAACCACCAAAGATGTCTGCTGATCTTTTCCAATATGCTCTGACCCGGGAGGGGGCAGGCAGAACCACCCCCACCCCGCCCCCGCCCCTGGCTCACTAAGAACCGCTGTCTTAGAACCACGGCTCTCTACCACGGCTACCCACCACGGCTACAAGTAGGAATGTCTTAGATGCTTTAAGAAATGCTGATGCCTGGGTCCATGCCTAGGGGCCTGATGTCATTGGCTGGGTCCTGCCCAGAAAACCTGGGGGTGGGAGAAATGGTTCAGATTCCCTTAGGTGGTTCACAGCAGCGTTTGAGACTCCATGGTGTAGACTGCATCTCACCAATTACCTGGGTGGTGGCTCTGAATAATGTCCTCAACTTAATTAGAACCACCTGGAATGCTCGGGCCAGTGTGGGACTCACAACCCTGAGTGTCCATAGGCCTCTTTAGGAGGGTTCAGAGCTGAAAGGCCCTGTCCAGCCAGCAAGGGACCTCTTGTGCCTCAGTTTCCCCCCAGCCTGCCTCCCAGTGCCGCCCCCCCCCCCGCCCCGACCCCCCCAGCCCTCCTCTTCCAGCTGAGTCTGGGCCTCTTGCTGCCCCCACACCCCCTCCTCGCAGAGACTTCCTCTCAGCCCCCACCCCTCCAGCCACTCCTGAGAGCCAGCCAGCAGCCCCCCTCCTCCTCTCCTCCCAGCCGGTGGCTCTCAGCGCCGGCTTGATTTAGTAGGCGTTGGAGGAAAGAGGCAGCCTGAAGAGTCACTAAGAGCCTGATGCTCGCCAGCACTTATCTGGAAAGGAGAGGCCAGGAGGGAGCTGGGGGTGAGGAGGGGCACACTGCTCAGCCCGGGGTTGGGGGGCCTGGCAAGCCAGCCTCTGCCGGGTTGTTAGCTCCTGGGCTACATGACACCCCCCAGCACACAGTGTGGGAGCTGCACCCCCTCCTTGTCACACCACCCAAGGGTGGAGCGATCGCCAGGGGAAGGGCAGGGGCTGCCCCTGCAGCTGCCTCCCGCTGGTGGGGCTCAGCTCCTGGCAATGCTCAGTCCAGGAGATCAGCGACCCCTGGGTTAGAAGAGATGTCAGGTGGGCTTAGAGGCTTAGCGGGAGGTGTCCCCTCGCTGCTGACTGACTGCTGGGGCAGAGGAGGGCCCCCTGCCTGGCCCCTCTGCTCCCCCTCCCGCCTTTCCGTTGTTCCCTGCCCTCCTCTCCGGAGCCGGCCCCCCGCTCCCTGTTCTCCTCCTCCCTGATGAAACATACAAAAGGAAAATGCGCCGGTGCCCAGGTCCGGGGAGCCCCAGCCTGCGGGATGGAGAAATGAAAAGCGGCCCCAATTAGAGGCTTTGGTTCTGCAAACTTGATGCTCGGCACTTGAACTGTCACGGCGGAGCCTTAATTAGCAGCGGCGGGGGAGAGGTCAGGAACAACTCAGCAGTCTTGACAAGCGCGTTATCAAGTGCAGGGGAGCGGGGGCTGCCCAGGGAGCGGGCGGGGCGCGGGGAGCGTAGGGGAGGCGGACGGTGGGGGCGCCGCTGCGCGCTGGAGGTGGCAGGGAGGAGGCGCGCGGCCCCAGCAGAGCGGGAAGGGAATAAAATGGTTGCTGCCAGGCGGCCGCGTAGCCACGGCCGGCGGTGCGTGAAGCCGCGGGCGAGGGGGCACGGGGTGCTCCCTGGGGCGGCGTGAGAAGCTGCTCCGTGTGACCCCCCGGGTGCCCTGGCCTTCCTCCCCAGGTCCCTGCATCAGGCAGGCGGACGCCCCCGGCGGCTCCTGACCCCCAGGTCCCCGGCCCCTCTGGGGCATCCCGCTGTCCCGTGACGCCCCTCGCCCTACTACTCCCCCCGCCCGCCCTTTCCACCTCCCTGGGACCCCAGCCCCCAGCGCTCAGCGGGCTGCAGGATCGCACGGGGCGCGTGGATGCCTCGCCGCTAGGTGACCCTGCGCCCACGCCGCGGGCTATGCGGGAAAGCCCCTCCTAGAGCCCCTCGTAGAGCCCCCGGGGGTCCCCGCGGCCCCCTGGGAAGGTACAGCATGCTCGGCTTGAAGACCTGGTCGGCCCTGCTCCAGAACCTCAGTAAGTGCCAACTGCCGCCTGCGGAGAGGGAGACTGGGAGGGCCTGGGATGGAACTTTCTGGGGCGCCGCCCACCCCGCCTGGCTTGCCGACCTCGGATCACCCCCAGGTCGTGCACGTGCCCCTAGGCCGCCGCCTGCCAGTTCCTCTTCAAGCCAACCGATTTATTTTTAAGTAGAAAAGCCCAATCCAGCCGGGCTGTCTGGCCTGCCTGCGGCACATCCATGGTCCAGCCCAGAGGCCAGGGCCTCCCCTGCAGATTCGGTGTGTGGAGGTGGCCGGCCTGTAGCAGCCTGGCAGGGGTCTTGCCCTTCAATCCACACCTGGCCCCTTGTGCCAACAGGAAACCAGGGGGGTGAGATCCAGGAATAACAAATGGGGGGTTCTCCCCCTCTTGCATGCAGGTGGGGAGCAAGGGTGGATTTAAAGGATCTTTCACCCCTCCTTGCCCCCCTCCCCAGACCATGCTAGCATGTCCCTGGGCCCCCCACCAGCTCTCCTGGCAGGGGAACTTGCTGGTGGTGTCAAGGTTGGGACCTCACAAGTTGTGAGAGGATGAACAGGTCACAGAGCCGCTGTGGGCAGTGTTGTCATCAGTCCCTGTCTGAGTCCAGGGCCCCCCTGCAAGCTGAGCCTGTGAAGGTGGAGTGGGTGGGGCGGGGGCCCCGAGGTCCTTGGCTGGAGGGCAAGGAGGTGTTGGGGGAAGGGTGGGGAGAAGGTAGCCGTGGACAGTCACTCTGGTTGCTGAGTACCTTCATGGGGATGTTAGTGACAGAGGCTGGTAGGGGGGGGCGGTGATGGTGGCTTCCACACAGCTCCCCCTCCTGTGTGAGGCTGGGCATCCTGACCTGCAGGCCTTTCCTCCCAGGTGACCCTAGGGTGCCCTCCTGCTCCCCACCCCACCCCACCGTCCTCACTGCTGGGGTCCCCCGGGCCCCTTCTCGCCACCTCACCTCTCTTCCAGCCCTGCATCTCTGTGTGTATGCATCTCCGCCTGTTTGAACGGAGGCTTTTAAAGCTTTTTGCCTTTGGAGAACTCGGGGAGGGGAAGAGTGGCTTGTGGAGAGGTCGTGAACAGCTGATGGTTACAGTGCAGTGGGTAGAAAGAGCTTAAAACAAATCCTCGGCTGTCAGATGTTGGCTTAGGCGGTTTCCCGAGCTCTCCTGGGGGGCCAGGTGTGGGGCAGCAGCTTAGAGGAAGGCGGAGGCTCTTTCCTTTCAGTTAAATGAACCTACAAAACTCCCGTCTCATTCAGGTGTTTGATCATCAGTCCTGTCTGCTGGCTTCCTCTGATCGCCCTTCCTCCTGGGGCTGGCGGATGCGGGGCAGTGGAGGCCCTGCCCTATGGGACCCTGGCAGCCCCAGGAGGCCCTGGCCGACTGTGTGCCCTTGGCCAGGCCACGTTGTCCCCTCAGACCTCAGTTTCCCTGGGATGTACGGGGGTGGTTGCCACTCGGATGTGAGCCCCCTCTGCCCAGCACACTCTGTCCCTGGCCTGCAGAGCGTGGATGTGAAGTCCCAGGCCTCACAGCAGCTTCAGGAGGAGGCCCGTTTTGATGGTGTCTTGTTTAGGCGGGTGAGGAAGTAGGGTCTGAGAGGTCCGGCTCGCTCCTCAGGGTCACACGGCTAGTGAGGCGGTGAGGGAGGGCGGCTGGAGCCCGGGCTGTCCCATCCTGGGCTGCGTGCCTGGTGAGCCGTCTCTGGGTGCTGGGCACCTCTTCCTCCCACCGCACGTGGTCCCTCTGCTCTGTAGCGGTCTCAGGCGCCCCAGCTGTGCCTTTGGGAGCAGCCTCTTTGGATTATTCCCCAAGCAGGGTGGACAGGGGCTGTCTGAACCCCATGGCCCCTTGCCACCAATGCCAGCACCCAGGGACCCAGATCAGGCTTCTCTCAGGAGATTCCGAGAACTTGAAAGGGTCCTGATGGTCTACTCTGGCAGCTGAGCCTGTCTGTCCTCGGGTCAGCTGCTGTGAGAGGTGGGGATGGCCCTTGTAAACCTTGAGAGAGAGGCAGGGGCAACACCTCTGCCAGTGGTGCAGACCTCTGGGGTGGCGCTGCGGGCATCATCACTCGTGCTTTTGCCAGTCAGCAAGGAAACCAGACAAACCATCTCCAGGTTTGCATGTACATCTTGCTCTGTTTGGAAGAAACATCACTGGAGACCCTCAGCTTAGAGGAAGAGGCAAATTAAGAAGTGGGGCTGGAGGACCTCCCTGGGGTCCAGTGGCTAAGACTCTGAGCTCCTAATGCAGGGGGCCCAGGTTCGATCCCTAGTCAGGAAACTAGATTGAACATGCTGCAACTAAAGTTCCTGCGTGCTGCCAGGAAGATTAAGATCCCCATGTGCCACAATTAAGGCCTGGTGCAGCCAAACAAATATTTTAAAATAAAAATAAATTAAAAAATAAAAAGAAGCGGGTCCAGGAATTCCTTGTTGGTCCAGTGGTTAAGACTCCGAGCTCCCACTGTAGGGGGCATGGGTTTGATCCCTGATCGGAGAACTAAGATCCCACATGCCGTGTGATGCAGCCAAAAGAAAGAAAGAAAGAAGTGGGACTGAGCAGGTGGCTCAATTCTACCAATTCTGATTTCAGCAGAGCTTCAGTAGCCAGGTGGGAATGCCGGCCCTTGCTTTGGACCGTAAAGGCTGAGTATCAAAGAATTCATGTTTTTGAACTGTGGTGTTGGAGAAGACTCTTGAGAGTCCCTTGGACTGCAGAGATATCAAACCAGTCAATCCTAAAGGAAATCAATCCTGAATATTCACTGGAAGGACTCTGATGCTGAAGCTCCAATACTTTGGCCACTTGAGGCAAAGAGACAACTCATTGGAAAAGAGCCTGATGCTGGGAAAGACTGAAGGGAAGAAGGGAAGAGGATGACATTGCTGACTTAACGGACATGAGTTTGAGCAAGCTCTGGGAGATGGTGAAGGACAGGGAAGTCTGGTGTGCTGCAGTCCATGGGGTCGCAAACAGGTGGACACAACTTTGCAACTGAATAGCAACTGCCTCTTACTGGCTGTGTGCCTTTGAACAAGACACTTAACCTCTGTGTGCCTCGATTTCCTCCTCTATGAAAGGCGGTTATAAAGCACTTGTTCTAGACAGTGTAACAAACTGCCCCAAGATGATGGCTTTCAGACAAGCCTCAAACCTCCCCTCTCCATATCTCTTAAGGGTGTTGGACTAAGTGGTTAGAACATGGAATTTGCCTAGTAAACGTTAGCACTCCCCACAGCTGGGTCCCAGAGAGATCCTTCACGTCTAAAGTGACACAGGGGGACCTCTCTGGTGGTCCAGTGGCTAAGACTCCACACTCCCAGTGCAGAGGGCCTGGGTTTGATCCCTGGTCAGGAAGCTAGATCCCGCATGTTGCAACTAAGACCCTGTGCAGACAAATAAATTTAAAAAATAGCATGACTCTGGGTGCCGGAGGAGAGCATGTGGTACCAGGTGTGGGAGGGTTTGGGGTCGCAAGCCCACCTGCTGCTGGGTTATCATTCCCTGTCTGCCCAGCCTCTGGTTTTCACAGTGACCCTTGACCTTTGATGTCTGCTCTCCCCCTTTCTGCCTGCGTCCTGACCTCCTGACCCCATCTCCTCCTTTGATAGAGGTCATCCTGGGAGGGTGCCTCTCACTACCCAGGCTCCATGTGTCTGTGTTCAGGGGTCCTGGGGCCACAGGAATGGGCACAAGCCAGAGGGATGTCTGGAGGAACAGGAGGAACCCAGGAGCAAACATGTGGCCTTGGACAGGCACTTCCCTTACTGAGGCTCTGCCTCCCCAGCTCTATGAGGATGGACTAGACAGCTCCTCCCTGGGCCGCCACACCTGTGTCATGAGCTCAGGGACCCACTCATGTCTGGGGGCAGGTGGGTTGAGCCACATCAAGGCCAGCAGCCCTTCTGAGCCCATACGAGGACCCTATCCATGGCCTGGCCTCAGAGCTTCCAGCCAAGGAACAGTTCTCTACATCTCTGCTCCTATTTCCCCCTGCTGGCCATGCTGGCCTCGAGAATAGTAACTGCGTTTTCCCATCTACTGACATCAAAGAGTGTCAGCTCTGCAGACTTTCCTGGGGGTCCAGTGGTTAAGAATCTGCCTGCCAATGCACGGGACACAGGTCCAATCTCTGGTCCAGGGAAACCCCACACGCCATGGAGCAACTGAGCCCGTGCGTCACAACTAGAATCCACGTGCTGCAACTCCTGAAGCCTGTCGACCCTAGAGCCTGTGCTCCGCAACAAGAGAAGCCACCACACGAGAAGCCTGCAGATAGCAACTAGAGAGCAGCCCTTGCTGGCCACAACTAGAGAAAGCCTGCACACAGCAACAAAGACCCAGCACAGCCAAAAGTAAATACTAAAAAAACAGGATGTGCGCTCCAGAAAGGGTGATGCCCGTGTTAGCGTGCTGGTGACATTGTGAGTCAGTGTGCTAGGGTGAACGGTGTCTCCCAAGGTTCATGTCCACCTGGGAGCTTGGAGCGTGACTTTATTTGGAAACATGCATGTAGTTAAGGACCTCGAGGTGAAATCGACCTGGGTTAGGATAGAGTCTGAAGTCCAATGACTGGTGGTGTCCTTATAAGAAAAAACAAGAGACACGAAGGCTGTGAGAAGGTGGAGGCAGACACTGGGGAAATTAGGCCACAAGCCAAGGACACCTGAAGCACCCAGAAGCTGGAAGAGCTGAAGGGAGATCCTTCCAGAGCCTTTGGAGGGATGGGGACCAGCCAGTACCTAGAGTTCAGACTTCCGGTCTCCAGTACTATGACAAACATTTCTGTAGTTTCTAGCCCCCCAGATTATGGTCATTTGTTATTGCAGCGCCAGAACACTAATACACCATCACAACTCCCCTTATGTATTCTTTAAATATATTAAAAATACCATCTAATGCTCCTCTGAAGACCCTCCAGTGTTGTGGGATGGCTGAAAGGATACTAAACCTGACTTGGGGGGCCTGTTTCCCAGTGCCCTGGACCTCCCTGGCCTCCAGGTCAGGTGGGAGAAATGAGCTGCTCTGCCGGGAAGAAAGGCCTCCAGTCTGAAATGGGTGCAGTAGACGACCAGGCTTGGCCCAGCAGCCGCCCTGTGTCACCTGTCTGCAGGAGGCAGGGACGCCCAAGGGCAGGCAAGACGGGGAGAGGAGCCGGGCCGTCTCGGTCACTCTTGCTCATCCCGGCCTGGGCCTGAGATGCCGCCACCTCCTCTGCCCCCGGGTCCCCCCTCGGACTCACTCCAGGGCAAGGCTCACAGGGTCCGCAGGAACCCCCCGTCCACTATCAAGTTCAATAGTTGACCACCTCCCGCCTTCTTCTAGAAGGTCAGCAGTGTAAACTAGCCAGTCTGTACCCTGGTGTGTTCCCAGCACCCAGAACATGCTGGAACCCGTAGGCGCCCGAATCCTTGACTGCCTTGAAAGGCCCTATGTGGCCGGCGGGTGCCTGCCTGCCTGCCTCCTCTGACCTGACCTCACCTCCTGCACACTCAGCCCGCGGCATCTAGCTCATGCCTGTCCCAGCAGCCATCCAACCAACTGCGTGTGGCCCCCCGGGGCAGACATGGAAACTGAGCCCTGAGCAGGTCAGGACTTGCCCAGGCAGGCGAATGGGGACAGAACCGGGATCTGAGCCTCCTTCCCAGGGGAAGTTTCCACCTGGGGCCTGAACCACAGCACAGCCCTGTCCACCCAGCCCCTGCATCTGGCAATGCCCTGGATACTCATCGCCTCTTGTTGGGATGCTGAGCTCATTACACTGGTGACCCACACCCGACAGAGCCAGAGTCTCTCAGGGCAGAAGAGCAGTCCTGCCCATTCTCAGGAGCAATGGGGGCCGGGGAGGACCACTGGGCCTCCTTGGGGAGGACCATGCCTCGTTCCTCGGGGGTGAACGAGTGAGCAGGGCCTTTGGCCCCCAAGCTGCACCGCCAACCACCAGTGTGGAGAAACCCTGGTGACCCAGTCAATGTTTCTCTTGATTAGAGACAATTAAAACAGTGTGACGGTGGCAGTTTGGTAGCTTTTTTAGGAGAAAGCAGAGAGCCCAAACGGAACCTAAAAAAATAAAATAAAACTGAGTGAATTTTTAATAGCGATTATCTCCTGACACATAGCGCGTTGCCATCTGGCAGACACACAAGCCCATTGAAGCTTGAGGCTGGGGAGCAGGGAGAGGGTGGCAGGAGGCGGGGGGGAGGCGTAGGGTTCCTGCCCAAGGCCCAGAGCAAAGCGCTCCCTCCGTGATGGCCCCTGTGGCACCTCGGTGAGCCGGGCCACATTGGAGGGACTCGCCTGCCCGCCCTGGGCTTTCTCAGCCTGGCCCCCTCATCTCAGAGGCCCCCCACTCTGGGCTGACTCGAATGGAGGGGCTGGGGTCCAAGCATCTCAGCCGATTGTGGGGTTCGTTCTTATTTTGTGCCACCCGCCGGCCCCTCGGGTCAGTTCTTCGGCCCACCGCATGTTAGATGTCTGCTTGTCCTGGACCCGGGATGGGCCTTGATGGCTCAGGGGTGAAAAGCGTGTCCCTGTCACTTCAGGTTGGGGAGAAATCTTCCCGAGTGGTTACACCCTAAGGTGCTGGGGCGCTGTTGACATTCGGGGCCAGATGCTTGTCGTGGGGGCCGTTCTGTGCGTTGCTGGCCTCTGCTGGCTGTGGGCCAGTAACAGCCCCCAGTTGTGATGACCAAGGAGGTCTCCAGACTCTGCCAGGGTCCCCTGGGTAGAACGCGGGGGCAAAATGATGGCCACAGCTCCGAGTAACTAGCACCCTGGGGCCAGCTCACCCTGTGCTCAGCTCACCCTGCGCTCAGTTGGCGTCTGAGAGGTGAGGGGCGTGTGGCCTGGGGAGGGGCCGGCCACGCTGGAGGCCCAGCCTGGTTGCAGGTCACGAGGGACCCAGTGTTCCCCGGTCAGGAGCATGTGTTCCAGGCAGCGAGTGATGGAAACAGCGTACGTCACGCTGTGCAGCTGTGCAAAGGCACGGGCGAGGACCCGGTTATGACGCAGTGCGGGTTGGGGGGGCCCTGCCGGGGTAAGTTGGAAGATCAATAGCTGTCCTGGGGCAGCTGTGATAAAGCTCCACGAACTAGGTCCTAAACCAGATGTGTATCCTCTCAGTTCAGATCCCAGCTCAGGCCGTCTCCCTTTGGGGCTCCCAAGAAGAACCTGTCCCGCCTCTCCCAACTTCCGGCGCCGCCCCTCCTGGCTTCCTGCGTCTCCCCTCCTGGCTTCCGGCGTCTCCCCTCCTGGCTTCTGGCGGCCGCCTGCTCTCCTTGGCTTGTGGCCTCAGCCTTGCTCCGTCTTCACAGGCCTCCCTCCTCTCTTACACTCATTCTAGGACATAGGGCCACTCATCAGATAATCCAGGATGGTCTTACTTCAAGATCATTAATTACATCTGCAAAAACCCTTTTTTCCAAATAAGTCCACGTTCACAGGTGCCCAGGAGTCAGGGTGTGGTTGTATCTTGGGTGCCAGAGCTGGTTACACCGAGGCTGCGGGAAGCCCCGGGCAGGACGCAGAGGCACCTGAGCGGGGAACCTGCCTGAGGTGTCCAGGAAAACAAGGGGTGGGGAGAGTGGGGTGCACGTGCAGGGGTGCTGGAAACTGGCCTTTCCTGGGAGCGAGGTGGGAGCCTGTGAGGGTTCGGGCAGAGTGGAGCATGAGCCAGCCTCCCTTCTCCCAGGGTCCTCTGGAGGGTGGAGCACAGGGCAGGGAGAAGCCGGGGCCAGCGAGTATGAGTTCGAGTTCGTTGGTGGCCGCACCAGGCCGACAAGAGGTGGAGTCCAGCTGAGTCTGCGAAAGAGCTGGCCTCGGTGCAGTGGTTGTCTTCCCAAACAGCCCTCCCACCTCCGCCCTCTGCCCTCCCCACCACGTTGGCAGTTGTTGTTCGTGGGCGCAGGGAGGAGAACAGCTGGAGCTGCGAGGAGGGAGGCTGGTGGGGGACCCCGGCGGCAGGGATGCTGTGGGGCCGTGCCAGCTCCGAGAACCGGTTATCTCTGTCTTCAGGGTTTCCCACCGTTAGACCCGAGTGCCTGGTGCCGATGGCGTGACCCTGCCTCGCCGTCGCTCCCCCACCTCCCTCCGCGGCCCTTACCCGCTCTCTCCCTTCCTCTCCAGCCGAGAGGAAGCCGAGCCTCCAGCCCCAAGGGCTGCGGGAGCAGGGTGCTGTGAGGTCCACGTGTCAGTTTCCTAAATGAAAGCCACCTCTGCCGCTCCATCCTCCCATCCTTCCTTCTAGAAGGTGCTAGGCACACCCTTGGCACCCACGGACTCCCAGCTCGGACCTTGAGTCTGAATTTCACGGTAGTCTCCTGCTTGGCTCTTTCTACGGACGATTCTTCTTTATCTCCTGATTCAGCCGGGGCGACCCCACGTCCCCCTGTGCCACAGCTGATATGGTCCAGGGATGATCAATTTTAACTAGTCATAACATTCCCACGTTCCCGGTGGGCTCGTTGACCTGCTCAGGGGGGCGCAGTGACCCCTATCTGCTCTGCCCCTCTCAGACAAGTTTCAGCTTTTCTGCCTGACCCTTCTTCATCCCTGCCCCCACCTGCCAGGCCTGCAGCCTGGGGCCACTGGAAGTGGGAATGTAGCGGGGAGAGCTGCTGAGCCTTTAGTCAGTGCTGAGAGCCCCATGGGCCTGCACGGTGGGAGCGTGGCCACCAGGCCATCCGCGGCCAGGCTCCGACCGCTTCCAGGGGGGCTCTTCCTTCCTGGGGAATGGGCTGTTTCTGGCCGCATCTTAACTCCCGCAGGCCAGGCCACCTGCTGCCCTGTGGGACTCAAGACGGTGTCCCGAAGTGGGTGGGGGCCAGAGCCCGGGGTGCTGGTCTTTCAGCCTGCCGAGCCGAGGGAGACAGACTTCTGTCTGAGAACCCGTAATTACGCTGAGGAGTGATTACTTGTAATAATACCAGCCCAGCCTTCAGAGCTGGTTTATCTGTAGCCTGCTGTGGTCTGTGTGTAGAGACGGGCAATTTGGGGCCTCAGTAATCTTTGCTGCTGGGGCTGCGGGTCCTGAAGTCCTCTGTGACTTCAGGAGCCTGTGTCTGGGTGTCCAGACCTGTGGTTTCCCCAGCGGGAAGCTTGCTCAGGAGGGAACAGGGCATCCTGCCTCTGCTGGGAATGGAGAGGAGACAGGAGCCCAGTGGGAAGTATTGCTCTTGAGGCCTGTGACTGTTCCTGAGAATACGAAGGGCTAGGAACTTCCTGGGGGGGGGGGGGGTCCAGTGGTTAAAACTCCACACTCCCAATGCAGGGGGGTGGGGTTCGATCCCTGGTTGGGAAACCAGACCCTCATGCCTGTGTGCCACAACTAAGCCTTAGCACAGGCAAATAAATAAATAGATATTTCTTATACAAAGGCAACATGACAGGCTTCCCGGGGCCTGGAGTGCCTGGAGGGGGTCCTTGGCAGTCTGGAGGACCCATCAGGGTTGGGGTGATGTTCAAAGACTGCAGCCGCTTAGGGGCTGGCCTAGTCTTCGCTCCTCCTCACCTTCCATCCTCACACACACATCTGACCGTCCCAGATAAGGTGAGCTGTGCCTTCATCCCTACCCCGTCACAGCCTGGTGGGGACATTGTATGTGTTCGGGGTGCAGGACAGAGCAGGGGGATTTCCATTGTCCCAGACATTGGTCCTAGAGCTGCCAGTCTTGCCTTCCGTTCCTGGGTCTGGCTTCACCAGGCGTTTTTAGCCCTTTATGTTCCCGTTTGCCTCACAGCCTCCGCACACGCTGTTCCCACCTTCTCTATTCCTTGCTGACTACAGCTTTTCCTTTGGGTGGAGGGTTTCTTGGCCCGTTTCCTGGGACTCCTTGGTGTGGATGTGTTGGCATGACTTTGTGGTTCCAGGTGTCCTGCCGAACTGGCCTGTACCAGGGCGAGGACTAGGTGGGTTCTCTGGCTCTGGAGTCCAGGAACACGTATGCAGGAAGTGCTCAACAATGATTCTGGAGAAGTGTTCTGTTTTATGTGCTTCCCACTCTTTCAGTTCAGTTCAGTTGCTCAGTCATGTCCGGCTCTTTGTGACCCCATGAACCGCAGCATGCCAGGCCTCCCTGTCCATCACCAACTCCTGGAGTTTACCCAAATTCATGCCCATTGAGTCAGTGATGCTATCTAACCATCTCATCCTCTGTCGTCCCCTTCTCCTCCTGCCTTCTATCTTTCCCAACATCAGGGTCTTTTCAAATGAGTCAGCTCTTCGTATCAGGTGGCTAAAATATTGGAGTTTCAGCGTCAACATCAGTCCTTCCAATGAACACCCAGGACTGATCTCCTTTAGGATGGAGTGGTTGGATCTCCTTGCAGTCCAAGGGACTCTCAAGAGTCTTCTCCAACACCAAACTTCAAAAGCATCAATTCTTTTGCGCTCAGCTTTTTTTAATGTCCAACTCTCACATCCATACACAACTACTGGAAAAATCATAGCCTTGACTAGATGGACCTTTGTTGACAAAGTAATGTCTGTGCTTTTTAATATGCTGTCTAGATTGGTCATAACTTTCCTTCCAAGGAGTAAGTGTCTTTTAATTTCATGGCTGCAGTCACCATCTACAGTGATTTTGGAGCCCAAAAATATAAAGTCAGCCACTGTTTCCACTGTTTCCCCATCTATCTGCCATGAAGTGATGGGATCAGATGCCATGATCTTAGTTTTCTGAATGTTGAGCTTTAAGCCTGCTTTTTCACTCTCCTCTTTCACTTTCATCAAGAACCAAAACTGAGATCTTCCCCCGTGTGCTGCTGCTTGTGAACTCTGCCCTCCCGGCCGAAGCCCGCCTTCCTCCTGGGTCAGGCCATTCGCCGAGTGGGCCCCTCTACCCGCCACCCCCACCCTGTCCTCATGCCTGCAGAGAGCCTCCCAGGCCCTTGGCAGTCACTTGCGAGGCACAGGATAGGCTTCAGGGATTTGGGTTTTTTAGCGGTTTTATTGAGATATGGTTTGCATACCATGAAAACCACCATTTTAAAGTGTACAAGCCAGTGGTTTTTGGCACAATCACAGAATTGTGCAACCACTGCCACCATCTCATTCCTGAACATTTGCATCACCCCACGAAGAAACCCTGCTGTCACCCCCCTCCCCAGCCCCTCACAATGAGCAATCTACTTTCTATCTCTGTGGATTTACCTAGTCTGGACGTTTCCTGTTAATGGAATCATAAAATTTGGAGCTTTTTGTGTGACTTCTTTCACCAAGCATCGTGTCCTCAAGGTTCATCTGTACTGTAGCGGGAGTCAGCGCCTCACTCCTTTTCACAGCTGAGTAATATTCCAGTGTGGGACCACATTTTGTGTACCCATGCATCCGTCAGTGGTGTTTGGGTAATTGCCACTTGTCTCTTGTGACCAGTGCTGTATGGACACATGTGGACATGTTTCTGTGCAGGCGTATGTGTTCAGATCTCTGGCCCCCTGTGTGTAACTCGCTTGCTGCCTCCTGTCTTGAGGACTCCTTGTGGTGTTGAGTCCAGGGGGACAGCTGGGGGTGCCCAGCATCACGGCAGAGAGGACATTTCTCGAGTGTCGCTGTGTACCCTGTGCTGGCTCCAGCCTATTCTGTTCTCTGCTCGCAGTTCTCCAGGCCCCATTTCCTGATCAGACGACGGCAGGGGCTGGGGACGGCGCAGCAGAAACGGCGGCAGTGGGTGGTCCCTTTGGAGCGTCTCCTGTGTTCCTGGCCCGTCCCGAGCCCTCGGCTGAAATCTTTCACCTCTCACCCCTTCATCAGTGTGCAGACTGGTACTGCTCCCACCTGACAGATGAGGAGACCGAGGCAAAGAAAAACCAAGTACCTGCCAGCCACGGGCCTTCATGTCAGGACTGGAGCTGACGGTGGTTTGTCTCCAGACACTGCTGCCTGATCCCCAGCATTGTGCTGCTGGGGTGAGAGGTAGATGTGTGGACGGGGAGGGAGGGAAGTCCCAGGGCCCCACCGGGCTAGGTGAGGCCCTGCCTTTCAGGGCCTCTGTGTGTTGATTTTTTTACTGGGGGGGAGGGTCCCTTCTGCTGCCCCCATTCCTCAGCCCACCCTCTCAGGCTCTGCTGTTCCTGGGGCCCAGGAGGGCCCCCCCAATCCCAGCTGCCCTCCAGCTGATCAGCGCCCACTGCCTGTTCCTGCTCTGTGTGGTGTCTGATTGCCCTCCCAGGAGGGAGAGCAGGGGCCATCCGCCGAGGGGTGTCATTTTCACAGCAGGTGTGGCAGACAGTGGGGGCGGCCGAGGGTCCCCCAGAAGAGTGGGGGCCAGATTGGGTGGCAAGCAGCATCAGGGCCTGGGCCCCCCCAGACTGATTTTCTGCTTGGCACCCCCTAGCAGCCCCTCCCCGAGGTTTCAGCTTGAGGCCTAGAGCCCTCCACTTGCCTCCCTCGACTGCTGAAATAATAATCGTCCGGAGCAGCTGGGTTCCGAGCTGAGCGAGCACTGGCGGGTCCCCCAGGGAGTGGCACGTGCAGAAACCACGGGTCTCTGTCACCCCCCTCCCTGGACAGCGTGTGCTTGCCTCCGATCGGATTTCAGTCTTGCTCTTTGGCTCGCTCTTGCTTCCTCCCTGGGTCGAAGGGCCTCCTGCCTCGTTCCCGGCAATTTTCTCCTTCGCCATTCCACCAACTCCCGCCAGGCCCGACCCTGGCTCAGCCCCGCTGAGATCAGAGCCAGACTTGCTGGGTTCAAGTCCAGGCTCTCTTGCTGGCCAGCTGTCAGCTTCAGCATGTAGCTCAACCGCTCTGTGTCGTCAGTTTCCTTATCTGTCAAATGAAGAAAAATGGTACCTCTCATTTTGAAAGATTAACTGAGATAAACCACAGAAAGTCACACTGCAGCATCTGGCTCATGGTCATCCGTTCTGTTGATGGGAGAGGCGCAGCTCAGACTCTGAGATGGCCGGAAAGAGGTCGTGTTACACAGGTCGGGGACAGAGGGATGGGGTGCTTGAGAAGGCTTCCGAGGGGTGCATAGGAGTTTTCTTGAGGGATGTTGTTCAGTTGCTAAGTTGTGGCTGACTCTTTTTGACCCCATGGATTGCATGCCATACTCCAGGCTTCCCTGTTCTCCACTACCTCCCAGAGTTTGCTAGATTCATGTCCATTGAGTCGGTGATGCCATCTAACCATTTCACCCTTTGCTGCCCTCTTCTCCTTTTGCCTTCAGTCTTTCCCAGCATCAGGGTCTTTTCCAGTGAGTCAGCTCTTCACTTCAGGTGGCCAGAGTATTCATTTTGGTGGATGAGGAGGGGACCAAAGGAACTCTGACCAAGGAACTGAAGTTACATCTGTGTGGATGGGCTCCTCCTCCTTCCCAAGGGGGCGTGGATGAGAGGCTTTCAGCTGAGCTGAAATCCTGTCCCGTGCACAGGCCAAGGTTTGCACAATCAGTGCCTGTGTGCTGGAAGTGTGTGGTGTGGTCAGTTTCCAGGAGCTGAGATGAGCTGGTGAAGACAGGGCCTGGCAACCTCTCTTCACCTTGATGCCGCCAATTCTGCGGCTGGAGCCAGTAATGCCTCTTGGAGGGCCTCCGCTCTGTGTTGGCGCTTTGGGAGATGGAGCGAGAAGCACAGGAAAGGTGGGGTGAGGACAGCCTGTGCCCCGTGCTTCATCTGCACTGACTTCACTATTCTCACAGTGGCCAGAATGAGGAGGTGCTTCTGCTCTCACCCCCATTTCACGGGGGAGGAAACTGAGGTCCAGAGCTGTTACGTGTGATTTGCCTGAGGTCAACAGCTGGGGTGCGAGCTGGTCCCCCACTCCAGCAGTGTCCACACCCCTGGCCACTGTGCTTAGCAGCCGCTGCAGGACAGGCCAGCCCTCCACCTCAGGGCCCAGTGGCCTGGTGTCTGGTCCCTGACTGTGACCCCTGGGGTCATCTCACCCCAGGATTTCACATCCTCACCTCAACAGCGGAGCTGCTGTTGCTGACGACCTTTCTGGCGATTATGTCCATTCAGAGGCTCTGATGGTGGCAAAAGGGCTTTGTAAGCTATTAATGAGTGCCCGCTGGCTGCTGTCGTTGTCCAGAGGAGAGCAGCAGAGAGGAGGTGGGAGTGGCCCAGGGCCCCAACATGCCAGAACGCTCCACCCATGGGCTGCGTTTACTTTGTGGGGGGTGCCCTGGGAGGTGCTTGTCTCTGCTGGGTGAGAGGCAGGAGGGGCGTGATGGTTTGTCCCGGGGGAGGGGCAGGTATGGAGCTGGGCCTGGCTGGTGCCAAGCACGTGGATATCCCAACGGCCTGGTCTCCAGCCCCCACCTGCAGCACTGGCCCTGTGGGTGAATTTGAGTGGGTCCCTCCACCACTCTGCGCCTCAGTTTCCCCACCTGAGCCCTTGTGTGCTGAGGGGCTGGCAGTGAGGGCTGGGAGAGCCCCTGGGGCCGAGGGTCTGCCCAGGCCTAGTGCACAGGAACGCCCTGGAAACTTGTCCCTGTGCCTTTCCCCTTCCACCAGCCAGCGCCCGGCTCTGGGCCACTGTCCCCACCCACTTCGCAGGCCCTATGGGATCAGGTGTCCCAGAGGCGGCGGGCTGAGACCGCCAGGCCTCCCGGCCACACACCTGAGAACCCTCTGGCAGGAATGTTTGCTTAATTAATTGACTTTGCGAGAAGGAGCCTGTCCCCGAGTAAATCTACCAGCAGGCCCTGGTGCTCGCCGCCACCCGACGCGCGGATGCAAGACTAGACTTTAAATAAGGGTGCGGTTATTGTTTGAATAATTGAAGAACGTCGGGGAGACAGCCACCCACAGCTCACCGTCCTCCCAGCCGCGTCCAGCTGGCTCTGGGCTGCCAGCGGCCCCTCAGCCCACAGATGGAGGGGCTCGCAGACCTGGGTGCTGGTTGAAGCCCCCCAGCGGCCATCAGGAGAGGGAATCAATTGAGTGCCCCCATTTTCCAGGTTGGGAAACTGAGGCCGGGGAGGTTAAAGGGCAGAGCCCGGGCCTGGGATCCGGCGTCCTGGGCCTGGGGCTGGTCTTGCTTTCCTGAGACTGGAGGAGGTGGCCCCGCTTTCAAAGCCTCTCATGGATGTGACGTTGCACCCACGGAGGCCCACACATCCACAGGCAGTGGCAATGTCATGGGACACTGGAGAGTGTTTTGCATCACGCTGGAACAGAATTTCAAGTAAAGCCGCCTCATGGGCTCCCTGCTCTGCTGTTTGCTCCCAATCCTGTGGTGAGAAGGGCCAGCAGGTGCCCATGGGCCCTACACACTCCAGCCCCTGGCTGAACCCCCTCTGAGCAAGCTGGGCTCAGCCAACAAGTCTCAGGAGGGTTCGAGGCCGGGGTGCTGCCCTTCCCCTCCTGCTGGTGATCCACGGCTTCCTTCTGGATGTAAACTGTTTTTTTTTTTTTTTTTTAATTAGTTGTAAATTATCCCTCCAGAAACCAAACAGCCGTTTGAGCTGAAAGAGTAACTAGTGTGTAGTTCGGGGTATGCAGGCATGTCCTGGAGGGGCGATGCCACAGCTGGGGTGCTGACAGCTGACATGGCCCCATCCAACTTTAGACATGTCCACTCACCTTCTCATACTGTCAGGGGAGGGGGGCACTGCTACCTGCCATGTTACAGACGGGAGGCCACAGAGGGTGCATGATCCCCCTCCTCACGCAGCAGAGATAGGACGTGAGCCTGGCAGCCTGAACTGGAACCCAGCTTGTGCCCCCAGGGCCCCTTCCCCTGCAGCCAGCCCTCCTGCCCGCCCCGCCTCTCTGGGCCACCTTTCCAGCTCGTGGTCTCTGCCATGACGGCCGACGGGGGCGCCCCCTCCTCTGCCCCCTCCTCCCAGGCACAGCTCACCTGCAGCTGCCTGGGCACGGCTGCACCTGAGTCAGGCCCGAGGCATGTACCTGCTCACTCAAGCTTGATTCCTCAGCACCTGTCCTAGGCCCCTTGCCAGGGCACCCACCCCAGATGGTGCGGTCGGGCCCTTCTGCCACTGCACACAAAGGCAGGATTTATGGTTGTCAGGAAACCATCTGGAACATTCTGGGTGACATTCACGCCCCCACACCTCCCCGGACACGTGAGGGATAGCTGAGCCCAGAAAAGGGCACCCCAGGGCCGCCCACCCACGGTTCCCTGTGCCCTAGGGGCACCTGTTCTAGCCCTTGCTTTCCCCGCCCAGGACGGCCTAGGCCCAGAGAGGGAGGCCGAGGAGCCTGCAGTCACACAGCGGGGCAGGGCTGAGCTGCAAGTCTGGCCTTTGCGCAGCGGCTCTCACACCAGAGGAGTGGGTCTCTGTCCTCCCCTCTCCCCGGGCCTTCACCCCGCCTTCACAGCTTCTTGCAGCGCGGGGGAGGGGAGGGGAGGGTGAGCCGCCCGCCCGCCTCGCCTGGGAGGGCATCCTTCACCCGCAGCCCCGCGCCGCCTCCGCCGCATTAAGGACAGACGGATGACGGCTAATGAGCCTGCTCGCACCATTAACACCGGGGAGCCTCGCCGGGATTACCGCTCGCAGCCCGCCGGGGCCTGCTTGTCACTCTTGCGATGGCGCCGTGGCGGCTGGCGTGCAGCAGGGCGCCCTAATTGTTCCTGTAACTGAAGCCTCGGGGCCCCCTCCCGGGGACCTGCCCCACCGCTACCAGCTCGACCCTGAGGGTTGTGGGTCCCAGGAGCAGCTGCTGGCGGCCCTCCTGCCCCCCAAATATCAACTGAGAAGGGGAAGAGCCCCTCTTGTGAACCCCCCACCCTCGGCCTGGATGGAGGGCCGCCTCCCCTCCATGGGGGTGAGTCTTGGCTGAAGCCCCCGGGGGCTGGGTCGTGGCCCCTTTTACAGATGAGAGGGTGGTGAACTGCACCCACGCCTCAGCCCCCTCTCACACACGCACATAACACACGCTCGTAACACTCCCTACACACCCACACACGTGCACAGTCTCACACGTGCACACACGCACAGTCACCTGTCTGGGCACCTGTGTACATGCGAGCTTACCCTCACCCAGGGGTGCACGGCCCCTCCCCCAGCTTCCCCAGAATCACCCCTGCCCTCAGGGTAGCTCAGCTCATGGTGGTGTTTCTCCTCTCAGAGGATTCACGATTCTAAACGGATGTGGCCTCCCTCTGTGTAGAACCCTCTGTGGCTCCCTGTGGCTGCGCAAGGTGCTGATCGGGGGTGGGGGTGGGGGTCTGCCTGTGCTGACTGAACGCCAGGGGGCGGGGGGACCCCAGTACAGGGAGGGTTGTGGATCTGCTAGGACCGGACAGAACTCTCTGAGCGAGCCTGGCTCCCATCACTACAATGACCGTCAGCCCCACCCCCGGGAGAGTTCCCATTAACTCAGATCTAGTTTTCAACGCAGAAGGGGTGCGTTTACTTGGCCCTGGGAGCTGCACCTTCCTGCTTGTCCAGTAAGCTGGTCACACGCAGCTGGAGAGCAGTGGGTTGAGCGCTGCCCTTGTGGGCCTGGGTTCCAGGGATTGTGGGAGTTGCCCCGGTTGTGATGGGGTTGTGTCTTTTTCCTGGGTGAATTGACTTCATAAATGCTTACGGAGGGTTTGCGTGAACCGGGCAAAGCTGAGCTGGCTGCAGCCCACAGTAGCCTCCCAGTTCCTCCCATCTCATCTCCGTGTTACAGGGATACAGGGCCCAGAGAGGCCCAGAGAGGCGACATGCCCAGGTCTCACAGCTGGGGACGGCGGGCCAGGATTCAGATGCGAGCTTTCTGGCCCACTTGGGGATCCTTGTGCAGCCTTGAGCAGAGCAGAAGTTGGGGACAGGCACTCAGGGGGCAGGGCCGTGCCCTTGGGAGACAAGGGAGGTGATGTAATCGGATGTATCCTTGAGGTCTGCCCCGGTTCCTGACTCCTTGGAATTTCCTGAGTGAGAGGAGCATCCTTTGTTCTAACGAGGTGACTCTGTGTGGCCTCAGGGTGGGGATGGTCCCCAGCACCAGGTTGGGAAGATGGAGCTTTCAAGCCCCCCACCCTCACCCTCCAGAGAGTGAGTACTGGTCAGTCGTGGCTCTGGGACGAAGCCTTCGTAAATATCCCTAGTCTACAGAGTTCAAGAGCCTCCAGGTTGGTGGACATGTCCTGTTCAGGAGGTGACGTGGCTGCTCCATGTGCACCCCCAGGCCTCACCTGAGGTCTCTCTTCATCTGCTGTCCTGAATGGCATCCTTTACAATAGCTAGAAAAGTAAAGCGTCTCCTTGAGGTCCGTGAGCCCTGCTGGCAAACGACAGACCCCCGAGCAAGGGTCGTGGGAGCCTCGGATTTATAGCTGGTGGAGCAGAGGTGTTGTGAGCAGAGACCATCTCCCTTTAGGAAGTGGGGGCTGTGCGCACTCTGGCAGGGGGCCGGCCAGGTAGCCCCAGGGAGGCAGGGAACCTGCCTGACCTTGGACAGTCAACTTGTCCTCTGACTCTCAGCCAGCCTGGTCCCTGAGACCAGGGTGTCCGGTCCCTGAGGCCGGGGTTCCCGGCCTCTAAAGGGCTGTTGAGGCCACAGGGACCTGTCACCGATGCCCTCTGGGTCTCCTCGTCACTCCCCTCGGCCCTCTGCAGGACAGTGGCATTGGCAATGGGGTCAGGAAGCAGAGGCGGCCCCTCTGCCCAGCCCCAGAGGCTTCCATCAGGAGAGGAAAGGTGAGCCTGGGAGAATGGGCTCAGATCATCCAGGGAGCCAGTGCCCAGCCTCACAGTGCCCTCACAGGTGGCCCCCCGCCGTCTGAGTGAGGATGGAGGCAGAGGGTAAACGGAGCTGGAGCCGGAGCCCGCTTCCCGTCCAAGTCTGTCCTCCTGGAGGGCCAGGCTCCGCCCACCTCACTGTCCCATTGGTCCTTCTGACTGGTGTTTCTACACCAGTAGCCTCATCCTCTGAGTCTTTTCTCTGCTCCATTCAGCTTCTCCGCTCCCCTCCATTTATTAAACTCCTACTGTGTGCTTACACTTATGCTCAGCGTCTGGAGGGAGGGTGTAGGACCTGACCCCTGATCTCTGTGACTCATTCACTCATTCGTGCCCCAGATCCAGGGCTCTAGGCAGCGATAACCTCTAGGTAACTCAGGGTCTAGTTGAGAGAGAATTTTCTGAGTTACTCCAGTTCTTACAGCGTAGTGTTAAGCTAATGAGTTTGGTTGCCAAATGCTCACAGCTAAGGAGAGGACAGATGTACAAATGACTCAAATTCATGGTGGGAAATGCCACAAGAGAGCAAAGTATAGGAGGCTGTAAGAACAGACTTTCTAGAAGCCATGAATTTGAACTGGGGTTTTGAAGGATACCTAGGAGTTCTTGAGGCTGAAAACATAGAATGCAGTGTTCAAAACTGTGGAGGAGGGTCTTGTGGAAAAATTTGAGCAAATCAGGGAATTAGGCAAGGGCAAGAATGAGGGAAGGTTGGGGAGAGGTGAGTGATCTCTTGGACTTGAGGCAGGGGCTGGGCCTGGAAAATGTGTCATGTTTGGTCAGTGATGGGAGGAAAGGTAAGAATGCTTACGCCAAAAGCCTCCCAGGGGCTGGATTTGGTGTGATGGGAAATCAGCAGTTCTGTCTGCTTTCATTTGTTCATTCTTACCTTTTTTTTTTGGTGTTGATTCCTTTTGCCATGGTACAAGATGCCATGTGGAAATATGACTGTAGCACAGCTTTCCAGTAGAACTTCTGATGGTGGGAAACGTTCTGCATCTGTGCTGTCCTGTCCTAGCTACGTGTGCTTCTTGAGACTGAAAAATGGAATTTCAAATTTTATTTAATGTCAATCAGCTTGAATTTGAATTCCAGTCACTGCCCGTGGCTAGGGGGTGCTGTACTGGACAGCAGAGCTCTGGAGGGCAAATGAAGCCACCTTTCTGTCCCCAGCTACTCCACTCTCCGTCTCGATGAGCTCTGGAGCAGGGCTGATGGATTGTTCTGAACGACGACCCTGCAGGAAGGTGCTTGAGGTGTTCCCCACACTGCTCTCGCTTCTCGGTAGGTGCTGTGGGCTTAACCCAGCCGCCAAAGAAGCCTGCCAGGGAGCCAGGTGGCTTGTGGCTCAGGCACCCGTCTGGCCTCCGCAGGTGTTCAGAACAGGCTACAGAAGCCCCCGGGGAAGAGAGGCGGCTGACACACGCCCTCTGTGGGAGCAGGTGCAGCCCACAGACCCAGGCATGTGGGTCCATCGCCCTTCTGCGAGCCTGGCCTCCCTGGTTCAGTTACTAACCAGCCAAGGGCCCCCGTTAGAAAAGAACTGGGGGAGTTCCCTGGCGGGCTGTTGTTAGGACTCGACACTTTCACTGCCAGGAGAAGGCTGTGTGTGACGGGAGAAGATGGATTGGTGCAGCCATAAGCCAAGGGTGCCTGGAGCCACCAGGAGCTGGAAGATGCAGGAGGAAGGCTCCCAAGGCCCTGCCCAAACCCTGTTTCAGACCTCTGGCCTCCAGAATGTGAAAGAATGCATTTCTGTTGTTTGAGGCCCTGTCTGTGGCCCAGGCAGCACACAGAGGGTGTGGGGCGCGCCCCTGGCCTTGGCCTGCTGGGTGGCCAGCTGTTCCATTGGCTCCACCTGAGCTCCCCCCACAGGCTGGGGCTTCCAGAAACACCTCGTATCGTCCATCTCAGCTGGAGGAGACCAGCATGGCTGCCAGTCCTCATTCACTCAGGGTGCGTGCTCGGTCGCTCAGTCCAACTCCTTGAGACCCTATGGACCGTACCCCACCAGGCTCCTCTGTCCATGGGGTTCTCCAGGCAAGAATACTGGAGCAGTTGGCTATTTCCTTCTCCGGGGATCTTCCCGACCCAGGGATCAAACCCGCATCTCTTGCGTCTCCTGCAGGGCAGACAGGTTCTTTACCTCTGCACTACCTGGGGTGGGGAGCCTCTAATGGAAGGAGGGGGTTACCTGAGACCCAAGACACCCATCTGTCCGAGATTCTGCTCACTGATTTGCACCCGTTGACCTCAGTTTCTTCATCTGAAAAGGGGCCACAGGTTGGGGCAGGTGGTATCTGCAGAGCATCCATCCCAGCAGTGTCCTTGGAGGTCCAGATTATGAACTTGACCTTCCAGGCTCAAGTCCAGCCCCCTGAGATGTCCAGAGGCAGGAGTCGCTGACAAGAGGCAAGTGGTCTAGGAGACGGCTCTCAAGGCTGTTGCCATGGCACTGCCAGCCCACTCCCAGACCAGCCCCCCTCACCCTCCAGCCCTCGCCACCCTCTTGAAGGTGCCAGCCCAGCCCCGTTGGCCACAGAGGGGCACCCTGAGCGGAGGCGGCCACACACTGTCAGGGGCTGGGGTGCCCGACCTCGATCCCAGGGCCGGGCGGCAGCGTTGCTGACACCCCAGCTGTAGCTTGGAGCACCATATCCATCAATATAAGAGGAGGCTCAGTGCAGTAATAGCATGGGGCCTGCCGGGCAATTGATTTAAATCATTTTATAGAGAACCTATGTAAAATAAAAAGCCTTTAATCACATTTGTATCCATTTCCAGGCTCAGTAAATCAATTTGAATTGAGCTGGGTGCCACGGTTACAGCTGATTAGCGTGTGTATATATGGTCAAATTAATGCCGGCCAAGTCAGCCGGATAGTGCAGGGCCGTCAGCTCCTGCCTGGGCCTGCCCGCTCTCGCGGGGGCGGGGGTGCCGCAGGGCAGGCGTCTCTTCCCCTCCCTCTGGCCGCCTGGTCCCCCAGCTCTGCTTCCGGTGGGCCCTGTGGGTGCCGCGTGCCGCCCCCAGCCCACGAGCAGCATCTGTGCAGCCCATCCCCCGCTGAGCCTCAGGGGGGCCTGCCCCCCACCCCCACCCCCGATCACGCGGGCAGCGGGCGCTGATTGAGCCCTCCTCTGGGTGCACCCCTGGGCCCAGGAGGAGGGACCCTGGATCCATCTGCTGCTTGCCCGGTATTTGTGGAGCATCTGGGGCACGCTAGAGGTACACCGATAGAGGGCCATGCCTGCAGAGACAGATGATGACCCTGGTACATCCACGCGGGAGCTGGGGTTGGGGAGACGCAGGTGCTCCGGGGAGGAGCAAGTGGATGGGGAGGGCGGTGTCTGAGGGAGGCCCTGGGCAGAGGGAGCAGGCAGAGCTGAGGCTGGGGAGGGCTTCAAGGGGATGCGTGGGCATCCTTGGCGGGTTGGGCAGGGGCAGGCATGCCCCTCCGGCCGTGGTGCTGGGGGTGGGGACCAGGAGCAGAGGGGCCTAGCGAGGGAGGAAAGGAGAGAAAGGCCGAGGGGTCCCCTCCTCCTAGGGTGGGGTGAGCTGAGCAGGGCCAGAGAATTGGGAATGGGGGGCACACTGTGGCCTGGCTGCCTACAGCCCAGTGCCCCTCACTCGGGGGCACAGTCCCCGGCCGTGTCTAACAGCTCGGTGGCAGCTGTGGCCTGTGGCCCGTGTGTACAGGAGGGGCCCTCTCTCTCCCATGTCCTGGACCCCACATGGGTTGCCGGTTGGCTCAGGGCTCCCTGGGACATCTGGGGAATCTTTCTGCTTGCCCGGCACCCCTGACGTGGGGAGCTGACCCCTGAGTGGCAGCCAGGCCCAGAGAGAGCTGGCTGCCTCTGACCTTGAGGGCTGCACCCGCCCCGCAGAATCTGCGAGTGCCAGGTGGGCTTCACCAGAGCACTGGCTTGCCTTGCTCCTGCTCCTCAAAAGTAGCTTCTTGCTGGGGATGCTGGGATCTTTGTGTTTGATCTGAAAATAAGCTGTGTAACCCTTTAAAGGGTTTGCCGCTGCCCAGACAGGCCTGTGCAGGGGTCTCCTCTGTCCTGCCCCAGGGGGGTCCCTCATCCCATCCCACGAACCTAGTGGATGCCTGCCGTTCAAGTTCTGTCTCTCAGGTGGAGCCTTGCCCGTCTCACCTCACTGGTGTTTTCCAAGAGTTCCCACAACAGCAGCGTCATCAGTAACAGCTGACCTCGTCCTTAGGAAACGCCACCTCTGTTCTCAGGGCCCCGGCCCTATTAACTCATTTAGTACACTCAAAAAGTGCACGAAGCAAGATATTTTTATATCCTGTTTATAAAACAGAGACCCAAAGACGTTCGGTAACTTGCTTGAGGTTGCCCAGCCTGGAAGGGGCAGGGCCGGGATTCGAGCCCAGGAGGTTTCCAGGTATCAAGCCATAAATGCTGTGCCCCCTGCCTCCTGGTGGTGACGCGCACTTGGGCTTCTCCTCGGAGGACTCTGTCCCAGGCCAGCAGTGACATAGGACCTGAGGGTGCCTGTGCTGACGCTGGGCTCAGGCCACGCCGGTGCCTCCTCCAGGCTCTGTGCTGGGAGCAGGACACAGCGAGGATCCAGGTAGGCACCTGTGCCCGCCTGTGTTGGAAGGACCGGCCGTGCGTCTGACAACAGCGCACGGGTGATGGGGGGTGTGGGGGATCAGCGCAGTGGTGATGCGTAGTAAGAAGGCAACGGCAGCCAGGACAGAGGATAGAGAGCCTGGCGGGCTGCAGTCCATAGTGCTGATGTCAGTGGGGCGGGCAGGGGAGGGACTGAAGGAGACCAGAAGTGGCCGTGACCTTGAGCAGAGGCCGGCAGGAAGTCAGTGAGCGGGCCTGTGATACCCACCCGGGGAGGGTGCCCCAGTGAGCTGGGGCAGCATGTGCCAAGGTCGCGGGGCAAGCCCTTCCCTCAGCGCCTTCCCAGTAAACCGGGTTTCACATTTCAAATTTTCACTTTCCTGGGGCTGCCGTAGCAAATTACGTCAAACTAGGTGTCTTAAGGGGGCTTCCCAGGTGGCCCTCATGGTAAAGAATCTGCCTGCAGTGCAGGTGTGACACAAGACGTGGGTTTGATCCCTGGGATGGGAAGATCCCCTGGAGGAGGGCATGGCAGCACACTCCAGTATTCCTGCCTGGAGAACCCCATGGACAGAGGAGCAGAGGAGCCTGGCGGGCTGCAGTCCATAGTGCTGGACAGAGTCGGACACGACTGAAGGGACTGAGCGCACACAGGTGTCTTAAAACAGCAGAAGTTTTGTTCTGTCTCAGTTCTGGAGGCCAGAAGTTTGAGATCAAGGTGACAGCCGGGCCGTGCTCCTCCAAAGGCTCTAGGGGCGGGTCCTTGCCCGCCTCTCCTAGCTTCTCGGTGTCTCTCAGATGTCAACACATCCCTCCAGTCTCTGCTGTCACACAGCCGTCTTCTTACAAGGACACCGGGCATGTTGGATCTGGGGCCTCCCCCTTCCAGGATTACCTCATGTTAACTAATGACGTCTCCAAAGACCCTGTTTCCAAGTAGGGTCACATCCTGAGGTTCTGGGTGGTCATGAACTTGCAGGGGACACTCTTTGCCCCAACTACAGATTCGGATTGCCGGAAGGAGCTTTGGGGCTGACCAGGCAAGACCCTCACATCCGATGAGCCCAAGAGCCCTGTGACTCAAGGGCAGCCCTGCCCACAGTGGGGAGGTGGCTGGCACGTGGGCCCTGTGCCCAGTCCGTTGTGCTGCCTGAAAACAGGGCTGGACGGCAGGGAGGTGACCACAGGGTGAGTGGGCCCGACCTTGGCCTGGCTTCCGAAGTCTCTAGGTCAGGCCAGCAGCCCTCCCCTGGCTGTGAGCACGCCAGGCTCTTTCTGGCACTACATTATTTAGAACTAGGGCAGTGCCAGCGTTCTGTGGCCCTACTGGGGCGAGGAAGAAGAGGAGGGAAGGCCTGGAATGGCAGTGGCCCATCCCCCAGAGCTCTTGGGAAATCCTCTCCTACATGTCCCGAGGCAGGGGAATTCCATCAGGAGAGGAAGGGCCTTGGACCTGGAGCCCAGGCCCCCCGGGCAAGTTGCTCAGACCCTCGGGGCTTCTGGGCCCTTTGCTCTCAGACAAGGGCTGACAAAAGACATCCTGGTCTCCCTGGGTTTTGAGACTCAAATGAGAAAGTGCTTTGAAATCTGTAAACTGGTGAGGGATGTTAAGACCTCATCTTAGCCTCCGGGAGGCTGGGAGAAGAAGAGAGGCCGAGTCTGTCACCCCAGGGGACAGCTGGCCCCGCTGGAAAGGACATTGGAGCCAGGAGACCTGGGGGTAATTCGTCCAATGTCCCTGAGTCTCTGATTCCTCATTTGTCAGAAGCCACAGCCAGCACCTGCCTCTGAGCATCAGCAGGCGGCCCCAGCGAATCGATCGTCCTCGAGACTGGAATTGGCTCCCCTGGCTCACGGTGGGGCCAGATGCTTGTACGTGTGGGGGAGTCAGGGCACTGCCCGGGGCAGGGGTCTCCTGCTTCATTTCCCTGGGGGCCGGGCCCGCGGTGGCAGTGACTTGACCCTGCTCCCCAGAGGTGAAAGGTCCCCACTTTGCAGCCGGCGCTAATTCCCAGAACCATCCATCTCCCGGCGCCCTGCGCCTCCGGGTGCCATTGTCGTCGAGATGAGCGATGGGCGTCTCTCTCGCGGGCCCAGGGACGGAGGGGGGAGGAATTGCTACAACAGGTCTAAGCCGCATGAGTGATGGTGTTTGCATCACTGCCACCCGGGGGCCGCCAGGACCAACAGTGCCAGGG
Organism: Bos mutus; assembly: GCF_027580195.1. Classification (NCBI taxonomy): domain Eukaryota; kingdom Metazoa; phylum Chordata; class Mammalia; order Artiodactyla; family Bovidae; genus Bos; species Bos mutus. The sequence continues at coordinate 51,134,576 of NC_091634.1, read as the reverse complement.
CCGAGACTTCACCAAGAGCAGGAGAAGGAATACCGCGAGAAGCTTCCAAAGAGGGAAGGGTCGTGGCTCCTGAGAGACCACCGAAGGGCATGCTCGGGAGGCAGTGGGGACGGGAAGGCCTGGCCTTGGGATGTGTCTCTAAGTCTTCAGCCAGGCCAGCCCCACAGCTGATGAAGGGCTGGCGATTTTTGCGGTCGAAGGCAGAAATGGAATTGGGGAGAAATTGACTCATTTGGGATTGGGAGCTGGAACCATGTTGTCAGTGGCAAATAGCAGCAGCAAGACTGAAAGATTCAAAGCCTGTAATTCCAAGGCAGGTTCCCTGGAGTGCAGGTGAGGCTGGCTGCGGGAGAGGGCGGGGCCGGAGCGCAGAGGGGCTTCACCAAATGTCCTACCCACCCCCCTCACCCCTGCCACTGGCTGTCCCCGGAGGCCCTCCAGGGGAGTGTTTCATGGCCCCCTTTGTGCCTGATTTTTCTAGTCCCACTGAGCTGTCACTTAGCATTGCCCCTTGAGGACCTGGGTGCTCTGCTGAGCTTGGGGCTCGTCTTAACCCCTTTCCTCCTCAACCTTTCCTTTACATCAGCAAGCAGATGGCAGCGGGGACTTGGGGTCCCCACACGTGTGTGTCAGAAGCCATGTGCCCTGAGTCAGAGGCTTCCACCCTGGGGCCTTGGTTTCCTCCTCTGTAAAGTGGAGCTGTGGATCCAGCCGTAGGGTCGTGGACGGTCAGGACACATGAGCTCATGTGCGTGAGTTCTTCCACCCAGTGCGGGCGCCCTGCTCCCTAGAAGGCACCTGGGTGTTACTTTCAGTCACCGTCTCTCATGTGAATGTGTTCTTCTCCTGATGCGAGAGTCCAGGAACTGTGAGCCTGGCCTCACACGGCTGGGCAGCAGCGTGGGGCGGTGGGTAACGCCTCCTCGGCTTGCTTACATCTGAATCCCAGCTGCAGAGACCCGCCCTCTAAGTAGGGTCCCAGTAGCAAACTCCAGGGGTTTGCGCGAGATCACTGCCCACAGCTGACTCGGGGTCTTAGGGCTGGGGAACCCCAGGATTGGACACACTGCCATCCTGGATGTCGGCCCAGTGCCCCGCGGTCTCAGCACCCAGCACAGGTGTTTTTGGTCCTCAGGGCCGCCCTGTGAGGGTAGTGCTCTGGTTATCCCCATTTTGCAGGTGGGGAAATGGAGGCCTGGGGAGCTACTGTGGCTTTGCCGGAAGTCTCCCTGCTGGGGGGTGGGTGGTCCAGGCTCTGGGACTCGTGCCCCGTCTGCTCTGCCTCTGCTGTCCACCTTCGGGGGCAGGGTGGGGGTACCTGGGCCCAGAATCCAAGGACTGATGGAGAAGGGGCAGCACTGGTGGGTAGACGGTGGGAGACGGAAGCACACAGTGCTGCCCATTCCGGGGTGCCCCAGCCCTGCACATCAGTGCCCTGACCTGCTGGGGTGCCAACGGTTTCCTCATTCCCGTCACCAGCATGCATGCATGCACCCAGAGATACACATGCACACAGAAACAGGCATTCACATACACACACATACATGCCTGCATAGGCATATACATATGCAAACGTGCGCTCACAGACGTATACACATGTAATACACCCACACACATGCTACCTGCACATACATGTATCACAGACGTATACACATGTAATACACCCGCACACATGCTACCTGCACATACATGTATCACAGACGTATACACGTGTAATACACCTGCACACATGCTCCTACACATACATGTATCACATGCAGATGTGACACACGTATTACACCTGCATGTGCACACACTACATGCACATATGTGTATAACACAGATGTGACGCGCACACTACACCCACGCTCATGCACACTACACACACATACGCATACCACACAGATGTGATGCATGTGCTACACCCACACACATACACGGCACATGCACATGTGTGTATCACACAGAGGTGACACGTTCGTACGCATGCACACTACACATGCATACACACATCACCCAGCTGTGATACACATACCACACCCATGCGCGTGCACATGCACACTACACTCACAGGCATGTATCACACAGATGTGACATGTGCCTGCGTGCACACACATACTACATGTACACACACATCACACAGAGATACGACACGTGTACTACACCCGTGCACATGCACATACATACCCACGTGCACATATACACAGATGTGACACACGTACTACACCTGTGTGGACACACACACACTGCATGCACATACACGTGTCACACAGATATATGACATATGCACACACCTGTGCATACACACATACACATACATGTATCATACACAGATGTGACACACGTGCTATATCTGTGTAGACACACGCACACTACACGCACACACACGTGTCACACAGATATGACACACGTACTCTGCCTTCACACATACACACTACACGAGCATACACGTATCAGCCACATGTGCCACATGTACTACACCTGTGCACACATACATATGCACTACACGCACATACACATATCACACAGATGTGACGCACCTACACATACATACACATTACACGCACGTGCACATTATCACATGCAGATGTGACACATGTACTATACCCACACGCGCACGCACATAACACACTAATGCACATACATCACACGTGTGACGCATGTGCTGCACCCACACACACACACAGTACTTGCACGTGCATGCGTCACACGTGTGACACATGCACCTGCGCGCGCACACATGCACACTACATCCACACACATATCACACAAATGTGACCCATGTATTACACCTGCACGGACACACGTGTGCACACTACATGCACATACACATATCACACACAGTGTGACACACATACTATACCTGTGCACATACACACTACACACACAAACACGTATCACACACGGATGTGACGTGTGTATACACATGCACATGGGCCCCGAGGGCCAGGGCATGGCTGTGCCAGGTTCCCAGGCTCCACCGGCGGGAGGCGCCCTCCCCACCCCTCCGCCTGTTCATGACAAGGAGGATGCCCATGGCAGGGAGGCCGGTCCCACGGGCGAGGTGCTCTGCAGGACGCTGCCACCTTGTCCTTTCAACCCGGCTGCTCCCCCTGACAGCAGTGAGGTGTGATGGAAATAGCAGCAGGATTCTGCAGCAGGGACAGCGGTGGTGACGGCCAGAGCCCCACAGAGCCTGCAACTTCGGTCTTCTTGGGCTCGGGGCAGCCGAGGAGAGGGGGCCCTGCTGCTAGCTGGGGTGCAGGAGGACCTGATTGGGGTCTTGCGTGTGTGGGGCAGCAGGGTCAGTGTGGTCTGTGCGCCTGCCTTGCTTGCAAAAGAGCAGGAGAAAGCAAACAGTGGCTTGAGCAATCGGAAGCCTGATGTCGGGGGAGGTGGACAGTCTGGTGCAGTGGAGTGACCTGCACCTGGCTGGAGGGGCTTGGAAGGCACGGCTTTTCTGAAAGGAGCTGAGGTCCCATGCGCTGGGCCAGAGGAGGCCCTGCAAGGCTTTGAGCAGCATAGGATGCCCCTGTGCAAGCCTGGCATACCAGTGAGGCGGGGAAATGCTGGACTGCAGCTCCTGAGAGGTGGGCCTGGCCACGTGAAGGGGGCAGGGCAAAGGTAGGGTAAGCCGAGCATAGAGCATCAGCTGCCATCTCAGAGCGATCTTCACATAGGTGAGGAAATAACTTTTTAAAAATGTGACTTAATGTGAATGTACTTAATATCACTGAACTGTGCACTTAAAGGGCTTCCCAGGTGGCTCAGTGGGTAAAGAACCTGCCTGCTTTACAGCAGACACCGGAGATATGGGTTCTGTCCCTGAGTTGGGAAGATCCCCTCCAGAAAGGCACTGCAACCCACTCCAGTATTCTTGCCTGGAGAATCCCATGGACAGAGGAGCCTGGCGGGCTACAGTTCATGGGGTCACAAAGAGTCGGACATGACTGAAGCGAGTGAGCACGGTGCACTTAAAAGTGGTTAAGGTGGTAAATTTTTATGTTGTGTGTTTTGCCACAATTCAAACTGATTTTTAAAAAGTTCACCTATACGTATGTTTGAAGCCACCTCACCCCTGTGCCATTTTATACTTGCTAAGTCAGCTCCCAAACGTTAAAAAATGATAACATGCATTGCTGGCACTGTTGTGGTAAAACGGACAGATGGCTGGAGCCTGACAGCATGTGGACAGGGAGAGCCCTTTTGGAAAAGCAGAAGGGCAGGCCATAGCGAGATCCACAGAGATGCTTCTTTACCCGGATCCCGGAAGTCCCATGCTGGGATTTGTTCTAAGGAAGTCGGTTGTAATAGACAAGCAACAAAGCAAGAAATGTGAAGATACTCACCCTTCCGTGAAAAACTGGGACCACCCTCAGTACCCCCACAGTGGGCTCGGACATCAGCATGGCAGAGTATTAGTGCGTCCTCAGGGTGATAATCCTAGACCCCAGATAGTAAACAACAGGCTGCCAGGTGCTCAGAAGGGTCTAGAAGCAGTTTGTTCTTTTTCTCCTCCTGTCCTTCTGGAAACGGGAAAAACAAATGCGGATGTGTTCTGTAGTTCCCGTGGATTCCCTGAAAACCTCCAGAGAAGTGATAAACAGATCTTTGCATCCTGGTGCTGGCTAATTTGTTTTCAATAGGTTTCAATCAATTACGTGGGGTCCTCAGGAAGGGGAAGTGCACCAGTAATTGGCTAAAATAAATCACTCGGCACTTCAAAAGCAGCTCTCCACTGAGATGCAGCAGCCCAGCCTTCGATTCTTAATAAACAGGCGTGTTTGTCCCCCACCCCCTGGGTCCCTGAGCTCCATGGGAACCGCACGCCAAGGGCCCGGGAGGAGGGGCACGCTCGACACTGATGGATTTGGCCACCCCGCAGAGGTCACCGAGCCCGGCGTGCTCCTCTGCGGGGTGCCTGCGGGAGTGTCCGAACCAACAGCGATCTCTATTCCCTCGAGTTCTGGGGGACAGGGGTCTGAAACCAAGCTGTCCACGGGGCTGCGCTCCCTCTGATGGTGCCGGGGGGACCCTCCCTCGTCTCTCCCAGCCTCTGGCCTTGCTGGCCATCCTCAGTGCTCGTGGCTTGCGGCCGCATCCCTCCCGTGGCCATCTCTGTCGTCAGCTGGCTTCCTCCCTGTATGTGTCTATGAGTCTCTTCTCTTCCTGTAAGGACCCCCGTCATCCTGGTGGAGAGCCCACCCTTCTCCAGTGTGACCTCCTCTTAGCATCCATTTTAATTACATCCTCAGACTTGTTCCAATAGGGAGCCATTCAGAGGTACTGGAACCAGGGTTTCATTGTATCTTTGGGCAGGGACACAACTCAGCGTACACACCCGCTTCTGGTTGAGGGGCTGGGGGGCGGGCTGCCCGCTGACGGATGCTGTCCCCTCTACATGTGGTTTGGAATGGGTGTCTGTCCCCCACATAGGGCCCTGCCTGCCTCATCTTCTCCTTTAACGGCTGTCTTACTGCCCGTGGGTCACAGGCAGCTTCCCTCTGAGTGTCGGGCATTCCTCCTCCAGCTTCTGTGGCATCTCAGGCTCAGGGGTGACCTCGAGCATAGACGGCACAGTCAGGACGGTGGACCTCCCAGACCTCGGCTCCAGGCGGAGGAGATCCAGGAGCGCGGGCTGGGCAGGTGTTCGTGGATCAGGGAGGGCCCGCATCCCACTGGAGTCGTTCACGGGCCCTTCCTTGAAGCTTAAGCGAGATCAGCCTGGGACAGAGACAGTGGTGGCCTCAGAGGAATGGGAAGTGTTGTGATAAAGAGCCATTCATTCCCATGCCAGGCAGGACTGAGTCCTCACGGAGGACAGAGCACAAGCCGGGGCACACCCCCACAGGGTGACCTCAGATGGGGACGGGGATCCTCCAAGGGGACAGGCAGGATGCAGGGCTGGGTGATGGGGCAAGAAGGTCAGGGGAAGCTCCTCCCCTCCAAGGAGGGGACCGAGCCAGTCCCTGAACAAAGGGACAGGGAGGGAAACCATGTTGGCATCTGGGGGGAGGGAGCCGCAAGTGCAAAGGCCCCGTGATCTGAGTTCACCTGGCCCGAGCAGAACAGTGAGACACGGAGCCAGGTTCCCGGAGCCAGGACCCTGTCCTCCTCGCCGCTTCCTGTGGCGTCTGGGGGTCTCTCCCTTGTATTTGTCATCACACCGCCTGCCCGGATTGCCCCGGGGGAGAGGGTGGCAGTCCACAGCGGGGAAGGGCGAGGGCAGGTGCGGCCCCTCCTGCCTCGCCACCCCGCCTCCGCCTCTCCTGCTCACAAATCACGGCTGCCTAATGAAGTACCTCGCTCCTTGAAAGAACTCCAGGGCCCCTTGCTCTAAGCCGGGTCAGAGCCCCCGCGAAATTACAGCTGTAAGACACGGCGGGGGGAGCAGGCCCTCGCCCTGCCTGTAATTACGGACCTCGGAGCGCTGATTGCCGCAGTCCAATTAATTAAACACGGCAGCGACCCAAATTATGATCCCTCGCCTCGTACCGAGCAGTATTTTTAACCTTAACTGTCGCGGCTGAGCTTAAATTTCCTATCTGGACAGAAGTGTCACCCGCGGGAGAACGAGTGGTGTTGAACTGAACCTCGCCGGTGACAGACCCTGTAATTAGAAACTGTAGTGTCCCCGAGACCGGTCTTTAAAACTGTCAGAAGCCAAACGGCCGTCATTTGATACAAGACTATCATTACCCGTGAACCTATTAGCTGCAGGTAAATAACATATTATGCCGGGGACAGAAAGCAGGCAGGTTGGGGAGCTCGCTGACGCTTAATTAGGGCCGGCCGTGCTGGAGACGGATGGTCACCTTCTCACTCCCCTTCGTTAGGAGGGAAGGTCAGGTGTGGCGGTGGTCGTGGGAGGGATCCCAGGCTGCTGACCATGCAGAAAGGGCCGCTTCCCTCGTCCACACCGCCTCTGCCTGCCTCTGCCCTGCCCTCCCCACTCTTCCAGACTGAGGTGGACACTGATCCCCTGGGGTGGGAGGATGCAGACCTGACCCATGTACACCCCTGGGCTGAAGGGTGATGGTGGCGCGGACCCCCCGCTGGGCAGAGGACATCTGAGCGGGGGTGGAGAGGTGGATCGTCCCGGGGAGCCGGGATTGATCTGCGCACTGAGAACCGCACTCTACAGTTTGAGAAGGCCGCCCCGCCCGGGCACACTCAAGCCTCGCAATCCTCTGCCTTCTCTCCCCTCACGCTCTACGGCGGATCTGGAAAGGCCTTCTGAGGCCCGGTTTCCCAGAGTGTGGAGTGAGGACCAGCCCCGACCACAGAGCAGTCACGGGCAGCGCGTGGATCCCAGCTCCAAACTTCCCTTCTCTGGTGTGTTTAGTGGGCGGAGCTACCTGTGGAGCCGGCGGTGTCGCGGGTGTCTGGGTGAATCTGCGAGTGATTCTGTTTAGACATCGTGTTAGGTAGATGGCTCTGCAAGCCGCCTGGGGCTGCAGGTGTCCGAAGGCCTGACTCCACTGGCTTAAATCTCCAGGGACCCTAATGTCCCAGAACAAAGGGTGCAGAGAAGGAGGTGGGCTCTGCCCCTGGGTGGACGTTGTGCTTGGCCTTTTTGTCGGATGAACAGATTTAGAACAAAGGTCTGAAAAGAAGTTACAGCTATACAGTTGCCAGACAGAGAATTCTGTCTTGCCCAGCCGTCCACCACAAGCACACACGCTCGCACGCAGTCACATACACAGGAGCTCCCATGTGTACCTCCTACAACACACATGTGCCCACTCCCCCGTGTATGCGTGCACACACACCCCATGCACACAGAAGTGCCCCACTTACACACTTGTACACACGCACCCCCCACATGCACCTCTTTACACCCGTATCCACAGGCACTTACATGTGTGAACACACACACACGGGCACCCAAACAGCATGGGCCCTCCCCATGCCTCCTTCAGGTTGGACCCTGGTTTTTTAAATGTTTGCTCTGCACCCGCTCCACCCCCGTGGCTGTGTCTGGAAGGGCTCACCGGGCACTCGCTGTTGGAGCCCCGGCCTGCACTGAGCAGAGTGGGCGTGTGGGTCACCCGGTGAGGGGCGCCCAGAAGCAGGGCTGGTGCCCGAGCACAGGGGACGGGCAGACCGAGGACAGGCATCTCTGTCCCTCGTGTTGGTGTCACCTGGGCCTTCGTGTCACTTGTCCCTGGGGCTAAGGAGGGATGTGGGACCCAGCAGGGGAAAGAAGGAGGGTTATTCCAGGAAAGGGGGACAAGACCAGCATGGGGAGGAGCTGGAAAGGGCAGGGCCGTGGGGCTTCGGGAGACTGGAGTGGCCAGTGTGGCGTGAGGATGGCCCAGATGGGAAAAGCCTGGAGCCCTTCTATGGGGTCACGTGTTTCTTGCGGTGGAGGTAATCCACGTCGATGCGAGCTTGATCCTGGGGGTGGGGGTGGTGGCAATGTAGTGACACTGATGGCGACAGCTGGTTTGTATCAGCCATGTGCTGAGAGCTGTGCTGAGCACCAAGCGTGGTGTCATCCAGCGTCATTCATTCAGCCAGCCAGCCATTCATTCATCCGTCCTCCCTTTCCTCCCCTCGTCAGCTGCTCAGGCAGCTCCTGCTCCTTGCTGGGGGAGGCAGCACAGACAGCTGCCTTGGGGTAGCTTGCCTTTGCTCCGTGGGGTCTGGCAGCTTGGGGGTGCAGGGTGGCAGGGAAAGCCCCTCTCCTGCTTCCTGTCCTCCCCATGTACCCACGTTTCCCAAGCCAACACCCCCTTTCCTCCCGAGTCCCAGATCAGATCTGCACGCGCGCTGTCCCCACACCTGGAGTCCCCAGCTCTGCTGGCCCGCAGCCCCTTCTTCCGTCCCCCGCCCCCGCCCCTCGGGTGTGTGTAGAGGCTGCAGTTTCTCAGGAGCGTGTCGTGGTGACATATTTGGTGGGCCCGGCCGCCTGGCTGGGAGAATCCATCAACCAGCGTCCTCGACGCTCGCCTGCCCCAGCCCTGTTTTAATTTGCCAGTCTGTGGGCTCCTGTACACATATTCATCTATATTTGTGTCAGGCGAGATTGCCTTTGTCCTCCTCTGCCTGCTAATAAATCCCTCCATAGGTCTCAGCCTCGGCACTCGGCTCCCTGGGTGTCCGGTTTGGAAATCGAGTTGGGGGCTGTGATGACTCTGAGGGAAAATGACCCCATGAAGCCAAACCTGGCCGCTTCTCTCCCCACAGGACCCCCTGCCTTGGAGCGGACCGGACTGACCACAGGGCTCCCCGGCTCACCAGAGGGGTGCTCGGGTGCTCAGCATCAGGCACAGCCGCCCAGACAGCGTGTATTTTCTCATGGTTATGGAGGCTGGAAGTCCAGATGCAGGTGTTAGCGGTTTGGCGTGTGGACAGCCGCCTTCTCCCCATATCCTCGCGTGGCCGTCCCTCTGTGTATGTCTAGTTCTAACCTCCTGTTCGTATAAGGACACCAGTCGTATTGGACGAGTCCCCCCTGCCCCCGTTCCATGACCTCATTTTAACCTGACCACCTCTTGAAAGACCCTGTCTATCCAGAGAGTCATGTTCTGTGGTGCTAGGGGCTAGGACTGCAGTCCTGGGATTTTAGGGGCCACCATTCAGCCCGTGACACATGAAATTTCTCCTTTTCAGTTATCTGTAAAGTATGCTGGTCATCAGAAAGTGCATGTAAGTGCCCAGTCACGTGTGTTTACCACTGAACTCACCAGGTGACCAGCCCTCAGGAAAGAAATGGGGTGTGAGCAGTCCCAGAAGCCCCCCTCAGCATCCCCCCCAGGCCCAGTTAGCCACTGTCCTCCTGGGGAAGCCACTGCCCCGACATCTAAGTCCATGGAGTCATTCTTTAGATCAGATGATGCTCCAAAGTGACATATTTTGAGTGGCTTCTGTACCACAGAGGGTGGGGGAAATGAAGGAGAAGCAGAAACGGTGCCTGGAGGCAGGGACAGGCCATCCAGGGGCTTGCAGGTGGGCTGCCTGCGGGAGCAGGCTTGGTCCAGCTGTCGCCATGACCGTGGGCTTCAGGGTGGGACTGGTCAGCTGCCGAGGCGCCCGGCCGCTGTTTCACGGACGTGGGACAACAGTTGTCCAGAAACTTCGGCCAGAGGGAAGGGGATCGCCTTGTGAACTAGAAGTGCTGGTGAGATTGGTGTCTTGATTTGTTTTCCCCACAGTGGAAAATCCACAGGAACTTTATAGCACTTTTTTCACTTGTGTCCCGGTGCCCCTGAACTTGACATTCGGAGGAGCGGCTTGTAAACATCTCACATCACGTCCTCTGGGCTGTATTGGGTGCACAGCAGCTCTGTGCCCTCTGACTGTGTGGCTGACAGCCGACGGCAGTTCCCTGGGCAACCGAGTGCTGGGTAGGCTGGGACACTTTAGATACGACCATAGGGATTGGAGTTCCTGGAGGTGGACGACAGTGGGGGTGGCAGAGGAGAGACTTGAACCGCTATCCGAGGTGGGGTGGGGTGACCTGAGCAGAGGAGGCTGGCCTGGGGAGGGTGCAGCGCAGACACAGGCCTGTCCACGGGATGGGAGCCAGGTTCCCAGGTTTGCACAAGTGCACATGGAGAGGAAGGCAGCTAGGAGGGTTAGATCTGGGCCGGGGACGAGAGCCAGACTTCAGGAAGAGGTAGCTGGCGTTCTGGCCTTCCCAGGTGGCACAGTGGTAAAGAATCTGCCTGCTAATGCGGGAGATGCAAGAGACGCAAGTTAGATCCCTGGATGGAGAACATCCCCTGGAGAAGGAAATGGCAACCCACTCCACTACTCTTGCCTGGAAAAGCCCCATGGACAGAGGAGCCTGGTGGGCTACAGTCCACGGGGTCACACAGAGTCGGACAGGGCTAAGCACGCACAGCAGGCATTCTGGTCTCGGGGAGGTCATGTTGGTGGTGGGCTCTGAAGGCTCCGAGCCCCCTTTCCGAGCCGGCTCCTGAGGTTGCATGGGCCTCGCTCAGAGCTGCAGGGTGGCGGCTGACCAGGCGACTCTGTGTCTTGTTCATCTGAGGAACTCAGTGCTCCAGACACAGGGTCTGCTGCCCAAGGACCTCTCCAGGCCGACTCCCACTGGGAGAGGCTGCCTCCTGGCTGTCCACCCGGAGGGCACCTTGGTTCCGGATCCATAAGTCCTGCAGCCGCAGGTCTGGACTCCCTGGCCTGGCTTGCCCAGGCCACCACCTGCCCTCGGCTCCCCTGGCCATGGGTGGGCGTCTGATCTCTGTAGAGCCCTGTGAAATCGAGACACAGGAAGCTCTGCAGAAGGTGGAGCAGCGGCAGGCTGGCCAGGCCGCGGGGGAGGGGCCCACTACTCAGCCCCAACAGTGTGCGGGAGCTCGCTCACGGGGGCGCGGGCGTGCCCCTTCCTCCCCCAACCGGAGGCTGCGGGAGGCTCAGGGGTGTTTGGATCGCACCCCCCCCCCACCAGCCCCCGCGTCCCATCGCCCCTCCTGATCTCTGCGTCCCCTGCAGACGGTCTCCCTGACAGAACCTGACAAGAGCCATTTCCAAGATGGATTGATTCAATTTAGCACAAATTTTTGCTGGATTTGGTGACGTATGGCTCCCTGTTGGAACCGCATCGAATGTGACTCCAAAGAGAGAGGGTTTATTAGGCCAGGCGGCGCCGAGCAGGTGAGGCCCAGGGGGCGGGCGCCAGCAGCGTCCTGTGCGCTTGCCCTGGGGTGCCCCGGGGCCCCCACCTGCCCCTCCCTGCCCTCCCATCATTGGGGGCCGCTCGGCAAGCTCAGAGGGAAATGCCTTGTGAGCCCGGCTTGCGTGTACCCCAGGGGCTGCATTTCCATTTTATTCCCAGAAGCAAAGTTTTGCTGCTGCCGAGGACCCCACCGCAGGAAACCCAGAGCTAAAGACTTCTTCCCTCTGGGCTAATAAATTCTTAATGGAGGCTGCGGCTCCGGAAGGCACAGCGCTGCCCCCAGCTCACCCCCAGCCTGGGACCAGGCCCCGAGTGTGTGTGTGTGTGTGTGTGTGTGTGTGTGTGTGAGAGCACACATGCTTGCATGTTCATGTGTGTATGTGTGTGTGGTGTGTGTTTGTGTGTGTGCCTGCATGCGTGTACGTGTGTGCACGTGTGTACGTGTGTGTTTGCGTGTGTGCCTGTGTGTGGTACCTGTGTGCATGTGTGTGTGCGTGCGTGCACGTGCGCGTGTGTGGTGTGTGTTTGCACGTGTGCCTGTGTGTGTTTGCGTGTGTGCCTGTGTGTGTAGTACCTGTGTGCATGTGTGTGTGTACGTGTGTGCACATGCGCGTGTGTGGTGTGTGCGCATGTGTGCCTGTGTGGGTGTGAGTGTGGGTGCAGCTGGCACACCCCGCCTGGACCAGGGCACGCACAGCACAGCTGGCAGCTGTGCCTTGTACCCTCCGCTGTGTGCCTGAGCACAGGCTTCTGGACCAATGCTCAGCAAGGGCGGGGGGCTGCTTCTGCTGGTCCCCACTGGAAGGGATGGGGTACCCAGCCTTGGTTAGGGAAGCAGGACCTCGCTGACCCCAACTGTGGATGCACACGGCTTTGGCCTTGTTGTTGGAGCACCCCCCATAAAAGTCAACGTCACAGCTAGAACCAGAAAGCCTTTCTTGACCCCCAGCCTCCTGTCCCCTGCTCCTGTGTCCAGCCTTGCTTCACTCCAGCCACACCCTCTGCCTCGCTGTTCCCCAAACATGGAGCCTCAGGGCCTTTGTGCCTGCTCTTCATTTCCTTTACCACTGTAACCCCAATGCCCGGGACAGCGCCTGGCCCTTGGTAAGTAGTGAGTAGGCGGGTGACAAGCCCCTGGACGAGGGCCTGACTTTCGTGGCCATTTGATCTGGACAGAAAAGAGCGGGAACCTGGCTTGACTTCCCCTTCGTGTCTGCGATAGAGTGCAGTGCCCCCCCAAAGACATTGCGTCCTAACGCCTGAGCCTGTACATGTGACCCGACGCGGGAAAGAGGCATTTGCAGGTGCAGTTAGGTTCAGGCGTGTGCGCTGTGGTTAGTGGGATTCCCCAGGTGCACGTGCAGCGCGGTCCTGAGAGAGGATCTGACGCAGAGGGAGCCACATGACCACAGAGAGCCCCCTGGAGCCGGGGCACGGCGGCTGCCCCCAGGATCTGGAAGGGCCAGAGTCCCTCCAGGGCCCTGAGTCTGGGGCCTTCGTGCCAGACCTGCTGGCTCAGGCTGGTTTAGAGGGTGGGAGTCAGGGCAAGGGTAGGTGGCAGAGGAGAAAGAGGAGCCCGACATGAGGTGACTCTGGGGAGCCCCATCCCTTGTGTCCACAGACTGGTGCAGCCCACATAGGAAGCGTTACACCTCAGCCTTGGGGCCCCCCTGGGGTGCAGGAGGGTCCCCTCAAAACTCAACCTGGGCCTCAAGCCACATTTCTTGGAGTTGTGACCCCAGCGAACAGAACGAGTGACCAGGGTGGAGCAGGTGATGGGCCAGATAGCCGAGGGAAGGCTCCAGGGCCACAGGGCAGCGTCCAGCACTGTGGCCTGTGTCCTCCCGGAGGGCCCCCAGACCCTCCCCGCTCCAAAAGCCACAGGCAGCCCGGGGACGGTTCCCACGTCCTGGCAACCGCCGTTTGTCTGTGGTTGGAACCTCAAGCTTCAAAGTGCCGGCGTGCTCATCCAGCCCCCTTCCAGCATTTTTTCAGGGGCCTGCTTTTGAAACGTGTGGTGTTTCTCCCTTTCTTTTGAGGCAAATGGCTGATTGATTGCCTTTCATCTCCTACTTTGAGTAGCTGTAAGAGCTACTTTATATAAACATCAATTACCGGCACGTAATAAATTAAGGGTCCCTCGCACCGCACGCATTAGAGTCCGGCCCGATATCAAAGCGCCCCCATCACCCAGCAACGGGAGAGCGGGGGCTGATGAGCCGCACGACGCTGGTGGAGATGCTGGTTTAATTGCAGATCTGCAAGAGGGTCGCAGGTGGAGGGACCCGAGCCTCACGTGCTTGTCCCCAGCCTGGCAAGCAGGGGGGCAGTCAGGCAGGTCACTGGTCAGGGCTTTTGCAAGTCTATCCTGCACTCTTCCAGACCCCAGACCCCAGCATGTGGCATTCAGGTCACCTTGGGGACCTCTGCAAGCCTTTGAAACCCTCCTCCACTTTGACCTCTGTCTGCTTTGTCCATCCCTCTGCCATCTGGTCCACTGACTCATTGTGGGGAGCTCCTGGGCATTGCCCAGCCGAGACTCTGCCCCCCCCCCCGACTCCTGTCTCCTTGGGATCTGTACCCGCCTCTCCCCGTCTGCACAGAGAGTGGTTGAAAGCGAAGACCCTGACTCTGGGCGCGGTTTCACTGCTGTCCCCACTCAGCCCCTTTGCAGCTGGGGGTCCTCAGGCCACTTGCCCTCTCTGTGCCCCATTTGCTCCTATGTAGCGTGGGAGGTTGCTTCAGTCGTGTCTGACTCTGTGCGACCCCATGGACTGTAGCCCACCAGGCTCCTCTGTCCATGGGATTCTCCAGGCAAGAATACTGGAGCGGGCTGCCATTCCCTTCTCCAGGGGAATCTTCCTGACCCAGGGAATTGAACCCGCATCTCATGTCTCCTGCGTGGGCAGGCTAGTTCCTTGCCATCAGCGCCTCCTGGGAAGCCTTTAGCACGTGTGCACGCAGTGTGAGGAGGGTGGTGTTGGTGAAGCGCACCTAGACACACCAGCTGTCCCCACCGCTGTCGTTGTCACAGGCCGCAGCCCATGCTGGGGCTCTTCCTCGCCGCCCATCAGTGCTGAAGCCCCCCGGACCTCCCCCCACAGGAGCCACTTTTCTCTCCCCACCCCCGGCTCCTGCTCCTCAGCCTGAGCACATCCCAGGCGTCCCCTTGTCTTGACAATCAGACTCCTAGGACTTGGAGCACCTCCTGCCTCAGGCTTCAGCCCCCGCTCCAGGAAGCAGGACCCTCCCTGCTTGCATCCCCATGGCTCACGCGCCCTGACAAGTTGCCCCCACCTTGAGAGCAGGTTGCTCTTAGGGGTTTCCCCACCCCCACTCAGCATCGGCATCCCCTGGACATGTGGTGTGATAAACACCGCTCTGCGAGAGCCTGAGAACCTGCATTTCTGCCAGGTGACGCTGCTTCCCTGTGGGAACCCCACTTTGAGAACCAACACAGGGTGGATTCCCTAGCGGCCCTTGGGAAACCAGGCTTCCCTGAGTGGTTCCAGGGTGCGATTGGCGGACAGCCCCCTCCCGATCTTCCCTCCTCCTCGGCTGTTCTCCCCTGCTCCTCCTCTCCCCCGCCTGCCTTCTCTCCCCTCCCTTGCCCTCCAGTTCAGTCTCAGGGGAGGCCCAAGGATCGGGGCCCCTCTGACCAGGAGCCCCCAGGGCCTCCCAGGAAACAGGCTTCAGCCTCTTTGGAGCCCCGTCCCCTTCCTGGCATTGCAGGAGTTCTGCCCCCGCCCCACAGGGCAGCTCCTGGAGGAGGGAGCAGGCCCAGCCCTGGGGGAGCAGCCCCGGGAGCCTGCCCAGCGCCCCGCCTCGGGGCACACAATCAGCTTGCCCAGACGCCTCACACTCAGGCGCCCGCCATGCTCAGAGCCGCTCAGCCCATTGTTCGGGGAAGGGCCCCTTGTGCCAGAATCTCTTATTACGGGATGGAGATTTCTCAAGTCCAGACCGCAAGGCCTGGCTGTGAGTGCCGCTGCCCCCCCAGTGTTCTGTTCCCGAGGCCCCAGGCAGCCCTGCCAAGCCGCTGCTCTCCCTACCTCCCCCGGCCCTCTGCCCGGGGCTGCCCGCAGGCCGGCAGGGATCCCGGGGCGGAGGTCAGGGCTGGTGAGTCAGAGACTTGGCAGGGCTGTGTGTATGTGTGCGTATATATGTGTGTGCATCTGTGTGTGCATGTGTGTATCTGTGTGTACGAGTGTTGTACACACACACCTGTGTGCACACATGTACGTGTTTACATTTGTGCACACATGTGTTGTACACATGTACATCTGTGTGCGTGTGTTTTTTACACATGTACATCTGTGCATGCGTGTGGGTGTGGGTGGTGTGCTGTGTTTGCATGTGCATGTGTGTGCACAAGAGTACACGTGTGTGGCCTGGTACACACATGTGTACCCATGTTTGTGTTCACGTGTGTCGGTGTGTGTGTGAGGGTTGGGAGGTGTGTGCATGTGCTCCTCCTGGGGGTCCCAGGAGCCCGCCCCCCGCTCCCAGGGTGCCTCTGGGTGATGGATGAGCTCTGGTGTTTCCCAGGCAGCATTCCAGCTTTCTGAAGTCACAGTTTCCATCTGCGGGCCCGCCCCTCCTCTGCTTGGCCCCTGTCCCTGTCCCCCGGGGCCTGCTCTCCAGCCTGGGGGTGCCCAGGGAACAGGGCTTCCTGGCCTCGGCCCCCCACGCCCAGCCCACTCTCTCCCAGTCCCTCGCGCAGGCCTCCCGAGGGCTCCCTGCTTGACAGGGTTAAGTAGCGAGCTGGCATTGCTGGGAAGAAACACAACCACTCCTGCGAGCTCTGTGGCCTCGGGTCACCCTGGAGTCCACTGATGAGATCTGGCAGCAGGCAGGCGGGGTGGGGGCACGGAGGAGGGCGGCCGCCTCAGAGAGAAGGGCCAGCAGCAGCCGCCAGCTCATGCCTGTGTTTTCTCGGGGCTCAGGGCTGGTATCTTCTGTATCTGGGGAGGTCACTTGAGCAGGTGGGGGGCCGAATGTGCCCCCATTTCCTCCCAGGGTGCTCTGTGGATGGCGGTATGGGGCTGGGCTCTGAGGATCCAGTGGTTCAGGGCAGGGGACACACGAACCACAGCATTGCTCTCTGGTGGGGCCCCTGGACCACCCCAAAAATGCAGTGAAAGGGGAGATTTCCCATCTCTTGTGCTAAGACTTTATGTCAGTTTCCTGCCCCGCTAGCTCCATGGCTGGTGGGCGCCCTCCCACCCCTCACCCACAATACGCCACTCCCCGCCCAGCTTTCTCACCACTGGGGACACAGGATGGTGGCCTGCAGGGACTGGAGACAGACAAGGTGGGCGGGGGGAAGGAAACTCTAGCTCCCAGCCACAGGCAAGGCTGGAGAGGGACTTCAAGCAGTGCCAGCCCTGCGGGCAGGTGCCCCGTGGGCATCCCACGTCTTCACTCGGGTCCCTCCTCTGGCCAGAGCACCCTCAGAGCGGAGATCACCAGCCAGCCCCTCTGATCCCTATGGGACCTCGGGCAGGTTCT
This sequence comes from Bos mutus, assembly GCF_027580195.1. Classification (NCBI taxonomy): domain Eukaryota; kingdom Metazoa; phylum Chordata; class Mammalia; order Artiodactyla; family Bovidae; genus Bos; species Bos mutus. Next base: position 51,117,439 of record NC_091634.1, on the reverse strand, counting down.
GCATTTCCTGTGACAAGGAGGCAGTGGGGTCCTACCCCCGGGAGTTCAACGGGGCGATGGCTGGGAAGAGTCAGCCAGATTTAGGGCTGGCGGACCGTCGTAGGATAGTCAGGTGTCCCCTAGACTCCGTTTCCCTGGCTGTGAATTGAGCGGGGTCTGGGGGGGGCGGCGAGGTGCTGTAAGTCCCCTTTGCCCTTTTCCTGCTGTGATTTGAGGAGCTGGCGTGGAATCCTGGAGGTCCTTTCACCGTAGGGAGGGTGTGGTGTGTCACCTACTTCCTGCTGCTTCGGGCAGGTGGGGCAGGGCAGGCTGTGTCCCAGCCTGGAAGTGCAGAGGCGGCCCAGGGTCAGGCTGCTCTGCACACAAGGAGCATCAGATGGGGTCCCTGCTGGTCTAGCTCAGGGGTCTGACAGAAAGAGTCGTAGGGGCAGGGCACGCCTTGGCCCAGTGGCTCAGCCTCCCTGTGCCAGGACTTTGTCATCCGGGAAATGGGGCCACAGGGCTGGCAGTGACCGAAGAGCCCGGCATGCAGGTGCTTGCAGAGGGTCCCTGGGTGCAGAGTTGCCGCCTAGCTTCTGTGTTATCTGCCTACCCTCGAGCTGATGCCGGAAGCTTCCCCCGCCCTGCTCTAAGGTTTTTGCCCTGAAGCGTTTGTCTGGGGAGAGAAGATAGTTGAACCGCTCCCCACTTGCCTCCTCCCTCTGCCCCCCCCTGCAAATCCCAGGCTCCCCATGAGCCCGCCCTCCCTCTCTAAGCCGGCTCCCTCGCCTCCAGCCCCAGCAGCTTTTTCTCTTTCTCTTTTCTTATTTTATTTTATTTTTTTTCCATCTTGCCAGCAGAGCATCTCCCAGCCGGTCATTCCATTTCATTTCTGGTCTTGGGAGAGTGACATTTACATATTAATATTTTCCGAGGGAGCCCCGCTTGCGGAGCAAGTGTCTGCCTCGTGGCCTCACATAATGTGAGGGAGATAAAGCGCCCGGCTTCTCCATGAATAACGACAAATGAAAGCCGCGTGGCCGTGAAAGGCCTCGCGTCTGCCCTGTCAGCATGTGGTACATCGGCTCAACAACCGATCCCGCGCCCGCTGCCTCCCGGGGTTTATCTCCACTTACAGGGGACGTGCTCTTTGTGAGGGCCCGTCTCCCGCTCCGCCGCCCTGTCACTTCCCCGCCGCCATCCCCAGCCCGGTGCCAGGGCCCGGCTCCCGCTCGAGGGACCGCATCAGGTGCCTAGGAGCCGGGGCCAGTGGGTTATCTCTCTCCTGCAGCCCTGCCCACGGGGCCCCATGTCCCTGGCCGCCCGGACAGCTGCGCTTCCGCTCCATGATGACCCCGAGGTGCTCATGCAGCAGGGGGCTTTGGGAGCGCCCGGGGGCAGGGGCGGGGGCTGGCGGTGATCTCCCAGGGTGTGAGGGTCCAGGAGAGAGCGTGAGGGTCTCCAGGCAACAAGGATGCCCACGTGGATGGGGGGAGGCCGGCCACAGGAGAACGGCCGCGATACAGGGGCGCCACGGGGACTGCGCTGGGTGCGCGTCTGAATCATCTCGTTGGCTGAGCCAGGGATGTGACGTCAATGTTTTCCGCCAGCGGGGGCAGTGGAGGGGGAACAGGCATGGAGAGGGAAGTGGTTTGGCCAAGGCCACACAGCCGTGGAGAGCCCCAGGTGGCCACGTTCAGGGTCCAGCTCTGCCTCGAGCCAACTCCCCCCACTGTAGAACGGGGACAGGGCAGCTCTCCGGGGGAGGTTCAGAGTCGGTCTGGGGTCAGCATGCAGTGTGCAGCGCATGATCTCGGGTGTAAATCCAGCAGTTGGTGTGTGTTTAGGGCACATTGTCCTGAGTGCAAGACTTGCCCCTGGCTGCTTGAGTGGGGGACACCAAGGAAATGCCCGCCCTGCCCCCCAGCAGCCCAGAGGGTCTCTCTCACCCCATTCATCAGTCTGTTGGTCTTTCTGTCAGTCTTGGGCTGGGCAGAGAGATGTCTTCGCTTCGAGGCGGGTAGGGTCGGGGAGTGAGTCTGGGGTCTTCAGCCAGGCCTCCGAGACTAACAGCGGAAGCTGTTTGCAGCGGAAGCTCTGACCTTGGGGCCGCGCCTCTGCCCTGACCAGTGCCGGGAGGCCCCCCCACCCACTGACTGCAGCCCAGGGATGCTGCCCGAGGGCCCAGAGCAGGGCACAGGACGCCAGGCTCAGGCCTGGCAGCTGGTTCTCTGTCCAGAGTGAGACATCCAAGGCTCACCTTCAAGGATGAGGAACTGGACTTGCCCAAAGCGAGTCTGTGACACAGCCAGGATCGAGTCCCAGGCTTCCTGCCTCTGGGCCCAGCGCTGTCCTCCCTGTCCATCCTCCCCAGGCGCCGTGGCCCTCCCTCTTGCCTGTGCGGAAGCCCACCCAGGACTGGGCTGTGGGCATCAAGAAGCCTGAGTTCCCAGCCCAGCTTTACCTGCTACAAACTCTGGGCGTGTTTGGGACCAATGTGGACCTCGGTTTCTTCTTCTGTGCAGTCATGGCCCCCACACCCCCTTCCTCCTCCAGCGTCCTTCCCTTGCGTTGACGATATGTGTTTGCAGCCATCCTGTCCACAGCATCTGCGCGAGTGGGCTGCAGAGGGTTTCCAGCCCCACCCCTGCAGGAGGAGGGGACACCGGCCTTGAGGGCAGGAGGCCTGGCTGTGCACTGGAGTTGCCTGCCCGCCGGAGAGAGGCCAGCCTTTCCGTCTCAGTGTTCTGGCCCTGTAAAATCCGGAGCATGCTGGCGCTCAGCCCAGGGGGTCTTGAAGGGTTTCCACATACTGTTTTAAGATCCTCTGCTAATGAGGGCCCTGGCAGTGCCAAGTGTTCCCGTGTCTGTGTGTGCCAGCCAGAAACCGGGCACTGCTCACGGGAGCCGGTGGGTAACAGTGGCAGGGGTGCAGCCCCACGTCCACCTCCCCACAGGTGCCCGCCGGGGCCTCCTCCCAATTCTGGGAGCCCTCGTGGGCAGAGGGCACTGGGCAGGCAGGCTGGGCATGCCCTGCCCTCTCGAGCCTCCCTCTCCCCACCCGCAGCCAGGGCTCCCCGAGCCGCGTCCAGGACGGGGAACCTGCAAGGGTGGATGAGACAGTAGGCAGCCCCCACGCTGGTGGGGGGACCTTGAGCAGCAGCGCGTCCTCCCCTTCGCGGGCCCCGGGTGAACTGTGGGATCTGCCAGGAAGTGGCTCGTCCATTATCTCTCTCACCCACACCGTTAAGGGCAGCCACAAATGAGAATGCAGCAGGGCGACCCCCCACCAGAGGTCCCCCCAGACGTGCCCTCCTGTGCCCTTCACCACACCTGCCCGAGGGCCACGATCAGGAAGGCTCAGGGGGTCAACGGGTGTGAAAGGTTAGCATGGCCCGAGGCCCGGCACCCCGAGAGGGCAGCCCTCCTCTCCCCACGTGGCACCAGCTCCAGCCATCTTGCTTCCTGGGTCAGCAAGTCTCCCTCCCTGCAGGTCCTTGGGGCTCACTCCCCCTGAAGGGGCCCTGAAACTGTGCATCCTGGAGGGAGCAGTTCAGGCGTGAGTAGGGGTGTCCAGGAGCACTTGCTCAGGGTAGGCTCCGACCTGAGCCCCTTGCATGCACGTGTGTGAGATGACGTCACACTCACAGCAGGGCTCCTCCTACAGGTTTGTAAACTGAGGCATCAGCGGTGAGCTGGGTCGCCCAGGAGTACAAGGCCGCAGAGAAGGGAGGTGTGAACCCCGGAGTCTGTGTGTGTGCTGACTGTGTGTGGGGTGTGCTGGTGTGCGCGTATACATGAGTTTGTTAGGAGAGCATGACCTGGTGGCCACCCCACCTTCTAGCCTGGCTCCATCTTTGGCTCTTGTTGAAGTCCCGCCTCTGCCCTCTGAGTACTCTGGGAGGTGCTGGGTAAATATTTGTTGATTGACTGTCTGATGAAATCATCTCTAGATAGGGAGGAATTGGGAGGGAGGGCTCTCTGGGGACTGATTAAGGAGCCCAAGTCGGGGCTGGGGAAGGAAGTAGGGCTGGAAGACCCTAGGGGCTGCCTCCCACCGCCCCCCCCCCCGCAAGACCCCCAGCCCTGGGGGTAGGGCTGACGCAATTCTAGGCAACAGAGCAAGGCATGGTGCCCCAGGGTCTTGGCTGCTTGCACCCCAGACCCTCCTGTGAGTCCCAGCTGTCACCCCTCAGGCTCCCTGGACATCGGGAGGTCAGAGAGTCCCAAAGGTCCCTTCTCGGCATTGTTCTAACCCCCGGGGGAAAGGCTTGCCCTCTGCTTACTCCACAGTTCTGGCTAATGGACAGGCCTCTGGGAGGAAGGGCTGGGTGTGAATGGGCCGAGGCAGCAGGGGGAGCGGTTGCGGGGGGTGGGGGGGGTTGCATCTGGCTGCAGAGGCGCCGCCTGTCCAAGGCCAGGGCTTTTGGGAGTGATGCTGAGTACCTGGGGTGGAGGCCTGCAAAAAGGGCTGGCTCCCCAAGGGGTGGAGTGCCCCCATTCCCCAGCCTCCCCAGCCATTGAACACCAGTGCTGGTGGCTGCCTGCCAGTGATCTGCCCTCTCCGGCTGGTGAGTAGGTGGGTTTGGTTGGCCATAGTAGGTGGGGGAGAGGGGCGTGGTTGGAGCTCCGGAGACCTGATCTGCCTGGTCACAGCTCCTGCTGGCTGTGTGGCTTAGGGTAAGGAACTCAGCCTCTCTGGGTCTCTGTTTGCTCATTTAGAAACAGGGGCTGCTTGTAAAATGCAGAACGAGATGGCCTGAATATAAAGATGCTTCTGGCCCATTGGAGGCTCTCAGCAACGCTGGCAGGGCCACCACTGTTGAGGGGGTTGACGGATGGGGGGCCCAGGAGGAGCCCGCCAAGGGTGCTTGAGACCACCCACGGGACACCTGTCAGAGACAACCTGAGGCCCGGGCATGAGGAGCCAGAGGTGGGTGTGCACCGTGGCGGGGCCGGAGGCCATGGTCTGGGGCGGACATCCAGCAAGACGAGTGGAACTGGGCCCCTCCAAGGGCTGGGAGGCATGTCTGTATCGCTGTGACCTGCTCACTTTCCTGGGCTGGGGAGCTGGGGGCCAGGCCTGTAATGGCGAGGGGGAGATGGCACCCGCTTCTCTGGGCTGGGGGGGTGGCCATGGGGGCGTCTGCTGGCCTCTTCACAGCCTGTGTGTGCAGGAGGTGGGCAGGGCGCCCACACCTCGGGGAGACCAGGGAGGCCAGCCCACACCTTGGGGCTGGTCCAGGGCGTGGGGGGCTTCGTCCAGGCACCTCTGGGCTCTCCCACCACCCCCTGGGGGCTGTGCAGGGGCCATGCAGGCTGCCGTTAGTGCATCCACAGCAGGATTAGAGCTAGTGAGTGGACCCCCCACCCCCTGATCAGCTCCCCTCTCCCAAACGAACAATTGCTCGCTCCCCTGGTGATCGGGACGTTGGCTGGGCAGCCGGCCCGGGAGGTTATGTCAGCGCCTGCTGGCTTTGCTTGTTTCACGGCCTTGCGGCCTCCCAGCCTCTGCTTGCAGCCCTGGCCCAGTGGGTGGGGCCTCATCCAGGCCGAGGGAACTGTTGGCAGCTCGATGTGCCGCCCCCCGCCCCGCACCTCCCCGACCCACTCGTCTGCAGCCTAGGCTGGTGCTGAGACCACCTTAGGAACACAGATGACCCCTCTGCCGAGATTTGCTCCCATCTCACATCCCCAGGCTCTCTCTGGCAGAGGCCCCAAAGGTGGTGGCAGAGTGGTAACCGGCCTGGCCCGGGGAAAGGACGGTTTTGCAGGTGAACCGAGGCCCAGCTGCCTGCCCGGTGGTCAGCAGGGTCCAAAGAGCTGCCAAGTGGGAGGAGGCCAAACCAACGCTGGGCTTTCTTATTCAGTGGGGGCAGGTGCCCCCTGTGATAGATCAGCAGGCTTTCCTTTGGAGATCTGGTCTTCAGGGTGGGGGCCACTGCCCATGTGCCTGGAGGTCAGTCTCAGCGGGAGCCCCAAGCCACTCCTCCAGGGGCACTGAGATGTGGGCTCTGCCTGCCCCCCCAGTGTCTGGTTTGCAGTGCCTTCTCCAGAGCGGCTGGCTGTGTGACTCCGGGCAAGCTATTTAACCTCCCTGGGCTTCATTTCTTCCCGTCAGGTGTGGGTCGGAGTAGTCGCCCCTGCACAGGGTTGCCGTGAGGCTGACATGCAGAGTACCTGGAAAGCACATTCTAACAGCGCCTGGGGGAACGCAGGCTGCGTGCCCCTTCAGCTCACCATAGACTGCGCGTTCCACGGGCCTACAACCCAGGGGCTGTCATGCGGTGGGAGGTGAGGACCCCCAGGCTCCCCTCTAGTCCCTGGCTCCAAGGCATAGATGGTCCAGACCAGGTAGGGTTGCCTTGAGACGGGCCAGAGCCACGCTGTGCCTGGGTCTCTCTCTTTCTGAGCCTGGCCTAGTGTCCCCGGCAGCAAGCGTGGAGACACTCAAGTACCTGCTGCATGTACTGAGCACCTACTGTGTGCCAGGGCCTGGTCTGGGCACTCCCCAGGGTCAGCCCGGGGATCCTTGTCCCGACCCCGTGAGAGAGGGGTGCCCTGGCAGCCTGACCCAGCTGGGCCCACCATGTCCCTTATCCCCCGCCCTCAGGGGGCTGCAGAAATGTAGGCCGTGTATCCCATGCTCAGATTTTGGGGAGACACACAGACACACACACACACGCTGCCCAGCCTGACCGGCCCCCTGTGGAGTGATGCAGGTGGCCAGAGCTGTGGGGTGGGACATGTGAGCGCTCCCAAGGAGAGAGGGGCAGTGAGTGGGGATGGAAGGAGGCCCCATGTTGGGGCAGGAGCCCCCCCCACCGTCAAGGGGTCAGGCCCAGGTAGGGGAAGGGCCTGCCAGCCCCGCCGCCCTCTGGCCGGGAGAGCAGAGCTCGAAGGCCCCTCTGTTCCCTTCTGATGATGGATAAAGATGTCCGCTCCCTCACACAGGCGACCAGAGCCAATAATTAGCTTTTAACCTGTCCCCGCCGTTAACGCGGAAAGGCCACCATTTGTTCCAGGGAGCTGCTAGTGTGTATAAAGAACCAAACATGGCCAATTTTGTTCAGGATGAATTAAGACTTGTAAATGTAGAATGAGTTCATCTATTTAATTAAGTAGCAGCAATATGGATGTTAAATTAAGTTCACAGCGGACGTGCCAAAACAGTGTTATAAAAATATTGCTGGCGGTGGGGGCAGGGATTTGGGGAGAGGGCACCCCCCACCCCCAGTGGCCGTCTCCCAGGTGAGCGGCGCCTCCCTGACCTGCTCTCGCCTCCTGTCTTCCCGGAGCAGCAGGCTTCCTGGTTGCAGCCAGGACCGTGTCTCTCGTGCTTCTTGAAGAGTTGTCTGCTCCCGCTGGCTTCCCCCGCCGCCCCGGCCCCCTGACTTGTGCCCACATGCAAGAGGCTCTCAGGCTGCCTGCCTTCTTGGCAGGGGGTTTTGGGGGAAGGCGTTGCCCTTGCCACGGGGGCGGGAAGCAGACAGGACCCAGTGAAGAGAGGTCTGCTCTGGGGAGGACCCTCCCAGGGAGGGCGGAGGGAGAACAAGCCAGAGAGAGGGGTGACGATGAGGGTGGTGTGCCCAGAGTGGGGGGCGGAGTTGGGGGGGGGTACAGCCAGGCCTAATGACACCCAGCAGCAGCACTGGCATCTCAGAGCAGGGGGTCACTCGAGGCCGAGAGCACGCAGATCAGAAGGCAATTCTTTTCCTTCCACCCCCAAATCAAGCCTCCCCGAGGAGGGATTATGGCAACAATGCTGTTTTCCTGGGACCGTCAGCTGCCCTGGTTGGGGGGTGCTGGAGATCTTTGATTGACAGCAGTGGGCGGAATCTGGGGGACACGGCAGACTGTGTCCTGGAAGACAGACACGGAAGGCTAAGATGCCAACGTTGACACGCGTGGGAGCAATAGTGGAAGGAGGGGTTAGCTATAGTGGGGAGTATGGACAAAGTCAGGGAGGGTTTCCTAAAGTAGGGGATTTTCTCACTGGGTTTTAAAGGATGAATAGGTGTTTGCCTGGTAGATGGGGAGAAGGGCATTTTAGGAAAAGAAAAGAGCACGTGCGTAGACTTGTACTAAATTCACTGCAGGTAGTTCATCGCCGACGGAGAATCGGGGATATAGCTGGAGAGATGAGTAGGGATGTGAGCGGTCTCGAGCGTCGTTCTGAGCAGCTTCTGAGCGGGGTCCCTGGAGGAAGCGAGACATTCATCCATGCCCTGCTTTTCTCCCCTTGGCTCTCAGCACACTGTTAGTGAGCAACACAGTCACAGGTCCTGCCCTCATGGAGTTTACAGTCTGCTCAAGACCGTGGATAAGAAACAAACACAACAAGATAAATAGGCACAAGGTTTCGTGGTGACCAGCGATGTGGAGAAAATATAAGGGGGTCAGGGTGTTTTCCCTGGGGCGGCCAGGGAGGGCTTCTCTGATGCCCTTTAACAGAGCCTGGGGAAAAAAAAAAAAAAAACAGGTGACAGGCATGTCCCGTGTGCCGCAGGCGGTCCCGGTTTCTGCCTCTTGCCCCAGCGTGACTGCTACTGGAGCCCCTTCGTGGTCACATGGACGTCAGACCCAGGTTACAGTAAGGGCAGGGCAAAGTGCAAAGGCCCTGAGGCGGGAGAGGAAGCCCGAAGGCCAGCGAGAGGGGGAGAGTGGGGCAGAGGGCGGATCGCGCCGAGTCCCAGAGAGGGCCGCACCGGCGCGGCTTTCACTCAGAAGGAGGTGGGAGCCGCGGAGGGGTCTGTGCAGCGGCGCCCTCGGTGGGACAAGTGTCCTCGGCTGCTGTACCGAGAGCAGACTGCAGGGGGCGCGGCGGCCGCAGGAGAGTCGCAAGGAGGCGCTGCAGGAGCCCCCGGGTTGGGGCCAGGACCCGGTGGGAGGTGGTCTAGCTCCGGGTGCCTTTTGAAGGAGGAGCTGCCGTGTGGATCGTGCTAGGGGAAGTGAGAGGAAAGGGGGCAGGCTGTGGGCGAGTTTCCCGAGGGAGGTGGCGGGAGCCAGCAGGAGCAGGTGGAGAGGAGATCCTGCCGCGGGCAGAGCCTCCCCGCTGGGGCCTGTGCAAGACCTCGGGAACTTGGCCTGCAGCTGGGTTTCACTTGGTCCCCACACAGCTCTTCGTTTGTTTTTTTTTTTTGAAATGTATTGCCAATATTTTAAAGCCGGGAGATTTAAAAAAAAAAAACAAAAACGGATTTTTAGGCTTTCTTTAAAAAGTCCGAAGCTCTGGCTCCACTGGGTCTCATTGCCTCCTGGCACCTGGCTGGGCCATTTGAGCTGCCCAGCCCACATCGCGAGAGACACGTGTCCGGTTTTCTCCAGGCACTGGTGTCCAGAGCCGCTAGACTTCTGCCCGCGACGCCCCTGAGCCCAGCTCCCTGTGCAGCGCATGACCTGCCCACATGTACCCGGCCTTCCAGCCCTGATGGGAACCAGCTCCCGAAGGTAGGAAATGGGAGGACCGAAAATCCCCATGGGTAGTGCCTGCCTCCCATCACCGGCCCCCCTCCCCCCGCCCGGCCCCCCAACTTCCAGCTCAGCTGTCTGCCTCGGCTCCTTGAAGCCTGTGGAACCATTTAAAAGGCTCCTAACGATATTGATCAATCTCTCTAAAATGGATTATCCCGTTTGCCTCCCAGCCTGACTGGATGCCCTGGGTAAGATCAGAGAGGAATTATGTGAGCCGGAGGCCGCGGGAGCAAGGGTGAGGATGTATCTCCTCCTGGTGATGCAATCTTATCAGAGCTGAACTCTGCTCTCCATCTGGGGATATAGGACACTTTGGGGCTGTCGGAAAGAAATAATAATCTTAACAATTTGCAGCCCGTGCCGTGCCACGCGGACTCAGCGGGGACGGTCGGTGGGAGCTGGGAGGCTGCGGTGAGGACCCCTTTGCTTGGAGCTGCTCCCTGGAGAAATCAAGCCCTGGCAGGAACCCCTTGGAGCCCCCGCCTTGGGTGGCACGCCTGCCACCCGCTCACAGCCCACATCTCCAGCCCAGGGGACAGGCGTGTTCATTAAAATTTGAAACACAAATGGAAAATTGCTACCTGAAGCCTCAGCGAGCAGCCAGCCTGTGGATCTGAGTTCCCGTTAATGGATGGAACACGAGGAAGCAATTACAGCTCCCACCCCGTGGTTCCTCTGGAGACAGTCAGGTCTAATGGGAGAAGAGGAGATCCAAACCCGTCTGAGTCCCCCATCCCAGGGCTGAGCCGCAGCACAGCCCCTGTGAGCTGTGGTGTTCTGGCTTCTTCCCCCCGACCCCCACGCCCCCATTGTCTGGAGGGCAGGAGCCACCCAGGGCCTGCTGGCTTTGTTATCCCAATTGACCTCCACGCGGTGATGCTGTGGGCACACACCTGCCTCTGGATGCATTTGGCTACCTAGATTCAGGACTTAGTGCAGGAGCTCTATCTGGGAGGTCATCCCAGGAGACACCAGGGGCACCAGAAGGAGCCCGATAGAGGGGGCTCTGTGTAGGCCCCTGGAGCTTGGCTTTGCTGGGGCCCCCGGAGAGATGGTGGGGAGTGCTCCTCCGCTGTCCCGCGGGCCTGGGGCAGAGAGCTCCAAGTGCCGCGTCACCCAGCGGGGGCTGCGTGAGGAGTGGGCGGCAGCAGCAGTGGGCGGTGGGCAGCCCTTGCACAGGGACTCCTGCTGAGAAAAGCCTGGCCGTCCAGGCAGGGTCCTCGGGCAGCTCTGCCAACAGAGCCCTCTGGATGGGCTCGGGCTCCCGGGGTCCCCAGGATCCCGGTGGCACCTTCTGCAGCGGGCTCCAGAAGCTGGGCCCCGCCTCCTTCCGCCCGGTGCTGCCCCCAGGCCCCCCCTCACCGCCCGCCTGCCCAGGGTCTGTGCGGGATGTCTTTTGTGTGTGCTGGTGTTTATTTGGTCAAGGGCTGGGTCAGGGACTTGGAGTCCAAGCCACTGTGAGGAAATGGGGGTGGGGGGCTCCCTTGTTTCCCCCCAGGACAACCGGATGGCCCTGGGTCCAGAGACAATAGGTCCAGGGAGGGGCCAGGTGCTGCGCCCGGGGGCAGGAAAAGGACGACTTAAAGATAAACACGGCCCCGCCCGGGCTTGAACTCAGGGCTGCAGAGAGGTGGCCCACGGAGCCTGAGGGGAGAAGGGGAGAAGCCGAGGGGGTGGTGGGCAGAGGCCTGAGGAGTCCAGAGAGAAAGTAACAGCCGGGAGCCTTGAGAGCTTGGTGTGCTCCAGGGCTTCTGGCTTGATTGTGATTCTCTGGACCGCCCCATGGGGAGCATCATTGTGCCCCTTAAATTCGGGGACACTGCAGCACAGGGAGGGTGCGTCCAAGGCCACAGTGGCTGAAGGATCCCCGCCCTCCTCTGGAAGCTGAGTTCAGCACCAACCACCACCCCCAACCCCCCACACCCACCATCTCAGGTCTGGGATCGCCCCCAGCTACGCCCCTGGGCAGAGGCTGAGCCCCCCGGGAGAGGTGGCACTCTGGACTCAAGAATTCTGGCACACCTGCCCAGTTTGCGGGGGTGGGGTGGGGCATCATATCTCTTCTTGAGAGAGAAGGGGCATGGCGCCTTGGTCTCAGGGCCACATCAACAGACAGCAGGGCCTTGAGATTGTCCCACGTGCCCCTAAACCACCCCCAGCTCATCCTCCTGCAGCCACTAGGCCTCACCCTCAGACTGCCTTGACCCCTGCTTTCTGGTGTGGGGCCCAGCAACCCTTCACTCAGGAAGAATTTTTTAACAGAGAGATTATTCATATAGAGTACCTAAAAATAACTTGTAAATAAATGTGTATTGAGATGAGAGTTTGAAGTTGTTTTTAACATTTAAAATCAGTTTTATTGAACTATTTTTGTTGTTGTTCAGTCGCTTGGTCATGTCCGACTCTTTACGACCCCATGGAATGGAGCACCCCTGTCTTCCCTGTCCATCATCAACTCCTGGAGCTTGCTCAAACTCATGTCCATTGAGTCAATGATGCCATCCCACCATCTCACCTCTGTCGTCCCCTTCTCCTCCTGCCCTCAGTCTTTCCCAGCATCAGAGTCTTTTCCAGTGAGTCGGCTGTTCTCATCAGGTGGCCAGAGTATTGGAGCTTCAGCTTCAGCATCAGTCCTTCCAATGAATATTCAGGGTTGATTTCCTTTAGGAGTGACTTGTTTGATCTCCTTGATGTCCAAGGGATTCGCAAGAGTCTTCTCCAGCAGTACAGTTCTGAGTGAGTGAAAGTCTCTCGGTCATGTCCGACTCTTTGCCACCCCAGTCCATGGAATTCTCTAGGCTGGAATACTAGAGTGGGTAGCCTTCCCTTCTCCAGGGGATCTTCCCAACCCAGGAACAGTTCTAAGGCATTGATTCTTTGGCGCGCAACCTTTTTTATTGTCTCACATCCGTACGTGACTGAGTATTGGAAAAACCATAGCTTTGACTGTACCAAACTGTATAGGCAAAGTAATGTCTCTGTTTTTTAATACACTGTCTAGGTTTGTTGTTGCTTGTCTCCCAAGGAGCAAGCGCCTTTTAATTTCATGGCCACGGTCACCGTCTGCAGTGATTTTGGAGCCCAAGAAGATAAAATCTGTCACTCTTACCACTGTTTCCCCATCTATTTGCCATGAAGTGATGGGACTGGATGCCATGATCTTCATGTTTTGAATGTTGAGTTTTAAGCCAGCTTTTTCACTCTCCTCTTCCACCTTCATCAAGAGGCTCTTTAATTTCCTCTTTACTTTTGCCATATGGATGGTGTCATCTGCATATCTGAGGTTACTGATATTTCTTCCCACAATCTTGATTCTAGCTTATTGAGATATCTTGTGTTTAGTTGCTCAGTCGTGTCCAACTCTGTGACCCCATGGACTGTAGCCTGCCAGGCTCCTCTGTACGTGGGGCTTCTCCAGGCAAGGATACTAGAGTGGGTTGCCATGCCCTCCTCCACGAGATCTTCCCGACCCAGGGATTGAACCCCAGTAGGGAAGCCTTATTGAGGTATAGTTTGTGTTTAATAAAATGCAGCCATTTAAAGAGTTTTGTTCCTTCGCCGTTGACACATCTGTGCACGTCTGTGTAACCAGCGGCTCCGACCAGGTGTAGAAATTGCCATCACTCCAGAAAGTTCCTTCCCAGGTGTGCCTGTCCAGTCCACTCTCTATCCCAGCCCCTGCTCTGGGTTCTATTACTGGAGGTTAGACTTTCTTCTCCTTCTTTTCAAATTGTGGTAAAATACACAAAACATAAGCTTTAGCGTCTCACCCGTTTTCAAATATTCAGATCTGTGGCATGAAGTACATGTCCAGTGTTACACGCACATCACCACGGTCCATCTTCCGAAACTGACACTGTCCGCGTTAGTCCCCTGACCCCCCCACCCCTCCCCCAGCCCTCTGCCTTCTGTGTGTATGACCGCGACTCCTGCAGGGTTCCCGTCAGTGGACTCATGCAGGAGCTGTCCTTCTGGGACGGGCTTCTCTCTCTTAGCACAATGTCAAGGTCATCCATGTTGTCACAGCTGTCAGTGCTTGGATCCTTTTTAAGGCTGAATAATATTCCCGTGTGTGTGTGTGTGTGTGTGTGTGTATCACGTTTGTTTATGTGTTCAGCTCTCGGGGACCCTTGAGTTGCACCCACGTTTGGGCTGTGGTGGACAGTGCCTTGCACACGGGTGTGCCAGCGTCCGCACACCTCGGCCCTTCTTACACGTCCTCAGGGAAGCGCCGTGTAAGTGGAGCTGTGTGTGCCCGAGGTGTTCGGCAGCCTGGCTGCCTCCACCCTGCATTGTCTGTGACACTCATCAGGTTGCTGAGCCGTGTTCCTTTGTGTGAGTCAGCGCAGTTGTCCATCCGCCCTCCTGCTGATGGACAGACACCCCAGGGGGCTGTTCTGGATGTGGAGTGAGGGCCTGGGGAGCCAGGTGTGCGTGGCGCAGCGCCAGCTCCTTGCCGGCTGGCGGGACAGGCCTCGGGCTTCTGCAAGCAGGCCACAGCGCCCAGAGCAGTGCCCTGGACCAGGCTTCTCCCTGATGCAACTGTAACTGAGACCGGCCCCTGACCCGAGGGGCTCCGGGCAAGGAGACGAGGAAAAGAGACTGCCTTGAGATGCAGGGGTGGGGGAGTCGCAAGCAAGTCTTGCCCTCTGAGCTGCTGGCTGGCTCCTCACTTCCTGCTTGACGGTGCCAAGATTATAAACCAGCCAGCGAGCCAGTCCTGCAAACAGGCTTCCTCGCGGAGGCCCACCAGCTGTCAGGCCTGGCTCTCCGCCCGGCGCACCCCTTCCAGGCTGCCATCTTGGCCTCCTGGAGTCACTGCCAGGTGTCCTGGGAGCTGGGCTTCTCCCGAATGGGGAGCCCGACCCTCCCAGCTTCCTCCTGCCCTCCTGGGGACGAGGGGTGGAGTCACTGGGGTTACCACCAGAAACCCCGGGCGGTCCCTCCGTTACTGGGGAGGCTTTTCCAGGCCACCAAGGGTAGCAGCAGAGGGTAAAGGCTGGCCTCCTTATCAGGGCTCCCTGGAGGGAGGGACAAAAAAACAAAGCCACCGCAGCCTCTGGGCGTGACAGCTGCTGATAAGAGGAAGGCCGGCTGGGTGGTTTGTGGTGACACCCAGTGAAAGCAGAAGTGGGTGGGACCCCCACCCTCATCTGGAGCTGCATGTGGTCAAGACCCCAGCCCCAAACCCAGGGACCGAGAAGCCAAAACAAAACAGCCCCTGGCCCAGCGCCCCGGGGATCCACTTTTTCACCCCCTCCCTTGATGTTGCTGGAAACTCAAGCGCAAGGACAGGGCCAGGAGGATCAGTTTCCCAAGTTCCTTCAGACGGTGGGCCTCCAGGGCCTCTGCCTCTGCCTCCTGGCCTGCGCTCATGGGGCACCTGCTGTATACTAGGCAGGCCTTGGGTGTTTGTGTGCTGCTGGAGATGGCAGAGGCTGGCGTCTCAGGACAGAGGTAGCTGGAGAGGGCCACAAGCATGCAGGCCCCGAGGGCCCCGAGAAGGGGACGCAGCGGGGAACGTGGAGGGGACATGTAAGGGGAAGCGTCCCAAACAGGGAGGCCGGCAACTGCCTGGGGATTAGGAGAACTGGCCAGGTCACCGGCCAAGCTTCTGTGGGTTTGGCCAAAGGCCAGGACGCTCTGAGTTCTCCACAGGGCCCCGCGGGCTTGTTTCCTTTAGGGAAGTGGGCTGATGCTCAGGCTGAGATGAAGACTCCTTCAGAAAGGGGAAGCAGAACCCGTTCGGTGAACTTACGGTGAAGCTGGCTCCAAGGGTGGGAAGAGGCGAGGGCCCTTCCTGAAGCCTCCTCCATTCCCACAGTGTCTGCCACTTGGCAAGCACATATGCTCTGGCGGTCCCTGCCCAACCTTGGGTGGGGACATTAATCACATCTCAGAGATAACAGGGTGCGTGGGGTGGGGGCTGGGTGTTCCACACTTGCATCCATACTCAGTGGTGCGAGGAGCCGGACGTGGAGAGAAGTCAGGGGCCATGAGTGACAGGTGGGTGCAGACCCAGGCCACCTGGCCCCTGGACTCCCACCCCCGCCCCAGGAGGCTCCTCCCTGGCCCAGAATGGCTATCCCTCCCCTGTTTCCTGCATTCAAGACACGATCCAACCCAACCAAGCAGGGGCTGGGGGGACAGGTGGGGGCTCTGGGGCCTCCAGGGAGAAGCAGGCGTGACTGACGCGGCTGCCTGTCAGACTCTCGATACTGGTCACGATCAGGAAGGCTCCAGAAACTCCCAGACCTGGTGCGGTAGGGGTGGTGAGGCAAGGACTACACTGTGCCTGGGGCACACACTCTCAGAGTTTGGAGAAGCGGGAGACCACGGGACCCGAAGCAGCCAGTGTGCCCCCACACCATCCGCAGGGCCCATCCCAGCAGGCGGGGCGAGAAGAGGGCTGTCCTGGGAAATCCCTTAAAGCCGAGGTGGAGTAGGGGACAAAGAGGGGATGAAACTCCAACCTGCTCTTCAGGGGGTCCAGCAGCAGCTGCGGGCGGTGTTTGCTGCAAAGGAGCCGGGGCCTGAAACAGGGCCGCGGGCTCTCTGTGTGCTGCGGTGGTCCCTGCTCCCACTGTCCCCATGACGACAGATCATCGAGGCCTGGCCGTTGTGAAGAACAGCGATCTCGATTGGGATTTTCACAGGCATCGGCCGAGAGGGTTGAAGGGCAGGAGAGGGTCAGAGGCACAGGGCTCGCTCCTAGGAGCTCAGTGATTCTTGGCGCCAAGTCAAGCTTTACAAATCAAAAGCTAAATGAGGAGACACCGGCCACATTGGCCTGTGGTCTCCTCTGCTGCCCGGGGCTGCAGATTTGGGAGAGGGCTGAGGCCAGGGACGCCTTCTGACTCCAGCTCACATGGGGAGGGACACTGTCCCCTGCCCGGAAGCCTCCACAGTACATTCCCTACCTGGTCTCCAGCCCAAACCTCCTTCCGAGGCAGCGCCCTAGGTTGCTTTGTATCCAACCTGGGCATCGTTCATTCATTCACTTATTCAGAACTGAGTCCCAAGCCCCAGCCACCACACCAGGCATCGCTGAAGTGGTGGTGGGATGCCAGATCCGAGTCCCGTAAAAAAAAAGACGGAACAAGATGCCAGAAATGTCAGGTGTGAGTCAAGGGGTGAAGCGCTGCAGAAACCCCACAGTCGAGTGAGAGCCCGGGGCGACTGGGGAGGGTGGTGTGCAGCCAGGATGGGCCTTCCTGAGAAGGAGATATTTGAAGGGGGCAGGGAAGCTATGTGTCTGGCTGGGGGAGGAGAGCTCCAGGCAGCCGGCACAACCAGTGCAAAGGCCCCGAGGCAGGAAGAGTCCAGGCTGGCCAGCGTGGCTGGAGCAGAGGTGAGGCGAAGGCGCAGCCCCGCCCCAGTCTTGCAGGGACTCTGGAACAGAGTCCAGGCATAAGCCCACTTCTTCTTGGAGTGGAATTTCCCAGTGGTCACCTGCCTGCCTCCCAGACCTCTCATCTCCTTTAACCATAGCTGCAAGGGGAGGCGAGAAGGCATGCTGGCCATTCTGAACCATTGCTGGTCCACCCCAAAGCCACCTGTCGCCACCCGGCTGGCCCATCAGCAATGGGTTTTTAATTATCTAAATATTGCCTTTGCCCTTTGCTTCCAGCCGGGACTGCTGAGCTCTGCAAAAGGCAAATGGCTTTCAGTGGCACTGCTGGGGGAGCGGGAAGCTTTGCTCCCTCGCCTGATTACAGCGACTGTAATCTGCTAGGTTTTATTGTCGAGAAGCAATCCAGCAGCGTGGCAGGGAGCGAAGAAGTGTGCAGCAGGGCTGGCACTGACGGTGAGGCCTGAGATACTGAATTACCCACCACCACCAACAGCCATTTCCCGCCCCCCCCCCCGGCAGGCCTCAGCCCTGGCCACAAGTGTCCTTCCTTTGTCTTGAACCGTAGCCGGCGTCCAGTTTGTGGCTGCGGAGGCTGGGCCAGGGCCTGGGTGTCGTCCACCGAAGGCCTCAAGCAAGCTGGCCTTGGGAAGCAGACAGATGATTTGATTTTGGACTTCACCACTCTTCCGGGGCCCAGGGAAGAGGCGGTGGGCGGAGAGCAGGTGTGCCTGCCTTCAGGGAAGAGGTCGTGTGCCAGGCCAGGCCAGCTTGTGGAAGAGGGCAAAGGAGGCCAGCCCCATGCTGGCGTCCCCTGGTGGAGGGATTCCAGTCTCCTTCAGTCCCTTCCCTGGCTCCTGCCTCTCTCTCGCCCTGAGGACCGGCTGGAGACCCCTCCCCACCCCGACAACCCTCCTCCAGCTCCCAAGCCTGCCCTCACCCCCACCAGCATCCCTTGCCTGGAGTGGTCTGGAGCCTCCCGTGATGGATGGATGGAGGCCTTCTGCTGGGCTCCGCCATCTTGGCCCAAATGGCATCCAGGCCCCAGGCTGGGCACTGGCCCCACAGGGCCGTGGCTCTCCTGCCCCTTTCCTCTCCCAGCCTTGCCCACTCCTGTAAGTGGCTTAATTAAGGAGCTGTGCGGTTTATTTATGTATGGACCTAGCCTAATTGGCGTGTTTGTCTTTTCTCATTATTCCCAGCTGGACAAAGCCGTTTGAACAACAAATGGAAAGAGGCTGGATCTCTCCAACACAGTGTCTATTTTTGAAAGGCTGCTCGGTGCCCCCGCTATTAGCTGCGTGCACATGTTTGCCGGCTCCAGCCACATGCCCGTAAGCACTTAATTGTGGGTGCAGTTAGTCAAGGCGGGCGGCTCTCTGCAGATTTCAGGGGTGAGGGAACCTAATTACACCTGCAATTGAGTGCTTTAGCGGGGACAAAAGATGCCTGTTCAGCTAATTGCAGGCACCAAAATTGCCCCCACAGAAAGATTCCCTGGTAGATGCTTTGAGAGCCAAGGCCAGGAATTGTAATAAAGAACGGATAACTCGAAATTATAGCGGTGGGGGCTTGCTTGTTTTGGCCTAAAAGATTCAGTTTTTTTGCAGCAGCCATTACACCTCTGGGTTGTTGTTTTTCCGCTGTGGAGGCCGCTCTGTGGCTGAGTTTGTTTTTTTTTCATGCGCGCCTACCTTCACACAGAGAAATGTCAGAGTGGAGGGAAAGTGAGGATTAATCACCTCCTCTCGCCTATTTGCTCACTGACTAGAGTGATTCACCAGGTTTACCTGGAAGAGGCAGATGCCCCCACGCTCGCCTCCCTGCAGGTCTTGCTACTGAACTCCTGCTGGGGGGCAGGCATGGTTCCCAGGAGGTAGTGACATGCAGGGAGCATCCTTGCCCTCGTTCAGGGCTGCGTCCTGGCGCGATGTTAGGCTGTGGTGCCTCCCTTGTTTCGGTTTCCAGTCCTCTGCGCATCCCTCCAGGCCTGTCTCCTCTTTCTTGATCGGAGCCGGCAGAGCCGTCTAGGCTGTGAAAATCCCAGCCCTCTGGAGTCACTGCAGATCTGCTTCTGTCAGCCGTTGGAGCCACTGACTCTCAACCAGGAAGAGTGTACTTCCTGGGTGCCTGGTTATCTTTCACAATGTGCAGGTCATTATATTTTTTAAAATATATATTAAAAAATATTTTTAAATTATATATATTTTTTAAAATTGGCAGGTATAGGTTGAAGGGACTATCCTTCAGGAGGATGTGTATTTGTTTCTGGCAGGTGCTTAAGAGACATGACCTCTTTGGCACCTTCTTAATCCAGTCCAGGACTTAACGTTCCCAGGGCAGCACCTGACTTCAGCCTGGCTGTGCTTCTGCACAAGGGTTGGCAGGCACCCCCTTCACTCTCAGGCTGAGTGGGTCGTACTCCAGTGCATGCATGCTAAGTCACATGACTCTTTGCGACCCCATGGACTGTAGCCCACCAGGCTCCTCTGTCCATAGGGTCCTCCAGGCAAGAATACTGGAGTGGGTTGCCATGCCTTCCTTCAGGGGATCTTCCCGACTCAGGGATTGAACCCACGTCTCTTATGTCTCCTGCATTGGCAGGCGGGTTCTTTACCACTAGTGCCAGCTGGGACCCTGGCTTAGGCCCCCAACTCGTCCAGAGAACCCAGGCTTTGCATTCAGTCCCCCTTGACCTTCAAGGCCATAAAGACCGAAGTGCAGGTTTCACAGGATCCGTACATGCCCCTGGGGCCAGCAGGGCGTCTGTGCCAGGTCAGCTCTGGGGACTCCAGTTTCCCTGTCCCTTTTGGCCCAGTGCCCTTGAGAAGCTGGAGGGATATTTTTATCTGGCTCCTTGGGTTGATTTTATTGGCCATTATGAGAAACAGGAAGTCCAGGCCACTTCTCCACGCAGGGGGATGGGGGGAGCGGTGGACGTGCCGGGGACAGAGGACAGGAGTGAAGTCTGTGCTCCGCCTGGGGTGGCTTGGAGCGGCTGGCGCTGTGTCCAGAGCAGTCAGGGCAGCAGCAGGCGGCCAAGCGCAGCCGCCGGCTGAGAGCGGAGGGCCTGGGCAGTGGGAGGAGGCCACAGGGCAGGCCCATCGGGACACCTGGCTGCCACTCAGCCATCCTGGCCTGACCAGGCCCTCAGGTTAGCCACCTGGGCTCGGCTCTTGAGCTTGGCTGGGCTACGTCTCCCCCCGAGCCCCCTGCTCTCTGCCTGGCTTCAGATGCCTTCGGTCATAGGCCACTCGGTGGACGCGGCAGGGCCACGGGCCTGGCCAGAGGGTCTGTGTCCCATGTCTCTGGCGGCAGAGTGGGCCTGAGACCCGTTTCTTTAGAGACCAGGCCTCCCTGGACAGTGATGGGCATCCTCAGGACAGAGCCTTGGGGTGTCCTATGTGACGAGTCGGGACACGGACATTCGATACGCATGGACTCCGCCGAGGTGACGCCCCTGCTGCCCTGCCTGTCACCCTTGTGCCCTTGGGGCGACCCTGCCATCTCCAGCTCAGTTTCCCCATCTGTGAAGGGGGTCAGCACTTCTCACTCCCCAGCGCTGAGGAGGAGCTGAACCAGCAGGAAAGATGAGTCAGCGCCACCTTAGTTGTGAAGTCTGGGGCCGTGCCGTCAAGATGCACGTCTCTCCCTCCAGCTGAAGAAGGCGTTATACCAGGCGCAGGGCCCGGGGAGCTCCGAGTTTGACCAGGGCATCAGCTAGTCCTGCAGGGAGGAACGGAAGAGACAGCTCTGTGTGTGCCTGTATGTATGTGTGTTTGTGTCTGAGATTTTTTCAAGTCAGGGCTGGGATACGGGGAGGGTGTGAACCCGCACTCAATCAGCAGGCGAAGGAGGAAAAGCAAGCTGCATGGGGCAGCTTTCTCTTTGGAAACCTGTTCTGTTTCTTAAATGTCAGAGTGAGCAGATGGTGCGTCTGAGTTTTATTAATCATGGGCTTGCAGAGCTGGAAGGCCTGGGGGATCACTTAGTCCGAGGAGGAGACTGACGGCCAGAGAAGGCCACAGCCGTCCTATACCTACCACGGGGGTAGAGCTACACTCGGACCCGGTAGCCTCTCCCGAACCCACGTGGCTCCCACTCTATGGGATGAAACAGGTGTAATGCTCCCCGCCCCATACACCAGGAACAGTCACCCTGCCTCCCAGCACAAAGCTGAAGCAGAGCTGCTTCTGGGATCATCCACCCCCACAAACAACCGGAAATCCTGTCTTTGAGACACATGGGTCAGGATTGTGGTCACCAACTGAGAATGTCCTGGCCTCGGTGCTCTGTTTAGCGTAGCCCAAGCTGGTGACTGCCAGGTGCTGTCAGGAGGGTGATCCTGTGGAGTCCGGGGGCTGGCCGCTCAGCGCCTGGGTTGTTGGCGGTTCTGCTGGACCGTGCTCTGTATCACGGTTCATCCGAGCCACACAACTTCTTCCGAGCCCAGCTCTTGACTGATGCTGTTTCCTCCCCCTCTGCAGCTGTTGAAACGGACTGGGCACCCGGAAGTTCACCTCCTCACATGATGTTATGAAATTGAAACCACAGTTTAAACCCAAGTGGGCAGAATGGCTCTTTTGCCCTGCCTTTCCCAAATACATGCTTCAGCTGTTCCAGTTAGCCATGAGATGGCTCCCGCTGGGGCCACAGTCTCAGTTCTGATGATAGTAGAGGTGGTGCTAAATCGTACTAGAGTGTAAATGACTGATCACAGGTACCTTTTATTTCAGGGCAGGATTTGATTAAGTCAGAGAGAAAGAGGACTGTGGAGAAAAGGCCACAAGGCTCCAGGGTTGCCCACCTGACATTTTGGCTACTCTCTCCTTTTCTCTGTTTGAACACTGTGACATCACTGGATTTCTTTCCTTATGACCCTGTTTCCTGAATCCCAAGCTCATCTTTACTTTGGAACCATTGGTTCTATGCAGGCTCAGCGAATCATGTCAGCTGAAAGACCACAGCACCCCCATTCAGGCCCTCTGATTTTGTGTGCTAAAACTGGGGCCAAGAAGGGGGCACTCATTTGCCCTAGGCCAGTGGTAGTGCTAATTCTAAAAATCAGGTCACTCAGAGCCATGGCTGGATCCTTTTTTTTTTTTTTTGGCCATGCTATGCAGTTTTCAAGATCTTAGTTCCCTGACAAGAGATTGAACCTGGGCGCCCAGCAGTGGGAGCCCGTGAACAACCAGGGAATTCCTGGTTTATACTACATGAACGACTCTCAGTCAGGGCAACTTTCGTACCCACCAGGGGTGTGTGTTTGTGCAGATCTGGCCACTTCTGAGGACGTTTTCATCGTCACAACCAGGGTGTGCCATTGGCATCCAGGGGGATGCTGCTGAACAGCCTACAGTGCACAGGGTGGCCCCACAAGAAGGATGATCTGGCCCCAAATCTCAGTCACGTCACATCCGTGCTTTGAAAACGGACCAACAGAAGAGCCGTTCTCTAGGGAGACGTTGGGGGCAAGTCAGGAGTCCCCTGAGTTCAAGCGTGACCCACTGGAGGATAAAGAAAGGACAGCTCAGGTCTTGGGGGACACAGTAGAGAGACTGTGGGCAGGGGAGGTGCTGCAAAGGGAAAGGAAGTGGCAGGGCCCCCCCATACACACACCGGAGGCGGGGGGTTTTTGCAAGGTATAGGCAGAAAAGAATAAAAGAGGGGCCAAGGTTCCCTCCTAGAGCTGTGCCCAGCGTGAGGAGGAGCAGGCACAAAGCTGCCTCTTAAGAACCACATCGTGTCGGCCAGAGGGCTACATCGACCCGCAGCAGTCAGGCCCAGGGGTAGACAGGCAGATCCATGTGTCATCCGGAGACGGGTAATTACGTCCCGGCGGTGACTCCCTGCCCGGCAGACGCCAGCAGCAGGCAGCGGGAAGGGCTGTTCACAAATGCCTTTTTCCCTCGAACAGGCTCTCGCCTGGTCCCTGGTGGGCAGACACCGGTGGGGAGAAGAAAGCCTTGTCAGCCTGCCCCCGGGCAGCTGAGCGGCACGGCGCCCGGAGCAGGATCTGAGCAGACAGTAACATGGCTGTCGCCCTGTCCACAGAAGGGGCCACCAGGCCTGACCCCCGCGTGTTCCCTCCTCCCCGCCACCCCACCTTGGAGACCTTCCTCCCTGCTTTTCGACAGCCACTTGCCAGCCCTGGGCTTGCTGGCTGTGCACAGAGTTGGACATTGACAACCAGAGCTGTCTGAGACTAATGACAGACCACCTCCAGAAGAGGCCCGTCTATAGCCTGGGGCAGGGGGCACACGGGGACAGGTGAGGGTCGCCCCTCAGAGGGGAGCTGTTTGGCCCCCGCAGCCCCAGACGCAGCGTCTGTCTGATTTCTCTGGCACCTCCGTTCGGCCCGTGGGGAGGAAGCACTTTGGCGCCATCACATCCCAGCACGGCAGACGTCTTGTAAAGAGCTCCCAAAGCCGAGCTTGCCCGGCAGCCCCAGCCTGAAGGTCAGGTGCACAGTTCTGTGTGTAGACAGTCTCAGGCAGCGTTATCCTGTTTGTCTGCTTGCTTGACTTTTCATTAAAAGGGGGGATTTAAGCCCCTTTGCCAGATCCTGCTAAAGAAAGTTGAGGGGGATGCCAGAGACAGCAGTTGAACATACAGGATCTGGGTTTGAAGCAGATTTTCCTCTTACTGGCTGTGTGACCTTGGGCAGGACATTTCTCTGGACCTCAGTTTGTTCATCTGAAAAATAGGGGCAATGATAGATTTACTTTTACTGTGAGGATGACGTGAGAGAACGCATTTAAAACATCCAGTGCAGTGCTGGTCATCAAGTAAATACCCATAAAGGAGACGTGCATGCTGCTGCTGCTGCTGCTGTCGCTTCAGTCGTGTCCGACTCTGTGCGACCCCATAGACGGCAGCCCACCAGGCTCCCCCGTCCCTGGGATTCTCCAGGCAAGAACACTGGAGTGGGGTGCCATTGCCTTCTTGATTTTGAGTTATTTTGTACGTGTTTATCTCTAACCTTAGCTGCTCTAACGAAGAGGCGCTGAGAGCTAAGTGGCGCCTCGCATCATGGCCTCTATACACACTCCCTAGTAGAAGTTCCACAGTAGAAATTTCTTCATCATGTGCCAACATAACGTATAATTGGTGCAGGCGGTGGAGAGGGGGGAGGCTGGGACCTCCGCCTCCACAACATTTAGGGGTGTGATGGAGGCGCCTTGTCTTCTGTCTCCTGGGAGCTGGCGTCTGGTGAGCAGACCCAGAAGGGGAGCACAGAGGCTCTTCTGTGCTGGGCCTGGAGGTGGGGAGTCACTACTTCCACCACATTCTCTTTGCCAGAGTGGTCACCTGACCCATACATCTGCATGGCAGGCTGAGAGATGTAGGCTGGGTATGAGCCCAAGAGCAAAGGGAAGCGGGTTTGGTGAAAAACCAGGCACCAGGCTCCCTGTTGTTCGTTGCTGTTGTTACCCCGAGCCTCGTGGGGCCAGCCAGGATGCTCGAGGCCGGCAGAGCCCTCAGTTTACAGGCTGATCGGGCAAGGCTGGCCAGCTGACCACTTCCCGGGCAGATAGCCATCCTCGACGATCTCCAGCAGGCCAGGCTGCTGCCCAAACACCAGCCGACAAATGTGTGTCGCCGGTGCGGGAGAGGCAGGAGGGCAGGCAGGTCACCGAGAAGGCCCCCAGCCAGCAGGGGCTGAACTTCGCTTTCACGGAGCACAGGCGGCCGGAGCGCACACCTGCCCACGGGCCCTAGACATTTTATCTTCCTCCCAGCCCTTGCTGCAGGCCTGCAGGAGAGGGTGACCTAGCTGGCCCGAGGCCTGCAGTGTCCAGCGTTGGACACGGCCCAGGGCCTCCCCTGCTTGGCAGGACAAGAGTGCATTCCATTTTCACAGAAGTGACAAGATGTGTGAGTTTCCTGTGGCTTCTGTAACAAAGTACCCCAAACTGGGTGGCTCGAAACCTCAGAGGTGTTATCACCCAGTTCCAGAGGCCAGAAATCTGAAACCGAAGTGTCAGGAGGGCCACTGCGCTCCCTATATGCTCTCAGGGAGGGCCCCTCCTGCCTCTTCCAGCTCCTGGGGCTCCAGCCATTTCTCAGCCTGTGGCTGCATCCCTCCAGCCTCTGCCACTGTCTTCAAGGAGCCTCTTGTGTGTGTCTTCTCTCATGTCTGCTTGTCTTTCTGGGTACTGGCTGTTGGGTTTAGGGCCAGCCCTGATGATTCAGAATGATCTCAACTCAGGATCCTGAGCTGAATGACACCCGAACAGACTCCTTTTTCAATGAAGGTCAGATTCATGGTTGCAAGTGGACATATATTTTGGCAGGACACCGTTGAGCCCATCACACAGGGCCCGTGGAGAAGGCCGTGGGGGACCCGGTTAGACCCCTAAGAGGGGATGGCACTCCGTGGGTGGGGAGCCTGGAGTCATGGGAAAGCAAAAGTAAGCGTGCCAGGCCGAGATGGAAGCAAAATCTGGGTTTGCAGACGTGACCTTGACGGGCTGGAAGTTCTCGTTTTCTCTTCTAGCCTCGGCCTTGCTTCTCTTGAGACTGAACTTTCACACTTGTTCACTCACCTAAGGAACAAACTGGACGGAGGGAGAAAGCGGGTGTGTCTATACCCTGGGTACCCTTGGGTGAGTGACTTCACCTCTTGGGGCCTCAGTGTGCTCATGTACAGATTGGGGTGATGGTCACTGTGGGTCAGGGCAGTCCTGGGTGTCCTGAGGCCCGTCTGTGGTTAACTGCTATTACTCAAAACACAGTAATTTCCAGCTCTCTTTATGGAGTCCTTACTCTGTGCCAGGCACCTGAGTGGTTACCAGCTGCGTCTTCCTAGATTGCAAGCGCTGATTTCATCCCATTTTCCAGGTGAGGCAACAGAGGCTCAAAGGGTGACATCACTGCCTGAGGGCACATGGTGGGTGGGGCCCAGCTGGAATCGGAACTCTGGTCTAACTCCAAGGTTATGGACGTGGACTCTGGAACCAGCTCAGCCTCAAACCCCAGCTCTGCCACTTCCTGGCTGTGTGTCCTTTGAGGAGACACTTGACCTCTCTAGGCCTCATCTAGAAAATGGAACTCTTAAGGGTGACCTTGAACACGGTTGTCATGAGGATCCAATGAATTATCCGTGAAAAGCGCTTAGAACAGCAACTGACACTTACCAAGTGCTCAGGAAATATCAGCTGGCGTGATTATTCCAGGGAGGGAATTGGGGGGAGGGGGCAGACCAGAGGGCATTTCAGGTGAGCACCATGGCCTTCTCTCGCCTCCCTTCCCTGGAGTCCCTGGGGAGCAGTGCCCCTCCAGAAGGTGAGGTCACAGCCTGGCCTGGGCAGCCACCAGAGTGCCAATGGGCACACAGAGGCCGTGAGCCCTGCGGCCGGGAGCCGGACATCCCACCAGCTGTGGCGCGCCCCAGACCCCTCTGCGGCCTCACTGTTCTCAGCATGTGCTGGGAGCTATCTTTACCACATTCAGCTGATGCTCTTGGCCAGTGAGACTGTCTCTGTTCTGTGGCAGCTGCCACCCTGCTAGAGGGAGTCTGGGGTCCCTCCGTTTGAAGGTGCAGCAGGGGAGAGTGGTAAGGAGGGCACCCTCGAGTCTTTGGTGGCCGGAAGGAGGCGGGGTGGGGGTGGTGTCTGGTGGACTTGGCACTGCCTCCAAGAAGCAGCCAGCCCCATTGAGGGATGAAGCGCTTTTCTTTCCACTGGGCCCAGGGCATGCCTGAAGCTTCCCTCTGACCCCAGGTGGGCTGGCTGCATGGACGGGTTTGCCCTACAGTGGCCCCAACTGTAAAAAGGGAGCCTGGAGGCTCAGCCTGCACTGACTGCTGCCTCTTTTCTATAAACGCCTGACTCTTGCGCAGAGGTGAGCTGGGATAGTAGCAGGAGAGGCCGCGAGAGAGGAGAGGGGGTGGAGATAGGCCCCCATCCTTGCAGAGAGTCCCGCAGAGCTAAGGTCCCCAGAAGAAGGTGGTCCTTCTCACCTGGGCACCTGGCAGCTGGTCCAGGTGTGGCCCAGACGGGCTGCCCCTCCCACCGCCCAGCCAGGCCATAGGCACCGTCCAAGGAGGGGTGAGTCCCTTGGAGATGAATGGCCTTAGTGATGGGTTCCAAAAAACGACAGCCAAGCCACAAGGGCCGGTGGGAAAGAGAAGAGCCTTCCAGCTCCCCGTTCAGCCCCATTATGGCAAACAACCGAGCCATTCAGTGGAGAGGCCGCCCGTTAAGCGGGCTGCTTGGCATGGCAGGGGGTGCTTTATATTTTTCAGCTGTTTTGGCATCAGGTTGGGAGCTGTGGTGCAGCCACCCTCCCATGGTAGATCTCATATTTTCCTCCCTTACAAATGTCCCTGTCACCAGGAAATGTCACTCACCCATTTTGAGCCACCTAGGCCCAGGGCCAAGGGAGGTTGAGGGTATCACTAGAATCTTACAGCTTACCTCCTGCCCCAGGGAGTGGCTAAGAGCAATTAGGGCTTGGCCCCAGCATTTTGAAATAGTCTGATGCAGGAATTCAAATACTTATTGGGGGCGGGGGTGGGGGGGAGGAGATGTTTGCCTTTTGACCCGGAAGCAGAAATAAGCTGTGCAGGCCCGCAGGGTAGGGGTGGGGGTGGGGGTCTCCTCTTCCGCTCACCGACCACCAGTGAGCCAGGCCAAGGAGCTCTTCAAGTCTCCAGCATGCCTCCCTCCCACCATCTCAGTTTCTGTTGGCCCTGGAGTGGCTGTCTCCAAGGGGTCTCATATAGAAGCCAGGCCCTTAAAACTCAAGATGGGAGACCCCCGGTGCCATCCCCCAGTCTGGGAGCATTCTCCACAGGTGGCTCCCAGAAGGCAGGCTTCTCTGTGGCACCCTCTTCTCCACTTTAGCAGGGGAGGGGGGAGCCCAGCAGATTGGGGGAGCATCCCTGCCTCTGTACCCTGCCTGTGATTGGCCCATAATTACACGTTTATTGCCTGTACCGCTATTGTGTAATGACATGTTTGCAAATTAATTTTTATGGCTCCTGCCATTAGCATATACAGTAGAGGAAGGTTTAGTATTAATTACTACTGTTGTTCGTGTAATCCTGGAGAATTAAAAACCAATAAAAGAATGACAACAGAAACTGATAGTTTAGGGTCTTTGAAAAATAGTTTTATTTCTTCCTCCCTACCCCAAGTAGAATCAGAAATTTTCCTAGTTTATGAGGGGTCATGGGGGTGGGCAGCAGCTTGACTGAGCTGTTCCATGCGCGCCTTGGTGCCCCCCATTCCCAGAGGGGCGCAGATGATCAAGTATGCGCGTGACACAGGGGTGGGAGGCCAAAGCGGGGACTGAAGCGAAGGCCAGGCTGGGGTCGGGCGCACAGGTGCTGGACCCGACCCCGCCGGGCCCAGGCCTTGTCTCCCTCGCGGGGCCGCCGTAGGCGGCGGGCGCAGGGGGAGGCGCGGGGGAGCACGGAGCGCGCCGCCACGCAGCCCCGGAAACAAAGGGCCGCCGCCGCCGAGGGCCGGGCGCGACCTCTCGGGTCAGCGCGGGGCGGAGCGGCCAGATGCTGGCGGCGGGCGCCTGCGGCCCCGCGCGGCCGGTTTCCTCCAGGTCAGCAGCCTCGCGCCCTCCCGGGTGCCCCCGGGTGCCCGCGCGAGCCCGGCCGCCGGTGGGGGGGCGCGGGGGGACGCCGCGGTGGGGGATGGGGGGCGCCACAGGGACTGGGGGTCTCAAAGAGGCTGCTCGCAGCCCCGGCGGCCCAGCCGGCGGAGAAGGCAGCCGCGGCGCGCTGCACCCACTCAGCCGTTGGCGGCGGGGAGGAGCGCCACCCCTCCCTTGGCTGCCGGCGCTCCGCCCAGCCCATTTAAGATTTTCTGGCGGGGTGGGCGTAGTGAGGGGGGAGAGTTGCAGAGAGGGGTCAGAAGGCACGCGGGGTCCGCCCACCTCCTCCAGTTCGCCCTTAGGAGCCCTTCTCTAGAGGATCATATTCCGGGAGTCCAATTGTCACACTAAGCCACCGCGTTTAGCGGGGAGCCGGGGGCTGGGGGGAGCGTGCTGCCGCTGGGGACCCTTGATTTACGCAGCGGCTGGAAAGCGTTGGCAGGAACCCAAGCCTGTCGTGACCCGCAGTGGCCCGCCAGTGCGTACCTGCAGGCTCAGGTCCGTTCCTCAAACCATGGTGATTGTATCTGGGGTCAAAAGGTGACCCCTTAGTGTTACCAAGTCGCGATTCCGGTTGACAGTGCCACCGAGGGGGGCCTTCAGAAGGTAAAAGGGCTTGAAAATAAATTGTCACATCAAGAGGCGGCTTTGCGGCATGCGTTTAAGTGTGTGTGTTGGGCGGGGAGTGGGGGGGCGGTGGGTAAATGGATCCTGTCTCTTTAAAAGCGCTGGGCTGGACAATGAGCGCACAGGATGTGGTTTGGCGGCAGGGTTTTTTCCCTTCGATTTGGGGAATTATCACATGGGGCCTTCTTGAGCTGGTGTGAAAGGGAGGCGGGTGGGGAGGAGGGATACAGGCTCCACACTCACTCACACACACTCTGTGCAGTTGGTCGTTTTCTTAAACCAAATTAGCCAAGGCTCTCGTTACTATGGTGCAGCCGGGGCTTGCAGAATCCCAGTAATAGCATTTATTAGGTCTATTTGCCTGGAAGCATGCCTTCCCGGATCTGATAATGCACCAGTGCAGGGAGAGTGTGGGAGATGGTATCAAGCATTTGATTACACTTCCAACAGGGATTTTTAAGGGGTGGGGGTGAAGGGTGAGAGGTAAAGGAGAGAAAGGAGCCACTGGCCTTAGGAGCTCAGCCCGGGTCAGGCCGGTGTATTGCCGCAGCCCCGTGTGGGTTTCACAAAAGGCGGGCCAAAGCTACCAGGGCACGATTTGGGGATCCTCCTCCCAGGCCCCAGCGGCGGGTGAACTCCCCGCTCCCGCAGCTGTCAGACGTGGGTGGGGAGGACGGGCGGGCGGGCGGGCGGCCAGAGCGCAGAGTTGGGCAGCCGGAGGGGGGACCGGCGGCGCCCGCAGCCGCCCACAGTGTGCAAGCGGCCCCCGCTTTGGGGCAGAGGGGAGCACCTCGCCGTCAGCAGTAGCACCCTCCCCACGTTTGGAGAGGGGAGCTCAGTTCTCTGCGCCCCGATCCCGATTCTCATGAATCTGCTGCCCGGCGCGGCAACCGCCGCGCGGGGGGAAGCTCGCAAGTGAAACTATTATTATCGCCCTGCGGAGCATGGAGCTCTCGGAAGATGCCGCGTAGAGACGGAAGGAGCCGCCGCCGCTGCGCCCCTACCCTTTCGCTTTCATTAGGGGAGACAAATCTGCTGTCAGGCAGCCAGCTTTCCAATTTACCGATAATGATTCTTGCATGAAAATTGATCGAGGGCTCTCCACCGCCGCGCGCTCTCGCCTGCCCGCTCGCCTTCCTCCTGCTCCTTCTGCCCGGGCGCCCGAGCCCCCGCGAGTTCTTTCTCCTCCTTGCCCCAACCCTGCTCTCTGAGTCAGTGGTGGGACGCCGGGCCAGGGAGATAACCCCCCCCCCCAAAAAAAAGAAGAAGAAGGTGGGGGGGTTGGTGGCAAGGGGGGAAGGGAACCGGCTCCTCGGCCTGCTTTCTCCTGCCCGAGACTTGTTTGCAGTCGCTGCCTCTTTTATTTACGAGAAGAAATCTCCCCCTCGGTACTTCTTGGCTGTTTGGGTATTAATTTTCTCCTTTCTCCTCCCCGTTCGCCCCCTCCTCTTCTCTCCCGCCCCCCCACCCCCACCCCGCCCCTCCTCACCCAGTAGCTAAGGGGAAACGAAAACAAAGCCGATTTCTCCTTGGCAACAAGAGATACCCCCCTCCCGCCACCCCCCCCTTCCTTTTTCCTTCTGGTTCTGAACGTGAAACCCTGTTGGAAACAGGTCCCTTGACCCTCGCCCTTGACATTCAAATGGCTGAATGGAGGAGAGATTGCTACTCGCACGTCTTGGGGGCTGCTTCTCTCTCTTTCTCTTTTTTCTTTCAAATGAGTAATCCCTGAAGATCTTAACCCCCCAATTTCCTCACCCTCACCTCCCCCCTTTATTTTTCTCGCGCTCCTCTCCTCTCTCCCGCCTGCTTCCCTCCGCCGTGCGCCCCCCTCCTTCTTTTATTTGCATCTCAAGTCCAAAAGGCAGAAAATACACACGCGGCGAAGACACCGGGCAGCCGTGGAGGCTCCGGCCCGTCCTTGGTCGTCAATTACCTCATTGTGGATCTGCCAGGGCCAAGGTGGCCGAAACTGCCCGGTCGCTGGCCGGAGAGAGAGGCTTTTGATCATTTTAGGAAGGAAAAGAAAAAAGGATTCCCCCCGCCCCCCCCGCCGCCGCCGTCGGAATCGCTCTTCTGGCTTAATTTTATTGTTTTGGACATTTTTGAGCGCCGTGGCTCGGACGGCGCTTTTTGTCTCTTCGCTGGGTTTTAATTTTTTTTTTCCTTCTTCATCCCTCTCTGGCCACTATGGAATTCTAATCTGAATCATGTTTGGATTGAAGCCGCCTCTGTATTACTTACCAGGTAAGCGAGCTCTGTGCGCCTCCCCGGGTCCCGCGCGGCGCCGGCGCGCCCCGGACCCCCACCCTAACCTACCCCTCCAGATCCCAGCGCCCTCTCTACCCCGGCCTGGGTAGGGGCGATGGGTCCGCCGAGCTCCCAGCAGACCGGCGAGAGCGCGCGGCCCCGGCTGCTCCCGCTGCGGTCCAGCCGGCGGTGTGTGCGCTACGTGCGGCGGGGAGCGCCCACCCGGCCCGCCGCCCCAGTGCACAGCCGCCGGGGTAGCGCGTCTCGCTCCTTTTGTCTGCCCGGAGCCGGCTCCGTGGTGGCCGCGCAGCGAGCGGCCGGGGCACTCAAGCCTTCCAAGGTGAATTAAGCACCGGGTGTGAAGTTACTTTCCTGCAGGCCGCCCTGATCGGGTAGCATGCGTTCCACCCCACCCCGCCCCCCGCCAGCCCTAGTCCTGGGGCTTATTTTCCTCTGCCTCCAGCCAGCCCCTTGCATGGTCTCCGCGCGAGCGTGGCGCGCCTGCCCCCACCCCCACACCCCCCTTCCTGCCTGGGATTCCCTGGAAGGTTTTGTGCCTGCCGAGGTCGAAGGAGGGGGCCGGGGGAAGCTCTGGAGGGTGGCTGGCGTGGCTTCCTGTTTCCCTAACCTTCCTGCGCGCTGACAGCAGCCTGCCCTGTAACTTTCTGTTTCGGGGCAAGTCGCTCTTGCAGCCCAAAGGAGAGGGGAGGGGGTGACAGCAGGAGGTTTGGGGAGCCCCTCTTGTGTTCACCTTATTTGGACTTTGAAACCTTAAAAATAATTACATGTAGGCTAAAGGGAAGCAGGGGAGCCAGGGTTCCTGGTGAAGGAGGCAGCAACCTTGGTGATTCCTGGGGTCCCGCTGGCAGACTGTCACCCCCTTCCAGGGTCCCCTGGGGTCGGGAGCATCTCACCAAGCCTGCCCCAGGCAGGGCACGTGACCCGCAGGTCAGGAAGGCTGGTTTACATGTGACTGCTGGTTCTAGGAATGGGCTGTTTTTATTTCCCCCTCCTTCCTTTGAGAGTCTTATCTTCCCTGTGCGTTGTCACACAGTTCCTATGGAAGTTGGGGCATCCATGGATTTTGGGGGGATGGGGGCGTGTAAGAAGAAGGGCTTTTAACATTCTGCAGAGGAGGCTGCCAGTGGAGGTTTACTCCTGAACTGCTTTGCTGGCAATAGGTGCATGTGGCCGGCTGCGGGGGTAGGTTATTCCTCTGTTCAGAAGCTGCACCACCACCCCACCACCCCCGTCACCTTGGCTGTAGCTCCTGCAGCTCTCCCAGATCCCCCTGGGAGGCGCGTGAGGGGAGGGGATGGGCCCCCGGCAGGACCCAACTCTTGGAGATCTGAGCCAGGGCAAACATCTTCACCCAGTTGGTAGAGTAGGAGGAGGCCGGAAGAGGAAAAAAGTGGGAAGGACTTCTCAGTTCTGTGTGAAAGCTGCCTGTTTACTCTTTCTGAGTCTTTTTGTGGCTGGTTTGGGTCCCTTCCCCAGAGTTGACAAGGTCCGTGTCTCTCGCTTGATGTCTCCACCACTTTCGCAGGAAGCATGTTTCTCAGGATCTGCACTGCCTTCTGTCTCTTTTCCTTCACAGCCTGAGATGCAAATCCAGCACTTCTCTTACCTCTGCACGGCACTTCCCAGATCCGCTCCAAATTAGAACCGGAATCCCCAGTTTATAAAAGGGTGCCGGGCCCAATCCTCGGGCTCAGAGCCAGCTCCCCAAGGCTCCCCCGAGGCTCCCCCATAGGAAGACCCCCGGGTGGCTGAGAGCGATGCCAAGGCCCTTTGAGCCTGAGCTCTGGCTGGCGGCTCCCAGTGGCCTCCCCCCACCCCCTTTGTACCTCCTGCGCCACCCCCAGAGCCGTGTCTGGCCTTTTAGACATTCACTACACGTTTGTAGCAAGAATGAATCTTCTTAAGTACAGGGCGTCTTTAAAGCACAGGTGTTTGTAATCTACACCCCACTTCACCTGCCATTGGGTGGCTGCTGGCACATATTTATTCATCAGGTGACCGATTTTCTATTTACACTGGGAGCCTCGGAGAGAAAAGGAGGAAGTGTCAGGCTAGGAAATCCAGAGCAATTAAGAGAAATGAGTCGTGGCTGGTGTGAAGCTCTGAGAAGCAGAGTGTGAGGTCTGCAGATCGGGACCCTGAGGAGGTCAGGGCACACGTCCTCTGGGTCTGTGAAGGGACGCGTGTCCTCCTTTTTTTTTTTTTTCAGTTTCCTCACCATGGTTTGTACTTTATAATTTCGCCGTCACAGTGTAGAGGCTTCACTGAGAAGAACCGTGGTCCAGTGGCTTTGCTTCCCTGGACTTCAGTCAGCTCATCCTAGAGTAGCAGATAGAGTTGTAAAAGGAGTGACCTGGTTCTTGTGATCGGCCTCAGGCTCCCTTAGTGCTTTGCCAGAATTTGTCCTGTAAATCTGACTCCAACCCCTGAGATGAGTGCTGTTGTCTGCCCATTTCACAGATGAGGAAGGTGAGACTCAGAGGCGCTAGCAGCTCACCCAGCTGGGAAATGGAGGAGCTGGGCTGCAAAGCTGACCGCCGCCCACCCCGCTGGCCCAGGGTGGAGGGGCCTGGACTGGGCCAGCCCCGTGTGCTCCAGAGCCTCTGGGACCTCGTTCTTCCCCGCGGCCAGATCCCATCACAGAGTGCAACTGCAGAGAGCCGGGACCCAGAACCTACCATCCAGCCATTCCCTGGGGCCTGAGGCGGGTGTGGAGGGGCAGTTTGTTCCCAGTCAGGCTGGCATCAGGCGAGTCTCCTCCTGTTTGCCAAGACTGAGGCCGAGCAGCAGCATAGGTTTGAAGTCCTCTGCCTGTCCCGAGCTGTGACTTCAGCAGGTGACTTGAGCTCTCTGGGCCTTGATTTTACCATCTGTGAAATGGGATCCCTACTTGGGTCTCCCTCAGTGTCAGTGTAAGGCAGGGGTCAGCCCTCTGTGGCCCACCGCTTGACTTGGTGAGTAACGTTTTCCTGGCACTCGGCCAGGCCCGTTTCTCCGTGTATTATCTGTGGCAGCTTTCCCACTCCAGCAGCAAAATGGACTTGCTGGGACAAGGCCGGTCAAACCTAACACGCATTATCTGGCCCTTGCAGGGGAAGTGTGCTGACATCTGGTGTAAGGGATTAAGTGAGGGAATCCTTGCGAGACACCGAGGACAGTGCCTGGGGTGATGTTCACACAGAGAAGTGACAGCTATGATAATAATTATTATTAAGGTGGAATTATTTGCAGAAAATCACAAGGGCCTCTTAGCAGTTGAGCTGCACTTGAATTCAGATCTTTGGACCAGACAGGCCCCTTGCACCCCATGATGCATTGCCTGGCCTCTGGTGTTCATTCACTGTTGGGGGGTTTGGTGTCCAGGAGGATACCTCCTATGCCACGAGGAGGAGGCACGGGTGTGTGTCAAGGGAGCTGGGGCTGGTGGATGGGTGGGTGGGGTCTCTTAATACCACTTGAGATTCCCTTCTGTGTGCACGCGTGCCCAGTTACCCCCTTTCCTGAGCGTGATCAGACTGCAGGCTCCACGCAGGTGGGGACTGTGTGTTTCTTTCCTGCTCGACTCAGCGCCAGAGTGATAATAACAGGGATGAAAATAATCAGGAAGAAGGGGTGGCAGCAGCCACTGCTTCTCTGGTGTGCATTCCATACCAGCTGTGGTGTTAACATACTCCCATTTGCCAGCTGAAGAAACTGAGGCATGGGAGGTGGAGGCCGCGAGGGCAGTAAATGGTGCAGCTGGGCTTTGACCCCGAGCAGCCTGGCTCCAGAGTCCCTGCTTAATAAATATTTGTTGAACGAGCGAGGGAGGGAATTGGCCGTTGGTGTTGGCGGTGGCGCCCTGCCGGCCCCCTTATCTTGTTCCTGGAGTTCGCAGAGGGAGGACTCTTCAGCTGTCAGCTGACCCCACCCTGGCCCCGTGCTGAACTCTGGGTGACCCTGGTTTCCCCTGGGGACCTACTGTCCACTGCTGGAAAGGACACTCCAGATTCTCCAGTGAGGAAACTGAGGCCCAGAGAGGCCTGGGGTTTGGCCCAAAGCAACACAGCCTGCTCTCAGAGAATCCGGGTCTCCCCAGAACATTTTCCCTTCCCCCAGAGACCCCCCCCACCCCCAAATTCCCTGATGGCTCAGTGGGTAAAGAATCTGCCTGCCAACGCAGGAGGTCCAGGAGATGTGCGTTCGATCCCTGGGTCAGGAAGCTCCCCTGGAGAAGGAAATGACAACCCAACTCCAGTATTCTTGCCTGAAAAATCCCATGAACAGAGGAGCCTGGTGGGCTACAGTCCATGGGGTTGCCACGGGTCGGACACGACTGAGGACTGAGCAGAGCAGCCCCGAGGGTCAGCGGTCCTGGGCCCCTGTCTGCACTTCCTTTGAGAGGCTTGCAAATGGTGGGCTTCCCCTGCTGGGAGCGGCGGTGCCCGAGAGAAGGGACTCTTGGCCCAAGTGGCCTGTGGGAAGCTGCCTGGTTTTCTTTTTCACCGCTCCCCGCCCCCCCCAACCCAGCCTGCTTCCAGAAGGCCCCAGGCTGCGGCCGGCCCAGGTCTGCTCACCTGATTTGGGGGAGGCGGCTGGGGGCGAGGGCCGGCCAGAGCTATGGGCCTCCAGCTGCCAGCTGCCCGATCCCAGGGGCCCCCTCAGGAGCTGAAACTGGGGGGTG
This sequence comes from Bos mutus, assembly GCF_027580195.1. Taxonomy (NCBI): domain Eukaryota; kingdom Metazoa; phylum Chordata; class Mammalia; order Artiodactyla; family Bovidae; genus Bos; species Bos mutus. The sequence goes on along the minus strand of NC_091634.1, from coordinate 51,081,461 downwards.
GGGGGTATCCGCCGTAGGCAGCTGTGACAGAGCTCAGGCCCAGCTCTGGCTTGTCGAGAGCTCGTCCTGGGAAGCTGCCGGGTCATGAGCAAACCCAGGGCTTTCGGGCAGCTCTGGAACACCCGAAGCCTGTTCTAGGGGCAAGTTGGGCCTAATGGGATCTGAGTCAGATAAAAGGACAACATTGCTATTTCATTGGTGATTGAGAAAGCTGCTTATTTACAGCTCAGAAACTCAGCAGGGACAGGCGTTTCGGCTCCCATCTAGCACTTTCCAGGCAGTCACTAATTAATCTTCCGATACCCCTGGGAAGTGGGGAGGGGCCGCCACATTTCCATCTGTCGGCTTTCAGGCGGGGTGGGGGGGCCCTTTTGTCCCAGCTGCGGCCCAGCCCTTCTCTGAGGGGCCTGGTCTGGTTCCCACCCCCCCGCCCCTGCTCAATTTGGTTCTCATTAAGCCTTTTTCTTGCCTTAAATGTGTTACTTTTACTCCATGGGTGGAAACCTGATATAGCCCCTTTGGAGACCCTCTGCTTCTTATCTTCTTGGCTCTTGGAGTCAGGAGAGGTTCCTTTTATGTGCTGGGAGCAGGCAGTCATTATGATACCTGGATCCCTGCCCTAGAATGAGGCAGGGGCAGAGGCTGGGAGGGTTTGCTTCCTTCTGTGCAGGAGGCAGAGGAGAGCCAGAGGGCAGCTGGCCAGGGCCACCCAGCTCCCAGAGACACAGCCAGCCGTGGGATGAAGTGTCTGGACCCGGACTTCTGTTCCGAGTCCGGGCTCCATGTTATTTGGATATGGACCTGTGTGAATGGAGCAGCCCCATGGTGCTGCTTTCTCTCCAAGGTCAAGTGTACATGGGCCCCTCTGGTCATCTGGTCTACCCCATACTTTGCAGCTAAGAACTTGGATGTCAGAAGACCTTGAAGGGACCTGTTGACTTCTAATTCTTAGATTTGTGGTGAGATTGAATTGGTAGACATGGACTACATGAACTCTTCATCTACTCGGGAATGTCTTAGCATATTAATAGCCCCTCCAATAGCCTTTCCCAAAGGACAGTGGCCTCAGCTCTTACGGGGCCCTCAGCAAAGCAGATCTGCATCCATACTTGGAATGGTCGCTTCTTGATGGTCTAGCTACACAATCAAAAATTTTGAAGCCACTTGGCGGATGGAGGGGCGTATATTAGAAAGAAAGAGGGAATTTGGGGGTGAGGGAATAAAAATAGATGCAGTGCTTTTTTTTTTTTTAAGAGCTCCATATAGATTTAAAGTCCTTTTGTTAATTTAGGAACATAAAACTGTGTGATGTATAGCTTAGTTTGCTCGTAAAATTACTAAGTGTGGCATATTTAGAGCTGTGAAAGCTTGGGGTAAGAGGAAAAAAATCAGTGAGAATTTTTTTACAAGTCTTTAGGGGGAAATGCATTTTTCTGGCTTGTTCCCACCAATGCCAGGCCTTCCACTACTCAGGCTGGGTTGATGGTTGCCCTTAGGCCAAATTACAGCTAAGGCCAGTGCTTGCCTGGGGTGTTAATCTGGGCCCAGGTCTCACCCCCAATGCCCAAGTCCAGGCCCCTAGCAGAAGCCCACAACCGTGAAGAATCAGGGCCTCCTCTGTCTCTCCCGCTCCTCCCGAGGCAGACAGGAAGCGCCCTCTGACCAGGCCTGGACTGCCGCCCAGTGGGCATCTGTCCGCTTGCTTAATGGCCCGTGGGGTTGGGAAGTCACAGAAGAGACTTCAGAGGGAACTCAGAAGGGACCTCAGAGGTCAGATGGCCTAACCCCTCCCTTCTTGCCATTTGGCGGTCTCTGGGGCTCAGCCCCGCCATACCACCGTGGGTTGTTAGAATGTTGCTTTTCACACGGAGCACACGCATGCGTCTGACCTAGTTCTGTCCTCCAGGGACACCGGACTAGTCTGTTGTTGTCTAGTCGTGTCCGACTCTTTGTCACCCCACAGACTGTAACCTACCAGGCCCCTCTGTCCACGGGATTCTCCAGGCAAGAATACTGGAGTGGGTTGCCATTTCCTCCTCCAGGGGATCTTCCCAACCCAGGGATCAAACTCGCTTCTCTTGCATTGGCAGGCAGGTTCTTTGCCACTGAGCCACCTGGAAACCAGTCTGTCCCCACCTAAAGATCACCATCTGACCTGGACCCAGTGTGGCCCCCACAGGGACAGCGAAGGAATCTGTGTCTCATCCTCCGGTTGCTTTAGAATGAGCAGGGAGTGAGATGAGTGAGGACAGAATGCTCTGGAAACTCACAGGATCCATTACCCTGGTGGAGGAAATGACTCTGTGGAGGACGCGGGTGTTGGAGGCAGGCCTTTGAAGTGGTGTGCGCCAGAGGGGTGAGGATTGGTAGAAGGAAGCTAATGCAGTGAGGAGGGATGAACAAGAATAGGGAAGCTGGACTTCCCTGGTAGTCCAGTGGTTAAGGATCCACCTGCTTAATGCAGGGGACAGGGGTTTCCATCCCTGGTCTGGGATCTAAGATCCCACATGCCGCGGGGCAACTGCTGAAACCTACATGCCCTAGAGCCTGTGCTCTGCAATGAGAGAAGCTGCTGCAATGAGAAGCTCGTGCGCCGCAATGAAGAGCAGCCTTGCTGCAGCTGGAGAAAGCCGACGTGCAGCAATGAGGACCCAGCACAGCCAAAAATGAATGAATGAATGAGTAAACAAATAAAGTGCGCTAATCTTAAAAAAGAATAGGGAAACCACTCTTAAGACAGTCAGCATGTGACGTTCATACCAGGTGTGCTGAGAAGGCCATTCTTAGAGGTCCCCACTGGTGGCCGGGCTCTGCAACCTGTGTGTCCTTGAAGAGGGTGGAGACCTCCACCCTGAGAGCGTCCAGACTCCGGCCCCACCTTCCAGACTCTGAGGCCCTGGGTCTGAGGACGAGAAGGAGAGAATGAGTGGGCAGGATGGAAGCCCCCACGGAAGGGGCTTCCCTGGCCGTCCAGTGGGCCGCTCTCCACCTCTGGAGGCCCGGCAGTGGCATGAGGACCGGAGAGTGGGGACAGGGGCAGCTGGTGGGAAGCGGGCCATTCCCCTGGGGGGCTGGGCCTCCCCAGAAGGGCAGGAAGGAGAGTTTTAGGGGCATGGGAGGGCTTGGTGAGGAGGGATAAAGCAGGGTGCTGGGGAATAAAATCACTGGGTGGGTTGGAACCACACTTGGAGGGTCTCGAGGGTCATAAGGCCAATGACACGTGACACCAGTCCTGCTGTAAGTGGGCGGGAATCCAGGGCTTTAAAGCACCAAATTCATTGGTTTGCTCCCCAAACATGTTTACCACGTGCCAGGCACCGGCCCTGGTGCACAGAAATTTGGCTGAGAATCTGGAGAATGGAGCAGGTGGCCAGAGTGTGTGTGTGTGTGGTGGGGGGAGGTGGGGGGTGCCCCGAGACCCCAAGAAAGGGAGAGGTTAGCCTTGGGGAGGTCTGAGAGGAAAGGCCCGGGGACAGGGTCACACTCGTGTGAGGGTCCTGAGGCCTCGAAGGTGTCCACGTGGCCGCAGGGGATGAGATGGGAGCTGGGGGCGGGGTGCCTTGAGCAGCCCCTCCTGGCCACGGGGCTCAGGGAGGAGGTTCCCGGCGATCAGGGGTCGGGGGCGCAGGAGGGAGACCAGCATGGAGGTGACAGCCATGGTCCAGGCGAGAGAACAGGCGGGGAGGCAGCGCGAGGCAGGGCATCTGGAGGTACAGGCCGGGGCAGGTGGCCGTGCACCCCATCCTGTCTGTTTGGGAAAGTCCACTCGGACAGCCTCCCTTGTGGAGGCGAATGGTCGGGCAGGGGGCGCCTCTCAGAGCCACAGGGTCTGGCAGGAGGAGGACTGGGCGAGGGGCTTCAAGTGTGGGCTAGTGACACCCCAGCGGTTCTCCACACAGGGCTCCCAGGCCCGCAGCGTCAGCACCAGCTGGGAGCTGAGAAGGTGTAGATTGTCAGGACCGGCTCCCCCCACCCCGAACAAGACATACTGAGGCAGAAAGTCTGTAGTGGGCTCTGGCGGTCTGTGTGTTCTCGAGCCCTCCAGGGGATTCTCAGGCTCGCTCGAGTGTGACACCTGGTCTGACACAGTCCCGAGTGCAGAAACTAGGCCGGGGTAGCCTGTCCCTGGGACATCTGAGCACGGGGCTGTCGTGTATAGAGGTGTCCTTGGCCAGTGAACGAGCAGGGGGTGGGGATAATCCGGGAGGGCCTCTGCACCTGCCCTGGGGTGCGAGTGGGGTGTGGGCCTGCCCCTCAGGTGGGTGACAGCCAGGAGCTGACATTTGGGGGTCTGCCTGGCAGGCCTCGAGGTCAGCGACATTTTCTGATGCTGCAGTGCCGGGTGGAGCAAAGACTGGGATGAGAGCCCTGGGGTTGATCTGGTCTCAGCTCCTGACACGCTGTGTGACTCTGGGCAGGTTACTCACCTTCTCCGGGCCTCCATTTCCCCGTTTGTCAAGTGGGCCAGCAGTAGGGCCTCCCTCGTCGGGGTCTCATGAGTGTCCGGGGAGTAAATCGGCAGGAGGCCCGGACCAAGCGCTGTGGAACCATTCGCTGCAGCTACGTTTGGACTTCGAGCTGCCCATGTCTTGGATTGTTCCCGAGGGGCCTGACTGAGTCACGCTTGACCAGGGGCAGTGACCAAGGCAGGGTGGACATTGCCCGTGGGCCCCTTTGCCCAGATTCCAAATTGCTGTCAGGCAGCTGGGCCCATGCTGCTGCTCTGGTCACAAGATGGCAAGTTCTAAATAAGTAAAGGAACCATGGAATTGCCTCGATTAGATCGTCCTGGCCTCTTCCCTGCTGGCCCCCACCCCCCACATCAGGAAAGCAAAATTGGGTGAACCCCAGGCCCTGAGTCTTAACTGGGTGGCCTTGCCAGACCATCTCCAGTGGAGAATTTCGTTTGAATGAATCCCTTCTCCGACCACCCCCCGCCCCGCCGCCCAGAGGACTCGAGCGTCACCCCCAGGCCCGTGACAGAGCCCACGCGGAAGGCAGACGGCACCTTGCCTCAGACGCTGGGGCCTTCTTTGAAGCTGCTTGACGCGGGTCCCCACCCCCTTGTCACTCTTGTCCTGTAATTCATTTAGGATTAGCTTTCAGACCTCCTCGCCAGTCCTAACTTCTGTTGTCTTGGTAACTGTGTCAACCGTTTGCCGGTTTCCCGTGATTATCTGACAAGAGAAGAGGGGGCAGGCGGGAACATAAAGGAAGGGGAGGAGGAGATGGTGCCTGGGTCTTAATTGAGCTCGCTGGAGGGGCCTGTGGGGTGGGGCTGCCTGCCTGGTGGGGAGCAGTGGAGAAAGGACGGGGTGCGGTGAGGCAGGGCATGCAGCTGCGTGGAGGGGGGCGGGCCCGGGAGTGAGCGGCGCAGATATCGTCCGCCTCTGTCTTTGCTCTCAAGGACCCAGGGGTAAAGATGCCCCTTCCTGCCCACCACTGCTCTTTTGAGGTTTCCCGCACAGGCAGATTTCAGCCAGCTCTGCCTCGGCACTCACCACAGGATGCTGGCCCGGGGTGTGGTGGGCCACATCAGCAGCTGGGGTCGCTGGTGGGGGGGCCTGCAGGGGGTCAGGATCCCCTGGGATGGAGGAGGATTTCATTTATTGTGCTCACGTGTGCTGCGGGTCAGGCCTTCAGGAGGGGCACGGTGGAGTGCGGCTGGTCTCTGCTCTGTGAGGCCTGTGGCCTCTGCTGGGAAGACTGGGAGGCTGGAGGACACTTGCTGGCCAGACTCTGGAGTCATCCGAGGGCTTGTCCCACTCTCCTGCCCGGGAGGCGGTGCTAGCTGCTGCCCAGGACCCCAGCTGGGGCTCTGGGTCCAGCATCTCTGTGTGGCCCGCTGTGTGTGGCTTGGGCTTCCTTCCACCATGGCTGCCTCGGGGACGCCGTGTTTCCTGTATGGGGGCTCAGTGCTCCAAAGGCTGGGGTCCCGGCTCACAAGGGAGAAACTGCATGGCCTTTGAGGACCTAGCCTCAGAAGTCACATGGTGTCACATCCTGTTCATTACAGTGAGGGATGAACCTGCCTGGGATCAGTTGGAGGGGAGTTAAGCGGGGCATAGCAAGGTGCTATTAATAGCAAGAGCGTGTCGGGTGGGTGATGGGGGTGCCTCTCTGGAACACAGAGCCTGTTGTACATGCACACACCCCATTCACCTGCCGGTTCCCCATCCAGGTAGAGGGTGAAAGAAAAGAAAGTGAAAGTGTTCGTCGCTCAGTCATGCCTGACTCTTTGCGACCCCATGGACTGTAGCATGCCAGGCCCCTCTGTGGATGGGATTCTCCAGGCGAGAATACTGACGTGTGTTGCCATTCCCTTCTCCAGGGGATCTTGCCCACCCAGGGATCAATCCCAGGTCTTCTGTACTGCAGGCAGATTCTTTGCCATCTGAGCCACCAGGGAAGCCCAGGTGGATGGCAGCCCTGTCTGCCAGGGGAAGAGAGTCTATGCATCTACAGGGACAGCTCCATAAGTGTCCTGAGTCGTATGTGGGCGGGGCTTCGAGCAGAGGCCTTGGCGCCCCTGTGGGGCAGCTGGGAAGAGGGGGCTCACACCTGGGTGGCCTCCCACGGCAGTGGGATCCCCAAGTTCCAAGTTCACTATCCCTGCACAAATAAGAGTTGTTGCTCAAAATAAGGGCCTCATTAACTTGTCACAGAAGAAAGCCCCTCCCCAGGATCAGTGAGAAGCCTGGAGTGCCTTTTGGGGAGCTGCTAATGAGTTATGTCTGATTTTTATGGAACTCCATGGTAAATTATTAATTTGGGCCAGAAATGAAAGTGTGGAACCAGATAGGCTCATGAATATTCATCCTGGACTTCAGCGCACAGGGATTGATCCGTGTCTAGGGCAGCCAGCTAGACCCTTGACCCAGAAACTGGCAAGTCACCAGGTGAGGAGGCTTCTGGGAACTCTCTCAGCCTTCCCTCCCTCAGTTTCTCCATCCAGAGATGGGGTTGATAACTCACATCTCATTAGCAGAGTTACAGCCAGAGCAGGCCCAGGCCCGGCTTGCGAGTGGGAAGCATTAGTCAGAGGGCTCCTGAGCCCCCGAGTTTCACAACAGCGGAGTCCCCGGCAGGGGTAATGCCTGCAGGGGAGAAACCGGACGCCCCCACTGCTCTGCGTCCGCCCCCGGGAGTCACGCTGGGGGCCCCCATAGGGATCAGATCCCCTTTGGATCTAGAATACGATGGTGGCCGGTGTTATTAAGGTCCCCTCCAAGGTGGGGTGTAACAGGCCTCCACCATATTTGAACTGTTCTATGTAGTAGGTTAGCGTTTTCCAGGATGGTTCTGCTGGGATCTGCCTTCCTCAGCAGAGCCCGGCTTCCTAGCATGGGAGGTAAGGCCCCTGGAAGTGAATCCCCTGCCTGTCTGTCTAGCCTGACCTTCTCTAACCCTCTGCCGTGCTCTGAATGGGATCTTTCCACTCCCTGGAAGGCCGGGGTCAGAAGTCTGGAAGCCTCTCTGAGCTCACCCATTAGGACCGGTTACTCCTTCCTCCGCTCCCAGGTTCAACGGCAGGAGCAGCCTCCATTATGTATGAGGGGCATAGCCTGGCGGTTGAACTCGTGGGCTCAGAAGCCAAGTGACCGGAATTTGAGTCCTTCTTCTCCCATTTATTCCCGGTGAGGCCTTGGGCAGGCTACCTGGATGCTCTGTGCCCCTGTTTGTGCGTGCACTAAGTCGCTTCAGTCATGTCCGACTCTGTGCGACCCCATGGACTGTAGCCCGCCAGGCTCCTCTGTCTGTGGGATTCTCCAGGCAAGAGCACTGGCATGGGTTGCCATGCCCTCCTCCAGGGGATCTTCCCGACCTAGAGATTGAACCTGTGTCTCCTGCACGGACACACCGGTTCTTTACCACCAGCACCACTTGGGAAGCCCCATGCCTCAGTTTAATTGAGTGTATATGTGGAGGGTGGCATTTCCCGAGCTTGCTGTGGGAAGTAAAGGGTCTGTGCATTTAAAATGCCTAGCGTGGTGGACAGCACCTGTCGGCCCTCCGTGGATGGTCACCTGTTATCAGCATTGTCTTTAGTGTGATTGCTATCACTGTCTTGTTTCCAACTGGGCCTGGAGATCTGGGGCAGGCCTCAGCTGGTTATGGCAGCCTCCTGTTAACCCGTGTTTCCCCTGCTTCTTGGAAACCCATGACTAAAGATGACACCGTAGCCCTAGCGTGCCGTGAGGAGGCCTTGGAGCCACGTCAGGCCTGTGTGGGTTTGGGTGGGTCTCTCCAGGGCTTTGCACCTGCCCTCAGCCTGGACAGGCATGTTTATATTGCAGCCCCTGGAGACCGTCTCTCCGCGTGGGGCTGAGGCCACTTCCTGCCTGAGCCGCAGGGGTGGAGGCGGGGGTTTCGATCCCCCGCCCGACAGAGGAGGACACAAAAGTGATGTTTCTGGCAGCTTCCGGGGTTAGAGCCAAGACGTGACCCGTGGCCCTAGGCTCCCAGGCTGAACTGCGGCTCCTCGCACTGAGCTTTTTGGAGAAATGGCTGTTTGGGGGCAGGCTGAGCTGCCTGATGGGATGAAGTGTGGCCTGTGTGAGCCTCAGGCTCCCAAGGGGAGCTTCTGGGGGCCTGGGTCCTTGGTCAGCGTTGGCCTTCGAAGCCTTGGCGTTAGGGAAGATCTTCAGAGCCCAGGATGCACGGGAGGCTACCAAGTGTGGCAGCGAGAGGGAACGTGCTGGGGGCGGGAAGACCCTGCCCTTGACCTGCCTCTGCCCGCGATGCTCAGGGGCCTCCGGGGTCCCGGAGGTGGGCTCCTGGTGAGCTCTCGGGGCACTGACACCTGCTGCGTGCTAGAGCTGTGGCCCTGCTCCTGACCTGCAGAGAGAAAGGTTCATGAAAAGCATGTGAGGCTTTATTTGGCTCACTGAAACCAATAACTCCACCTGCCTGGCCTTGGCTTCTGGTTTTGATGCCTTTGACTCAGGGCTCTGTCACCTCCCAGGCGCTAGGGCTCGGAGAGAGGCGGCCAGCGGGTTGGACCGGTGGGGCAAGCCGAGTGGAAGGAATAATAAAGCAAATAGCCTGCAACCAACTCTGTTCTCCTTGCACTGGTCTATTCTCCTTGCCCTGGTTTGGCAAGATGTTTGGCTTCTTGTAGCTGCAGCTGCCCCAGCAGTGCTTGAGCACCTGCTGGGTGCCAGGCCCAGGAGGGCAGAGCAGAGAGTGGAAAGTAAGTCATAGGTCATGCCTCTGAGGCCCTCCTGGCCACCTGTGCAGGGGAGGAGCTAAGCCACACATGGACTGCAAGCCACACATGGGCCCCATCCCTCCATGGGTTCCCTGGAGGGATGCACATGACTCCGGGGGCTTGGAGGTCAGTGAGTTCCCAGTCAGCTGGAGCCATCTGAGAGGGCTTCCTGGAGGAGGTGGTGTTGGAAACAGATTCTGAAGAATTAGGGGGTTTTGAAAGCGGAAGATGGGGGAGGTGTGAAGGGAGGAGACACAGACCGTACCGTGCCCTCGAGTCACCCAGGCTCTTAAGGGGCAGCTTCTGATTCAAGTGGGTCGAGGTGGTACCTGACAAGGCAGATGGGGACTTTCCCTCCCTCGAGGCTCTGAGGTCATTTGTGTCCCCCTTCCCCAGGCCCACGTGGCTCCCATGTGGCTGGCCCGTAGGCCACACTTGGAGTTTCCAGGGACCAGACCTAGCTGCATGTTAACCATCAAAAGGTAAAGCGTTAAATGAAATGGCTCAAAATGAAACAAAATCAAAACGTCCGTTCCTTAGTCACTCCAGCCCCACTGCTGGATTGCCGTGTGGGGCTGGTGGCCACTATTGGATAGGGCAGGAAGAGAGTGTTTCCATCTTTGTGGAAAGTTCCATTGGCTGGGGCTGGCTTGTGACCTGGGGTGGGGTAGAGGATGCTATGGGGGTCTGGGGCAGCCTTTTCAGTCTTCGGCAGGGGGCAGGGGGCTCTCAGAAGCTGGGGGTGCTTTTTGCTGTATTGGACGACACGGGGAACCCCAGACGGGGATTGACCTACCCCTGACATCAAACACAGGATGGGAAGTTCAGGGGTGACAGGAGCCCAAGTGGGGGAGGCGGGGGCCAGAGCCACCGTGGAGCTCGGCCGGCAGCATCCCGTGCGGCTGCCAAGGGTGGGCGAGGGATGGAAGGGAGGGGCGTGGGAGAGGCGGCCGCGGTGCCCATCAGTGAAGTGGGAAGTGGGCTGGGATGGAGGTGGGGGTCTAAACCTCCACGTGACAGTCCGACGGAGGAAGGCGTGGTTTCATGGTCAAGTGGCACCGGGTGGGGGGCCAGCGGGCCCCGGAGGACAGCAGCTCTAGTGCTCTGTCACGAGCGTGTCCACGCACGTGCCTGTGTGCACGCTCGCATCATCTCCTGCAGGGGCATGTCTCTTTAGAAGGTCTCAGGCATCCCCTGTGGTCCAGAGGCTAGGACTCGGTGCTTTCACTGCCAGGGGGCCCCAGTTCAATTCCTGGCCAGGGAACTAAGATCCTGTGAGCCTTTGCAGTGCAGAGGGAAGAAAAATAAATAAAGGGAAAGTCTCCAAACGGATTCACTCCCTCTCATGCACACACGCACTTTAGTCCGTCCTCACCACGCCCCGGGGAGTCCAGAAGGACTGAGCAGGTGAGGTGTGCGCCTGGAGCCTGAACCTGAAAGAGGCTTTTCTAGAACCTGGCTCTCCTCCCTCGGTTTCCAGGCCCTCCCCCTCTCCCACACCCATGGGATCTCACTGACTTCTAGGTGCTCGAGGGTATCTAGGGAAAGGACTCCCAGCATCCAGGGGGCTTGCTGACGTCCGTGCCATCAGGGCAGTCAGCATGAGAGGGATCCCAAAGGCTGAACGTCAGGGAGACCCAGGCTGCAGAGAGGGGGTTTAGGCTGTGTGGGTGTCGGGCTCCTGAGGCCCCATGGGCTCTGCTAAGGGGGCTGCCTGGAGCCCCTGGGTTTAAGAGGCTTCCCATCCTTCACACTCCCTGTTACCACCAGCACCACATCCAGAGGTGGAAACAGAAACACAGAGAGGTGGAGTCACTTTCCCAAGGTCACATAGCTCTACATGGTAGAGCCAAGGTTGAACCCTGACGTTTTGATTCTGGAGGCAGTAATGACATCCCCCCGCCCCCAATTTCCAGCCCCTTGGTTACTGCCCACCACCCCTTTCCCGCCTTGAAGATCTTTGCACAGACTTGCCATAATGTAGAGTCAAGAGCCCCTCGGGGAGTTCTGCACCTCCTGGTGGTCTCCTCCCGGGCCTTGCCAGCTTGCTTGTTTGTCTCAGAGTTTCAGCTGGTTTTTTGAGTCATTGAGATATAATCCATGCACTTCAACATGCAATTTACAACATGCACTTCAGTGATTATAATACAGAGTGTTGCAACCATCAGTAATCTAGTTCTAGAATATTTTTCACTCTAAAAGAAACCCTGTGTGTTAGCAGCTGTGCCCCATTTTAACCAGTCACCCAAACCTTGCAGTTTAGTCGCTAAGTCGTGTCCGACTCTTGCAACCTCACGGGCTGTGGCCCACCAGGCTCCTCTGTCCGTAGGATTTTCCAGGCAAGAATACTGGACTGGGTTGCCGTTTTCTTCTCCAGCGGATCTTCCTGACCCAGGGATCGAACCCGGGTCTCCTGCACTGCAGGCAGGTTCTTTACCGACTGAGCTACCAGGGAAGCCCACGCCCTAGACAACCGCTACTTTCCGTCTCCTCTCCATGGACTTGGCTGTTCTGGACGGTTCACAGATGTGAAATCCCACGGCGTGTGTCCTTCTGTGTCTGATTTCTCTTCATTTAGCATAATGTCCTCAAGGTTCATCCGTGTCATAGCAGATGTCAGGACTTCATTCCTTTTTATGACCAAATACCCTACTATCGTCAGGAAGATCCTCTGGAGGAGGACACAGCAAGCCAATCCAGTATTCTTGCCTGGAGAATCCCATGAACAGAGGAGCCTGGTGGACCACAGTGCTCGGAGTTGCACAGTCCCTAAGTCCCATGACTGAAGGAACTGAGCACACACCCTTCTATCACAGAGTTGGACACAACTGAAGGGACTGAGCACACAGCACCCTTCCGTCGTATGGATGGGACACGCTTGCCTTATCCATTCACCCATCGATGGGTGTTTTGGCTGTTTCCACTTCTTGGCTGTTACAAATAATGGTGCTGCGCACGTATGTGTACAGGTTTTTGTGTGGACATGTTTTTATTTTTCTCGAGTGTGTACCCTGGAGTGGAATTGCTGGATCGTTCGTGGTGGCCCCGCATTTAAGCTTGTGAGGTGCTGAGCTGCCGGACTGTTTGCCCGAGTCTCGGTTTTCAGTGCTGGGAAATGGAGCAGTGTCCTGGGGATCCACTGTCTTTCAGTATCGAGGGATACGTCTTCATTTGGAAACTCAGAAGCAAAGCGATGACTTTCATCACTGCAATGGACTTCCGTGGTGGCTCATTGGTAAAGAATCTGCCTGCCGTGCAGGAGACCCGGATTTGATCCCTGAGTCAGAAAGATCCCCTGGAGAAGGATATGGCAACCCGCTCCAGTATTCTTGCGTGGAGAATCCCATGGACAGAGGACCTTGGGGGTCACAAAGGGTCAGGCACGACTGAGCAGCTAGCCATCACTAGTTGCTGACAGTAGCACAGGTGTCACTGGTAGCGACACCTTGGCCACCCGGCAGGTGAGGCCAGAGCAGGTGCCAACAGCACCCTTGCCAGCCTCTGCCCAGGAAGCATTTCCCCTCCTCTGGCCAAGAGCACTCAGGATGGACTTGTTGTGATTGAGTGTCCTGCATGCGTTTCTGAGGAACTTCCTAGGAATTCTAGAGCAATTTCTCCAAAGGCTGAATTCCATAGAAAGAGGGATGAAGGCTGGGACCTGTGGGTGACCTCTGCCACCCTCCTCTGGGTGGGAGGATTTGGGGGAGAACTTGGGCAGTGTTATTCCTTGGCTGGGACAGAACAGGGACCCCCACCCCGCTGGGAGGACTGGTTCAGAAAGCCTTGTTCCCCCTTGGGGAGCAGGGGTACCTTGGCCTCCCGTCTGGTTCTGACAGGCGGCCCCTGGAGCCTGAGTTTTTCTTGGAGGGAGTCCAGCTGGTGCAGAGCTGGCTTGGCCCTGGTGCTCTTGTGGGGGAGAAAGGAAGCTATTGAAGGCCAGCCGTGGAAGTTGTAAACTGGATAAATGACCCTCCAGGATGTATTTCCTCGGCTCCGCAGTGAGAACTCAGCCTGGGGAAAAAAAAAAAAAAACCTGTGTCCGTTTATTCTGCTGCAGCCCAGAGAGGGAAAGTGGCTTGCCTAAGGTCACACAGCAGATTGGCAGCTAAGCAGGACAGGCTCCTCCTGACACTGATCTGTGCCTTTCAGCGGCTCTGAAATCCTCTCCTGCCCTCTGACATAGCCTCTTCTATCCCATTAAATCTGAGGCTTAATCCCCGCAGGTCAGCGGCAGCCGGACTCAACAAAGCTGCCTCTCCTTCTGCTCACAGGGCCCTGGGGTCAGAAGGCCACCAGCTCTCCCTCGTGGCCCAGGTCCCCAGACCACACAGCTCCCTTTCAGCATCTCCACCCTGCTTCTGAAGGGCTCCTCGGCCACCGCCCAAGCCCCCGGGAGCAGGCAGAAAGCACAGTGCCAGCCCGTCCTCTTTGCAGCTCGGCTGAGCGTTGAGTGGCTTCGTAGATGGCAGGCCCCCTCGGCCAGGCCCCCTAAGGGCCTCCTCCTCACCCATCAGCGCGGGGCAGAAGGCAGCCTGGCATTTTTCCCTGCCACCCTGGAGACCTCCGGGGCCCCTCAAGGGAACCCGACAAGGTTATCAGGATCTGCTCTTTGAGGGTGGGGGCTGTAACTCCCAGGGCCCCTGCTTTCGATTTATCAAGCTTGTCTGCATGCCCGCACCACCACTCCCCCCGCCACCCCCACCCCCGACCCTCGCCCCCATGGCCCGCCAGCCGCTTGCTCGAAAGGTTAATCCCCTCGCCCTGTGTCTGCTCCTGTGTCCCCTCCCCCATCCTCCCAGCTCTTTACGCTCCAGTTAATTAAATGGGGCTGCCTATTGTCAGAAGATGAAGTTGGGTATTTATTACACCTTGGCACTCCCGAATGTCAAAGGTGCACAGAGTTTGGAGAAATACTGGCAGCGAATAAGCCTGAGCATATGTCTGCGGGGCCCGGGACTGGTGGGCGGGCGGCCACCACTTAGAGTGACCCGAGTTCTTTTGGATTCTGCTGCAGCTCCGCACTGCCTGACCACCGCCTACCCCGGGCGTCTGACGGCGTGTGTTTCCTAGGGGAGAGCTCTGGCAGGATGATCCAGAGATCAGTTATCCAGCGTCAGCATCCTGGTCCCGAGATGATTCCATTGGAAGGATGATGACTTGAAAATACACACACATCCGCCCTAGATCTCTCCTGGTGGGGCAGACACCCGGGCACAGCCCAGGTGAGGGGGAACGGCTGCCCTTCCCCTGCCCTTTCTAATGCCTTGCGCTTGGACTTTGCCATTTTATTTTCGTGATTTTTCACTTGGGCAATGCAAAACCAACGTGGCTAATTGTGAATTTTTTTTTAAATGGGGGGTGCGAATATGGATGTGTTCATTTTATAGAGTTTTTTCCCCTTAATAATCATGCTTTAAAGATGTTTGACATCTGTAACTAACAGCTGGCATCCTGGTATGGAGGAATGTCCTTTTATTTGGAAGCAGGTTGAACTGTCATTAATAGTATAATTAGGTGATTATCACTATATAGCAGAAAACTGCTTAATTGCAGAGATTGCTTTTCTAGGGTTCTAGTCTTTTTATGGTTATATTTGTTTTAGCTGTTTGAATTTCATGATATTTTGGCATTTGGTATGTTGCGTCATTGTGTGTGTGTGTGTGTGTGTGTGTGTTTCTTTCTGTTTTCTAATGTGTCTGACAGCTGTCTTCAGGAGCATTTGGTCCCAGGGAATCTTCTGGTGTTAAGGCGGTGATGGGGGAGCATTACCTGGAAGCATTAAGGAACATGGGGCCCTGTTTAACCCACTCAGCGCCAGGCAGGTGTCCTGCGGGAGTGGGCGCAGAAACCTTGGTGCCCTTTGATGTGTCTGACATCACTGCTGATAATGGTACAAAATTGGACGTTTAACCCTAGAGCCCAGGTTGTCTGTTAAGAGGCCTCCTTTTACAATGCAATTTATTTTTATGGCGCATCCTTAATACACGATGTTACCAAACGCTTCTGAGAAGTGTGGATTCTGGAGAGAAAAGCACATCTAAAGGGCCTTGGTCTCAGAGGTATCTGGAATTTGAAAATCAGTAGGTTTACAGAATCCAGGAGGAAAGAGTTTATCTTTCTAAAAAGAACTTGGAAAGAAATTGAATCCAGAGGCGAGCTTTTCTTTTCAGAGCCAGCAGAACCCGGTGCTGCCTCCTCTCCTTATTCCTAGGCTCGGGTGGCCCAGTGATGGGGTAGCTGGGTGTGCAGAGTCCCCGGCTGACCTGTGAGCGTGAGCGGCTTCCTTCTGCAAACCTCCTCGGACTCCCAGCACCTACTTCCAGTGGGGGTGTTCCACTCCCAGCAGGCAGTCCCTCCAGACCCTTCCTTTCCAGAAACTCTATCCTCCCAGAGTTGGGGTGTGTTGTGGGTGTTCTGGCCCCTTTCCTTCCTGAGAGGTCATCCTGGGGTTGCAGCTCAGGCCCCCAGCTCGCCTTGGCCAGGCCAGGTGTGCATTTGGAGCCCCACGCTTGGCCACTGCAAACCCCAAGGGACATGAGCAGACCTTCCCCACCTCCCCGGGTTGTCACTGGGCCACCCTGGAAGTCCCCACCAGCTTTGGGTGATGCTGCAGGGCTTATAAGAGCAGGCCTGTCCCTCCCTGACTGCAGGCCCCATCCCCACGTCTCAGACAGGAAGCTGAGGGCCTGGAGGTGGGGTGATCTGCCCCCACCGTCATCCAGGAACTCAGTGAGGGCCCTGACGGGTGCCTCGGAACACGGTGGGGGCGGAGTGGGGGACGGAGGCTCTGGGGTGCCGACCCTTCAGAGACGCGGGCTGTGCACCCAAAGCACAGTTCTCTGCCGTCCTGAGCATGCTGCCCCGCACAGGGTGGTGAAGAAAGGAATTCAGGGCGCGCCCTCCTGCCCCCAGCCTGTCTCGGCCGTGGCCAAGGCGTTAGCTCATCCAGTCCTCTGCCCACCCCCACATCATCCCCATCTCTTAGAGGAGGGTGTGCCCGTGGCCCAGAGGTTCAGGTCGCCCACCCCAGGAGACACCCTTCAGAAGCCTAAGGCCACCTTTACCCGGGAGTTTCCGGGAGAAGCGGGGGCCTCGCACAGCCCCCTGGGCCTCCAGCGCTTTGTCATTCTCAGCCAAGCCCGCCACAGCTGGCCCGCTCCTCTGCACAGCAGGCGCCCTCGACCGCGGAGGGACCACGGGCTGTGTGACCGCAGGCTGTGTGACCGCAGGCAGGGCCCTGCCCCTCTCTGGGCCTCTTGCTGAACTGTCAGCCACCTGGTGCTGGGAGGCTGCTGGCCTTTGTTCTCGGGAACCAGTGAGCCTGGAGGCTGGTGAAAGGCCCTGAGATCCTTAAGATAAGTGCAGGCTCCTCCCAGCCCCTCCTGCCGGCGCCCAGCAGGCGGATTGGCTCTGCAGGGGCGTCTCCCCAGAGGCCAGAGCGGCCCCAGACACCCTGTGCTGACACCCGGGAGGGTGGAGACTGGGCAGCTGCTCCTGCTCGGCTGCCCCTGGGTTTTATGGCCAGAGGGTAAATAACCCCTAATCAGTTTTTTCCCCTGAACGCTGTTGATCACATTGAGAGCATGGCCACCAAGCCTCAGTGTAGATTGTGTGTTGGGGGAAGAGTCTACTCGGGGTCACATGGGCTCCCAGATGATAGGCACTGGTGACCCGGCCGCTGGTGCCCATTTTACAGATGGGGCAACTGAGGCCCCGAGAGCTCCCTCCCACTGCCCCCCCGCCACCCGTGTGCCAGCCCATCTTCTTTGTGTTCTCTCTGCAGCTCTGCACTGTGGGTTTGTGGTAGCTGTTGCTGTTTTTGTTTTGCGGAGGGAACCAGGGGCTTCCGGGGGTGACAGACCTGTGCAAAGGTCCTTTGGCCAAGAAGGGGGAGGAAGGATTCAGACCCAGGCCCAGCCGGCACTTTAAATCAGAGCCGGTGGCTCCCTGCTCAGAACCTACTTAGAGTGAAAGCCAGCGATCTTCTCATCACTGCTGCGCCCCAGCCTGACCACTTGTGGTCCCACCGCCGGGCTTTTGCACAAGCCAACCATCTCCCACCCTGCGTGTACACTTGACACACAGGAAGTGCACTATTTGTGTATTTTCTCATCTGTCTTCCCCACAGGACTGCAGGCGCTGCCAGAACCCGGAGAGGTCTGATTTGTCTCTCGTCGTATCCTGGTGCTAACAGTGCCTGGCACACAGTAGGTGCTCAGTGATGCCTGTTTGGAGAAGGAAATGGCAACCCACTCCAGTATTCCTGTCTGAAGAAGTCCATGGACAAAGGAGCCTGGCAGGCTACAGTCCATGGAGTCTCAAAAGAGTTGAACACGGCTGAGCGACTATCACTCAATGTCTGTTCGAGGCTCCGCCTCACTGTAGGTCACAGCCAGGATGTGGCTTGAGATGTGTGGTTCTCTCTACCCTAAGCAGAGCAGGCTGGGTGTGAGAAAGAGGGGTCCCAGTGATGCTTACAGCCTCCTGGACTAGGGAAACCCAGAGAGGCTTCGGGGGTGGGGCTGAAGGGACCAGGAGGACCGTCCCGAGGGGTGGGGCTCAGAGAGCCAGAAGGCCCATCCCTGGGCTGGGCTTCTGCAGAATGGGGTTTCTGCAAAGTCTAACCCACCTGCTTTTTTTGAAATTCTGGCCGTGGCTAGCCTGGGGAGGGGGCTCAGGCTCAGGCAGAGACACAGCAGTGCTTTGTATCCTTGGAATCCTTCTGAAGCCAACTTGTTGGGGAGGGTGCTTTGTATTGTAAATTTCCACAGAGTAATTATGTCTTAATGTATGATAATCCGGCCTGGCCCTGTTGCCAGGCAGCCTGTGTCAGCTGTACGCCTGGGCCGGCTGTGGGCAGGACAGCTGGGGTCAAAGCGACATGTCCTGGAGGTCTGGGGACAGTGGGGTCTGCCTGGGTCCTGCTGCGTTGCTCCTGAGGGGCCTGGGGCTGGGGGATTTCCCCAGACCTGAGCGTGGGAGACCCACTAAGGGCTGGTTTCTGGGGTGGCCTCCCGTCCCCCGCCTAGGAGCAGAGTTCCCCACGGAGCTCCATCTCAGGAAGTCACAGAGCTGCCAAGTCTTAGATCAGAAGCAGCCCTGAAAGATCATCTGTGCTTGACTTAAATACCTCCACGGATGGGGAGCTCACCCCATGCAGTCGGCAAACATGTATTGAGCACTGACTGTAAGCTGGGCACTGAGGGTCTGGGACTGAAATTCCATCTGAAAAAGCAGACGGAAATTCCTGACTTCCTGGAATACTACTACTTCCTCCCCAGCAGTAGTTGAGGAGGTAGACAACAGACAGAATCAGTAAGATGTGGGATAGATGGAGTTACAGAGAAAAGATACAGCAGGAAAAGGGGAAGGCCAGTGAAGGATGGTGGGGCTTTCCATAAGACAGCCAGGGCAAGAAGGCTGGGAAGCCTCAGGTGAGAGAGATGATGAGAGTGAGGGAGGCAGCCCCATAGAGCCGGGCGTGTGAAGGGAGCGGCAAGTGCAAAGGCCCTGTGGCTGGAACCTGGGTCAACTCCTGGACCAAACTGCCAGGTGCCCCAGCTCCATCGTTGGTTCCATAGATGTGTATTGAGCTCCTGCAAATCGTGGGGAAAGCAAAGAGGAGCAAGAGGCAGCTTTGGTTGCAGATGCTCTGGTCCTGCCGTGGAAAAATGTATGATGAAGGGGAGAAGTAGATGAGCTGAGAGAGAGTGAGTACAAGCAATACATGCAGAACCTTTGGAGGGACCCATCCTGGAGATGCGAGAAGGAGCTGGGAGCAGGTGGTGAGCCTTGGAAGCCAGGCAGCGGCTGAGCCACAGGGAAGGAGGGCAGGGCTGGTGTCTCTCTGAGCTGCTGTTGAACTTGGGTCCTCCCGGCCGTGTGTCCTCTGTGGGGGCCCAGGAGAGCCTGTCAGACCTCATCTACACCCCTCTACCCTCTGACAGGGATCTGTTAGCTCCATGTAACACCCGCCCCACAACCGACACTCAGAGACTCAAGTGCTCTGTTGTCCACACAGCCTGGCAGTGGTGGCTGACGCCTGTCAGGGGGTTGCTGTATGGACTGAATATTTGTGTCCCCCCCCACCCACCCACCACCAAATTCGTATGTTGAAGACCTGACCCTCAGTGTGGCTGTATTCGGAGATGGGACCTCTAAGAAAGTAATTCAGAGTAAATGAGGTCACGATGGTGGGGCCCTAACCCCATAGGATTAGTGTCCTTATACACATCCAGAGAGAAGGCAGTGGTCTGTCCCCCAAGGGGAGGGCCCTGCCAGCGCTCCCGGCCTCCAGAACTGTGATCAAATAAGTACTTGTGGAAGCCCCCAGGTCCACGGCATTTTGTTACGGCAGTCCACGCTAACCAAGACAGTCACTGAAACCCCAGATACAGTACCTGAGCATCATCTCCTTGTCCTGCCTGGTAGTGTGGGGTCACTGGCTGGTGATCTCCACTCAAGGCCAGGCCCGGGGCCTGACCCAGAGAAGGGTTTTAATTAGGACCTGCCGAAACGCCTCTGGCCTGGTTTGGGAAGGGGCCCACCTCCTCCCCTCCTGCCTCCCTCTCTCCTTCTGCATTGGGAGCTGGAGTAGGCAGCAGAGGGAGGCTCCCCGAAAGGCAAAGATGAAGCCCCTTTGATCCCACCCCCTCACCCCAGAACTGGGAATCAGGCAGGTGGCAGTGTGGAAGCTGGACGGGAAGACGGGGGCAGACTTCCGAGGTCCTGGCGTTGATGGCAGGTTGCTGAGCCCCTGGGTGGTCAGCGTATCTGATAACAGATGCTGCAGAACAGACCCCAGCACCGCCTCCACAGGCCTGGGCCAGGGCCACGCGGGCCGGCGTCCCAGGCGCCCGCCGAGCCTGCAGACTGAGGAGCCCCTGGGATCCCTGCTGAGCCTGAATGGGACAGTCACAACAAGAGGAGGCTGGCATAAACTTGGGGGCGTGCCTCTTGGGCTTAGGGTTTGGGGCAGCTGGGGAGGGCGGGCTTGGAAGGCCTCTCCTGTTTGTGTATCACGGCTGTGGGAAGGGTCACAGGCAGGGATGCAGGTGAACCTGGTCCTCTGGGGTCCTTGCCCCCTGACTCCATAGAAGTGCGTGTGTGCACGCGTGCATGGAGAGAGACAGGGAACGGCGGGGCCAGGAAACTTGACCGTCCCTTGGGGACCAAGCTCTGCTTGACCTCCTGGCATAAAACGCTGCGAGTCTTGACGGCCCCTCCCCCGCAGCTGCCGGGAACTTTCCATACCTGGTAAATCCCGCTGACCTCTGCCTTCATTCAGGGAGCCCTTCCCACAAGCAATGGGAGTGGAATCCTGCCCCTCCAGTGTCGTAATTCGCAGGCTGAGAGGTTCCCAGTTCCCAGCCCTGCCTGGCTGAATCCGAATTTCTTGGAGTTTAAAAAAAAATACAGGCTCCCCCTCCCGACCCATCCCCCCAAGCCCTCTACCACCCAGCACATCCAGTTCTGGGGACCTGAGGTGGACCCTGGGTTGGGGAGGGGGCTGCATTTTTCAAAGCTCCCCCTCCCCTCCGGCTGGATGGATCAGTCATGTCTAGGATGCAGATGCTATCAGCGTGGGGATGTCTGGGGGCGGGGGGTGCTCTACTCAGAATCTCTAAACCAGCGGTGGGCAGCCTCCTCCTTGGTTTGTGGACAGTTGCGTGTTGGCCGGGAAATCAGGAGGGAGGGGGGGTCAGACACACAGCTGCTTCTGCACCAGCCCTGGTGTCATCGCACTTAGAACCCTGAACCTGGCAGACTTAAGGGGATGCACTTAGCACTCCAAATGGGGCTCTGCAAACATCACCCCTCCTCCCCGGGAGGTGTCAGCACCCCCGGATTAACGTGTCCCGGCAAGAAGGGAGCATGCCAGGACTCCACGTGACCTTGGATCCTCAGCGCCTTCGGGGTGTGGAACTCCGCTGTGGAGTTGGCCGGGGTTCAGAGGGGCCGGAAGCCCCGTGTGTTGGGCGCAGTGAATGTCAAGTTCAAGGAAGGAGATGGCCTTCTTTGGGCCTATTTGGAGGCCGGCCAGGGCCCGGTCACTTGGGAGAGGGCAAAGCTCCCCTGGCCAGAGATCAACCAGGGCGACACCCTCAGAGAGGGGAGGGGTGCTTCCTGGCTTGCTCCTGCCAGCCGGGTCCCCCAGGAGCACAGTCCCCCCGGGTGCTGAGCGCAGGCACCCCCTGCTCCATAAATGGAGGGAGTTGATAAACGGATCTTCTGTGCTCCGTGGTTGAGGGCATCAGGTGGGGATGGGCTGTCCCAGGCCACCCCCCGCCACCCAGCCTCTTAATGCCTTTTTACCCCCAGAGCCTGTCTGCAGAGCCTGCGGTTGGTCTGCTGCCTTGTCATTTAGCTGTTCCAAGCCAGCGATCGGGAGGCAGCACAAACTGTGGCATTTGCTGAGCGTAAAAATTCAATTAATTCCAGAAGGCAGATTAAATATAAGTGAGTTTTAATAATTTGCTGTAAAGTCGGAGGATTACTGCGGGCACGAGGAGGAAACCACACTTGCGTGCGTGAACAGGTTGGCACCAATGTGGGGACGCCAGCCGGGGACAATTCCCGGAGTCCCTCACATCTCCCGGCGGGGTGTGCCCTCGCTGCCCAGTGGCCACCTCACCCAGGGTGGTGTCACAGGGTCCCCAGCTGGAACTCTGCATGGCGGCTGGCACGGCCAGCCCAGTCGTCCGGCACCTCAGCCCCATAGCGGGGCAGCAGGCTGCTGAGGAGACAGGCTGCCCTTCTCAGCCAGGGTCTGCTTCTAGGGTGCCGGCGGGGGTGATGCCTGTGCTCTGCGGTTCTGCCAGCAGTCCTCGTTCCCTCAAGGGTCCTGGACAGCCCGAGGCCACCAGTTCTGGGCCTGGGTTGCTTTTGTTGTCCTAACTTTTTTAGGAAGAATGAAGAAATCAAGAGCAAGAAAGGGGCTCAGATTCCAAGGCTGTCAGTCCCCTGGGGTTCCCCACCCCACACACATGTACACACACATCCACACATCTCCCATCCTGCATGTGGTCAGCACACATGCAGTCACATGTGCGTGCATGCACACCCTTGCATGCACACCTGCTTCCGCACATGCATGTGCATGCGCAGTGACACACATGTGCACGCACAGTGACACACATGTGCACACACACACACAGACACACACAGGGTCCCGTCCCAGAAAGCCAGTAAGTTAGTCACCTTCCAGATGCCTCTGGGAGAGAGCATGTTTTTCAGGTCTGCCTTTTGTCTTTGCCCACCTCCAGCACACGCACACACACACACACACGCACACACACCGAAAAAATAACCCCCCCAGCCTCCTCTGAGATGTGCCACCAGAAATGAGGCCTGACCCAGAAAAGGCAGTTGGTGGAGGGGGCCGTCTGGAGGTCTGGAGCCGGCCTTGCTGGCCGCCCTGCCCCAGGGGAGGGAGCCAGGAGGAAGGAGGCCGGCAGCTTTTATGTAAAGACAGTGATGGTCCAGTGAGTACAAAATGCTGTTTCAAAGCCAGCGTTCATCACTACCACTTCCCACTGTGATCTCCATAGATTTCTTTGTCTCCTTCAATTGGCCCTAATTATGGAACTGGAGGCTGCCTGATCAGTTTCATTCTTGTCATGAAATTCTGAGGGCACACACGGGGACGGGGACACAGGCCCGCCAGCTGCAAGCCCGCAGACTGGCCTTGGGTCTTTGTGTGCGTGCCTGCGTGTGTGTGTGCCTCTGTGCGTGTGTGCGCATGCACGCGTGCCTAGAGACCTGCTCTCTTCCCCTCTGCCCATTCCCCCAAACGCGCCTGGCTGGTTGTGGGCGCCTCTTTGGGGCAGGAGGGAGTTCCCAGCGGACCTCCCAGCTGAGAACTGGCTAGCCGGGATGTGCATATGGTAAGCAGGCTGGGGTGCTGGCTGCCACGAGATGAACACCTGCAAAGATGAAAGCCACAGCCAAGCGTGGCATACCCTGCCTTCCCTCCACGCTCCCTCTAATGCCCTAATTATGCCGTGTTTGTTTCAGTAATTTACACTCTCCGGGTACTGATCCATCAATAATGAATGTATTACCTGTCTCTGGGTAAGGTTTGGGAGATCCAGGATGCTGCTTTGAAAATGTCTGCAAAGCAGGAGGATCAGGGAGGCAGAGTGGCCCCCCCTTCCCCGGCAGACTTTCCCTTTCCGAACGCTCGTTTTTTTCTCAGATGGCATCGTATTTGGCAGAAGCTGTCTGAGGCTGGTACTTGGTACAGCTTTTCCATTCCCCTTCCGTTTTATGCCTTTTTAATATTTAAAGCCATCATTGGGCTGAGAGATAAAATTCTTTCAAATCAAATTTTATCCTCCAGTCTTGTGCTCCGGCTTCCCTTTGGCTGGAAAAGTTGTGTGTGTTGTGGGGTGCGGATGTGGGCAGGCCGCTGGCTGAGCTAGGGTTGGCCGAGGGGACAGTCTGTTTGAACGAAGTGTATGCCAACATGGGGGCTGCTGAGGGCTCTACCTCCCCACTCACACCCGCCCGATCCACTCCCTCCCGCTGACTCCTGTGCACCAGGCATCCAGAACCCATGTGGAAGTAAATATTGGGGTCCAGGTGACCCGAGCTGTCACAGTGACAGACCTACCCAAGATGGGCCAGGGAGGCACTCCAGGGCCAGACCCCACCGTGTGGGCTGGAGCCTGCCTCCTCTTCTCTGATGGGAAGGAAAAGTTGCCAGGGCATTTTCTAAAAGGTGGCGTGGAAAGACATGATGAACTGTGAGTGGTTCAAGAGTAGAGCTAGCGGCCCCCACCTGCTCCCGTCTCTGCGGCCGGGAGGGCAGGGAGATCAGATGTGCTTGGCCTCTGGGCTCTGCCTGCCAAGCCCCGTTTACCGCCGGCACGCTGGGGGCCCTGCTCTACCCTGGTCCCCAGGGGCCATAGAGACCAGAGGCCCGTCTGGAACGCTGCTTTCGCCGCCCTGCCACTGAAAGGACCCCATCCGTCCACCTGGGGCTTCCCTGCACCCCCTCCCCCCAGTAGTGGCCCTCCTGTGTGGCAGCCACAGTGGCATTTTTAGGACACCCAGGAATGGAGTCCGGAGCTGGGGGAGCTGTGCCAGGAGACGCCAGCTGGGACGCCAGGGACAGCAGGATTCTCTCCCGTGTGGCCGCGGTTTCTCCGGCTCCTGCTGGCCCCTTGCTGGTTTGGGGGCGGGGCGAGTTTCCAGCCTGGTCCCAGCTCAGGTCTAGCACGCTTCCCTGTCCTCGCTGTCTGGCGTCAGGAGATGTCCATCCACCCGGTTCTGATGCTGTCCAAACGGCCTTGGGCACGTCCCCTCTGCTCTCTCGGCCTGTTTCCTCGTGTGTAAAGCTGACCGCGATGACACTAGCTGTCGTCTTTCCTTAATCTTTCCGAGCCAGGCGCTGAGCCAGGTCCCAGGGCCACAGCTCTTCTTGCTCAGAGGTATGGTGTGGTGAGGACTCAGGGCTGGCCCACCTGGGTGCACTTCCTAGCTCTGCTACTTCCTTGCTTAGCTGTGTGACCCTAGGCAGGTTAATTAACTTCTCTGTGCCTCAGTTCCCTTGCTTATAAAATGAGGGTAACAGAAGAACCTACTTCGTGGTGGGAGGCAGGGATTTGCAAGGATTCAATGTGAAACACCTAGAAAGATTACTACTATTTGGATGTTATTATCATCAATTATTACCAATAATATGGTTTCTATCTCTTACCTACGAGGGAAGACAGAAATGACTCCCACTGTACAGATGAGGAGGCTGAGGCTAACCCAAGTGGTCATTCGTTTCAAGTCAGCTGTCCGGGGGCTGCCCCAGCAAAAGTACCATTAAATACAGACTGAGTGGTTTCAGCAAGAGACGCGTCTCAGCTCCAGAAGCCAGCAGTCTGCACTTAGGTGGCTCTCGGCAGGGTTGGTCCCTCTGTGGCTGTGGGGACAGGGTCCGTTCCAGGCCTCTTCCCTTGGCCTGTAGGTGGCTGTCTTCCCTCTCTGTGGGTCTGCGACTGACTTGTCCCTTTTCATAGGGACGCCAGTCATTGGATTAGGGGCCCACCCCACTCCTGCATGGCTTCCCCTCAAGTAGTGAATGAGTGACCCTGCACTGACCCTGTTCCCAGATGAAGTCGTATTCTGAGGTCCAGGGGTTGCAGCTTCAACGTACGAATTTACGGGCCCAGACATCTTCCAGCTGCAAAACACAGGGTGCCCTGACCTTCCTGGGGTAGAGGAGCCTCATCCCCCCATCCCACCTGGCTTTTCTCCTCCCTCCTCTCTCTGGTCCTGCCCCACTGTGGACTGTCCACTAGCTGGCCCTGGGGTGTGTGGATGGCTCCCTGCCCTTTGGGAGCCTGGCCACCCCAGCCGACCCACTGCCAGGCTGCATGGCCAAGACTCATAGGTGCTGCACCGGTGTGCCTGCTGGCATGCCCTGTGGCCTCGTGTAGGGGGAGCATCCCCTTCCCCCACCTCTGGGGCCGGTGCACACACAGCTGGCCACCCCTGGGTGCAGAGGCTGCTTTCTCCCTGTGCTGCAGACCCCGTGAGCTCCTGCCCCCTCTCTGCCATGCACACAAGTCATATGTGCCCCAAGTCCCACTGCAGCCCCCGAGACCCCCAGCCCCACATCACTGCTCCTGCCTGGTGGGAGCTCCATGTAGAATGCACAGTAGCTAACTTTTTAATTTTAAGTAATTCCAGGAAGCAGCAAGGGAGAAATAAGTGCCCGCAGCTGCCAGGGGTCTGATGTAGCTGGGTTTTATTGAACTACCTCAGTTCAGTGTGTGGATTGGTTAAAGTCTGCCTTTCTTGTTGGGCTCACGTTACCCCTCTGAGGCATAGAAGTGGGGGGTACCTCCATGGCTTGCAGCCTGGAAAAACAGAAATAGAGAGCGCCCTTGGCCGAGGCGAGCTGGGAGACCAGGTTGCGGGCTGCTGGCCACAGCCTGGATTCCCTGGTGAGAGGATGAAGCCCCCACCCCCGCGGGCATCTGGAGGGCCCGGCTGCGGAAAATGAAAAAAATAAATAAAAAAGAGCGGGCGGGAGAAATAAAGGGGGAAAACGGAGATGTGGAGCCCCAATTGCTAGCAGATGGTGCTGGTATTAGGAAAATGAAAATACATGCAGTAAATTTGCTATTTGCCAGTGTTAATTTCTTATCCCAAGGTAAAACCTTCCCCCTGGCCCAGCCATGCCATCTGCATGTTCATAAAACACATTACAGCAGAATTGATCGAGCGGCAGTGTGCATGTGGGGCTCCGGGTGGTCGGGCTCCAAGGCGGGAGGGCGGGGGACGGGGACGCACCTGCCGGGATCCAGGGGACGAGCTGGCGTGCTTCCCACCTTCAGCCCAGGTACGTCCAGGGACACACCTGGTGCAGTAGGACTTCTTGGGTCAGGCCCCTTGTAGGTTTTCCTCCGTCACAGAACAGAGGCCCAGGAAGGGGGTGGTTTCAGGACCTCAGGGAGGTCTCCACATGAGAACTGACTCCTGCCCCACTTGTCCCCAGGCAGCCAGTCCCAGCAGGGCTGGTGAGTCCATCTCCCCACAGCCACCCCACCCCATGCCTTCCTGAGGTCCCCCTCGGTCCCCTCCCCCAGACCTTCCCATACTGGGGCCAGTAGAAAGTTACTGGTTTGGGCTTGGAGGACAGGCAGCCTTGGCCCCTGCTTCAGCCTCTGGCCTAGCTGGACCGATTTTGAAACAGTTTAATGTCATCCCTGTACATGTTCCCCTCTCACCTGTCACCTCCGCAGAGGTCACCGGGTCCTCTCCAGAGGAAGCCGGCCCCTTCTCTCTCCATCCAGCCCTTTGCAGTTGCCCGAAGGTCAGCTGCTGAGGCCACCCCTTTGGTGGCGGGGTCATGTCCACACCAGCTTCAGTTCACCTGTTCGCCTCCCGCTGGGTTCCCACAGGAGGTCAGAGCCTGCCCTAGGCAGGATGCACCCACTCAGGGCAGTTCTCGGGGGAAACGACCCCCTTCCACCCACTTCCCATGATGTAGTGTCCCCTATAGGCCAGCGGGCCTTCAGTCCTGCTGTGCTGAGGGTGGGCCTCTGAGCCCCTGGGGGCCCCTGGAATGGAGGGGACCATGCACAGGCTCAGTGTCTGACCACTGCCCGACACCCCCGCCCTGCCCCCGGCATCCAGTGTGCTCCCTGCCTCCCTCCTGCCGCCTGCCTTGGGGGCCAGTGGCCCAGCCTGGGCCGCGCTGTCTGCTAATTACCAGTGTGGGAATGGCTTTATGGTCCTCCGGGGCCCAGAGAGAGCCCCCCACATCTGGTCAATTAATGCTGAATCTGTAATTCGGATGACATACAACCCCAGCCAGCTCTCCAAATGAGGCGATTAAAAGGCTCTTCTCCTCCTTCGCTGGAGAACAAGCAAAACCGGGACCTTCTTTATTTCCCGGGATTGATGGGCCCTGCCCGTGACCTTTGGTAGGACAAGAAGTATTATCAGGAATACTTCTGTATTTCCCGACTTTGCAGGCTGCATAAATCTCCTATCAACCCAGGCAGGCGGCAGAATCCGCCGCCGCTGCCGTTTATTAATATACGGAGGAGCACTTCCCCGGAGGAAGGCAGGCCTTTGTCAGGAGGGGGCATGGGCTGCAGGCAGGGACGCCAGCGCCCGCGCCCCTGCGGCCGCCCCTCGCCCCGGCTCGCCGGAAGGGCGCGGTCGTCCTGATCTCCAGGTCCTTCTCGCTCACCCCCGACCCCCACCCCCGTGCCCATAGTCTCCAGGCCTGAGCTCTAAGAGAGCCTTTTGCAACAGATTTCTCATCTCGGCTTGGAAGTGTGTTGGCGCCTGCCCCGAGGGCTCGAGACCCCAGACGTGCTGGGGTGGTGTCTGGGTCAGGTGGGGCCCTGTTTCTTAGTGACGGGTTGGGAGGCATGTCCACCCCCACCGAACGCAGGCCAGCTTCTGAGGCTGCGTTGGGTGACATCGGAGAGGGCTGCGATACAGGGCAGCGGGAGGGCGGGGCCTGGACGCTTGGTGGGCGGGGCCTGGGGCCGGGTGGGCGGGGCCTGAGCTTTTCTGGAAGATGTTCAGAGGAAACGTGTGCCTGAGCGTGGAGGTGTAGAGCACCAACATAGGAGCCTGCCGTCCCTTTGCACTCAGGCCTGGCTCACACTCTGGCCGCAGCCGCCGGCTCTGTGGGCCTCGTTTTCCAGCCAGTGAAGTGGGGACACTCCTGTCCCCCAGGGATACTGCATGCAGCTGGGCAGAGGGGACTTAGGCCCGCGTTCTTGGGGGGCAGGGCAGGCTCACAGAACTGACCCACGTGGCCAGGTACCCTTCTGGGGACAGTGAGGGGGCTTCATCCAGACCTGTGGAGTAGGCCCTTCACCCAGGCATTTAAGGTCGGGCCAGGTCACACTCTGTATCTTGGGGGCCACCTCAAGCCCGGCTGGAGAAGGGGTCCCGGCCACCTTCTTCCTCCTGCCCAGCTGCCGGGGCGCCAGACACCTCCTTAGTCTCACCTCTGCCTGCTCTTCCAGTGTATAAAGACATACTAGGGTCACAGAGGGTGAGATGGTTCGATGGCATCACTGACTCGATGGACATGAATTTAAGCAAGCTCCGGGAGATGGTGATGGATAGGGAAGCCTGGCGTGCGTAGTCCATGGGATCAGAAACAGCTGGACACGACTGAGTGACTGAACAACAGGCCCCCTGTGTTCTGGCACAACTGGGGTCATCCTGACTGTCTTCCAAGAGAAGGCCCCTTGCTCCCACTGGACCTCAGGAGACCAGCTGACCCCACAGTGCAGGGTCCTCACTGGGCGGCCTCCGCCTTAATCCAGGGCTCCTGGAGACGTCCTTGGAATTGGATTGTTAGCCAGTTTCCCTGAACTTGCTCTCCCCGCACAACACACAAAGGAACCCAGGGCCTTAACTCAGGGCGGATGGCAATTCAGAGATGTACCAAGGGTGGGGGTCCCCAGGGTGTGCCCCACTCTCCATAGAGAATTGACAGCCGTCCCTCTTCCCGTGGCCTTGCTGGGCCGGGGTCCTGGGGAACGTCCCCTGGACACTGACAGTGGTGGGAAGGGCTTCCCCAGTGGGCACTGATACAGGCCCGGGGCTGGTGGACCCGGCGCTCGGGGGCTGTCGGCCCAGCCTGCAGACAGCGCCAGGATTCCAGCTGCTCCTTCATCTTCCATGCCAGCACCCTCGTCCTTCTCGAGGGAGGCCTTGCACTCACTTTTCCTTCTGCAAGTGAACAGTTAGGCGTGGCTCTGGGTGCTAGGGGTTCATCCGTGAACAAAACATAAAAATCCTGCCTGTCCCTACCTTACTCTGGAGCAGCACCGTTGCTGAAACGTTCTAGAGGTGCGATGCCAGGATTGGGAACCACCAGTCACGGATGGCTGTCGAGGATTAGTGAGACTGAGAAACTGAAGCTTTTATTTGATTTTAATTAGTTTCAATTTAAGTGGCACCTTGGCCAGTGATGACCCTGGAGAAGGTTCACATTTAGTAGAGAGAGCACCCTTGGTAGGAACTGGCTTTCTACGTGGTTTTCCTTTTCTGCCCCCCTTCCTGTGTCTCAGGGCCCTTCACAGTGTGTCTGAGGGAGGAGAGTTTGGACCACCCCTCATCTTGTACTACAGGGGTGGGAGGGGAGGAGCATTTCCTCCTTAGCCCCCCACCTCCACTTAATCACAGCTGTTCCTAAAATGTCACTGCACCGGAACGCAGGTCCTTGAGAATGGAGACCTTCTCTTATGTTGGTTTTTGTGTTTAACTCCAGCCTCAAGTGCTTCCCTGTTGGCTCAGATGGTAAAGAATATGCCTGCAATGCAGGAGACCTGGGTTTGATCCCTGGGTCAGGAAGATCCCTGGGAGTAGGAAATGGCTACCCACTCCAGTATCCTTGCTGAGAAAACCCCACGGACAGAGAAAACTGATTGGCCACAGTCTATGGCTACAGTTCGTGGGGTCACAAAAAGTCGGACATGACTGAGCAAACACGTCTAGCCTCAAACTTGGCTTTTCAGGGGCTGCTCAAATATATGTGGAATGAATCAGTGCATGAGAACCCCAGCTCTGCCATTTGCCAGCTATGTGACCTTAAGCGAGTTACTTACCCTCTCTGTGCCTCAGTTGATGGGAATATCAGTAGCACCACCTCACAGGTGTGTTGTGAGGCTGATGGGGTAAGACCCCCCAAGGCCTCTGGAGTAGGACGTGGGACTGGTGCTCTGGGCGTTTCTGCTTCTGTTAGTAACAGAACAAACCAGTGGTGATTCCTGGGCATCCCCACAGGCTGCCGCTCTCTCCAGGTCTCTTCCTCTGCTCTGCTGTCTTGAAGGAGAGCTGGATCACATTAGGGTGTTGGTGCGTGTCACCCCCACTTTTAGAGGGGCAGGGAAAGGCAGTGTCGTTGCCTCTAGTCCTTTTGGACACTGAGCCAGAGACGGGTCAGCTGTCAGGGGCCACACAGCTGCTTGGTCAGTCATGGGCCTGGGGCTGATCCTGGGTGTCCCCAGACGGCTAGTGGGTCCCTGTCGGTGCTCACCTACCTGAACAGACCTGTCCTCGTCGGCTGAGAGTTGCTCCCGTGGGCAGCCCGCCCTGCCCCCTCCAGCTGGGAAGCTGCCCTGGCAGGCTGGGGGCTCAGTGCCTGTCTGGAGGCTGCCCAGGGCCGGCCCCATCCACACCAGCCCTGCAGGCCACCTGGGCAAAGAGTCTCATTAAGCCTCAGTTTCTTAATCTGTAAACCAGGCCCCTGGTGCCGTGTCTCCAAGGTGGTGATGAAGAGCAAACAGAATAATTGGCTGCAATGCGCTGAGTCTGGGGCAACCTTGGGAAGCCACCCGCGTCCCATCCGAGGGTCCAAGTCTCCTCTCCTCCCCTCCCCTTCCCTGGCTTGGGGGCTCACCGCCCTGCAGCATGGTTGCCTATGGCCCTGTTCTTGGAGCCTCAGCTTGCCCTGTCCAATCTGGCCTCCAGGTCTCCCTGGGTTCCCCCTCCCCCAGGCACATGTTCCCTGCAGCTCCTGTCATGCCGGCTGGCTTGATGTTCCTCCTCCCAGGGGCCTGATGTCACCCCCAGGGCAGCCCGGAGGCCTAGGGGGAGGTGCTGTTCCCACAGCTGATCCTCTCCACCGTGCTCCCTCATCCCCTTTCCCTCCATTCTCTCTCCTTCCTGACCCCCAGCCCGGCCCCTTAGCCTCCCCTCCCCCCAGACTCCCCCCTCCGCTCCCCCCCCACCCCCAGGGGGCTGCCCTGTGCCAGCTTCTGCCTGTGTGAATGTCTAATCTCCAATTTTATTCGCCGGGCTCCAGCCTATTTGCATAATCCACATAGTCACCCTGGTTTTAATTGCCCACAACTCTGCAGAAAGATCGTGTGGTTAAGTGGTAAATCATAATTAGATAAATAATTGGTTTGGCCACAGCAAGCTGCTTTTGTTACACCTGCCATCTGCTGGACCCGTTTTTTCTTTTGGCCAGAACAATGCGGTTCTGATGACAGAGCATGCTGCTTCTCTCGTGTGGGGGGTGGGGGGGAGGAGCTGGGGGTGGGGGGCCGGGGCGGGAGGGGGCCCAAGCGGAGGGGCTCGGAAGCCGGGCCTGGAACATTGCCCGGTTGCTGGGGTCTGCGCCTGGCCTGCGTCTCCCTCTCCAAGCGGGCACCACCGCACAGTCGCCATTCATTACCGGCTTGGTTAATGCATCGAGTGGCAAATTTGACTTCTTTGCAGAAAAGGGAGGGAGGAGAGGAGCCCTGGGGGGAGGAGGGGCGCGCGGGGGCTGCCCCAGGCCTGGCCTGCCTGTGGTTTGTCCAGTGGCCCTGACAGCCGGGGCTGGGGGCCCGCTGTGGAGGGCCGGGGCCCTGTCCAGGGGGGGTGCCAGGGGGAGGTGGGCAGAGGTTAGAACCCGAGGATGTCCCTGCCCAGCGTGGTCAGCTGCTCCATCTGCTCTTCCAAGTTCCAGGCCCCATCTGTGAGCCCAGGAGTCTCCGGGGGAACTGGCAATCCTGGGCCGGCGGGGTCTCTGGCCGGGGGCCTTCTGCAGGGCTGGCCGGCCTTTATGCTTCTCTCTCACTAGCCTCTGTCCCCTAGCCCACCAGGAGATACTTCACATTGTCCTTCTTTCACGCGCCCTCGTGCAGTCTTCCAGCAAATGCACAGCAGGCTTCTCCCTGCGTGATGCGCATCTGTTTCAGGCGTTGGTCCCTGTGAGTCAGGCCTCCCTTTGCGACTTGAGGAAGGTCTGGGCGGGGGATCAGAACCGTCTGTGCCCAGGGATGTCAAAGGACATGATGGGGATAAAGTCCGTCAGGCGACCCCCACACCAGCTAGAGGCTCAGGATCTGTGGGTGCTGGGTCCGTGACTGCCGATTACGGCCGCCGATTGAGGGGCAGCCCTGATGGAAGAGGCAGCCGGTGTGGTGGGCAGCATCCAGGGAAGACAGGTCTTTGGAAAGGAAGCCCAGGTGATACGGGAAGGAGAGGAGAGGCGGGAGCCCCCCAGACCTGGACATCCCTGCCTGCAGGGCGTCTGTGTTTCTGCTCAGGCCCCTGCGGCCCCGCGCCAGGCAGCACTGTCCCCGGAGGCCTTTCCCTGGCCTTGCAGGCTGTTCAGTGGGCTTTGTGAGTCTAGTCTTCAGGAGTTCACATCTACAGAAACCCAGGAAGCCTTCTTTCTCAGTGGGAGCGCGGCTTCTCCTTTTCAACCTGACAGAAGGCAGCCTGAGAACACCAGGCCCCTTTCTAGATGGAGACCTAACGGGAGGGAGGAGCCCCCTCCGGCTGAGGATCCCTGGGGCAGATTGCTGGCTTAGTGGCATCTTGGTCTTATTGACCAGAAAATACTTGTATCTTCCTGAAAACCCACTGAGGTCTGTTGGGAAAATTCTGGATATGATCATGTGGCTGGGACTTTGGAAAACAGACATTTTCTGTGTTTTTCCATCTATCTGTCCACCCATCCATTATCCATTTTCCACCTTCTCCCACTCTTTTTCCTTTCTTCCTTCCATCCATCCATCCATTCACCATCCGTTATCCATCCACCATCCATCCATCCATTCACCCATCCATTTATGATGCCTATCCTTGATCCAGAGGCCAAAGGCAGGCCTCTTCCTCCTCACCGCTGCCACGCCACACCTCCCAGGAAGGGTGCCTCTGCTCTTCTGACACCACTGTGATGGTCCCCCCGCCTGGTGAACGTTCGCTGCAGACCCCTGTCACTAACTCAAGAAATGAGGCCTCAGAACAATTCCCCAGGGAGGAGTATTTTCAGGCTCCTGTAATGTTTCTAGACCACAGCTTTCCAGGAGACCTCCCCCTGGGGGCAGGGGGCTGCAGCTGGGGTCTGAACTCACCTTAGCTGTGAGCTCTGGATTCTCCCCAAATCACATACTCTGCTGAGTTTTGTCCATGAGCCCACGTGCACCTCTCAGACCGAATACCTCAACTTTTGGCTTTAAAAATGTGATTGTTTTTATAGCCTACATCTGTGCTTCCCTGATAGCTTAGTTGGTAAAGAGTCCGCCTGCAAAGCAGGAGACCCTGGTTTGAGTCCTGGGTTGGGGAGATCCCCTGGAGAAGGGATAGGCTACCCACTCCAGTATTTTTGGGCTTCCCTGGTGGCTCAGCTGGTAATGAATACGCCTGCAATGTGGGAGACCTGGGTTTGATCCCTGGGTCGGGAAGATCCCCTGGAAAAGGGAAAGGCTACCCACTCCAGTATTCTGGCCTGGAGGATTCCATGGACTGTATAGTCCATGGGGTTGTAAAGAGACACAACTGAGCGACTTTCACTTTCTGTGTTTTCCAGTATGGTAGCCCCTGGTCACATGTGGCTATTTAAATTTCATTTTTATTAATAAATTTTAGGTTAATTAAAAGTAAGCAAAATTAAAGATTTAGTACTTCGGTTGTACTGGGCGTGTTTCAAGTGCTCGGTGGCCACATGTAGATGGGGACAACTCTGTGGGACAGCTCAGACGCAGAGCACTTCCCCCGTCACGGATGGTTCTACTGTGGTGCTGTTGTGAGCGGTGATTAGGGCAGAGTCTTAAATAACCAAAAGATGGGCCATCCTCAGCCATTACCAGTCTTGGGTTAGATTTTCCTGGGTTCTCTCAATAGGGGAGAACTATTGAGACGCTGCACAGCCCTGTCCTGAGGGCTGCACAGGAAATCAGATTGGAATTTCATCTTGTCTGTGGTGCTGTGTGACATGGATTCAATCACTTAACCTCTCTGGGCTATAGAGATCAGACTTGGGGACCTTTGGAAGAGGGGGTGTCCTTCTGTCTTTCGGAATGATAGACAGGAAGGGGAGACATGGGCCAAAACAGATGTGTAGTGTTCCCCAGGCCTGAAGACACCACAGTTGTTCATAACATAAAACATAGAGATGGTGGTGGTCCCTCGGACCTGACTCTAGACAGTTTCGGGGCAAAGTGGTGTGCCAGGAGAGAGGCTTTGCTTTCTCTCTCGGTCCTCCTCCTCCTGGCCTGTGCCCCATGTCCTGTTTCTTCACATCTCACCTCTCTGGGCCCAGTGATCCGGAATGTTCTTTGTAGCAGGGCCCTGCCTTCTGGGTCCTGTGGGCTGCACCAGGTCTGGGCCGGCCACTCCCAACTGCCCCCGCCCTGCCTCTTGTCCCCTCTCCTGTGTAAACCATTGCCCCGACCATTAGGCTGCCGGCCGGGGCCACCCTTGGAGTGGGGGTGAGCCTGTGTCACCACCCCCCAGCAGGCATCGGCTTTCACAGGGGCACCCCTGCCCCCAGCGGGGTCTGGCCTTCTGTGTCCCACCTCCAAACCACACAGGTTAGAAGCCCACTTTGATCTTTCAGGAACTGCAGTATAATTCACAACATGCTTAAGAAAGCAGCAGCGCTGCTAAGAGCTGAGCAGGGACACCTAATCCCGCTTCCCCTCACCTGGGGCTGCTCCATCAGCCTTCTTGGCGAGCGCGGCCTCAGGCCAGGGGAGTGTGCCCCCACCCCCGGCCCTGGGCAGCCTGGCAGAGGAGAGGCTCCTGACCAGCCCCCATGCAGGGTGCTCCCCCAGTAGCTGAGCGCTGGGGAGGGGTGGCGTGGCTGGTCCGCGTGAGCTTGAAAGGAGCTCCCTTCTCCCAGAAGTTCTGTCCAGATGGGCTTAGCGGTGCCAGCCCACCTCGTGTGCCTGTGGTACCCCACGAGACATGCCCAGAGTGGGCCCTGCGGCTTCCGATCAAAGCCAGGGGGATACTTGGGGTAACTGGCAGCGGGTGGCCCCGAAACCACAGTTGCCCGTGGGCCCCTCCCCACGCCCTGCTTCCTCTGACTCCTCCTAATTATTTTTCCTGGATGTTGTGAATTAAATCTTCTGGCAACCACGGGAGACGTCTCTGGGTGAGGCCCCGCTCACATCTCCATGCGCCAATAGAAGTTGTTAAATGAATAATGTTGACTTACGCTGGGGACCCAATTCTCTATGAATATAATTCCCCTTTGGGTTCTGGGGAGCTTCCTGCAGAAACTGTAAAAATAATAAACACGTCTCCATATCAGAGGTTGGTAATGCTGCTTCGAATCCTTCTGGGGGAGAGAGAGGCAGGGAAGAGATAAATTAAAATTAATTTTTTAAAAGAGGATCACGCCACAAATCAGATGACAGAGTAAGCCAGGGTAATGGGGTGGTTCTCAAAGGCGGAGCCCAGGGGCACCCCTGAGGGAAGAGGGAGGGGCCACCTGTTGAAAACGGAGATTCCTGGGCTCCCACCACTTCCAAATTAGCATGCAGGCAATGGACAGTGGGGGAGTGACACAGGCTCGATCATTGTGGAAAGTGAAGTTTGGAGATCGTGGGTTAATAGGGCAGTGGGGTTGGTCTGTAGAATTGTCTTCCCGTCCAGGTCTGACCAGCTGTGACCCACCCTCTTTCGTTTCACCTCTCTGGCTGGCTTTGCGGCTGTGCAATTGCCAGGAGTAGGCGGAGGCAGCTGGAGGCGCTGGGAGGACCACTTAGGCCGGCCCCTCCTCCTAAGAGCCCGGCCAGCCCTGCACCACCCGGGAGCATCACCTGTGAGCCAGGTGGGCCTGTCGCCCTGGCCCCGAGGGAAGCGTGGCCACCCTCCCCGCTGAGACGGAGGCCTGGCCCACAAGGGCAGGTGCCCCTTGGAGCATCCGAGGCCGCAACCGTGTGCAGCTCCCCACGCGCAGAGGGCTTCCAAGTGTTGCGTAAGCAGCCCTCCCACGGCTCCTCCACCAGCCAGCTGGAGAGACACGGGGTCACCTCGAGACACCGCGGCGTCCAGCGGGCCCGCTTCTCACGCCCCGCCTCGGCGCACACAGAGGGGGTCAGGCAGCGTGGGGACTTTCCCAAGGTCATGAAGCAATTTGCCGGCTGAGCCAGGAATAGAAGTCCTGAGCTGGGCTGTGCTAACTCCGGGCTCAAATTGCTAGCCAGGCAGGTATGCACGCGGAGCTGGGTGCTTGGGGTTGGGGGGGGCGGGGACAGGGTAGGGAGCCGCCAGGAGCCCTATATGTGGGCCAAGGGGAGGGGCTGGGAGCTGTCCTCCCCACTCAATGGCGAGGGGGAGGGCCAGAGCTCTCTCCGGAGTCCCTGTCATCCCTGGGAGAGGAGCCGGTTCTGCGGTGGGAGCAGGGCTTGGTGAGCGTGCAGGTGGGAAGGTGCTGGTGGGGGCCTCCCTGCCTGCCTCTTCTCAGGTCACCTGGGAGCCTTCCGCAACAGCAGAAAACCCCAGCGTCTATTCCCCTGGTGCCTCTCTGCAGAAGACTCCAACCACTCTTAGGGGGAGGGATTGGCCTGTCTTCGCAGATTGTAGGATCCCACAAGGGCTGACAGGGAAAACCCACCCTCGTCTGCTCTAGAAAGGCACTCAGCTTTCTAGAACCAGAGGACAGATGTATATTCCAGGAGGTTCCTGCCTCCTGTTTTTGGCTGAGTTTATTTTGGGGGCAAGAGGGATGCACACAGCATTTGTTGCTGATGAGGGCTTGTGTCCTGGAAGGGGCTTCTCATGTTCATTTAGATGAATTCAGCAAACAGCTATTTAAGGGCTTGTGAAGGTCCAGAAATAAGGATGGCTGTTTCCTCTCTACCATCGACTTGGTAAGCCTGGGGCGCAATGTAAGGAATTCAAAAGTAACCCCCCATGGGAGTGGGAACATCAGCTTCCCCTAATGGAGGTTAGAGACACATCCCGGAAGGCTACCTGGAGGAGGTGGAATTTAAGCCAGGGCCTGAGCAAAGAGGTAGGTGGCAAACAAAAGAGCTTTATGAGGGGCCGGGGAGGGGCCCCCCAGCACAGGTAGAGCCTGGGGAAGGTGAGGAAGGGAGAGGGCTCTTAATCTAAATTACCCTGCCTTCGAGGGGGGGTTGAAGGGTAGCAGGAAAATGTGTTGGGGACCTGTCTAGACACTTCTAGGAAGGCCTGTGTGTGAGAGGGGGGAGACCTGAGCTGGCCGGCACCCGCATTTGCAGGGCGAGACTGGAGAGATGGGAAGTGAGGTCTTGAGGGGCAGAGGTGGTGACTTAGGACGGGAGAGGAGCCCAGGGAGGTGGGGGCAGGGGTGTGGGAGGTGGGCAGCCCTGCTAGGAGGAGACAGTGGACCTGGAGGCTCTGGGCGCCCTTGCAGGCGATGTCACGGTGGGACTGGGCCAAGCCAGGGCTGCAGAGAGTGGGGGGCCAGGCAGCTGGGTGGGCGGAGCAGCCTTCATGGGGGGTGGGGGGGTCAGAGTGGGGAGGAGGTGTTTCAGGGTGGGGGCTTCACAGCTGAGGCTGAAGAGCCCCTGGGAGGGAAATCAAAGGCCCTTCTTAGAGCAAACAGGTGGAAAGTGAGAGGGACACCCCAGGTAGCTCGTCCCCTCCTTGACCTTCCACACGGGGCCTGCAGATGCCCGGGGACCTTACCAGCAGCCACCACCACCAGAACTTCCCGTGGTGAAACGGCACGCCTTTGAACGAGGTCCTTTTGCCTTGGTTATTTCCATTTGTGAGACCAGGTTATAAAAACGTACATGCAACAAGAGTTGAGCAAGTGGCTCCTCTCTCTGCCTCTGTGAGCCGGCAGAGAGACGGGGGCCTGGCCTTAACCGCTCGTCCCTGGGGTCCCAGGCCTGGCCATGGGGGCAGAGGCTGGGTGAGGGCCAGTCCCCTGCCCACATCAAACTTGTGCAGTTGGCAAGTGATAAAGGCATCTGGGATTTGATTGTCCCGGTGATGGTTTGCGGCTTCGACAGGCAGTAGATAATGAATCCAGAAATTTGTCAGGAGCACCGCCATCCTGAAAAAGGAGGCGGGGGGAGGTGGGTAGCAGAGGAAGGGCGAAGAGGACTGGGCTCAAACCGAGGCCTTAGTCTCCTGTGGCAAGAAGCAAGCCTGGCGCATAGTAGGCACTCAACAAATGTTCACTCCCAGAACCCTAGCTGCCATCTGCAGAGCAGGGCCCATGGTGTGGGGGGGTGAGGTGGGGAGGAAGAGGCCCAAGGAAGGGGGGTGGGGAGCCCACCGCATACGTGTGTGCAAATCCACAGGCCTATACAGACGTTGGTTTTCCAGAGCGGTTTTGCATGAAAGAAATTTGAAGGCTTTTAAACGAACAAGGAAAATTGGGGATGAGGACCCCACCCCCAAATAAGTTTCTGAGGACTACTTCAAGTTGATATCAGCAGTGACCCCACGGCTTGGCAGCCTGGGTTCTAGAACACGGCCTTCTCCCTGCGCTCAGCAGGGTCCTGTGGTTTCGGCCTGAGCCTTGTCCCTCCCAGATGGGCCCAGGACCTTGGGGTGACTCAATACCCCAGGGCTCGCCTGGGCCCGTGGCCACCTGGCCGGGCGTCCAGGGACCCTGTCCTCTAAGCTGACAGAGCAGGAAGAGAGGAAAGCCCCTTGCCTGCAGAGGACAGCTGGTTAATCTTTACAGAGGAGAGTAGTTCCTGAGAAACTGATGCGGGAACCACCCAGATGTCTGTGTCCACCCGGGCCTTCTGGCCTTCCCCCAGGCAGCCAAGCTGACCTCAGGCTGAGGTCAGGGTTCTGGGACCGCAGGTTCCCCTGTCACCTGTGATCTTCGATGCGCCTGCCATCACCCTTCCCTGTCCGCTAGCCTGCCCAGGTCCCTGCTGGCTGCTCTCCAGCCCAGTAGCCAGGTGGCCGGGGATAGATGTGTGCCTGTCTGTGTCCTGACCTCTAGCTGCTCATGGGGGCCCGGCCTACCCTCCCTGAGTCCAAAGAGCTGTTGATGAGGACAGAAAACGTGGCTGAACCCTCCACCTCGAGGGCCCAGCAGTCCTGCCTGCAGAGACAGCGCTGTGTCCTGGGTGTGTATGTGTGTGTGTGCGAGGGTGGGGCCCACGTGTGGAAAACCTCCCTGGAAACAGGAAATGCTGGGACCTGATGGGTTTCCCTCATCATACCTAAGAGTCACGAACAGTGCGAAGAGGGTTTCCAGGGGGTGCTCGTCCTCAGGGGTGTCCACGTCGGGGGTTTTCTGGAAGCTGTGGGCCCCCAGCATCAGTTGGAGGGGGGGCTTCAGATCAGAACTTCTTTTAAAAAATGGAGATAAAAATCACACCATGTGAAATCAACCTTTTAAAAGAGAACAATTTATCAGCATTTAGTCCATCTGCAAAGTTTTGCGACCACCATGTCTGTCTTGACACCAGACATCCCTTTCACCCCGGGAGGAAGCCCTGTGCCCGTCAATACCCACTCTCCTCTCCCCTGACCCCGCCCTTGCCCTCGGCAGCCACTCAGCTGCTCCATCCCCGTGGACTGACCTGTCTGGACTCTGCTCCGGATGGAATCACGCCGATGCGCCCCTGTGTCTGGCTGCTTTCACTCAGCATACGGTTTGCAAGGGTCATTTGTGCTGTCACATGGCTGGTGCTTGCTTCCTTTTCACAGCTGTATAATACTCCACTGTGTGAACAGACCACAGGCTTTTAGATCCCTGGTCCATCGGTGGACATTCAGGTTGTTGCCATTTTCTGGCCATTAGGGATTTGCTGCCACAAACATTCACGTCTAAGGTTTTGTGTGGACATATGTTTCCTGACTGTGTTCATCCAGGTCGGAGTGAATGTCAGAACTTCACTCCTTTCTATGTCTGGTCAGTAGCCCATGGGAGGACTGTTGGGTTGGGTGCGTAAATTTTAAGACACCTCTCTGAGGAGGAAGCCAAGACTGGGTATTGTCAATATTAAAAAAAAAAAAAGCTAAAGAAGCTTGGGTGGCCCGCCAGGTCGCCCCCTTCTCTCTGACTGTCCTCCCTTCCGCCTGGCTGCACAGACCCTGCAGGTGACCAGCCAGGAGCACTGACCCTGAAGCCAGCACAGGGCTGTCTGTGTGCAGAGACGGGCCGGCCTGATTCTCTGAGGGTCTGGGATTCCCGAAGGCCCCTCCCTGCGTGGGGGGAAGGGGAGGGACGTGCCTTCCAGGCCACTCCAGAGAGCGGGCCAGCCCGGTGCTGCCTGGTTGCAGGCCCCAGTGCCTGCACGCCTGCTTCCCCGTAAAGCATGTTTGTTTGCCACCCTCCTGTCCCCCCACACGAAACGTAAGTCATCCTGTGGAGCTCCAGCTGTGTTCCAGGCTCCACGCTAGGCTCCTTCTAGCTTATTACTCGTCTCACCCTCAGTGTAAAGCCGGGGAGGGGACATGTGGCTTCCCTGTCACCAGCTGGCAACACCCGTGCACAGTGCCAGGTGGCAACGCACCCGGCCAGGTGGGGGTCCCGTGGACGGAGCCCGGGTGTCTGTCCTCTGACCACACCCTCCCCGCCACACTCACCTCCCTCCCACAGGGCCAGGGGCCCTCTCGGGAGTCGCATTGTGACGTTTGCTCTTTGGTGATGCTGGAATGTAATGAGGTTCGCCCCCAAGATGACCAGGAAGTCATGCTTAGAAAGGGATGGTGGAAAGGTCGGCCGAGGCTGTGGGGTTGGGAGGCTGGAGAGAGAGAGCATGGTGAGGCTGAGAGGCCAGTCTCCCGGGTGTTCAGGGGCTTGGACGCCAGGCTGGGATGTGGCGGCCCCGGCGCTGAGCTGTGCTGGGACTGGAGATGTCCTGACGGGAACAGAGGTGGTGAGGACACAGCGTTCCTGGGCAAAGGGGATGTCTTTGGTGTGGTTTTTGCTAAACTGACATTGTTGAAAATTACACGTGTGCTGTTGACTTGGGCCACATTCTCTGCCCCACCGCCCCTGACCCCACACACGCACCCACTCCCCGAGTCCCTGGAAGTTTCTGCTCCTGCCCTGAAAAGCCTGGGTGTCTATACCGGCCGCCCCCTCACCGCAGGTAGACAGATGGGACGCCGAGTGGAGGAGCCCGGTGCACAGCGATTTCATTTAAAAGCCTGCTAAAATAAGACCAGTCAGGAGCACAGCCTCTCCCAGCTCTAAATGTTGACAGTAGGAACATGTGGCCAGGTTTCTCTCAAATATGAAAAATGGGAAGTAGCCCTGCGAGGAAATGAAACCTCCCCCCGTACCACCGCCCCAGACAGCAGCGTGGAGGCGGTGGGGCCCTGCCAGCCCCCGCGAGCCTCATCTCTCTGAGCCCCGACTTCTGCATCCGGGCAGTGGGGTGGCGCTGGCCAGGGGCTCCGAGCACAGGGGTGCTCAGCGTGCTCCCACAGCTGCCCATTTGGGGGTGCACACGCGGCCTGGGGCAGTGCCGGGCCTTCCTGCAAACCGCCTTCTCGCAGGAAGCCATGCCTGGGGGGCCACTTCCCCACTGGGACTCTGCCAGCAGCCGGGGAAGGGACAGCTTGAGGATAGTGGCCTGGGGCTCTGCCCCGGTGGCTGGGGGATGGGCGGCACTCCAGCCAAGCCCCCCGTGAAGGTGTGGACCCCAGCCCCGTGTGCTTGGCTTGGAAAGGCCTCGGGACGCCAACGGAAGGCCTGGGCTCCCGGATGAGTTGGGAGCTAGGAGGGGTTGTACTTGACCCATGGCGAGGCCACCCAGGCCTGTGTTGTCCGTGGCTAGTGACTTGCAGGAACTGGCTGGTGGGGGTTGCCGCCAGTGGCAGAGAAATTCAAAACTGCCAGCCTCAGGGCCTTCATGGACCCCCAGCAGCCTGTGCT
This sequence comes from Bos mutus, assembly GCF_027580195.1. Classification (NCBI taxonomy): domain Eukaryota; kingdom Metazoa; phylum Chordata; class Mammalia; order Artiodactyla; family Bovidae; genus Bos; species Bos mutus. The sequence continues at coordinate 51,039,195 of NC_091634.1, read as the reverse complement.
GCCTCTCCCCCACAACCCCCAGCCTCTGCCCCCCAGGGTCCAAGCACCTCCCTTCCATCCACCCTCCCCCTGGGCTTGGCCTGGCCTGCCATATAAAGTTTAAAGGTTTTAAATGCAAATATTTCTCTTTTATAGATGCCAGCTGTCTCCAGAGAGCGCGTTTCCTCGCTGCTCAACTTTATTGTCCAATTAGCTTCCCATATCTGGGTACTGGAGAGCCTGGGGGGCTTCGGGGGGAGGGAGGGCTGGCTCCTGCAGCCGCTGTGGAGCTGGAAGCTGCCCCCCCACCCTGGGTCCTGTGTCTGGGGTGGGTTGGGGAGCTCCAGGTCAGAGGCGGGTGGCGGAGGAGGGCGTCCCTCCCCCAGCTGGGGAGCACCCTTCAGATTCTGGGCTCCGGGAGGAGCGGCAGGAGGTGGGGGGGCGGGGGCCTCAGTGGGTATTCTTCTATTAAAACATAAAAATAAAAGCAGCCGGCCGGCGCACACTGGCGTCCTTTGAGTCCCTCTGGAGTGTCCCCCCTCCCCGCCTGCTTTCTAGCCGCGCGGAGGCTTCCCCATTCACCGGGGCTTCGGAGTCTCACAAAGCGAGGCAATTAGAATTGAAAATCTATGCAAAACAGCTGTTAACTGATTGTAAAGGAGCGCAGCTGTGCGCGGGTGCAGCCCGCGGCCGGCGCTGAAAGGGCAGGAAGTGTTGGGGCAGCCCAGGGTTAAGAGCCCGACCTCTGCCACCGCGTTCCCCCGGGTCACTCGGGGCCCTCGCCCCTCCTGCTCCCCGGAGGTGACCTTGGCTACCGGACAGCCGACTGGAATGGCGGGGCGGCGGGGGCTTCCTAGGCCAGGCCTGGACTTGCCCACGGGTCCCCAGGAGAGCCTGGCTCCTCCCTAGGTGGGCAGTGGTCGGGGAGGGCGTCTGGAGAGGGTTGCCCTGGTTTTCCCTCCCTTAATCCCTTCTGCGGGTCTGCGTGAGACGCAAACGTGCAGAGGTCGGGGCCGGATCACAGCTACCCCATGACAGTCCCTTCCCCTCCGGGCACCCGCTGTCAGTGGGGGGGTGGGGGTGGGAGGGGAGGCTGGGGCTCCAGCTGTCAACAGGAGAGGTCCGGACACCCCACCCCCTCGCATTTGCCCCCAGCTCTTGCTAAAGATCCTCCTTCCTTTCCCTGACCCCAGGAGCTCCGCTGTGTGGCCTAGCAACCAGTACTTCACACACTCCTCCCCATCTTTCCCCCAGTATCTGAGACTGCAGCCCCGTGCGATCTGTATCTAGAGTGGGATGTGGTGCCTGGAGAGATGAATTCCAGAGGCGGGGATGGGAAAAGCCTCCTTGGAAGAGATAAGATTTAAGCTGGGCTTTGAAGAATGGAGAGAATTTCTGGGCCAGTGATAGCTAGCTGGAGAGAGAAAGGGGACTTCGGAGTGTGAGTGATGGAGGCTGGGCGGCAGGGCCTCCTGCCGAGACGGGATGGGGGGGTGACGGAGGGGGTGGCAGGGCAGGCCCCCTGTCCGTCATCCCTGAGGCCCCTAGTGGCACCCTCTCCGCTGGTAGCCTTGGGGTGGGTGGACCCATCATGCAGAGGGACTTGCAGATCCCAGGGCTCTGGGCCATGGGTCCCCCAACCCTCCTGGAAGGGAGAATGGTTTTCAGACCCCAGGACAGCTGCCTGGTGTGCTACAACCCTGCCTCGCCCCGAGGTATCCGCAGCAGTAGCTACAGAGAAATGCTGCTGAGTACAGGAGAACAGCCAGGGTCTGGATCTGGCTTGGAGCGAATGTGTGTGCCCTAGGCAAGTTAATTAACCTTCTCTGGTCTCCTCACCGGGCTTTGTGATGGAGGTCAGGAGGCCGCCTCGCAGGGCCCAAGGGGATTAAATGACAGGAGTTGAGCAGCTCTGGCACATGTTAGGTGTTTGGTAAATGGCAGAAGTGGACCTCCCTTCCCACCTGCACTGACGGCCAGGTCCCTGACGCTTGTTTGTCGATCAGGTGCTGAATGGGGTGGCCAGGGTGATGGAAAATGATGGTGACATGCAGCCCTCAGGTGCTGGAACAGCGGTTTAGGGTAGACAGTGCACTGAGTCCTGCTGATCCCAGAGAAGGCAGGGTGATAAACAGCAGGACCTATGCAGGCTCTCCACCCCTACCCCCGGCATCAAGGGCCCAGCACAGCCCGGGCTGGACCCGGGCCGGGACACCTGCACTCCAGGGAACCTCACCTGGCCGGTGGGGGCCTGGCTGGTGGTACTGGTAATGGGTAAGTTGCCCACCCACCCTCCTGTCTTTCCAGCTCCTGGGTGCCTTGAGGTGCCCTCCCTGTCAGCGCCTCTCACCTCGGGCCTGGTGTTTTCAGTTCTGTATTTGGGAAGGCCAGTGTGTTTGCTGAGTGACTGAATGCCCACCATGTTGGTCAGTGGCATCGCTTTCTTTCCTGCAGATCCCTCGTCAGTATCTCTGAGGGTCAGTTTAAGGAGGGGCTTTTACTTCACTGAGGGCTTCATCGTATAGGTTTCCCGAGTTCCAGGCTGCTCACGGGGCTTCCCTGGTGGCTCATCCACGGGTGATGCAGGAAACCCGGGTTCAATCCCTGGGTCAGCAAGATCCCCTGGAGGACGGCATGGCAACCCACTCTAGTATTCTTGCCTGGAGAATCCCATGGACAGAGAGGAGCCTGGCGGGCTCCAGTCCACCAGGTCGCAGAGTCGGACAGGATGACTGAGCGTGTGAGCTGCTGGAGGTGGGCTGGATTTTGAAGGAACCTCCTGAGGAGGTGCTCAGCCAGGAGAAGGCCTCCTGATCTCTGCTTCCTGCTCCAGTTAATTTGACCCCAGTCGGGGGTGTGAGCGGGCACTCACCAGCATCCTCTTGCCCCTAGCACCAGGGAAACAGGATCCTGGTGAGCTGGGTCATTGGGGCGGGTGTCCCCACTCCGGGAAGGGTCCCCATTTGGCCCCCCCCTCTGCCATGGGACTGACCATGGCCTTCGGTAAAAGTTGCCCTTTTACTCCAACCTTCTTTTTCTGTCCGGTTCCCAAGCATCTGGGGAAGAAGGAGAGGAGGGCTGAGCCCAGGGAGGGCTCTGGACCGGCTACGGGGTGGGAACAGGCCCCACCGGGAGGGGAAGAAACGCCCCTGAAGAAATGGAGGGCTGCCAGCCCCAGGCTGAGTGGCGGGAAGTGGAGGAGTCAAGCCACCAACCTCGCTAGCGCGGAGCGCACGGGCTGCGGGAGAGCAATTCTCACCCTTCAACCCGGAGGCCATGCTCCGGATTACTGATTTCCCGGGGCCGGGCGCACCGACAGCGAGTGTCACCCATCGCCACCGTGCCAGCCCGCCTGGTGGCCGCCAGCATTTTTCTGGCCGGGGGCGGACAAGCCAGCTCGCCGCTGCCCCCGTGCGGCCGCGGGGCGTCCCTGCAGCTCCCCGAGGCCTCGACGGGCTGTACTGGGAAAGGGAGACTGGTTGCAGGTGTGAGCAGCTCCCAGCACAGCTCCCATTGCACCAGTGTGTGCACGTGACCTTGAGCAACTGCGGCCTCGACTTCCTCATCTGGGAACCGGGATCAGGCTCCCCGTCCCGCCATGCAGCGGAACCAGATGCCTGGGAGGGGGCGGGGGAATCTACCAACTCTGAATAAAGTAGCCAAACGATGAACCCAAGTGGCCACTCCACAAAATTCTGTGTTTTGCCACGGTGGTCCTCAGACATGTGGAAGAACTTGACCTCCCCCTCTCTACCACCACCATCAGGGTCTCCCCAGGATGAAGGGAAATGAGCTGGCCCACCGTGTCCTGGTGAGAGAGTTGGAGGGTGGGCCCCAGCGTCCAGACCTGGGGACGGGGCTGGGAGGAGAGTCCGATCCAGGTGCGAGTTTTCCTGCGTAAGTTACTCCCCCCGCCCCAGCCTGTAGTCCAGGTGGGAAAGTGTGGGACCCGCCCCCAGAGGTTTTTTAATTTGGTTTTTCAGGCCCTAGGCCCTTGGTTGAATTCTCCTGACTCCTCCCTCCGCCCCCCCCTCCTCCCGGAGACTCCCGGCGGCGATGGAGGCACCGCGTCCTCCGCGCCCTGGCCGCGGTGAGTCTGCTGTCCCCTGCTGAGTGTGAGTTCCCGGAGGCCGCGCCGTGGAGACACCGTGTGGTGCGTAAACGAAAGCGTCCGGCGGAGGCCTAGGCCCGCACGAGGGAGGCGCGGCCCGAAGCCAGGCGGTGGGGGGTGAAGGGGAAGCGCCCCTCCCACGAGGTGCCAGGGCCGGCCGGCCGGCCCCCACAGGTAGGAGCCGGTAACGGCCCCCGGCTCGGCCTCGCAGGTCCGTTTCCCTTTTCGTTTGTGGTCGGCCAGGAGCCTTGTGCAAGGCGAGGGGCCGACCCGCGTGCCCTCGGCGGAAGGCGGAGCAGGGGAGTGGGTGGCTTGGGGGCGTCCGTCCGCGCCCTGCCCCTCGCCCCCCGGGCGGGCGGGCACCCAGGCGAGTCCTGCTCCCCGCTGGCGCGGGCTCCGACTGCTCCAGGCCCGCCAGCGTCATCGGGAACAGATGGATGGGGGGTGGCAGGCGCCCAGCGCTCCCTCCCGTCGCAATCCGGACTGGCGCGGGGAGGGAAGGGAGGGCGGGAGAGGGAGGAGGAGAGGCGGGGGAGGCTGGGCCCGCGGGGACGGCTGCGTGCGCGCCTGCCAAGCGCGGCGCGGGCATGTCCTGGGGCAGGTTTGGGGCTGGCAGAAGCGCGGGCTGGCACCGGCGGCCGAAAGTTGAAACCCGCAGCGCGGCGCTACGGCGGGGTGCTGAGGGGTGGGTGCTGGTTTGCCTCCGGGGCTGCAAAGCAGGAAGGCTGTAGATGGAGAGGATTTTCAAAAAGAGGATGTACAGGCAGAGACCCCGGTGCATCCGAGCAACCCTGGGAGCTTGGGACGCGCGGGGTCAGAGCGCGGGGCGCGCCAGGGCCAGGGGGCGTCGGGCGAGGCGGGCCGCCATTGACCCGGCGCTTCCCGGAGACGCGGGGCTGGGGGCGGGTGGGGGGTGCCGGGCTGGTCCTCTGCGCCCGCCGCCGGTGGGGGCGGGGAGGCCAGGGCCCTCCGCTCTCGCCGTGCCGCCTGTGGGTGCCCAGGAATTTCAGGACGCTCCCTGAGTCATTCCAGTCTGTCAAGTGCCTGGGTGAGGTGGTGGTGGCGGTGGTGGTGGGGTGCCAGGAATGGGGAGGCGCTGTTCTGGGGCCGGAGGCCCAGTGGGTCGTGCCAGTTTCTGGAGGCGGGCGGCCTCGCCTCTGACCGCAACCCCAGCTACTTAATGACCCCCTGGCGGAGCGGCGCCTGCGTGGACTCTCCAGCCGCTGGGACGTGAGTTCTTTAAAAGAACTACCCCGCCGCCCCCCGCACTGTGGCCTTCCCCAAAGTTACTTAGAACGAGAAGGCGGAGCTCTTGGAATTTGGGGGGAAGAAGGTGCGTAGGCCCGAGTCCTTAACATTCAACTCTTTCAAATTGGGAGAGTTAAGAGCGGCTGGGGAGGAGAAAGGCACACAGCCTACTTTGTCTGCCCCCTCCTGCCCCCACCCCCCAACACAGACACCAGCTCCGAAAAAGTTTTCCTCTAGGAGGCCTCCAGCACACGTGAGTTTGTCCGCTCACTCCTCGGGGGGTCTGCTTTGTGGCACACGCTGTTCTCGACGCTCGGAAAGCAGTCGGGAGACGCGCACGGGCGCTGCTCGCCTGGTGGGCGTGTTGAAAGTGACCGCTCCCAGCTTTTGGAATCCAGTGGCTGGTCTCGGACACCAGTGTAGGTGGGACCCCTGAGCAGTGAAGCCCGGGGTCCCCGGGAACCTGAGGGTGGCACTTCCCCTACCTGCTGGTGTCCTCGGCTCACCTGGCCGGCCTGTCTGGGGAGGGGCGTGTGCCCGCGCGGGTGTACCCGGGCGCCGGTCGGTGCGCGCGCGCGAGCGCGTGTGTTTGCGGCTGAAACCCGACACCTCCCGCTGGCTGAGGTCAGAGAGCCGGGAGCGAGCCAGTGGCCCGAGAGTGGGCGGCGTTGCGCTTGGGTGTGTCCTCGGCGGCGGCGACAGCAGCAGGTGTTTCTTGGCCGGGGCCCCGGAAGCTCCACCTCCCCAGCGGGCCAGAGCCGCCGCCGCCGCCGCCGCCGCCGAGCAGCCCCGGGTGAGATAAGCAGTTTAGACAAACACTGGGCGACGGTGGCTCCAGCATGTGTCAGCCGAGGCGGAGCGGCGGGGCCCTGGCATGAAAGGTGAGCGCGTCTAGCTGGGCGGGCGGCGGTCTCCGCGCACGCCCCCACCCCGCGCGCCCGCCCCCCTCTCCTCCAAGTTCGTGGGTTTCGCGGGGGCGGCCGCCAACGGCTCCGGGGCAACTTCCCCCGGAGTGTGTGCGGCGATAAGAGCCGGGCGGGCAGGCCAGCGACCCAAGGCCCCGCGCCCCGCGGCTGGTCGCAGCCTGGGCGTCCGGCCTCCAGGGGGGGCTCGGGCCTCCCCGGGGCTCGGGCTCGGTGGCTTCGTTAGGCGAGTGGTGCTTTACGAGCGTGCGGCGGGTGGGAAGCAAGGGAGCTGGGGGGCTCTCTGTGAGCTGTCTACGCTCCAGAGCCGGAGTGAAAACTTTGCGGCGGCGGGGGAGGGAGCGAGGGGGGCGGCGCTGCGCCCCCGCGGCAGGTGCTGGCGGCGGCTGCGGTGGGCGGGGGGCATCGCCCGCTGGGGCCGCGAGGTTGGGTTTTTTTGTCTCGCTCCCCTCCCCCTTCCCTCGGAGCTAGGGAGACCGCCGGGAGGGCGGGACTGCAGCCTCCAGGTCTCCGACCCCCACGCCCTGCTTCCCAAGGGCGCGCCCCGGGCTCCACGGCTTCTCCCCCGCTTCTCTGCTCCCCCCCGCCCCGTAGGAGCCGGTCCCCTGCCCCTCCTCCCGCTGAAGATGGCTGCCCCGGCCTCCGAGGTGGGAGGTGATTGCATCCGCCGCCCCCCACCCGCGCTGCCCTTTCCCCCCCCTCCTCGGCCTTTCTTGCTCCGCCTGGATGCGCCTCCCCGCCCCCAGCCCGGCGGCCGCGCTGATGGGCGGCGAGTGGCCCGACCGAGTGGAGCCGATTCAATTATATTGCAGCAGCAGAGACACCTCGTCGGCCGCCCGCCCGCCTCTCCAGCAGGCTAATTAAATTCCCTCCGTGGAGGCGGAGCGGGAGTCGGGCTCGTCCTCCCGCCTCCCCCCCTTCCCACTCCCCCTCCCGAGTTTGGGGTGGGGGATTAATGGGACCCCTGAGAAGTGCGCAGGGGAGATGGAGGCGCGGGGTCGTGGGGGGAAGGGGTCGTTCGGATTGGGTGAAGTGTTGCCGCGATACCCCCCACGTGATGGACCGGGGTCCCCTGCCGGAGCGACGGCTCTTAAGTTTGGAGGGCTGTGTGCGCGGCGGGGGAAGCACCTGCCCGCCGGCTGGTTGGTGGATACTGGCCGAGTTGAGTCGATTTGGCTCTTGTTTTGTAAACTAGCCTTTGTCTGGGAAGTGCGTCTAAAATACATTAAATCCTTGTTAACCCCTGCAGTGCCTTATCTGGGGCCCACACAGGCTGTGGTTTGGAAACAAAAAGCGGGACCACCAGATGAAACAAAAAAGGGCTTCTTTTGTGAAAGGCTGGAACAAAGGGCCCCCGCGGATCCTGGGTGGGAACCTCCCTGCCTAAGCCGATTTCCAGGCCGGAGGGTGGGGGTGGGACGGAATGGGATGGGAGGGCAGAAGGTCTCCGGTGGGGCACTTGGGTCTCCGGAAAGTAGGCCTGCTGGACCTTCTCCCCCTAGTAGAAAGTTGGGTCGGGGGGAACCCCAGGTGAACAGGCTGCCTGCCTCTGGGCCTCCCTGGGTGTTACTTCTGCTCGGGGCACGTCAGCGTTGCTCAGCCTGTGTTTATGGGCGCCTCCACCCGCGGGTATGGCAGAACCTGCCGCCTGACTCAGCCGGGCCACGCCACAGGTGAGGGGCCGCCGTGTGTCATCCGGCAGGGCAGGGAGTCGCTGCCCCGCCCGTCCCGGGCTCGGCAGGCCTGGCTTTGTGATAACAGCTACACGGATACTTCCAGCGGGCCCTTATCGGGGCAGTCCTGCCCCGCTGCCGTGAAAGGGGGTGCCCGGCTGGCCTCTGTTACTTTGTCTCACTGCATGCAGAGAGGAGGGAAGGGGGCCGCAGGAGCCAGCCAGGCCTTTGGCACTCTTGATTTTCCTTTTCCGTGAACCTCGGGGGTGGTGGAAATCTGGAGCTGGTGAGCGGGTGACCGAGGTCAGCCCTGGCCTTGGGAAGGGAGGCTGGGAGGCCCGCCCCGATCTGCGGGGCATCGGGCAGCAGGCTGCCCCTGACGGCGCAGGCCCTGACCTGCTAGGGACAGCTTCCCAAATCCTGCCTTGTCAGGGTTGAGCAGGGTTTACTGATCCCTCCGTCTGGGTTTGCTGAGAGTTCCCCGGGTCATGGCTCCTGTCCACCCGAGGCTGGGAATAAGGAGGTGGGGGCCTGCAGGAGCCCGCAGCAAGCAGCAGACCTCTTTGGAAGCGCCGATGGCCTTTATTCAGCCATGCCCGCAGGCGCAGGCAGACCTTTGGCCTTCATTAACTTCCCTGTCTCTGGGGGAAGGTTAGGGCCGGCAGAGCCCAGAGAGCCTTGGGGTTTCTGAGCAGAAGCAGCTGCCCGCCTGTGGGTTCAGCACCTCCGGTTTCTGGCCTGAGGCGCCGAAGCAGTCTGCACAGCGCCGCTCTGTGGCAGGTTCGGGTCCTGCACCTCCAGGCTGAGCACCTCCCCAGCCGGCTCAGTCCCTCGTGGCCCTTGACCCTTTGGCAGCTGGCGTTCCCCTGCTCCGACAGAGGAAGGATCCCTGGGCTCCAAGCCCCTTCCCTGAAGGCGGGGGGGCGGTGCCCTCGGATTCTGCTTGCGCAGGTGAGCAACCCTGGCTGCCAGCTCTCTCCTCTCACCCCAGAAACTCGTAGGGGCTTGTGGAGTCAGCCAGCAAGGCAGGTTTTTCCTGGCCCCGTCGGAAGGCTTGGAATTCCCAGCCTGGGTTACTCGAAGTCCAGGCGGGCTGGGCTTGGTGGTAGCACGTTCATTACCTCTGTTATGGCAACACGGCCGCCTCCAAACCACAGGGCTGCCGGCTGCGGCCCGCCCCCTCCCCTCGGTGCGCCGGTGGAGCTGTTTTTCTAACCTGCAGGGATCCGCGTCTCAGGTGACATTTCAGCTTGGCCACGCGCTTTAATTTCTCTCCTCTCTCGCCCAGAGTGGTGTGGGCTGCCGAGCCACTGGCTCCACTTCCCCGTGCTGGCCTCTCTCCCCGGCGGAGGCCACAGGCGGGAGGTGGCGCTGGGGAGTGTTCCTGTCAATGAGAATTTATTGAGCGCCTCCTCTGAACTCAGCCCTTGCCCGCCGCTGGGAAGTGTGCACACCGATAACACCGCATCCAGAGCGGCCCTTTGCACGCCTGCCAGGGCGCGCACCGGGGGCCTTTTAATCTCGCCTCGGCAGCGTCTTCTCCCCACCGTCCTCTTGACTTGCGCCCCTTCCCCCAGCAGGGTGGAACCGTGGGCGATCACGCTCTGTGCCCCGCCCCGTGCCCCGCCCCCCCCCATCTTTGCTGGGCTGCTCCTCTGTCTGCCATTCCTGGATCAGGGCGGTCAGCTCCAAGTCCCGGTCCCTGAGACCGGCTTCCTGTGCCCCTCCCTTCCCGAGGCTTTGAGCTGGTTTGGGGGAGGGGGTGACCCCTGCAGAGCTAAGGCAAATGAGAGCAGCCTGGGCAGGGGAGGCTCTGGGACAGAGGCCAGTCGGCTGCTGGTGGGGGAGGGGACCGCAGTTCTGAGGGTTCGTGGAAAAGAGGGCATCTGGCTGAACCTGAGGCTTTGGGGGATCCCAGTGGAACCTTGGGGGGGAGTGTCTCTGGGATGTGACTTTTAACTGAGGAAGAAGGTGTTAGGGGAACAGGAAGCCCCCAGACCAGGTGCTCATTCTTGGCTGCACTTTAGATTTACCCGGGGAGCTTTAAAACCCGGGGCCAGACCTGTGACAGGTTAAGACCCACGTCTCTAGGCGTGGGGCCCAGACATCTGTATTTTATGAACCCGCAGCTGAGCTAGAAGGGCCTTCTGCTGGGGGGTGGGGCACAGTTGGGAAGGAATTCCTCTTTCTGGGGGAGGTGGGGGCCTGATGCTTCTGAAGGAGAACCGGGATCCCTCGTGGGAAGCCAGAGTCCGCTGGGAAGCCAGAGTCCGCGGTGTTTGCCGGGGTGTTTGCCCTAGAATGGCCTGGGGCTGGGTACCCTCCCCTGGCCATGCTCTCAGCCCCATCCCTGGGTCATGGCGGCCCTGGGCTTTGTACGAACCCAGGGTCAAATCCTGACGCTGCTCCTCCTGCCTGCCCCAGGCGAGGTGCTCCTCCTGTCTGCCCCAGGCGAGCGGCAGGCCTTTCTCCTGAAGGGACCTTCAGGTGCTGAGCTGTTTGGACGGTGGCTCCTGTGTCTGTCTGGAGCTCCAGCCAAGCCTCCAATTCTGGAACCGGTTCCTCCAGCTGGAGGCCTTGATGCGTGTGAGGAGTTGCACGTTGGCGAGGCTTTGGGGCGGCCAGACCAGGGTGGGGGCGTCCCCTGGGCAGATGCCGCCGGCCTCCCCAGCACCGTCACTGCCCCCAGCTGCTCCCTGTCTGTAGGATGGGCCTGCGGAGGCCTTGTCAGAGGTGAGGGCTCAGATGTTATGCGTGCCACCTGCCTGCCCCCGTGGGTCCGTGCAGGGCGCGGGCTGCAAACCTCAGGGGCCTGGGGTCAGCCCCCAAGTGTCTGTGTCAAGTGGCTGGTCAGTCCCTGACCAGGGTGTTCCCACCACCCCTGGCTCAGCCTGTACGACCATGCGCGCTTTCCTGTGGGCCTCTATGGTAGGAACAGCCACGGCCCCCTTGTTCTTGGGCTGTTGGGAGTTAAGTGCTTTCTTATAAAGAGCTCAGAGCAGCGCCTGGCACCAAGGGCCCCTGTGTACGGGTTTGTCAGAAGCACACGGTCACCCCTGTCTCTGGCTCTAGGATTCCCGGGACTTGTAACTTCCGAAACCCAGAAGGCTCTGTGCCCCTGGCCTCTGGTCCTGCCACATTTGGTGTGGGCGGGGGCGGCGGTGGCTGCTTCTCCAACCGAGACCTCCAGGCTCAAGGTCCACACCAGCCCCGCGGACCCTCCCCAGTGGGGATGGACGCTCCCCACCGGGGCCACACCCACCCCAGGGTCTTCATCCCATGCTCACACCACACCAGCCCCTGTGGACCCTCCCCACTGGGGCTTCTGGGGTCGCACCCCCCCACCCACCCTGGTCTTGATCCCAGGCTCACACACTGGCCCCCTCCCCAGCAGCAGCTTGCCTGCTTGTTGCCGGCCCGTGTCGGTGGGATTGCACCCCAGGTCAGCAGGAGGGAGGTGAGATATGCCCTCCGAGCCCCAGCCCCGCCCTTCCTCGAGCTCAGATGCTTCTGTGGCCACAGGCAGCAATAAAAGAAATCGATCAGCAGGCTTTCGGTCAGGTTAAGCCGTCCCGAAGGAAGATCCATGTGTCAAACTGAGGAGGGCCGGGCCTGCCGGGTCGGGGGTGGGGGTGGGGGGGCAGGCTCCTCTTTTGTGCTAACCGCAGTCTCCTCTCCCCCTGAACTGAGCCCGAGCCCAGGGCTCCACCTGCCCTGCCACCCTGCCTGGTTGAGGGGCCTGGCAGGCCGGCTGCCTTCATGTGACGTGGGTCACGTGGGGTCACTTCTCGCTCCGCTGTTCATCTTCCCCGGAGGGTCTGACTTGCAGGGTAGGGATTACCCCCACCGACTGTTAGCCAGGAGATACAGGGGGTCCCATGGGGCCTGCCTTCCTGCCTGCCATCAGACAGCTGGTAAGCCGTGTGAAACGGGAAAACCAAAGGGTGTGAGTGGATTCGTCCTGCTGAATTCCTGGCATTCATTTATCTTTGTGCTTTTGTAACTTTTACATAGGGTGTGTGGTCTCTCTCTCTGTTGACTTACAGGTGAGGCTGGGCTAGACTAGACGTCAGAGGTAGATGCAGGTGGAGCTCAAGGTCTGCAGGTGGGGATGCTGGAGGGACTTTGAGCACCCCAGAGGCACTGGGGCCCTGTCCGCTGCCTCCTCGTGAGTAGGGGAGGGTGGGCTGCCCCCATTTAGCAGCATAAGAACGCTGAGGCTCAGAGTCGGCCCCCGGGGTTGCGTTCAGATGGCCTTGTGTGAAGGATTTCTGGTCAGCCCTGCTTGGACTCGCCAAGGGGAGCAGACCTGTGGGCTGAGATTGTAGGTTTTACATCAGCTTGACGGCCAGGTCTCTCCTTTGCCAACACGTTGACGTAGCTTTCTGCAGCCTGCATTTCACCTAAAAACAGGTCTTGTGAGACTCTGAGACTCTGGAGGGCTCCCTTAGGAGGCATGCCAGTCCCGGGAGCCTGTCACCTGGACCAGGGAGTGCATTTTAACCAAACAGCTGGCTTCCTAGCTGAAGCTGGCAGGTCCGCGTTGCCTGCCTGCCTGCCTTCTTGTACCCCGTGTGGTGGGGTGTCAGGGCTGGGCTGCCCCAGCCAGGGCGCTCAGCAGACCTTGGGTTTCACCACTGCAGTTTCCAGCAGTGTTCCTGGCACATGCAGTGAGCCCCCCACGGGTGTGTTGACACCTCAGGATTGAGTGTTGGATAGATTTTGAGAGGGGAAAGGGCTGGGTGTGAAGGCTTGAGACATCTTTAAAAGACATTGGCCAGATTCCTCCAGAAAGAGCGGCAGGGACTCGCCTTTCTGCCCGCCAGCACAACCCAGACCTTTGTTTACCTGACTCTGGTGAATGGTTCCCTCCACGCCCCTCAGCCCTTGGTTTCTAAGGATGTCCATCCTCCCCACTAGGGGAGGAAAAAGCCTGTGACCAGCCTCGCCTTTTGCTGCACCCCTGGCAGGTTTTGGGTAGACTGGACCACTTCTTGCCCTGTGATCCTTGACTCCTAGGACGTGGTACCCGTGAGAGCCAGTTCTGGCCCCAGCATCCTGCCTGAGGCACTGGGACCTTACACGTTCCCGGTTGGAGCCGTGGGGGAGTTTTTGTTTGTTTTTTTTGAGAAAGTGAAGGATTACTTAGGCCTCGGCAGTTGGCTCAGGAAGTCGGTGGAGGATGGCTGTGGCCGGCTTGACCTGGCTTAGGACACGGTTGGGACTGGGGAGCTCATGGCTGGTGGCTTATGACTGTTTTTGCAAACTTTTACCCGGTGGACCCGCTTTGAAATGCATTTTGGCTGCAGGGTAGTGTTTTTGTCCCCCCTCGCCACCCAGTGGAGCATTTTCGGACATCTGGGCATGGTATGTGGGGCTTTGAAGATGGTGGATGAGCCCGGGTGAGGAAACACTGTTAGAGTCTGGACCACAGGACCACCTTAAGAACTTAGTATCTTACCTCTGACACCCTGAGCCTGGGTAGAACATGCCAGGGGAGAGTGTTGGTACTTGGGGTGTAGAGAATTCTGTGCTGTAGGTGTCTGTAGCCTGGGTTCTGGGATGCCACGCACCTCCTCACACACATCCCTGTGGGTTTACGGATGAACTGTTCTGGACTTGGTCAGACTGACTGCGTGCAGGATTTGGGGTTGGGGGTGCGGGGGACTTGGTCTGCCCCTTTGAACCCTGTTGAGAATGGATCTTTTGCAAAAGCAACAAAGCATAAGTTGAGGCCAGGTCCTGGCTTTGATTCAGGTGGGACCCACCCGCTGTTGACATGTGCCAGGCTCCCCCCCGAAGCTGAGGGTGGGGCTGGACTTCTTTCTGCTGCGTCTGGATGGACAAGGTGCCAGTGTCAGAGCTGAGCATCCTGGCTGCGCGCACGTTTGTTAAGCTCCCATGGACCCAGTTCATCCCCAAAAGCCGCGTGGCTTCTAAACTGGCGACCCCTCTGGTCTTGAGTGAGCCCACCAGCCTGAGAGTGGGGAGAGTGGGACAGACTGAGGGGGAGTTCCCACTCTCGGGATATGGTTGCTGGCTCCTGATTTTCCAGGGGAAATTGGAAATCTTCATTTTGACCAGAAACCTCCAGTTTTAAGTTACCGCCCATCAATTCACATTTAAAGATGTCTTGACTTTGCGCCAAATAACGAGGTTGCTGGATGAAAGTGGCCCCTTCGCCTCTGCCCGCTCCTGCCTAGTCCCCGCCCCCAGGGGTGCTGACGGGGACACTGAGGCTCGGGGCATATCGGGACCGGACAGGCCCCTGCTAGGAAGTTTGGGGGGCCGGGCCCGGACCCATCTTCTGGCTGGCTTCCTAGCTAAGCCCCCGACTTAGCTCCCGGGAGTCCTGCCCTGTGACACTCCGGAGTGGCCCGCCTGCCTGGGCATGACACCAGGCGCCTTCCTTCTCCACGTTCAGCTGATGGACGTGAGGGCGGGGCCGCCGTGCCTGTTCCGTGGGCTGAGGACCTCCCAAGTGCCCTTTGAGGCGGGGGTGCAGGTGCACAGGCCCGCCCTATGGACGGCTTTGCCAACCCCCCTGCGTACGGAAGGGGCATGGGTGCTCTGCTGCGTGTCCCCCTCTCACCTGAGGGGTTTAGACACCCGGGGCCCGGGCACACCCCGTCGGCAGCGGCCTCACGTCTCATCTCCCAGCCAGGTGTCCTCCCTTCGGGAAAAGGGCCTTGACCCCTGCCCTGTGGCCTGTTGCCCCACCTGCCTGCCCTGGCCAGCCGCTCCGTGGAAGCTTGGAGCGCGCTGCCGCCTCCTGGCCGGGTTCGGTTCCTGTCCTTTGGGACCTCTGACCCCAACCCCAGCCAAGTCCTGCACCCTGAACCTGTGAGCTCACTCAAAGGGCTCCTTTGTGGGGAGGTGGCCTGGTTAGTTCGGGGCCCTTGGGGACACCAAGGAGTCACTCCAGGGTTGTCGGCTTGGCGCCCTCCAGCCCCGAGCTGCCGCAACGTGGGGTTAAGGGGTGCAGCCCAGAGGCAGAGCTGCTCTTCCTCCCTGATACCCTCTTTAAGGCGATGCGTGTAGGTGGGCCTACGTGGGCGCTCCAGCAGCCTGCGGGATGGGAGGGGACCCCTAGCTAGGGTTGGGGGTGGGGTGTCTTTCTAGTGTCTTCTTATTTAAAAGGAAATTGCCAGCACAGCAGCAAGGAAAACTGGGTCCCCACCCTGGCTCCTCAGCGTGCAGCCCCCGACAAGGATGTGACTCTTCCAGCCTCAGTTTACCCATCTGTAGAGTGGGGCCAGGATGGGCCACGTTAGGAGGCTGCTTGGCTGATGAGGGGTGAGGTCTGTTCCTGGACTGACTCTGAAGGGTGACGGCGATGCTCTGGGCACAGCCAGGCCTTGTGGTTGTCAGTGCTGACGCCAACCGCCTCTGGGGTGCCCTCAGTGCCAGCCTTGACCCTGTCCCACAGCCTTTTTTGCCTTAATCATGCACTTCCCCAGGGCTGTCTCTACCCACTCCGCGCCCCTCCCAGGCTGCCCTCCGTCTGCCCATCCCAGGCTGCTCCAGACACCACCCGCTTGGAATAATCACCGTCAAATGTCGCTGCCATCTGCTGCCTGACTTCCGTCCTTTGCCTCCACCGGAACCTCCGGGATCCCTCACGTCTGTGGCCTTGAACCTCAGCCGCTCACTGGGCTGTCCTGGGAGGCCTCCATCGGCAGGCTGCCCAGGTCCAGGCCCTGCCCAGCGCTCTCCTCTCCACCCCGGGAGCCAGCCTAGGGGCCTAGTCCCACCCACACCTCCCGGCTCCCCTGGCACCCCTGTCCTGAGTGACAGGCCTGTGTGGGGTGTTTGTCCTGAGCACTCTTCTCCCTGGGACCCAGTTTCAGCCTCCTGAGAGCCCCCATGCCCCTCATCACTGCCGTGGCAGTGTGTGGGCAAGGCCGGGGAGAACCCAGAATGCTGCACACCCCCCACCCCACCCTGTTGACTGCAGGGCCCTCCCTGAACCCATTTGTGGCAGCTTTCCCAGGGACCCCAGAAATGAGCTCTGCAGACGGCTCAGCCCGTGGGGCTGGTTCTGGGAGTGCGGAGGGCTTCCATTGTCACTGACTGGGGTCCTGGCAGACCCTCCGTGGCTCCTGCCTTCCCAATCCCCTAGTAACCACGCAGCCGCATGAGCGAGAGGACTGCGGGGGAGGGCGGCGGGCTTGTCCTCAGATGAGCTGCCTCTTAGCGTTCTACTTCTGAGCCGGGGTTGGCGCTGGGCACACGGGCCCACGGGCCGGCCTCGTCTGCCCCCCGCTCCCCGTCCTTCTCAGTGGTTCCGGGTCAGGATGCAGGCTGTCCTCTGCTCCAGCAGTTAGTGGTGGACCGGAGCCTTGGGGAGGATGTCCAGGTCTGGGCAAGAAAAGTCCCCCGCCACCCGGTCCCCTTAGAAATCCACAACCCAAGGGGGTGTCCTTGGAAAAGAACAAGGGGGTCTAAGGCAGGCCACCTCTGTGCATCCAGGGGCCAGGACGCCTTCCCAGGCTCTCCCCCGGTGCTGCCCCCGCCCCCACCCCCAAGAAAAACTGCTGCGTGCGAGTGAGCTCAGAACACGCCGGAAGGCAAATATAATGAATGTGTTATGAAGCTGCTCAGGCTCCCGGGTCACGTGGTGCCCCACGCCGCCATCGTCTGCCTGCCTGCCGGGTCTCTGCTCAGGTGACCCCGGTTCGTTAGGGCTGCACAAGCATCGCCCTTTCGGGGTAGGGGGCGGTGCGTGGAGGCCCAGAGCTGGGGGACACCTTGTATATTTGTTCACAAACATTTCTGTCTGCGGTAATGAAGAATTACCGAGAGGGGTGATTAGAGAACCCAGGTCTGGACTGCGCATGCAGAGCTGACTGAGGCCCTGCTGGGCCCGGCCTTGTGGGGTGTAATTACCCCGGGGCGGGGGGCGCTGTCAGGGGAAAGGGGTGGATCGGTGCTTGAACCGGGAGCCAGCAGAAAATTCATCTCAGCTATTAGCTTGTAATTACAGAGCATGCAGGGAGCAGGCCCGAGGTCTGGGGCCGCGGAAGAGCGGGATGAAAGGAAGCGGTAATTACGGGTCCGCGGGAGGCGGAGGGCGGCCGCGGGCTGATTAATACACCCTCCGCCTGCGGAGCGGGAGCCCGCCGCGAGCGGGAGCCCGCCGCCGCGTTTAATGGAGCGTCAGGGGCCTGCCCCCGACCCCCCGCCCCGTCGTGCCTGCTGTCGCCGCGCCTTTGGACAGCAGGCTCCCCGATCGATCGGGCTGTGTTCTGAAGCACCAGGGACGAGGTGGTTCTGGAGAATGTCCACGGAGCCGCCAGCCAGGCTCGCCCCTTGGCACTTGGGTTTTTCTTCTTTACCTTTTGCTTTGCTTTTTGAAGCTTTGTGCTGCTTCTGGCCATATTAGAGACCTGGGAGGAGGAGAGGAGAAAGTATCGATTAAAGACACCTCACTTTGGTAGAAGGTGCAGGCATTGGCAAGGGGCCTCCACAGGCCTGGCGGGCCTTGCTTCTGAACACCAGTGCCATCCAGGAGGGAGGGGCCCGGCTGATTTTGGGGGTGGCTTTTCCTCTCCGGTCCCCCGCACTGCCTCAGTCATGGGGGTCTCATCTCTGGGTGTGTTGCTGTAGCAGCTCTTTTTTCTGGGGTCCCGGGGCGGCAGCTGATGGTGGCAGGTGGGGGGGGTCAGACAGCAGCCTGTGATGCAGCTGAGATGTCCAGGAGGCCCCCTGAGCATGTGTGTGTGTGTGCACGTGTCAGGGCGGTCGAGCAGGAAGGGAGCCTGCCCCAGCCCTCATCCATCCCTGGCCTCCATGCTGTGGAGCCTGTTCCCAGCTGTTAGGATGATGGATTTACATGAGCTGATAATGTAGACGAGAACCCAGTTGATGGCCAGGAGCGCAGAAGTTAATGAATACCTCTCTAATGAGTGGGGGCTGTGCCCCTGCTCTGCGGGGCTTCTCCAGGGTGCCAGGGCTGCCTGAGGCCCCCTCCCACTTCCCCTTGCCCCTGTGGCTTCCACGGTCAGGGTGGTGCCTGCCTGGGCAGGGCTGGGGGGCAGAGCCATCCTGAAGCAACCCCAAGGCTGCAACTGGGGGCGAGACCCAGAGATGGGGACTGTGATCTTGCGTCGACCCCCAGCAAATTCAAGGTGACCCTTCGCAGGGTCCCCCACATTTGGCCTTTGCCTGCCTGCATCCTCAGTGCAAGGGGGCTGTCACCCCAGCGGCCGGTGGTCCCTCGGGCCCCCTGCCTCCCCTCCCCGCCCCTCCCGGCGCACACAAGCTGAGGAGGAAAGCTAATTTTAGACTGCCCTAAGGAAGCTGCTCATTTGGAATCCTATTTTAAGTGGCCTGACATCAGCAGAGTGGCTTTCCTGGCTACAGGATGCTCCAGAGCCCACAGTGACCACAGCAGGGACACTCGCTCTGGGGGACCCCCAGGAGTCCCAGGGGGCTGTCCGTGAGGTGCTGCAGGGGTGGGGTGTCGCTGGGTGCCATGAGGAGCCAGGCACTGACATTCAGCGGCAGCTCTTTCGGGAAAGGGTCAGGGGTGCACCTTCCTCCCAGGACCCTGGTCGCCAGGGAAAGGCTGGGGCTGTCAGTGTTGGGGTTCTGGCAGGGGCACCCCAGTTCCCTCAGCTCCCATGTCTGGCCAGCGGAAGGCCCTGGTCTGGGGGGAATCCCCACCAGGAGTTATTCCAAACTCAGGCAGCCAAGTCTCTCTTTCTTTGAGGGCACCCCATTTTTAAAAAACCTGGTTCACTCCAGAAAAGCTGGAACACAGGCAAGGAAGTTCTGCGTTAAAAACATAGAGCGTTTTTAACATAGAGCTAAAATAATAAAATTGTTCCTCTTGCTGACACTCGAAGGTCTCCACCCAGGGCCTTAAGGGGTGTGTGATGTTTTGGGGGTCTGACCCTGGGTTTGCTTAGTGGCTGCTCCCTGGCACCTCTGTACCATCCTGCCCAGTGCTGGCAGCTGGTGGTCACAGCACATCCACCCAGGTCACCAGCTGGCCAGTCTGTCACGTGGCCGCTGGGCAGTGACCTCAAACCTGCCCCCTGGGCCGAGGGGACAGGTCCCTGGGAGACGGGGGACCTCTGCGCCTGCCTCACGTCCCCAGAGCAGGGCTGGACCTGAGCCCCGACCAGCTTCCCGTCCGTGGGACACGGGTGCTGTGTTCAGGTAATCCCAGCCCCGCTGGTGACCTTCTGTCGGCCCTTGGGCCCAAGCCTGGACTCTCCCATCTGTTAAGTGGGCATAATAACATGTTTCTTTAAGAGGCTGTAGGGTTTAAAGGGTCGTGGCCAGTTCTCTTAAGGAATCCCGGGAAGGGGGAGGGAGGTGATGTGAACAGCACCAGAGGGTTCTGTTTTGGAGACTCTGGGTGAAGAAGACACAGCATGTCTGCAGATGGTTGAACTGCACAAAGAAAGGGAGAGGGACGTTGAGAGTCCTGTTCAGTGGAGAATGTGGTGGCCCTCCCCGTACCAGTTAGCTAACTAGCGCTGCGTAACAAACCATCCCGAATACAGACGTGCTGGGCTCCGGGAGCAGCTGCGCTGGGTAGCTCTGGCCCAGCGCCCCTGATGTAGTGAAGCTGGTGCCTGGCCGTGGTCCCATCACAAGGCTCCCTGGGGCTGGAGGAGCCACTGCCTCACGTGGCTGTGGGTTGAAGGCCCCCATTCCTGGGACGTGGGATCCCCGCGCAGGCGCCTCTGGCGTCTTCACAGCCTGACAGCAGGCTCCCTGCAGCCCACGTGGTCCAGGGAGCGCAGGGGGTGGCCAGGCACTTTGATGACCTCACCTTGGCAGTTGCCAATCTTCTGCCGTTTCCTGTTCCCTGCAAATGAATCTGGCCCACGCACGAGGAGAGGGTTAGTCCCCGCCCGTTGCGCAAACGAGGGACAGACTTGGACCCACTTCGGAACCACCGCGGCCAAGTGACCTTGAGCTCTGAGTGCATCTGTGCCTCTTGGTCTTCCATGGCGGTTTGGCCTTGGACTGGGCAGGTGGGGTCATGGGAGGGCGTCCTGCCCTTCCCCCCCACCCTGGTTCTTCCTGGTGAGAACGCCCAGGAAATGGGGTTCCAGTCCTGATGTGCTGCTAAGCCATGTGGCCCTGTGTGGGGACCCCACACACTGTGCCTGGGCTGGGGGCCCTGCAAGGATGGCGCTCCATCATATGTCATGCCCCCCATCCTAAAAAAAACCATTGGCTCACGGAGTGGGTGCTGAGGGCGCTTTGGTCCAGAGCAGGACCCAGCAGGCTTCTGGACCACCCCAGTCAGGTCCTGCGTGGGCTCCATCCCTGGGCCTCCCTGCGGGTAGCAGGACCAGAGCCCTGGGCCCCTCTGTCCCCGGCGTCCTCTGTGTTCACTTTCAGCAGCCAGTCCTGCCCAGGGGCAGGCAAAGCTGATCTGTGGGCGCCTGGCCCACCCGGGAAGGGATGGTGGTGGGGAGGGCTTTCAGGGGTGATGGCTGCACATATCGGGCAGCTCAGGTCGTCTGCCCAGACTGACCCGTGCGGCCTTGGCCTAGCCCCTGCCCATCCAGGCCTGGGTTTCTGCCCCGTCCACTGACCGTCAGCGTGACGACACGAGGAGGGGTCCTTGAGATGTGCCGGGCCTGCTGTGAATCACCTCCTGGCACCCTCGCGGGATTGACTTCATGAGGTGGACTCTGTCTTCGTCCTCACGTTATAGATGCAACTGAGGCCCAGAGAGGCAAAGGGACTTGCCCAGGGTCACACAGCTAGAGGCCCCAGAGCTGGGATCCGGGCGCCCACTGTGTGCGGCAGCGTAGTCTGTGCAGAGCTTGTCCTCCAGGTGCCCCCTTCCTCCTTGCTCCAAGGCTGGTCCACACGGTCCTGTTCCCTCATTCCGAGGAGAAGGGGTTGGGGAGGATGGGGTGTTGGGGAGGGCCTGGGACTGAGCTTCTGGGACATGGTGGGCCTCCTGCTCAACTGCCCTAGCAGCTGGCCAAGTGCCGGGGTGGCTGAGAGAGCACTCTAATCCAGAGCCTGTGGGCCGTGGACCTGTCCCTCCACCCCCAGGTTCCTTTGCTGGGCTGTGAGGCCTGTGGAGTCGCCTGTACTCTGCCCTCTCCCCCGCTCCTCCAGAGAGGTGGACGCACAGGGTCAGGGCCGTGTCACCCGCCGGCAGCTGGGAGGCCAGCCAGGGTGCTGGCCGCGGGCGCCAGGGCTCTTGTGGGGTCCTATGTCCCCAAGGTGTGAGCCCTCTCCTGAGAGAAGGGTCCCTCCGAGCACGCATTGGCCTCTTGAACGCCCCTCTCACAGTCATGGCCGTTTACCCTTTGCGCCCCCGAGATCTCTTTGCCCACCCGCCCTGCAGGGGGGGCGATGGGGGCCGCAGGCCAGTTCTCCAGGACTCAGGGTGCAGGCTGTGTTGTCGGGGCCCGCAGTTATCTCTGCTGGCTGCCCGCGGAGGGGCGGGGGCCCCGGGGGAGGCACACGTCCCCGCCACACTGCCCTCATGGGCGCCCTCTGGCTGCAGTTTCCAACCCCTCCCGGAGCGCCCCAGGTGGCCGGCGTTCCCTGCCGCGGTCCTCCCAGCTCTCTGCGCTTCTCCTGCACTCAGCCCATGGCCTGCTGCCTGTGAGGCTGTAGGCCTCGTTTGCACCCCTCGAATGTACGCACAGGTTGGGAGCGGGCACAGGCAAGGTGTCCATCGAGAAGGCAGGAGACACGCCCGCCAGCCCGTGAGGAGCGCGGCCTTTGTTGATGGGGCCCATGGGGCCCGCAGGAGGGCGAGTGTCCTGGGGGGGCGGCAAAGGCTTAGGGTGTCCCCTTGGTAAGCTCCTTGGCCAGCGTGGCCGAGCCTGGACCCCCCGCCCCCGGGGGGAGCCGTCTAGACCTGCCGCCTTGCGTCTTCAGTGTCTCGGTAGGCTCTGCGCCCGGCTGGACTGCCACGGGGGCCTCAGCGGCACTTCTCACCTGCCCACTTCTCACCTGCAGGGAGCCTTCTCTGTGCAGGCCCACTTTGTCCCCCGGGGGCTTTGAGGTTCAAAGGGCAACAGCAGCCGCACATGAGGGCCCGGCCGACCCACCCAGGACAGGTCCCTGCGGCCTGCCTGAGCCTGTCTCCTCTGGGAGGAGGAACGCTGTGCGCCGGCGCCCGTCTGCGGGACGTGCTGGAGGCCCTGCCTGTCCTCCGGGGGGGTCCCCGCTCTGGCCCTCTTCTTTCCGCTGGCCTTCCTCTCTTTCTTGCGAGAACGCTGGGCTGGGGTCCTGGGCCCCGTAGTCCTCTGGGTGTGGAGTGCAGAGGGACGTTGGGGTGGCAGCCCCCCTCGCTCCACAGAGCTGGCTCTGCCCTGCTTCGCCTGCCCCCCGCCCCACATGCCCGGCTGGTGCCCGCTCTGGTGCTGGGCCCTGTGCTCTCGGGTGACTCTGGTTCTTCTCTTCCTGTTTCAGGCATGAGCCATGAGCCCAAGTCCCCTTCGCTAGGGATGCTCTCCACCGCGACCAGGACCACCGCCACCGTCAACCCCCTCACCCCCTCGCCACTCAATGGCGCCCTGGTGCCCAGCGGCAGCCCCGCCACCAGCAGCGCGCTGTCGGCCCAGGCCGCGCCTTCCTCCAGCTTCGCCGCCGCCCTGCGCAAGCTCGCCAAACAGGCGGAGGAGCCCAGAGGTAAGAGGCGCGCCCGTCCTGGGCAGCCGGCCGAGGGCGGGGAAAGCACGGTCCCGCCCGGTCCCCGGGCCTCTGGGCGCAGGGCGGGCTCGCACACCAAGTGTCCACACTGGCTGGTCTTCCTCCTGCTGCTGCTTCGCGGCGGGGACGCGCTTTCCTGGCTGCTGAACCCCACTCTCTGTGCTGTCTGCTGACTTTCTTCTTTGCTTCAGGAGCCGCCGAGGGGGCCCTCCGCCGACAGCAGTGGGCATGGGGTTGGGGTTTGCAGGCGCCATACTGCTTTTAGAGCCCCCAGCCTGCTCTGGGGCCTCTTCCCAGGAGGCGTGTGTCCCGACGTGTTCCCGAGTTGGGGGCACGGCACACCCACCAGTGCCATCTGCACACCCCACCCCTCCCTGTCCCCAGGCAGGGGTCTTGTGGTGTGGACAGGCGTCCCCCAGGGGTCTGGAGCCCTGGCTCCTCCTGTCACTGGGGCAGTGACGTGCTGTGTGGCTTTTGGCAAACGCTGGCCCTCTCTGAGTGTCAGCCTTCCCGTGCATACAGCCTGGCTCCAGGCCCTTCCAGGATGACTGTCAGCCTGTGTTAGTCCAGGACAGGGGCCGCCGGCTGCACGAGTGGGTGGCAGGCAGTTTGCCTCAGAGCTGCTGGGAGGCCTGGGCCGCTACGGTTTCCAGCGCGGGCCTCTCAGGTACCCTGTAGGTACCCTGCTGTGGGGGGGGGGGCGGCGGGGGGCGGCAGGGATTCGACCTCCTGGGCAGAGGAAGCGGGGACCCTGGGTGGTCTGCCTCGCCCCGAATGTCCAGGGCTTGGTGGTGTGTGTTCCAGGGCCCTCCGGGCACCCTGAGAACACGCATCTGTCTGTATCGACTCGGGGGGTCTCCAGCTCAGCAGAGCGGACTCTTGCTGTGATGGGTGCGGCGGGGGCCTGCTGCTGTCTGACTCTGACTTGTCCGCACCCCTTTTCTGCTCACGTGGTCGCTGGGCAGAGGAGGGAACGGGGTAGACTGGATCCCAGGGCAGGTGGCTGTGGGCCCAGGAGTCCAGGCCTTTGGGCCTGGTTTCTGCGTTGCCAGGGTGTCGCCTTGTGGCTAGCGTCCACCCGGGCGAGGAGTGGGCACAGTGGCTCCAGCCCTGAACTGGGGTCTCTTCTGAGTGGATGAGGAGGCCCCCCCGAGGCAGAGTTTGCCTGGCGGCTCCCTGCTCTGGTATCATCGTCCGTCACGTTCCAGGAGGCAGAGAGACGGGGCCAGCACGGCCTCCACGGACAGCTGTCAGCAGGCCGGGGACGCTAGGGCCCTCTGGCTGAGTCACCCCCGACCCGGGTATCAGGGCTTAAGCCAACATCCGTGTCCATGCCTGGGCAGCTGAGCCCGTCCCGGGGTGACACCACCTCCCCACACACCCCGCCGTCTGCAGAGGACTAGACTCCCACGGGAGCCCTGGGTGTGGGGCGAGCCTGGCCTCGGTGGCTTTTGTCTCCTCTCCGCTGGCCCCAGCGTCCAGCTCGGATGGTGAGCCAGTGGGCAGCCCACGTGCCAGAGGCTGTTGGGCCTCGCTGGCCGGGAGCACTGTGCTGCAGGGGACCCGCTGCCTTCGGCTGTGGTCCAGGTGTTTGCATGACGCCCTGGGAAGGGTGCCCGAGGACTTTGTGATGGAGGGATGGGGCGGGGTGGGCCACGCGGGTCCGCTCTCAGGCTGTCTCTGGAGCACGGCGTCCGCCGCTGGCTGGGCTGATGCGTCCCCATCACCCGGATGAGGAATCCTGGGGCCTGGGGAGCTTGGGGTCTGGACCCCAGGCTGCCGTGATGCTCGGTGTAGTTCCGCTGTGCGTGCTGGGCACCACAACCTCGTTTCTGGCTCGTGGGGCCACAGGCCAAGCCTGTGCTTAAGTTTAAAGCTATGGTGATGAGCTCAACATGGAACGCTCCATCTGGGCAACCCCAGTGGGGCTTTTGCTCTGAAGAGCTGAGCCCCGTCACTCTCTGGAGCCTCCTCCAGGCCACATCCCTAGGCCTGGTCCCCGTTTTTTTTTTCTCATGGAGTCACCCCCAGCTCTGCTGTGCTGTTCCCGTCTGTAGAATGGGCCGGCAGCCTGGCGGTGGCCCAGTGTGCAGGGGGGCGGGAGGCAGCCTGGCGGTGTCCCAGTGTGCAGGGGGGCGGGAGGCAGCCTGGCGGTGGCCCAGTGTGCAGGGGGGCGGGAGGCTGAGGCCCCGCGGGGTCACGTAAGGAGCCTGGGATCACAGAGCTGCTGAGGACGCGCCAGCTGTCCCTTGCTGCTGCTGCCTGGGCCTTTCCACGTGGACCTGGAGGAGCCGGGCTTAGGACGGCAAAAGCCTGAGCATGGCCCTGGCAGGGAGAGGCGGGCGTCCTGCACCCCTGCCCGCCCCAGCACCCCCTGCAGCGGTGTGGGGAGCACACGGGGGTCTTGGCTGGCAGCTTCTGGGAGCTTGGAGGGCTCTGCGGGCACGAGGGGAGGGCCGGCTGCCCCGGCTCCCCTGTCTCTCCACCGGAAACCGGAACGGCCAAGGGGGACACTTGCTGGGCTTGGTGATTTGGAGCAGGGGGGGCTCAATTTTTCTCTTTGTAAATTTCTTATAAAATTCATTTCTAAAAGGACACAGTTCAGCGGGTTGTCACGCGTTCAGAGTTGTGCGACCATCATTTTATAAAAATTTATTAATTTGTCCAAGTTTCTGGCCGCCCTGGGTCTTGGTTGCTGTGTGCGGGCTTTCTCTAGCTGTGACGAGCGGGAGCTACTCTTGGTTGCAACGCACGGGCTCCTCACTGCCGTGGTGTCTCCAGCTGCAGAGCACGGGCCCTGGGGCGCGCGGGCTTAGTTGCTCCCTAGCTTGTGGGGTTTTCCCAGGCCAGGGATCGAGCCCGTGTCCCTTGCATTGGCAGGCAGAATCTTAACCCCTGGACTACCAGGGGAGTCCCAGCCATCACTTAGTTATAGAACGTTCTGTCTCCCCAAAGAAGCCTGCCCCCCTCCCATGCCCTCCCCCAGCCCTGGCAGCCCCGATCTGCGGCCTGGCCGCCTGCTGCCTGTGGGCACACATGGCCCCGCTGCTGGCTGTCCGCATGGGCATCCCCCCAGGTCTCGTGGCTTCCTGCGGCTGGTTGGCACCACACTCCTGGGTGTGAGGGGTGCAGCCAGTGAGGGCTCTCCCATCCTGAACCGGGCAGTGACTGTTCGTTGAGCACCCGCTCTGTGCCGGCGGCCCCTTGCTGCGAGAGCCCTGGCCTCTGTTCTGCGTCTACCTCTCTGGAGGACCTGGCCGCACTTCAGGCTTGGCTGGCGTCCCGACTCACAGGCCGTGGAGCAGAGATGGAAACCACAGTCCTCCTCCAACTGCCGCATCCGAGTCCGCCCTCCCAGAGACGGCCTGACACGGCCTCCACTTCGGCTGTTCCTTCAAGGCCCCCTGTGCCCGCAGGGTACCCTCAGGGGGACTCTCCCGCCCTCAAGGGTGCAGCAATCCCTGCACAGGGAGGACTGATGGCTGAGAGAAGACAGTCGAGGCTTTGGTCTCCCCGCTTGCCGCCAGGCCCGTCCCGGTCACCTCATGCACCCCAGGTGCTGGCCATGGCCCTGGGCGCCCCGACTCCCTGAGACCCTCTCCTCTGCCCCTCTGGAGCATCTCGTTCTGAGAGCCGCGGCCCAACTCTCCCGTCTGCTCCTGGGCTGATGTCTTTGCTCACGTCGTGCCTCCAAGGTGCAGTTTAAAAATTCAGCGCAGAGCAAGTAATCCGCCTGCCTTGTTTGCTCTGCCCCCAGAGAGCTCGCGAGCGGGAGACGGCACGCCCCGCGGGAGGTGTCTTTCCTGGGGCCCTGCCTGGTCCCCATCGGCCGGCGAGGGGCCAGGGATCTGTCCCTGGGGGGTCCCGACGTGCTCGGCCCTGTAACCCACTACGGAGGGGGGCGCCCCATGTGGGGACACGGACGTCGGCAGGTTCTGTGTCCTTGCTGTGTGACCCGGGCCCGGCGCACGACCTCTCTGAGCTGCTGCCTGTTCTCGGGACAAGGGTGGTGCCTGCCACGTTGATCATGAGGGTTCAGGAGACCCACGCTCGCTCCAGGCACGGTGCCTGCGGGTGACGGTGCAGGGCCACCCACACTGTCACCCCACCCCCAACGCGCACAGCCGGGGCTCAAGGGGCCGAGCGAGGTGGGTGCGTCCACGGCTGAGGGCTGGCGTGGGTGCCCCCCACGCATCCTTTGCGGGGAGACCCTGTCCTGTCGGGGCGAGCTGCTCCTGTGTGTGCCGACGGACCTGGGCATGACCAGGCCCACACAGCACGTTCGGGAAGGAACCTCGGGCTGCAGGCGTGGGCCTGACCGTCACCTTGGTCTGCCTGTTCCCGTGGGGCTCTTAGCAGTGACGGGCAGGGGCCGCCTTGCACAGGTTGGGGGAGCGGGCACCCTCCTGGCGAGGTTGGAGGTGGGACTCTGCCCACCAGCAGTGCAGCCACCTGAGCCAGGAGCGAGGTGGGCGCTTGCGGTCTGCCGCCTGAAATCCGCCTCTTTTCAGGAAAACAGCGAAATGGGGCGGGGGTGCAGGGACCGGCAGGGCTCGGTCTGCAGCCCCGTCTGTCTCGTTTACAGGTGTGAGTGTGAGGGGGCATCCTCAGCGCCTCGCCCCTCCTCTGTGTCTGGGCCACGATTCCAGGGAGAGCAAGGCCGAGGGGAAGGGGACCGAGCCTGCTCTGGAGGGGCGCCCGGCCCTGGGCCGTTGGGACCAGAGGCCTCCCCAGGCTGTGACAGGGCAACAGTGTCACCCCCAGAACCCGCCTCGGCACCCCCTCTGAGCCCCCATGGGAAGCAGCACAGACACCGGCCTTCCCGCTCAACCCCGGGAAACGCATCTTGTGAGAAGAAACACCTTTGCTGGTTGGGGTTTGGTGACGCGGCTGGCAGTCCTGGGAGCAGGCGTGTGTTGCCCCCTGGTGAGGGGGAGAGGCTTCAACTGTCCCCGCCGCGGAGGGGCCGGCAGCCCTGCGGCTCCCTCAGCAGGGTCTCCCCGAACCCACCGTGGGCTGGACGTGTGCCCGCTGTCCCCAGCCTCTGTGTCCTTACGATGCGGACTTCACCTCCAGGGCTCACTCGTGCTCGCGGCTGCAGGTCGGGGGTCCCTGCCGGTCCTGGGTGAGGTCTGGGCAGGGCTCAGCTGTGGGGGCCCCTCCACATGGATGCTGGTCCTCATCCCTCATCCGTCACAGCGCCTCCCACCCTGCCCCCACGGTGCTGCCCTCGGCCCCAAGAAGCTCAGGGCACCGGAAGGCGGCCCGAGGGTCCTGTTTCAGGGACGCATCAGGGGTCCCTGTCCCTCCCCCCGGGGAGGAGGGGAGGGGGACAGGCTGTGAGGCTGAGGCCGGGCCTGGCCTCCCCGCTCAGGGCGGGCCCTGGCACAGGAGCCCTGGTTTGGGGCATCCAGTTGGTGCTTAGCTGTTGTCCCGGTGGCAGGTTGGGGGTGCATCTGGGAGCTGACGGCCTCTGTGCTGCCGCTGTGACGTGTTTTCAGGCCGCACTCCTGCCCCCGTGGAGGCGACTCTGGGGTCTCAGCTGTTAATGACGGGAGCCTGGGCAGCCCCGGGCGCTCACCTGCCGCGTCAGAGATGGAGGGGACGCAGAGCGCTGCACGCTGCCACCCCAGCCGCCCCCGGCCCGCCGACGCCTGCCGCGTACGGCGGTTTATCACGGCTGCCCTGAGCCCGGGGTCGGGGGCAACGCTCACTAATAGGCCGGTGCGTGGTCAGGCATCGATCCAGCTGCTGAGTGGCGGTGGCTGGCCCATCCCCCAGGGGCCAGGCTGCTAACTGCCCATGGCCTCCGGATCCCGTCACCCCGTCCCCAAGTCCCACCCGCCCCCTTGGAAATGGGGCCTTCTCACTCACTGCCCAGCGCTTGGAAATGATGCCAGTCCACAGAGATCTGCTGGTGGCGTGGGGTGCAGAGACGGAGCAGGCGGCCAGGCAGCAGGCAGCCCTGAGTCCCCGCGTGCAGGCGGCGGGGTCATCGGGCCTCCCCAGTGTGAGGCTCGGCTCCCCCACATCTGCCCAGCCCTGGAGGCTTGACCCCGCTTCCCCCCTGGGCAGTGCAGCCTCTCCCAGGACTGCTCGGGGTGCTCGGTGCGTCCGTTTTCTTTCTTTTTGGCCTCCAGAGAGCATGGCCCGATGTCCCTCCACCCACAGGGTGGCCCTGGGCGCACAGGCGGTCCCCCCTCCTGCCCTGTGGCTCCGTGTCCTTCCAGCAGCAGCGGGCGTGGAGGGAGGTTCGGGTCGGCACTGCTGACCCGTGTCTGGGTGGGCCGGGGCCCACTGCCCGCTGTGCGGGTCCTCGGGGCAGGGCGGGGACGCTGCTTCCTGGCCTCCGCAAGCTGCCCCACCTGGTGGGGGTTTGGGGTGCGGGCCTTCCCTTCGTCAGCTCTCCGCGCTGCTGGGGCGGCCAGGTCAGCCTGCCTCCCACTGCTGCCACCTTGAAGCTGGTGTCATAGGCAGACCCCCAACCCAGCAGACGCAGCTAGTTTCAGAACCTGGGAGACTGAGCTGCGGAGGGTGGGAAGGCAGCTGACGGTCCCTGGCATTGGCCACCCAGCAGCCGTGACAGCTGGCGGAGGCCGGAGCTGGCCCGGCCAGTGGGTGGCACAGCTGGGGGAGGGGGCGCCCTGACCCAGGGCTGAGCTTGGTGTTGGCCTGGGTGACTCAGGGTTACAGAATTGCTGGTGTGTGGGCCGTGGTTGGTGGGTCCATTTGGAGAATCCAGTCATACCTCAGGGGCAACAGCCTTCAGGTGACCGCCTGCTGGCCAGGCCCTGACGGGTCGGGGCTGGGAGCAGGGGCCGCCTGGCTCTGGAGTTGTTCCAGGGGTGGATGGCCAGGCTCTGTGTGCACCGGTGTCTCCCGCGGGTCGTCCTGTGCAGTTGTGCAGGTCGTGCACAAGCCTAGGAGGTGCACCGACTCAGCCGCCATGGCGCACCTTCTCGGGGCAGAGCCCTGTGCCAGCATCTGTGGGCCTCGGGGTCCGGCCACTCTGTCTCCCAGTTCCTGCTGAGCCCACACCTGGCTGGGGGTCCTCGGGGCAGAGAGAAGGGCTCCGAGCCAAGCGCCCTGGGCCATAGACTGCCCTTCTCCCCGTCGGGCAGAGGTGTCACTTGGTAGGAGTGTGGTTTCTTGAAGAGATGAGAGAGTACCAGGGTCTTGGCCCCGGGACCAGGCAGGTTCCGCAGAGGACCCGGGGGGAAGTATGGAAGCCGTGGGGTCCCACTTGCAGAGGGGGCGGTCTGTGCTGGCCCCAGCTTCCCTGGCCCCCTGGTTCAGGCCTCTTCAAGGGGCGCTTTGCGAGACAGGGTGTCTCCTGGGCCAGGTCTGCCACCTCTGGGTGCCCGAGCAGGGCCGTGGCTGAAGTGCTGCTGTGACAGAATCAGGGGGGCCCTCCTGGGCTCGCCCTAGACCCGGTGCCTGGGTGTTCTTCGTGGCTCACAGATTTGGGGGGTCTGTGTGCGATGGGGTACCATGTGGGCATCTGAGGGGCCTCTGACCGCCAACTGCAGCCCAGAGCAGTGCGGGGTATGGGTGTGAACCCAGCTGGGCTGCACAGGGCCTGGGCGTGCCTCTGGGGGTCCCCCAAACCACCGACTCCAGCCCCCCTGGGGCCACGCTGCCAGGATAGGCCTCAGACTAGAGACCCACCTGGGAGCGGGGGCATCAGGGGCTGAGGACGGGGGGACTGGACGCACTGCCGCCCCCTCCGCCGCTCCTTGAGAGAGCCGCTGCAGGCGGGCGCCTTCCTGTCAGGGCACAAGTGGTCCCCCCGGCCCCCCATGCCCTGTGCTCTCCTCGCCTGCTGCCTCTGCAGCTGCTGGAGACCAAACTGACCCGCAGGCCTGGAAGCCTCCGGCCATACCAGCTCCCCATCCCCGCCACCCACTCTGGGGAAGAAGCCCAAGGGGGCAGGCTGAGGGCCGGGGGGCGGACGGAAAGCAGGTCACGGTGATGGTTGCACAGCTCTGTGAACGTGCTGACCACCCGTCTGCCGTAAACCCCACATTATGGTTCAGTTCTCAAGATAAAATGAACTCGTTTGATGTCCTGATAATATAGGCCTCTCTCAGCCCCACCCCCAGCCAGGCCTGGCCAGCAGCGGGCCCACTTCCCCTTCCCCCCACAGCATCCTGTAAGCCCCTGCACTTGCTCTCCCGGGGCTCAGTCCCTATCCAAGTTGGGGGGACCTGCTTACTCCCCTGGCTCTTCCCCCCGCCCCTGGGGTAGAGTTGGGTAAGCAGCCCCAGGGAGGGGCGGGCACGCCCACCTGGTCAGTCGGTCGGTTGTGTCCCCACTTCCCGACCAGACCCCAGGCTGGGCTGGGGCGCGGCAGAGCCCGGGCCCCTGCTCAGGCGCTGTGTCCTTCTCCCGCAGGGTCTTCACTGAGCAGCGAGTCGTCCCCTGTCTCCTCTCCGGCCACCAACCACAGCTCCCCAGCCAGCACGCCCAAGCGCGTGCCCATGGGTCCCATCATCGTCCCCCCAGGGGGACACAGCGTCCCCAGCACACCCCCCGTGGTGACCATCGCCCCCACCAAGACTGTCAATGGCGTCTGGAGGAGTGAGAGCCGCCAGGTGAGTGGGGGGCTGACAGGGGCTCATTTCGTGTTGAGATCCGCTTCCCCCCGAGGGAGCTGGGGGACAGCAGCTGCCCGGAGGGTGTGTGTGTCTCAAGAGCACTCCCAGGGCTCGTGGTCTGGGGCTGCCCCGGTGAGCCCCTCAGAGTGGGCTCAGGGCAGGTTAGCTATAGGGCTGGGGGCCCGTGTTCCGGCTGTGGGCAAGGCCAGGCCCTCCTGAGGCCTCACGCCTTGGCGTGTGAACGGCCGTCCTGTCCCTGCATCTTCATGGGCTCTTCTGTGCGTGCCTGTGCCCTGGTCTCCTCTTCCTCCAAGGATACCAGGGCCCGCCCTAGTGACCGCACGTCGCCTCGGTCACCCCTGCACACACCCCCCGTCTCCCGCACGTGGTCACTTTGCGAGGTCCTGGGGGTTGGGACTCCCACAGAGGAATCTGGGGAGACAGAATGGTGTTTGCACATCATGAGGGCTTCTTGTAAACGTGAGCTGTTATTATTCCTGTTTGTTGTACCCACGTTTTCACAGGTCGCCTTTACTGATACCTGTCTTAACTGTCAAGGCCTGCCTGCCCCAGGAGGCCTTTCCCACACTTGGCGGGGCTCCCTGGGTGTGCGCCCAGGGGGTGTGGCTCCTCGGGGGACCCGCCCCCACACCCCCAGCCTGGAGGGCCCTCCTAATTAAGAACGTGGTCACTGCGCCAAGCTCTGGATGTTTCTGCCGAGTCCCCAGAGGGCCAGCGCCACTTGGAAGCACTAATTAAACCCGGAGAGAGCAGGAGGGGGGTGGGGGGACAGTGGGTCTTCAGCTTGGCCCCCAGCTCTCTGCCCTGCTGGGTCGGGTGGGGGTAGGCGTCACTCGGGGTCTGTCTGTTCTCTGCCCTGGAGGTGGTGGGGGGGCAGCCTCCGTCCACAGAGCGGTAGGGGGGGGCCCCTGAATTCCTGAAAGAAGGCGAAGACCCAGCTGGGGGTAGCCCTACCTTGATCCACGAGGTGCCGGACCCTCCTGGCTCATCCTTGGGCCGGGCAGGGCCCTGCGGGGCTGATCCCAACCAGAGCAGGGTGCGGACACCCAGCCGTCCCCCGGCCCGGTTTGAGAGAGGACCAGCATCCGCACCACAGTGTCCTGCCTCCAGGGGCCTGTTGCCCCCTGACAGTTGGCCCTGACCTCTGGGCCCAACCACCTGCCTCTCCCCTCACCCCTGGGGCCTGGCGATTGCTCATCCTGCCCTGCACCCAGCTGCTGCCCTTCCAGGCCCAGAAGCCTCCTCAACGCCCCCGCTCCTGGCCATGGGCCCCTTCCCCTGAGCTCGGCCCTCCTCCGAGGGGCCTCACGGCCTCGGAAGCACCGAGTGACCCCGAGAAAGGGCTATAGGGGCGGTGCTCCAGCCACTTAGCGTGCAGCGGCTGGTGAGCAGGACCCAGGCGCCCCGGGGAGGCGGGCCGGGGGCTGGGGAGCAGCGAGGGATGGCCAGCTGGCACAGAGGCTCAGCAGAGGGTATAATCCTCCTGGGGGGGCAGGGGACAGGAGGGGGAGTCGCTTCCCGGCGGGGAGGCTTGGGGGGCGCCCCGCGTGGGGTCACCGGCATTTCCCAGGTGGCGGGAGCAGCGTAGGGACAGATGAGATGACAAATAGCCTGTTTTAGAGCTAACAGGGCATGTCTGCCCGTCTGCCTGGTAGAAGCCTCTCTAATCATCAGAGAACAGAGGGTCCCCCCTCCCCGTGCGCCCTCTGTTTGCAGCTGCGCCTGCGGCCGCCGCTCAATAGAAAGAACCCGCAGGTGCTCCTGGGGCGGCAGCTGGGGCTCCCAGGCACGGCCCCTGACCTCGTTCCCAGGTGCCTGTCACGAGCTTGGCGGGGCTCGGGGCTCCAGGCAGGTGGGTGGGAACCCCCTGCCTGCCGTCCGCCCCTCCCCCAGCCTTTCCCGCCCAGGAAGGTGCCATCTGGCCCCGCTGCCTTCAAGCTGGGCTTTGTCCTGCCGCAGGCGGACGGGGGCGGCCCCACCCAGGGATGGTGTATGGGGCCCTCACTCTGGCGTTTGGTTCAGCAAAGGGGGCCGGGAGTGGTCTTAGCTCCTCTCCAGGCTGTGTGCACAGGTCCCCTGCGAGGCCTCTGCCGTCTGGGGCTGCCAGCCTGGAGGCAGTGCCCAGGTCCCCTCACTGCGGGGCCCAGCGTTTCCTGGGGGCCGCCCTGTACTCGGGAGCCTCAGGCTCCAGCCGCTGCGTCACCACCCAGGCAGCACCGCCTGCGCCGCCCCCACCCCCACCCCGTCCCCGGTCAGTCCAGCCCAGACCCCAGGCACAGGGTTCAAGACCTTCACCCCTTTTATGCTGGCCGCATCCCGTGCCAGCGGAGGGGGTATGAGGGGGGTGCAGCTGCATGTGCAGGACCCGCCTCCTGTGCACGTCCGACAGGCGGGGGCCCTGGGGCAGGGGCAGTCATGGGGACCCGTCCAGGGCCTTGGGGACCAGAGGGGAGTGCTGGCTTCCTGCCCTGACCTGTGTGTGGGGCTCGCCCTCAACAGCCCCCAGCCTGGTGAAGCCCACCTGGGAAAGGGGGAATCGGAGTCCATGCCCTGTGAGGGCCCCGCCCTGAGTGGAGGGGCCAGCCTGCTACGCGGGGTGGGAGCACAGGCAGCCACTCGCCCGGGTGTTCCGTAGACATGGTGACGGGTGGGCCCCTCCTCTCTGCGGGGCCTGTGTGGTCCCTCCTGTGCCCCCCATTTGGGAATGAGGTGACCTGAGGCTCTGCTGCCCCCATCTCCTGACTCCGATGGGGGAGATGCCAGGCAGACAGGGGAGGGTGTCTCCCTGACCTGTGGGTCTGGGGTGGATGGACCTGGGCCTGCATCCTGCTCTCCTGTCGCTGACCGGGGTAGCCGGGCCAGGCCCGACGCCAGGTGAGGGGGGCACCGTGCGGCCTGGTGAGGAAGGGCCTGGCGCGTGGAGCTCTGGGGTCGGGGAGGCCGGGCAGCCGCGTCTTCCTTGGCCGCATGGCAGCGGGACCCTGGGCCAGTGGCTGTTAACGCTCCGCGCCTGCCATTTGCTCCCTTCCGGCTATGTCAGCGACCAGAGTGACAAAGCCTCTCCATGGCCTGCCAGCCCAGAGCCGGACATTCCTGTGGGTGGGCCTGCAGGATGTTCCTCTGTGTGGCTGGGGCTGGTGGGGGCCGCCGCCTTTCCCTTCCTGCCTTGCGTGAGCCCCTTCTGATTTCCTGGGGTCTCCCCCGCACTGAACCCTCCAGGCCCCAGGTTCCTCTCTTAGGCAGGAGTCTGGGCAGGCGGGCCCACAGCCCCCACCAGTGAGCAGAGGTCCCCTGACAGGTCTGGCCCCACAGCTGCCTGCTCTGGCCAGAGCCAGGGACGCCCAGGGTCTGTCTCGGGGGGACAGGCTGGCCTGTTTGGCCCAGGGCAGCGCCAGCTGCTCAGCCACGTCTTCCGGGGGCACTGAGGCCCAGTGATCTGTGGGGCAGGCCGGCAGCTGCCGCCTG
Organism: Bos mutus; assembly: GCF_027580195.1. Taxonomy (NCBI): domain Eukaryota; kingdom Metazoa; phylum Chordata; class Mammalia; order Artiodactyla; family Bovidae; genus Bos; species Bos mutus. Next base: position 51,004,526 of record NC_091634.1, on the reverse strand, counting down.
GGCCCCTGGGATGCCGGCGTGATCGGGCGGGCGGTGGGTAGGGGCTCAGTGGCTGTCACCCCCGCCGTGGCGTGGAGACTGTTTCAAGAATGTCCCCCTGAAGCTCGACCGCTCCTGTGTGTCCAGAGGAAGGCCTGGCCCGCTGCTGGTGGCTGAGCTATGAGCTGCCCCCCGGCCCTGACCCACACTGTCTTCTCCAGCAGGACGCTGGCTCCCGGGGCAGCGGCGGCGGCCGCGAGCGCCTCATCGTGGAGCCCCCGCTGCCCCAGGAGAAGGCGGGGGGCCCGGCCATCCCCTCTCACCTGCTCAGCAGCCCCTACCCCTTCGGCATCTCGCCCAGCTCGGTGGTGCAGGACTCCCGCTTCCCACCGCTGAAGTAAGTGCGGGCCGGGGCGTGGCACGGTGTGGGGTAGGACCCCCGAGGTTCTGGCTGCCACGAGTCCACACCAGCTGGGCCCGAGAGCTGCCAGATGGGGGCCCCGCCCTGGGCTGGCAGCCCTGCTGGCGTTGCCACTTGAGCCCACAGTGGGCTCACTGCCTGCGTGACCCTAAACCCCCAGCCTGGCTCCTAGGGCCGGGGGCGGGGGGTGGTCTCCCCAGGCTGCAGATAACAGACCCATGCCCCCTGGTGAGGGGCCAACGTGGCCCGAGGATCGGCAGCTGCCCACTTCTGGGCCCTGGGCCTCTGGCAGGGACTGCTCTTTCGAGGAGGGAGGTGGTGGCGGGGTGCGGGGCGGGGGCCCAGGGGCCCGGAGCTCACCTCCACCACCCCCTCCTGCCTGCAGCCTGCAGCGGCCCGTGCACCACGTGGTACCCCCCAGCACGGTGACCGAGGACTACCTGAGGAGCTTTCGGCCCTACCACACGGCCGAGGACCTCCGCGTGTCCTCCCTGCCTCCGCTCGGCCTGGACCCGGCCACCGCCGCAGCCTACTACCACCCTGGCTACCTGGCCCCGCACCCCTTCCCGCACCCAGCCTTCAGGTGAGGCGTCCGACGTCCCCAGCCGCCTGCGGGTAGACCCTGGTCTGAGACCAGATTCCCTGAGGCGGGGACCGTGGGGTGGGCCGCTCCCCCAGCCTCTGGATGAGCCGTCCAGAGCTTGCTCCTGGAGGGAGACTCTCCTCGCGCCGTCTGGCCTCCCTGTCCCCCGCCTCCACCGAGGGTTCCCCGGGCACGCGTGACTGTTAGTACCCTGAGCAGCCGGCGCTGTGCCTCCACTCTGTGTAGGAGCTTCCCGGGTCAGACGGTCAGACCTGGAGGGGCCACACTGGGCCTGGCCCGGCTGAGCTGAGGGGTGGCCGGCGGGGCCTTGTGGCCTCTGGGAGTGCAGGGCTTTGGGGCTGGCTGTGGAAGGGGGCTCTCTGCGGGACCTTTGTGGAGGCCCTGTCCGCCGCTCCCGCATCAGTACCTGTACCTGGGGGGGGGCTGGGTCCTGCCTTCCTCTCCACATTAGCTGCTCACCGGCCCCCTCTGCCCCCTACAGGATGGACGACTCCTACTGCCTGTCAGCCCTGCGGTCCCCCTTCTACCCCATCCCTGCCCCTGGCTCCCTGCCCCCGCTGCACCCGTCGGCCATGCACCTCCACCTCTCCGGCGTCCGCTACCCGCCCGAGCTCTCCCACTCGTCCCTGGCGGCGCTGCACTCGGAGCGGATGTCCAGCCTCAGTGCCGAGAGGTAAGGCAGCCCCGTCCCGGAGCCCAGCTAGGCCAGCTGTGCTTGGACGGGCCACCCCTGTCCTCCGCCCGCTTGCCTGCAGAAGGGGCGCTGCCGGGAGCTCCCTGCCACTGTCTGGAGGTCGCGTCCTCACAATCGCCGGCCATGGCCGGGAGCCTTCCGGGCGCCTGGAGAGTCTCTGTCCACCGCTTTCGGTCTCCAGTGGACGCTGAGTTTTTTCTTGGCGCGTTAGCAAAAACAACCTGGCCCCTGGCCCCTCCCCATTGGGAGGGGGAGAACCCCGGGCTCACGTGTGAGCGCCTCGCTCCTGGGGGTTCTTCCCGCTACGGAGGTCACATCCCCGTCCTTACCTCCAGGCTGCAGGTGGACGAGGAGCTGAGGCGGGAGAGGGAGCGCGAGCGCGAGCGGGAGGCTGACCGTGAGCGCGAGAAGGAGCGGGAGCGTGAACGCGAGAAGGAGCGCGAGCGCGAAAAGGAGCTGGAGCGCGAGAAGGAGCGGGAGCTGGAGCGCCAGCGGGAGCAGCGCGCCCGCGAGAAGGAGCTGCTGGCCGCCAAGGCGCTGGAGCCGGCCTTCCTGCCCGTGGCCGAGCTGCATGCGCTGCGGAGCCACGCCGCTGAGGAGCGGGCCAAGCCCTCGGAGCAGCTCACCCCGACCCGCGCAGGTACCCGGGGAGGGGCGGGCCCCAGGGCAGCCGCACGTCGTGTGATCAAGCCTGGTGGGCGGGGATGGGGGCAGGGGACGGCCCCGGACCGGGAGCCGAGAACAGGGACGTCCACTGGCAGGATTCAGACTTGGTGTGAAGGCCGGTAGATAACTGAGATTGTGTACTGTACTTAGATTGTGCGCCATAGCACAACCAAATTTTTAGAGATGATAGCTTGGAGTATTTAGCCTTAGTTTTTAGTGTACTTTATTTTACTAAAACAGTGAATTTGCACAGCAGCCTAACTTTCATTCTTAACATACTTTAATCTCACTATATTTACGTACAACCTTAGTCTGCACGGTTGTCTAACCACTGGCTCAGGTCCGCTCTGCTGCGTCAGACAGGAGGGACCCCCGGGGAGCAGCCGTGTCCTGCCCGGCCCCACGGAAAGGGGGCGCCCTTCTCTGAGGGGGCGGGGCTGAGCCAGGCGCTAGGACCCCGCCCCGCCCTGACGGCCTCTCTTGCCCACAGAGAAGTTGAAGGACGCGGGCCTACAGGTGCCCAAACCCGTGCAGCACCCCCTGCACCCGGCGGCCGCCCCGCCCCACGCGGCGCCCGGCCTCCTCGCCGGCCACGGGCTCTTCTCGCTGCCGGGCAGCAGCGCGGCCACAGCCCTGCTCCTGCAGCGCACCAACGAGGAGGAGAAGTGGCTGGCGCGGCAGCGGCGCCTGAGGCAGGAGAAGGAGGACCGCCAGTCACAGGTGTCCGAGTTCCGGCAGCAGGTGCTGGAGCAGCAGCTGGACCTGGGCCGGCCGCCAGCACCCGCGGACCCGGAGCACCGGCCGGAGAGCGCCAGGTGGGCCCTGGGGGCGGGCTGGGGCCCAGGGTGGGTGGGGGGAGCGGGGCGGAGCCTGCGTTTAGCGAGTGCCTTGGTCTAGCTGCCTGTGGAGCGCTGTTACTTGGGTTCCGTGTCACCTTCTAAGACCCCCGTCTGGGCCGAGAGGAGGGAGACAGGGGAGGAGGAAGCTGCTCGCTTCAGGGGCGTCATCCGCCAGGAACTGTATCCGCCAGGAACTGTGTTCACAGCCGGCCCAGCCCCTCTGGGCAGGCTTGGTGCCTGAGAGGGGCGACCGAGAAGCTTCCATGGATATTAATCTCTGTGCTAGCATCTCTCTCTGTCCAAACTGGAATGAGAAGGGGACTCCCTTTGATTTTTAATCATACAAAAAGTTAATTTTATTGCTTTTATAATTAAAATAACCCATTTTTTCCTGCCCTGTTGTAAAAAAAATTTTTCCGAGAGGCTTTTGAACCTGTCTCTGGGACCCTGGCTGCCGACACTCACCTTGTGAGCTGGGCCCCTTCTCAGAGCTGACCCGGGGCCTCGCTGCCCCTGCCTGCTGATCTGGCTGTCACCCGTGTCCCCCCCACCCCACCCCACCATCCCTCCAGGGCTCCTTCCGAAGGCCCAGGTGGAGACCCTCAGCCAGAGTTGGTGGCAGGAACGGGACTAAGCCTGGGGGACGCTGGGCCCTGCCCCCATCTCCTCTGCTGTGCACAGAGTTCAGGCAGGAGGGCTTCTGAGCTTCTTCCCAGCCCTCGGCGTCCATGGTGCCGCCTTCTCAGGATGAGAAATACTCGAGGTGTCTGGGATGGAGGTGTGAGTGTCCATTTGGCTCCCTCCCTCTTTGTCCCAGCTTCTGCTGGCCAGTGGGTTTCTATATCCTGGGCGTGGCTGACCCATCCAAGCCCCTGCCTCGGCATCCACTGGTAAGGGTGCCCGGGGTGGATTGACCCGGCTAGCTGGGTGTGGCCAGGAGTGAACCATGCTGGGGCCCCTGGCTGGGTCTCCGTGCTGCTCGGCCAGGCTGGACCGTCTGCTGCACGTGGTCCCTCTGCTGCTCTAAGCCCACTTGGGGCCACACAAGGGCTGTCTCCTCTACTTCTGAGCTGCCCTCTGCTCCCGTGACCCCGTAAGGAACCGGGCGAGCCGGTGGTACACGTCCACCATCTCCTGATGAGTCCAGGGCACGCTGCCTCCCTCGGCCTGGGGCCCCAGGATCCCAGTGCAGCTGTCAGGGCCTGTGGGCTGCTGCCCCAGCAGGTGTGGCCTCTGACCCCTGGCCAGGTGGTCCCCATGGCAGCGTGACGTTCCTTTGGGGCCCTGTGATCAGAGCTAGAAAACCAGTCTGTGCTTGGCTCCAGTGCAGGAAGTTATTTATTCTGGTACCAGGTTTTATGCCTTTGCCGTTTACTTAGAGACTCACAGCTTTTTGATGCAGCTGGTTCCCTTTGGTATTTGCCCAGCAGCAGTGCAGCAGCCTCAGGGGCTGTGGTGAGCCGGCCCCTTCCTCAGGCAGGAGGAGCCCTGGGCACCTGCCTCGTGTGCCTGCTGTGGCCTCTGCTCTTTCCCCTCCAGTCCCCTCAGATCCTGCCCTCGGTCACCTTGGCAGCATGGGGCTTCCCTTAAAAAATTGTAGGTAAACTTTGGCAAAAACAGCAGCCACGTAGTCTTCTGAAGGTTGAATTTGAATTTTGTTTTAAATGCACCAGGGAGAGAGGCACTTGGTTCAGCCTTGAGGCAGAGCTGCTGGTCTGAGGCCAGTGGGAGGGTCGTGTGCTCTGCTGGTGACCTGGCTCTCGGGACAGGCCCCGGTCTAGTCCTCAGAGACCCTCTGGGTGTAGATGCTGCTCCCCGGGCATGTGGGGTTGCTTCGGTCCTGACAGGGACCACCAATGGGGAGTAGCTGGCCGTGAGGGTCTCCTCGGAGGGTATCCCCCAGTCCACTCTGCTGGGCAGACCCCTCAGGCTGGTCTCATGCCGCCGTCTGTGAGCACAGTGCGGGGAGAAAAGGTCGGCCCCACCCCCACCATCTCCCACGGGTGGCACGCCTTGGGTCCTCCGGGAAGCTGGTCTGCATCAGCCTGCGGAGGATGCGGGTCCCTTGGCTCCAGGGTGAAAGGCACGTTCTCCCTCCAGCCCTGGAGAGGGGGCCTGCAGGAGACCTTCTCACCCCCACCCCAGTACTGGCTGGGGGCTCCCAGCCCGGGGCCCTTGGCTGACAGCTGCTCCTGCCCCCACCCCCCTAGGCCGGGACCGAACCGCCACGAGCCGGGCAGCCGTGAGCCCCCGCAGCACTTTGGCGGGCCCCCGCCGCTCATCTCACCCAAGCCCCAGCACCACTCGATGCCCACGGCCCTCTGGAACCCTGTGTCCCTGATGGACAGCTCGCTGGAGCCGCGGCGCGCCCCCGAGGGCCACCCCCCGCACGGCCACCCCGCCCCATTTGAGCCCAGCCGCCCGGCTGTCGTCCCACTGGTGAAGGTGGAGAGGGTCTACTGCCCGGAGAAGGCAGAGGAGGGGCCCCGCAAGCGCGAGGCCACCCCCCTGGACAAGTACCCGCCGCCGCCGCCCCGGGAGCCGGGGGCCCTGGAGCCGCAGGCCTTCCCCCCGGGGCCTGGGCCCTTCCTGGCGGAGCTCGAGCCGGCCGCCCCGACTGTCTTGGGCCAGCCCCGGGCCTCACTCGCCCCGCCGGCCGCCTTTGGGGAGCCCCCCGGACCCCTGAAGCCAGGCTCGCCCTACCGGCCCCCGCCGCCTAGGGGCCCCGACCCTGCCTACGTCTACGACGAGTTCCTGCAACAGCGCCGGAGGCTGGTCAGCAAGCTGGACCTGGAGGAGCGCCGGCGGCGGGAGGCCCAGGAGAAAGGTCTGGTCTCCCTTCCTCGCTCCTGCGCCAGGTGGCGTGGGACTCAGCCAGCAGCGCCCTGGGGTTCCCCGGAAAGCCACAGAGAACAGGAGAGCAGGCCCAGGGCAAGCGTGGCACCTCCCACCCGCACAGCCTCTCAACAGCCAGGCGGGACTAGGGGTCCCAGCCCAGCTCCTTCTGCTAAGTGCCGAGCCCAGCCTTGCAGCCAGAAGCGTGGCCCGAGGCCACATGAGGAGCGCGTGTTTGGTCCCAGAAGGGCCGTCCCTCCACTCACCTGTGAGGCTGCGGGGTCGGCCCTGGGCCCTCGGGCTCTGCTGTTCTGCATGGGACTGTGCCTTCGCGCAGACGGGGGGCCCGAGTGCCCTGGCCCTCCTGAGCAGGAGGGGAGCGGACGTGCAGAAAGACCTAGGCTGCCCTGTCCCCGGGCCAGCGTGAAGGACAGTCCCCTGCTGGGGCTCTGTCAGCCCTGGTGCCCACCTCCTGCCCCACCGCCAGCCCTGAGAGGCCTGGGGCTAGGGGGTTAACGGACGCAGGGCCCAGGGTTGGGGGTGGCCAGGGGCAGCGGGGCCTGGCCTGCAGGTGGGCTCTCGGGTCCAAGGGGTGCCCCGTGTGCATCCCCTGGAGAGGCGAGCCCCCTTGCCTGGCTGAAGAGCTCCTTTCCTGCCTCCAGGATACTACTACGACCTGGATGATTCCTACGACGAGAGCGACGAAGAGGAGGTCAGGGCCCACCTCCGCTGCGTGGCCGAGCAGCCGCCCCTCAAACTGGACACGTCCTCTGAGGTATCTGTGGTCTCGCCGCTGTCGGGCCCTGGGCTGGGCTGCGGGCACCCCCTCTCGGCTTCCCCGCGCCGGCTGGGACGCCTTCCGGGCGCCCTCTTCCCCCTCCCCGGGCCAGCCCGGAGTGTCCACAGTGCAGCCTTCGAGGCCCAGGAGGCCCCGGGGTCAGCGGGAGCCTCTGCCCATGGTTTCAACCTCATTTGTTTTCTTTCCCAATCTAGAAGCTAGAGTTTTTGCAACTTTTTGGCTTGACCACCCAACAGCAGAAGGAGGACTTGCTGACCCAGAAGCGGAGGAAGCGCCGGCGGATGCTGAGAGAGCGCAGCCCGTCGCCCCCCACGGCACGGAGCAAGCGGCAGACGCCTTCGCCCAGACTAGCGCTGTCCACCCGCTACAGCCCTGACGACATGAACAGCAGCCCCAACTTCGAGGAGAAGAAAAAGTTCCTGACCATCTTCAACCTGACCCACATCAGCGCCGAGAAGAGGAAAGGTGAGGTGGGGTGGGGCCGGGCCGGGCCTCGGGGCGGGCTCACCGGGGTGGCTGGGGGTCTCTGAGGAAGCAGCGGGGCCATGGGCTCTTGGGGTTGAAGCCGCCCCTCTGCTCTCATGGACTCGTCCCCCGTCTCTTCGCCACCACGCCCCTCTCCGTCGGGAACTCACACAGCCCCTCCAGAGCGTGTTTTCTCTTGTGTCGTCCCGTGAAACTGAAGGTGGCTGGTGTCCTGTGTAATCAGCTGTGGACTCCCACCCGCTCTTGTCCCGGCCAGGTCTTCCGGTGCCTGTGGTCGCTGGGTCTCCGCTTCGCGGGCGGCTCACGTGGCTGCCGTTTCACGTTCTGATGGCAGGAGGTGTGGGTGGTCCGCAGCCACAGGGCAGGGCCGGGCCAACACCCACCGTGTGTGGACAGCTCGCCCTTCCGGATCGGTCTGGCCACGAGGGGCTGACTGGGCTGGAATCTGAACTCGCCTTCTGGGGCACCCCCTTCCTTGGTCTGCGCCTTGTCCTTGCTCAGCAGCAGGGGAAAACTTGACCTTTCTGGGCTGCACGCCCACACTGTCCCCCCTTGCTGAGGCCTGGTCACCTCTTTCTGGAAGGAAGTCAGAGGAAAGCAGGAGTGCTTATCGGTCATTTTAGTTGCTTTCACTCATTTCGTTCATTCTGGGCCGATCCGGTGGATGTGGATTCCTGCTCTCCCTTAAAGAGGCAGTGATGGGACCAGGACACGTCCCTGGGAACGTGATGGGTTTTGAGAAGCGCATCTCTTGGCCTGACTCAAGTCCTAAGGAAGTTCGGCAAGGGGCCCCTGAACTGCGGGGTCACAGGGGGGGTGTGTGTGTCCCTCTTCCCTGGTGGCAGCTGTCATGGGAGCCACGCTTGCGGCCGGAGCAGCGGGGAGTGGACCGCCCCAGGAGAGAGCCTGCCCGCCCCGAGGCGTGGTGTGGCTTCTGGGGTTGCTTCCTGTGTTGAGGCCAACTTTTTAAAAATGAGAACTCACCCACAGAGGCTTGCAGGTACCTGTGACTCGCCACACGCGCGCACCGTTGTTCTTGGAACACCTGAACCGTCAGGTGGCGACAGTGAGGAGTCCAGGCTCTAAAGTGAACATTCTTCCTCTAAAGCCAGCCTGTGCCTGCGGCTTCGTGTCTCATTCCGAAGGACTCACGCCTGCCGGCCGCGGCCTGAGCCACACTCCTGCTCCTCTGCCTGCTCAGGAGTGGTGCGATCCCCACCGGTAATCTCGGGCTGCTTTTCTCACAGACAAAGAGAGGCTTGTTGAGCTGCTCCAGGCCATGAAGCAGAAGGCGCTGTCCGCTGCGGTGGCAGACCCGCTCAGGACCTCTCCGAGGGACAGTCCTGCCGTGTCCCTGAGCGGTAAGGCCAGCCCCATCCGCCACCCCCGGGACTGTCCCGGGGGTGCCCAGGGCCGCAGGCCACCGACCACCCCAGGTCGTCTTCCTCCTGGACACGGCGGGCTTCTTTCTTCCTCTCCCTTCTCTCTCTCAAGCTTCCTGCGCGTGGGAAGATCTCAGCAGAGCACAGTGTCAGCAGTCACGCTTTCAGGGGTGTGGGGGTCCTGGCTCCTCCAGCGGACTCAGCCTGGTGGCGGGTGTGGCTGGGCCGCCGTCTGTTCCCCCCACCGTGGCTCAGGTTTCAGTTTCAGCACTTGCCGCTTGGGCTGTGTGCTCCTGGCGTGTGTCTCACAGGCCCTGTGATACCTGCTCTCTCTCTCTGTCTCTCTGTCTCTCACGGCTCTGACTCTGCTGTCCTGCCGACGAAGCAGGAAATGGTGGTGGTCCGGCCCTGTTCTTGGCTCCTAATTCAGTCTTTCTCTCTGGATCCGGCTGTGTAACTTCCTGGCTCTCGGATGACCAGAAGTGACTTGCTCCTTCCTTCACATTCTTCTTCTTCCCAGACGCCTTCCTGGGGCACCTTTCAAGGATGGCTTTGCTGCTTAAACACACCCCGTCTCAGACCAAACATTGCACGCTGACCTTTAATTAAATGGCTCCGGAGTCCGGGTCCTCTGTCCTAGGTTAGAGATCAGGGTCGGCCTGTTCACGTGTAGGTCTGACCATGTTCCTCGCTTTCTGTCTCTTAAGAACCCACCACGCAGCAAGCCTCCCGGGACACGGAGAAGCCTGTGGGCATTGCCGCCTCCTTGTCTGACGTCCCGAAGGCCACGGAGCCTGGGAGGCTGGAACAGCTCCGGCCTCCGGAGCGCATCCAGGAGCCAGCCCCCGCCAGCGGTGAGAAGGCCAGGCCGAGTGAGGCCCCCGGGGGCAAGAAGAGCCTGAGCATGCTCCACTACGTCCGGGGCCCCGCGCCCAAGGACATCCCCGTGCCGCTGTCGCACAGCATCAACGGAAAGAGCAAGCCGTGGGAGCCCTTTGTGGCGGAAGAGTTTGCGCACCAGTTCCACGAGTCCGTCCTGCAGTCCACCCAGAAGGCCTTGCAGAAGCACAAAGGTAAGGAGGCCGCTAGGACTGGGGCCACGGCACCTGGTGTTAGAGGCAGGCTCTGCCTCCCAGCAGAAGTCATTTGACTTTTTTGTAAAAAAAAAAAAAAAAGTAACGACAAGGGAGGAGCCTTTTCAGCAAAAATAGGATCCACGCTTTTCACGGTGCACGGATCTCCCAGCCTGCCCGCAGACTCACCTGGGAGCACCACTGTCACTTGAGCACCAGACCCAGCGGCACTTGGTGGGACATGCTGGTTGCTCTGGTCTGTGCCTGAGCCCCCGGAGTCGAGATGCCCCTTGGACATCTCCGTGTGGGAGTCACTACAGTTCAGAGTACAGGGGTCAGTACGTTTGATTCCCACTGAATCAAAGGTTGAAACTGACTAGAAAAGAATGCTCAGGGAGCAACAGCCGAGAGAAAATTATATGATTATTTTCACATTATTTTGCCAAAACAATTTTTAAAATTTTCCTCCTAAAAAAAACTGAATAGACAGAGAAGCATTTTTAGATAAACAGGTCTGACAGTGTCAGTATCCTTCAGGTAAAATAATGCTGTCAGCAGGGATGAAATGAAAAAGCGAAGGGTAGTGGTTTTGATGTGGATTTTAAAAAAAGGGCAAAACAAAACTCTCCTCTGTTGGATGTTTTGTTGTGAGTTAGGAGTCATATTTTTCAAGAGGGGAAATGTTTTGGCTAGATTAAACCCCCGTGCTCCCTCTAAGACACACCCACAGAGGTTTTCCGGCAAGCTTAAGGACTTAACTTTTCCTGCCTGATCTCACCCCTTCCCTGACTTTACACTTGCCTGTTTCCTCAGGACTTGAGCATCATCCAGCCCCTGCCACTTTGGGCCTTACGGGTCCACTGACTGCCCAAGGCTGCTGTCCGCACCGGGAGGCGGAGCAGACCCGGTCTAGACAGGCCCAGCCTGCTCAGACTCTTGGTAGCACGGGGTGTGCTCCGGGACCGGAGCGCCTGTGTGTCCTGGGAGAGGGTGCAGACGCTTTACAGACCCGTGCAGCGCGGCTCATAGCCTAACCCAGCCGAGCGTGTCGGCACAGCATGGTGACCTGGACCCAGCTCTGCCGCCATTGCGGCGGCGCGCTCCAGCCTTTCTGATGGAGCCACCTCTGGTCTCCGAAGGGTAGAGGCCTCGCGCCGCTCCGTCGTGTCTGCCGGGACCTGTTGACGGCGTTGCCTGCCCCCGGGGCGTGTCCCGGGGGGCCCTGTGACCGCCCCGGGGGCCCTGTGACAGCCGTCTCTCTCCTCAGGAAGCGCAGCTGTGCTGTCGGCGGAGCAGAACCACAAGGTTGACGCATCCGTCCACTACAACCTCCCCGAGTTGCAGTCCTCCAGCCGCCTTCCTCCGCCCCAGCACAACGGGCAGCAGGAGCCCCCCGCCAGCAGGAAGGGCCCCCTGGCGCAGGAGATGGACCCGGACTCGGAGGAGGAGGACGACGGAGAGGACGACGACGAGGACCCGCCCAGGCGCAAGTGGCAGGGGATCGAGGCCATTTTGGAAGCTTACCAGGAACACGTGGAAGGTACGGAGGGCCGGGGAGGGTGTGCCAGGAGGCTCCGCGGGCTCACGATGGGTGCCGGTCTCCATCGCCAGGCTGGGGACTGTTTGAGTGACAAGACCCCGGGCTCCTGGGCCACAGGCAGACAAGAGCCTCAGAACCGCTCCTCGGGCTTCTGGGGTGCCCGGCCTAGCTTGCAATAGCTATCCCTCAGGGACAGACGTCCTCCCTGAGGAACCTAGGCGCAGAGCGCCTGCCCCACCCGGCGTGACAGCGTGGACCTAGGCCTGCTTGCCCGCTGAGTCCTGTTGCACTTCTGAACATTCTGTCCGTCCTCGCCCTGTGTAGAAAAGGCAGTGTTTCACCCAGCCGAGCCCAGGTCTCCCTCTGGCACACCTTGCGGGCTGTGTGTCTCGGAACATGCCCACAGGCTCCGATCCTCCTGGCACAGCACTCAGCACAGGAGGCCAGCCCTTGTCGGCCTCCAGAATGTCAGAACCCTGGCCGTCACCACTTCCAAATTCTACTTATTACCATACTGTAGAGAAGTTTTTATCATGAATATCACGATCATTTCGGATATTTTGAAATAAGCATCGTAAAACCAGCTAAGTATTCAATACAATCAAAAAGAATGCTCTCATAGCCATAACAATGGAGAAGGCATTGGCACCCCACTCCAGTATTCTTGCCTGGAAAACCCCATGGATGGAGGAGCCTGGTGGGCTGCAGACCATGGGGTCGCGAAGAGTCGGACACGACTGAGCGACTTCACTTTCACTTTTCCCTTTCATGCATTGGAGAAGGAAATGGCAACCCACTCCAGTGTTCTTGCCTGGAGAATCCCGGGGACGGGGGAGCCTGGTGGGATGTCGTCTATGGGGTCGCACAGAGTCGGACATGACTGAAGCGACTTAGCAGCAGCAGCCATAACAAAGAATATCAATGCCTATATTTTTTTTATTGAAGTATGTATAGTTATTTGTTAGTTCCAGGTATACAGCAAAATCAGTCTGTTAAACACACATCCACCCTTTCTTACGTTCTTTTCCCATATCGGCCATTAGAATTTTGAGCAGAGTTCTCTGTGTTAAAACCAATCTCCTAATTTATCCCCCACCCCCATAATCAGAAGGCTGTTCTCTGCATCTCTGACTTTATTTCTGTGTTGTAAATAACTTCATAGGTACCATTTTTTTTTAGATTCCACATATATGTGGAATCATATTTGTGATACGTGTTTTTCTCTAACTTACTTCACTCGGTATGACCATCTGTGGGTTTATCCATGTTGCTGTGAATGGCATTTCATTTTTCCTGTGGCTGAGTAGTATTCCACTGTACATATGTTCCACATCTTCTTTATCCATTCCTCTGTTGATGGACATTTAGGTTGCCTCCATGTTTTGGCTGTTTAAAGTGCTGCTGTGAACATAAGATTGCAGGTATCTATTCAAATTATTGTTTTCTCCAGATATATAGCCCCCAGGGTTGGCATTGCTGAATCGTATGGTAGGTCTCTTTAGTTTTTAAAGGAACCTCCATAGTCCTCTTCATAGTGGCTGCAGCAGTTTATTTTCCCACCCACGAGTAGGAAGGTTCCTTTTTTCCATACCCTCTCCAGCATTTACTGAAGGTTTTTTGATGATGGTCATTCTGAATGGGGTGAGGTGGTGGTTTTGATTTTCATCTCTGATAATTAGTGATGTTGAGCATCTTTTCAGCCATCTTTATGTCTTCTTTGGAAAAATATCTATCTAGATGCTCACCCAGATGGTGAGGTGGTGGTCCAGTGCTTAAGAATCCACTTTCCAGTGAGGAAAGTGTGGGTTCAATCCCTGGTCAGGGAACCCAAGATTCATTAAGAAAAATAAGGTGGGAGGCAGGGGGCGGAATCTTCACCCATTTTTTGATTAGGTTGTTTTTTTTTTTAATATTGAGCTACATGAGCTGTTTGCATATTTTGGAGATTAAATTCCTTATTGGTTGCATCTTTTATAAATACGTTCTCCTGTATGGTGGGTTATCTTTTTGTTTTATGGTTTCCTTTGCTGCAAAAGCCTTGAAGTTTAATTTGGGCCCACCGTTTGTGTTTGTTTTCATTATTTTAGGAGGTGGATCAAAAGAGCTTGTTGCAATTTATGTCAAAGATTCTCCTGCCCATGTTTTTCTCTAAGGGTTTTTATAATAACCAGCTTCACATTTATGTCTTCAGTCCATTCTGAATGTACCTCTGCATATGGTGTTAGTGTTCTGCTTCATTATTATATACAGTTGTCTAGTTTTCTCAGCACCACTTATTGAAGAGACTGTTAAAACAGATTTATCCTTGAAGATTTGAAGCTCAGTATTTTTCGGAAAGGCAGAGGTTTTACTTTACTTGTTAAAACTATAAATTTCTAACAGCTTAAAAGTTTTCGTGTCTAACCCTTTTATCTTTCTTGAAAAATGCAAATTAAGGCTGTAAGTTGTTACTATTCCCTAAGCTGCACCCCTTACATTGCCCTTGGACGCTGCGTCCTTGGTCTTTACTCCACTGGGCTGGGTCACTTTAGTGACATCTAGTCGCCAGCTCAATCGACAGGGCAGGGAGCCATGTGGTCCAAAGGGGAGAGCTTCGGCCAGCTGCTCTGGAGAGAGGCGGCCGCGCGCCGGCCCCGGGCCCTGCGCACAGGAGACGTCACACCGGCTTGTCTTTTCAGAGCAAGATCTGGAGCGGCAGGTGCTGCAGGCGCAGTGCAGGCGGCTGGAGGCGCAGCACTACAGCCTCAGCCTCACGGCCGAGCAGCTCTCCCACAGCATGGCGGTGAGTCTCAGGGATCAGACTGGCTCCGGGGGGCTTTCTTGACTCCACAGTGGTTATTCCCGTTCAGCCTTTCGAGTCTGGGTTCAGGAGCACCCATACAGACAAGTTTTAAAGGGAAGTTGTGCTCTTGAGAGATAGGGGGTAAATTTAGGAATCACCTGAGGAGGGAGTGTCATCTGTTTGCAGAACATGGATCTGGAAGGGTGGGGGCTGGTGCACTGCCCATGTCAGTCTCTCCCCGTGACGTGCTCAGGAGAATGGAGGGAGAGGGGAGAGCTCTTGGGATGGGATGGACCCCCATACACACAGCCGTGACAGCGAGAACCCCGCCGGCTTCCTCCCACCCGCGGGAAGGACAGGATGGACCCCCTACACACAGCCGTGACAATGAGAGCCCTGCCGGCTTCCTCCCGCCCACGGGAGGGGTGCTGTCCTGTTTGGGGCTTGAACATCTTGGCCACTCCTGAAGCGGCAGAAGCTTGACAGTGACGGGGCTGAAGCTGCGAGAGCAGCAGACGCTGCCGCTGGGAGATGCTGGGGGCAGTTAGAGCGCATCCCACAGCCTTCCTTACTGTGTCAACTGCGGGTCTGACACGAATCTCTCTCCAGGAGCTGAGGAGCCAGAAACAGAAGATCGTTTCAGAACGGGAGCGGCTCCAGGCGGAACTGGACCACTTACGGAAGTGCCTTGCGTTGCCTGCAATGCATTGGCCTAGAGGCTACTTCAAGGGTTACCCGAGGTGACGGTTTCCCTTGCACTAGGCCGAACCTATAGTATAGAAATATTATCTATTTTATTACCTTGAATATTTAATATTTTTCACTGGGAGGTTTGACGCTTAAAAAAAAAAAAGAATGTGCCATGCATGAAGCAAAGGATTCCAGGCTCCAGAAAAAAAGAACGAACTCGCCTTGACTTCAATGCAGTTGAATCACCTTTGTCATTCGGCAAGCAACCCGTGTAAGATGCCCATAGTTTTTTCCTTTTTAAAGGCGGTTTTACCGTTTCCAGCGTCGTCATTTTTTAGTCTCGAGATGAAGGCTCCGTCACCAACACTAAGCTCTGACTGTTTCCCAGCCCCAGGGCGCGTGAGTGGCACGGACCGTCGGTGTGCGTCTCGTGTCACCAGGTCCTTTGGCCTCAGGAACCCGGGCTGCTCTGGCCGTGGGGTGGCTGGTCTCACTCCTCCCCGGGATTGAGACCTGCTCCAGCAGAAGGAAGGTGGGGTGCATTCTAAGTAAAGGGCTTATTTGTTTCAGTTATTTTTCCTGCAAAATTTTCCTGAAAGCAACAGGTCCTAGGAGCACACAAAGCAACAGAACCGAAGCCTCACCCAAAGGCTTTTCCCCGGAAAAGCTCTTACCTAAAGTGAATCGCCAGACTGAAGGTACCTGTTATTCCTTCGTGGGGGAAAGTGTCCAGAGCTCCATGTGTACATTGATCCACACCCACCCGATTGTTACTGCGGGGGGGCAGGGGTGTTTTCATACAAATGTCAATTTTGAGAGAAAAGTCAAAGGTGCTTCAGCCTTGTACTGTGTATATATATTAAAAAACAAAGTTTTGTATGTTTTTATTACTTTAATTATTGTTATAAAAAGCCTGCCATTTTTAATATGTGGTTTGGGGGGATTTTTTGTTGTTTGTTTTCCTGTTTGGGGGTTTTGTTTTTGTTTTGTTTTTCTGGGCAAAAAAAAAAAAACCAAGCCTTGCTTTTAGTGTTTGTACTGCTGCTGGTCAGGACGTTATTGACGTGTTTTTAAAAATTAAAGAAGAAGAAAAGTAAAAAGAGCTTACCACTGGCGCCTACACGAGCACTTCATTTTTGAGTTGCACCAGAGAGTGATGTGGAAAGCCATGGTTCCTCCTTCCCTCTCGCCGGGCCCTCCCCGGCTGCCCCAGCTGGAGAGCGCTGCTGGTCTCCAGCGGGAACCAGGCAGGCGTGTGCGTGCAGCTTCACACGCGCACTCCGTGAGGAGAACCTTTGAGGTGGGCGCAGTTTCTGTGACGGTGCCAAGGTGTCTACAGCAGTCTGAGCAGGAGGAGGGGCCTGGTTTAGATGCAGAGCTTCCAAACAGCCTAAAGGCAGGGTGAGCTACGTGCGCCAGAACCTCTCCTCGTGGGCTCACTGTGATGAGCGCAGGAGCCTCTGGAAACGGGGATAATCGTATCAGGGCGAAGCGCGGGGCCGGGGGAGCCCGCCCTCCTTGCCGCAGTTGCTGCTGGTTCAGGCTGGGTTGCGTCTAGATCAGAAAGGCAGCTCTTGCCCCAGTGGGCCTAAGCCGGAGGCCAAGGCAGCCTGTGGTCGGTGTGCCTGGGGGAGGGGAGGGGACCACACGTCAGGCCACGTGCGCCCCTCCGCCCCGGCCTGGGGACGGGCTGGCTGACCTTCAGGAAGGCCAGGCACTGTGACCAGTGGCCACGCCCTCAGCCCAGACCTTAGCTGTGCAGAACAGCTTGCTGGCAGATGGCACTGTGTCACTTTATCTGTTCCCACGCAGTTTGCTTTGTATGCCTGCCAACAATCTTCCAGTTATTAGCAAACTCAGACAAAAAGTGCCGCCAGTATTATCAGCAGTCAGCAAGTGCTTTCCTCTCTACAGAAATGACTTGAGAACTGAGAGCTGTTCTGAGGCCCTCTTCCCAGCAGAGACACGGAGAGCACCACGTGCCACAGGTGGGGACAGGTGTTTAGAGGGAGCCCCACTGCCAAGAGGCAGGGCAAAACATCACTGAATTTCTCTATTTAGAACCTGCTTGCTGTTCTGAAGGCCTAAGGCTTACATCTTGGCACTTCCCACCAGTCATCCTCCTCCATCATAGAAAACGTCTGGATGCCTTTGCTCCTGGGCGCTGGTAAAGGGCCTTGGCTAGAAGCAAAGGGAAGAACAACCTGATGGGAAAAGCACAGCCCCGACCCCTCACCACCTGGCGGGGGGCGCCCTTGGCTGCCGTGTGTTGGTTGGGGAGGAGTTCGTGGCACACAGGTTAAAGGACAGCTGACCAGGGGTGGCAGCTCTGTCCCTGAGCGGGTATTAACAGTTTTCCCCTTCCGAGTGGCACCCCCTCCCCCACCTACCTGTGAGGATCTCCGAATATCCTAGGGCTCAAGAAGTAATATGACAATCAGAATATAAATACAGACCAGTAAGGCAACATGAAGAAAGAAAAAGGTAACAGAGGGTCTTGTGAAAACAGAAGTGCGCCTCTCTGGGAGACAGCATACTCAATCATGCCCCCCACTGAACAGTTTATAACCTGAAAACTCTTCTTCCAAAAGAACAGTGAGTAGCATCAGTCTTTTTTCAGTTTAGGCTTAAAAGCTGACAAATATGGAATCCCTAAAGCTTTTTGTTCAGCTATTTCACATTGAGTTTTTTGAAAGACAAAGTTCAGAAATATAGCAAATTTTCTCTCGAAGTGATTCTGGAACTTCTGTGTCAGCATTTTTGTGACCTGACGGAGTTTTGCTAAATTTGAGGGGTACCTGCCAAAGCTGAGTCGTGTGGCTCTGTGCATTTAATCAGATCAGCAGTAACTAGAGCTTCCCCCCCACACTTGGCACTGCACGACTTGATCATTTGAAAATGAGTGTTTCATAGAAACAGGCAAACTGGCATAAAGTATCATAATCTATTATCTCACATAAATGACCAATAGTTTAGTCTATATTCTAAAGGAAATGCAACAATTGGCAGCATGCAAAGTGCTAAAAAAGATTATATCCTCAGGGAAATTCAAAGACTATTAAAAGGAGCCCCCTTTAGCAAACTAGCAAAGAATAACAACAGGTAATCTGAGTCTGTGTGTGGGGTGGCATTCCATCGAGTAGCTCGCGATGCTGCCCCATGTCTAAATCTAAGCCACATACCCCGTTTCCCTCTGAGCCACGGTTTAAAAGTGTAGACAGTTCCGGGGACCCACCACCAGATGGGGATGGCTAGCACAGGAAGTTGCTCCTCTTACAGTGTAGAGTAGCCACTTAGCAGCAGCCCCCTACTCTTCTAGTAGCCACGCTATCGACGTCACTGCTTGCAGTAGCCTGTCCCCCAGCTTCCGATCCAGTGCTGAACTAGACCCCTTAACTCTGCCTGAGCTGAGGAGGCCCATGCTACCAGCCCGTGGTGCTGCTAACTGCCAGGACAGCCAACCAGGACTCGGGGGAGGAGGAACGGTGCCTCGGTCACTCTGGGGGCAGTTTAGATGCTGTGAAATTAAACCTGTTCTAAGTGTACTTGTTTGAATTAACTGTATTGTAATATTATTTGTTGAATGTAGTAATTAGGTATTTATGAATATATTGCTGTAATTTCTGACAACATCCAGAAAATAAAATCTTCCTAAATCATGTTAAGAGAAAAATCTTTTTTATGTTATAGTAAGGGGGAAAAAATAACAATTCTACAGCTTTACAAGTAAAGTGTGAAGACAGATTCAACTGGACCTCAGCCCGGTTTCAGGAGAAGGGATGAAACTATGGAGACCGAGTGTTCTGGGTCATAGTCCCTCTGTGTGGCCCTTCCTTCAGTGTTTAAACACGAGCTGCTGTTTAGAGGGACATCTGGGGACCCACCTGGAATGGACGAATAGCGCCCAGGTAACTTGAAGTCACTTGAGTTTTAAACGCTGAAGGGTCAAAACACCAGCAGGGCCCAGTTGGTCACATGATCACACACATACCCCCGCTTCAGAAACCCTCGAGAACCACCTGGAGATTGAACCCGCTCATTACAGGACTGGACAGTCATTGCCCCCCGCCCCTGACTTGAGGGAAAGTACTTTCTGTAAGGAATCAAGCGGTGCTACAGCTGAAGATTCTCCTCCCAGGGAAAATCAGGACTCTGGCCTGAGCCACGGCTGCCTCAAGCAGGCTGTCCCCTCAGTCCACCAAGAACCACCGCACAGGCCCCGTTCTCCCCTGGCAGCGCATCTTCAGCTTCACTTACACACACATGGAATTCATTTCCCCTACTTTCTTGCTGATAAACAACCTTTTAGCCCTTTCCCAGAAGCAGCCAAGCAAACAAGAGACACCCAAGAGTGGGGGTCAGAAGGGCATGCTGTCTGCTAACCCTCTCAGTCTGCTCTGTCAGATCCTTAAGCCACTGAGCCTGCTCCCTTCATGCGGGAGTGATGCAGGAAAAAACCCAAAGAGAACTGGGTGATTCCACCTTTATTGTACATTGGGGCTTAATGAGAAGCACGGGTCACCGTCACCAGCCGAGTGCTCAGGGCTGTCCCGCACGGTGTGAACAGTCTCTGTGGGAGACTGAATGTAGCCCAAGAGAAAGGCCACGTCACTGGCCTGCTGTATCTTATCTTAAAAGCAACACCCGACATCACTGAACACTCAGCTGCACACGACTGTCCCGTGCAGGAGACTGGGGCTCTGCTGGGGACGCTCCCGTTCTGCCAGTGCTTTTTCTTCCCCCATAAAAGGCAGCTGGCTCCCAGACACAGATAAGGAATTACAGAATGTCTCAACTGAGCGTAAGCCTGTTGCTTTCCAACCAGATTATAAACCCATTCCTTCCTTCACTGCACTTTTTTTCGTAGATTCAGAAGTGGTCTAGAGTTCCAGAAACGTGAGTATCTCTGTCATGTCCCGAACGCTCACGCCGCCTGGGGAGCCTCTTGCCGGCAGACACGGGCCTGGACAAGCGGTCCCTGCCTAGAAGTCCTGAGACTGGGCGCTGTCCGAAGGCTGCAGGTTTGTGCGGAGTTTGTACATGTGGTTGAGCGCTTGTGTGAGGAAAGCCCCGCTGGTGTTGATCTCCATCAGGGTCAAGTTATCCAGCTAAACGTGAGGGAAAACAGCTGGTTGAGTTTTTGATTTCAAGAAAGGTTAAATCTACTGGATAAAGAACCAGTGAGCAATGGTTTTCTGAAAGCCAGCTCGGGCGTCAGCCCCTGAGCCCCCGCCCATCGTGCGCACCTTGGCGTGTGCCTCCTGCTGCCTCACGAAGCTGTCAGCAGACACCCGGAACTTGGCTATGCGAGTGTCCCACACGTCCTTGATCAGGGTCCGGATCTCATCTGCTTTCGGGATGTTGTCCGAAGCACTAAAGGAAGAAAATGTGAGCTAAGTCGCACAGGGAAGCGTGCAGTAAATTGAGCCAGCATCTGGGGAAAAGTGGCTTCTTCCTAAACACTGCTTAGACAGAAATGCACAAGCTGTTTGAGGCTCAAAGTCTGTTTTACCTTTCAGTTTTAAAATGTAAGGATTTCTAGCAGTTAACCTTGGTGCCAGGAAAATTCAGCCAGTATGCTCACCAAGTCAGCTGTGCTCATATTTAGCTGTCCCGGGCAGCCTGCAGTACAAGGACTTCTGTTTATTCACCAAAAACGTTGAGGTATTGGGGCAGCAGCTCTGAGCTGGTCTTCCTGTCTAGGGGTAACTGGGTGCTCTGTGCTGTGTTCTGTACAATTCCCGCGAGAACGCATCTTTCGAAGGCCGGCTCAGAGGTCATGGCCTCTGACGCTAATGCCCCAGGGCTACAGCCCACCAGGGAAAGCGGGCGGAGGCTGTGTGCCAGGCGCAGCCCTCTGCACTACACAGCACAGCACTTCCCTCCCCTCAGAAGCCCGTGAAGGACAGAGACCACAAAGATACGTTTGCAAAAATTACAAAACAAAAAGCAAATCAGCATAAGTAGCCCGCCCATACATAGCAAATTTGGGGTAAAAGTATGGCCTGGAGTCTGCGCAGGGCACTGACAGCTTTCCTGTGACACATTTTTAAACTGACCTTAACCTCTAAAGGAAGGGACAAACTAAGACAAAAGCAGAGGCCAACATCCTTCACCAGGCCTCCTGGAATGAACTCCAGGGACGACAGGCTGGATGAGCCTCCACAGGCTACAGTGAGCTCATGAGTGGAGACGGAGAGTCAGTGGTATAAAGCTGATGTAGGAGACTTAAGACCCAAACGTGGATCTTACGGTCTGAACAGCAGGTGAAGGAACAAAGGCCCACAGCTCCTTGTGAACTGCACTGCAGAACAAAGGCCCCTTCGCTGAATGAATGACTCTAAGGAAATGGGGGGTTTGATAGGAACTGTGTACATGATATTCTGAACTTCAAAACCTACAGACGCGCAGACCTTCCCTCTGCTTCTGTATTCTCCTTTCTGAAGTCACTCCCCTCCAAGGCAGCCTCTGGGTCCTCCAAATGACACCCCCTCCCACCCATGCCTGAACACCCTCCTGGGGACACGGCTTCCGCTCCCCTGCCCTCAGCAGGCACGCGGGTCCCAGCAGCCCCGCTCCACAGCCCTGGGCTCTTCACCTTCTGTGCTGCCTACACCCTCTCCCCTAATATGTGTCCCTCCATCCTCCGAGCCACGGAGCCCTCCCCGGGCAGTGCCAGGCGTGAGGGCTGCATCAGGCTGTTCTCCTAACAGATTGTCACACCACACCGGTAACAGAACCAGAACTTGGGCCTACAGGACCAATTCCACTGCCTAGTGGGACACTTAGCAGGCTGTACAAGGGGAGTGTTGTGAACTGCACAACTGCCGCCTCAGGTCAACTCAAGGACAAGCCCACGTGACGCAAGTCTCCACTTGAATCCGCAATGCCGTGCACGGGGCCCCAGCCCTCGCTGTTCTACAGCAGGCAGCAGGCCGCTTCCAACTTCCGTTCTGGACCTGCCCTTGAATTCACCAATTAAAAGGTGCTCAGCGTTTGAAAGGCTTGGCATTGTGCAGACTACATTCTAAGCTGCTCCTAGGCAACGCTGTCTATACTTGCCTGCTTTCTCCGCTGATTCATTCATCTATTGACAAACACGTGAGCAACAAACATGTGAGCACCCGGCACTGCTGGGGCACGAGACGGCCCCTGCCCGTGAGAACGGGGGCGGGGCAGAGGAGCGGCCCAGGCAGACGGCGGTGAGAGCAGAGCGCTGACAAGGGCTGCCCTGGAGACGGGGATGAGCACAGGCGTGCTTACCTGGGGGGAGGACCTGTGCTAAACCCAGGAGGAGGCGGGGACAGGGGACTCGCTGGGCAGAGGAACGGGGCAGTGGACACGCACACGTGTGCTCTGAGGACCTGGACCTTCTACTTACGTGCGGAAGTGAGAGAGGCCAGCGTGACCCCGGACCCTGGAGAGAGAGGAAGGCCTGCAGAGCTGTGAGACGAGGAAGAGGGGAGCCAGGCTATGCAGCGTGAATGCCACGAGCAGGACTGCAAGCCTGGAGAGGCTCCAGAGGGCAGGGGAGGCCCACGCAGCCTTCTCTACAGAAGCGCACTCTGGCTGAGGGAGAAGCCGACAGGGAGCCTGACCAGGGGCCTTCCCATCCAGCTCAGGGTCACAGGCAGACGGGAGCCCCGGCCCTTCCCTGTGCAGGAGACGGAAGCTCTCAGACACCCAGGCCCCAAGAAGAAAAGGGGTGCAGGGTGACTAACAACGGTGACTGCTGTGAAGGAAAAGCCACTGTTAGAGGGAGTCCAGAAACAAGCGGGGGTTAGGATGCAGAACAGAAAGAACACGGGGTTCACCAGGAGAGGGAAGGACAGAGGAAAGGAAAAGGGGAAGTGGGACAGCCGGAGCCCAGTCAGCGTGTGTGTGCCCGATGCCTCCAGGCTGAGGGCTGGGGCGGAGAGGGGTCCAGACCGATGCAGGCGGCACGGGCTGTGGGCTCCGTGGAGCTACTCACTGATTTAACAGCAGTTTGGTGAGCTCCATGTAGTAAGGGCTGGGCATAGGTGTAAAAGTTTCTTCCTTTCGTTCATGATCTCGAATCTTCTCCAACTTTTCTGAAATTTAGAAGTGAATACATTTTACTATGACCATAAGCAAAATATATATTTAAAACCTTCCAAATTTACCAAGTGGGTTTCCCAGGTGGCGCAGTGGTGAAGAACACACCTGCCCAAGTACTTCATGTTACCTAGTCAATCAACTAACCGAAAAAAAAAAACACTTTATCATTTATTATCACTAACTAGATATTACAGGGTTGATTTCTTCAAACCTCTAAGCTTCTCTTAGAGAAGGTGGTAGATTTGGGTTATAGCTGTTGCTGGGCCTGCAAAATGCATGACTGAGAACAGTCAGAGCCAGGTCTTTTCTTGGGGAGAGTGAAGTATTCTACCTTTGATCCAAGGGGACATGATAGTAACTAGTGACTGGCAAAGTTTCCTTCTTCATACCAAACCTTGTTTAGGACTTCCCTGCTGGCACAGTGGATAAGAATCCACCTGCCACTGCAGCGGACATGGGCTTGATCCCTGGTCCCGGAAGACTCCACGTGCCCTGGAGCTAAGCTTAGAGCCTGTGCTCCGCAACAAGAGAAGCCACCACAGTGAGAAGCCCGTGCACTGCAAGCAAGAGGAGTCCCTGCTGGCTGCCACTAGAGAGGAAGCCTGCACAGCAACGAAGAATCCGCACAACCAAAGATATTAACAGACAAAAAACACTGCTCAGAAGAGAGCAAGACAACCTACAAGTAAGAGGAGCTTGAAAGCCCCAAGTCTGGAACCAAAGTGCTGAGTCCGATCCCATCCAGCAAGAACATCGCACACCGGCCTCCCCCGTCCTTTCCCCTGGCTGAGAAACCCTGGTCCTGAACCAGGCTGCAGCTGTGGTGAAGGCGTGCACAGGCCACTCTGCGTGGGGTCTCCTCTGACTGCCCACCCACCCCCAGGGCCCCTGGTGCCCACCCCCTGCCATCCTCACCCTCTCCAGCCTTCTCCCCGCACACTCCCGCACCCCAAGGGCGTGCTGGACCCCCTCTCACTGCACAGAACGGGGCGTGGCAGCTGCCCTCACTGCTGAGTGCGCCCTCCTCACTCTCCAGTCCATCAGCCTCCACGCAGCACCTTCTGTCTTAAAAAGAAAACTCTCCTCTGACTCCCCACAGTCAACGCCCCTCTCCCAGTCTAGCCCAGGCTGGTCCCAGTCTTGGGAAACGGCACCCCAGCTCCGCCAGCAGCCCCAGCGGGCACCCTCACTTCTCTCTGATCCCACGGCCTGTCCCGCAGCAAACCCTGCCCATCTGTCTTCAAAACACACCTGGACCCCAACCACATCTGCCCACCTCCATCAACCCAGTGGTCGGGCCACCCTGAGCTCCTGATGGGACCCCCGCCTGCCCTCTCTCCACACTCGTCTTCCCCACACCACAGACCGACTCTCCCTTTTTACATCTACCTCAGAGGATAAAACACCTCTGTCTGATCTCTGCAGCAGAGACCGACAACACCCAGCGTGGCCTGGGGCGGAATAGCAGCAGCTCGTACATCTCTGCTGGGTCACAAGAGCGGTTCAACCATGCTGCAGGGCTGCTGAGCGGCTCCTCCGAGAGTGAGCAGTCTGCCCTGTGAGCTGGCAGTTCCAGGGCTCTAGGCGTTTATTTACCCAAGAGAAATAAAAGCAAATACCCACAAAAAGACTCAGACACGACTGTTCACAAAGCAGCCTTGATCACAATAGCCTAAAATGGGGAACAACCCAAACATCCACCAACAGAAAATGCGGACAAGCTGTGGAATACTCACACAGTGAGTGAAACATTATTCAGGATAAAAGAATAAGGTAACAACACATACAACAACAGGGGAACGAATCTCAAGAACGTTACGCTGAATTAAAGACGTCAGAGCAAGGACTTCCCTGGTGGCCCAGGGACAAAGATGCCACGCTGCCGGTGCCGGGGTCCTAGGTTAGACCCCACATGCCAGGACTCAAGAGTGCACACACCACGGCTGAGACCCAGTGCAGCCAAATAAACGTTTAAAAGAAGCGAGAGCAAAAACTGACATGCTAGATGATTCCATGTGCGCCATCCGAGAACAGGCAGAGCTAATCCACGGTGGCAGCGGCAGCAGCGGCCCTCGTGGACTGATAAGCGATGCCCACTCCTGTGCCCAGGATGGCCCAGGCCTGTGAGAAGGCCCAGAGAAACTTTCCCACGCCTTCCCGCTGACTCGGGGCTCCCACCAGACAGGTTTTTGCCCCACATCACCTGGGGTTGGAACAGGCTGGAAAGGGAAGAAGTACCGATGGAACCAGGACCTTGGTGTGTGGGGAGCCAGCGGGGCGGGGGGCGGGGGGCAGTGCTGAGGGTATGTGTCCCTGCTTAAAAAAACCAACAAGCCCTCAAAGCCTAACGAACTTGAGTTTCCTGCCATGTTTCTGGACCACCAGCTTCACACACCCCTTTGGGATACGGACTAAAGACAAAATGCTCACGCAGTCTCTAACCTATATTTGAGTCACACTTGGCTCCAAGTGTCCAAGCTTCTAGGAGGCAGGGGCCCCTGGGTGATTCCCAAAGGGAAGGGGACAGTCAAACTCATTCAGAGGCTTTTCAGATTCTATATTCCCCCAAACCCAACCCTAGATAAATTTGAGATTCTTCTCAGTAGTGAGCCATTCTTATCACCAAGGTGAGGAAAAAAAGCCTGCAAAAGTTTGGGATAAAGACAGACAGCCTCTTTGACCCAGTATTTTCCTTTTTTTTCCCCCCAACACCTTTATACAGAGGCATAATCAACATATCATGCAATTCACCCACTCAATGGTTTTTAATATAGTCACAGAGTTGAACACCGATCACTTCAATCGACTTTACAGTATCTTCACCACCCCAAAAGGAACCCCATAATCTTTCTATCACCCACTCAAACCTCCATCCCTAGGCAACCACTAATTTCCCTTGTCTTTACGGATCTGCCTGCTCAGGACAATTCATCACATAAATAGAATAATTCAATATTTGGTCTTCGTGTCTGTGCAGCTGACAGTGGAGACAAGACGGCAGAGAGACATGAGCTCACCTCTTCTTATGAAGACACCAAAATCACAACTAAGTGCTGAACGACCATCGACAAAGACTGCTGGGGCCTACCAAAGAGATATGCTACAGCCTTTGACTGTGTGCATCACGATAAACTGTGGACAATTCTTCAAGAGATGAGAACACCAGACCACCTGACCTGCCTCCTGAGAAATCTGTATGCAGGTCAGGAAGCAACAGTTAGAACTGGACAAGGAACAACAGACTGGTTCCAAATAGGAAAAGGAGTACATCAAGGCTGTATACTGTCACCCTGCTTATTTAACTTATATGCAGAGTACATCATGAGAAACGCTGGACTGGAAGAAACACAAACTGGAATCAAGATTGCCAGGAGAAATATCAATAACCTCAGATCTGCAGATGACACCACCCTTATGGCAGAAAGTGAAAAGGAACTCAAAAGCCTCTTGATGAAAGTGAGAGAGGAGAGTGAAAAAGTTGGCTTAAAGCTCAACATTCAGAAAACGAAGATTATGGCATCCGGTCCCATCACTTCATGGGAAATAGATAGGGAAACAGTGCAAACAGTATCAGACTTTATTTTGGGGGGCTCCCAAATCACTGCAGATGGTGACTGCAGCCATGAAATTAAAAGACGCTTACTACTTGGAAGGAAAGTTATGACCAACCTAGACAGCATATTACAAAGCAGAGACATTATTTTGCCAACAAAGGTCCGTCTAGTAAAAACTACAGTTTTTCCAGTGGTCGTGTATGGATGTGAGAGTTGGACACATCTTTCCTTATAGAAAGCTGAGTGCAGAAGAATTGATGCTTTTGAACTGTGGTGTTGGAGAAGACTCTTGAGAGTCCCTTGGACAGCAAGGAGATCCAACCAGTCCATCCTAAAGGAGATCAGTCCTGAATATTCACTGGAAGGACTCATGCTGAAGCTGAAACTCCAATGCTTTGTGATGTGAAGAACAATGCCACCTGATGTGAAGAACTGATTCATCTGAAAAGACCCTGATGCTGGGAAAGATTGAAGGTGGGAGGAGAAGGGGATGACAGAGGATGAGATGGTTGGATGGCATCACAGAGTCAACGGACATGAGTTTTAGTAAACTCCAGGAGTTGGTGATGGACAGGGAGGCCTGGCGTGCTGCAGTCCATGGGATCGCAAAGAGTCGGACACAACTGAGTGACTGAACTGAACTGGCCAAAGTATTAGAGCTTCAGCTTCAGCATCAGTCCTTCCAATGAATATTCACGACTGATTTCTTTTAGGATAGACTGGATGGATCTCCTTACAGTCCAAGGGACTCTCGAGAGTCTTCTCCAACACCACAGTTCAAAAGTATCAGTTCTTCGGCACTCAATCTTCTTTATGATCCAACTCTCTCATCCATACATGACTAATGGAAAAACCATAGCTTTGACTATACAGACCCACTGCACTACAATATGAAATAAAACTTAAAAACAAACATACAGTACCTAATTAAACTCAAAAGCTTTCACACAGCAATGGAAACCAAGAACAAAACAAGACAACCTATAGAATAAATGTCTGCAAACAATAAGACCAAGAAGGGATCCATCACCAAAATTGACAAAGAGCTCACGGAGCTCAATATCAACAAAATCCAGGGCTTCCCTAGTGGCTCAGTGGTAAAGAGTCTGCCTGCCAAAGCAGGAGACACAGGTATGATCTCTGATCCCCACATCCGCAGAGCAACTACGCCGTGCTCCACAACGATAAGCATGTGCTCTAGACGCAGCAGCTGAGCCCACACCACAACCAGAAGCCTGAGCGCCCGGCGCCCACGCTCCGCAATAGGAAAGAGCCAGGTGAACGGGAGGCCGAAGACTGCAACCGAGAGCAGGCACAAGCCATTTTATTCAGAATGGATAAACTGTAAGTTTCCAGTGTTTGCCACTGAGAACTACATCCATCCTCCTGGGATAAACCATAATGGAAAAGAATATTAAAAAAAAAAAGAATGTATGTATCTAACTGTCACTACCCTGTACAGCAGAGATGGGCACAACACTGTAAATCACCTATACTTCCATTTTTTTTAAAAAAGATGAGATAATTTCCATGTGCAGCAACATGCATAGACTTTGAGATTATCATACTAAGTAAAGTAAGCCAGACACAGAAAGAAAACAAAGACAAATATCATACGATATCACTTGTGGATTCTAAAAAAAAAAAAAAATGATACAACTAAATGTATTTACAAAACAGAAACAGACTCAGTAAACAAATTTATGCTTAGCAAAAGAAAAACGTGGAGAGGAAGGATAATTTGGGAAACTGACATAAACACACTACCATATTTACAGTAAATGACCAACAAGGACCTACAGTACAACACAGGGAACTCTGCTCACCATTCTGTAAACCAAGATGGAAAAAGAATTTGAGAAACATACACGTAATACGTATCACTGAGTCATCATGCTGTGCATGTGAAACTAAAAATCACTGTTATTCAACTATATTTCAGTACCGGAGAAGGCAATGGCACCCCACTCCAGTACTCCTGCCTGGAAAATCCCAAGGATGGAGGAGCCTGGTGGGCTGCAGTCCATGGGGTCGCTAGGAGTCAGACACGACTGAGCGACTTCACTTTCACTTTTCACTTTCAAGCATTGGAGAAGGAAATGGCAACCCACTCCAGTGTTCTTGCCTGGAGAATCCCAGGGACAGAGGAGCCTGGTGGGCTGCCATCTATGGGGTTGCACAGAGTCAGACACCACTGAAGTGACTTAGCAGCAGCATACTTCAATATAAGATAAATTATTTTTAAAAAAAGCAAATAGGAGCAAATGAAAGTCAAAAGCTTTTGCACAGCAGAGGAAATCATAAAGACAATGACAAGACAACCAACAGACCAGGAGGAAATATATGCAAATGATGAGACAGACAAGGGATTAGTATCCAAAACTGACAAAGAGCTCAGGCTGCTCAATATCAAAAAACCAACTCCATCAAAAAATGGATGAGTCCTACATCAACGTGTCTCCAAAGCAGATACACAGATGGCAACAGGCTCTTGAGAACATGCTCAACATTTTCAATTGTTAGAGAAATACAAATCAAACTACAAAAAATACCACTGCACTCTGGTCAGAATGGCCATCATCAAAAAGTCTACAAAAAATAAATGCTGGAGAGGGTGTAGAGAAAAGGGAACACTCCCACACTATTATTATTAAGGAATATCGGTGCTGGAGATGACTTGAGAGTCCTATGGACTGCAAGATCAAACTAGTCAATCCTAAATGAAATCAACCCTAAATATTCATTGGAAGGGCTGATGCTGAAGTTCCAATACTTTGGCCAATCAATGTGAAAAGCCGACTCATTGGAAAAGACCCTGAGGCTGGGAGAGACTGAGGGTAGGAGAAGAAGGGGTGGCAGAGGATGAGACGGTTAGATAGCACCACAGACTCAATGGACAAGAATTTGAGCAAATTCCGGGAGATAGTGGAAGACAGAGGAGCCTGGTGTGCTGCAGTCCATGGGGTGGCAAAGAGTCAGACATGACTCAGCGATTCAACAACAGTCACTCTGGAGAACAGTTTGAAGATTCCTTAAAAAACTAAAAATAGAGCCACCATATGATCCAGCATTCGTATTCCTATGGATACAAAGAAAACCATGGTTCCAATGGACACACGCACCCTAGTGTTCACTGCAGCACTGCTTCCCACACCCAAGACATGGAAGCAACCCAAATGTTCATGGAGAGACTCATGGATGAAGAAGATGTGGTACATACATACAATGGAGTATTACTCAGCCATTAAAACAAATAAAATAATACCATCTGCAGCTACATGGATGAACCGGGATTAACATGTAGATTGTCATACCAAGTAAACTAAACCAGAGAAACACAAATATCATATGAAATGGCTTATATGTAAATTCTAAAACAAAATGATTCAAATGAATATATTTACAAAATAGAAACAGACTCACAGATTTAGAAACCAATCTTACCCTTGGCATAAAGGAAAAGTGGAGGGGAGAGAGATACTGGAGGTTGGGATTGACATGCACACACTGCCATACTTAAAATCAATACCCCACAAGGACCAACTGTGTAACACAAGGGACTGACAGCAGGGTGCCGAGAGCAAGGAGGAGCGTCCCCTTCAGCTGACTGGCCCATACTGCCTAATGGCACTGAAAGATATACAAGCCCCCCCACAATACACCCCCTACCAGTACTCCAAAATGGTCAAGGGGAAAAACCCCACCAGCGAACTGGTGGGACTTTCCCCACTGCAGCACGTGCACACACACACCACTAACCTGTGGTGGCCACTGGGCTCATCAGCTGCTCATAAACACTCCATGAAGACATATGTCTAATTAATGAGAAGGTATGTGCAGTAGAGCCTCTTGCTATATAACCTGCTGCTATCAATCAAGGTTGTCAATCAGTGACCCTCCTCAATTATGCAAATGACCTTGCCTTAAAAACTTGTACCCCAGACCTCTAGGGCCATTTGCCTCCCTTGGAGCGACCCACCTCTCTCTTGAGGTGTTCTCTCTGTTCTTTCTTTTCTTTTCTCAGTCACTCACTTGTGTCTGACTCCTGGTTACCTGTTCTTTATTGTTAATTAACTTTCTGGTAATGGTAGGATCTTAGATTCTTTTTTGGGTCCTTACTGAGAACCAAGGTCCACAGGAGGAAGGGTCTCCAGACTCTCTTTCCACTAACAGAACTCTCTGCTCACTATTCTTTAATGACCGAAAGGGGAAAAGAATTTGAAGAGAGTGGATACATGTATATATACAACTGAATCACTACACTATATACCTGAAACTAACACAACTTTCAGTTCAGTTACTCAGCCGTGTCCAACTCTTTGCAACCCCATGGACCGCAGCACGCCAGGCCTCCCTGTCCATCACCAACTCCCAGAGTTCACTCAAACTCATGTCCATTGAGTCAGTGATGCCATCCAGCCATCTCATCCTCTGTCATCCCCTTCTCCTCCCACCTTCAATCCTTCCCAGCATCAGGGTCTTTTCAAAGGAGTCAGTTCTTTGCATCAGGTGGCCAAAGTATTGGAGTTTCAGCTTCAACATCGGTTCTTCCGATGAACAATCGGGACTGATTTCCTTTAGAATGGACTGGTTGGATCTCCTTGCAGTCCATGGGACTCTCAAGAGTCTAATCCAACACCATAGTTCAAAAGCATCAATTTTTCAGCACACAGCTTTCTTTATAGTCCAACTCTGACATCCATACATGACCACTGGTAAAACCATAGCCTTGACTAGACGGACCTTTGTTGGCAAAGTAATGTCTCTGCTTTTGAATATGCTGTCTAGGTTGGTCATAACTTTCCTTCCAAGGAGTAAGCGTCTTTTAATTTCATGGCTGCAGTCACCATCTGCAGTGATTTTGGAGCCAAAAAAAATAAAGTCTGACACTGTTTCCCCATCTATTTGCCATGAAGTGATGGGACTGCATGCCATGATCTTCGTTTTCTGAATGTTGAGCTTTAAGCCAACTTTTCACTCTCCTCTTTCACTTTCATCAAGAGGCTCTTCAGTTCTTCTTCACTTTCTGCCATAAGAGTGGTGTCATCTGCATATCTGAGGTAATAGATATTTCTCCTGGCAATCTTGATTCCAGCTTGTGCTTCATCCAGCCCAGCATTTCTCATGATGTACTCCACATATAAGTTAAATAAGCAGAGTGACAATATATAGCCTTGATGTACTCCTTTTCCTATTTGGCATCAGTCTGTTTTTTCATGTCCAGTTCTAACTGTTGCTTCCTGACCTGCATACAGATTTCTCAGGAGGCAGGTCAGGTGGTCTGGTATTCTCAACTCTTGAGGCATTTTCCACAGTTTGTTGTGATCCACACAGTCAAAAGGTTTGGCATAGTCAATAAAGCAGAAGTAGATGTTTTTCTGGAACTCTCTTGCATTTTCTATGATCCAGCGGATGTTGGCAATTTGATCTCTGGTTCCTCTGCCCTTTCTAAATCCAGCTTGAACATCTGGAAGTTCACGGTTCACATATTCTTAAAGTCTGGCTTGGAGAATTTTGAGCATTACTGTACTCATGTGTGAGATGAGTGCAATTTTGCAGTAGTTTGAACATTCTTTTGGCATTGCCTTTCTTTGGGATTGGAATGAAAACTGACCTTTTCCAGTCCTGTGGCCACTGCTGAGTTTTCCAAATTTGCTGGCATATTGAATGCAGCACTTTCACGGCATCATCTTTTAGGATTTGAAATAGCTCAACTGAAATTCCATCACCTCCACTAGCTTTGTTTATAGTGATGCTTCCTAGAAAGGCCCACTTGACTTCACAGTCCAGGATGTCTGGCTCTAGGTGAGTGATCACACCATTGTGAGATTATCTGGGTCGTGAAGATCTTTTTTGTACAGTTCTTCAGTGTATTCTTGCCACCTTTTAATATCTTCTGCTTCTGTTAGGTCCATACCATTTCTGTCCTTTATCAAGCCCATTTTTACATGAAATGTTCCCTTGGTATCTCTGATTTTCTTGAGGAGATCTCTAGTCTTTCCCATTCTATTGTTTTCCTCTATTTGTTTGCACTAATCACTGAGGAAGGCTTTCTTATCTCTCCTTGTTATTCTTTAGAATTCTGCATTCAGATGCTTATATCTTTCCTTTTCTCCTTTGCTTTTCGCTTCTCTTCTTTTCACAACTATTTGTAAGTCCTTCTCAGACAGCCATTTTGCTTTTTGCATTTCTTTATTAATCAACTAAACCGCAATATAAAACAAAAATAAAAATAAGCAAAGGGGACATAATTAAACTCAAAAGCTTTTGCATAGCAAACTATAAAAAAAAATGAAAAGACAACCTTCAGAACGGTACAAAATATTTTCAAATAATTAGAGCTACAAGGGATCCATCTCCAAAATGTATAAAGTCATGCAACTTGATATAAACCCAATCCAATCACATAATGGGAAGAAGACTCCAAAAGACTTTTCTCCAAGGAACACATGTAGTTGTGCAAGAAGCATCATCATCATCGCTAATTATTAGAAGAATGCAAATCAAAACTACAATGAGATATCACCTCACGTCTGTCAGAAAGGCAGACACCAACAAGTGTACAAACAATAAACGCTGGAGAGGGTGTGTGGAGAAAAGAGAACCCTCCTCAACTGTTCGTGGCAATGTACGTTGGTGCAGCCACTGTGGAAACCAGTATAGAGGTGCTCAGACATTAAAATTAGAGCTACCATATGATCCAGCAATCCCCACCCCCCCACCGGCATCTAACTGGGCAAATATATACTTCAAAAAGATACATGCACCCCTGTGGTCATAGCAGTGCTGGTTACAACAGCTGAGACACGGTAGATATATAAATGTCCCTCAACAGATAAATTCATAAAGAAGATGTGCTACAGCCATGCACTGGAGTGCTCATCAGTCATTAAAGAGAATGAAATAATGCCACTTGCAGTAACATCAGTAGACCTGGAGATTACCATAGCAAGTGAAGTAAGCCACACAGACAAAGGCAAACATCACAGGATACAGCTTACATGCAGAATCTAAAAATATACAAATGAACTGATTTACAAAACAGAAACAGACTCAGACAAAAGCTTACCATTACCAAAGGAAAAACACGGAGTGAAGGGGTAAACTGGTAGTTTGGGATTGACATATACGCACAGAAACATTTAAAATGGATAACCAACAAGGACCTACTATACAGCACAGGGAACTCTGATTAATAATCTCTAATTATTTAAATGAAAAAAGAATTTAAGAAAGAGAAAATACATGTAATGTGTTATAACTGGATCACTTTGCTGTACACCTAAAATAACACAACATTGTTAATCAACTACATTCCAATGAAAAATAAAAACTAAAAATAAACAAATGAAACCTCATTAAATTCAAAAGGTTTTGCACAGCAAAGGAAACCATAAACAAAACAACACACAGAATGAGAGAAAATGTTGGCAAAATGATGAGACTAACAAGAGACCCATCTCCAAACTTGACAAAGAGCTCATGTAGCTAAAAAAACAATCCAATCAAAAAAACGGTCAGGAAACTTGAACAGA
This sequence comes from Bos mutus, assembly GCF_027580195.1. Classification (NCBI taxonomy): domain Eukaryota; kingdom Metazoa; phylum Chordata; class Mammalia; order Artiodactyla; family Bovidae; genus Bos; species Bos mutus. The sequence goes on along the minus strand of NC_091634.1, from coordinate 50,970,568 downwards.
CTTTCTCTAAAGAAGACACACACATGGCCAAGAGATGTATGAAAAGATGCCTAATATTGCTAATTAGAGACAGGCACATCAAAACTATAATGGGATATCATCTCACACTGGTCAGAATGGCCATCATCAAAAATTCTACAAACAATGAACGCTGGAGAGGGCATGGAGAAAAGAAGTCCTGCTGCACTGCGGTGTTAATACACGCTGGCGAACTTATGGAGAGCAGTATGGAGGTTTCTCAGGAATCTAAAAACAGAGCTATCCTATGATCCAAAAACCCCACTCCTGGGCACACACCCAGCCTAAATCCAAAAAGACACATGTACCCTATGCTCATAGCAGCACTGCTTACAATAGCTGAGACATGGAAGAAACCTAAATCTCCACCAACAGATGAATTCATCGAGTGGTAAATACATACAATGAAATACTATTTAGCCATTAAAAAAAGAAATGACGCCATTTGCAGCAACCTGGATGCAATTAGAGATAACTGTACTGTCAGTCAATCAGGAAGAGAAGGACACATACCACGTGGCATCAGTTACACATGGAATCTAGAGTTCGGCACAAATGAACCCGTCTACAGGACGGGAGCAGACTAACACAGAAGTCAGACTTCTGGCTGCCAGGGGAGGAGGGGTGGACAGCTACAGGGGTGGACTATGAATTCTGCACTGGTTGATGCAAACTATTTTTAGAATGCATAAATAATAAGGTCCAACTGTCTCACACTGGGAACTATATCCAACCTCCTGGGAGAAACCATAATGGAAAAGAATATTTTTAAAAATGTATACACACACACACGTGAATAATTAAGTCACTTTGCTGTACAGCAGAGATGAGCACAGCACTGTAAATCATCTATACTTCAATTTAAAAAAAAAGAATGAAATAATTCCACTTGCAGCAACAGGCATGGACACGGAGATTATCATACTAAGTCCAGGAAACCAAAGAGAGAAAGACATATCATATGATATTGCTTATATGTGGATTCTATAAAAAGTTATAGAAAGGAACTTATCTACAAAGCAGAAACAGACTCACAAACTTATGGTCAGCACAGGGGAAAAGTGGAGGGGAAGATAAATTGGGAGTTTGGGATTGATATATACACATTACTATATTTAACATAAATAACCAACAGGACCTACAGTAAAACACAGGGAACTCTGCTCACTATCCTGTAAAAACCGTAATGGAAAAAGAATTTGAGAAAGAGATACACGTAGGCATGTGCATGCTAAGTTGCTTCAATCGTGTCCGACTCTTTGCAACCCTAGGGATCGTAGCCCACTGGGCTCCTGGTCCATGGGATTCCCCAGGCAAGAACACTGAGGTGGGTTACCATGTCGTCCTCCAGGGGGTCTTCCTCAACCAGAAATTAAACCCACGTCTCTTGCATTGGCAGGTGGGTTCTTTACCATTAGAGCCACCTAAGAAGCCCAATATGTATATGTATAACTGAAATACTATGCTGTAAATCTGAAACTAAGACAACACTGTTGCTCAACTATATATTTCAATATAAAAACTAAAACCAAAAATAAACAAATACGACCAAATAAAACTCAAAAGTTTTTGCACAGCAGAGAAAACCATGCGGAAAATGACAAGACAACCCACAGAATGGGAGAAAATATTTGCAAATGAAGTGACCTACAAGAGCTTAATCTCTAAAATTTACAAACAACTCATACAATTCAACAACAAAAAAGCTTGAACAACCCAATCAAAAAATGGGCAGACAGTTTCTCTGGAGGCTCAGTGCTAAAGAATCCACCTACCAATGCAGGAGACATGGATGGATTCAATCCCTGATCCGGGAAGATGCCACTTGCTGCATAGCAACTAAGTCTGCGCACGGCATCTGTGCTCCAGAGCCTGGGAACAGCAATGACTGAGCCCACGAACTGCAACCACTGAAGCCCAAGCACCCTGCAGCCTGTACTCCACAACCAGAGTGGCCACTGCAACAAGAAGCCCATGAACCGCAACTGCAAAGTAGCCCCTGCTACCCACAAGCAGACAGAGGTGTGCAGCAGTGAAGACCCAGCACAGCCAGAATAAATCGATCACTTCTTAAAAAAATGGGCAGAAGATGTAAATAGACATTTCTCCAAAGATGGCACAGACAGATGGCAAAAAGCACATGAAAAAGATGCTCGACTCTTTTAATTATTCAGTTCAGTTGCTCAGTCGTGTCCAACTCTTTGTGACCCCATGAATCGCAGCACGCCAGGCAGGCCTCCCTGTCCATCACCAACGCCCAGAGTTTACCCAAACTCATGTCCATCGAGTCGGTGATGCCATCCAGCCATCTCATCCTCTGTTGTCCCCTCCTCCTCCTGCCCCCAATCCCTCCCAGCATGAGGGTCTTTTCCAATGAGTCAACTCTTCGCATGAGGTGGCCAAAGTACTGGAGTTTCAGCTTCAGCATCAGTCCCTCCAATGAACACCCAGGACTGATCTCCTTTAGGATTGACTGGTTGGATCTCCTTGCAGTCCAAGGGACTCTCAAGAGTCTTCTCCAACACCACAGTTCAAAAGCATCAATTCTTCGGTACTCAGCTTTCTTCACAGTCCAACTCTCACATCCATACATGACCACAGGAAAAACCATAGCCTTGACTAGATGGACCTTTGTTGGCAAAGTAATGTCTCTGCTTTTGAATATGCTATCAATATGCTATCTAGGTTGGTCATAACTTTGCTTCCAAGGAGTAAGCGTCTTTTAATTTCATGGCTGCAATCACCATCTGCAGTGATTTGGGAGGCAAAAAAAAAAAGTCTGACACTGTTTCCACTGATTCCCCATCTATTTCCCATGAACTGATGGGACCAGATGCCATGATCTTCGTTTCTGAATGTTGAGCTTTAACCCAACTTTTTCACTCTCCTTTTTCACTTTCGACAAGAGGCTTTTTAGTTCCTCTTCACTTTCTGCCATAAGGGTGGTGTCATCTGCATATCTGAGGTTATTGATATTTCTCCCGGCAATCTTGATTCCAGCTTGTGCTTCATTCAGCCCAGCGTTTCTCATGATATACTCTGCATATAAGTTAAATAAGCAGGGTGACAATATACAGCCTTGATGTACTCCTTTTCCTATTTGGAACCAGTCTGTTGTTCCATGTCCAGTTCTAACTGTTGCTTCCTGACCTGCCTACAGATTTCTCAAGAGGCAGGTCAGGTGGTCTGGTATTCCCATCTCGAGGAATTTTCCAGAGTTTATTGTGATCCACACAGTCAAAGGCTTTGGCATAGTCAATAAAGCAGAAATAGATGTTTTTCTGGAACTCTCTTGCTTTTTCAATGATCCAGCAGATGTTGGCAATTTGATCTCTGGTTCCTCTGCCTTTTCTAAAACCAGCTTGAACATCTGGAAGTTCATGGTTCATGTATTCTTGAAGTCTGGCTTGGAGAATTTTGAGCATTACTGTACTAGTGTGTGAAATGAGTGCAATTGTGTAGTAGTTTGAGCATTCTTTGGCATTGCCTTTCTTTGGGAATGGAATGAAAACTGCCCTTTTCCAGTCCTGTGGCCACTGCTGAGTTTTCCAAATTTGCTGGCATATTGAGTGCAGCACTTGCACCGCATCACCTTTCAGTATTTCAAATAGCCTAACTGGAATTCCATCTCCTCCACCAATTTTGTTCGTAGTGATGCTTTCTAAGGCCCACTTGACTTCACATTCCAGGATGTCTGGCTATAGGTGAGTGATCACACCATCGTGACTATCTGGGTCATGAAGATCTTTTTTGTACAGTTCTTCTGTGTATTCTTGCCACCTCTTCTTATTATCTTCTGCTTCTGTTATTAGAGAAATGCAAATCAAAACTACAATGAGATATCACCTCCCACCAGTCAGAATGGCCATCATCAAAAAGTCTACCAACAATAAATGCTGGAGAGGGTCTGGAGAAAAGAGTACCCTCCTACCCTGCTGGTGGGAACGTAAAATAGTGCAGCCACTATGGAGAAGAGTATGGAGGTCCTTAAAAAGCTAAAAAAACAGCTAGCATATGATCCAGGAATCCCAATCCTGGTCACGTATCTGGAGAAAACCACAGTTCCAAAGGATTACATGCACCCCAACGTTCACCACAGCACTGCTTACAGCACCCAAGACATGGAAGCAGCCCAGATGTGCAGCGACAGCTGAGTGGATAAAGAAGACGTGGTGTGTACACACAACAGAGTGTTAGTCAGCCAAAAAAAAAACAATGACATCTGCAGCAACGTGGATGAACCTGGAGATTATCATACTATGTAAACTAACCACACAGAGAAAGACAAATACCATATTATATGGTTTTATGTGAAGTCTAAAAAAAATACAAATGAATTTATTTACAAAATAGAAACAGACTCAGAGACTTAGAAAACAAACTTATTATTAGCAAAAGGGAACAGTGGAGGCGAGGGATAAATTGGGAGTATGGAAATGACATACACACACACTACTATATTTAAAATAAATAACCAACAAGGATCAACTGTATAACAGAGGAAACTCTACTCACTATTCTGTTATAACTGAAATGGGAAAAGAATTTGAACAAGTGTAGATACATGTACATATACAACTGAATCACTATGCTGTACACCTGAAACTAACAACTTTATTAATCAACTAAACTGCAATAAAAAACTAAAAATCAAAGTAAACAAATGGGACATAACTAAACAAAAACTCTCACACAGCAACAGAAACCATAAACAAAATGAAAAGATAACCCACAGAATGGGAAAAAGTATTTGCAAACGATTAGACCCACAAGATATCAATCTCCAAAATTACAAGAGCTTATGCAGCTTGATATAAAAATAAACAATCCAATCGCTTAAAGGAAGAAGACTCCAATAGACTTTTCTCCAAATACATACAGCTGTGCAAGAAGCACATGAGAAGAGATCAACATCACATAATTATTAGAGGAATGCAAAGCAGAACCAGAATGAGATATCACCTCCCATCTGTCAGAAAGGCCATCATCAACAAGTGTACAAACAATAAATACTGGAGCGGGTGTGGGGAAGAGACCCTCCAAGCTGTCGGTGGCACTGTAAGTCGGTGCAGCCACCATGGAGATCAGCATGAAGGTTCCTCAGAAAACAAAACTAGACCTACCATATGATCCAACTATTGGGCATCAGTTCAGTTCAGTCGCTCAGTCGTGTCTGACCCTTTGTGACCCCATGAATTGCAGCACGCCAGGCCTCCCTGTCCATCACCAACTCCCTGAGTTGACTCAAACTCATGTCCATCAAGTTGGCGATGCCATCCAACCATCTCATCCTCTGTCATCCCCTTCTACTGCCTTCAGTCTTTCCCAGCATCAGAGTCTTTTCCAATGAGCCAACTCTTCGCAAGAGGTAGCCAAAGTACTGGAGTTTCAGCTTTAGCATCATTCCTTCCAAAGAAATCCCAGGCCTGATCTCCTTTAGAATGGACTGGGTGGATCTCCTTGCAGTCCAAGGGACTCTCAAGAGTCTTCTCCAACACCACAGTTCAAAAGCATCAATTCTTCGGCGCTCAGCCTTCTTCACAGTCCAACTCTTGCACCCATACATGACCACAGGAAAAACCATAGCCTTGACTAGACGGACCTTTGTTGGCAAAGTAATGTCTCTGCTTTTCAATATGCTGTCTAGGTTGGTCATAACTTTGCTTCCAAGGAGTAAGCATCTTTTAATTTCATGGCTGCAATCACCATCTGCAGTGATTTTGGAGCCCCCAAAAGTAAAGTCTGACACTGTTTCCACTGATTCCCCATCTATTTCCCATGAACTGATGGGACCAGATGCCATGATCTTCATTTTCTGAATGTTGAGCTTTAAGCCAACTTTTTCACTCTCCTCTTTGACTTTCATCAAGAGGCTTTTTAGTTCCTCTTCACTTCCTGCCATAAGGGTGGTGTCATCTGCATATCTGAGGTTATTGATATTTCTCCCGGCAATCTTGATTCCAGCTTGTGCATCTTCCAGCCCAGTGTTTCTTATGATGTACTCTGCATATAAGTTAAATAAGCAGGGTGACAATATGCAGCCTTTATGTACTCCTTTTCCTATTTGGAACCAGTCTGTTGTTCCATGTCCAGTTCTAACTGTTGCTTCCTGACCTGCATATAGGTTTCTCAAGAGGCAGGTCAGATGGTCTGGTATTCCCATCTCTTGAAGAATTTTCCACAGTTTATTGTGATCCACACAAAGGCTTTGGCATAGTCAATAGCAGAAATAGATGTTTTTCTGGAACTCTCTTGCTTTTTCCATAATCCAGTGGATGTTGACACTTTGATCTCTGGTTCCTCTGCCTTTTCTAAAGCCAGATTGAACATCTGGAAGTTCACGGTTCACGTATTGCGGAAGCCTGGCTTGGAGAATTTTGAGCATTGCTTTACTATCGTGTGAGATGACTGCAATTCTGCGGTAGTTTGAGCATTCTTTGGCATTGCCTTTCTTGGACAAAACTATAATTCAAAAAGTTACAATGCACCCTATGTTCATAGCAGCACTGCTTACAATAGCTGAGACATGGAAGAAACCCAAATGTCCATCAACAGATAAATTCATAAAGATGAATTCATATATATTTATATGGTAAATACACACAATGAAATACTACTCATCCATAAAAAAGAATAGTATGATGCCATTTGCAGCAACATGGATGGAACTAGACATCACCAAACTAAGTGAGGTAAGTCAGGACAAATCATATATCAGTTATATGTGGAATCTAAAATATGGCATATCCTGGAGCAGGAAATGGCAACCCACTCAGTATTCTTGCCTAAAATCCCATGGACAGAGGAGCCTGGCGGGCTACAGTCCATGGGGTCGCAAAGAGTCTGACACAATTTACCTACTGAGCGCACACGTGTACACACAAACACAGCGTTACAGAACAGAAAGCAGACACAGCATCATTCTTAATTTTTCCATATTTATATGCAATTAAAACGTAGAAAAAGGTGGGAGAGGAGATGGAAGTATTAGTGACAATCACCCATACCCTTACACCTGCAAGTCCAATTCTATTGTGAGAACTTGAAATATATGATAAAAAAAAAAATCCAGTGTGTGTGCATATATACTGTACATTTAAATTTTCCCTAGCTTGTCTGAGGAGAGGGTAGAAGCAACAGTATGCTTGGCACAAGGCTTCTTTTTTTTTTTTTTCCAAGATTTTTTTTGATGTGTACCAATTTTTTAAACTCTTTATTGAAGTTGTTACAATAGTGTTTGTAACACTATTTTTGGATTTTTGGCTGCAGCATGTGGGATCTTAGTTTCCTGACCAGGGACTGAACTCCTACCCTCTGCATCGGATGGTAAAGTATTAGCCACTGCATCACCAGGGAAGTCCATGGCATGTGGTTCCTCAATGCTGTTCTCCATTAAAATAAAACAAGCTGAGAAGACCAATCTGAGTTTGGGGTAGGGAAAGCTTAACTAAGCCTGAAACATCTTGTCCCAGAAATAAAAATGTGCTCAAAGAATGATAGTGACATAATAAAAGGACAGAGCAGCCAGCCCAAAAGGGCTCCCACTGGCCAAATTTGAAATAACTTTAATATTAAAGTATATAGTAAAATATAGTTGGTTTTAACCAATTGCATAAAATAAAAATCCATTAGTTTCTTTTAATATAAATAAATGCATACATATATACATAATTAGATGTGATGGGCTCTCTTTTACAATAAAATGACAGCAAATAAGTATAGAAGTAAATCAATGGATGCAAAAACTGCTAGGTAAGAAAATGATAAGAAAACAGATCAAAGTTAAGTTCATCGATTTCAGGGCAATCTGATGTTATGTGCCTCTGTTTTTCTTTTTGGAGGACAGTTGCTCTACAATGCTGTGTTAGTTTCTACTGGACAGCGAAGTGAATCAGCTATGCTGTGCTCAGTCGCTCAGTCACGTCCAACTCTTTGCCACCCCGTGGACTGCAGCCCGCCAGGCTCTTCTGTCCATGGGATTCTCCAGGCAAGAATACTGGAGTGGGTTGCCATGCCCTCCTCCAGGGGATCTTCCCAGCCCAGGGATCAAACTCAGGTAGCTCGCATTGCAGGCAGATTTTTTACCATTTGAGCCACCAGGAAAGCCCAAGAATACTGGAGAGGACAGCTTATCCCTTCTCTAGGGATCTTCTCAACCCAGGAATCGAACTGGGGTTTGCTGCATTGCAAGCAGATTCTCTACCAACTGAGCTACCAGAGAAGCCTAAATCAGCTATATATATACATATGCTGCTGCTGCTGCTAAGTTGCTTCAGTCATGTCCGACTCTGTGGGACCTCATAGACGGCAGCCCACCAGGCTCCCCCATCCCTGGGATTCTCCAGGCAAGAACACTGGAGTGGGTTGCCATTTCCTTCTCCAATGCATGAAAGTGAAAAGTCAAAGTGAAGTCGCTCAGTTGTATCCGACTCCCAGCGACCCCAGGGACTGCAGCCCACCAGGCTCCTCCGTCCATGTCATTTTCCAGGCAAGAGTACTGGAGTGGGGTGCCATTGCCTTCTCTGATATATATACATATACCGCCTCTTTTTTTTTGGTTTCCTTCCCATTATATGCCTCTTGATATAATGCAATGAGGAAGCCCCAACATCACTTCCCAGGCATCTCTGCTAAAAATGTATAACCTGAATCTAATTCTGAGGAAATGTGAGGCAAATCCAAGCTGACAGACAGTCTATAAAATAACTGCTGTACCCTTAAAAATTTTAAGATCGATAAAGACAAAGATTGAGGAAATGTTCCAGATTAAAGGAATCTATAGAAAAAGAGCACTAAATCCCTTGCGGGACTGTTAACTGGATCCTGAAATGGAGAAATAATAGCTGTAGAGGACACTAGTGGGACAATTTAAAAATCTGAATATGGATTGTGAATTAGATAATAATATTGTATCAGTGCTAAATTTCATAATTTGGAGAATTATACTGAAGTAATATAAGAAAATACTCTTGCTCTTAGGAAGTACACATTGTGTACTGCTAAAGGCATACATTGTCTCCAACTTATTCTCAGTGATTCAGGAAAAAATTAATATGCCTATACACTGGAATGGGTGAATTTAACTCAGATGACCATTATATCTACTACTGCAGGCAGGAATCCCTTAGAAGAAATGGAGTGGCCACCATGGTCAACAAAAGAGTCCGAAATGCAGTACTTGGATGCAATCTCAAGAACAACAGAATGATCTCTGTTCGTTTCCAAGGCAAACCATTCAATATCACAGTAATCCAAGTCTATGCCCCAACCAGTAATGCTGAAGAAGCTGAAGTTGAACGGTTCTATGAAGACCTACAAGATCTTTTAGAACTAATACCCAAAAAAGATGTCCTTTTCATTATAGGGGACTGGAATGCAAAAGTAGGAAGTCAAGAAACACCTGGAGTAACAGGCAAATTTGGCCTTGGGATACGGAATGAAGCAGGGCAAAGACTAATAGAGTTTTGCCAAGAAAATGCACTGGTCATAACAAACACCCTCTTCCAACAACACAAGAGAAGACTCTATACATGGACATCACCAGATGGTCAACACCGAAATCAGATTGATTATATTCTTTGCAGCCAAAGATGGAGAAGCTCTATACAGTCAGCAAAAACAAGACCAGGAGCTGACTGTGGCTCAGATCATGAACTCCTTTTTGCCAAATTCAGACTTAAATTGAAGAAAGTAGGGAAAACCACTAAACCATTCAGGTATGACCTAAATCAAATCCCTTATGATTATACAGTGGAAGTGAGAAATAGATTTAAGGGCCTAGATCTGATAGATAGAGTGCCTGATGAACTACGGAATGAGGTTTGTGACATTGTACAGGAGACAGGGATCAAGACCATTCCCATGGAAAAGAAATGCAAAAAAGCAAAATGGCTGTCTGGGGAGGCATTACAAATAGCTGTGAAAAGAAGAGAAGTGAAAAGCAAAGGAGAAAAGGAAAGATATAAGCATCTGAATGCAGAGTTCCAAAGAATAGCAAGAAGAGGTAAGAAAGCCTTCTTCAGCGATCAATGCAAAGAAATAGAGGAAAACAACAGAATGGGAAAGACTAGGGAATTCTTCAAGAAAATCAGAGATACCAAAGGAATATTTCATGCAAAGATGAGCTCGATAAAGGACAGAAATGGTATGGACCTAACAGAAGCAGAAGATATTAAGAAGAGATGGCAAGAATACACAGAAGAACTGTACAAAAAAGATCTTCACGACCCAGATAATCACGATGGTGTGATCACTGACCTAGAGCCAGATACTCTGGAATGCGAAGTCAAGTGGGCCTTAGAAAGCATCACTACGAACAAAGCTAGTGGAGGTGATGGAATTCCAGTTGAGCTATTCCAAAACCTGAAAGATGATGCGGTGAAAGTGCTGCACTCAATATGCCAGCAAATTTGGAAAACTCAGCAGTGGCCACAGGACTGGAAAAGGGCAGTTTTCATTCCAATCCCAAAGAAAGGCAATGCCAAAGAATGCTCAAAACTACCACACAATTGCACTCATCCCACACGCTAGTAAAGTAATGCTCAAAATTCTCCAAGCCAGGCTTCAGCAATATGTGAACCGTGAACTTCCTGATGTTCAAGCTGGTTTTAGAAAAGGCAGAGGAACCAGAGATCAAAGTGCCAACATCCGCTGGATCATGGAAAAAGCAAGAGAGTTCCAGAAAAACATCTATTTCTGCTATTGACTATGCCAAAGCCTTTGACTGTGTGGATCACAATAAACTGTGGAAAATTCTTCAAGAGATGGGAATACCAGACTACCTGATCTGCCTCTTGAGAAATTTGTATGCAGGTCAGGAAGCAACAGTTAGAACTGGACATGGAACAATAGACTGGTTCCAAATAGGAAAAGGAGTTCGTCAAGGCTGTATATTGTCACCCTGTTTATTTAACTTATATGCAGAGTACATCATGAGGAACCCTGGACTGGAAGAAGCAGAAACTAGAATCAAGATTGCCGGGAGAAATATCAATAACCTCAGATATGCAGATGACACCACCCTTATGGCAGGAAGTGAAGAGGAACTCAAAAGCCTCTTGATGAAAGTGAAAGTGGAGAGTGAAAAAGTTGGGTTAAAGCTCAACATTCAGAAACGAAGATCATGGCATCTGGTCCCATCACTTCATGGGAAATAGATGGGGAAACAGTGGAAACAGTGTCAGACTTTATTTTGGGGGGCTCCAAAATCACTGCAGATGGTGACTGCAGCCATGAAATTAAAAGACGCTTACTCCTTGGAAGGAAAGTTATGACCAACCTAGACAGCATATTCAAAAGCAGAGACATTACTTTGCCAACAAAGGTTTGTCTACTCAAGACTATGGTTTTTCCTGTGGTCACATATGGATGTGAGAGTTGGACTGTGAAGAAGGCTGAGCACCGAAGAATTGATGCTTTTGAACTGTGGTGTTGGAGAAGACTCTTGAGAGTCCCTTGGACTGCAAAGAGATCCAACCAGTCCATTTTGAAGGAGATCAGGCCTGGGATTTCTTTGGAAGGAATGATGCTAAAGCTGAAACTCCAGTACTTTGGCTACCTCATGCGAAGAGTTGACTCATTGGAAAAGACTCTGATGCTGGGAGGGGTTGGGGGCAGGAGGAGGAGAGGACGACAGAGGATGAGATGGCTGGATGGCATCACTGACTCGATGGACGTGAGTCTGAGTGAACTCTGGGAGTTGGTGATGGACAGGGAGGCCTGGCGGGCTGCAATTCATGGGGTCGCAAAGAGTCAGACACAACTGAGCGACTGATCTGATCTGATACACAGAGTGGCAGATGGAAACTGGTGAATCTGTGTAGAGGGTATATGGATTTTGTTTACAGTACTCTTACAATGTTTCTGTAAGTTTGAAACTATGTCAAATAAAGAGTTATGAACACCTAAAAAAAAAAACATGGCCCAAATGAACCTATCTACAAAGCAGAAACAGACTCACACAGAGACCAGACTGTGACTGGTAAGCGGGAGTAGGGGGAGTGGACTGGGAGTGCTGGGTTGGCAGATGCAAACTTTTAGGCTGGATAAACAACAGGGTCCTACTGGTTAACACTGGAACTATAGCCAACCTCCTGGGATAAACCATAATGGAAAGGAATATTAAAAAAAAATACATAACTGAGTCAGTTTGCTGTGTAGCTGAGATGGAACAACATTATAAATGATCTATACGTCAATTAAAAAAAAAAAAAACAATGATATAATTCCATTTGCAGCCACATGGATGGACCTGGAGATTATCAAAATAAGTGACGTAAGCCAGACAAAGATACAAATGAACTTATTTACGAGACAGAAACAGACTCACAGAAAAGTGGAGGGGAAAGATAAATTGGGAGTTTGGGACTGACATAAACACACTACTATATTTACAATAAATAACCAACAAGGATCCACAGTATACCAAACATAACTCTGCTCACTATTCTTTAATAACCAAATAGGAGAAGAATTTGAGAAAGAGACGTATGTATATGTATCACTGAGTTACTATGCTGTACACTTGGAACTAAGAACACTGTTATTCAACTACACTCGGATAGAAAATAAAAATTAAAACCAAAAATAAATGGTACCAAATGAAACTGAAAAGCTTTTGCACAGCAGAGGAAACCATAAGGAAAATAAGACAATCCACAAAATGGGAGAAATATTTGCAAATGATGAGACCAACAAGGGATCAATGTCCAAAACTGACAAAGAGTTCATGTAGCTCAATATCAAAAAAATAAACAACCCATCAAAAAAATGGAAGGAGACCTAAACAGACTTCTGTCCAAAGAAGACACACAGATGACCACAGGCACATGAGAAGATGCTCAACATCACTAATTATTAGAGAAATGCAAACCAAAACTACAATGAGGTATCACCTCACACTGGTCAGAATGGCCATCATCAAAAAGTTTACAAACAGTAAATGCTGGAGAGGGTGTGGAGAAAAGGGAAACCTCCTACACCGTTGCTGGGAACAGACCGTGGTGCTGAAGACTCTTGAGAGTTCACTGGACTGCAAGATCAGACCAGTCAATCCTAGAGGAAATAAACCCTGAATATTCATTGAACGTCCTGATGCTGAATTTCCAATACTTTGGCCACCTGATGCCAAGAGTTGACTCCTTGGAAAAGACCCTGATGCTGGAAAAGATTGAAGGCAAAAGAAGAAGGGGCAGAAGATGAGACAGTTAGATAGCATCATCAACCCAATGGACACAAAGTTGAATAAACTCTGGGAGACAGTGGAGGACAGAGTAGCCTGGTGTGCTGCAGTCCATGGGGTCGCAAAGAGTCAGACACAACTTAGCTACTGAACAACAGTCACTATGGAGAACAGTATGGAGGTTCCTTAAAAAACTAAAAACAGAGTTACCATATGATCCAGCAATCCCACTCCTGGGCATATATTTGGACAAAGCTATAATTTAAAAAGATACACGCACACCTATGTTCACAGCAGCGCTGCTTACAATAGCTGAGACAAGGAAGAAACCTAAATGTCCATCAACAGATAAATTCATAAAGAAGATACGCTACATATATACACTGGAATATTACTCAGCCATGAAAAAGAATGAAATAATGCCACATGCAGTAACATGGATACAACCTGAAGATTATCATACTAAGTGAGGTAAGCCACACAGAGAAAGGCACATATCACATAATGTCGCTTATATGCACAAATGAAAAAGATGCAAATACTTATTTACAAAACAGAAACAGTCACAGACTAAAAAAAAACAAACAGGATTACCAGTGGAAAAAGGTGGAGGGAAGGGATGAATTGAGAGCTTGGGATTGACATATACACACTAAAATGTTTAAAACAGATAACCAATAAGAACCTACTGTACAGCACAGGGAACTCTCAACAATCTCTAATAGCTTAAATGAAAAAAGAATTTGAAAAAGAGAAAATACATGTATATGTATAACTGAATTACTTTTCTGTACACCTGAAAATAATACAACATTGTTAATCAACTACACTCCAACGTAAAATAAAAACAAAAAAGACAACCCACAGAATGGGAGATGTCTGCAAATGATGTGACCAACAAGGGATTAGTCTCCAAAATTTACAAAAGCTCAGGATGCTTAACAGCATTAAAACAACCCAATCAACTAATGGGCAGAAGACCTAAATAGACATTTCTCCAAAGAAGACAGATGGCCAAAAGGCACTTAAAAATGTTTAACATCGCTGGTTATCAGAGAGATGCAAATCAAAACTACAATGAGATATCGCTTCACAGCAGCCAGAATAGCTACCATCAAAAAATGCACACACAATAAATGCTGTAGAGGGTGTGGAGAGAAGGGAACTCTCCGACACTGTTGGTGGGAATGTAAATTGGTGCAGCCACTCTGGAGAACAGTATGGAGGTTCCTTAAAAAACAGAGCTATCATATATACGGCCCTGCAATCCCACTCCAGGCATATATCCAGAGAAAAACATGATCCTAAAGGATACACACATCCCAGTGTTCATTGCAGCATTGTTTACAACAGCCAAGACACGGAAGCAACCTAAATGTCCAGAGAGGAATGGATAAAGAAATGTTACATATACACTAGGAATATTACTCAGCCATTAAAAAGAATGAAATAATGCATTTGTAGCAACATGAATGGACCTAGAAATTGTCATAGTGAAGTAAGTCAGACAGAAGAGAAATATCATATGACATTCCATATATGTGGAATCTAAAAAGAAATGATACAAACAAACCTACAAAACAGAAAGAGACTCACAGAGAAAGAACTTATGGTTGCCAGGGGGAAAGAATAGTTAGGGAGTTTGGAATAGACATGTACACTCTGCTACATTCAAAATGGATAACCAACAAGGACCTACTCTATAGTATATGGAACTCCACTCAATGTTATGTGGTACCCTGAATGAGAGGGGAATTTGGGGGAGAATGGGCACCTGTATACAGATGGCTAAGTTACTTTACTGTCCACCTGTAACATCACAACATTATTAATCAATTACACCCCAATACAAAATAAAAAGTTAAAAATTAATAAAGTAGATAACCAACAAGGACCTACTGCACAGCACACGGAACTCTGCTCAATAGTCTAATAGTCTCAATGAGAAAAGAAATTTAAAAAGGGTAGATACATGTATATGTTTAACTGAATCACTTTGCTGTTCACCTGGAACTAACACAACATTGTTAATCAGCTACACTCTAACGT